>NC_092874.1:108369243-110769243 GCF_028372415.1 Notamacropus eugenii
CTGACACGCTGCCCCGCCCCCACCGGGGAGACACGTGTAGCCAGACTTGGCCAGCCCGAGAACCAAAACAAAGCGAGGGTGTTCTGAGGGATTGGAGTGGGGGAGCCATAAAAAAAAAGGTATGAGAAGCAAAGCCCAGATAAAGTTATCAGGTGGGCACTTTTGGCGATTGTGGCAGAAGAGTCATTGTGGGTCTCAAGGAATCATAGATTTAGAGCTGGAAGTACTAGTAGTGCTAGTAGTAGTGGAGCTGACGGTAGTAGCAGTAGTGGTGGTGATGGTAGTAGCTGTCATATATGTCGATTTTTTAGGGCACCTAGGCGGCTCAGTAAATAGAGTGCCACAGGAAGACCTGAATTCAAATTTGGCCCCAGACACTTCCTAGCTATGTTAACCCTGGGTAAGTCACTTCCCCTTGTTTGCCTCAGTTTCCTCATCTGTAAAATGAGCTGGAGAAGGAAATGGCAAAAACCATTCCAGTATCTCTGCCAAAAAAAAAACCCCAGGGGGGCGGAGCCAAGATGGCAGAGTAGAAAGACACACATACACATAGCTCCGAACCCACAACCAATAGAACAACTACAAAGAAGTAACTCACGGCGAATTCTGCACCCAGAGGCCACAGAACATTGGAGCGAGGGAGATTTCTGTTCTGGAGAGACCTGCAAACCTCTCGTAAAAGGTCCTTCGAGCTGCGAACTGGGCACCGGGACTGGGAGCTGAGTACAGCCCTGCCACGGCCACGGCACCAAGAGGAAAAGATCCGAGCAGGCTTCAGGGACGGGATCTCCAGCAGCCACACCAGTCCCTCCACCCACAGGTGACAGGGGTCGGTGAGAGAGTCTCTTTGGCGGGTTGAGGGGGGAGTGGGGTGCCCCCATGGCTCGGGCCCCTCAGGAGACAGAAGCTGAGGGGCGGTGGCAGACCAGGGCTCCCCAAGCAGGCAGGAGCCTGGATCCATTGTGGAAGGTCTGTGCATAAACTCCCTGAGGGAACTGAGCCTGAGAGGGGCCCTGCCCCGACCTGACCACCTGAACTTAATCTCACACTGAATAGCAGCCCTGCCCCCACCAAAAGCCCTAAGGCTGGAAGCAGCATTTGAATCTCAGACCCCAAGCGCTGGCTGGGAGGATCAGGAGGCGAGGTGGGTGTGAGGAGAATATTCAGAGGTCAAGTCACTGGCTGGGAAAATGCCCAGAAAAGGGAAAAGAAATAAGACTATAGAAGGTTACTTTCTTGGTGAACAGGCATTTCCTCCCTTCCTTTCTGATGAGGAAGAACAATGCTTACCATCAGGCAAAGACACAGAAATCAAGGCTTCTGTGTCCCAGCCCACCCAATGAGCTCAGGCCATGGAAGAGCTCAAAAAGAATTTTGAAAATCAAGTTAGAGAGGTGGAGGAAAAGCTGGGAAGAGAAATGAGAGACATGAAGTCAAAGCATGAACAACAAATCAGCTCCCTGCTAAAGGAGACCCAAAAAAATGTTGAAGAAAATAACACCTTGAAAAAGAAAAACCCCAGATGGGGTCATGAAGAGTCAGACACTACTGAACAACATTTCACTTTAAACCTCAGTTAATCTTCATAAATAATCAGCAGACATTTAAGCTGTGTGTGACAGACCCTGTGCTAAGTCCTGGGCACTTAAAATCAAAAACAGTGTAGGAGCTCACACTCTAATGGGGGGACAACATGCAAATAACTATGTACCTGCCAGAAATAAACAAGGTATATTAGAAATAATCTCAGAAGGGAAGGAACTGCATTAAAGAGCTCTGGAAAGGCATCTTGCTGAGGCTCAGATGGGTTAAATGACTTGCCCAAAGCCATACAGCTTCAGCGCCTGAAGCAGGATTTGAGACTAGGTCTTCCTAACTCCAAAGTCAGCCCTGTAATGTATCACTTTCTAACAGGACCCCCCTTGTCTGGACCACAGCCCAGTGTAGGTAGGAATTAACTCCCAACAATCTGCCATGTCCATGTCCTCAAAAGGCAGGATTGCCATAAGGTCTGCTGCTGCTCATCTGCAAACAGACTGACTTCATCCCACCAAGGACCAAACATGATCAAAAGGTTTGGAAATGCAGCCAACTAAATAAAAGTCTCATTTTGAACAGATAGTTAAATGTGTGTGTGTTCATCCTACCTTGACAAAGAAGACCATGCCATCAGAGACATGACTTTCACTTGACTTTGTTCTGAGTGAGGGAGGGCTGTGCAGGTCACCAGCATCACTTCTCCTCCAGAGCCATCTGAATCCAATGACCACATATTCATCAAGATGACTGGAGATGACCCAGGATGAGGCAATTGGGGTTAAGTGACTTGCCCAAGGTCACACAGCTAGTATCAAGAGTCTGAGGTGAGATTTGAATTAAGGTCCTCCTGACTCCTGCACTGGTGCTCTATCCACTGCACCACCTAGCTGCCCCTAGTTAAATATACCTGTCTCCTCAAGACATTATTGGGAACTATTGGGCCAGAACAGTGTAATCATTGATTGAAGGAGCAAATGAATGGACATTTGTTAAGTGCTTACTATGTGCCAAGCACTATACTAAACAACTGGGATACAAATAGGAAAAATGAGAGGTTCCTGATTTCAAGAAGCTTATAATATCATTGAGAGAGACAATACATTAGGTTCTTGTGCAAAGCAGATGGAAAGACTTAGAAGTCCTAAGGGTTCAGTGGAAGGGCAGAGGGCCCAGGGGTTCTTAGCTTCATGCAATCCCTAGGTCAGAACACAGTACCTGGAGTCTGGAAGAGGAAGAGGCGAGAAAAAAAGACAATGAAAAATGATAATCTACCATTACCATATATCAGCATTTACTGTGAATGTCCTATTTTTCATTTCTTTTAATTCAGATAAAGATGTTTTATGCATTATCATCACTGTCATTTCTCCTTTATTCTTAGGAAGAGCATTAAAGAGAGGCTACAATGCAGGTTTTGCACAAACCACATGGGGAGGGCAGGGAAGAGTGTGGCCTATATTTGAACTAATATTGTATTTTCTGACCAGGCCCAGCTATTCAGTTCAATTCAGCAAAGCCCTCATTAAGTCCCTGCTATTCAGAAAGCACCATACTAGGCAGTGGAAGGGTGATAAAAACAGCTAAGTAAAAATGACAGCATCTGTCTAAATAGGCAGCGCTATTCCTTAATCTCCCATCTCTCTACCCAGAGAGAAGTATATTTCACAATCTGTATTCTGGGACCAAAATTTGTCATTGCAGTTAAAGTGATACAAATTTAGATAATACCAGCCCTGCCCCTAGAGCTTACAATCTCACAGGCGACAAAGGTGAATCTTTCACAAGCCCAAACAGGCTCAGCTTCTCCCCATCCCCTATGTTCCCTTCTGGAAGAGCAGTCAGAGTATGGGGTCATAGGAAGATAAGAATATCTCACTAACAGTACTACCCTGATATATAACTTTATCCTAAATAATGCCTATCACCACTCAATCTAATAATAAAAGCACTTATTATTAATGTATTACATTGCCAGGCACTGTGCTGTGCATTTTATAAACATCTCATTTAATCTTCCCAAGCCCTGTGAGGTAGGTGCTCTTATTGTACCCATTTTACAGCTGAGGAAACTGAGGCAAACAGGCAGAGGTGAAGTGACTTGCCCAAGGTCACACAGCTTGGCCCGTGTCCGAGGTCACTTTTGAATTCATGTCTTCCTGACTCCAGGCCCAGCACTTTGTGCACTGTGGTGCCCCTAGCGTCCTCCACTGAGAGAGGACTGAGAGCCTGAGAGATTAAATAATGTGTCCAATTAAATGTCTAGTATGTATCAGAGGTGAGACTTGAATCCAGGTCTTTGTGGCTTCAAGGCCAGCTCTCCAACCAGTAAGCCATGCTGCTTCTCACAGTAATATATACATTAACCAAACCCTGTTGTGTTGTTTAATTCATTTGATCCTCACAACACCCCTGTGAGGTAGGTACAGATATCCCCATTTCACAGATGCAGGACCTGAGGCTAAGGGAGGATAAATAAATTGTACAGGGTCACACAGGTCTGAGGCAGGATTCTAACTCATCACCCCAAGGCCAAGTCTAGGACTCTATTCACTTTTCCTTCTAGCTGCCATGAACCTTAAGCCCAAGAGAGAGATAGAGGGTGAATGTGTCTGTGTATGTTGGGGTGGGGATGGTAAAGGACACTGGCTCACAGAGTACTAGAACTTAGGGCATTCTATGAGATAAGTTCCTCTCCCCATGTACCTCAGCCAGTCAAGTTGTCTCTGAGTCTAACCATCAGCCAACCCAAAATGAAAGGACAGCACGGCACCCTGGCTGCCCAGGATAGTTTTATGATCAATGCTGGCATTTACCTGGTGAAGTCCTAGGCCATCACCATTGCCGCCAGGGGGGAAACATCGATTTTTTTATAAGAAAGGGTTTGGCTGCCTCCAAGATATCCAGTTTGGGATCCAGTGAGCGGCCAAGCCCTTCTAACACCATGATCGCGAAGACAATCGAGGCAAAGTTACTTTCAAGCTTGACCTGAAACAGTAAGAACAGAGGCAGAGGAACGCTTTTGAAAGTCTCATCACATACAGACTAGTGCCCTCAGTGGCACCTTCATCCTTTCAGGTCTGTACCCTGCAAGCCTTACCCTATTCCTTCTCTACTACCACCAACCCCAGCCAGTCCCAATCTAATTGTACATTTTTCTTTTCTTTCTTCTTTTTTTAACCTCGCCTTAATCACTGAATGGACATGGCCTCAGTCAAACTAAGACTTGTCAAAGACCTTAGCTTAAAAAGGCCAAGCTCTCCCACTGCATCTGGGGCCATCTCCAGTCATCCTGATCTGTATCTTGACAATGGACCCAGATGGCTCTGGGGAAGAAAGTGAGGCTGATAACTTTGAACAGGCCTCCCTCACTTAAATCCAATTCACCTGCCATGACATCACCTTCCTAATGTCACGGTCCTCTTCAAGAGTGAAAGACAAACAACAAAGAACCACAGTTGTCCATGGGGTTCGTCATTTCCTTCTCCAGTGGATCACTTTTTGTCAGAACTCTCCACCATGGCCCGTCCATCTTAAGTAACCCTGAACAACATAGCTCATAGTTTCGTTGAGCTACACAAACTCCTCTGCCACAACAAGGCAATAAGCCAGGAGGTGGATGTGTGTGTGTGTGTACATGCATATAGATTTCATAACTTGTGCTTTTATAAGTACACATATCTATATACTTGCATGCATGCATACATCAAATATTTTACTACTTCCAAATCCTTATCAAAACAAGAACCAGGTTAAGAGAGTTGAGTTTAGAGGTTCTTGGTACCTGCTCTAATGGGTAGATAGTCAATTAACAAGTATTTATTAAGTACCTACTATATGCCAGACACTATTTATCTTTTGCAACTCAGCCCAGTTTATATATAAATTGTTGCTACTAAAGCATTTATTTTCTTACCTAAACTAAATATCTCTCCTCCCCCACCCAAATCCTGTTTGTACCATCAGGCTACTGCAACCACCATCCTCCTGCCCAACTATAGGATGCCCCACCCCCGCTCAGGTGACCCTTTGGTGATTCTTAAGCCAGGTGCCTATAGGCAGAAGGGCCAACTTAGGGTCTGGACTCACCTTATGGGTCATCAGCAGCTTAAAGACACTGGAGAGCAAATTTGACACTTGAAGCTGTTAGGAAAAGCAAATCTTGTTACACAGCCTGAAAGTACCACTTCCCTCCCCACCCCCACAAAAAAAAAAATGGTGGGGGAGAAAGGGAGCTCATTGACTGCTCAACAAGGGTACAGAGACTCTTCAGTCCCTGAAGTCAGGAGGACTGGTTTCAACAGGGGGCAAAGAGGTGGGGAATCTTAAAACTGTTCAGTCTAAGGATCCCTTCTCTACTCGGTGCAAAAGACCCCCACAGATCACCTCCATCCATTTCCAATCACAGGAAAAACAACAACAAAAAATCATTACAATGAATGAGAAGACCGGTCCTACATCCAAGTCTATCTCCAGGGCTGACCTGTGGTCATTTTCTTACATCATTTAAGTGAATTATTAACTTAACTTATTATCAATATTGGCTTATGGGTCTAAAAGCCATCTAGCCCAAACCCCTGGTTTTAAAGATGAAGAAATTAAGGCCCAGGAAAATCCTTGCCCAAAGTCACACGCATCAGAAGTGGAATTTGAACTCAGGTCCTCTGTTGCCAGATTTCTTTCTATTCTGCCCCCAAAGAGATCCACCCAAGAGCACCTAAGGAGAAGATCACATTTTTGAGAGCCATTCCCTGTCATGAACTGACCTATGGCTAGAAGACTTACAGGAGAAAAACACAGCTACTTCCTATCTCTTTTATTTTCCTATTTCTTCCCCCACCCCACATAAAACATAAGGTTCCTGAGGGAAGGGAGTGGTGTTTTGTTTTGTTTTTTTATCCTGGCATAGTTCCTTACAAAGAGAAGGCACTTAATGAATGCTTATTGGGTTAGATTGGATTAGTACTTCAGTCAGAAACACCTCCTCCTCTCTCCAGTACTGTGGCTGGGATCTGCTCTAGCAGGGGAGGTTCCTGAAGGTTGTATCCCCATCTCATGGCCTGCCTACCTTCTCCAGGGTAATGGTGTTCTTCCTGGCCTGGGTCACTAGCACCGCCATCTCAGTTTTGAATTTCTCCACATCCTGGCACTCATTGGCCCGGGCATGATTCAAGATGAGCTCGGCCACTCTCTCACCCTGAAGACCATGAGTAAAAAGAAAGTTTGTAAGTGCCATTCATTGAAGGTGTTGGCATTTGGAGAAAGGTCAGTTTCCATTCCCTTCTCCCTAAGCTAGAGGGATACTGGAAGACTTAGGGCATGCTACTCACCAATAGTGGGTCACAGATTTAGAGCTGGAAGGGACTTTAACCATTCAGTTTAAACTATTTAAAAGATGAGGAAACCAAGGCAGAGGAGGTTAAATGACCTTCTAAAGTCCATAGGATTAATAATTGTCTGGGGTAAGACTTAAACCCAAGTCTTCCTGACTTAAGTACAGTACTCTACATCACATTGCATCTCACCGATCACATATGTATGCACTTTACCTTTCGCCCTGCATACCCTCAGATCCATTATAGGAACCCAGGATATAACTGGAGTAAGCTAACTAACTCCCAAGGGCAGCTGTGTGGTACAGTGAATGGAACATGGACCTGGAGTCAGGAAGACTCATCTTCCTGAGTTCAAATCTGGCCTCAGACACTAGTCTGTCATCCGTAAAATGAGCTGGAGAAGGAAATGGCAAACCCCTCCAGTATCTTTGCCAACAAAATCCCAAAAGGAGTCATGAAGAGTCAAACATGACTGAAACATCTGAACAATAACAACTCCCACATCCTACATGCAGTCCTCTGGGCACTCCTACGACTTAAAAAACTTTCTTAGAGGACCAGCTGCTGGAAGACCTTTAGACAGCTCTGCCTAAATTTCCTTCATAGTCCTAGTGTCTCACCCTACTCCAAATATAATTCTATTTTTAGATGCCCAGTCTTTTTCAACTTTATGTCCCCAAATCATCCACAAACCACCACAGTTTTGTTACAAAAAGCCCAAGCAGCCAATGGGACCAGGCAGTATGCCACATGCTTGGCATCCATGGCCTCAAAGGGAAGAGTGATGTCCCTACATGGGAAAAATATATGACACAAGGGAAAATAGAGAGTAACTGGTGTTTTCTGTATGGCATGATTTGAGAGGCCCTATGATATGAGGGTAGGGGAGCAGGTGATTGATTTGGAATCAGGAACGACTTCTGTTCCAGTCCTCTGTACTCACCATGTAATTCTGGTGGCAGCAGAGGGACAAGGAACAAGCATTTGTGCTAAGTGCTCTGCCAATATGGTCTCCTTTGATTCTCACAACAACCCTGGGAGGTGGGTGCTATTATTATCACCATTTTACAGAAGAGGAAACTGAGGCAAACAAAGGTTAAGTAACTTTCCCTAGATCACACAGCTAGTAAGTGTCTGAGGCCAGATTTGAACTGAGGAAGATGAGTCCTTCTAATTCCCAGCCTAGTTGTCTATCCACTGTGCCACCCAGCTGCCCATATACAAATATACATACTTAATGTGTGTTTGTCTGTGTGTGTAGTTAGGAGATGCAGTGGACAAAGTTGGGCTTGGAGTCAGGAAACCTGAGTTCAAATCCTGCCACTCAGTTTCCTTGTTTATAAAGAAGCCTCCAAGATCCTTCTAGCTCCAGATATTTTAAAGCCCATGCCCTCCAAGTAAAATTAGACATTTGTAAGCATTACAAGCTGAATGGCAGAGCTTGAGAATCCTCAACTCTTAGAATAAAACCAGTGCTCAGACCCGCTGCTTGACCACTCCAGGAATCACAAGTCTCACCTGCCCCATGGCCACTGCAGTGAAGACTGCCCGGAAGTTCTCCAGGTCGGCTGCCTGCAGCCCTGCCACAATGCCTGCATCCAATAGGATCAGCCTCAGTGGGGAAGAAGCGGGTCTTACTTCTGACAGCAGGGTGTCATACATGTCCCCCAGGCTCCTCTGGCCTTGGCTCTCCTTAGGAAAGTCTGCTCCCTGGACCAGGATGTTCCCAGGGTGTAGGTCAGCATGGACAAAATTGTCAACAAACACCTGGAAAGGAATCCACATCATGAACAGGTGAGGCCCACCACCTTCTCACTGCAAGGAGAAAATTCTTTTAAATTTGTAAAGGCACATGTACAAATTCAATTTTTATACTGATCTCTGATTTCATTGGTATAAAGCAGCTCCTAAGGATAACACTCTTTATGAATGGAGATTAGATTTTTGTCTACACTGGGGCATTGAGAGATGTCTTCTTACTCTGTATGCAGCTTCCAATAACAAATACCACAAAGTCTCATTAATTAGGACCTCATCAATAAAAAATCCACAATGCAGGGAAGGGCTGGTGAGATTGAAGCTTAGTTTTGATTTTTATCTGGAAAATGGAGGAAAGGTATTCTCTAAATAAAATAAGACTATAAACTAGATAAGGGACTATTTAACTCATAACTATGTCAAAGTGCTTTATCAGCATTTATTTGAACTTGTTGAGTTGAATTAATACTATGCCAATTACAAATGATTCCTATCCATTCATTAAAACAACATAAGGCTTAGGTCACCTAAGACCTTGAAAAATTTGGTAGCACTTTATTAACCTTATTTTCATAATCATATGTGCTTCAAAGTAACAGAACTTCTTTACAACATCTCATAATTCATAGACTTTTCATTGATCCTAATCAGTCTTTCAGATATTCCAATTAATACTGCTTAACTAACTATAAGCTTAAAAATTACATTTGGACTATTCCCCTTCTTTGGCACTGATGTGTAGTGGGGGAGACGATGTTGAGGGAAGCTGGGGCACCCTGCCGGTGGACAAAGTGGAATATGATTCTGAGCCCTCCAGGAAACAGAGGAAGTCACTGGAACCTTGGGGGAGGGGCAAGCAATCAGGCCCTGATTGTGTGACAGGGGGACCTTCTAGGAGTGCAAGGGGGCCCAGAAGGTTGTGGAGCAGCCCTCTTACCAACAGTGGGCAGAGAGGAGCAAGAGAAACCACCAGGAGCCAAGTAGTGAAACTTTCCAGAAAGTAAGGGATCCTTTTGTAATACGAATGATCATCCCCTCATCCTCGGGTTCCGACATTGGTTCATCAGGGTTTCCTAAAGTGGGGCACACCTGCAGATGTCACTTCCTTTTCATCTCAGCCCCCAACACATTTCCAAGTCCATTATCCCAATAGGTAATCAATAGACAGCAGGATTCTGGGACTTTACAGCATCCCAGTTCTTACCATCTTCAGAAGCATGTCTATCCCCAGCTTTGCTATTTTCCCCTTCAGCTTCGTAGGAATTTCTGACTTCTGGTAACAGGACACAGGCACACTCTCCTTAAAGCAAGGAGAGAAGGAAATATATCAGTTTGATGCTCCCACCTCCCACCCAGAGGGGGAGGAGAGGAGTCTTTTTACAATCTACCCCTTCCCTAGTTAACATATCCAGGGTTGCTTTCTCAACAGATGCTTAATCAAGTTTCACTCACCCCAGGTCAGTCCTCATATAGTCCTTTACAAAGAAGGTATGGAAAGAGAGATCATGGGATTTAATGATCCTATGTCACAACAGGCTAGGACCAATGATCTTGGATCCATCCATCCCAGTCTGCATTCTGGCTTTGGGACACCAATAGGGCACATGGTGGGACATCTCATTTCCAGTAATATCAATAAAAATTATGATAGTCACTGATTTTCATAATGACAGAAAACTTTACGAGCATTATATCATTTAATACTTATAACAACCCTACGCAGTAAGTACTACAGATGTAATGCCCATTTTAAATGACAAAACTGAGGTTCACCAAAGTTAAGTGATTTGTCCATGTCAGACAGCGAGCATCAGAGGTGGAATTTAAATCCCAGTCTTGCCTGGCTCCATGCCTTCTGACTCTCTCCAACCACATCACACTCCCAAGATAAACATTCCCCACAGGAATCACAGATCTCAGAAGCCACCTTGTCTAGCCAGTATCTGAACAAGAGCACTCTCTGAAACACATATCTTCCCAATGTTCAGTCCTCCAGTCTTTGCTTAAAGAACTTTGACAAGGGGAAGTCTACTATCTTCTGAATTCCACTTCTGAATAGATCCAGTCATTAGAAAGGCTTTTCCTTATATGAAGGGAAAGCTGCCTTTCTGGGGCTGAGAGAGGAGGATCTTTGAAGACTTATATGCCCACGATCACCAAGACAGTAAATATCATAGCCTGAACTCAAACTGACCATCGGGTCAGTCCATTTTCTCTAGACCATGCTGCTTCTCTTTCTCAGAGATGAACACTGGCCTATCCTAAGTACATTAGTATACACACATATAAGTATACAGACACACTTTAGATTTCATATACATACACACACACACACACACACACACACACACACACACACACACACACATAAATGATTACTTCCTTTCAGTCTTACTTCAAATGTTTCCACCAGAACATCTCTGGTGACAAAGGGCTGTAGAGGGGTAGGGAACCTGACAAAGTTCACATCCAGGAAATTATTTTGGAAGCACTCCAGATTTCGGGCTTCATAACGCAAGTCAATCTGTAGGGAAAGAAAAGATGAGAGATGAAGGTACACTTTGTTTAATTTCTGAAGCCGCTCACAATGTGGCCCCCTCCTCTCTTCCAGTCTCATTGGCCACTGCTGCCCCCCATACACACACACACACACACACACACACACACACACACACACACACACACACACACACACACACACACACACACACACACCACACATGATGCAATGCAGGTACCTGGAACACAACTCCAACTCTGGTCTCTAGGCATAGTCCCACCCCATGCCCAAAAGACACTCACCTCTACCTCACAGCATCCCTCTCATCTTCCAAGATGCCCTTTAAGCAGTTTCCTACAGGATGCCTTTCCTGATTCCTTCAAACTACCTTGGATTTAACTTTTATTATTGTTGTTGAATCATTTCCAACACATCGGACTTTTCATGACTCCATTTGAGGTTGTCTTGGCAAAGATATTGGAGTGGTTTAATATTTCCTTCTTCAGCTCATTTTATAGATGAGGAAACTGAGGCAAACAAGCTAAAGTGCCTTGCCCAGGGTCACACAGCTGGTTAGTGTCTGAGGCCAGATTTGAACTTAGGCCTTACTTCAGCTCCAGTTCTCTATCCACTGAGACACCTAGCTATACTGCATTTAACTACTCAAATGATAAGCTCTGGTGGCAGTAAGCAAAGCAAAAAACATAGCATATGAATTTGTTGATTGTGCTTCCTTCAATTCAATAAACATTTATTAACCACCTTCTACGTGCCAGGCACTGCACTAGATACCAGAGGTACAAAGACAAATAGGAAGCAGTCCCTACCCTCCAGGAGCTCATGTTATGATAGGAAAGGACAACAGGTCAAAAGTAGTAGATAGATATAATTCTAGATCAAAACCCCTCTTAGCGATAGGCGAGGGAAAGAGAGCACTCCCAGACATGGCCCTCCTCCACCTCCTCCTCCATACAAACATGGAAACTGCCTTCTCCTCAAACCTCAGATATCTATCTTCTCATGTTACAGGGGCTACCCTATGTCCCTGGGACACAGGTCTTCTATCTTACCTAAGTAAATACAAAATCATACAAAGCAATTTCAAGAGAGAGACCACTCCTGGAAAGACTGGGAAAGACCTAGTGTGAGAGACTGAACCTCAGCTTTGACCTGAAGAAAGCTAGGGATCTACAAAGTAAAGGTGAGAGTGACAGACAACCTTGCTTGGAGGTTGTCTAAGGGATGGAGGAGGATGGAGTGTTGTGTATTAAGAATGACCAACGGGCCAGCGTTTGGCTTTAAACCATTCTCTATTGGACGTATACTATATTTACACCTGCTAGTTGTTAGTCGTTCTATATGGGACATCCAGTCTCCTTCATTTACACTTTCTATAACTGCTCTATAGAAGGGGAAGCCCCAGACATGCTCACCTGTTGGACCATGAGCTTCTCAAACTCTTCTACTATCTCAGTCAAGCTGAGCCACTTGATTCCTGGAATGAGTCCAAGGATTCGACTGCCTATCTTCATCAGTACCAAATCCACCTGTACTTGAGCAAGGAGCCCAGGATGTAGCACCTGTAGTAGAAAAAGAAGCAGCAGTGACTAGGGCAGGACCCTTCCTGCCCAGTTACATGGAGTGCTCACAAGGTTCATGAAACCAGGTTGGCACCACACCAAGGCAAAAGAAAGACAGTCATCACAGGAGGCATCTCCCTGTTCTCTATCCCTTGCCTTGCAGCTGAGATAGGCTTTATTGGCCAACAACATTTATAGTATGCACTGGACCAGGGCTAGGCCAAAACTGGGTTCCAGATCCCCAGTGCTCAGCAGTCAGAGCTTCAACTAGTGCTTTCAGTGTAGTCTTCTTCAAAACCACAGAAAAGCACTTTGATCTTCCTATTCAGATCTGGACTGAAGGAAGGTGTAGAAGCTGGGGACCAGGTAGGTGAAAGGGTACAGCAGAATAAGAGGGGTGAAACTAAATAGGAACTGGGGGAGACCAATTAGACAGGTAACTTCAGTTTCTCCCATATATCAAGTTAGGAGGGTTAGAATAGATGACTTCTATGGCCCCTTATACCTGTAATGTCCCATAAGTCTAAGTTACCAATTAAACCCATAAGTTATGGTGCTATGCAGGCACTTAACAAAAATGTATTTGAACCACTGAAATGAATGGAGGGGATGCAGAAGTAGGAGTTGGCATGCAAGTAGAACTAATCTAGACATTTTTCCAAGGGGGTAACTGTTTAGTAGTTTTGGAGAAGGAAAAGAACCTGGTTAGGATGGGGATATGGACCCACCAGAAAAGCATGAACTTACTTTAATAGCTGCTGGGATGAGGTGTTTTGGCCCACGTAGGCAGTCAGCAAGTGGGGTAAGGGATGTGTCCCGTTTTGATACAGTCAGGTAGGACATGGGGAGAAGTAGATCTTCAGGAAAAGCTAGATCTGTCAATGTTCCTTTAGGCTTCTGCCCCTTCCAAAAATATCCTAAGAGCCTCCCCAGCCCTGCCACCTCCCAGGCTTCAAAAGAGGAGGTACCTCTGGAGGTCTCCACAAGTTTTTGGAAGCAAGCATGGTCAAGGAAGGCCGTGTCAACATAAGCTTTATACACTTGGGCCACACAGCCTGAGCCCACTGGCTCCTGACTCTCAAAGTGAAGGGCTCGCCCCCATTCACTCCCAAACACCTTTTGGAGCAAGTGCTGGGTATGAGCCCATGGGTGGGGGGCCACTTGAACATGCAGCCGGGAGAACTTGGTGCAGAACTCTTCAGAGAAAAGATCCCGTCTAGTGCTTGCCCACTGGCCCAGTTTGATGTATGTGGGGCCTGAGGACTCCGTAGCCATCAGAAGCCAGTTCAGCCAGAGGGTGTAGAAGCTGGGGACCAAGTAGGTGAAAGGGTACAGCACAATAAGAGGGGTGAATTTCACCAGCAGAACACAGCCCCGGAACCATATTCGGAAGCCAAAGGCAAAGTTCAGGAAAAGACAGTTTATGAACCCAGTTCTGGAAACATTGCCCTCCAACCTGACTTCCTTAAGGGCGCTCTTAAAAGTATCTGTCTGACCCCAGCTTCCAGGGGACACCAAAACGATCCCTCCTGAAGTCAAAATGAGTTTGGGTAAAGAGCCCCAAAGAAGCCAACAAATTCTGGAATTGGGTGGATACATAATCTGTCTACGTCTCCATCTAAGCAAACAAGATTTCTGCCTGGCCTCAAAGCACCTTAGGTGTGACAGGTAAGTCTTGATAGAGAATCGCCAAGAAGTCATGATGACCCTGCAAACAAAGGCAAGCAAGCAGTCTCAGTTCCTTTCATTCCTAAATGCCAGGGACACCCAGCACCCTTGGACTATCAAGGAACAACTATTTATCTTCCTTTTCCATCTTTGGGGGAAATTAAATGACCACAACTAAATGATCATACTTAAACGGATTCCCCCACGCAGCTGTGAACATCAGATTCACCCCCGCCCCTAAGCAAGGGCAGGATCCCCGCTTGTTCCCCTATCTAGATGGGGGGGCCTTTAGATTTCCCTCCCCACTCCATTCACCCCCCTCCAGGCAGGCCAGCAAGTGTGGACTCCTACCTGGGGAACCCACCACCTAACCTTCATCAGAGGAGACCTGGCTGGCAAGAGAGAGCGGAGAGCATCTGCCCTGCACTTCACCTTTTGAATGAGTCTCCCTGGCCTGGCGATGGCCTCACCAGCCCACGCTGGTGCATTTAACAGTCTGCCCCATCCGATCACTTTCCCTGCGTGGCTGCCTGTTTCCTGGGCTCTGAAGTTAAAGCGGGTTTATTCCCAAGGGCAAGCTGGCATCCCTGGGAGGCTGTGGCCCCTCTGACCCCAAGCCGTCCCTCACTGCCCTGACTCGGGTTACTTGGGGATGGCCAGCCCTGGCTCTCAGCAGCCAGCCCAGCAGCCCTGTTCGGAGATCGGAGGCCGAGTACCCTGGGAAACCAAAGTGAAACACTCTAGCTACAACTGGGAAGGACTTCCGGGAACAGACAAGAGCCCTGCCCCCTTAAAGGGGCAGTCATGTTGAAGGTGGAGTCCCTTCATGTAGACTCCGCCTGGGGAGTCAGAGCAAAGCTGGGTGGGCGCTGATTCCAAAGCAGAGCGCAGCCGCCTTGGGTATCAGTAGCGGCTGCTTTCAGGAGTCTGCCTGCAGGCCTGGGAAGTGACCTACCAAGATTTCATGCACTCATTTAATTTCAGATCTTAACATCTCAGCTAACTCATTTTAACGTTTAGAAGGCCTCCATATATACAAGATGAGGCAGAAGTCACCAATGCAAAGACAACTGGAATATAAAATACAAAATAAAGCAAGGTCATCTTCACTGTATACACGAATGGACCTTCCTGCAGCCTCTTCTAAAGCTGGGGGGCCAGGGTTCTGTGTCTAACAGAACAGTGATTCCAAGAATCACTGAGGTGAAGATTCCCGGACACAGCTGGTGAGGGGTTTTAGAATAAGTTGTTGGAATGTATCGTGGTCCTCCTTTTAGGTAACACATGGGGGTGCTCTCCTAGAGGCTGCTAGTTCAGAGTACTTTATACATTCAGATCCATAACCCCTGAGACTCTTCCAGTATATTAACTTTCATTAGCTTGAAGACATAATTCATTCAAGTAAGGGATTTAAACAATCAAAAGCAGGTCTATATTAAATTAAGCACCAACTATGTGCCAAATACTCTGCTAGGAAATTGAGATACAAAAACAAAAATGAAATTGCCCCCAAGAAAGGTACATTTTACTGGAGGACACGATGTGTACATTTACAATCAATAGTCAATAAGAATTTATTAATCTCCCCACTACGTGTTAGGCATTACACTAAGTGCTAAGGATACAAATACCAAAGCAAAAACAAAACACAGTTCCTACCCTCAAGGGGCTTATACTCTAATGATGGAAGTCACACACAAAAGGAAGCTGGACAGTACCTGTAGAGAAATCGCAGGGTAGTGCAATCCCCGGAAAAATAAGATGTCGCAACTGAACTCTTCCTTAAATGGAGGCTTGAGATTCATGGCTCCACCCTCCAGTCCAAGAGGTGGCGTAACTAGTTAGAGTCCCAAGGTTAGTAAGACCCTACAGGATGAGTTTATCCCAATAATGAATTTCCTGAAACAAGGTCAAGTCAGAGAAGTCCCAAAGTAGTGCAGTCAGGTGAGAACTGAGAAGTTAGAGCTAGGTTTTCTCCTTAAATGGAAGTTTGGAGTTCACAGATCCACCAATCAGAGGAACAGTATATTTTGTATATAAGCATTTGCAAAATAATTGTGGAGGAGGAAGCAGAAGAGAGGCAGGTAGCTGGGAGATTAGCTAAGGCCTTGTGTTGGAGGCAAAACCTGCTTGAGCTGAACTTTGAAGGGACCTAGAAATTTTGAAAGGTAGAAGGTCAGGAATCAGTGCATTCCAGGCATGGAATGCTGTGCAAAAGTATGGAGGTGGGGATATAAGAGATAAGACTGCTGGATTTGGTGTCCAGAACACCTGAGTACAGATCCTGCCTTCAGTGCTTTCTGGGCAATCACTTAAATGCTCTCAACTTCAATTTTCCTCATCTGTAAAATGGGAATAATTACAGCACTTATCCTGCAGGGTTGTTGTGAGACTCGAATGTAATTGAATAAAGTGCTTTGCAAATAAAGCTGCTATAAAAATATTACATTATTGTTTTGTTAATATTATTGTTATATTATATTGTATTATATCCTGTGTGACTATCCAGAAGGACACACTAGATGCTGAAAGGTTGGAGCTAGATTGTAAAGGATTTTAAATGCCCAAAAGAAGAGTTTGTGTCTGATCCTGGATTCCTGAGAGTTTAATGAGCAGGGAAATGACCCCATCAGACCTGTCTTCAGGCAAAGCTACAGTTCTGTTCTCTCTGGGCTGCCTCCTCCTGGTCCCCACCAGGAACACACTCTCTGTAGAGCCTCCCTGAGACATGTGGTCTCTGCTTCACACTGTGTCACTGGCCCCACAGCTCCCAGATCTGGCTCTTCTCTCTGCTCCCAGATTCGGGGATTCTCAGCTGGAGCAATGTTTCTCTCCATCATGAGAAAAGTGAGCTCTACCTTTAAAAACTTTACATGATACCTTTATGATATATTTAAAAGGAATAGTAAGTTGTTGTACATAACAGATTTGCAGTTTCACATGCAGTCATCTTTATTTTTTTTATTATACTATGTTATGGAAATGCTTGTTTTATTCCATAAATTCAAAATAAAACAAGAAAATGTAAAACTACAGGGCTTTCTACAGCCCTTTCAGAAAATCATCAAACCTTACTGCACTAAACTATGGGCAAAGGAAGAGGATTCTTTTTTTTTTTTCCTCAAGGAGTAGTCTGTATGGTTCCTTCACCCAAGCTCTTTACATCTTTGATGGTTTGTCCCCTCATTTAGTCATGTCTGACTCTCCATGGGGTTTTCTTGGTCAAGATACTAGAGTGGTTTGTCATTTATTTCCTTCTCCACCCCATTTCATAGATGAGGAAACTGAGGCAAACAGAGTGAAGTGATTTGCCCAGGGTCATACAGCCAGTAAGTCTCTTGAGGCCAGGAGTGAACTTAGGTCATGAGGATTTGAGGCCTGGCACTCTATCCACTGTGTCACCTAGCTTTAACATACAGAATAAGATCACTTAGCTAAATGGCTAATGCCTTCAGGTTCAAGTCTACCTTCAGAAGCAAACTTTCTAGTGCTGGGGGCTTGCCTCTCTCTTGAAGATCTTACTGTCACCAAAAGAGGGCATTCCTTTTGTCTCCTTGTTCTCCTCTTCGATGGATGAAGTAGCACATGCTCTGGAGCTGTATCTCCAATTCCGCATGCAGGCTAGGTCCAAAGAGGAGCTACTGCATCTTCCCTTAGGGTTCTAAGGGTATCTAAGGACATTCTAAAGTATCTAAGGGTATCACTATCTAAGGGGTTGCTGGTATACTTCAAATCTTACATAGCTCATGAGCTCCCACCTGGGTGGGTCTTCCCGCATAATTTTGAATTGATATTAATCTCAGGCATTTGGCTAAAGGTTTCTCTCCCCTAGCAGATCCTCAAGTACCTTATTCCACCTAACTTGCTGATTTTATATAAGCCCTTTAGGACAAGAACAAGTCCCTCAAGCAATCCAGATAAATCTTCTCTGCAGCTCACTACAGGTCATCCTGAGGTTTCATTTTTCTCATTTAACCTAAAGCCTAGTTCAAACCTTGCTCACACCTACTAAACAATCTGGATATATTCTCATCTGGTTAAATGATAACATGTAGCATCTTGTCACTTGTGTTAAGTGAAGTTGGGTGATTGTTTAGGCTGTCCTGTCCCCCTTATACTATTTAGTATCCCATCTAGAGGCTTTGCCCCCCCACCCTAACAAACTGCCAGCATGCTCAAGATGCCCCAATTTCTCAAGTCTCAAAATCCTTTCTGTACTTCACTGAAAATAAGTGGAGGGGGTAGGGAGAGAAAATGAGAAAAAACAGCTTAGGGGATAAGGTCTATCTCGAACGAATGAATGAATACATGGATGGACGTATGCAAGAAAAATAATTTATTAAATATTTGCTGTATTTCAGGCAAGGTGGTAAATGCTGGAGATACAAATACAAAAGAGAGGTAATCTTTGTCCTCAAAGAGCTAATATTCTATAGGAGGAGATAATAGTAAGGGAGTGATGGTTTGGAAAGGATCATGATTCAGGACGTCACACAGATGATTAATCTAGCCATAGTGTAGTCATTTGACACAGTCTTTCCAGAAACAATGGTAGTGTTAATTTGATTACTGTAGACTGAACAAGAAGTAGAAAGTGAGAATAGAAGAAGAGAGGCTGCTTAGACAGAACAGAGACTCATCAATCAAAGGGGATTGGCGTAAAGCCTGCCAATCCCCAGCCCAGCCACAGTCTTGCCTTAGTTATATAGGGGAGCCCTATACATGGCCAGCAAAGCCTTTCCAGGCTCTGAGCCCCCTTTCACATGCCTTGCCTACCCATCCTTCCTCCTCCTCCACTCCTTGCCTTATTATACACATATCCAAAGTCATTATATTTTTCCTCCCATGTTTCCTCACCTGTCCATTGGGTAAGAAGGTTGCACAGTTCTGGATTCTGATAAATATCTCATATCATGGTTTTTGTCTCCCACCATGCATCTGGGAAAGGATTTCCGGGTTCTGTCAAATAAAGGGAGTTTGAGGGCCATTCAAAATCACCCCATCTACCACAGAGGCCATACATAGTTTGCCAGCCCCTAAGCTATCAATCCCTAGTGATCCTGAGTTGTTGATTTCAACAGGTAACTCATAAAATAAGCCCACTATTTTCCCAAATTAATTCATGGATCAGCACCCTAAACTCTGATCTTGTGTGAACCAGGTTCAACCCTCAGAAACATTTAAAGAGTACCCAAGCTCTATTTGTCTAATTATGTCCCAACCTAGAATTTATTCTGGCAAAATCTCTAAATATGGCTTATGGCTAGGCCCCTATAAACATGGACAAAAAAAGGACTCCCTTAAATCTCGTAGAAGTATTCAAGGTAACAGTTCACATATTGGATATGAATTGCCTTTATTCCATTCTAAAGAAAACACAAAAACACATAGAAGGATTCCTAAGGACCTATTACCAAAGCATCAAAACTCAGAAAACTCACAATAAACAAGAAACACAATTTTCTTCCCTCTCCTCTAAGTCTCACTTTCCACAAGGGACCCAAAGCACCCACTCTGCAGTACAGACTCCCCTCAAGAAGGAAACAAACTTGGAGCTGCCAATAAAATTGTTTTTCTCTATGCTGGTGAGTTCCCCTTTCCACATTGAAAAATGAAATCCCCTATATTTATTAACCCTGCAGTTTGCATTTTCTTTGAAAGGGAAATGATCAAAGACAAGTCCAAAAGACTCATGATGGAAAATGCTATCCCCATTCAGAGAAAGAACTGATGGAGTCTGAATGAAGATCAAACCACTATTTTCACTTTATTTTTTCATGTTTTTTTTCCTTTCATCCTGTTTCTTCTTTTGCAACCTGATTAATATGGAAATATATTTTACATGATTGCATATATAAAACCCATATCAAATTGCTTACTGTCTTAGGGAGAAGGAAGAGGAAGGAAGGAAAGAGAAAAATTTGGAACTCAAAATCTTTTTAAAAATTAATGTCAAAAATTGTCTTGACATGTAATTAGAGAAACTAAAATACCATTAAAAAGAAAAGAAAAGGAAATGAACTTGGGTTTTCTAAAAGATGGCACCCTAGCATTTTGATGACTCCCACTTTAACTCCACAGAGACTGAGGGGGAGTAGAAGAAAACATAGCTGGGGCTAAAAGACAGACAACCTTTGTTCTTAGTGTCTATAGGAACTCATGGAAGTTTGAGAACCTTGTTTCCCTATTCTTCAGTTTTAGAGGCAGTCCATATAATCTGCCTCTCTTTACAATAGTTTTATTTTCCTTCCCTCCCCTCTTTTTTTCACTCCCAGAGACTCATCTTCATGATCTCTCAAGTTTAACATTACTGGAGAGCAACCCTTGAGGTGGGCGCTGCCCCCAAAAAAACTCCCCCTTCCCTTACTAACAGGCTAGATTGCAAATCTGGCAACAAGAACTTGGCCTTCTCTTCCAGAAAGCTGGAGTCTGGGGCACTCAAACTTGGAGTGGCTAGAGGGGCAGTCCCAGAAGAAGAGCTCTCAACAGCCCTTCTGCAGAAACTGGGGTTCAAGAACTGTTCCCCTGTCCGTAGCTTCCACAAGTCCCCCTTTCCCCTCTCCTGCCTCCTTTTGCTTTTTGAAGGCAAGGACTGCCTTTCTTTTTATTCCTAGTACCCCCAATTCTTAGCATAGCATCTGGTCCATAGGAGACTCTTAATAAATATTTACCAGATTAGTGAAAAGCATCAGTATGAAGAGCACCATTGTCTTACCTACTGCCATCTCCACCAAGAGATTTTGTTTCTGAGGCCCTAGCTGATATGATTTCCCTCTTGGCTGCCCCAGTGCTGAGATGTGACTCTGGAATGCCAAGCCCCAAGAAGGTCATTAATGACTGCCCATACCCTCACCTGGGGACCCACAAATAATCCTGGCTCCACCAAAAGGCCACAAATAGAAGGATAAGTAGGCTGCCTTTTGCAATACAATGCAAAGGGCTAATTCTATGCACAAGAGTGTAAGCCAGCCAATTCATCCAAGGGCAGCTCCTATCAATGAAACTCATTCAGGGGCTATACATACCTCCCCAAGAAGATACAATCAAAAGTCCCAAAAAGAGACTCGCCACTCAGTAGCTCACCAAGTTGATCAGGGGATTCCCCCAATTAACCCCCTACAGTGGAAAACCATCTTGCATTTGAAGATGCTGAGCTCATTCATCCAAGAATTTAGAGTATGAAGGCACACACACACACACACACACACACACACACACACACACACACACACACATATATATTGGCAAAAACAAACCCTCCTTTGAAAGTTATTATGCCCAGTCAAGAAAACCCAAGGAGGGCAGAGCCAAAATGGTGAAGCAGAAGGACAGACCTGCTGTAGCTCTCTCCCCAAAGCCCATAAATACCTGTAAAAATGACTCTAAACAAATTCTAGAGCAGCAGAAGCCACAAATTGACAGATTGAAAGAGATTTCCAGCCCAAGGCAGCCTGGAAGGCCAACAGGAAAGGCTTATCACACCAGGCTCAAAGCTGAGCACAGCCCACAGAGTGCAGCCCAGCCCTTAGCCATGCAGTGCAGCAGGGACAGGACTGGAGTGGGCATCAAGGCACAGAATCCCAGATAGCAGCTGCGGTTCCCAGATTTCTCAACCCACAGACACCAGAGACAGCTTCAAAGGTCAATGAGAAAGCTCTTTCATCTGGGTGAGAAGGGAGCAGGGTCCAGCCCTAGCCCAGCAGCTGCAGCATCCATTTTTGGAGCCCTTAGCATAAAGACCCTGGGGGAATTGAGCAGCTGATCTGACTCTCAGCCCTGAGTAGCAGCCCTGGGGCGAGGGGGAGCACTGGCACCGTGGAGCTGGAGGCAGTTGTGGAGAGGGAACCCTACTTGCAGATCCTAGGCACAAAAGTTTGTGGTTGCTCCCAGATAAGAGCACAGGCCAGAAGAGGAGTAAACTCCTCTCCCTTGATTATGCCACCTTAGAGGAACTGAGAACTTACAGGTCCCTAGAGTATACCCTCCACTTGACAAAAAGTTAAGTAACTAGCTGGGAAAATGCCTAAAAAAGGGAAAAAAAAATAAGAGTATAGAAGGTTACTTTCTTGGTGAATAGGTATTTGCCTCCATCCTTTTGAATAAGGAAAAACAAAGCATACCATTAGAGGAAGACATCAAAGTCAAAGCTTCTTTATCCAAAACCTCCAAAATAAATTTGCAATGGTCTCAAGCCATGGAAGAGCTCAAAAAGGATTTTGAAAATCAAGTAAGAGAGGTGGAGGAAAAATTGGGAAGAAAAATGAAAGTGATGCAAAAAAAATCATGGAAAGCAAATCAACAGCTTGCTAAAGGAGACCCCAAAAAATGCTGAAGAAAATAACACCTTTAAAAGTAGGCTAACTCAATTGGCAAAAGAGGTCGAAAAAACCAATGAGGAGAAGAATGCTTTAAAAAGCAGATTAGCCAAATGGAAAAGGAGGTTCAAAAGCTCACTGAAGAAAATAGTTCTTTCAAAATTAGAATGGAGTAGATGAAAGCTAATAACTTTATGAGAAACCAAGAAATTACAAAGCAAAACCAAAAGAATAAAAAAATTGAAGACAATGTGAAATATCTTTTTGGAAAAACAATTGACCTGGAAAATAGATCCAGGAGAGACAATTTAAAAAGTATGATGCTACCTGAAAGCCATGATGAAAAAAAGAGCCTAGACATCATCTTTCATGAAATTATCAAGGAAAACTGCCCTGAGATTCTAGAACCAGAGGGTAAAATAAATATTAAAGAATCTACTGATCACCTCCTGAAAGAGATCCAAAAAGAAAAACTCCTAGGAATATTGTAGCCAGATTCCAGAATTTCCAGGTCAAGGAGAAAATATTGTAAGCAGCCAGAAAGAAACAATTCAAGTATTGTGGAAATACAATCAGGATAACACAAAACCTAGCAGCTTCTACATTAAGGGATCGAAGGGCTTGAAATATGATATTCCAGAGGTCAAAGGAACTAGGATTAAAACCAAGAATCACCTACCCAGCAAAACTGAGTATAGTACTTCAGGGGAAAAAATGGTCATTCAATGAAATAGAGAACTTTCAAGCATTCTTGATGAAAAAACCATAGCTGAATAGAAAATTTGGCTTTCAAACACAAGAATCAAGAGAAGCATGAAAAGATAAATGGGAAAGAGAAATCATAAGGGACTTACTAAAGTTGAACTGTTTACATTCCTACATGGAAAGATAATATTTGTAACTCTTGAGACTTTTCTCAGTATTTGGGTAGTTGGAGGAATTATATACATATAGACAGAGGACACAGGTGAGTTAAAAAGGAAATAATGATATCTAAAAAAATAAAATTAAGGGGTGAAAGAGGAATACATTGGGAGGAGAAAGGGAGAAATGGAATAGGGCAAATTATCTCTCTTAAAAGAGGCAAGAAAAAGCTTTTTCAATGGAGAAGAAAAGGGGGGCGGTGAGAGAGAAAATGTGAAGCTTACTCTCATCACATTTGGCTTAAGGAGGGAATAATATGCATACTCAATATGGTATGAAAATCTATCTTACACTACAGAAAAGTAGGGGAGAAGGGGAGAAGTAGCGTGGAGGCGGGGATGATAGAAGGGAGGGCAAATAGGAGGAGGGAGTAATTAGAAGTAAACACTCTTGGGGAGGGACAAAGTCAAAAAAGAAAATGGAATAAATGGAGGGCAGGATGGGATGGAGGGAAATATAGTTAGTATTTCATAACATGACTATTATGGAAGTCTTTTGCATAACTACACACTTATAGCTATATTGAATTGCCTGCCTTCTCAGTGGGGATGGGTGGGGAGGGAGGAAGGGAGAGAAGTTGGAACTCAAAATTTTAGGAACTAATGTTGAGAATTGTTTTTGCATGCAATTGGGAAATAAGAAATATAGGTAATGGGGTATAGAAATCTATCTTGCCCTACAAGAAAAGAGAGAAGATGGGGATAAGGGAACGGAGGGGAATGATAGAAGAAAGGACAGATTCGAGGAAGTGGTAATCAGAATGCATGTCTCTTGGGGTGGAGAGAGGGGAGAGATGGGGAGAAAATTTGAAACTCAAAATCTTGTGGAAATGAATGTTGAAAACTAAAAATAAATATATTTTTAAAAGTTATCATGCCCTACGCCACTAGGTGGCACCCATATACTTGTGAAATGAAGATATTACCCATTTCCAAATTACTGGCACCGGCTTTATTCCAGTGCTTGCATGGAAGGGAGGAGGAGAGAAACATACGGCTGTGCTTATCATTTTAGATTAATTCATTTATGGCAAATGTGGCATCTTGCACATAGCACCATGGCAGATGTTAAACATACACAAATTCTAATATAATTCAACAAAATCATTCATTGCATGCCTATCTATATTAAGGTTATGCTGCTCTACAAAGAGGCAACTAAGTGGCACAGTGGATAGAGTGCTGAGTTTGGAGTCAGGAAGGCTCATCTTCCTGAGTTCAAATCCACCCTCAGACACTTACCAGCTGTGTGACCCTGGGCAAGTCACTTAATCCTGCTTGCCTCAGTTTCCTAATCTGCAAAATGAGCTGGAGAAAGAAATAACCAAAAAAAAGTGGAAACTGAGGGGATGCCCATCAATTGGTGAATGGCTGAACAAGCTGTGATATATGAATGTAATGGAATACTATTATGGTATAAGAAATGATAAACAGACAGATTTCAGAAAAACTTGGAAACACTTATATGAACTGATACTGGGTGAAATGAGCATTGTACGTAGTAATAGCAACACTGTGTGATGATCAACTATGAATAACTTAGCTCTTCTCAGCAATGCAGCGATCCTAGACAATTCCAAAAGACTAATGATAGAAAATGTTATCCACATACAGAGAAAGAGCTATGGAGTCTGAATGCAGATCAAAGCATACTATTTTCACTTTATTTTTTTCATGGGTTTTTCCTTTTGGTCTGTTTCCTCTTTCAAACATGGCTAATATGGGAACATGTTTTACATGATTGTACATATATAACTTATATGAAATTGCATACCATTTTAGGAAAAGGGGAGGGAGAAAAATTTGAAACTCAAAATTTTGTTAAAATGAATGTTTAAAATTGTCTTTATGCATAACTGGAAAAAATAAAATACTATCTTAAAGAGAAAGAAAGAAAAAAAGAAAGAAAGAAATGGCAAACCATTCCAGTACCTTTGCCAAGAAAATTCCAAATGGGACCATAAAGAGTCAGACATGACTGAAGACGACTGAACAGTCAACATAATGGCTCTCATTTACATAGTATTTTAATGTTTGCAAAGCACTTCACAAATATTATCTCATTTTATCCTGACACAACGCTGGGAAGTAGGTGCTATTATTTTTCCCATTTTATTGATGAAGAAACAGAGGCTAACGGAGGTTAAGATAGCTTCCCCTAGCACATATAGCTTGTAAGTGTCTGAGACCAAAGTTGAACTCACCTTCCCAATTCCTGTCTAGTGTTCAATTAATTGCACTACCTAGTTGCCTCTTAGCAATATGCTTTAAGGACTGGGGATAAACAGAATGACAAATGACAGACCTTGTTCTCAAGGAGTTCTCTAATGAGGGAGATAATACATAAGTAACTATGTAGAAAGATAGCAGTGGGTAAGACCAGGAAAGCCCTCCTGCAGAAGGTGCCTCTGAAAGAAAGCAGGGAACTGGAAATTGGAGGTGTGGAAGGAAATCATTCCAGTCATGGAGCAACTGTATGGAGGTGGGAAAGGGCGTGTCATACGTGAGAAATAGCAGCTAAGCCTGTGTAGCTGACTCACAGAGTATGTAGAAGGCAACAAACTGTAAGAAGACCGGAAAAGTGGTAAGGGACCAGGTTGTTATGAAGGACTTTAAATGCCAGATGGATGATTTTATATTTGAGGGGGAAAATAATAGGGAACCACTGAAGTTTGTTGAAGGGAAGGCTGACCGTACTTAGTCACACTATGCTTTAGGAAGCTATGTTGCTAAGTGGAGGATGGATTGGAGTGAAGAGAGACTTGAAACAGTGAGGCCAGTTAAAAAAACTATTGCAAGAATACGGGTGAGAGGCGGTGATTGTGTGTGCTGAGAGAAGGAAGTATTGTAAAGGCAGAAACAAGAACAGTAACGGATTGGCTATGAAGGATGAGTCCAAGTGAAGGTAAAAAATGACACTGAGGTTATAAAACCAGGTGATTGGGAATACAGTAATGCTGGTATCAGAGGAAAACTAAAATGAGAGGAGAGTTTTGGGGAAAACATAATGAGCTCAGTTTTGGACATGATGAGTTTGAGATGCCTACTGGACATCCAATTTGAAATATCCAATGGCAGTCAGCAATGGGAGACTAGAGCTCAGAAGAGGGGTTAGGGCTGGATGTATAGATCTGGGAATCCTTTACATACATATGATAATCAAACCCACAGGAGCTGGTGAGGTCACCAAACTAGATAGTATCTTAAAGGTCATCTAGTCTAGACATGTAGCCTGAGCCCACAACATTTGACTGAACCAAACTAAAATGTAATTAAAAAATATTTAATATAATATAAAACAGCACAGATAATGTGAATTGGTGGTTTTTCTAAGACAATATGTGGCCTATAGGGATTCACTTCTACTTGAGTTTGATACCGCTGGTGTAGCTCCTTCATTTTACTGTGGAGGAAAATGAGGCTCATAGGGGTTAAGTTGACGTGAGAACCCAGGTATCCCAAATCCTCATCCAGTCCACTTTCACCATACCACATACCTCTCATGTAGACCTCTGCCTCCATGGCAGTTTCAAGGATGTCAAATTCAATATCTTCTTATTCTCCCTATGTCCCAAAAGTTCATCTACCTGCTCACTAAAGGCTAAAGTTTCTTTAACAGGGGATAAAATATTTTCTATTCCATGGTTAGTATAAACCTAGAAATGGAGTCAGTGTTTTTTCCTGAAAAAGGTAAACCAGCATTCTATATTCCATTAAAGTAAAGCAAACAAATAAAAAACTGTGGAAGAGTCTTATCTGAAAATTGGCTTTCTTAAGGAAATGAAGACAAGGCAGAGGAATGGATTTCTACAAGGTATTTCCTGCCTAGCTCTGTGACTCTGTCATAGAGTCGATGACTGATTCCAAGGGATTTTCAGGGGACCCTAGAGATCATCTGGCCTAACCTCCCAACCATGATGGCCTACCCTTTCTAATAGTCCTCACACAGTTATCCAATTTCCCAGCTTGGGCATGAATGTTTGATAATAATGACAACTTAGAACTAAAGGTACCCACCAGACCTTTCCTGAGATGGAGGTAATATTGTATTGTCTGACCCCAGGGGAACCAGGAACAAGGCAATGATGATGAGCCCCTAGGTTCCCTCAACGATATCAAGCGTGATTCTTAACCACAGTGAGAACAACCAATTCTCATCCTAAAAAAGTTCACCTCAGGGCTATACTGACTCTCCTATGCCCTCTAGCTCATATTTCTGCCTTGCTTCTGGAAAAGTTGAAGGGAGAGATAGAAGAAGAAGAAGCACATCCAATGAGAGAGTTAAACCAGCAAGGATGAAAGATCCCTTTGCCTCCATGATGTTCTGCTGGATGACCCCTTCACCATATTAGGCAACATACTGGAATGGATAGCTGACTTTTTTTTCCCCTCTTCATTCTCTTCCCAAACCCCAAAAGCTTCTGATTTGAGAGGGATCTTAGGGGAATGGATAATACTACCTTTCACTCATTACAGGAATACCTTCTGCAGTATTCAAAGTCATAGATCTGACCTTTCCAAGTATTCCTTCTAGATGAGGAAACTGAAGCCCAAAATGAGGAAATGAATTGGTAACTAGAAGCCAGGCTTGTGGATTTTCCCATTTAGTAGGATGTTTTCTGTCCTACTTTCATGATGTGAAGTCATCAGATAGAATCCTGTTAGAGCCAAGAAGCACCAATCAAGATTTTGGTGGAGAGTTCTGGTTTGATTTCCTCAGAGGTAGAGTTGGTTTGTTTTGAAGCCAGAAGAGATTCTGTTTCCAGCTATCTACAAACATGGAGAGATGGAGAGGAATGAGTCAGAAAAGGAATAAGGAAGGTAAATAGGATCTAGCCTTCTAAGGATGAAAGGAACTAGGAACTGGATGTGAAAGAATAACTCTTCTGAATTATGGTGGAAATTACTGTTTACTAGTACTCTATGTATCAAATGTTTTTCCTGTTATAAACCTCACCTTGTTTATTCATCAAGTTCAGCACTTGTTGATCATGTCTGCTCTTCAGCTCTCGAACACTCAAATAGACCTGTAGTCTCATTGATTTAGAGCTCCCTTCAGTGATGGAGATCACAACTCCATCCATGCCTATCCATCCTATGGTTCTTCTCCCGGTCTTACCCAAAGTCAGCCACAGAGAGCCACACAATGTGCTAGAGACTTTCTTTTGCTTTCTCCTGATTCACAAAGGGAAGGGGATGGAAAGGAAATAAGTATTTATCCAGCACTTACTGTGGGGCCAGGCACTGTGGCAAGAGCTTTACAAATATCTTACTTGATCCTCACAACAACCCTGGGGAGTAAATACTATTATGATTCCCATTTTGCAAATGAGGAACTGAAGCAGACAGAGGTTGTGACTTGCTCAGGGTCATACAACTAGTCCAGATTTGAACTCAGATCTTCCTTACTCTAGACCCAGCACCCCCTCTACAGCTCCACCTAAGGAACCTAAGGAGCAGCCTGGTCCTCTACTTGTCATCCCTTGCTCTTACCAGTCTACCTCCTCTTTCCGTCATACAATTTTTTGATGACATTCTTTACTCCCATTCTTCTACCAAGTCACTAGTTGGCTCTACAATGCATCATGTTTACGTCCACCACATACCTTTCCATTGCCCCTGGTGCAATGCTCACCTTTCATTCTTTGGAGGTAATAGTGTTCCGGACCTCACTGCTATACAGCAATACCATAGAACAGGGCTCCCTTGCTGCAATGAGGAGCTTGGGATCAACAAAAGTGCACTGCAATTTCTCAAAAGCAATCCTTTTCTCATCCTTTTCATCTCTGAGAAGAGCAGAAAACCAGGGGAAAATGTTTAAATAGCCCTCAGAACTCCTCTTGAAATGAGATGAAAATGAAAGGTGACTCAGGGCAGATTCAGAGACACAGTGGGTGGTCCAATAGAGGCTTAAGCTTTGAATAACAGTAGCTAGCACTTATATAGTACTTCTGGTTTATAAAATAGTTTACAACTAGTATCTCATTCAATCCTTAGGACAACCCTGTGAGATAGGTACAATTATTATTTCCATTTTACAGATGAAGAAACTAAGGCTGAGAGAAGTTAAGAGACTTGTCCAGAGTCAGACAGTTAGGAAGTGTCTGAAGCCAGATTTGAATTCCAGTCTTCTTGACTCCAAGTCCAGTGGTCTATCCATTGTGCCACTTAGTTGCCTAAAGAGCATAAAGTGATAGAATTCTTAGGGTAGCAGTATGCAGTAATACTGACTTTGACATTCCAGAGTGTCACTGATCCCTTTTATTAATAATTTGCTAGCATTATTAATAAAACAATTAATTATCCAGAAATTATGTCTAATTTTTTATACATCACAGTGCCTTGGAGACACAGGCTCCCTACACTTATATTTTCATTATTGCTGATGTAATAACTTATGGGTAAATGTATATGTTTATGAGAGTCATCTCTAGTTGTCCTGATCAATATCTGGCCACTGGACCTAGAGAAGAAAGTGAGGCTGGTGACTTTGCACAGTCCTCCCTCACTCAAATCAAATTCAATTGCAAGTCATGTTGTCTCCCTAATGTCATGGTCCTCTTCAAGAACTAAGGACAAACCACACACCACACAATGCAGTAATGCATACAGAGATGATAGTGGTTGCCATTGAGGTCAAATGACTACTAGAGGGATGGGCCAAACATTATAGTTTTGTTCATTGATGTATAAAAATTATGTATGTGTAAGTTTTATATGTAGGATACTAACATAAACCTTTGCTGTGGCAGCAGAAATACTTTCTGGGGCCACCATCATTGCCCCTTATTTTCAAGTGTTTCTAATGTTTTCTTGAGACTGATCTGAGCCTGAAGCCCATTTGCAAGACCCGAATAAAACTAATCCAAGGGAACTGGAAAAGCAAATGGAAAAGACTCAACCTCATAAAGACTCAAAGAGTAAGCAAAGGGCAGGAAGGGGAGGAACACCACCTTCACTCTAATGAAGGGAGAAGAATAGATTTCAGTCACAATAAAGAGGGACAATCCCAGGGATCTCACCCTGCGTTGGTACTGTGAGCCATACTGACTATGTTGGAGCTGAAGGAAAGTAGGAAGAAAAGAGAATTGGTGGGCTCTCTTAAAACTCCAAGCTTTTTCCTTGATTTGGAGTGCTTTCTCAAGCCTGGGGTGGCACTGTGAGTTTGGAGGGACTATCAAAGCAGCAGAGAATAGAGCTCACTGGAGGGTAAATCTCTTTGAGTCTATCAGCTCAGGAACAAGTCTTTTTTGTATTCTTTGTTGTGTGGAATAAACTTGTTCTGTGCCTTATTAATTTGGTACTAGTAAGGGAAATGGAAAATATAAGAAATGAACCAAAGTTGGAGATTCCTGGGGAACTATGGCTGGTGAGCACCCATCAACGTAGGGGGCATAAGCCATGAGATGTTATCATCGACAGATCTCCTGTATTGAACCTGGTCCATCTATCCTCAGCTGACACATAGATAACATATATTATTAAATTCAATTAAACAAATAGTTATTGATGTCTATTACATGTAAGGCATCATGGGAGATACTCAGAAGAAGGCACAATCTCTGCCTCATGGAGTTTTCAAACTTTTGTTGAAGAGGTTGTAGAAACGAATACATTATTAGTGCAGCTGTGAATTGGTCCCAACATTTTACAAAGTAATTTGGAATTATGCAACTATAATGAATAAAATATCTCTACTATTTGGCCTAGAGATTCCATTGCTAGGTATTTACCCCAAGGAAGTCAATGACAAAAAAAGAGAGGTTTCATATATGCCGAAATATTTTTAAAAGCATTTTTTTGTAGTAACAAATAACTGGAAAGAAAGTAGATATATGACTTGTCCAAAGTCATATGGTAGAAAGTGAACCCAAGTCCTCTGATTCCATGCCTAACGTATATTGCACTGTTTCACATTATGGTACATAAATGTAATGGTGCTGTAACAACTGCCATGGTGACTACAGAGAAGTATGGGAAAATGTCTATGAACTGATGCAAAGGGAAGTAAGCAGAATCAGGAAAACAGTATGCAAGATGACAACAATGTAAATGGAAACTATGTATCTCAAAATTATAATGACTCAGCTTGGCCCCAAAGAGGATATATGAGAAGACATTTTTCACTCATATTCTATGGGCTGCATATAAGGTCAGGGCATTTTGCTGTTGTTTTTAATAGTGTGGTTAGTTTTGCTGAACCTTTTCTGACTGTCTTTTTTATTTTTTGTTATAAGGGATACTACTTTAGGATAGGAAGGGAGATATGATACATTGGAAAATCTAGGGGATGTAAAAATCAAATATATCAATAAAAATTTTTAAAGTTCCCTATACATGCCAGTTATTATTATCTGCATTTTGAGGGTGAAGAAATTGAGATTCTGAGATGAAGAATGATCATATTTTTAAAGGGGTCACAGAATAAATACGCTTTTACTTTTATTTTAATCCAGTGTATATTATATCATTATTTTCCTATTCGTAATGCAAATAACATTGATTTTATGGTTATATTTAAAGTTTTACTCAAAATTTTGTTTTTATTTATCAAGTGAATCATAAAGGATGAAAACTTGAATGTCCTTCTCACCTCACTTTGAGCAAGCACACATACACACACACACTCCCCATGAACTTAAGCACAGGGGTTGGCCACAGTTGGCCTCAAATCCAACCCCACCCCAATCCTCCATGGTTCAGTAAAACAATAAGCTTACCGAAGGGGCAGGATGGTAATTTTGGTTGGCAAGTAGCAGAAGATAAAGGAGTATTCTGAGAATTCTCTTGTCCCCAGGTCACAGAACCTACCCTCCATTGACCCTGTGCTACTTTGTACGCTGGGGACCAAAGTCTGAGATTGAATAAGGATCAGGAGATCTAAAGCAGGAAGTGGAAACTAAGGGCCAGGACTGGCCCAAAGTCACACAAGTAGTAAACATTTGGACCCAGCTCCTCTGACTCCGAAGCAAACTGCTTCATTGAATCTAGCAAACAGGAATGGCGATGGGATCCCCAGAAGTGAGAGGGCCATGGACAGTGACTATACCACACTGAAATAGCATTGGGTGACCCAGCAATAGAGAAGCAGGCATTAAGGAACTGGAATGCTGCTATGTGTGAGACATAGTCATATGGAGCTATGAAAACAACTTGCTAAACAGTGGGTCTAAAAAGGAACAGGAAACATTTTCCTACAGCAATACTTACAATATTGATATTGAATAAAGAATTATCTCTGTGGATAAAACTCTCCAGGAGTCTTATTGATCTAAATACACTATATGCCTGGAAGATATTCTGTTGGAGGAGAATCTGTTTTTTGAAAATCCACTAACAAGAAATAGACTAAAATCATGTATCTCTCCATCTTCCAGTTAACTATGACTGAAAAATATGATCTTTTATAGAAAATCACCTATGAAATTTAACCTTTTTCTTTTTCATATTTTCATCAAGAATACTTTCAAAGGAATTAATCTCTTTTTCTCCTCAATTATTAAGCATTTATTTATTTTCCTTCTTCCTACTTCCCTCTGCCTTACTGGGGGAAAAAAGAAAGAAAGAAAAAGAAACCCCTTTTTAACACGTGTGCAAAATCAAGCAAAACAAATTCCTTTATTGGCTCCATTAAAAATATATATATAGGCTTCATCCTGAAAGTTGTCACCTTTCTGTCAAGCAGTATCTTCTTTATTACTATATCATTCTTTGTCATTCCTCTTCCTGAAATTGTGCCTGAGTGATTGCTGCCTTGAACAAAGTTAACTCTTTCAAAACAGTTCATTTTTATAATATTGTCATGATAGTAGAAATTATTCTCCTAATTTTGCTCACTTGACTTGACATCAGTTCATACTTTGGTTCCCCAGTTTCTGTGAAACTGTCTCTTTCATCATGTAAGCATCACATGATATTCCATTACCTTCATATGCCATAATTCGTTCAGTCATTCCCCAAATGACAGATATTCCATTAGTTTCCATGTCTTTCCTACCACAAAAAAGAACAGATATAAATATATTTTTGTGGAGATGGGGCTTTTTCCTCTTTCTTTGATCTCTTTAAGGTACAGGCCTAGCAGTGGTATTTGTAAATCAAAGGATATGCACAGTTTTTTAATTTTTGGAGGATAGTTCCTAGTTACTTTCCTTCAGTATGCCTGTTTTCCTACAGCCCTTCCAACATTTGTCAATTTCCTTTTTTGTCAGCTTTGTCAATCTAATGGGCATGAGGAAGAATATAAGGGTTGTTTCAATTTGATTTTCTCTAATTATTAGTGATGCTATATTTTTTTAATATGACATAGGTTGCTTGGATTTCTTCCTTTTAAGAATTACTATTTATATCATTTGACCATTCATCAATGGGAGATTGGCTTTTATCTTTATAATTTTGAATCAATTCCTTAACTATTTTAGAAATGAGACCTTTACCAGAGAAATTTGCTGCCAAGATTTTCCCCCCAGTTAACTGTTTCCCATCTAGTCCTAGCTGCGTTGCATTCATTTGTGCAAAAAGTTTTTAATTTTATGTAATCAAAACTGTCCATTTTATCTCTTTCATCTTCTCTCTCTCCTCTTTGTTTGGTTATGAACCCTCTCCATAACCATAAATCTGAAAGGGAATTTATTCCTTGATTCTTTCATCTGTTTATGAGGTGACATTTTATATCTATGTTATGTACATCTCTATTTAGAGCTTAAGGTAGTATGTGATGTGAGGTGTTAATCCACACCTAATTTCTACCAGACTTCTATCCAGTTTTCATCAAATAGCAAGTCGATCCTCTGTCTCATAGCTGAGGTTTTTGGGTTTATTAAACCCTAGGCTACAAGGTTCATTTGCTTTATTTAATATGCTATGTAACTAATCTGTTCCACTGATCAATTTATTTTTTAACTCGTACTAAATTATTTAGATGATTACCACATTGTAGCATGGTTTGAGATCTGGTACTGCTAGGCTTCTTTCTTTCCCACTTATTTTGTGAGGCAATCAGAGTTAAGTGACTTGCCCAGGGACACACAGCTAGTAAGTGTCTGAGGCCACATTTCAACTCAGGACCTCCTAACTCTAGGATAGGTTGCTCTTTCCACTCTACCACTTCGATGCCCCCTTTCCCACTTTTTTTAATAATTCTCCTTGAGAATCTTAACCTTTATTTCTCCAGATGAATGTTATTATTTTCTCTAGTTCTATAAAGTAGTCATTTGACAAAATGATTGGGGTGGAATTATATAAGTAAATTAATTTAGGTAATATTTTCATTTTTACTATATTGGCTCAGCCTACCCATGAGCAGTAACTATTTCTCCAGGTGTTTAGGTCTGTCATTATTTCCATAAACACTTTTGTAGTTGTGGTCATAGAGTTCCTATGTTTCTTCATAAATACAATCCCAAGCATTTTATATGTGCTGTAGTTAATCTGAAATGAAATTCCTTTTTCCAACTCTTCCTGCTGTATTTTGTTGATAATATAGAGAAATGCTGATGACTTATGTGGATTTATTTTATATCCTGCAAGTTTGGTGAAGTTATTAATTTTTGTTGGACTCTCTAAGTACACCATCATATCATCTTCAAAAAGCAGTAATTTTGCTTTGTTTGCCTATACTTATTCCCTCAGTTTGGGTGGGGGTTTTTTATTACTATAGCTAGCATTTCTAGCACTAGTGACTAGTAAAATAGTTCTGACCTTATTGGTTCTTGGTTTGAGATATACTATTTATCATGTTAAGGAAAGATCCATTTATTCTTGTTTTTTAGTGTTTTTAACAGAAATCAATGTTATATTTTGTCACAAGGATTTTTCTGATTCATATGATTTTTTATTGTTCTTATAATTAAGGTGGTCAATTAAGTTTATAGTTTTCCTAATATTGAACCAGATTTGCATTTCTGGCAAAAATCTAGCTAGGTCAAAGGGAATAATCTTTGTGAGATGTTGCTATAGCATCTTTGCTAATATTTTATTTAAAATTTTTAAACATAAATGTTCATTAGGGATGTTGGCCTACAGTTTTCTTTCTCTATTTTGACTCTCCCTGTTTTAGTTACCAAGACTATACTTGTACATAGAAGGAATTTGTTAGGATCTTGTATTTGCCTATTTTTTAAAAAATTCATTTATTTAAGTTTTCAACATTCATTTCCAAAAAATTTTAGGGTTCCAAATTTTCTCCCCATTTCTCCCCTCCCCCACCCCAAAATGCCGAGCATTCTAATTACCCCTATCACCAATCTGCCCTCCCTTCTAACATCCCTCCCTTCCCTTATCCCCATCTTCTATTTTGTCCTGTAGGGCAAGATAACTTTCTATACCCCATTACCTGTATTTCTTATTTCCTAGTTGCAAGAACAATACTCACCAGTTTTTCCTAAAACTTTGAGTTCCAACTTCTCTTCATCCCTCCCTCCCCACCCATTCCCCTTGGGAAAGCAAGCAATTCAATATAGGCCATATCTGTGAAGTTTTGCAAAGGACTTCCATAATAGTTGTGCTCTGTAAGACTAACTATATTTCCCTCCATCCTGTCCTGCCCCCCATTTATTCTATTCTCTCTTTTGATCCTGTCCCTTCCCAAGAGTGTTGACTTCAAATTGCTCCCTCCTCCCACTGCCCTCCCTTCCATCATCCCCCCACCCTGCTTATCCCCTTCTCCCTCACTTTCCTGTATTGTAAGATAGGTTTTCATACGAAAATGAGTGTGCATTTTATTCCTTCCTTTGGTAGAATATGATGAGAGTAAGCTTCATGTTTTTTCTCTCACCTCCCCCCTTTTTCCCTTCTCTGAAAAGTCATTTACTTGCCTCTTTTATGAGAGATAATTTGCCCCCTTCCATTTCTCCCTTTCTCCTCCCAATATATTTCTCTCTCACCACTTAATTTCATTTTTTTTAAAGATATGATCCCATCCTATTCTATTCACCCTATGCTCTGTCTCTCTCTGTATGTGTGTGTGTGTGTGTGTGTGTGTGTGTGTGTGTGTGTGTAATCCCACCAACTACCCAGATACTGAAAAAAGTTTTCAAGAGTTACATATATTGTCTTTCCAAGTAGGAAAGTAAATAGTTCATCTTTAGTAAGTCCCTTATGATTTCTCTTTCCTATTTATCTTTTCATGCTTCTCTTGATTCTTGTGTTTGAAAGTCAAATTTTCTTTTCAGCTATGGTCTTTTCATCAAGTGCCAGGCCTAGAGGCCTGAGGGCTACCCGAGTCTTACCTTACCTATCGCAGGTCTTCGGCTGGCCAAACCGGATAAACGTATGAGAGAAGAGACTTTCCAGAGTCGAACAAGGGTTAGGCTTTATTCAGGGTCTTGGTTACATGTGCAGGGGGAATTCTTCCTTAGGAGAGAGAGAGAAATCTCCCAAGGAGGCAAAGATCTTACAGTAAGAGAATGAAAGCAGAAGTGGAAGTGGGGAGAGAGGGGAGAGGGAAGAGGGGCCTTCTGTCCTGTAAGGGCCCCTCAGCGCTAAGAGCACCTTCGGGCTTTCCTGACCCTACTTAAGCTCTCCGGCTGCATAGTTTGCACCTCAATACCGTGCCTGTTAGATAACAATAGGTGTGCCCAGACCCGGGCCAATCTCGAGGGCGGGGATGCTCTCTCCCATCCGTTTCCCACGGGAAGAGGCGGAAATGCACGAGATAGCTCAGTCTCACACCTCAATTCCCTGCTGTTCCTTGGGGGGCCTCATGAGAACTCTAAGGTTTAGAAGTTCTCACCTTTACCCGCCCGAGACTGTCCACATGGAACTGAGCTTACACCCCCAACAATCAAGAATGCTTGAAAGTCCTCTATTTCATTGAAAGACCATTTTTCCCCCTGAAGTATTATACTCAGTTTTGCTGGGTAGGTGATTCTTGGTTTTAATCCTAGTTCCTTTGACTTCTGGAATATCACATTCCATGTTCTTCAATCCCTTAATGTAAAAGCTGCTAGATCTTGTGTTATTCTGATTGTATTTCCACAGTACTTGAATTATTTCTTTCTAGCTGCTTGCAATATTTTCTCCTTGATCTGGGAACTCTGGAATTTGGCCACAATGTTCCTAGGAGTTTCTCTTTTTGGATCTCTTTCAGGAGGTGGATTCTTTCAATATTTATTTTGCCCCCTGGTTCTAGAATATCAGGGCAGTTTTCCTTGATAATTTCATGAAAGATGATGTCTAGGCTCTTTTTTTGATCATGGCTTTCAGGTAGTCCCCTAACTTTTAAATTGTCTCTCCTGGATCTATTTTCCAGGTCAGTTATTTTTCCAATGAGATATTTCACATTATCTTCCATTTTTTCATTCTTTTGGTTTTGTTTTGTGATTTCTTGGTTTCTCATAAAGTCATTAGCCTCCATCTGTTCCATTCTAATTTTGAAACAACTATTTTCTTCAGTGAGCTTTTGAAACTCCTTTTCCATTTGGCTAATTCTGCTTTTGAAAGCATTCTTCTCCTCATTGGCTTTTTGAACCTCTTTTGCCAGTTGAGTTAGCTTATTTTTTAAAGGTGTTATTTTCTTCAGCATTTTTTTGAGTCTCCTTTAGCAAGGTGTTAACCCACTTTTCATGCTTTTCTTGCATCTCTTTCATTTCTCTTCCCAATTTTTCCTCCACCTCTCTTACTTGATTTTCAAAATCCTTTTTGAGCTCTTCAATGGCCTGAGACCATTAAATATTTATTTTGGATGTTTGGGATACAGAAGCCTTGACTTTTATGTCTTTCCCTGATGGTAAGCATTATTCTGCCTCATCCAAAAAGATGGGAGAAGATATCTGTTCACCCAGAAAGTAACCTTCTATAGTCTTATTTTTTTTCCCTTTTTTGGGCATTTTCCTAACCAGTTACTTAACTTTTGGGCCCTTTGTCAAGAGTAGGCTATACTCTGGGAATCTGTAATATCTTAGTTCCTCCAATGTGGCACAATCCAGTGTGTACACTGATCTGGAAGCAGGGAGAGATTTTTGTGTCCAGAATCTTAGCAGTTACCTCTCCATAGCCACCTGGCCTCCAGTTCCACCAAGTTGGCACTGGGGGCTGATTTTCAGATAAGCTGGATGAGCAGGGCTGCCATTCAGTGTGAGACAAAGACCAGCTCCCCTAGGGCCTCCACACAGGGCTGGCAAGACTCAGCTCTTCAGTGCCCCCAGGGATTTTACGATCCAACAATGTATGTGAGCTGATGTAGGGGCTGCCGTGAGACCCGCTGCCGCCTGCCCGATGTGGCCTCTGTGGGCCGCTGCCTAAGGCCAGAGCCATGGGAAGGCCCTTCTCCCTTCCCGGCCTGCTGAAAAAACTCAGTCACTGACCTTTGGTGTCTGTGGGTTGAGGGATCTGAGGATTCGCTGCTGTGACTAGAGATTCTGCTCCCAAGGTGTCCTCCTCCCAGAGTCTTGTCGTGCCCCACGGCCAAGGCTGGGCTGGGCTCCATCTGCATCCAGTGCAACCAATGCTTCCCATGGGCCTTTCAGGTCACCCTGGGCTGGAAATCTCGTCCACTCTGTTGTTCTCCACTTCTGCTGCTCCAAAATTTGTTGAGAGTCCCTCTCTACAGGTATTTTATGGGTTGGTGGGGAGACCTTGCGTATGTGTATCTTTCTACTCCGCCATCTTGGCTCTGCCCCCTTTTTGCCTATTTTTTTAAATAGTTAGGGTGATACTGGCATTAATTGTTTTTGGAATGGTTGATAGAATTCCTTTGTAAATCTATCTGGTGCCTCAGAATTTTTTTTCCTTTGGGAGTTCATTTACTGTTCAGTTTCCTTTTCTGAGATTTCTTTTCACTGTTATCCTTTCTTTTAACATGGTATTGATTTTGACCTTTGCTGTAACCAATCCAGGATCAGATAGCTAATTCTGAAATGACTCTCATATTAATAAACAGTTTTGTTTTTTTTTAATTTTCTGCTAACATACAGTTTCATTTTTTTATACTGTTAGTGGTAATGGTGGTATCTGATACTCTTTGTAAAAAGTATTCAGCACCTACAGGTGTGAGGCTTCTAAGTAACCTTAAGGTTGATTTTGTTTGTTTTTCATTTTTCAGTACTATCAAGGTATGTGTTAACTTAGTTTGCAGGGTATTGTTAAGTTATTTATAAAAATAAAAAAAATGTTTCCACTTCAAATGCCCATAGATTAAGGATTGGCTAAACAAATTCATGTGCATGATTATCATGCAGTATTACAATTCCACAAGAAACAATGAATATGAAAAAGAGAGAGAAGTCTGATGAGACTTAAACGAACTGATGCAAAGAGAAGGAAGCAGAACCAGGAAAAAGATGTATACTGTTGTTATCACCATGTAAATGAAAAAAGAACAGAAAAAAATTGAAAATGAAAGCTATGCAATTAGAATAACCAAGCCTGGCCCCAAAAGAAGAGAAGTTGAGAAAATGAACCTTTTGTCAGGAGGAATGGGAGGGAAAGGAGTAGAATACATTTTTGAAAAGAGGTTTTCAGTGGTTTATGAGGTGATATGGCTAATAAATTTGTCATTCTCTTCTGCAATGTTTTGCAGAGCAGAGGGTGACGTAAAAACAAAAGGTAACGATAACAACTTTTAACGAATTTCTCTTCATCCTCTACAACAGATGTTAGTACTGAAGTTGCAATTATCTTCATCCTGATTTGATTGCCTTTGTGCATCAATAAGGCAAAATGATAAAAGTATCTCATCAAATGATGTTTCTGTCACTTTTGTGTGTATGATTGAAACACTTCTGCTACCTCCTTGATTCGATTCTGAAGCAAACCTATCCTTCCATTCAACTCCACTGAGCATGTCAATATGGAGACAGTCCAATCCTTCCAGTGTTATACCAATCAATTCATTGACCATAAAATAAAGACCTCAAATTTGGAATTTGTAGATGGTTTAAAAACCATATAAATCTTAGCAACTCCTGCCTGTTTTAGAGGAAGCTGGTGGCACAGTGGATAAAGCGCTGGGTCTGGAGTCTGGAAGACCCAATTTCAAATCTAACCTTAGCCAGGGCCCTATCAGCACTTCTTAAACTGTGGATCCCACAGTTTAAGAAGTGCTTGGAGGCAACTACTAGTTATGTCAACCTGGGCAAGTCACTTAATCTCTATTTGCCCCAGTTTCCTCATCTGTAAAATGGGAATAATAATAGCACCTACCTCAAAGGAGTTAATATTTGTAAAAGTGCTTAGCACAGTATCTGCCATATAGTAGTGTGATGGCAATCAAATTAGGATCTTTTGCTGTTTTTGTTTTACTAAAAGTGCCTCTGATTGAATAATGTGATTAAAGAGGATCTTTCCCACCCATTGATGGGCCTGTCCATTGTGAAAAGTTTGATTAGAGGTGTTGTTTTGTAGGAGGGTCCCAAATACCTTTTTTTTTTTTTCTATTGAGGCAATGGGTCAGAGGGTTATACTCTCCGGCTCTAAAAAGTGTATAAATATTCTGAGGGTGAGGTTTTACTTTGGGGCTTAGTTTTCCTAAGAAAGTTTGAGTACCAGAAGAGGACTCTGGGAAGCTGCTTTAAGGAACCCACCCCGCTTTGAAAACCCAGATGTCAGTGCTTCCCTCTCTGGTAACTAGGGTCAGACAGTTGGAACTGTCTGATGAATTCAGGCAGAGGAAGCCATGTCTGTTCATCTTTGATTTCTCTGTATTTTCTTTGAAGTTCAGGGCTCTGACTCCCCTGAACTAGGTTAATGATATATGTGCTTGGTTAATGGAATGATTCATGCTCTTAATTAAAGTGATTGTTAACCCCTTGAAAGTTGCTTTCCTTTTATGAATGCAGGTCTAGGAACCTGTGATAGCAGGTCCCCCTGTGTTGGGGTGCTTACTGTTACAGGTAGGTGCTTTATAAATTCTTATCCCCTTCCCTTCCCTGTTTTCCCAACACCCTGACTGCAGAAGCAGAAGGCCACATAAGAAAGAGGACCATTCTATATTTTTCATTTTTTCCTAGGTTTCCATGAACAAAGAATTTGTCACACCATGACCAAGTTTCTGGTGGTTAAACTTTGTACAGCAGAGTTACTTTGTATCTTACCTGGAATCATACTCAAAAGAAGGCTTTCACTAGAGGTTGCTAAGTGACACCATAGATAATAAAAATAATAGCTAACATTTTAAAATTTGTAATATGCTTTATAACATCTCATTTTATCCTCATAACCTGGCCAGATAGGTGCTATTATGATCCTCATTTTACAGATGAGGAAACTGAGGCATACAGGTTAAGTGATTTGCCTAGGTTCACATATCTAATAAAAGTCTGAGGCAGAATTTTAGATCAGGCCTTTCTGATTCCAGGTCCTGTGGTCTAAACCATCTATCCACTTCACTGCTTTAAGGACAGTGTTAAGAAAGAACTGAGTCACTTACTCTGACTTGGGTTTTTAGGGGAGACAATCAAGCTTCAGTGACTTGGTGAGGATCACACAACTAGTCTAAACCAAATTTGAACTCAGGTTCAAATGAATTGACTCTAGGGCCCCTACTCTATCTCCTGTATCATCTAGCTGCCCCAAGCTGTTGGCTTTAGGCAGGACCTTTTTTCCCCTCACTTGCTTCATCTGTGCAAGGGGTGAACTAATGGCACAGAAGGTTGTACTGAGATGATGCACGAGTAGCTCTTTGCGGACCATTTTTGTTGGAAGAGTCCAGGGTCACCCCAACCCACTATGACACATCCATCTCTTAGGAAAGCTGAGTTAGAAGGTCGTCTCCCAGGAAAGGCTGGCCTGAAACCTTGTCTCATTTTTTTTTTTTACTTCACTTTACTGTATTTAATCTGACCAATTAGACATTTATTTGGATTAATAAACATACTTTTAAAAAATACAAATACCTCCGGGAGGATTAAAGGACTTTCACATATTAGTGTGAATTAATTAAATCCCATTACGCCCGCTACCCTGGGGAAACTGGACTTCTGACTGAGGGTAAGTCAGCTGAGAGAGGTGCCAAACTAGAGTAAGCCAACTCGGAGTCCCAGGAGCTCGCTCAGCTGGACTGTCCTGGAAAGACCAAAAAACCCAATCCCCCTGGTTTCCATTCGTGCCCGTTCTAGCGCGCCCCCGCCTCCCTCCCCAGCCCTCACAGGCTACTACGATACTTACTGCGGTGCTGCTGCCCGGGAGCTCACACGTTGTGCGCTGATCACCCTGGAAATCTGGGTCCCCAGCTCCCGAGCCCCGGACTTTGGGACACAACGGCCCGAGCCCCGAGTGCCTGCACGGCGGGTCCGGGCTCGGCGGGTCCGGGCACGGCGGGTCCGGGCACGGCGGGTCCGGGCACGGCTGGTCAGGGCACTGCTGGTCAGGGCACGGAGGGTCCCAGCTCGGCGGCTCCCGGCTCGGCTGGTCCCGGCTCGGCGGGTCCGGGCACGGCTGGTCAGGGCACTGCTGGTCAGGGCACGGAGGGTCCCGGCTCGGCGGCTCCCGGCTCGGCTGGTCCCGGCTCGGCTGGTCCGGGCACGGCTGGTCAGGGCACGGCGGGTCCCGGCACGGCTGGTCCCGGCACGGCTGGTCCCGGCACGGCTGGTCAGGGCACGGCGGGTCCCGGCTCGGCGGCTCCCGGCTCGGCTGGTCCCGGCTCGGCTGGTCCGGGCTCGGCGGGTCCCGGCTCGGCTGGTCCCGGCTCGGCTGGTCCCGGCTCGGCGGGTCCGGGCACGGATGGTCAGGGCACGGCGGCTCCCGGCTCGGCGGCTCCCGGCTCGGCTGGTCCCGGCTCGGCTGGTCCGGGCACGGCTGGTCAGGGCACGGCGGGTCCCGGCTCGGCTGGTCCCGGCACGGCTGGTCCCGGCACGGCTGGTCAGGGCACGGCGGGTCCCGGCTCGGCGGCTCCCGGCTCGGCTGGTCCGGGCTCGGCGGGTCCGGGCACGGAGGGTCCCAGCACGGCTGGTCCGGGCACGGCGGGTCCCGGCGCGGCTGGTCAGGGCACGGCGGGTCCCGGCTCGGCGGCTCCCGGCTCGGCTGGTCCGGGCTCGGCGGGTCCGGGCACGGAGGGTCCCAGCACGGCTGGTCCGGGCACGGCGGGTCCCGGCGCGGCGCCCGCTCGCTGGCTTGCCCGGCCGGAGCTTGTCATCTGCCGGCTGGCGGCGGGGAAAGAGTTAACTCGCGGAGGAGGCAGCGGAGCCGAAGGGCCTGTTCACCGCAGCTCCTCCGAGGCCCGCCAGTATTCGGAGAGCCGCGTTGCCGTGGTAACCGGGTCTGCTCCTGGGCCAGCTCGAGATTAGCTCACTGGAAAGGAGTCAGGATGGGTCAGGCTAGGCGAGGGTGGGAAGGGAGACGGAGGGGAGGGGGAGCAGGGGGAGGAGAGAGGGGAGGGCTGGGAGGAACGTCACGAGAGATAGTCCCCAAGTCGGGAAAGAAGAGGAAAAGAGAGAGGAGGGGGAACACCCGGGAGCGCTCCCGAGCCGGAGGAGAAAAGGAGCCCACCCGGCCGCAGGCCAGGAAGGTCCTCGGGAGCGGGGGAATGGCCCGGCCGCACGGGCGGCGAGGCCCGCGGCCGTGAGTGAGGACGGGCCGGTGGGGCAGCGGGCCGGGGAGCGGGGCAGGAGCGATCTCCCGAGCCTCGTGAGAGCCTCCGGTAACAAAAGGGCGGAGGGTCGGGGAGCCATGCAGCCCGGCGCGGCTGCCTCCGCCTCCCCCGCCCCGCCCGCCGCTGGCTCCGGGCTGGACGCCCCCGGGATGAACCGCGGGCGGCGAGGAGCCGGGCTGGGGGCCCCGGCAGCGAGCGAGGTGAGTGGGGAGCCGCGGAGCTGCGGTCCCCGCCCTAGGCTCGAGCCCCGCGGGCTCGTCCTTGGCTGCGGAGCGGAGCCGGGGGACCCCGGGAGGGGCGGAGGGGAATGGGGGTGGGGAGTGGGGGAGGAAATGGCCAAGCTGGCCTGGAGGAGCGGGAGTGGGCGCAGCTCGGGGGGCTGCTGCGGGATGGACGGCTGGAGAAGACGCGTGTGTGTGTGAGTGTGAGTGTGGTGTGAGTGTACGTGTGGTGTGCGTGTGTGTGGTGTGCGTGTGAGTGTGTGTAGTGTGTGTGAGTGTGGTGTGAGTGCGTGTGTGGTGTGCGTGTGAGTGTGTGTGAGTGTGGTGTGAGTGCATGTGTGGTGTGCGTGTGTGGTGTGCGTGTGAGTGTGTGTGGTGTGTGGTATGCATGTGTGTGCATGTGTGTGAGTGTGGTGTGCATGTGTGTGTGAGTGTACGTGTGGTGTGCGTGTGTGTGGTGTGCGTGTGAGTGTGTGTAGTGTGTGTGAGTGTGGTGTGAGTGCATGTGTGGTGTGCGTGTGTGTGGTGTGTGGTATGCGGTATGTGGTATGTGTGTGTGTGTGAGTGTGGTCTGTGCGTGGTGTGAGTGTATGTGTGGTGTGCGTGTTAGTGTGTGTAGTGTGTGGCATGCATGTGTGTGCATGTGTGGTGTGCATGTTAGTGTGTGTAGTGTGTGGCATGCATGTGTGTGCATGTGTGTGAGTGTGGTGTGCATGTGTGTGGTGTGTGGTATGCGGTATGTGGTATGCGTGTGTGTGTGAATGTGGTCTGTGTGTGGTGTGAGTGTATGTGTGGTGTGCGTGTTAGTGTGTGTAGTGTGTGGCATGCATGTGTGTGCATGTGTGTGAGTGTGGTGTGCGTGTGTGTGAGTGTGTGGTATGTGTGTGGTGTGCGTGAGTGTGTGTGGTGTGTGTGTATGTGTGTGTATGAGTGTGGTGTGTGTATGTGTGTGAAGTGCATGTGGTGTGCATGTGTGTGGTGTGTGCATGCAAGTGTGTGGTGTGTGTGGTGTGCGTGTGTGAGTGTATGTGGTGTGTGTGAGTGTGGTGTGCGTATGTGTGGTCTGCATGTGTGTGGTATGTATGTGCACGTGTGTGGTGTGGTGTGTGTATGATATGTGTGTGTATGTAGTGTGTGTGAGTGTGGTGTGCATGTGAGTGTGTGTCTTGGGGTGTGTGATGTGTGTGTATGTGTGTGAGTGTATGTAGTGCGTGTGGTGTGCGTGTGAGTGTGTCTGTGGGGTGTGTGTATGTGGTGTGTGTGGGTGTGGTGTGTGGTGAGTGTGGGTGTGGTGTGTGTGGTGTGTGTGATGTGCATGTGTGAGTGTGTGTGATGTGCGTGTGTGTGGTGTGGGTGTGAGTATATGTGTGTGGTGTGCATGTGTGTGGTGTGCATGTGTGTGTGTGTGGGGGGTGTATGTCCATGTCCAAGTGCTGAGTTGGGGTGTGTCTGTGTGTAAAGATAAAGCCAGGGTCGCAGTGGACTCAGTTTGCCCCTTGGGACGGCAAAGCAATCATGCACCTTCTTTTGGTCACCAGGGCTAGACTGAGTGATTTTTAACGTGCACTAGGGAAGCCAGCTGTTCCACAGGCACCAACAACCTCTTTGGAACCAGAGGGAGGTGAAAAGGGACTTTCCTTCCCCACCTGAGGTAGAAGGAAGGGGACTGGGAGGAAGGGCTGATGCTCCTGAAATCGGAAGGTGACGAAGAAAGGGAGATCAGTGAGCATCCATTCCCCCAGCACCTGTGCCAGGGGTTTGGGTGGTTTGATTCTTGAGAGAGCAGGGCTTTTCAAAGTGGAAACGAGAAATTGTTTCCCTTTATGTTTCTGTTTTTCTCTTATTCCCAGGGTGATGTAGAGATGGGTAAGATTAGGAAAGGTGAACCTGACAAAGTGACATAGGATATAATATTGAGATTTCCTCAGAACTGAGTTCTGAGCATTGCTGGGACCTTGGCAGAGCAGTGGCATCATGAGTAGCCACAGCTCAGCTGTGGGCATTTGTGAAGAAGCTGGGCAGTATATTCTCTTTGAGGAGGAAAACAGTTCAGGAGCTTCTCCTTTGTAAGAAGGGTGGAGAAAAAGAATAACCTGCTAACTCCCTTCTAACACCCTTTAGTTCTGTTTCAGGGCTATAATTTAAGTGATTCTTTGTAATAATGAGTGACCTACATCAGTGAAGTGCCTATAGTAGGTAGTGTCTTTTTTAGGATTTTTGTTACGCAGCCCTTGAACCTTTTATTGTCACTGAGGTGAAGTACCACAAGCAGTTAAGTGGGTTGTTTTTTTTTTGGTACAAAAGCCCTGTACTTTTTTGTGTATAAAGGCTACAGTGATGAAAACAAACTGGGCCCTAAGAAGTTCTTAAATTAAGAATTCTAAGATGAAGAGGTGAAATGTAAAAGAATGAATGTCCTTTTACGCATCAGCCGAAAATGTCACATACTTCGGTGCTAGGCTGAAGACTGCTTTGGGGCTGGGTCCTGTTGGATGGAGAGAGCAGAATCTTGAAAGTTATGGCTAACCAGAGACTTTACTTAGAAAAGGGGTCATGAACAAACTAAAGAAGTGGGGAGACTAGCCTCTTACACTTTGGGAAATACAAATTTTAAATAACAGAAGGATTGAGATTGTTTTTTAGATTACAAGTGTGCTGGTAAGGACAAAATAGAATGGGATCCATATCAAGGAAATAGATGGGATACTTTCAAGCACTGGAGTCCAAGAGATTTTGTGATATTTAGGCAACAAATGTGGGTCTAGAGTTTTTGGCCATTGACTTAAAAAGGATAGTGGTTTTGGAATTTTTAATTTTCAACAGCAAAAATATGAAAATTACTTTGCATGAAAAAAAAGTCTTCACAGAGATAAAGTAAAGTAGGACTTTGGCACATAGATCTTTTTAAAAGGGTCCAATGACATAATAGATACTTTCATTCTCACACTGACCTCCAGGCCCTCATCTTTGCTCTGGCCTCACTTTTCTCCCTTCATAGTTTTGACCTTATAAATTGACTAATCCGTCAGAGTTTATTACATTTTGCACCCTTGATTCTCTACTACCCATCATGCCCTGCCAAATTTCAATCTTGGATCATCCCCACCATCCATCTTCTCCAATGCTTTGGGAATCTAAATCTTGGAATTTAAAGCACAAGGAGACCTCAGAGACCAACCCCCTCATTTTACAGATAAGAAAATTGAGATAGAGAAGTGAAATGACTTGGTGAAAGTAGTCCCACTACAAATTTGTTCTCTCAGCTGGGCTCTACTACTCAACTGGGCTCACTACTGCAAAATATCTTTTTGTTTTTTCTTGATTACTGCTATTCTGGTCTCCCTAATTATTTTTTCAAACTTTTATTCTCATGCCTCCCACACCAGTCATTGACCTCTCTCTGCTAAGAAAATGGAGACCATTTGTCGTGAACTTCCTCATCTCCCCTTCACTATACGTCAAAACATCTCTAAACAAATGACTCCAAAATCTATATATACAGCCCTAATCAGCCATTCTTCTGAAATTTTTGCACTGCTTGAGTCCCCTCTTACACTGGGCCTTTACTGGTCTCTTCCCCCTCACCCCAGTTATTATTGCTGTGTTCTTGAAATTATTTTGTATAAATTTATATAGGTGAGGCAATGTGTTACAGCAGATGAAGAGCTCAGACCATATTATAGTTTTGAAGACCAGGGTTCAAGTCTTACCTCCGATACATAGCTCCTTCATGACCCTGGTCAAGTCATTTAACCTCGACATGCCCTACATACCTCTCTTAAGACTGTAAGTTGCATAGAAGATATTGATATGTACTGATAAAAGTTGTTTATAACCAGAAACTTCCAAATGAATTAAAGTCCAGCTTGTTTTTTAAAAATTTTCTACTTATCTGTCTATACATTCTATCTCTCAATAAAATGTAAGTGCTGTGACAGTAAGTACTGTTTGGTTTTTGCCTTTGTATCCCAATTACCTAGAACAGTGCCTTGCACATAGTAGGCTTTTAATATGTGTTTGTTGCATTGAAGATAAACTTTCCAACCAGATGATTATTATTTCCATGACCCTTTGTAAAAGACAGATTGTATAATACTGCAGTTCATTGTTAGCATTGATTGCTAGCAGGGGGTTGAGCATCAGTACTGGTTCACAAGCAACAGGAGAAGGTAGGTCAGGAGGAACTAGAAATGGAAGTTAGGGCAGATCAGCAAGGACATAGCCTAAGTTCAAAATACAAGACAGGGCCTGAGCTTGGAGGAAGATGGTGTGCTAGTTACAAACACTGGCATGATGGCAAGTACCACAAATCCAGAGAGTAAACTGAGGCTAGCATCTCAGGTTTTAGGGCAACATGGGGGAACAGGTGTTAGCACAACAAGGCAGTGTTATTAATCCAGAGAGGTAAGACAAGACAGAGCAGAGCATGTGGATGGATCTGGTGACCCTGGGCATTTTTCATTTTATTCCTGTGGCTGTGTACTCCCTGTGCTATGGGTGTTTGGGAAGGAGGGGACATGTATGGGTGGAGCTTCCAGAGGTCCTACAGTAGAATGCAGGCTCCTTAGAGGCAAAACCCATTTCTTTTGGATCTTTGCATCCATGTTTGACATACAATAGATACGTAATAAATGTTTGTTTAATTGAATACAGAGAATAACAGAGGGATTTGGTGATAATGAAAGTTATGCCTTTGATAGTAATAACGATAATATGGTTTTTAAAATTTGCAAAGTACTTTATAGTATCTCTTAATATGTTATAAATTGATATACTTTATATATCCATATATCTTTACATGTAAATGCCTATGTGTCTATATGTGTGTATACATATATAAAAATAGTTGCCATTGAGTTGTATCCAACTCTTAATGACTTTGTGCATCATATTGCATCAATTCTGTCTGTGGGGTTTTCTTAGAAAGATAGTGCGGTAGTTTGCCATTTCCTTTTTCAGTGTACTGAGGCAAATAGAGGTTAAGTGACTTGTTTAGAGTCACACAGCTAGAAAGTGTCTAAGACGGGATTTGAACTCAAGTCTTCCTGACTCCAGGACCAGCCTTCAGTCCATTGAGCCACCCAGCTGTGTGTGTGTGTGCGCGCACATAAATATATACACACACATATATGCTTACCATAATCCTGGGAGGTAGGTACTGTTTATATTGCCATTTTGGAGATGAAGAAGCAGATTGACCAGTTGTCACTACCTTCCAAACTACCCTCTCCCTTCCACAATACGTCTGTCAAACCTAAAGAGGACTGACAACAGGCAAGATATGGAATAGATTAGAAAGCTCGGATCAGTGTCAAGCAGGTGTGTAGTCTAGGGTTATGTGGCAGGGACACGGATCTAGAGTCCACATCTAGAAGCAAAGACGAGAGAATAGAACCCAGACTGGGAGACTCAAGATAGCATCCTAACATCTGGTAAGTCAGCACAACCAAGCTATGGTTTTCGATCCCCAAACGGGCTAAATACACTCTGTGTGTGTGCGTGCGTGTGTGTGTACATACATACATTTTGTAGGATAATAGATTTAAAGTTGGAAGAGCCTTCAGAGGCCATTTTGTCCAACCCCTTCATTTTACAGATAAAGAAACTGAGGTCCAGTGAAGTTAAGTGACTTGCCAAAAACCCAAGTGACAGAAGTGGGTTTTGCAAGTGCTTATGGCTTATACTTGCAGAATAATGAAAGGGCCAAACTCCCCACAGGATTCTGCCAAGTTTGAACACCAAAATGATGCAGTCTGGGCACTTTATTTGCTGAAAGCCTAAATTAATACAGAGATAGGACTTAGAACTTAGATTAGGAGTCCTTAATGTTTTATACGTCATGGACCTCTGGGGTACTGTCTCATAATGCTTATAAGCCCCTTCTCAGAATAATGTTTTTAAATTCACAAAATAAAGAGAAAAAATAAATAGAAGTAGAAAAAATAAAAAGAAAACTAGTTTCGTTGAAATAGAGCTATCAGAACATTTTAACAAACAAAACCCGTTCACTGATGTGCTGGCCTCCCCCTCCTCCCCTTACCCAGAGCCCCACTTCTAGATGAGTTTATAGTTCTCATTCATTTGACTATTGGGTGTTTGAATGAGACACCCAACAGTGAGTTCAAGATCAAATCTCTGCCAGGTTCCTACAGTACAGATCTTTTCTACTATTAGCTAAAGAAAAAAGCACAAAGAAGTTTTAGATACTTGGCATCAGAAGCTTTGGCAACTAAAATGAGCAAATCTGACATCTACCCTACCATGAGATTGGTTTTTAAGTGAGCTCCCAACCTCACAGTTCAAATCAGGTGGGCAGTGGTAAACATGTATGCAGAAGGTGCTTCAGGGCAGCAGTTCTTAAAATGTGAGTCTCTGAGACTGCTTCCACTGCGCTGGTTTCATATGGACCTGACATGGACAAAGACGGTCTTAGGCAAAACTGTGAAGCAAGCTGAGTTTGTTTTCCAATTCCCTCTCACCTTTCAGTGCTTTTCCCTCCTGGCATTCATGGTGACCTGTCTTCCTTGGATGCTTTATCACCTCGACCTTTCCCCTCTGCCTCCCACCAAAACTTCCATCATTTGTATCTAAGCTTTTATCAAAGTGCAGAAATTCTGACAATATAATTCATTTAAAAAGTATAAATGATGTGCTCCATTAATACGTTACACCTTCCAAGAAGGTTTGCATTTTAACTGGAGGGGTGAGGGTGGGTGGGAGAAGTACCTCATTAAGTCATTGGTTCCTAGTCTTTTCAGTATAAGGACCTCATTTTAACAAGGACTCCTCCCCTATAGTGCCTTTAGTATCTATTATTATGAAAATATGTGGCATCCAAAGTTACTATGAATTCAGTCATAATTTTACATGGCTTTGTATTTCATTAATTATAATCTTCGTACAGTTCAAAAAATAATAATATTTAGTTTGAGATACATTATTTATTCAGCCTGTGAAAGTATGTTTGCTTTATTATACTGAGTCATTTAATGGGATAGCTAGTGCTGTTTTGTACCTTTCAGAGAAAGGAAGTCTGGTGGATGCCCTGAAAGTTTCAACCCTTGATCTGATTTCACATTCAGCTAGTTTCATTATTTACATTTCGAAGCAACAAGTGTAGAACATCCACTTTCCCAAACATATGCCATGGGAAAAAAAACATTAAGTACTTCCTAATTTTCCCCAAAAGTTCTAGTACTTATAATAAATATGAAGACAAAAGGCAGCTAAGTGCTTTTATATAAGGACCTGTTTTTCATTTGTTTGTTGGTTTGTTCATTTAATCATTCATTCATTTAAAAGATTGGATCTTCCTTTTTGGACAAGACTAGAACTGACAAGATGGCCCCACTCTGTTTAGCGTGGGAGTTTTGACTTGTTCTGTTTCTGACATGAGTCATTCCCTCATTCTTTGGGAGTCTGGTGGCCCCCCTGCTCCCTGGGCTCCACTACATTAAGGCCAAACTTAGGGCAGATACCCAATCAAGTTAGTCCTCTGAAGCTCAGAACTCCCAAATTTTTTTTTAAATTTAATTTAATTATTATTTTTTTTAACGTTTTACAATCACTGCCATAAAATTAAGATTTTATCCCCCCACATCTACCCCCCCCACTACCCCCCTCCCTCCCCACGACTGCATACAATTCTGTATAGGTTCTACATATACTTTCCTATTGAGTACGTTTTCACTGTAGTCATACTATGTAGTCGAACTAAAATAAATGGAAGAGATCATATAACAAATCAAAACATGATACACAAAAACACACACAAACATGATCTGCTACATTCTTCAAATGCCTTGCATATTTCTTTCTCTGAGTGTGGAAGGCATTTTACCTTAGAAAACCACCATTGGGATTTTTTTTTTTAATAAGTTCTTGCATTATTACAAAATTCCAAGTCTACCAGAAAAAACTCTCGCACACTGTGGTCGTTGCTATGCACAAATATCTCCTGGTTCTGCTCCTTTCACTCAGCATCAGATCATATAAGTCCTTCCAGGCCTCCCTGAAGTCTTCTTGTTCATCATTTCTTATGGTGCAATAGTACTCCATTACATTCATATGCCATAATTTATTCAGCCATTCCCCAATTGATGGGCATCTCCTTGACTTCCAGTTTTTGGCAACTACAAAGAGAGTTGCTATAAATATTTTTGTACATGTGGGACCCTTTCCCATTTTTATGATCTCTTGGGGATACAGTCCTAGTAGCGATAGTGCTGGGTCAAAGGGTATGCACATTTTTGTAGCCCTTTGGGCATAGTTCCAAATTGCTCTCCAGAATGGTTGGATGAGCTCACAGTTCCACCAACAATGAATTAGTGTTCCAACTCTCCCACATCCTCTCCAGCATTTATCATTTTCTTGTTCTGTCATGTTTGCCAATCTTATAGGTGTGATGTGGTACCTCAGAGTTGTTTTGATTTGCATCTCTCTAATCAATAGTGATTTAGAGCATTTTTTCATATGATTATAGATATCTTTAATTTCTTCCTCTGAAAATTGCCTATTCATATCCTTTGACCATTTATCAATTGGGGAATGACTTGTATAGTTATACTTGAGTCAGTTCTCTATATATTCTAGAAATGAGGCCTTTATCCCCGAGCTTAGCCGTAAAAATTCTTTCCCAATTTACTACACCCCTCCGAATTTTGGTTGCATTGGGTTTGGTTGTGCAAAAACTTCTCAGTTTAATGTAATCAAAATTATCCATCTTGCATTTCATAATGCTTTCTATCTCTTCTTTAGTAAAAAATTCTTCCCTTCTCCATAAATCTGATAAATACACTATTCCTTGCTCTTCCAGTTTATTCATGGTATCAATCTTTATACCTAAATCATGAACCCATTTGGACTTTATTCTTGCGTACGATGTCAGGCATGTGTCTATGCCTAATTTCTACCACACTGTTAGCCAGTTTTCCCAGCAATTTTTGTCGAACAGTGAGTTCTTATCCCAGAAGCTGGGGTCCTTGGTTTTATCAAACAGGAGGTTGCTATATTCCTTGCCTACTGTGTCTTGAGTGCCAAGTCTATTCCACTTGTCTACCTCTCTGTTTCTTAGCTGGTACCAAGTGGTTTTGATAATTGCTGCCTTATAGTACAATTTGAGGTCAGGTAGTGGTAGGCCACCTTCCCAAGCATTTCTTTTCATTAGTCCCTTTGATATTCTGGACCTTTTGCCGAACTCCCAAATTTAAGAGACCCACCAGCCTCAGCTTTCCCTGGCAGCTGGAATTGCAGGCATTACCCATCATGCCCAGTTTACAGATTTGTTCTAAAGAATCTTTTCCTAATTGAGCCCAAATAAAGCTTCAGTAACTAAAAACTGACCCAACCCCCATTGTACATTTTCAGAGTTGGAAAGGACATCAGTGGCCATCTAATCCAACTCATTCCTGAAAAGGAGCCCCCTTTACAACATCTCCTTCAAAGGGGCAATCAGCCTTTTGGAGCCCTCTAGTGAAAGGGAAATGATGACCCTTTGAAGCAGCTCATTTTACTATTGAAGTTTTTTGAGATTAGATCTGTCTCTTACAGCAAGATATCTCTTGTTTCCTGGTTCTGTTTGCTGGAGCCAAACGGAACCTTTCTCATTCCTATTGAAGGAGACAACTGCCCGGTTCCCCCTTTCTTCCAGGCTGCCCGTCCCCAGTTCCTAGCACTGATCTTTGTAAGACACAAACCATAGGATACCCTTTATTATCCCAAGTAACCTCCTTTGGACTTCCCTAGTTTATCAGTATCCTTCCAAAGATTCCTAATTAAAATCAAGATGATAGTGCTTCATGGTCTTATGTATTTTTACATCTCTTGCATTAACTCCACAGAACCCTACTGGGGTCCAAGTGTCTGAGAACTGCTCCTTTAATCCAAAACAGTGAACCTTCAACTGTGGAATTGTGGGTACCTCAGGAGCCCAGCTGGGGAGGGAAAGGCCTTCCTGCTACTTTCCCAGTCGTACTAGATTTTAATAATAATAGCTCATGCTCATATAGTGCTTTACCTTTCATAAAGAACTTTACATCACTGTGATTATCTTCTTTGCTTGATAGACAGCTGCCTAGTTTGCCTTGAGGTAATGCTGGCCCTAACTGTCTGGACCTAAGACAGTGGCTGGGCTTTTATCTCTGATGTAAATCAATGATATCTTTATCCCCATTCTCAGTGGCGTCTCTTTGAAAACAGTGCGTTTTTTCCATATTTAATAACATTAAATGCCGTCTATGAACCAGACAAAGATAAGGAGAGTCCCTGACCTCAAGGAAACAAGCAGTCATCAGTCAGCAAACATTTATTAAGCATTTATGTGCCTGGCCCTGGGCATACACATACAGTGCATACAGATAGATAACAACTAAGTACACAAAAAGATTTCTAAGGAGGAAGAGGCAGCAGTGGAGGAGATGAGGAAGGAGAGGTAGAATGTGTGAAGGGCCCCTGAGCTGAGCCTTGCGGGGAGTTAGGAATACCCAAAAGGCAGAGGTGAGGAGGGAGGGCGCTGCAGGCTCGGTACATAGCCTGTGCAAAGGCACAGAGATAGGAATGTTATGTATAGCAGCAAGTCAGTTTGGTGAAAACAACACCTGTGAGAGGTAGTAATGTGGTCTCAATCTGGAAACACTGACTGGAGCCAGATTGTAAAGAGCTTTAAATGCCAAACAGACAGGTTTGTGTTTTATGCTAGAGGCAACAGGAACGGGCTGAAGTTTTTCAAGCTGAGTAGTGACATGGTCAGACCTTTGCATTAGGAAAATCATTTTGGCAGCTAAGTGGAGGATGGCACAAAGGGGAGAGACTAGAGGTGGGGAGACCAAGTAGAAGGCTATGGAAATGGTCCTGATGGGGGGGTGGGATGAATGAGAGTGTTGACAATGGGAGGATAAAGAAAGGAATTCTAGATTTGATAAGAATGGACAACTGATTGAATATGGAAGGTAAAGAAGAGTCGTTGGGTGAGTGGAAGGATGGTGGTGCCCTTCTCAGAAATTTTGAGGACTTGGAGCCATATTATGTAACATCTTTTGCCCACTGATGGAAAAATTTGGAGAACCAATTCTCTGGAGTAGTGGTTCTCAGACTTTGCCCCTTTATAAACTGTTTAAACTTATTTCAAACTCCCCAAAGAACTTTTGTTTATGTGGGTTATATCTACCGATATTTACCATATTTAAATTAATATTAATGCTTCAAATTAAAGGTATGTTATTGTGAAAATAGTTTTGATCTCACCGACCCTTTGAAAGGGTCTTGGGGACTCCCAGGGAACCCTGGACCACACTTTGAGAAGTGCTATTTTGGAATAGCGTTGTATTGGTGTAATCTAATGTCATTTAAAATTTTTGTTCTTTCAAATCCCTTTCCCACTGCTCCCAAACCAAATTGTTCCAGAATCCTCAAGAGTGGAAAGCCTCAAGTCTTATGAGGAAAATAAAATATGTAAAGGCTGTACAAGATGAAAACATTATACTTGTGGTGGGTGGGAGGGGAGTCTCACACACACACACACACACACACACACACACACACACACACACACACACACTGTGGCTGGTCTTCCCTTCTATTTCCTTTGCATGATTCCCAAATGGAAAGATTAACAAGCACATTTTTTCCTTTAAATTATATGGAGCAAAAGGAATAATAAATTGAAAAACCAGAGCTCAATTTCAAGTTTTAAGGTTATAACATATGCATACGTGTGTATACACTCTGTTTATGTTTATGTGCACATAAGCACACACACACTATTTCTTGCTAGAAAGCAACAGTGGAATGGGGGAGCCACCTTTATCATCTAATAAAGATTAGATCTGTCATCTATGGCTAAGAGAGACTCCAAAATGTACCAGCTACCCATCTTTCATCAGCAAGAAGCTTTACTTTGAAATTTTACCTCCTCGCTGTCATCTCCAGCCCCAGTTTTTCTTTATTTCATTGTTGGTTGGGATGGCAATTTCTAGGACAGGCTAGGCAGCTTTGTGTAATTGAGCCATACGATCACATAGAAACATCATCTTATGGATGTCTATGTGTTCCTCAGATAAAGTGACCAGATCCATATTATACAGAATTTTCTAAAAGTCTTCATGAAATTTTAAGCTATTAAAGCTTTTGGGCTATCACGTATTTAGGCAGAAAAGTCCCTAATGTTATTCCTAACCCACCGTACCTTACCCTAAAAAATACAAAGTGGGTTATGCTGCTTTTTTCCCCAGCATAGTCACATAGCTAGTAAGTGTAACAGACCAACATAGGACTGCATAAATAATAACTTCCTTTGTGCTTTGTGCTTTAATGTCTTAAAGTAGGGAGGCTAGGGTTACTGTTTCATAGATGGCCTCACTGTGACCCAGAGGGGTTACAGTGATTTGTCCAGGATCACCCAGCAAGTCAAGGTTAAAAACCTAGGTCCTGTGATTCCCACCCTGGTCTAATGGAAAAGAATCCTGATGATAGATGTGGAGAAAGAGTTGTTTTCCTGTGGTTTGGTTTGGCAAATTTGGACATGGTTCAGGGGTGGGATAGGATGGAAGACATACTTAGAACTCACACAGTGTGCAGAAATATTTAGTTACTCCTCTGCAACCAGGAACTGTGACAGAGGAAGAGACCAGCAGTTTATGACATGTAGGATAAGGGAAAGAGTGCTGGACTTGGAGTTAGGAGATCTGGTTTTCAGGTCTGGTTGGTCTCACTGGCTGGGTGACCTTAGGCAAGTCATTTAACCTTAACAAAGACTTCTAATATGAATATTAATTTCTAATATAGTAAATATTGATAGATAGGAGTCCTCAGTAATTTTTAAGAGTATTAAAGAGTCCTGAGACCAAAAAGATTGAGAACTGATATTCTTATCCATAAAATGGCAAAAAGGCCCACCTTTCCTACCTCATAGAATGGTTGGAAAGAGAAAAAGAAAATGGGAAAGTACTTTGCAGAGTATTATACAAATGTAAGTTAGTATATATCTTGGTCAGGGGCCAGGGGAGGAAGGCATGACAGAGCTCTCCTGAACAGTTTACAAAACCCTTAACTTTCTCTATCCCCACTTAAGAAATATTAGTCTGTGCTGGCTCTGTAGGGCTCCACACACTTCTTGTCTCAGTTGAGTAATAGGAAGAGAATTAGGTTGAAATCCTGGCACTGTGTGACCTTAAGCAAGTCACAAAACCGACTTCTTCCTTTGTGAAGTGGGGAACTTGACGACATGACCTTTGGAGATTCCTCCCAACTTGAAATCTCTGACCTCCTAATCCTTATGCTGTAGGTGAAATAGTTTGCTCAAGTTTGGAATGGGGGGGAACTCCTGAACCCCAACTCTTAAGTCTGCTTCCTCCCACAGTTGCTTGCTCAGTCTTCCATTGAATCTGCTGTTCTATTCCACCATCTGTGCTAGTGTTATCTAACAAACATAAACAAGCTCCCAGGACATCAAAGAGTCACTGACGGTCTCTGTTTAGTCCTCAGCTGGACAGAGGCATCTAATGGAGTGAAAAGACATCAGAAAAGAGGAATCCTCTTAATGCAGCCCAAGATAAACGGGACAGAAATAACCATAGTGGAGACAAGACCTCAGTTCTGTAGATTTGGCAAGGAGGAGAATCTATTCAACACTTTCTGGCTTCTGGCAAACCGCTAATGGTGGCCAAACTTACTAACAGGGGGAGCAGAGAGGGTTGAGATAACAATTGAGATTGACCTTGAGGAAGGGACCAGAGTGTGCATAGGAGACTCCTACTTACACAAGTTTTCAACATCCTCCAGGGTAACGTGTCAGCAAAGTATTAGGAGGTTAGAGAAAGAAGGAGACTGCTTGCTGACAGATCAGTGGAGGAAATATCTGCCAGGTGAGAATCAGCATGGCCTTGTGGACATTTAGCTGACCTTTGAATCAGGAAAAGTCAGGATAAATACCGACTGGATCACTCTGGGCCAGTCGTTTAACCTCTCAGTGTCCAAGGCAACTCTCTAAAAAGGTAAATTGCACTGAAGGTACTGATCTGCTTACATAGAGGAATGCTTACCTGGAATTCCTTATACCTATGAAATCACACCTCTAGTTTAAGGGAAGAAAAGAAATAGCTGCTGGGAGACAATTATTATTATTGTAATTGACGCTAATATAAATAATATAATATATCTGATCTCATTTCAGCTTCACATCAACTCTTGGGAAGTAGGTCCTACAGGTTCATTATCCCCATTTTACAGGTGACAAAACAGGCTCATAGAGGTTATGTGACTTACCTGTGGTCATGCAACTGATGTGTCCCAGATCAGATTCACGTATCCTGTACTCATGATTTCCACTTCCTCATTTAGTTCCTTAACCCTCTATCTCCCTAATTAAGCATCTATCTGCCCCACAGTCACCAATGACCCCTTACCCCAAATCCATTGATCTTTCTCTACTCTCATCCTCCTTGACCTCTACAGTATTTGAGACCCACCTCTTTTTTCTTCTTCATCTCCCTTTTCCTCCCTCCTTCTCTGTCTCCTTCTGCAAACTATTTCTTCTTGGCTCCTTTGATATGATACGTAACTGATTCTCTTCCTAATTTATTCCCTTTGATGGAGCTTGATCTTCCTCCCATTCATTCAACACTTTGTATGGAATAGCTACTGTGTTCTTTTCTGTGCCAGACTGAATTGAAACAAATAGGCTGTTTGAATCCTTTAACCAAATGGAAAGAGGCCTGTCTGTGGTTTCATGGATAGGAAGAGGGTAATAGCACTCCCTTAGCTGAAAGATTGCCTTGGCCAGTTAGAGCTCATTCTGTATCCAGCTGTTGTGGGGAGGGACCCCTTAAATCAAGAACTCAAGGGACTGTTGTTCAAGTAGTGATTTAAATTGTCTTTCAGCCCAAGTAGTGACTGGGATTGTTAAGGGGATAAATAGCGTGGCAGAATGCCTCCTTCCTAAAAGGTCTATGTGAATTTAGAGGGATTCTTATCCTGATTATAAATAAAGTAATGGGTTTGAGGAGAGTAGTTTTGACCTGGAAGCAAGCTGTGCCTTTGGAGCTGAGCCAGAAAAGATCTTGCTTCCTCTGGGACCAAGTGGACTAAGAGAAAAAGTTCAGGGATGGAACTAGGGTTCCTTTAAAGGTTAATGAAAAAGTAAGAAGAAGGGAAGTACTGACAAAAGAGTATTTGCAAACCTTGCCAGACTTGCAAAGTGTTTTATGTATGATAACTGATAAGATCAGAGGACAGTTGGTCCCAAGCGGGAAGGAACCTTGAAGGCCATATAGTGTAACCCTCTCACTTTACAGATGTGATCACTATGGCCCAGGGCTTTAAATGACTAACCCGGGTCACACATTTGGTGCTCACAATAATTCCGTGAGTGGGAATTGTCTTAAAAGGCTAAATTTTTATTTATATCTGTTATATTTGTATACATCTATATAATATGTTACACATGTCTACAAAATATAAATGTATACACATATGTGTCTCTACATGTGTACATTTGTGTGTATATAAGTAGATATATCTATATATCTTGCCTCGTTCATGCATAGTTGGAATACCAAGTTTCCTTCACAGGGGCAGAAGATTGATTATGCCACGCTGAAGAGAGGTGAGTGGAGAGAAGACCTCAGTGGAAAGACCACCATTCCACTCTGGCATCTAGAGTCTTCCACAACTTGGCTCCCACCTACCTTTCTAGTATCATTTCCTGTCTTTCCCCTTGACCCATTTTCCATTGCAGTCCAACCAGCCTACTAGCTATTCCCCATACTGGCCATCATATCTCCAGCCATTGTACCTTTGCACATATGGTTCTCCATGCCTGGAATATCCTCCCTCTTCACTTCCAACTAGCAAGATTCCTTGTGCATCTTAGATGCCATCTCTGTAAGTGAGGCCTTTTAAAAAATCTTCCCCCTTATTAGCACCTTCTACCTCTTGAAATTACTTTCCGTTGCTTTGTATTTACAAACTCAGATACCTGTTGTATCTCAAGAAGTAAGATTAGGGACTTCTTTTCACTCTTTTTAGCCCCAGCTCCTAATCAGTGCCTTACTTTTTTTTTTACTAAATGTGTGATTTCAGGATGTAGGGACCTATCTGGTGAGGAAACTCCCTCTACCAATACAGATCTACACCTGCTCTGCGATTTATAGTCTTAGAAAGATGCCTGGGTCATAAGAGGTTAAATGACTTATCCTGGACCACACAGCCAGTAGGTGTCAGAGTCAAGAACTGAACACTGGTTCTCTTCACTCCAAAGCCAGTCTTCTTTCAACTATGAAGTAGAAAGCCCAAGTTTGTCAAATTAAATTCTAGAAGTATCTCTTTAGAGGCAATGGAAAGTTGTTTATCAGCAGAGAAAATGGTAGTTTGTAGAGGGAGAGCTTTTGCTGGGTCATGGATTTTATATTTTGTTTTTATTTGACTTTTTAAATCATAAGTCAGATTTTTTAATCTGTATTCTATTTTCCTATTGCTCTTTTTTTTTTTCAACTCATATCCAGGATTCCATGGGCCCTCTCTAAAACAGCCTTTCTGTGGCTTGTAAAATTATTCCCAATTCAGTGATGGCTATCTGATGTTGCCCAACCCATGAAAAGAAAACAGTAAGCACTCTCAGCTGCTGCTGGCAATTAAGAACTTAATAGGTCCTTTTTGACGGTCCCAACAATGTGAGGGGGAGGAGAAAGGGTTGTGTTGAGGTAGGTAAGAGAGAGTGGGACTTATCGGATAGAAGAGGGAGGCCAGTGAAGTGAACACAGGTGCTCATTCAAGTCATTAACCTCCCTCCTGAGGCTGAGGGCAGGGTTCAGTTGTGGCAAACCATCTGAACTGAAAGGAGGTGGCCCATAGTCACAGGTCAGTCAGTCCTCGAATGAGAATGTATAGGTCCCAAGAAGAGGTCATTGGAAGGAGAGACAGTCTCAACTCAGCCCTCTCCCTAGTACCTCAGCTGTGGCCAAAGGACAGCCTAGATTCCAATCCCTTCTCCAGGATTGGAACAGAACGTAGTTCAGTGCATGCTTTAGGGAAAGGAGTAGAAGGCTTTTCCCTCGGAAGACTGCTGATGCCTTCTGCCCAAGTGTTACTGGCTCTGAGCCAAGGCTGGAAAGTCGCCGTTCATGGAAAGAAAGAATTAAAAGAGGGGGCAGGGAGAAGGTTGGACAGAAGGAAATGGGAGGGAGGAGAGAGGAAGAAAGCAATAGAGAGAGTGAGAAAGAGAAGAGTTCCAGTATAGTACAGCTGGATCTGGAGAAAGGGCATCGAAAACAAACAAAAATGGCCTGAAGGTGTGTTATGTCTAAAATGTTTGGGAACCATTGGACCCAAACAAGTGTTTGTCCCATGGGATGGATTAAAGTTGCTATTAAGGCTGCATGCTGCATTGCTCAGTGACCAGGAGGACATTGCTCACAGAGCTTAGGGCCCAGGGAAGACCACAGTATATGGTTTCCCCTAATGTACAAATGAGGATGAACATCCAGAGGAGTCATAAGTTGCAGAAACAACGGTCTCAGGAGTATATATGAAGGATGGTAGCCCAATTTGTCTTAATGACCGGGTGGGAGAAGACATATATTTCCAGTCAAATCAGCAAATTTGTTGTTTTGTGCTTAGGCATTGTTCTTGCCTTCCAGGGGAAAGATGGGGAAAATTGGAGAAAAAAACTAATGCAGAAAATCGAATAACAGGGCAAGAGTTAAATAACCCCGAAAGATACTCAGTAAAAAACTTGCTAAAATATAGGAGGGTATCTGTTTTCAAATTTGGTTTCAGGACCTCTTTACACTCTTAAAAATTACTGAGGACCCCAAAGAGCTTTTCTGTGGGTTATATCTGTCAATATTTATCATATTTGAAATTTGGCTAAATGTAAAAAATATTTATACATTTTAAAATAGCAATAATAAACTCACTTCATGTTAATGCAACATCTTTATGTGGAAAAAATAACCTTTCCAAAACCAAAAAAACTTAATAAGAAGAGGTGCATTGTTTTACATTTTTTGCACATCTCTTTAATGTGTGACTTAATAGAAGACAGCTGGATTCTCATATTTGCGTCTATATTCATTCTGTTGTGATATGTTGTTTTGGTTAAAGTGTATGAAAAAATCCAGCCTCACACAGATAGGCAGTTGGAGAAGAGAGGATTATTTTAAAAAGCAAATAATACCTAAGTATTATTATAGCAATAGTTTTAACCTCTCAGACCCCCTGAAGGGGTCTTAGAAAGGACCCCCAGGGGTCCATGGACCATCGTTTGAGAACTGCTGGAATAAAGCATTCATTGGAAAATCAGTTTTACCCAGTGACCAATCATGACTTTCTGGTGAAGCATGCCTCATGCCTCTGTAAGACAGGTGGTGGAGTATAGGGATAGGATGGAGCATACATATTCAGACTCAGCAAGGGGTTAATTTGTTCACAAAGTCTTGAACTGGGTTTTGCACAGTATTTGACTAAGGGCCTACCAGGTGGGTGGAACAGCATGAGCAGAATGATGGAGGTGATAGAGTAAGTGAATGAACCATTTTCATTGGAGCAGATGGTTTTGGGGAAACCAAGTAGTTGGAGATGAAGGATCAGATGATGTAAGGGTACTGAAAACCTTGCTGCAGACTTTGGGTTTTATTCCATAGGCAGTAAAGACCCTAATTAGGGAAGTGGCATGATCAAATAGGAGTTTGGTTTTTTTTTGAAAACCAGTCCCACTGTGGATACAAGAGAGAGTGGAGACAAAAAAGATTGTCAAGCTGGATTAGAACCAGAACACTTGGCCAGAGGGTGATATCATCCTGATTGCAAAGGATTATTGTTATGCCAAGCTCAGGGCACAGTCTGCTTGCAAGACCTTAGTTCTGGAAAACAGGGTATCTCCAAAATATTTTAATAAGATCAGAGCTGAGCTACTGTATTAATAAATCAGAAATATACTGATGAGGGCCTGGAGGAGCATGGGAACAGGAAAAATGAAAAGGAAGTGAGTAGATTTCAGATATATTGAGAAGGAAAAATCTGTGGGATTTATTGACCAGTTAGATTGAGGAGTCAATGAAGAGGAAGGACTCAAAGTTAAGTCCACAGTTTCAGTTGTGGTTTCCTTTGGGAGACTGGTGGTATTCAAAACAGGAAAAGGGAAGTAAGGAGGAGGAGCCACTTTAGGGGAGCTGGGGGACAAAATAAGCTCAGTTTTAGACCTCCTGCTTTTAGGGAGACAGTGGGACATCTGTGTGTGTGTGTGTGTGTGTCTGTGTGTGTCCACTAGACAGATGGAAATGTGGGCCTAATGTTTAGCAGAGAAATCAGGGTCTAAGAGACAAGCATAGAAGACAGATCATTATCAGAGCATGTTCAGTCTCCAAAATCAGGTGTGCTGAAAGAGCAGAATGTTAACGATCAAATGCTGTCTCGGACACTGACCACCCATGTGAGCGAGAGCAAATTACTTAGTTTCTCTGGGGCTCAGTTTCCTCCACTGTAAAACAAGGAGGCTGGTCGCAATGGGTTTTGAATCTATGAGTGTATGATTCCATGAAACTTGAGTTCTAGGTCCAGCCTTACCAAGTTGTGTGACGTTGGCCAAATCACTGAACTCCTTTGGGCTCTAAGATGAGAAGGCTAGAGAATCCCTTAGGATCTGCCCAGTTCTGAAGGTCTGTGCATCATTTTTATTTGTTTGGAAATCTCTCCATCATCTTGGTCATTTGAGCTACTGTTTGCTAAATTTTTTTGCAGTCCTAATATATTCTTTTTCTTTCATCCTCTTTTGAATTTCACCATTTATTTATAAAGCAATTTAAGGCCTATGGTTGTCCTACTCCACTTTAAAAAAAAAATCACCAAAACTTTTGTCTGTTTTTTTTAATGAGTAAAAATCTATTTTCTCTCCCTTCCATCCTCCCCATTAAAATAAAAAAAGCAAACAATTCCAAATGAAAACATAAAACTTTGATAAATGGAAACTGTCTTTTAAGGAAACTCCATTGTAGCAAATTTGCCATGTAAAAATATAAATAGTCAAGCAAAATAAATTCTCACATTGGCCATGTCCAAAAAATATGTGTCACAAACTGAATCCTGAGTCCATCATCTCCCTGTCAGGAGGGCAGCACAGTCTCTCATGGGTCCTCTGGAATCATGGTTGGTCATTGTATTGATCTGAGGAAGTGAGGTGGCAAAGTAGAGAAGTGGATGGCATACTGGACCTGGAGTCCAGAAGACCTGAGTTCAAATCCTGTCTCAGACACTTCTTATCCGTGTAGTCCTAGGCAAGCCATTTAATTTCTCTCAATCTCTTCTTATTTGTAACATGGAGATAATAACAGCACCTACTTCCTAGGGCTGTTGCAGGAATAAACTGTGATATTGGGAAAGTGCTTTGTATGCCTTAAAGCACTATATTAACGTTATCTGTTGTTAGTGTTGTCATTGATCAGAGTTCCCAAGTCTTTCAGAGTTGATTGTCTTTACAGTATGGTTATGTATGGTCTTCCTGGTTCTGCTCATTTCATAAACATTTTTATTTGTGTACATTACCAGAAATACTGAAATTATGACTAAAAAAGAAATCTGTAAAGGAGATGTTCACCTAGGTAGAAGTTGAGTGGCCCTGTGACAGTGGGGCAAGCCATCAGACCTGGCTAAAGAAGGCCTGGAACCAATCTCTACAAGGGGCCTGCCAGAAAGGGGCTTGGCATTTCCTGTAGGGAAATGAGTTTCCATAAATAGATAAATATATGGGAAAGGAATCACAAACTCTAATGTCCTCCTGTCAATTCAGCTCCTCCAATGGACCTTTTATTATGGTTTGCTGACCTGATAGATATTCCATTCTGCTGAACATCTTTTATTTTTAATTTTTCTTTAACCTAAATAAAGGAAGCCAGCATCCTTGTGTCTCCAAGTGTTACTAGATTCAAATGGTCGGCAGTGGAAAGTGTCATGAGAAGGAAACTTCCATTGGCATCCCTTGGAGATAGGGACAGATCATACAGCCTTTTTTTATCCTCCTAGGCTCAAAATAATTTCCAGGAGTTTCTTAACTTTTTGGCAGAGCTGCTGTGTGGACGCAGAGAAAGAAGTATGGCAGTAAAGTTAACCTGTGTTGTGGTAGAAAGAGCTCTGGACTTTAATCCTGCAACACTTATGAAATTATTTGTGACATTAGGCAAGTTGCTGTCTCTCTTTGAGACTCAATTTCTTTGTTAAATTCAAATAATAATATTTACAGAGTTTTGAGGAAAGCTTTTTATAGTCTGTATAGCTCTATAGAAATGGGAACTGTTTGTTTTTATTAAATATTTTAGTCTTTAGATCTCTAGAGAAGGGGTTGCTAGCACAGCCTTTGATTTCCTATTTCCTCATAGACAATAGATTCCTCTATCTAAGGCTTTGTTAACCCTTTTTGCTTCCTTGAACTGGAAAGTAGGAAATTCTCTTATCAGCTAAATGATAAGAATCATTGTTTCTTTGACTTAACGAAAATCATTATCAGTTCAGTTCTATTTTAACAAACTCCAAGGACTCATGTGGCTTTCCCTTGGCTTGATTTCATTCAGACCAAAAGAGAATATTATGTTGGTTACTGCAGAATGGGAGTCAAAGAATATTTTACCTCTCTAATCCCCTTTCCCATCCTTTCTGATGGTCTTCTGTAGCTGTCCAATTTGAAGGGAAGCCTCCACAATTTTAAGGATAAAGAGCTATCTAAAAACTAAATAGTAGCTACTTACTGAATCATCCTTTCCAAGAATGATTAGAGATGGCATGGTGTAATGGAAAGAGCATTGGATTTGGAGTCCAAGACTCTGGGAAAGAATCACAGTTCTGCCATTTTCTATTTGTATCACCTTGGACAAATTATCTTACCTCCTCAGTTTGTTGATCTGTAAAATGAGGGAGCTGGACCATCAGGGGTTGGCCAGCTACATCTAGAGAGCTAAATCTGGCCTTTTCCTGTTCATTTGTGTGGGTCAGAGAGCTAAGAATGGTTTGCACATTGTTAAAAATAAATTTTACTGTATTTCTAATGATTAAAAACTATTCTTCATTCACCTGTACAAAAACAGAGGACCGGCCACATTTGACCTTGGACTGTATTTCCCGAAATCCTGAACTAGATATTTAGTATCCTTTCCATATCTAAATCCCATGATCCCAAGAAGATGATAATACTTAGAGTGCCACACTCTAAACATGCAGCAGCATGTAGCAAGATTGTTCTTAGTAAAGCTTTTTGAAGTAGGCTTTTAGTAATGTGGTTCGTTGTCCAAAAACACCCCAAAACAAACAAAAAAAAAAGCAGAAGTTTTACCAGAAGTAGAAAATAGGAAAGGAGACATAGGAATGTGCTTTAGGACATAAAAAAAAAAAAAGATTGTAATATAAACTTATTCTTTGTAAGCTGTCAGATGAGATCTGTCTCTAGAATACTTGGGGCAAAGAAGGTTGGTAATTGATTTGAACTCAGGCACAGAAAAGGGGGTGAGGGAAGGGGCGAGGTGTAGTCATGGGGACTAATGTGAAAATCTAGCCACTTCAGCAGTTCCTGGGAATAGACATCTTAGCATCAACAGGTCCTAGGGTCCTCTTCCCGGTTGACTTTGGGAAGCCCTTGGTTGAGCAGAGGGAAGTGGTACTCTCTGCACCATTCCTTCTGATTCCTACAAAGAAACAACCCCATTCACTGCCCCTCAAGCAGGACTTCTTAACCCTTTTTTCCCATGAACCTCTTTGGCAGTCTGGAAAAGTCTATGGAACCCTTCTCAAAATAATGTTTTTGAAAGCATGAAATAAGATAGATAGGATTGCAAAAGAATAGGGTCAGGGTGGGGAGAAGGGAAAAAAAATTGCATGATAAATTTGTTGTATATTCGAAAGCAATAGCAAGTTGTGCATAGTAAGTTTGTAGTTTTATGTACAATCATCTTTTTTATTGTACAGTGTTATAGAAATGCTTGTTTTGTTCCATAAATTAAAAATAAAGTTTAATGATTCAAAAAAGGAAAAAAGAAATATTGTATTGAAATAATTATCAAAATATTAAAAACATAACAAGTTCATGGACTCCTGCTTAAGAACCCCTCTCTGAAGGAACTTAATCAGATTTACTTTCAGATTCAACCTGGTCCCAGAGATCATTCTGCCCTCTCAATACAGAGTATACCAAAAGTCCTAGTGGCTTAAAACTGCACAAAGATTTTTGGGACACCCTATCTCCTCACTTGTTTCTTGATTAAAGGGGACACATAACCTTTTATTTCACAATCAGAAATAAAGCACTTATAAGGCAAATGTACTGTTGAGATGACAATAAATTCAGTCAGTCAACCAATGGGCTAGTATTGATTGAAGAACAGAGAAAAAGGAATGGGGAATGGGGATGGTGAAGATTGTGTTTGGCAATTTTAGTTTTGTCCATGGTTGTCTGTGTTCCCCTGCATATGTGTTATCTTGAAGAGGACCATGACATCAGGAAGGTGATGTCATGACTTGCAAGTGAATTGGGTTTATGTGAGGCAGGACTGTGTAAAGTCACCAACCTCATCCTCTCCTCTGGAGCCATCTGGATCCAGTGGAAAGATATAGATTAGAACAACTGGATGGCCCTAGATGGGATGTCATGGTCCTCTTTGAGAAAGGACAGACCACAATCAACAATCAGTGAGTAACAGTAGCAGCCCCACTGGGGATTCAACTGACCAACTCTAGTTGGGCAACACAGGTCCTTCCTTCCTTCCTTTCCTGCTTCCCTTCCTCCTTTTCTCCCTCCCTCCTCTCCCTTTGTCCACATAGGGAATCCTACCCTTACCTGCAAGTGCTCTGCCCAAAGCAATATAAATTTTAATCACTGAAACCTCAAAATATCTCTTGGGGTTTATAGGCTAGATTTCTTTTTAAGGACCATGCGTTAAGCCCAAACCACTCTGGCTCTCATTGATTGGCCAACAACATGTCCCAGCCCAAGCCTCATTTGGTCATTGTTTAGACTCTGCTGGCTCTGAGTGAGTGTAAATAGCAATTGTTTCAGTATTGGCCAGAAATACTTCCAGATTGATTTTTTTCTTTCTGATTAGGTAAAAGAGGACATTCTTTGCTTCATTTCTTACCTAGCCTTAATCACTGAATGGGTGTTGCTTCAGACAACTGTGACCTGGGAAAGACCTTAACTTTAAAAGGCCAAGGTCTTCCACTGCATCCAGGATCATCCTGATCTATATCTGACCACTGGACCCAGATGGCTCCAGAGGAGAAAGTGAGGCTGGTGACTGTGCACAGCCCTCCTTCACTTAAATCCCATTCACTTGTAAGTCATGGCATCACCTTCCCTATGTTGTGGTCTTCTTTGAGAACAAAGGACAAATGACAACAATGAGAACGACCATGTGATAGCAAATGAGAGAAATCAAGTAAGGCTTCATGGAAAAGGTGCCATGTAAGGTCATTTTCAAAGGATAAGTAGGGATTCAACATGTAAGCAGGAAAATGGAGAAAATCCTGGGAATAGAGAACTGTGAGTAAGGGAGCTAAGGTGGGAAGACAGGAGTGTGTTCAGGATCCATCATTAGAGCCCTGGGCATAATGCTGGAGGTCAAAACCCAGCCAGAGGCACTGGGAAATAGGGATCAGAACAGAAAGTCTGAGTCTTGGGAATGGAGCAGCAGAGAAACAAGGCTCTTAAACCTAGGGACTAACAAATGAAGATCCAGAGCTATTTTCCCCTGAGGCTGAGGAGCCTAGTCAAGAGCTAGATCTGAAACCAGGATGTGCATGAGACAAAGTCCAGGTTCTCTCTACTTGCTATCCCGCTTGCCTAGAATGCTCTACCTCTTCCCCTTCACTTCCTAGAGTCCCTGGCTACTTCAAGACATAACTCAAACACCACCTTCTGTTGGAGGTGTTTAACAGCTAATACTTTCCCTGTTAAGGCTGCCTTCCACCCATTGTGTATGGATCCTGCATACACCTGGGTAAGTTGTATGTTGTCTTTTCCGTTACCCCTTGAGAGCAGAACTATTTTCACATTTTTCTTTGTAGCCTAGTATTTAATAGCCTGACACCTATGAAGCTTGTAATAAATGCTTGTTGAGTGACTGAGTCACTGATTTCTGGGCATGGTCCAGCTTCCAGCTCATTTATGTGTCAGTAAAAGGAAGGGAAAGTGCCCGATTGCAAACTTCCTGTCTTCCTGTCATCAGTTTTCAATGTCTACATTAAAATGGCTTTGCTTTTAAAAGACTGTTTCCATTGATCAAAGCTTTACATTTTTATTTAGATTCTAATGTTTGGTGTTTTGTCTCTCTTTGAGGAAGTTAGGGAAAAGGTACTGGCCTGTTTGACTTCTGAAGACAGATTTTTATCTTGAACTGGAAGGATATCTTTGTAACTTGGGTACTTATTTTGACCTGAATTTATAAGCTTTTAATCAGTGACTGAGGAGTATCTTGTGCCTGTGCTTTTGACAAACCTTTTCTTTCTGGTGCCAGGGGGCTGATCTTTCACAAATGAGGCACAGATTTTTCCCCCCTATCTCCCCACTCCAATCCCTCCTCTTTACTCAGCTGTCAGCATTGATTTTCCAAAAGCACAGCTCTGATGTGCCTTATTTAGCAAAATAATAGCTGAGGAGTTTAGGTCATCTCTCTTGGGTTCCCATGTAACACATCAATTACCCAAGACTCCTGAGGGGGTGAAACCTATAAAAATTGGGGTCTGGGTATCTACCTTCCACAAGGAGGTCTTAGAGAAAGTGTCATATTGTGCCTTGATGGTCATAAGGATGATGGCGTGGTCATGATGAGGATAGGGAATGAGGCTGGGGATGGGGCCAGAAGGAGAAAAGTACACTCAGATCACTGTGCTGGTCTGTAATCAGGAGTCTGGTCCCTTCTAGCCTTAAATAAGCCACACAGACTTATGAGGCATCTAGAGGAAGAAGTAGGAATTCCCTTTAACCTGGCACCCGTCCCTGATTTTCACTGCTTGTACAACTCCAGCAGCTTCCTGTTACTTCCAGGATTAAATATAATCTGTTTGGCCCTTCATAACCTGGCCCCTTCTTACCATCCAGTCTTCTTACACCTTAGTCACCTCCACATACTCTGTGATCCAATAACACTGGTCTCCTTGCTGCTTCTTGCACCAGACCTCCATCTCCCAAGTCTGAGCATTTCCATTGATTATCCTGTCCTCTCACCCCCAGCCCCTGGAATGCTCTCTCCACATCTCCACCTCCTGCTTTCTCTGGCTTCCTTCACATCCCAGCTAACACCCACCTTCTGCAAGACACCTTTACTAATCTTCCTTAATTTTAGTGCCCTCCTCAGACTATATCCTATGTATAGCTTTTTATATATGTGTGTGCATGTCATTTCCCCCATTAGACTGAGTTCCTTGAGAGCAGGAACTGTTTTTTGCCTTTCTTTGTATCCCTGGCACTTGGCATAGTGCCTGGCACATCATAAGAACTTAATCAATGCTAGGTAACTGACTGACTTCCAGTAAAGGTATCTTGAAGTTTCTTAGGTAATCTTTCATGGTAGCTTTTTGAAAAGTCTAAATAAATTAAATTCACTGAATCCCCCTTTCCAGATGATACATGTCAACAGTCAATCATAACTTCATGAAACTTATGTGAAAACTAGGTTTATTACAAGAGAAATGAACATGCATGTGGAACCCAAAGAGTTCACAATACATACAGAAGTTTGCATTTTTATAACAACAGGACAAAGGTAGGAGGAGACACCAGAAATTTCAACCTACAGGGTAAAGCATGAGAGGGGGGACAGGTGCAGTAAAGGTGGGAAAAAGGACAAAACCCCCTCCCAATGGGAAGGAGCAAGATGATGTCAAAAGCTACATTCCTCTTTGGAACTGCTAGACCCTGAAGATACAATGGTGTGCTTTTCTACAAGGCTCCCAGATGTACCAGCCTAGTGCAGACTATCTTTCTCCTGTCTTGACTCCCAGGGACACACAGAGTCCAGCTTTGGATGCATATAACACATTATGTCAGCTTATAGGGGATGGGGGATGAGACTTTGTTTTTGACACATTCAGGGCCTCCTCCATACTCTGGGTCTAGTGTTTATGGGACATGACAACTCAAAAAGACAAGTTCAGGGGACCCCTTAACAGTCCTTAACATATAACAGCTCCTCAGAGAACTTAAGTCAATTAGTTAGACATGATTTGACCTTTCCTTCTGTAAGTTATACCTCGTAACTTGATTCAGTCAATCAGCAAACATTTATTATCAAAGTGTCAAGAACTGTGCTAGTCCCTGAAGATTCAGAGACAAAGATGAACCATTCCCTGCCCTCAGGGAGCTTCTATTTATTGGTTAGGTCAAGTCAACAAACATATTATGTTATATACTATGTGCCAGGCAAAAATACTCTGCCTTCAACAGACTCACAACTTAATGGGGAAGAAAAAATGCAAACACCCATGTACAAATAAAACACACAGTATAAATATTGGTTAGTGATTTGTTAATTAGTGATCTTATACTTTATTAGATTCCGCATTCTGTCTTAGTCATAGAAATCCTTCCTGTCTGTTCTTCATAAGAAGTGACACTGGTGAGGTACCTGATGGGGAACTAACTAATCTAGGTGCTAGGAACATAAAGAAAGTCATTAACATAGTTCCTGCTCTCAAGGTCCTTAATTCTAATGAGGGAAACGTAAATAGATTTATGGACAATTATATAAGTATATGTATGTATGTATGTATGTATGTATACACACACAGTAGATGAAGGTAATTTAATGGGGATAGGAATAAGATAAATACAGATAATCTAAAATGTAGTTTTCAGGGTCTATTTCCCTGCCACTGTAGGCTATAAAATTTAATGATAGATTTCTTTAGAAGAAAATCTGGAGGTAAGAAAGTAAATCTAGAGAATTCAACCAGCAAGTTGTTTCTGTGGCTCTGGAACTGGGGAGGGTTTTAAATTCTTTCAAGAAAGAAAACTCCTAAAGATACTGTTTTCTAAGGCAGTCTTAGGAAAGATTATCTTTTATCTTCCCTCTTTTTACCCCCGATTTCCACCCATCAAAATCCTGCTCATCCTTCAAGGCCCACCTCAAATGCTAGCTCTTCCATAAAGCCACCACTTACCACTACAGCTGGAACTGAACTCTGACCACATATGGCCTCAGTTTCATACCACTTACACGGCACTTAAAATGTGCACCCTCATTATTTGTGCATGGCTTATCTGCACTATAAGATTATGAGCTCCTCCAGAGAAGGAACCGTATCTTACACATTTGTGTATGCCAGCACAGTTGTTTGCATAATACGTACTCAATAAACGTTGGCAGAACGAACGAATAAATTAAATGAATATTTGCCTCAGTCATCCATCACTACACTATCTCTCTTTGCTTCTATGGAAACATCTGCTCAGAGCCATGATTAGTACAGACTGGGGTCTAGAAATTGGCACCCCCTAGATGGTCACTATGGAAATGGAGATAATGGGAATAAAGTATTGCCTACCATCCAGCTTGCTGAGAGACAGTGGGGTAAGCAGTACAGGTCATCAGCCCAGCTGGGCTCGGGCATACCATGTGACTGTGTGTGGAGCTGCTAGGTAACACAGGGGTCTTCCAAGGGACACCACAGAGCCAGACACAGACACTTATGAATAGTAAGGCTAAGTTTAAATTTTGGCTTCAAAGCAGGAATTGGGGAGTGGGGAGAGGAGGGGAGAAGCGGGATGTGGAGTGTGTGTGCTCTAAGGGAATGGGAAAGAACAGTGTTTTCATAGACACAATCAAAAAGCTGGGCTGGTTGGAGGCATTGGTGTTGGCATCCCTCTGGGGACAAGCATAGAGATATAGATCTGCTATCAAAAATATATATAGTACCATCCTAAATACAGCAACCCTGAAGAATTCAAACACTGGACTTGGAGTCAATAGACCTGTGCTCTTCAACACCATTAGGTTTCCCTGCTTTCCTAACTGATAAAATGAAAATGTTGGATTAATATGGTCTCTAAGACCCTGTTCTACTCTTAAGATTTTAGAATTCTAAAGTTGCATTAAGGTAGGAAAAATCCAATTATCATTAATTCCAAAAGACTATCCAAAAATTTTTTTTTATTGACTAGAATGTTGCATTTACTATTGCTCTAAGCACATGGGCCACTGACCTGGGATTAGAAATGTATTTGAGATTTTCATGATGATGATGTTTATTTGGCAATAGGATTTAACACACATTCTTAGAAGGATCCTCATATTCAGATGGTATTATGTCTGTTTAAGAATAGATATGTTTCTCAAACATTTAAAATTGTGGGGGCTTGTGTTAATCAGTCTTTTAAGAGACTTAAGCCCTATAATTTTAAAGGAATACTGATGGAAAGCCTTTGCTAAAGCAAATAATCATTTTTTGATGTGAATAGGCACTCTAATTTATTTATTGAGAGGATTTTGATCTCCACACATTGGTTTTTCCTTAAAAGTACATATAGATACAAATACAGCAAACTGAAAACACCTACACGTACATAGAATTACAGTCACGTAGACACAAAACTGAACATTCAACTACCAGCATCAATCACGCATTCACTGAGTGCTCATGAGCTTTGAGCTGTGCTTGGTGCAAGAAGGATACAAAAAATGAATAAGACCTATTCCTTGTCTGCTTACAGAGAACTTGAAAACAAGCTATGTACACATAAAGAACAATTAGGGAGCAAGACTATTTAATATGATATTCAGGTGGGAGAGCAGCTAGAGAAATGATCAAAAAGCAGAGTTAGACAGTGGCTTAGTAAACCTGGCAGTGATGAGAAAGACAAAGGAAAGGTTGGGGAAAATTGAGAGGACAGTGGCTTCTGCGGAGAGAGGAAAGTGCCTCCCTCCCCCCTACCACCATTCTCCATGTCTTATTTTTTTCCTTTATTAAAAAATTGGAAAAGCTTTAGTATTATTTTTTTAATGACTAAAATGTTTAAGATACTTAGTACTTTTAGAGCTATGATTTAGTGGATGTAGGGACAAATTCAGTTTTTCCATGCAGCTCTTAGCCTCTCTATACCTTTAGAATTATATATTGCTTCAGAGTCATTATTCTCCAAAGGCATATATGATATGCTCATCCAAAATGCACATAGCTCCTCCTTATTGAGGTGGTGGTTTTCTCCTCATTGGAGATCTCAAAGAAGTTGGATGACCACTTGGAGGATTCGTACGTAATGGACAAACTGACTGGTGTTTTCAGTGCGTTAGGGCATCTAAGCCCATGAGTATGGAAATTCCTTTCCCATGTAGTGGATTGCACTATATAACCTCTGAGGTACCTTTCAGTTCTGAAATTCAATGCTTCTCTGATTTGCTAAAACTTTTTTACTAAAAATAAATTTTTAGAAATTTAAAGCAGTAACATAAGATCACAACAGTTCCTGTACACTACAAGATGAGGAATGTTCAAATACAAGACCAAAACATATTTGTTTTCAAGGAGAAACTCTCATTTTCACAAGGGAGGGAAAAGTGATTCCCCATCTTTGCTTCTGAGTTTGCTTGTGTGGGCTTCATTTTAAATTAAAAGTTGGCAGATAAATTTTATTCTTCTAATCAAGCCTCCTACCTCATATCAATTTACTCCTAAAGATGTTATAAACTTACTACCCTGTGGCTCCGAAGATTAAGAGCATTTCTAAGGTGTTGTCATTAGAAATATGTTGAAATGTGGTTCCTCATAACCTTGTGATGCACAAGAAAAAAATAAGGTAAAAGAATTTCTTTATTGAAAATGTGTAGATTTAATGTGAATTCAAAATATCCATCTTCAGTATAGCTGCATATAAGTAAATCGTAACAGTCTAAGTTCATCTGATGCATAGGTATGCATAATGCATGGGCTGGGTGTGCAGCACGCATTTTGGAGGAGCATTCATTCTCTTCAGGGGAGGGACCAATGGAAATACTCCCATAGGATATCCCAGAACACCCGGCCCAGACTGTGACCGTCTATAACCTGATATTTTGTGGCAAAAATCTCTTATAGAACTTGGGCAATGTAGTGAGTCTACCCAGGGCTACAAAGTTTTATAGTTAACTCTAAGGAGTCTTCATCTGTACTCACCAAAGCTTAGTATTTGTATATAATCTAATCACTAAACTACATTGTCCATTTTTCCTCTTCTGCAAAATGTCACAAGTGACTTCTACCCTAAGGAAGCATTTCCATATTGCAAGTTATTCTGTGAGAAAAATAAAACAAAGCACAAAATTGTGAAATGAAATATATATTTCCTTATGCTACCAGAGTGACCAAATATACCCCTACATGTAAGAACTGTTCTATGGGCATTTAAAAAAACACTCCAACCAAATTCTTTTTATGATACAAATATGGTTCTGATACCTAAATGAGGAAAAGCCAAAACAGAGAAAGGAAATTGTAGACCAATTTCTGTAATGAATATAGGTGCAAAAATTTTGAATAAGATATTAGCAAAAAGAATACAGCAACTTATCGCAAGAATAATATATTATGATCAGGTAGGATTTATACCAGGAATGCAGGGCTGGTTCAATATTAGGAAAACTATTAGTATTATTGATCATATCAACAATAAAACCAACAGAAACCACATGATTATCTCAACAGGTACAGAAAAAGCTTTTGACAAAAACAAAACACCCATTCCTATTGAAAACACTGGAGAGCATAGGAATAAATGGAACATTCCTTAAAATAATAAGCAGTATCTACCTAAAACCATCAGCAAGCATTATATGCAATAGGGATAAGCTAGATACATTTCCAGTAAGATCAGGGGTGAAACAAGGATGTCCATTATCACCACTGTTATTCAATGTGGTACTAGAAATGTTAGCTGTGGCAGTAAGAGAAGAAAAAAAGAAATTGAAGGAATTAGAATAGGCAAAGAAGAAACTAAAAAAAAAAAATTCCATGGGTATAAGGATGGAGAATTAAAATGAAGAAAGTATGAAGCATTCTTTCCATCATTCTCAAGACAGAAGCATCTCTCCTTCTGCTGCTACTATTATTTCAGAAGGATTGCTCAATTAGCATCCTCAAAAACACTAAAATCATAAACAAATATTTAAAAATCACTCTCAGGGGATTTTTCGTTAATGCTCAATACATCAAGGCATCTGTGATCTCATTAATGAGGTAGGTGTGCCTTCATCAGTGCAGATTGTAACTCTTCTACACCTCATCCTATATAACTTTTGTCCATATTCTTCTATAAATAATACTCTACTGGAGTCTATCCAGTGTCATAGAGACCTCTAAATCTCTTGAGGTTGTACAAATGCCAATGGAGGATACCCACATTTGTAAATATGCTTAAGACAGAGAAGCTCTCCGTTAAAAAAAAAATGTAGTTTGTTTTTACATCACCATCATTTCCAAATGTATCATGTTCCTCTCCTCTACCCAGAGAGCCATCTCTTATAACAAAGTATAAAAAAGGAAAGGAAAAAGACCAACAAAACTAATCAGCCCATTGACCAAGTCAGACAGTATTGGTATTGATTGTTCCCCATTATCCTCTCCTCTGCAAAGAAGGGTGCTTTTCCTGCTTTCTTCTTCAGGGCCAAGCTTAGTCATTCTAATTATATACCATTCAGTTTCCTTTTTATGTTGTTGTTGTCCTTGCTATTTACCTTGTTGTAATCCTGTGTATATTGTTTTCCTAGTTCTTTCCACTCTGCATCAATTCATAGAAGTCTTCCCATGTCTCTCTGATGTCTTCATTGTTTCTTACGATACAGTAATTGACTAAGCTCTTGAAAGAAGTCCTTCTTGTGTAATAACATGATCCATAGTTAAAATGCAATCTGGCAATAAACTTTTAGATTACTATGACCATCTATAATAGGAACAATCACCTTCCTGGACCCATGCAGGTTAGGCTAGTTTTTCTTAAAAGGTGTCAAAACCATCCTTGATATTTGATTGGTTCAGGGGAATAAAGGCTCAGGTTGTTGACATCATTTCCTGGATATCTGGGTCTGAGTACTAAATAGCCACATGGAGCTCCAGGTGCTCTCTGATGCTTGATGGATTATAATAGGCATCTCATGCAAAGGAGCTTTCCTCAGATGAACCATCATAAGGTATCTCAAAAGCCCATCTTTATTGAATATTCTTCTCTTGCTCTGACTAAGTTACTTTCCTTTTGTTAACTGTTCAATTCCCTACAAGTATCTCATTTTACTGTAACATTGAGCCTAAACTACCAGGGGACTGGTCTGAGGCAGGTTCAGCTCAGAACACCATCACATTGCCCATTGCTTCACTCATTCAGCTAGTCATTCCACAAACCTCACTGCCTGTGAAGCATTCTTGGCATACATCTTTTTGTTTTTTTTAGAAACAGAATGCAAATGGGTAATGGGGTCTTTGTAAGAAGGAATCAGTGAAAGAATCACCTCACAATATTTACACACAAATGTGTAAGGATCAGGAATCCTAAACATGATGATAACAACACCTTAAAACTGTTTGTTAGAGAAACTGCAACAATGGGGAACAGATGTACTAAAGGGTGTCGTTTGTCATTCAGTTTTTTCAGTCATCTTTGACTTTTTAGGACCCCATTTGGGATTTTCTTGGCAAAGATACTGAAGTCATTTGCCATTTCCTTCTCCAGCTCATTTTACAGGTGAGGAAACTGAGGAAAATTGAGTTAAGTAACTTATCCAGGGACACATAGCCAGTCACTGTCTGTGGCCAAATTGGATCTGAGGTCTTCCTGGCTCCAGGCCCTGCCCTCTATTCACTGTGCCATCTGCCCCTGTACTAAAGAGAATCTTTGGTGTTAAACGGATCAAGGATTTCCAAGACCTAGTGTGCTATAAAAGTGCTTTCTTTGCTGACCAACAATGCATATAACAGGAAAGGAGCATGGCCACAACTCCGTATACATAGTAGATTCTCCATAAATTTCTGTTATGTGAATCAATGAATCCTTGCACATGCTACTGCAATAGGATCTACATCCCGAGGCCTGAACTCGCTGTTAATGACATCATGTAGTTGGACAGCCTCCAGAAGATCTTGAAGAAAAACAAGTTATGAAACATGGAAAAGCTGTTCCTATATCCCAGCTGCCATCTTCAAGAAAAACAGAATGCGCAGAATAAAATAGTGCTACGGATGTGGTACTCAAGTTTGATGCTATTAGAGTGTGTTGGTGTGAAGCTGATGAGAGTGATGGCAGTTTTCCAGCTAAAGAAAGTGGCAGCTTTGCTCTGTGGTTTTCAGCGAGTCACTTTACTTTTGGGGGATTCCATTTTGAAATGAGAGAGTTGAAGTAGATGGTTGCTCAGGTCTCTTCTAGTTCTAACATTTGATGACCTCTGCCTTTGTAGACTGAAATGGAAAGATGCTCTCTGGACCTGGAAATCAGCATCCTGCAAACCTCTGACACTTTCTGGTTGTGTAACCATAGCCAAGTTGTTTAAACTTCATATGCCCTCATCTGGAAAATATAAAGTAATAATAACAATAATAGTTAATCATACCCCTAGTAGCACCCTCTCAGTTGTGAGAGTCAATGGAATAAAATAATGTATGTCAAGCAGTTTTGTAAATCTTCTAAGTAATATGTGAGAGGCAGCGCATGGGGCAGAGTGACATTAGAGTCAGTAGGCCCTAGGTTCAGGTCCAGTTTCTAGTATATACCAAACTGACTGACAATGAATAAGGCACTTGACTTCTCTGTGGCCCAGGCAACTCTCTCTGATAATAAAAAACAGATGAGCTGTTGATCTGCATTGGTGGATGGAGTTTCTACATGGGGAGTTAGTTCCTTACACCAGTGAAATCAGATCCAGATCTCATCTCCCTTCCCTTCTTCTTGTCCCCATAGCCTTATATGAATGCGTACCATTATGTAGAACCCAGTAGATCATGTCAGTTGTCACGTGTGCCACATCATTCATATCTGTAACCTCCTTCTATCTCCCCACTTTCACCCCTGCTGGTCCACTCCAGTTTTGTCTTTGTTAGATGCCTAGGAAATAAACCAGCTGATTTAATAGGCTTTACCCATTCCTTATTTCCCTGCTAAATGGAGGTGAATGAGCAAAGCCAGAAAATGCAGTTGCCTTGGAAAAGTGGGTCATGTGGATAATTGGTGACCCACAGGACTGGTCCTGGATGCTCTGCTAACTGTATTCCCATTTCCCCTTAGAACGGTTGCCAATTTAGAAGGGCTGGGGGATAAAGAGGAGTAAGCTAAAAGTGAACAGGACTGAATCATTGCAGGTTTCTGCCTTCAGTCCTGAGCACAGATGTACTAGGGAGTGGGTGGTTGGGGGGAGAACTGGGATGGCTAGTATCCTTGAAGTCTCTCTGGGCCCATTGCCAAGTATAGGATAGAAGAGCAGTGTCTTGCAGGCCGGCCAAATGGAGGCATTCCAAAAGCTATTGGTTGTGCGGAGCATTATGAGAGGGACAGTGAGTTCCTTCCTCTCCCTGAAAGGTCTTTCAGGGCCCTCGAATAATGCCTCAGTGAATATGAGAGGCCCTCTGGGCTGGCTTCTTAAAGGGCCATAGTTGGCTTCACCACAGATATGCCATAGATTGTGCAGTAATGAATGAGCTGTGTAAGCAAAGTGATTAGCCATGATGCATTAGACAGAAAAGAACTGGGTTTCCCTTTCCTCCTCCTTCCCCCTAAATTGAGACAACTATTCTTCACTGAGCCTTGCTCAATAATTCCTCCCTTTTTTTTCCCCTCGAGTCCCCTCCCTTCCTCTGAATCTTTCTCTTTTTTTATTTTTTCTCCCTATTGTTTATGTTCATTAAGAGTTATCTTTATTCACCAAACCACAGAGCCTTTACATTTTTTTTATATGGCTTGGTCACTTGGATTGGTGAGAGAGGCCACCTCAGCCTCCAAATCACCAAGCAGAAGACCACCTTAAAAGATTGTCTGATCTTAGAATACATCTTCTTTGACAATAGGGTATTACTGTACTGTAATCACATTCTAATAGAATTTCTTAACTGTTTCCTACTTGCTACTTCTGATTATATAAGTACATGTCTGCCCCTTTTAGAATGCAAACTAATTGGGAATAAGAATTGTGTCAGTTTTTATATCCACAGCATTGTATGTGTGTTTGTAGCAACGAGGTGGTACTGGGAATTGTGTTTGGAGACAAGAGTGATCTGAGTTCAAATTTTACCCCAGACTTGTTTTTGTTCAGTGGTTTCAGTCATGTCAGACTCCTTGTAACTCCACTTAGGGTTTTCTTGGCAAAGATACTGAAGTCATTTGTCATGTTCTTCTCCAGCTCATTTTACAGATGAGGAAACTGAGGCAAACAGGGTTAAATAACTTGCCCAGGGTCATAAAGCTATTAAGTGTCTGAAGGCAGATTTGAACTCATAAAGATAAGTTCTCCTGACTCCAGACCTGGCATTCTGTCCACTTAGTATCTTCGACAAGGAAATTCCAGATGGAGTCATGAAGAGTCAGACACCTGATAACTACTGAATTATCCCAGTACCTGGCATGCAGTAGAAGCTGAATAAATTTTTGCCCTCTCCCTCCCTTGATTCCTGACTCCAGGGCCAGTACTCTATCCACTGCTTCAAGATCTTACAGTGAAGTAATATTTTTAATACATTTTTGTTACCCTCTCAAACCGTACCATGCCGGACAGAATGAGTGAAGTCTCCTCAAAACTGGCAAGTCAGAAAAGCCTAATTTTGGCATCACTTGTTACTGAGTTTTGGTGCCCCCTGATGCCCAGGAAGCCCTGAATTGGGAGCTAGAGAGATATTGAGAGTGTTAAGTCAAAGTAAGCAAAGGATACCATGTAATGAATCTAGCTCTGAAGAAGTTTTGGAATCAGCCAGGGATACACAGAAATGTTATGATAGTAACAGAGTGGCTGCCTTCCTCTCGGGCAAAGATTCTTAACCAGGGGTCTGTGAATTTTTTTTTTTTTTTACTGATCACTTTATTTCAATATAACTGGTTCCCTTCGTAATTATATGTTTATGTGTATATATACATATGTATATGCATGTATATATGTGTATACACACATATGTATGCATTTAAAAACAGTACTTCAATAAGGGCTCCATAGTTTACCAAACAAAGAAGTTCATGTCCCAAAATCATTTAAGAGCCCCTACCTGCTCTAGGTAAGGTTGTCAAGTATCTAACTTGGACCTGACACCATTGCTTTAGAGCTGCACAGTCCCATTGGTCTCCAAGCACCCTTGGAAGAAGGCAGGGTACCTCTGGAGCAGATTGGTCAATAACAGTCAGGATGGAGAAATGAGGCATGTTGAATTGGTAGTGGCTCACAAACCTCTGGAACCACAGGAATTCCTTAGCGCTCAGTTCAGGGCCTTACCCATTTAGGATGGCATCAGTCTTGCAGAATTCCATCTGGACACCTTATGGGGAAATTATACATCTCCAGAGTTTGATTTCAGTGAGTTTGCAATTCTCTATATTGGCATATTCATTGCACCACTGGAGGCTGGCCAGAGTAATTTGGACTTTCATGCTTTTCACTGGACTGAGTCTTGAGAATAGATCAAGATGTCATCAGGATAGATGGTTGCTGACTGATCCAGTGGATCCATAAAATGGTACTCATGAATCATTGCCATACCACAGGGACACTCTGCAGCCTGAATAGCATTATGGTATTTTACTCAGTCCTGGGCCAAATCTGAAATGTAATCCTCCAGGTATTCTCTCCCTGACCTGGGAGCAGGTGTATTTAGTCTACATCTGGTGTGGGTTTGTGAGTGTGCATGGGGTGGGGAGGATGGGAAACAGGGAGAAGGAGGACAAATAATTTAGAAAGATCAGATGCCTGCCTTCATGGAGGTTACCAGACAGACGTAATATTCAGTATATATGACAAGTATATTAGAGAGTTAAAAAACAGTAGACAATGTGATATGCACAAGGAGAGGTTTTACTGTTGGAGGAATTAGAAAGATTTAATTCAAATCAACAGACATTTATTAAACACCTGCTGTGTGCCAGGCACCATCTTAGCTACTCAGAATGCAAAGAAAAAAACTGAAACAGTCCCTACCCTCAGGGAGCATTCAAGAGGCACATTTCAGCTGTGCCTGACCTCATGATCCCATTGAGGTTTTCTTGGCAAAGATCCTGGAGCGGTTTGCCATTTCCTTCTCCAGTTCATTTTACAAATAAGGCCAACAGAGTTAAGTGACTGGCCCAGGGTCACATGGCTAGGAAGTGTCTGCGGCCAGATTTGAACTTAGGAAGAGGAGTCTTCCTGACTCCAGGCCCAGCATTCTATCTACTTAGTCACCTAGCTGCCCAAGAGACCCTGTATGTACACATATATTCATTTATGTATGGTGCAATGCAGTAAGTATAATGTAAGAACAATTAAGGCAATTTAATCGTGACAAATAGGTGGCTCAGTGGAGAGAATGCTGTACTTAGAGTCAAGAAAATGAGTTCAGATCCTGTGGTGTAGAGATTTTTGATGGTCCCTGAGAACCGTTCAGGTGGTTTGTGAGGTCAAAGCTATTTTCGTAACAATACTTAGATGTTTTCATTTCTAATATGGTAAATATGTTATTTATTATTAAGAATGGGAAACCATTTAGGAGGCTGTAATAGTAGAACAGATATATATGTATGTATACGTGTGTGTGTATATATATATATATGTATATACACATATATCCCTGTATATAGATATAGATATATCCCACATAAACAAAAGCTCATGCATGGGGAGCGGGGTTTTATTGTTGACTTGTATTCAACTTTTCTTTACCTCATTTGGGGTTTTCTTGGCAAAGATACTGGAGTGGTTTGCCATTTCCTTTTCTGGCTCATTTTACAGATGAGGAAACATGTACACAAGTACATATATACATACACATATCACATGTATACAATCTATGTACAAATACAGATATATATATACATATGTATACTTACATAGAGAACTGTTTTTTATTTGTAATTCTTTTATTATTTTATGCATTTAAAAACATTGTTCTGAGAAGAGGTCCATAGGCTTCACTAGATTGCCAAAGGGATCCATGACATACACAAAAAGATTAAGAAACACTGATTTATATGATGAGGCCACCAAGGTTCCCCTCTGAATCTGGCTGCTTGGCAGGGAAGACTCATATTTAGAGTTGGAAATTCTCCTTTGAGCCAGTGTTGTCTACTTACTCAAGAAAACTAGATCAGGCCACTCCTACCTGTATTGACTTAGAGGTTCTGATAATAAAAATAAGTTAACATTTATCTAAAATTGTAAGGTTTATCAGTGCATTACATACAACAACCCTATGAGAAAGGTAGTATTATCATCCCCATTTTACAAATGAAGAAACAGGATGGAAGAGGAAAATTACCTGCCCAGGGTCACAACAGTAAATAAGTATCTACAGGATTTGAACTCAGGTCTTTCTGACTCCACATCATGCCAATGCCAGACTAGGAATCAAAAGACCTGTATTGGAATTCTGTCTCTGAGAATGATTAGCTAACATCTCTATAGCACTTGCTACCTTTTGTCCATATACCAGCCCTGGGAGCTCGCTTCTATGGGGTTTTATTAACCTTATTTGGAGGATGAGGAAACTAAACTCGGAAAGAAGTCAAATGATTTACTCCTGGCCAGGTGTCTAGATAGTATCAGGAGCAGAATTTGAACCCACGACCTGCTTGACTCTAAGTCTTAATTAACATAATTACCTTTTCTCTTCCAAATAACTGCAACTGTAAGTGGTTACTTAAACGTCCTCACTCTCCTCAGTTTCTTCATCTGTAAAATGGAGACGATACTGCTTTCTGTAGAACCATAGCATAGGAAACAGCAAGCAGGGAGAGGCCAGTGTCCCTGGATTGCCGATCATGTAGAGAAGAAATCACTTCGGGAACCTATCATGGCGCAAATGTAAGCTGTAATTATCTTCAGCAACACTATCATCATCCTATTATGCTGATAATGGACTGGCAGTTTCCTCCTCTGGCAGATCGTTGATAACTAACCTGGGCAAAGTGCTTCCCGCGGCTGAGCAAAGGATAGGCACTGAGAGTGTGATCCACCACAGTCAGGCAGCTAGTAAGCGTCAGAGATGCTGGGCAGCAGGTTATATACATTTTGAAAATTTTCACATCCCTATTTTTCTTTTATTCTTGAACCTTTACAAAATTTTTTGTTAACTTTTTACACTTTTCCCTGTACTCCCACATATACACATACATATATACACACCACCAGCAGCACCACAACTGAAGTCTTCCTTGTAACCAAAGCTTTTCAGTAAAACCAATGGACTCAGAGACTTCTGACAGAGCATACCGCACTCAACTTCTGCCATCATCCCCCTGGATCCCCACCTTTTTGTGGAAAGGAAAACAGTTCTTCTTATGACCAGCTTTCTCTACTTTCACTTATTACATGAGGAAATCTTTGGGTCACTATTCCATTTATAGTTGGATTGGGACCAGGAAGCTTGACAACATTTCCAAAACCCCATCACATTTGTCCAGAAGTCAGAGAGAGTGATATTTCTTGGGGACACAGCAAGTGCTTTTGGTCACTAGGAAGATGTCTGCAAGTTCTGGTTTTTACCCATCATCAGGAGAGCTTGTGACTAGTCCTCTGTCCTCTAGAGTCCCTAAATAGTAGTTCTGAGATCTTCTATCCCACAGCATTAAATTAGCCCAGACTGCCCAGGCTTGACTAGTGTAAAACCAAGGATCTTCTCCCAGAATGGCCAGGTCAGGCAGAAGGCACTGGTGATGGTTACAAAGAAAAATGGCATAGTGCCTTGTATGAAACTGTTGCTCAATATCTCACCTAACACAGTGCCTGGCACATAGTAGGCACTTAAATAAATATTGATGGGTGGATGGATGGATGAATTATTGTTGAAGGAACGAATAAATGGTGTATGACCATTATTCCAGTTCTGGTTTGGTAGGCTCAATCAGTCAGTCAGCACTTATTAAGTGTCTAGATGCTAGGGATTCAAAAATGAAACAGTCCTTGCCCTCATGGAGACACTTGCTAGCAATGTGACTCTGGGCAGGTCACTTAGCCTCTATGTATCTCATCTGTAAATTGGAGGTAATAATGGTACTTAAATCTCACAGAATTGTTGTGAAGATAAAAGGAGATATGTGTGTATATGGAATATATATATACACACATATATGTATCATGTATGTATTTATGTGACTGAACTTTGGAAAGAGTCACTTAAGTTGAGTGATAAAATCAGAACACACACACACGTGTGTGTGTATTTCTTAGTGAACCTTAAAGAATCTATAAATATTAGCTCCTATAAAAGTTTATACAAAATTATTACAAGGTAATTTTGGGGAAAGGGTACTAGCAGTTGTGAAGATCAGGAAAGGCCTCACAAAGAGGTGATATTCGAGCTGAGCATCCAAGTAAACTAAGGCTTATGAGAGGAGGAATGAGGGCATTCCAGGGATGTGGGGCAAAGGAATGGAAGTGGGAGATAGGGTGTCATGTGTGACAAACAGCAAGAAAGCCCACTTGACTGGATCATAATTAGAAATAGAGAGATACCTAGAGATATATAAAGATCATAAATATAGGTTGAACCTAGGTCATGAAGGGCTTTAAATACCAAACAAGGTTGTATTTGATCCCAGAGGAAATAAGACTATCAGAATTTATTGAGCAGTGAAGTAATATGGTCAGGCTTATCCTTTAGGAATATCACTTTGATAGCTGTATAGAGAAAGAATTAGAGAGGAGAGATACTTTAGGGAAAAGAATTAGGAGCCTTATTAGAGTAGTGTTGGGCCTGCGGGGAGGGGAAGGCGCTGTGAGTGGAAGGAATGTGACTGATGTGAGGGTTGTTTCAGATGGAGGTCATACGAGCCTTGGCAGCCAATTGGATTTGTGGGATGAGGGAGGATGACTAGTTGAAGATGACTTCAAGGTTAGGAAATTGGGGACTGGAAGATAGGGGGACCTTCTACAAAAGAGGAGTTTAGAAGAGAGAGACAGTAACAAGTCTGTTTTCAAAACATTGTGTTTGACCTGCCTGTGTGATAACTGATTCAAAATGTCCAGTAGATGTCTGGTAACGGTGACTAAGGAGATTCAGGAGAGGTGTAGAACAGAGGCAAGACTGAGAGCTGAATTCACCAAGAGAGGAAGTAAAGAGGAGGGCCCAGGACAGCCTTGGGAGACACCCTGAGTAGGGATCAAATATGGGTTATGATCCTGCAAAGGAGATGAGGAGTGGTCAGAGGGATAGGTAAAGAATCAGGAGAGAGAGTGTTCTAGAGAATCTGCAAGAGAAAAAGGTGGTCAGAAACGATGTCCCATGCTGCGCAAAGGTCAGGAAGGAAGAAGACTGAGGAAAGGCCATGGGATTTAGTAATTAAGAGGTGACGGAACTTTAGAAAAAAACACTTAAGTTGAGTGATAAAATCAGAAGCTAGATTGCAGGGAGGTGAGAAATGAGGTGAAAGAGGGGAGCAGTGCAGGCAGTAAGTGTAGAGAGATTTTCTAAGAGCTGAAGGTGGATTCTAGGAGATCTTGGACTACCACAGACCTTGGTCTAGGTCTCAGTCAATGGGTGGAGGGTTGGGGGTTGGAAATGGGGTAAAGAATCCTTACTAGAGCAGGAAGCTGAGAGTGTTGGGGAGGTTATGAGTGAGAATCAAAACCAGGTGATAGGAGGAACAGCCAGAGAGAAGCACAGTCAGTGAGCTAGGCCTTGAACAAGAAACAAGAAAGATGTGACAGGGCTTGAGGAGAGGTTAGAAGTAAGAGCCAGAATGTCTTCCAGAAGGACAAATTGTGCCAACAGAAACTTCCTGTGAAATACTGCTACCTCTTAACAGTCTGCTCCAGACTTTCTAGGCAGCCCAGTGAGGCTGGGATAGTGAAGGGGGAGTCCTGTCTGGGACTTAAATGAGCCCAGTCACCTGGTCAAGACCTGACTCCAATAGAGCAGCATGTTTGTCTTCCCTGAGCCCAAGAACCCCCATTTGGAAGTACAGCTGTGATCTCAGGTCAGTGGGGGACTGTGCCAGAATAAGCATGAGCACAATCTACTGCTCCCAGAGCCCTTACCATCTGGTTCATTTTCTGGGCAAATACTTGGAGGGAGGGAATTGGGCCAAGGATCTAATAGGGAGCTGATACATTATTTTGCTTGAGTAGTATATTTGCATTGTAACAGGAATCTCTAGAACAGGGGTTCCCAACCTGGGATCTGTGAACATATATCATATATGATATACACATATACATATACAACTATATATACATACAAATATACACATATATGTATTTTTATATATACCTGTTTCATTTATAGTTATTTATTTAAAAAATTGTATGTAGAGATACAGCAGCAGGTGACACAGAGCATAGAACTCTAGGCCTGGAGTCAGGAAGACTTGAATTCAAATTTGGCCTCAGACACTTCCTGTGTGACCCTGTGGGACTTCCTTAACATCTGTTTGCCTCAGTTTCTTCATCAGTAAAATGGGGACAATAGCCCCTACCTCCCAGGGGTGTTGTAACGATCAAGTGAGATAATACCCTGCTTAGCACAGGGCCTGGCATCTAATAAGTGTGCTATCACCTGTGTGCTGCACCTAATAAGTGTTAGCTGTTATGATATATAATTGGTTTTCTTTGTAATCCTATGTATTATATTGCATGCACTTAAGAACAGTATTTTCAGAAGGAGTCTGTAGACTGCCAGAGGGGACCATTCATACAAACATGGTAGAAAACTCTCATTCTAGACTCAATGCCTTACCCCAAAGGAGTGACTCTAATGGCAGGAATTCCACACATAATTAGGAGGCCAGTAAGAGAAAGATTTGAAAGATGGGTAAGCCTTTCAGCTTCTCCAAAATCACACCTATTAGGTAGGCACATGTTCTGTCTGCCTGCAAGGCTGACCTCAGAATTTGTCAAAGGTGAAGGTCAATTAGTATTGGCCTACATAGCAAATTTTTAAAAAAAAGTGGGTAGGGTGGGCTAGGAAAGAGAAAAGAGAAGTGACCACAATCCTTTGTTTGATGTCCCCTTTTCTTTGAGCATCCCTCCTTCCTAAAAAGACCAGGGGTGGGAAAGAAGTTCAGGGACTAATTATACTTTGATACTACTCTCCAAGGGGATCCACTGAGGAAGAGATCAGAAAGCATGAGGCATGAAAGGTTAGATTTGCTTGGATGATGATGGTAGGGAGGAACTAACAAAAACAGATGTTGGGTGGTAGAGAGGGAGAGGTGGAGGCAAAGGTTGCTGAGTGTAGTGATTTTGTTCGACTCCCCTCTGGACTCCTGAGTTATGTTCCATACAAATTCTTTTGTCAAAAAACACTTTTGTGTCCTCTCCAGAAGACCATAGTAACCTATAGGGAATCGACTGTTGAATTATACATCATGAAATTTAATCAGATTTTCTCTCTGATCCATTTGGGTTGAGACCTCAATGTAATGAAATCGCTGTCTGCCAATGAACGGTTAACTGCTCTTTTGGGATCAGCATGGTACCATGGTACCTGTTATTTCAGGTCTAAGTAAAACTCACACAATTCCAGAGCTCAGGAGCATCATCTCCTAAAGTTTCTCTAGTATAGGCAAATGATGCTGTTTGTCTCCTGTGTATTGAAATTCTGGGAGGCTGATTGTGTTGCCTGGAGGTTTGGGGCTTGGGGGATTTTGTTGTTGTTTTTAACTACAGAAGATAAGAAAGTATGTCAAGTTGATGCCAGCCAATGTCAGCAAAATAGGAGATTATCCTTGTGATGATAAATTTGCTTTCAACATAATGGTTTATTTATTAAATGGGCTGCTGCTGTTCTAATTAGGGGCTTTCAACTCAATAAAATGATTTTTTAGAGAACCTGGCAAAGAGACAAACTGAAGTGATATTTACTCTTTGAGCCCTAAGGTTTGTTTGTTTTGAGTTTTTTGTTTTGTTTTTAAACTGGTCTTTTGATGATTTTGGTCATAAAATGTAGGTCAGTCACTCATTTTGGGAAGGGGATTTGAAGTCAGAGGACTTGAGTTCAAATCCTAGCCCTGGCCCTCATTGTCTGTACTCACATATTCAAAACTCCATCCTCAGTTTCTTGTCAGTGGACATGATGTCCTTGGATGGCCCTTCCAGTAGAGTTTGAAAAAGACCCCAATCCCTGTTTCTCCCCGAGTCCGTATCTCTTTGTGCCCATTCTAGGTGACTTGTAGTTGTGCTTAGAGCTGACAGGATGACAGCTGGCAGGATAGCTGAGACCAGGAGCAACGGCCAGACAGAAAAGTCGAACAACAAACTTGTTAACAAGTGAGAACTTTTTTTTTCCTTTTGGGAGTTTAAAATGGCCAGAATCTTCACATGTCCTACTTACCTTCTCAGTTCCAGGCAGAATAATCCCACTTCCTTTAACTTCATAAGTCTGATTTTCTACCTTTTTAAACATTTTTGGTGTAAACATTTGGTTTGCCTAATTGACTCTGAGCATTTTAAACCTTTTTAAACATCTTGTGAATCATCTTGTTTTTCATGTCCTTAATTTAATCAAACCTGATCCGATCAGTATTTCAAATCTACAAATTTGTATGTGTCTGTCATGAGCAAGGTACATTTTGTCTTTCACCCACTGCAGTCAGCACTGGAAGATATAAAGATGAATAAGACATAGTTGTTCATCCCCAAGGATCTTACCATTTCATTAAATTAAATCTCCACTATAGTGGAGAAAGGTATATAATAAAATATAGAAAGTACATAATAGAAGTACCAACAAAGTACTATGACGCATCTGAGGAGGGAAATATTTCCAGCTGGAAAATTCTAAGTGGAGATAGCAGTTAGAACTGGGCCTGATAAAAAATGAGTAGGATTTCCACAAAGGAGTTGGGGAGTGGGGAGAGGAATAGGTATCGTCATATTGCATTCTTATTCATATTTTCCATTACTATGTTTTAATTTGAAGTTACCATATGTACTACATTGGTCAGCTACATGACATAGTAGATAAAGCACTGGACCCGGAGTCAGGAAGACCTGTGTTCAAATTTGACCTCAGATATTTATAATTGTTTGACCTGGGGTAAGTCATTTAACTTCTGTCTGCCTCAATTTCCTCAACTGTGAAATGCTAACAATATTAGTATCTACCTGGAAGGGCTGTTGTAAGGGTCAAATGAGATATTTGTGAAGTGCTTAGCAAAGTGCCTTTCACATGTAGGTGCTTAATTGACTCTGGGCAATTATTGATTCTGACAATAGGTACTTCATACACACTGCTGTGACCCCCTAGATATTTTTGGCATGCATCGCGTTCTTCCACCTCTTCTATTGCTTCCTGATGCATCATATCCCTTCCCTTAGATACCCTCTAAGATTCTGCAGGTTCGTGGAGCATTGGTCCCCTCAATAGCTATATTTCCATTATATGGGAGGCTGACTGTTGTTCAGTCATTTTTTAGTTGTGTCCAACTCTTCATGATCCCATTTGGGTTTTTCTTGGCAAAGATACTGGAGTGCCATTTTTCTTTGCCATTTCCTTCTCCATCTCATTTTACAAATGAAGAAACTGAGGCAAAGAGAGTTAAGTGACTTACCTAGTATCACAGTTAATAAGTGTCTAAAGCCAGATTTGAACTCAGGTCTTCCTGGCTGCACCACCAGAGCTGTGCCCCTGGCCATATCCCTCCATGATGTAGGGTTCCAGAAACAAGAGTCCAGGAAACAGTTATTTACAGAATCATAGACTACCAGTATATACAAGATGTGCAGACAAATATTGTATGCTGAAAATCTAGCACTTAGCACTGGCATATTTGTGACTTGACTATAAGGGACTGACCTCTTACTTCTTTATAACCTTCATTTCCTACACACAATTAGTGCTCACTGATTCTTTGCTGCTGATGTTGGTGAATATGGCCAGAGTCTAAAATCCAGCTTCTGTACCTGGGGAGGCTAGAACAATTAGCCTCATTAATTTATACACTGTGTTTCTGTTCTGAAGACCAGTCATTTATTTAAATTAAGACCATCTGCTTTGGCTTGAGCGAAATATGACAAAGTGTGCGCATTTCCACGTTTTAATTTACATTCAGGAGCTGAGATCAGCAACACACTGTTTTGGATGCTCAGTGCTATAATCAGAGCAGAAAGCTCTACTTTCTCAAGACTAGCCTGGGGAATAGTGAATGAACATGTTATTTATTGAATCATAGGATTTAGAGATGATGGTGACATCAAAGATTACATATGCCAGTTCCTCACATTTTCCCTATGAGGAAACTGAGCTGCAGAGCAGTTAGTTATGTTAATTACCCAAGGTCACAAACGTACAGTAAGAAGCAGAGTCTGGATTCTAACCCAATTCCAAATCTTAGCTAGAGTTCTGTCTTTATCAGTGACATATATGGAGAGTAGCCTCCGTATACATTTTTGGCCTGTAACACAACTGATGCCATTACATCTTCATAGACGTTACTAGTGGGAGGCCCTATTGCTCTGAAAAAGCAGAAATGAATCTTATACTATAACCTAATATTTTATTATTTCTTATGAAAGTAATTTCAAAACTGTCTAAATCTGTATGTTCTATTTCTGTGACCATTTTCTTTTCAGAACAATTCCTAGAACTTCTCTGAACGTCTCAAAACTTTAACTATTAAGGTCAAAAGATTTTGGATCCACATAGATATTTTATGGACCAGGCCCAAAATTTGGTTCTTTATGTTTATTTTTTTAAAACATTCATTTAAAATTTTGAATTCCATATTCTCTCCCTCTATTGAGAAGGCAAGCAAGATAATGCCCCTTATACATGTATAGTCATGCACAACCTACTAAAATTTGGTTCTTGGTGCAGTAACCCTAGTTCTTTCCACTTGAACCAGGTCAGCATTCCACTCCTGGAGTACTGTTTTCATTTTTAAATAACCCATAAAATGGGCTACCACATGGATCAGAGCAGCATCCAAACCCCTTTATTAGAAGTTTAAACAGACCAGTACAATCTCTCTCTTCCCCCAAACAGCCCTGTCCTTATAGGGAGAAAAAAAATACCAAATAAAAAAAACTCAGAATGGTAAATAAAACTTGTTTGTCTTAATGTTGGTGATTGACACCTGACCTATCTCATCCAATCCAATTTAAATCAGTTCAGTTAAACAAGCATTTGTTAAAGTGGCTACCCTGTGCCAGGCACTGTTCTGGGGATACAAATACCAAACATTCATAGGCCCAGACAATTTTCGGTGACTTAAACCAAGAATGAGACAATGAGAGTGGCTCCCCTTACTGATGTTTGTCTTTGCTGTGCAGGGTCAAGCTTGCAAGTCCAAAGGTGGTAGAAGAACTGGGAAGGTGCTTCTTCACGGCCTCCAGCAATTATGCTTCTCTGGGTGTCTCCAACCACTCTGGTCCTTTCCTAGAGACTGATTAGGATCTAACCACTTGAAGAAGTCCACTAGAACCACTGAACGGTCTGATGCTGGGGCCAAGACTTGACTGTTTTCCTCAGAACATGCTTAGCCCCAAAATGCTCATCAGTGACCCAGCTGTGGATCTTAGCTCCAAGGAAGGCAACCGAGCTATGAAGAGGCAGGGGAGCATCACTCAGAACCCCCACCCCACAGGGAGGGCCAACGCTAGACACAATTCTCTTAGCATAAAGGACAAGATTTCTGAATGGGAAGGAAAGAAGGACTTGTCAACTCCTCTGATAGGCAAGAAGGAAGACGGGCAGGGAAGCCAGGGGGAATACAAGGCATCTTGTGTCACAGAGAAAGTAAGTAGAGACAGTGTGCCGATAAAGAAGGTTGGAGCTAAAAATGTGCCAGCCCAGGGACCCAGTAGCAAGGAAAATGAAAGAGATGTAGGGAGCACAAATGTCAGGGGGCAAAGCACAGAGAGAAGAAGACAAGACCTGACTGGGAGGGATGGAGATTTGGATCTTAGCATTGCCGGCCTGAGAGAGAAGAAGTTGGGGAAACCAAAGGTTCAGAAAGATAGCCAGTCAGTGCTAAGGCAAGTCAAGAAACTGGAACAGGTGTTGAAGGAGGGAGCCGCAGACTTGCATCCCCAGTTACCAGGTACTTATTACTCACCTCAATGCTTGCCAGAGAGAGCAGATGAGGGACTTCATGGGGGTGTGTGTGGCTCTGAACTTAGCAAGAGACTCATTAATTTGGACTTAGAAGCAAAGGAGCCCCCATCTGAGACTGTGGAGGAGGTAAAAGGGTCATGCAGGAGGCCGTGGGACCAGAGTCTAGAGAACGTATACAAGGGGTCACAGACGTCCCCCTCAAAGCCATTCATCAACCCACTGCCCAAACCTAGGCGAACTTTCAAACATGAAGGAGAAGTAGAGGAGGAGTGGAGCCGGACCCCCAGCTTCAGGAGGGACAAGAGGAACTTGCCTCCCCTGCCCTCGCTGCCTCCCCCACCCCTCCCTTCCTCTCCTCCTCCTTCTGCTGTGAGCAGAAGACTGTGGAATGGAAGGCAGAAAAACAACGCGGATCACAGGTGAGTTAAGGGGCAAAGTGGTGTGCTTTTCCTGAGCTCTCTCTGGGTTATTTCTTTCACTTTTCTCATGTTCCTCAAAGTATTTTGTGCTGTAATACGGCTCTGACATTCATCAGCAATTGGCAGGTAATAGATTTTTACTTCTGTTCAAAAGAAGGTTTGTGAAATGTAACCGATGACTACATTCATCATTAGGACTGTTAGCACTTTAATACGTCATATTAACACTAACATTAGAGTGGAGTGTTTGGAGAGCCTGGTAAAATGACGACTGAAGCTTGCGTTTGTGTGTTTTACTCTTGCTCTCTCTAATGAGGACGGCAACCATCAACTACTGTATAAAGGAAGCAGTGTAGTCTAGTGGATAGAGCTCTGTGAAGGACAGAACAGACTAGAAACTCTGTGAAGTTTAGATTCAGTCAAAGGGCCACACTTGAGAACCTAGAAGGCCACATGTGGCCTCCAAGCCTCAGGTCCCCCCACCCCTGGGATAAGAGTACTGGGTTTGGAGTTAAAGCGACCTTCATTCAAATTCTGCTTTCGACGCTTACAATTAGGTGTGTCACTTAAATCTCATTTTCCTCATTTGTAAAAAATGGGGATGATCATTTTTATGTGACAGTCTTAGAGAGTTGTTGAAAGGAAGGCACACGATATAAATGCTATACAGAACAAAATACCAATACAGGCACAGACTATTAAGTTTATTGAGAATCATTATTTATTAATTCATTATAACTGGATCATCTTTCTAGCTTTTTAAAGCTAGATTATCTAATTTGATCCTTATAATACCCCTGTGACTTTGCTAAGGGAGGCATTATTAGTGTGCTCATCTAATAAAAGAGAAAACTAAGATTCTGAGAGGTGAGGTAACTTTGGGAGGTCATACTGCCTATTAGTGATGGAGTCAGGATTCGCTCTTGGGTCTCCCAATTCCTACTCATCAGTCTTTTGAATCCTTGAACAAAGTCACCTAAATCACAGGTGGCTGTCACAGCTAGAAAAGACCTTTGAAATCATCTAGTCTACCTCTTGATTGTATAAATGGGGATGTACTTATTATAAATACTTTTGAAATTTTAAAATAAAGTATCTAGGATAAAAATTAATTAAAACCATGCCCCAAAATAAAGTCATTGCCTTGAAAACAGGAATATTCTCAAATGCTTTGAAATTTAGTCTGTCCTCTAGAACACTGATTGTTTATGAATAGACCAGTTGTGCATAGTATTTCCACTATTCTGGAAACATTTATAACATTTCATTGACTTAAAAGTTGGTTCCCAAGCCAATAAAAGGATGACCCTACACGACACTGCTGGAAAGAATCCAACGTCAGCCATAGAGGGAGGGAGGAGATGTAGCAGTGGACAGTACCAGCCTGGAGTCCGGAAAACCTGCTTCAGAGTTGGTTTCCAAGGCTTACCAGCTGTGTGATCCTGGACAAGTCACTTAATGTCTTGGTTTCCTCATCTGTAACATGGGGATAATGCAAAGCCAAACGCCCAGCTTTGTTGTGCCTGCACTTTGTGAACCTTAATTGTTCAGTTGTTTTAGTCATGCCTGACTTTTTGTGATCCCATTTGAGGTTTTCTTGGCAGAGATACTGGGGTGGTTTGCCATTTCCTTCTCTGCCTCATTTTCCAGATGAGGAAATGAAGGCAAATAGGATTAAGTGACTTGTGCAGGGTCACACAGCTAGTTAGTGTCTAAGGCCAGATTTGACCTCAGGAAGATGAGTCTTCCTGTCTCCAGGCTCAGTACTCTATCCAGGAGATTAGAGGAAAGAACATGGAGCAGATGACAGACAGCCTCCTTTATGTTTCTAGATGACCTCTTGTTATCCATCCATTCTCCTTGACAAGCCCACCTGGGAAGTACTTTGCTGATGTGCAGTTTTCTAATGCCTAAGCATCCCCATGACACATGTACAGGGTGTCCCAAAAGTCTCAGTATAATTTTAAGCAATTAAAATGTAAAAATGCATTAAGACTTTTGAAACACCCTGCATAATGCTGTGTTCTAGTGATTTGCATATGTTGCATTATATTCCTTTCTCACACAAGGAACTCTTCCATCACACATGGTGAATATGTAAGAGAAGAGTAAACCAAATGCTTCATATAGTCTGGTGAGAAAAGGATCATTATTAATAGAGGGGAATCAGAGAAGGCTTCATGAAGGAGGTGCTATGTGAGCTAGGTCTTAACTGGTATAGTAAATAGGGCACTGAACTAGGAATCAGAAAAACCTGATTCAAATCCTGCCTCAAGCTGTGTGACTGCTCAAGTCAGTTCACTTTGCTTTGTCTCACTTTCCTCAACTAGAACCAAAGAGGTTGGACTTGATGGCTGTTAAGGTCCCTTCCAGTTCAAAATCTATGCTCCCACAAAGGAAATGACAAGTTTGCTGACTAAGGCTGTTTCTGAGCTTTTTTGGCTTTCTTGATAGGGGCAATTGTTTTATGTCAGTTAAATTTTTATGTGAAATGATGATTAACCAAGTCAATGTCTCTTCCATTTTCTGTCCCCCTCACTCTTTTTAAAGCATCAGTGGCTCACTTGGACAAGTGTCATTGAATCTGCTGCACCATTTTCTCATTTTTATCCTTCTGATCTGATGTTGATCTTTGCTTTGTTCTAATTTTGTTGGTGGTGAGTAGTTTTTCAGTTGTGTCTGACTCTGTTGACAGCTGACTTTCGAATGGCTCCTCCACTGGTAAATCTTTTCTCATCTACTAAGGTTTATTAAATTTCTTTTCTGTGTGTTGTTTGGTGCCCACCACGTTCAATGTTTTCCATCTTTCTTCTGGAAAACAGTATACCTGGTAGAGAGCAGGAATTTGTGTGTACCTGCAGGAATGGAAAACAAAGGTGACTGTGTTCAATGTTTTCCATCTTTCTTCTGGAAGATAGTATACCTGATAGCAAGAATTTGTGTGTACCTGCAGAAATAGAAAACAAAGGTGACCAGAACTTACCCTGAGACTTCCAGGCTTACTCGAAGAAACTCCAGGATAGTTTTCATGGCCCTAATGTTAGCTATCTAGAATAAAATGCCATGTGAGAGGAATTTGCCCACTTTGACCCAAATACATTTGCACAGGGGAGTTGCCCCTGAGGTAGAAACAAATCAGTTCAAAAGACAGATTTGACTTAAAGAAGTAGTTCCTAACATTTTTTTTTTTTGCTCTTGACTCTTTCAACAACCAAAAAAAAAAATGTTGTGAAGCCCCAGGGTAATTTTATATATTAGTAATAATATTCTTTTAGATTTATTTACCAAGTGCTTACAATAACTACAATGATAACTTTTGTCCCCCAAAACTTCAAATCACCAGAAACAAGCCTTAACACTTCACACATGCTTGTTGTCACAGAGGAAAAATATATTTATAACATAACTGGGTAATGATTTACTGCCCACGGTGCCATTAAAGAATTCTTAGCGATCATCCTCATGAACTCCTTGATCTAAGGTCCTTTCACTGTGATGGCTGCTGAAACCAAGATGAAATTTAACAGAGATAAATTTAAAGTCTGAGGTTTAGGCTTAAAAAAATTTGCAATAGCATAGAGTAAAGGAGAACTGTCTAGGTAAAATCTTTATATGGAAAATTAGGAGATAACTTACTTGACCAGAACTCATTATGAGCCAGTAGCTTAAAACAGCTACTAAAAGAGTTAATTATTTAGAACCCAGAATTTTAAAAAAATGAATGTCAAAAATTTTGTTTTACATATAACTGAGAAAAAATAAAATAAAAATTAAATTTAAAAAAGTAAAAACTGATTTAGACTAAATCAATACTTCAGTGGATCTGCCATCTCGCTGGCTGCCTTAATGTTCATCACAACCTGTCTGTGCCTTCTAACAGTGTGTGATGCTTGTTCAGGCACTTCCATAGAAACTCTGTGCGTCATAGTGGAGACTTTTCTCTAGGCCTTTTTTTAACATTTCATTAATATCATCAGTCAGTGTATCACTTAGATGATCTATCTGTGATCTCTTGTTTTTGCCGTCTGCTGGTTTGCCTGCATAAACAGTGATTTGGGAGTTTTAGGGCAAATCACATCTAGTTCTTTAGATGCATCCGATTCTCGAATGAGAGTCAGTCCTTCACTCAATTCTCCAATTATTTAATCAGTGAGGATTCGAGGGACAATTGAGGTAAGTTCTGAACCCTTGACCTCTTGTTTGTCTGAAAAGATATCAAAACCACTGAATGGAATGCTAGAACAATTACTTCTGCTGCCATCAATAAAAATAAAAATAGAAAACACTTAATTAACCACATTAAAGTTTGCGAAGTGCTTCATATGTATATCTCCCTTCATCCTTATAACCTTGTGAGGTAGATGCTGTTATCCCCATTTTGCTGATGAAGAATATAAGACTGATAAAAGTCTTATAAATAAATAAAAAGTCAAATATCTTGTGAGGATCACATAACTAGAGAAACAGTATTTAAACTCATTTTCTCCTAACTGCAAGTCCAGCACTCTACCCAACTGTTTGGATATTGTTCATGTCTGAGACTCCTATGGAAACTTTAGGGACAGATGACCTAGAAGATCATAAGGATTGCCTTGAAATTAAAATGAACTTCTGAGTTCATTTGAAAGGTCATATACACATATTTGCATCAGTTAGTCTTCTAGTATTAGATGTAGCTGTCTGCCCAACTGGAATGGCTTTAGATGAAGAATTGCCCTGGATTGACAGAGTATATAATTCAGTCACTGAAGGCTCTCAGGTCTTTTTGTTCTATCTCCAGCAAAGTTTGCTTTTAAATTTTTAATAACATAAAAGTAGGTGATAGAAGCCTCTGTTAACATTTTACTGTCTCTTGTTTACATTTATTCCTCTGAGCAACTTGAATTCCTGAAAGGAGTTCTTTTAAGCAACAGCAATAACAACCCATAGAATTACCATCCGCAGTGCCAGAAGTAGCACTTAAAAGGGAAATCTTAACTTTTTTTGTGTTATGGTCCCCTTTGACAGTCTGATGAAGCCCATAGACTTCTTCTCAGAATCATGCTTTTAACTGCATAGAAGAAAATTCATTGGGTTTCAAGGGAAATCAGTACAATTAAAAGATTTTTTAAAAATCAAGTTCACCTCAGGTCAAGAACCCCTGGTTTAAAGTGAGAGAGAAGAGTATTCAGGGGTCAGGAACCTGCAGCCTCCAAGCTGCATGAGCACATGGGTTCCCCACCCTGGCATAGAGAGTCAAGATTTGATTGTAGTTACAATCTGATGTCTAAAGTACTTGAATGTATTCAATAAATAAACAAACAAACAAAAGAGCATTTATTAGATACTGTGCCAAGCAATGTGCTTAATGCTAGGGATTAAACATACAAAAACAGAGCTGGTCCCTGCCCTCAAGTTTCTGTTCTAATGGGGGGAGATAACCTCTGATAGGGAATGGTGAGCTATGTGGAATCACCAGCCCTTTCTGATAGCAGTGGCAGGAGTAATTGGCTTATGGTTCCAGAGCTGGATGGGACTTGGGAGGGTAAAGGCACGTGTCAAGAAGAAGATGGGGGCAGGGGCAGGGTGAGTAAAATGAAGCCTGGCTGGAGCTGATTATTGGCAAGCAGGAGTGTGTGAGGTCAGCATAGAAAAGATAGGTCTGCTTAAAGTTCTCTTCATGTGGGGAAAGTATAGACCTATGAAGAGGGATATTCCACCCAAATCCCTCCCAAGAATTTGGTGAAGAAGCTGAGGAACAGCCACAGTGGGGTAGAAGAAAGAGCCCCAGCTCTGGTACCAAGAACCCTACATTCCAATGCTTACCTGTCAATTAATACCTGTGAATAACTTCACAGCTCCAGCCTCCAAGATTCAGCATAGTGGAGAGCTGGTTTCTGAACCAGGGAGACCTGGGTTCAAGTCCTGCCTGTGCCTAGTTTTAGGTGGATGACCCTGGGCAAATCACTTAACTTTTCAGTTCCTCAGCCAGCTCTTTGAGACCTAAAGTTGCAGAGCAGGTCTTGATCTGATGGTGGTAGAACTTTTCATGAGCTTCTATGTCAGTTTCCTCTGCAAATTTCCAACCTGCAAACCCTGAATGCTAGTCCTTATATTATTTACTTCACAGTCCTCTTGCACAAATCAAATAAAAGCATTCATAAAACAAATTGTAACCATAAAGGTAATTTTTCCTAATTTACTATGAGCATGGTATATAATGTACTGGTCAGCTATTATTGTTTGTATACAAGCTTTGAGAATATAATCCCTTCTAATCTCCTGTACCCTTTCATATAATAAATCATGACATCCAGGCCAGTCTTGAGCTCAGAGGTAAATATTTCCCTGCAGGAAGTGAGGATAATTTCTGTGTGTGTGTATATGTGTCTGTGTACACACACAGATACATACATATATATACATAAATGCACATACATATATGTATATCTCTATTAGATTGGGAAGTGACAGGTATGTAGAAAAGATACAGAGTTTTGGAAGTGGTTTTTAGTGATTCTCTTACTTGATCTAGCTCAAATCCAATCTATTCTCCATCCAGGTCCCTTGCTTAGTTACCCAAGAAGAGGATTCTCCATTTGTCTATCAGTGTCTACTACCAGATGCCTGAAAAGTCAGTTCTTTTACGATTATAAGTCTGTATCTTATCTAAAATTCTTTGCTTGTTAAAAAAAAAATCAATCTCCTGCCATTTCCACATCTCTGAGACTGAGAAGATTTAGATGCTATTGTTTTCTAGACTCAAGAGGATGGCCATTCTCTTCTGGGCAAAGGAAAGAGACATCCTCTGTCCGTTCATTCTCTGCCAGCCCTCTGCTGCAGGAAGACATTGTCCATTCAGTACACACAGTAGAACACAAGTCACCATAAGTCACATCAGTGCCAGAAATACAGCAGGACCTTACATGCCTTCATACAAAGCCAGGCAGTGATTTCAACTTACCTATTTCCCTCTACCGGGACAGCTAGGTGGTACAGTGGATAGAGTTTGGGCCCTAGAGTCAGGAGGACCTGAGTTCAGTTTGACCTCAAACTATCTGTGTGACCCTGGGTAAGTCACTAACCTCGTTTACCTCAATTTTATCACCTGTAAAATGAGCTGGAGAAGGAAATGGCAAACCACTTTAAATCTTTGCCAAGAAAACCCCAAATAGGGACATGAAGGGTTGGGCACAACTAATTGACTACATAATAGATTTCTCTCTATATAAGTTTGAAACTTGGTGCCAATGACCAGGGGGAAAGGAGACCCCTGCCTGTATGATCAGGCATCCCTCCTCACCATCCTGGGAATGGATTGGAAAGGAAAGGTGATATCAATGGTGGAAAAAACCAGGAAGCTTGAATCCTTTCCTAATTCAGTTATAGCCCAACACAGGATCCTCCCCCTGGAATGTAGATCACACTGCATTGGGAGTCAAAGGACCTGAGTTCAAACGTTGGTTCTGTTATTTATTATGTGGGTGGCTTCAGGCAATTTGCTTAAGCTCTCTGGGCCTGGGCTCCTCAATTCAAATCAGTAAATCAATACAAATAAAATCAAAATCAATTCAAAATACCCCCCAAATTAGGGCTTTGGTAGGACTAGATGATTTCTGAGGCTACAAATCAAGTTCTAAATCTAAGGAAACCCTGTGTTGATGGCTGCCCCTAACTCCTCTGATTCATGGTCTCAGAAGCAGCCCCACCATCCCAGCTATCCTTCTGCTCTAAGAAATCAGTGCCTTCATCTGCCTGTTAGGTAGACCATCAAATTGCCATTCCTAACATTTTTCCTGCATTTCCCTACAATTTGCTCTTTCCAGGTTTCCAGCAATTGCTTTAAACTCTGTTTTAAAGCCAAAACTACAACTGCTTAGTCTCAATCCAAAGTTTAAATTTTTCTTGGCTAGCTTGACACCAGCTGGGTTTGAGGAATTTGGAGTTATTGAGGGTTATTTTGTTGTGTTTTGTTTTTTTTTTTAAGATGAGGGGGGAAGGGGGAAGGAGAGAAAAGTAAGGAATCTACTTTTTACTCTTTAAGAAAAATTTATTCTAACATTTGTCTATAGTCCTATCTCTTCAAAATGGCTGTAGCTGATAAGCCCCAAATTTGGCAGGCAGACAGGCTTCCCTGATGCAGGAAAACCAAGCCAAGTTTGAAGAGAGAAGTGATTAAGGATTTTGAGTTTATGGAGGTTTAGAATTACAGGTCTGGGCTATGTACTTTGAAGAATGTCTGAAGCTTATTAGGCCGATTAATCTGTTTTATCAATCACCAAACCAAGCCACTTGACCATGACTTCCTTCTTCCTCTTTTTTTGCCCTTTTTTCCTTCCCCCTCACCCTTTTTTCCTTCTTCTGTCTCTTTATCTTTCTCTCTCCCTACTTCCTCTCCTCTCCTTTTCGCCCTGAGCCTTCACCCTCCCTTTTTCTCTTTTTCCTTCTCTTCTCCACTCTCTTTACTGTCTTCGCCTTCTGCTTCTCTCCTTTCTTCTTCTACCTTGCTCCCTCTCCCTTCCCTCATTCTTTTTTCTTCATTTCTGTGAAATCCCAGGAAATTAAATGCAAGAACTCTTTCCTCAAAACCAGGATGGAAAATGAAAGCCTCAAAATATCAGGAAATTCCAGAGAAGATAAGACTATTCCTGCAACATTGACTTCATTATACATATTTTATGGCATACATACATTTAATAATATTGAAAGAATGAGTAAAAGACCACATTTAACAAGAACAAAAAAAAGTCCCCTTCCACCAAAATATTCCCACATGTAGAGATGCTAAATAAACATGTGTCTACACAGAAGCTGCTTTTACTCAATTAGATGTCATTCAGAGGTTCTTAACTTTGGGTCTGTGAACTTGATTTTTAAATATTTTGATAACTATTTCAGGATAATTGGTTTCCTTTATTAACCCTATGTCTTTTATTTTATGCATTTAAAAACATTCCTGAGAAGGCACCAGATAGCCAGTGAGGCTCATGACACACACAAAAAAAGGTTAAAAACCTCTGGTTTAAGTTGAATTCACAACTGTGTTGTCATTTTATTTGAATAAATATGAATGAATAAAATATTTGATAAATTGGGTATACAACTACATTGTTATTTTAGTTTACCTAAAAATAAATAACTAGCCTGGTTCATTTTTTTTTTAACTTTTGCTTTGGTAACATGTAAATATAGTCATATTTTGAGGACTTGAGAAATTTCTGAGGCCAAAAAATGTTAGGTTATTTCTGGGCTTTTAAAAAATCCAACATCTGAGGGTTATGAGATGTTAGAGTTATTTCTGTACTTTCTGTACATTCTTGACTCTCATCCATATCCAATCAGCAATAATATAATCCATCAGTAAACATTTATTAAGTACCTACTATGTGCCAAATGCTAAGAATTCAAAGATATAATAAAATAGCACATGTGAGGCAGCTAGGTGGTGCAGTGGATAGAGCACCAGTGCAGGAGTCAGGAGGACCTGAGTTCAAATCTCACCTCAGACACTTGACACTCACTAGCTGTGTGACCTTGGGCAAGTCACTTAACCCCACCTGCCTCATCCTGGGTCATCTCCAGTCATCCTGATGAATATCTGGTCACTGGATTCATATGGCTCTGCAGGAGAAAGTGAGGCTGGTGACCTGCACAGCCCTCCCTCACTCACAAAACAAAGTCAAGTGCAAGTCATGTCATTATTTCTCTGAAGGCATGATCTTCTTTGGCAACGAATGAAGAACACACACATATACATATACATGTGTGTGTGTGCGTGTGATCACATAACAAAGTAATGACTTGCTCTGGCCCTCTCTCTCTCAGTCCAGCTGCTCCCTCTCCCTCTCCAGCTTCTAGGATACTCTCATAGCTTGGGATATGATGCTATCTGCTCAAGCCTCCCTTAGCCGTGCCCTCCTACTTTAGGAGTCCAGCAACTAGCACCCCACTTCCATTGAACTGTTAACTTTGGATAGCTTTTATAAAGGATAGTTTACTTCAAAGAGAGAAAACCAATGTACATCTGAGTGAGGACTGAAACACAGCTTGACACTTGCTTTTTCTTGCTTTTTTGTAGCACAGCTAATGAGGAAATATGTTTTGCATGACTTCACATGTGTAATTGATATCATATTGCTTCACTTCTCAACGGGGGGAGGGGGGAGGAGAGGGAAAGAATTAGAAACTCAAATTCTTAAAATATGTTAAAAGTATAATTCAGAGAAGAAGCAGAAATAATAACATACAAACCTTTCCCCTAACGCCTGGAAGGTGTAATCCCTTTCCTACAGCAGCCTTATCTCTGGACCTCTTGGGGGGGGGGGTGCGGGGCAGGTTGGAGCTTTATGAATTGTGCTCACAAGTTAGCTGAGTTCCTGCACAGCATTGGTCCCATCAAATTTACATCCAAAGGTGGAGTAGCCACTGACTTCTGCTGGGCAGGAGTCCCAACGATCATTCCAGGATTGTTCCATGCTGGGATGACTGTAATACCCAATCTGGACTCCTAGACTCCTAGGTTACTTTGGCTCGTGATCCCAAACTGCGAAATTCCCAAGGTGGGAGACTTCACATTCTGCACCCGAGGTAAAAGAATGAACAAAATAGCCAAAGACTCCGGCCCATTCTCAGCCTCTTCCCCTTCACATGGTATTACCAGCCGTGAATGAAGGGAATCATCTCACTCCCTTATGTAGCAAAGAAATGAGTATAGCTGACTCAAGCCAATTTGGAGACATGGACAGTTTCATCTGCAAGCCAAAAAGAAAGAGCTCCTCCCAACCATGCTGTAAGCTACATAGAACTACAATTATCCGTTACACATTGAGGGGGTTTGGGATGTGGCGTGTCTGCAAACTGGAAGATCTGCATAAAATGTTTTGCCTCTCTCTTCGTACCAGAGAAAAAGTCTGAATTATTATGGTATTAAAAGATAAACTATGTTGATAATACAGTCATGTATTTTATGCATTTTGGGGTTTCTCAACTTTTTCTGTCATTTGCATTGGCCTTCATGTATCATCTGAGGCTTCTAATCAACTCCCCCCAAATTCCCATTTAATTTCTTATGCTGACCTGCAATATATCAAAACTGGGATGGGGAAAGTCATTATGTGGAAAGGATAAGTGTAGTTACAGAAGGTCCATGCATGGTCTAGTCATCGTGATTCCTCTACAACCCTACAAGTAGGGATACCATCTTAGCGAGCTGAAGGGGTGTGCCGATACACCAGACCCCCGGTATATACAAGATAATTGTTGACAGGGAGAGGTGAGGAACTAGCAGCAGGTGGAGGGTCAGGAGGAGGCTCATGTAGGATGTGGTACTTAAATTGAACTTTGAAGAAAGCTAGGGAAAAAAGTAATGGAGAAAACATCAGACTCCTGTGACTTGATGTCAGAAGACTGAGATTTGAATTCTGGCTCTAACTTTTAAGTCAAGTAACCTAAATAAATTATGGCATATGAATGTAGTGGGATATTGTTGTGCCATAAGGTAAGACAAAGTAGATAAAAGACATATATTAACTGCAGAGTGAAGTACACAGAACCGAGATAATGAATGACATTGTAACAACTTATAAAAATGGACAAATTTGAAAGACTTGAGAATTCTGACCAATACAGTGACCAACCCTAATTCCAGAGGACCTAAAATGAAGAATGCTACCTACTTCCTTATAGCGGTACAAAGAGACTAAATGTGCAGAATGAGTTACATATCTTGGGACTTGGCTGACGTGGGCATTTGTTTTGCTTGGCTATTCATAATTGTTATAAGGGTTTTCTTTTTCTTTGAGGGAAGGGGAAGGTGAAAAAATGCTCGTTAACTGAGAACAATTTTAAGTAGGTCAAGTCATCTTTCATGAGTCTCGATTTCCTCCTCTGTAAAATAGGGACAATATTATTTGTACTACCATGGACTAGATGACCTCTGATGTCCCTTCTAGCTTTAGGCCTATGCCTTTAGGCTCCTAGGTTGTTATTATATAAATTTTTCTCTTGGTTCTGTTTACTTCACTTTGTATCCATTTATATAAGTCTTGCCTAGTTTCTCTGAAACTATCCGCCTCATTATATACATGTAATTCTGTTACATTAATGTAATTTGTTCAACCATTTCTTAATTGATGGTCATGCACTTCATTTTCTGTTCTCTGCTACTACAACAAAAAAAGCTGCCAAAAAAAATTTTTTAACATATGGGTCCTTTTCTTGTTTTTTTAAAAATCTTTTTGGCATACGAGCCCACTAGAAGTATCTGTGGGTCAAAGAGCATGCACAATTAATGACTTTGGGGCCTAGTTCCAAACTGTTTTCCACATTGACTGAACCAATTCATAGCTTCACCAAAAGTGCAATAATGTGCCTATTTTCACACAATCCCTCTGACACTTGTCATTTCCCCTTTTTCCCCTCAGAAATCTTTAATTGCTATGTCTTTTTAAAGTCTTTCACCTCTCTAGTCTGCATCCACCTTCCCAGAGCTGTCCAAGTGATTTTCCTAAAGCTTACTTTTGATTTTATCACTCCAGTGACTCCCTAGTACCACTAATGTCCAATATAGTCACCTCTTTTTGTCATTTAAAGTCCTTCACACCTGGTGTGTCATATTGGACTATAAGCTTCATCAGGATAGAGACTGTCTTTTGCCTGTTTTTTGTATTCCTGGTGCTTAGCACAGTGTGTGGCACATAGTAGGCACTTACTAAATGTTTATTGCCTGCCCACCCCAGGCTCCAACCTGTCTTTCTAGCCTTGTTATATAGTACTCGCGATCACAGACTCTATTTTTCAGATAAAATGGCCTCTTTGCTCTTCCTCACGGCTCTACCTTTCCATCTCTATATCTTTACGAAGGTTGTCCCTTATGTGTAGAATACATTCCCCCTCACCTCAGTTTTTTTAGAAGTCCTTTTTCCCTCAAAGCCAAGCTGGAGCACCAGACATCACCATCTACATTAAGACTTTGCTGGCTGTTCCCCGCACTTCAAGCTAGTGTCACCCCTTTCCTGCTCCCTGCAATTATCTGGCATTGGTTTTGCACATATTGCGAATATACTTATATATGTACTTGTTTCCCTCAGGAGGACATCAGCTCCTTGAAGGCAGGAACTAGTTTAATTTTGTCTTAGTATCCCCAGAACTTAGGGCATTGCCCAGCACATAATTAGTTGGTTGTCATCCTTTGTGCTCAAAGAGGATCAAAGTGACATCACTATGTCGGGGTAAATGTTCAGTGTGTCTGACTGTGGCTGATCAGACCAATGAAAGCTCAGAAGGCTTTACCACAGGTCGGACACAAATAGTCCGTATGAACATTTGGAGTGGAGACATCTCTAAATGTGTGTGTCTTCCTTTTCTTTTGAGCTGCTCCAGTTCTACAATGCCTTCTTTGATACAGGCACGCTCTGTGCTGGGTGGTGCTGTGCCAGGGCCTCCCATGTCTCACAATCAATATCAAAGTTCAACCTTGTACAGCGATACTTCTGACTTACACACTTGCCTTGTGTGAGTTCTCTGTAAAATCGTGTTTTAGGCAGACATGCCATTTGACATTCAAACAACGTGGCCAGAACTCTGGAGTTGCACTTTCTGCAGCAGAGTTTGAATATTTGGCAGTTCAGCTCAAGAAGGACCTCAGTATCCGGTACTTTATCCTGCCAAGTGATCTTCAGAGTCTTCCTAAGACTATTCAAATGGAAATGATTCAGTTTCCTGGTACGGTGCTGATATATTGTCCAGGTTTCACAGGCATGCAACAGTGAGGTCAGCACAGTGACTGTAAACCTTCAGTTTGGTGGGCAGCATAATAGCTCATCTATCCCACACCTTCCTTCAGAGTCTCCCAAACACTGAGCTAACTCTGGCAGTGCCTGCATCAACCTCATCATCTGTGTGTACATCCCTGGAAGGTATACTGCCAAGGTAAGTGAACTTAACTTATCCCCAGCATTCAGAATTTCTCCATTTGCTGTAACCAGTGGTTCCGTGTATAGATGGTACAATACTGGCTGGCGGAGAACCTTTATTTTCTTGGTTTTAATTGTCAGGCCAAAATTATCACAAGAAGCAAAGAATTAATCCATATCATTAGATCAGTAAATATGGTATCTGACCCTCATGCCATTTTCATCCTCACCGAAGGCATCTGTCAACATTGCTGAAAACACATTGCTAAAAAGCATGGAAACAAGCACACAGCCCTATTTTACTCCTTTGGTGATTGGGAAAGTGCCAGAGCATTGTCCATTATCCATCCAGAACCTTAGCAAGCATGGAACCTGCATACAATACTGATGAACTTCACCAAAAAACAAAATTTTGCCATCATCTTCCACAAGACCTCACAACTGATAGTATCAAAGGCCTTGATTAGATCGATGAATATTGTATAGAGACCTGTTCTGTTCCTGGTGTTTCTCCTGGACTTCTGGAGCAGCAAACACTATATTGACCATTTCTCAGCCCTTTCCGAAGCCACATTGGCTCTCAAATAGATGACCATCTTCCAGGTGAAGGATCAGCCTATTAAGGAGCACTCTGGCAAGAATCTTGCTGGCAATGACTAAGAGAAAGAATCCTTGTCACAGGATTGTCACAGGACAAGCTATTTCCCTTTCCTTTATAGAGAGGGACAACTGAGGCATCCTTGAACTCCTGGGGGATAACCTCCTCTTGCCATATAATCTGGAAAACTTCAGTCAGCTTTTATGAGCAGTAGACCCCCCTGCCTTGTAAATCTCAGTTGGAATAGGATCAGCACCAGGCATTTAGCCACCCAAGAGGAGCTTAATGACATTCAAAATCCCTTCTTCAATTAGAAGTTTGACTAGAGAGGGATTGACTTCAACCTAAGGTCAATGGTCATTGGCTTCAGTATTGATTGATGACAGTTTGTTGAGAACACTTCCTTGACCACCACTTCCCACGTATGTTTTCTCCCCCACTGGAATGTATGCTCCTTGAGGACAAGGACTGTCATTATATTTGTTACCCTAGCAATGAGCACTGCGTCTTCCATAGTAAATTAATTACTATGTAAAGTAATTAATAAATACTTATTCGTTCATTTGTGAATTAAATGTTTTGAACTTGAGAGAACAGAAGAATGAAAGATAATAGCTGAGAGAATCTTGAGAGTATATTGAACTTGAAGAACTTACAGAAGCACAAATATGTGTACAGGTCAGATTTTACTATAACAAATATCAGTACAATTTAAAAATCTATATATAACTAAATTTCCAAGTTTCAGGTGATAATACACTTAGAATAACATTCAAGATAATATACTCCAATATAGCCAAAGAGGTTACAGTAAAACATTCAAGTTTACACGTTTAGTAGAGGGTTAGATATAAAGAACTGGAAAGGGCAGTTAGGTGGCACAATGGATAGAGCAGTAAAGAGGACCTGAGTTCAAATATGGCCTTGGATACTTACTAGCTGTGTGGCCCTGGGCAAGTCACTTTTTTACCTCCCCCCCAAAAAAAACACAAAACAGCCCTGGAGATCTTAAAGATTAAGTGAAAGGTTATGAATGGAGAGGAAAATTAGCTGGAAATCCTTAGCATAAAGGTGATAGTCGAAGCCATGAGAATGAACGAGAACTTTCTGAGGGATAGAACGTATAAAGAGAAGAGGGACCTGTGAATAAGGAGCAGAAATACTTATTGGAGAGGTTGGAGAACTAGGGCAGTGGTGTGTCACGGAAGCCAAGAGAAAGGATTTCAAGGATGGGGTGGTGTGTCCAGGATCAAATACAGCAGAGTGGTCAAAGAGGATGGAGAAAGTTGGAAAGGGTTCTGGCTCCAACATTTACTGCTTCCTTCTTCATTTATAAAATAAGGATAACAGTACTTACTTGTATTACCTATCACACATGGGTTGTTGTAATTTATCTTAAGTGTTTACTGAAATATTTTGTTTTCATGACACCTTTATTGCCTAATAAAATCCTTCTCCCTCCCCAAGAGGAATCCTGATATCCCTAAGTGATTAGCTGAGCGCCACACAACTAGTATGTGTCAGAATTGAAACCTATATCCAGTTCTTCTTGATTTTCTATCCAGTACATTAAAGGTTCCCATTTAATGGTTCCAGAACCCTTTGAAAGTTTCGAACAAGGGCGCAAGGGTTTTGGTTTTTTTAAACATTTTTAACAGAACTTCAAGTAACAATAATTGCCCAATTATCTTATGAACATATTTTTCCTCCGTGACAATAAGCATATGCACATTTGTAACATTACAGGTTTGTTTCTGCAGTGATTTGGAGCTTTTGGGGACAAAAATTATCACTGTAGCTATTGTAAGTACTTAATGAATAAATTTAAAACAACATTATGAGTAGTATATTAAATTATACCAGGGATTCACAGCACATTTTTGTTGTTGTTGTTGGAAATGGGTTTAAGGAACAAAAAAATGTCATGAACCATTGTACTCCACCATACCTCCTCTCAAGATTAATGAGCATATATAACGAGCATCTATTGTACATATCATATGCATCTATTACATGTAAGTAAAAATACATGTTGTATGAAAGGACTTATCAGGCACCTCTGCCTGCTCTGAGATCTAAGAATTAGAGGCCTTACTTAAGGTTTTTTCCTCCTGTCCTTCCCTTAGGTATAAAGCTTAGAAATACAAGCTTTAGACATTAGGGCAATAATACATTATGCTTGTGTTGTTCTCCACTGCAGTCTGATTTATGTTCCCTGTCCCTTCCTGCCTTCCCCTTCTCCCCCTCTCCCATTTTACTTCTTAAATCATCCAGGAAGTCATATGAATTTGAAGACTTGCTGCAGTCTTCATCTGAGAACAGCAGAGTGGACTGGTATGCACAGACTAAGCTGGCACTCACACGCACTTTATCGGAGGAGAACATCTATGAGGACATTCTGGGTAAGAGGCTGGAACATGGGAGAGAGAAGGGGTGGGTGGGAAGGATGACTTCTTTGAAATGGAAAGACATCCTAAAATACATATTTCAGAGAATGTACAGACAGACAGATAGACAGACAGATGAAAGAAAGAGTACAAGGCTGGTAAATGAGAGAACAGGCAAAGGGACTGGGTACATGGAAGGAAGTGGAGCCCAAGGAGAGAGAGCGGATTGGCAATGATTAACAAAAAGAAAATGATCAGGAAACTAGAATGGTAGAGGGGAAAGAGCAGGTTAGAGAACCTCAGTTCAAATCCTTCCTCTCACACTTACTATTTGTATGACCTTGGGCAAGCCACCTCACCTCTGTGGACCTCAGTTTCCCCATCTGTGAATGAAGGAGTTGGATTAGATGATCTCCGAGTCCTTTCCAACTGTAGATGTATAAATCTATGTCTAATCAGAGAATATGGCACCAGGAAGGCAGGAAGTTTCAAACCACAGAGGACACCTGTAAAGGAGATAAGCTTTGCCCTGCTCTAAGAGAATTATCAAAAATGCAGAAGTGGGGCCTGAGTTAAGGAGTGAGACATGATCTCACAAGATCTGAGACTTGATTTTCAATTTTCATAAAATAAGCATCATAGACTCTTAGAATTGTAGGAGTATCAGAGGTCATCTAAAAAACTAACCTTTAGGCTCCAGTAATGAGATACTCACTACCTATTAACACAGTGCATTCCACTTTTAAATTGACCTAATCATTAGGAAGTTTTCCCCTTGTTCAGAGGCAAAGCGTGCCTCCTTCTAACTTCTGACCGTAACTTCTAGTTCTGCCCTCTGGGGCTAGCCACTCAGCAGTCATTCAACAAGTATTTATTATGTGGTTTCTATGTCTCAAGCAGTATACTAAATGTTGGGAATACAAAGAAAGGCAGAAGACAGGCTTTGGCCTCAAGGTGCTTATGGTCTAGTGGATATGAAGAAGGCAAATATAATCCTACTTGATAATATCATGTGTAAAAAAAAGATCACCTGGTAATCTTTTCTTGCTTGATTCTTTAGCCATAGAAGACCCAAGATAAAGTGAAATATAAGGCCTAAATGACAATTTAAGGCAGAGAAGGGATATTAACTTGGTTGAGCATCAGTAACCTTGAAGACTATTTCCTTATCTAGTTTCACTTACATTTGAGAAAGCCATTGATTCCCTAAATTCAATCTGAACATTTGAAATAATAGTTCACACATTGTTACAGCAACCCTATAGGTAGTGAAAGTATTATTATACCATTTTGTGGCTGAAGGAGCAGAGGATCTGAGAGGTTAGATGAGTCGCCTTAGATGACATATAGCAGTAACAGCTGGGATCAAGGCTCCTCACCTGTTGCCTTTGACCACAGATCCACCACTGAAGGAGAATCCTTATGAGGACATTGAGTTACACGGTCGCTGCCTGGGAAAGAAGTGTGTCCTGAACTTTCCAGCATCCCCCACCTCCTCCATCCCCGATACTCCCACCAAGGTAGGAGGGCATCATGTGGCAAAGGCAGGGAGGGAGGGGTGTAGGAGCCCTCTGAGCATGGAAATCCCACTGGGCTTTGCCCTGCCTCTGGAGTGCTTCAACCAGGACTCAAAGACTTCCCACCTGGATTGTGGCAGCATCTGATTCCAGGTGGTTTCTCCACCTCTGATTCGTTGGTAAATTAGATCCATCTTCCCAAAACCCCACTTTTACAGCATCCCTTTTCCAAATTTCAGGGAATAAGATGTTCAAGGAAGATATAAGTCCTATTTTAGGTTTGAAACACAGCACTTAGGTGATCTGTGATTTCATCAATGTGAGTAACCTCTGCCAAAGCAGATCCTAAGCCTTTCTCTTCCTGTTAGCTATATAATGTACATTCACAAAATATGATCATTGTGCTTTTTTTAAATTCAAAAGTTCTGAAATTAAGAAGCGATTATTTTCATTCTGAACTTATTCATTGCTTTACAAAAGGATCCATTAAAGGTTGCTTTTCCTATAGGAAAAAGCATTTCTTCCCACTTCTTTAAAGAGGTGGAAAACTGCATGTAAAGTCAGAGTTTTTTGAACGTGTAGGTTATTTTTGATGAATGAGTTTTCTTTTTAATTCTTTGTATAAAAGGATTTACTCTTTGTGTGAAGAGCTAAGGGGGGGAAACAAATATTGGGAATTGGAGATGATATTTTAAAAATATCAATAAAAATGTATCTTTTTAAAAGTAGAACAGGGGAGGAAGTTGTCCTCCCTATTGACTACAAGATAAATTTCAAAATCCTTACCCCGGCATTCAAAGTATTCTGAAATTGAGCCCTCACCTACCTCTCCAGCCTGCCAAGGTGTCAGAGTGGGTAAGAGCACTGGGTTCAGCATTAGGAAAACCTGAGTTCATGTCTTGCCTCAGACATTTACTAGCTGTGGGACCCTAGACAAGGCACTTAGCTTCTGTCAGCCTCAGTTTCCTTATCTGTAAAATGGGAATAATAATAGCATTGACTTCATACTGTGAAGAACAAATGAGAAAACATGTAAGTCACTTTGCAAATCTTAAAGTGCTATATGAATGCTAGATATAATCTTTTTTTCTACATAAACCCTCCATTAGAGCCAGACTTAGAACATAGATTTAGAACTAGAAAAGGACCCTTGAGGTAAACTGGTCAAATATCTCTTATTTTACAGATGAAAAAACTAAAGTCTAGAAAGTTTAAATAACTTGCCTAAGGCCATAGAAGTAACAAGTCTCAAAGCTGGATTCAAAGCCATGTCTTCTGATTCTTGACTTAGAAATTGCCCCCCAAACATCCCTTGAACCTTTCTCTTTTCAATCTCAGCTTATTCCTCTGGAATATCCTTTGCCCTTCTCTCAGCCTCCCCAAATTCATGCCCATCCTTCAAAGTGCAGCTCAGAGCCCACCTCCTCCAGGAAGCTTTTCTGGATGGCTCTCACTCATGACTGTAACTCACACTGATCTCTCCCTGTCTTTGAATTCTTAAAGCACTTCCTGTCTTCACTCAGATGGACATTAAATGGTGCATTGCGTTGAACTCTTCTTGTTATCTCCCAATTTTCCATACACATGGAATAATTAAATATGATAAAAATGGTACATCAGTAGGTGATCAAATGAGTTCAGTTGTGCTTAGGATAGTTCAACTCAAATTATATATTGAGTGTTGGGTTGATTTAATTGTGGAGAACTGTTAAGATTCTCTAGAATTCATAACCCTCTCTACTTGTCACAATCAGTCATTAAATCGTAGCATTCCTCAAGCACCTACTGTGTGCTGGACACTGGAAACATAAAGATAAAAACAAAATCTTCCCTGAAGTACATTGTGCTTTATTCAAGGGAAACACCTGCAAATATACCTATAGATCCCTCTCTCACCTATGGATGGGGAAAGGGAAGAGAGAGAAAGGCATTTATTAAGGGATCTATGAAACATTACTTCTACCCGGGAAGAAGGATTTGAGTACCTTGGGTGCATCATCTGCTGAGAATCTAAGGGGAGTGTAGACAGGTATCATCATACAGGATGAAAAAGCATGGATAGGTTGCAGTAGAACGAATACCCCCATTAATGAGATCACAGAAGTTTATTAAAGTGAAGCTTGCCCATTAGATAGTCCTCAGCCTGATCCCTTCCTGGATCAAGGGCTCCATTCCTTATTTCCTTTTCTGAGGAAACCTTCTCTTTCCTTTTCCTGCCTTCAGCTGACCCCCACTTTCTACACCCTTGCCCTTTCCACCTGACCAGTTTCCTCCCAGCCGAGCCAGTTTTCCATGCTCAAGTCTGCTCTCTAGCTCCCAGTTCCTTTTTTTCCAGAGCACCCCTACTCCATCTCCCTCTCCCTTTTCATTCCTCAGGCCCTTTCCTGTCTCAAGCACTATTTGAGATCCAGGGAGTATGTGTGGAAACAAAACAATTTGATGGTAGCACATGTGTCTTCCTTCCTCTTTATGTGCTTGCTACAGATGTTCAGACAGGAGGATCTGAACAAATACTTGAATAAAGCAAACAGAAAAAATTAAACCCACAAGGTCAACATGCATCCTACTTGAACTTGGGATGCAGCTCTTCAGCTAAAAAAGTTTTACCTTATCCATTAACTTTCATGAACTCACAGAATGGTAGAATCTAATCACCTGCTCACCACTACAGTCAGGTCCAGGTTAGTATGAATAATCAATTCCCTCAAGTGGTCACATACACTAGAATTTGTACTATTTGAAGTTAGAATTATGTAAAATACGATAACTGGATCTAACCCAATGGAAATCTGAAGTGTGAATTTGAGTAATAGCAAACACTTCTGGGGATTCTTTGTTCCCACTAATCAGGACCTCATTGTACCATTTTGTAAACAACTGCTGGCTGGTTTGGATTAATTAGAAATAGCCTTTGAAGTTGAATGTCATTCAGTATATGATTAAGTGACTTCAGGCTACACTTGTGGATTTCTGATCATGGGATCCACACTTGGATACTTGTGAGCTAAACCAAGTAAGATCAGTAGTGTTATTATTTTCTTTCAGTATGATAAAATAGTACTAAATATAGACTAAGAATGGAAAATCCCCCCTCCCCAATCATGTTGTACTTTTAAACTCTTTGGGGGACAAAAGAGGAATCTATTTTAGGAATTTTAACAATCATCCTGCATCATATAAACCTCAAATTATCCAAACCCCAGATTATCCAAATTCTACCTCATTAGTATGTAAGTTCCTTCAGGTCAGGGACTGTTTCTGTGTTTTTGCTTTTCCTTGTATCTCTGGTGCTCGGTACAATCCCTCTAGTAAGGCTTAATGAAGGCTGGCCCATAGATGGATTGATTTTTGGAGGAATACTGTTTTAGAGATTCCCAAAGGCATACAGCTATGGTGGGAAAATGTTGTGTTGCTTCATGGGCTTATTGATTTGAAAAGTTTTGCTTTAGAAAGGTCTATACTTTGGTGACTCCTTCTACATCTTCCTCATTACCTCGTTCTTTTCTTCTCATGATCCTTTTCCTCATCAACAGTTAGCCTCCAAACCCGCATTTTTCCGGCAAAATTCGGAGCGGAGGAACTTCAAGCTGTTGGACATGAGAAAGCTAAGTCGAGATGGCACTGGATCTCCGTCCAAAATCAGCCCACCCTCTACTCCCAGCAGCCCAGATGATACTTTCTTCAACCTGGAAAATCCCCAGAATGGAAAGAGGAGAAGAAAGATACCCAAGGTAACTCCCCCAGGTTTCCCCACCAACTGCCTTTTCCAGAAAAATACTCTGCTGCTAGGGTTGCATTGGTACACCAGAAGGCCTGCACCAAGGAGAAGTTGGTGGAGCCCCTCCTCGTTGTTCTTCTCTGTGTCCTAAGTGAGGCTCTTAACACTGATTTCACTCCTTCATGACCAATCTTGCACCAACACCATTCAGGTACATATAAAGCGTTTTGGGGCTGCCTCCTTGGTCAGCTCCTCCAGACTTATCTTGCTTTCTGAATGTTCTTGGCCAGAGAGTGATGAAATTCTTGGCTTAGAGCAAATCACTCTTTCCATCCTTATCAACATCTTTATTCCAGTAAAATCTGGTGAAATGAACACCAAAGGCAGTTCTGAATGGGAAAAGAAATCACCAAACATAATAGTAACTCTAACTTATATAGTGTTTTAAGGTTTTAAGGTGCTTTCCCCATTTTAGAGTGTGTATTGTTACCATTTTAAAGATAAGGAGATTGGGGAAAGATGCAGCCAGCCATATGGCTTAGTGTGGATAGAAGAGACAGTCTCACCCACTTTGCCTTAGCAATAGACAACAAGGGAAGAAAACTTTATAGGATTATTGTATACATGTAAGTATTTGAAACTCTAGGCTCTTCTTTGAAGCATTAGCTCGTGTATCCATATTCTTCTTCCTTGTTCAGTGGCTCTCCAAATCAGTGCCATTGATCATCACTATCAATATGAATCATTGTGCATGGATCTTGAGGCAATTACCTTAATTCACCATTCCTTAGGGGTAGCTCTGATATGGTTAATTTTTTTGTTTTAAAATTTTATATATATATGTTTTGTCTTGATGTATTAAACACTTCCCAACAAAGACCCAAACTAAACCTCCTAGAAAACACATTCCCCAAAATCAGCTAAGCAGAGCTGCCCAGTATTATGATTGTTTGCAATTGATAATACATGTTATTTCCACTTTTGTAGTTTATGGCATGGTACATTCTTAAATACAGTGGCAGAACCTACAACTTGAGGGAAATTGGAAAGTCCTCAGTTTATGCAGAATCTCTCCCCCATTTAAAGTTTAAATATTGGCCAATGGGATAAAATATGCAAATGAACTGGCAACCTTGTGTCCAATGCATCTAGCAAAGTACCTGGTTTATAGTAGGTAAATATGAGGATTGATTGCATTCCAGTAGGTTTAATTTGGCAGGTTGGATTTCTCCATTAAAATCCTCATTGTGCCATGGAAGTGACCCTGGTTTTTTGGAAGCTCTTGTAGATATTACCCAGCTGAACGAGCTTTGACTATATATGCTTTAGGAGGATCATCCTATTTAAGCTTAGAGATTCTTACTACCAGAAAATTGTCCACTGGGTGATAACGTTTTTTTAACTATAGAAATTCATAATGTCATCTCCCAAGGCATGGAGTCACTATGACCCAAATTGGCATGGAAATCACAGACCCTTGAAATCGAAAAAAGCTAGGTAGAGATAGAGGTCATCTATCTAGAGGAAGGAACTCACAGGCCATCTCACCCAACACCCTCATTTTATAGATGAGAAAACTGGGCCCAGGGAAGTGAAGTGACCCCCTCAAAATCACTCAGGCAGTGAGTTTCAGAGGTAGAATAGAAACCCAGGTCTTCTGGCTCTAGAGCCAGGGCCTCTTCCATCATAACACTGCCTCCATAGATCTCCAATTAAATGTAAATAAGAAATGCCTGTTTTACAAAGGTGAGAGGAAGATCAAATGTGCTACATGTGAGTATGTGTTCTTGTATATCTGTGTGTACGGTGTGAATATAAATGTGTATGTTTTGGTGAGGGTCTCAAACTAAGATTTAAGGACCTTAGTCCCTGTTCCTTTTCAATCAGTCAGTATATCAATCCACAATCATTAAGCACTCATTTTGTATAGTCCAGTGCTAACTATTGGGAATTCAAAGAAAAAGCAAAAATAGTCCCCAGCCTTCCAGTAGCTTTTCCAGTAGCTTACATTATAGTGGGGAGACCCTTGACTGCATATAAATTGGTACATAAAAGAGAAATACAGAGGAAATGAATGATAGCTTGAGAGAGGAAGGCACTAGCAGCTGAACGTCCTCCCAAAGACAGATGATGAGATTTTCTGGCACCATTCCCATATAATGAAGTACATGCCTGGGAACATTTTTTTTTGAGTTATTTCTTCCCTTTTTTGTTTTGATTTAGGAAAAGAAGCTTCTCCCTAAAATATAACACTGACTTCTCATAACTCTCAGTCTGTGGGAAACAATGAAATTATTTCCTAATTAGTGAGAACCCCATGTTGTATAATAGTGGAAAAAATATATGCTCACTCTAAAGTATCTGGTAACAATCTGATGAGCTGGCCATGTGCATTAGACATTACCGACGCCTACTTCCCTGTCTTACCAAAAAGAGCACTGCCAGAAACAGCTCAGCACAAGTGTGTTGTGATTCTCCATCTAGCTTTTCCAGGTCCTGTGAGCCTCGCTGTGTACATGAAGCATGGGAGTCCAGGTTTGCCCACACACCCAGTCTATCCTCTACTTACTCCTAGTCCTGTGAGCTCCAGAAGAACTATAGGTGGAACTTAGAAACAGAACTTGAAGGCTGCTGACATTGATTTTTCTTCTTTTGATGTTGGGTAGTTGGTGTTGCGGATCAATGCCATTTATGAGGCCCGCAGGGGCAAGAAGCGGGTCAAGAGGCTATCACAGTCAACGGAGAGCAATTCAGGAAAAGGTAGAGGCCCTCAACTGTGGGAGACCTGGAAATGGAGCCCTCTGGGAGGTGGATGTAGTGGGGTTTTGACTCGTTCAGCAGTAGAACAGAACAAGCACAGGTCTACTGTAAACTGCTGTGCCTAGTGCCCCATGTATGGTTTGGGGGTCAGTCAGGTGGCAGACCAACTGGGGTCTCATCTCTTGTCTATAAGGCTTCTTTCTATCAGAGTGGCCTTGACCTTAGCCCCAGTCATGTTACCCCCCTATTCTGAGCTGAGTTCCCTGTTCTGCTTGTCCCCTCAGGGCTGTCTTCCACCTCTGTTTAAAAGAGGCCAAAAGCATCATTTCTTGCTGATTGTCATCTGAGCCCAGGGGTTCTTAACTCTTTTTGTGCCATGGAACCCTTAGGCAATCTGGTGAAGACTAGAGACTGTCTCAGAGTCATGTACATAAAATAAACATAGGATTACAAAGGAAATTGGTTATGCTAAAATATTTTTAAAAATGAAAATGGAAACAAGTTTGTAGATTCCAGGTGTCTCAGCCAGATTTTTGAGATCAGTTTTGTTAAGCCAACTAAGACAATGATCTGTCCAGAGTATGCTGAAATGTAAGCAGAAAGAAGCCCTTCTGAACCAGACAATTGAGTTTTGTATTTCCATGTATCATATGAAAGTGTGATTTGTTGGAAGGATTTGGATTCACATTTCTTTGCCTTATCCCTTTTGGCACAGTGACAGATGAAAACAGTGAATCAGACAGTGACACTGAGGAGAAACTGAAAGGTGAGATGAGGAATGAATGTGGGATATGACCTATCTTCTGTATATTTGGGATGTTTGCTCAATCCTTGTTCTAAGGATCAAGGAAAGAAAGAGGACCAGCAAAACCCAGGTAGGTCTTTTCCTTTATGTAAGATAGGACCAGCTCTCAAATGTGAGGTGGTCAAATGAAACTCTAAGACAGGGTGGGGAACCTGTGGCCTTGAGACCAACCTGTGACCTTCTAGATCCTTTGGTGCAGCCTTTTGACTGAGTCCAAGTTTTACAGAACAAATCCTTTTATTAAGGGGATTTGTTCTGTGAAGTTTAGATTCAGTCAAAGGGCCACACCTGGCCTTGAGGCCACAAGTTCTCCACCCCTGAAAGAGGTTGAATCTTAGGGGGGGAAAGGAGGAGGAAAAGCATAGAGGGAATTCTCAGGAGGGCTAACCATGACTATACTTGAGAGAAGAATCTCACAATTATTAACCAATGCTGAACATTCCAGAAGACTAAAACTGGCTGGAATAAGAAGCAATCTCGTAGCCTTTACAGTTTCTTGTGGTTTTATCAGTCCTTTTCATACTGGTGTAATAAAAAAAAAAAAAAAAAGAACAAGAAGTGTTGGGAGACCTACATTCCAGTCCTAGATCTGCCACTAACATCTCCATGACCATAAATCAGTCACTTTACTAGTTTAGACCTCAGTTGCCTTATATGTATGATGAAGGGGTTGGACAAGATAATCTCTAAGGTATTTCCCAGCTTTTAAATTTTTATTGTACTTTCTTTGGACTAGACTGTGATGAGTTTGCCATAGTCTTCTTTAGGGCTAAATGAGAAGCCATAGGGTCCAATACTTTAATGTTACAAGATCAGGTGAGGGGTGTAAGACTGCTTCCCTATGCCAGGGTCATCATTTTTGTAACACTTATACCTCCACTTCTTTGTGCCTAAACTCTGCCTATTTAGAGTCCCAGAATCCTGGTTTTAATTTGGTTCTGTTATCTACCATCTACAAATACAACACAACAGCACTCTCCAAGGTCCCTAACTGCTCTAACATTCTGTGATTCTAAAGGGACCCAAAGTATATTTACTTATGTCCAAAGTGCTCCAGATGTATTATGGCTTTCATGTGGAAATTTGATTTTAGTGAGAGATTAGGAAGATAGGAGACCAGCATCACCATCTTAACAGATGGAGTGAGGGCTTGGTGAGCTACTCAAAGTGTCCATGCCAAGCCATAGCAGCAGAATAGAGAGATCCATAAACTCTCTCATTTCCAAGGTTTGGCTACTTTAGGGGTTAAAAGGCCGTGGAAGCAATTAGTATATACTTTATTGGAAGGTGAAACCTTACAAGTTGGACCCAGCAAACAAATCAGGCATTACAAAGCACGTTAAAGTAGTATGCAAGGATTCATTTAACGAAATTAGCTTCTGTTCTCTCTCTCCAGCTCACAGCCAACGCCTGGTCAATGTGAAATCCCGTCTGAAGCAGGCTCCCCGCTATCAGTCTCTGGAGCGGGATCTCATTGAGTACCAAGAGAGGCAGCTATTTGAGTATTTTGTGGTGGTGTCATTACAGAAGAAACAAGCAGGGGCTGCATATGTGCCGGAACTCACCCAGCAATTCCCTCTAAAGGTAAGGGCTGAGCTAGGCTTCCAATGAACACAACTGTCTTCTATCCTAGAGCCTCAAACTTCTACCTGCAGTCATGTCTTGCACTACCAGAACAACTTGGAGGGTATGGAGAAGTGGGGAAACCTAAAGAAAATGTAATTATTGTTAGAATTTTGCAAGTGAATGTGAGATAATGATTAGGTCCCAATTGGAGTATATTGGGTGTGAGGCTCCATAGTTGAGACAGATGGGGAAATGTATGGCATCCTTGGAAGAGCTTGGAAAATCCTGAGGACTCTTCTTATATTCACTTTCTCTCATCTAACCATTCACTGTCAGCCAGACCCCATCTTTTCTTACCTACTTTCTTATTCTACTTTTGGCTCTTAGTTACATAATTTACATATACTATCTGACTGCCTATCTGGGTCTTTTCTTTTTTTTAATCTGTGTACATTATCTCTGGATCCTTTGCACTTAACTCAAAGCCTGGCATCTAGTAAGCACTAAAATGATTATTGAATATTGAGTGAATGAGTGTATATGTATATATAATAGAGCTCTAGTGTGTAGCTTGGTTTATCACAAGGATTCAGGTTTTTATAATTAAGAATTTTAACCCATAGATTAAAATCATGGTCTTCAGAAAAGAACTACATACAACATAAAGTCTTGTGTGCTATACAGCAGTTAACCAGTAACAGATGTTAGTGCTGTTGCCCTAATGCCGACATGATAAAGGAGTTCCACTGTATTTATGGGAGGAAACATGCATTTTTTAAGTACCTACTATGTTTCATGTACCGTGATAAGCACTTTACTAATATTATCTCTTTTGACCTTCTCAACAGCCTTGGGAGGTAGGTACTGTTAAAATCACCATTTTATATTTGGAGAAACTGAGGCAGACAGAGGTTAAGCTGGGTCCCACAATCAGGAAATATTCAAGGCCAGATATAAACTCAGATGTCCTTAAGTCCAGGGCTAGTGCTCTTATCCACCACCCCAACCTCACTGCTCCTATTTGTGTTGTATATATCAATGTTTATTTGTGCCCTTTATAATGGAACAGAATGCATTGGAACCCTCATTGAATTCTCAATCCCCTCTGCAGGTAGAGCTCATATTCTTTTATCTTTTAAATTCTAATTGATCACCAACAAAACAAAAATTTAAATACACAAGATAAAAATGATGGCACATAAAACCAAAATTCGGTTTATTCTTTACTTTGAACACCTAAGAGGAAAAAGGGGGAGACACTTTTTCCATCAAAGATAACATCGCCAGGTCTGGGCTTCCTCTTCTCCGGCAGGACTTCTCTCTGGTGTGAGCCACATACAAGCACATGCAATTCAGCACCACACTCACAGTTTCTCTCTCTCTCTCTCTAACACACAAATGAACTTTCCGATGATGTCAATCACCCTTAGGGTACAAACTCTTAAACAGATAAGGTAAATCCATGCCACTCACAGGTACCTGACTTAGCTTAGTAAAAGTTCAAAGCACTAAATAACAATCTCATCATTTGCTCTTTTAACTTCCTCCTTTAATTGTTTTCCTCTGAGCCATAATCCTCAGTATTATGGGGGAATTTTCTACCTAGAGTTAGTTCACCCTACTTTCACTCTTCTGGCTCAGGCTGAGTTAGCTTCTCTTTGGCATCTCTATGCCTCTGACTTCAGAATTGCCTCCTATACCAATTTGGTGGTTATCTTCTGGTTGGCTACCATTGCTAAAACTCTACAAATATATATAAAGTACCCATTGGCTGCCAAGTGCTGTGCTAAGCCTTGGGGGAGATATAACATCAAGATAAAGTAGGCCCCTTGACCTCTGGAATTTGCCACATGATAAGACCCATACACAGATAACTCTAATATATGATAATTGTCTTAGAGGGAATTGGAGAGTGCCTTGGAAGTTCCAAAGGTGGATGATCATTCCTCATGGAGGGATTGCCAGAGTAGGCTTCCTAGAAGGAACTACCATTAAGTGTGGACCATACAGGGTCGGTTCGAATTGAATAGGTGTTTAGCTCTAGGGCTGTTTTACAATCTCTGCAAACTCTCTATTCATTGTCTGACTTTTCTGCATCTCCCTTCTTTTTTGTTCTTCTAGCTAACGCTGTTCTCAGATTCTAACTCTAACCAGCCTTGATCCCTTCCTTCCTGTCTTCATTTCTCCGGCCCACCGTCCTGTCTTCCATGTTGTCCCTAGAGCAGCACTTCTGAAAGCGTGGTCTAAGGATCCCTGAGACTCTTTCAGGGGGATCCACAAGGTTAAAACTATTTTCATAATGGTAACGTGTTATTTGCCTATTAAGATACTCCTTCCTTTTCCAACTACATATCTGTGCAAGGCCAGATTTTCTTCATGTACTTGAACCGTATCAACCTATCACAACACATTGATTATAGAAACAGATAGGAGAATCCATCTGTTTTCTAGTAAACTAGATACTGAAATAAATTTACAAAAATATAGAAAACAATGCCACTCTTCTCACTAATCTCTTTTTATTTTGGAAAACAATTCATTTTCATTAAAACGTTTTGTTATGAAATGATTGATATTGATATTAGTATTGAAGGAATGAATAGGTATTTTAAAATTTTGTCAGTTTTAATTTCTGTTGGTAAGTATTAATAAATATAATACACAAATAAAAGCTCTTTGAGGTTCTTAGTTTCTCAATACTTTTTAAGAGTGTAAAGGGAATATGGAAGTGAGTGTTCAAAACTAAAAATAAATAAATTAACAACAAAAAAATATAATGTAAAGGGGAGCAAGTTTTTCTGCTAAAGATCTCCATCTCTCAAATATATAGAGGACTGAGTCAAATTTGTAAGAATTCGAGTCATTCCCCAAGTGATAAATGGTCAAAAGTATATGAACAGGCAGTTTTCAGATGAAGAAATCAAAGTTATCTATAGTCATATGAAAAAATGTTCTAAATCACTATTGATTAGAGAAATGTAAATTAAAATAACTCAGAGATACCACCTCTCACCTATCAGCTTTGCTAATATGACAGAAAAGGAAAATGATAAATGTTGGAGGGAATGTGGGAAAAAGGAGACATTAATGCACTGATTTTATAACTATTTGAAGGAACAGAGATGGGAACTAGAGATACAGACCATTTTGGCCAGATGTCGGGGGAAGAGGGAGGAGAGATAATATACAATGAAGCTGTATACATTGGGAGAAGGTTGTGAAGGGCTTTAAAAGATAAGCACAAGATTTTATATTTTATCCTAGAGACAATAGGGAACGACTGAAGTTTATTGAGCAGGGGCAGAAAGTGGTCAGATCTGCACGTAAGAGAATCACATTGTCAGTTGAGTGAAGGATAACTAAAGTGGGGAGACATTTGATCTGGGGAGACCAAGTAGAAAGCCAATACAGTAATCTAGGTAACAGATCATGAGGACCCCCAAAGTAAGGTAGTAGCTGTGTGAGTAAAAAAAAAAAAAGGGATTATTTGCAAGAGATGCTGTAAAAAATGGGGAAAAAAATCAGGATTTGGCAACAGATTGGTGGGGTGAGTGAGATTGAGGGGTCAAGTGTGATCCTTTGGTTATAAGCCCAAAAGATTGGTAGAATGTTTGTGTCTTCAACAGAATTTGGTAGAAGAGTGGGTCTTGGGGGAAAGATAAATTATTTTGGATATAATGAATTTGAGATGTCTCTGGGACATCCACTTTAAAGTGTATCGAATAGGTAGTTGGTTTGTAGTACTGAAGTTCAGGAAAACAACGAAAGCTGAATGTAGAGATCTGGGAGTCATTTACATAGATATAATAAAGCCATGACAGTTGATGAGGTCATCAGGAGAGATATTGTAAACAAAGAAGAGGGTCCAGAGGACAGTCTGCTGGAGCATACCATCAAGGGAATATGTGGTAGTTCCCCTTGTCAAGAAGGGCACCATCTTACTATCAAAGACTGGTGAAGAGGAAGAAGGAATAAGAGAGGATGTCAAGGGGAATTGAAATGAAAAAAAGGGAAGGAGAGGGATAATTATATGGTATCAATTTCCTTAATAAGGTAGGAGAGAAGGTCCTCAGGTGAAAGAGCAGAGGGAACAGGGATAAGAGAAGAGAAAGTTTGGAATAGTCTCTTTGCTGCCATGAGGGCCCAGATGAAGTTGGATGACATGATTTTATAGTGTCCCCATTTAGCAGTTGTGTAATTTCTCCAGCTGTATTCAACCCTATGTAAATAGAAACAGAGGAAGAAGACCATGAGGCTAGGACAAAATAATTTGTAGCAAAGCCTTTCAAATTCATGATTTTTTTTTTATCTTGCTCTTCTATATATGTTGGTTCTTTCTGTTTGGTCAAAGGAGTGGGACAGAGGGTGTGCTTATTGAACTGAGTTATCTTAAAGGAAAGAGCACAGACTTGGAACCCAATAATCTGGGTTTCAATTCATGGCTCTTACGACCTAGGCTGATCACTTTACCTTGGGAACTCAGTTCCTTTATCTGTAAATTGAGGAAGAAGGAAAAGATGACCTCAAAACTTCCCTTTAGATATAAAGCCTTTTTAAGGAATTATATGTTTTTTATTTTATTTTCAGTTCTGGAGTTTCTTCCTCCCTCCCCATTCCATTGAGAAGGCAAGAAAAACAAAATTCATTACAAATATTATACTCAAATTATAGTCACAAATTTAGATACAAATCTTGAGATCCTTTGACTGACAGAAAAAAATGCCCTTCAATTTCTTTTGGATCAATACATTTCAGAAAATTTGGCCATGAAAAAATTTTTATATAACAAATACTGTTTTGCTGTTATTTTTCTTTATAATCTATTAGACTTGTAAACTTCTTGAGGATCCTATCTTATCCATGATTCAAACTCACTCAGTACCTGGTTTATTGTCTTGTGAATAGTAAACAGAATTTAAACATTTGTTGAATTAAATTGTTAAATGCATAATTGTGTTACCACAGAAAAGATAACACCCAGTAGCCTGAGTTCAAACTTCTCATTCAGAATTAGATAAGATGGTGGTCAGATCCAAGGACTGGTGGGAGCTATAATGCTGGGATGCTATAATGCCCTGGCAACATTGCACTATTTTCCTAAATACTGGAGCACTGTATTAATTCTGTTAATTTTTTCTCTTCAGCTGGATAGATCATTCAAATTCATGAGGGAAGCAGAAGACCAACTTAAGGCAATTCCCCAATTCTGTTTTCCCGATGCCAAGGATTGGGTACCTGTGTACCAGTTTACCAGGTATGTGCTGGCATCTCTCCTGGAGGCTAGAATACAAATTGGGGGTTTCTGTTCTCAACTTCTAGGAGATGAGGGTCCAGCTTCAATCATATTATAACCTCTACCAGAAGAGACACTTTGGGACATTTCCCCTGCTGCCTCTCTCTGTTCCCACTAAACATTTAATAAATTGCAACTTTTGTTTCCTCTGATAAGTTTATGTAGTATCATTTCTCTGCCCTGGGTCTGAGTCAGGAGACTGCACATATCAGTGTTAACACTTAGTAGTGCTTTTTTTTGCCCTAGACCAGTCATTTTCTCTATCAGCCTCTGTTTCCTCATCTTTAAAGTGGAGATAATAATGCCCATTCGGTCTGCCTTAAAGGGTTGCTGTAGGGAAAGCTCTTTGTAAGTACTGTGTAAATAGTGAATGATTATAGTTCATCCAAGACCATTGCTTTACCCCATTCTATTGCGTAATGATCATTTTATTATTAATTATTTGATCTTCTGAAGAAAACCCATTAAGCTACACATCATAAGTTTTCAAGTAAGACCTTGTTCACCGAAATTGATCATGTAGTCTCTCTAAGGCAGGGGCTCAGCCTTTTTGTGTCATAGACCCTTTGGCAGTCTGATGTCTCAGAATAATATTGTTAAATGCGTAAGAGAAAACATGTAGGATTACAGTTATTTTGATACCAAAAAAACAAGCTTACAGCACCACAGCTATAAGGTGTTTTCTTCATGAGTGTAGTCAGTCAGATGTCCAGAACTTTCCTGAGCAGGCAGAGACAAAGGGGTAGCTGCAGCAGACGTACATGAATACGTGAAGGGATTAAAAGCTGTCCTCACCTTAGCCCCGCTCCCTCATTCTCCATGTCCATAGTCATGTCTTAAACTTCTTTTATTGTCTTATGCCCCTCCCGCAACATCCTGCCCATATGCCAGGTATTCAACAAATGACAATCGACTGAAGTTTGGTCCTCAATATTTAGATCAGAGGTTCTTCACTTAGGATCCGTGAATTGGTATTTTAAAAATATTTTGGAACTGTATGTCAATGTAATTGGTTTCTTTTGCAGTCCTATCTATATGTGTGTGTATATACATGCACACATATATATACACACATATACGTACAATTCCATAAATATTAACATGTACATAAATATTTGCTTATATAAATATGTTTGCAATCCTACATATACATATACATAATTTTTTGTGCAATTTTTTTCACAATCCTCATACACTTACTAGCTATGTGACCTTGGGCATGATCCTGAAAAGGGCTCCTTAAGCTTCACCGGATTACCAAAGGAGTCCACAGCAAACACAAATAGGGTGAAAACTCCCTGATTTTAGTGGTATTAGTGAGGACATACCTTCCCATCATTTGCATCTTTCTCTTTGGTCAAGGGAATGGAGCAGAACATAGAGCAGAAGGAATGGGATGCAGCTCTTATAACTTGCCATGGAGTGGAGAAATCCCTAGTTATGCTGTTCTGGAAAGAGCATCATAGACCACTGAGGGAGTTCCAATAGTACAGGCTACCAGGCTCATCCTCAAAAAGAGTTGGGAAACTAGCAAGAACCCACCCCCCCACCCAGTACTTTCCCCTCACTCTATCTCTCCCGCCATGAACTAGACGATTATTTTTCTTTTCTTTAATATGCATCTTTATTTTCCCAAACACAGTGAAACATTCTCATTTGTCCTAACTGGAGAAGACGGAAGTAGAAGGTTCGGGTACTGCCGCAGGCTTCTGGTAATTATAACTACTTGTGCTCCTTTAGTCACCAGGAAGGCGAGGGCTAGTCTAGGGTTTTTTGCCTGTCATTTGCTCTGACAGATGAGAGGGTGCAGGATCTCCCTACAGGTCACTTGAGGGCAGTAAAGGACCAAAGAGAGCTTGGTGCCTTGATAGCAAGGCATGGTGTCACTGCTCTGCTTCAAGGCAGTTACAAAAATGTTCTCTCCACGTCTAACCTAATAAAGTACTTTATATCATGAATGGATGAAAAAATATTCTTCAGTACTTCCTGTGTGCCATTCACTGTGCTGTGCTCCGAGGACAGAAAGAATAAAGGAAGACATGTCTCTGCCCTCAGAGAGCCCACATCCTAACGGAAGACAATAATACCCACAGGAAGTTTCAGCCACAATCAGACTGCTGCATAGTTTGAGGTAGGCTGTACCCTGGAAGGGATATTCATAAAGGGATGACGAGGACATGTGCTGTGCTCCATTCTTTCATTCAGTGGACAAACGTAGGCGGTGTCATGCTAAGGCAAGTGTACTTTAAAGATGGGTTGGAGAGAATTCTCATCTGAATAAGGATTATCTCCTTCAAAGGGGACACCCTGAGAAATTGTACCCTTACTCCAACATGCTGCCATCATTCAAAACATTCTGTAACTCTTCTTTTGGGATTCCTTTATTTAAAATATGAAGCACATTTTTGGAAATATGCTGTCAGTGTTCACAAGCCTTCATCTTAGAGATAGCTAGGTGTTGTTGTAGGTAGAAAACTGGATTAGGAGTTAAGAAAACCTGAATTCAAATCCTATATCAGATTATATATAATTATGTTATGTGATATTAATGTGTATTACTGACCATATGACCTCATTTTATGACCCTTGTAAACCTCTTAAGAGAGTAAGTTGTATGTAAGAGAGATGGTGGGGCACCTAGTTGTGCCAGACCTGGAGTCTGGAAGACTCCTCTTCCTGAGTTCAAATCTAGCCTCAGACACTTACTAGCTGTGCAACCTTGGGAAATTCACTTAACCCTATTTACCTCAGTTTCCACATCTGTGAAATGAGCTAGAGAAGGAAATGCCAATCCATTCCCATATTTTTGCCAAGAAAACCCCAAATGGGGTCAAAAAGAGTTGGACACAACTGAAAAGCGACTGAATAACAAAAGAGTTGGTAAAGGAGATAACTCCAAGTTGCTTTGGCCTTTTAAAAAAGATTTCCTCCTCTATAAAATGGGAATAATAACTGTACCTGCTTCACAGGGTTATTTTACAGGTAAAATGATACACATAAAGGACTTTTCAAACCTTAAAATACTGTACTAATTACTACTACTACGACTACTACTATTATCCTTTGAGGATGAATTTGATTTTTTCAGGAAATTCCTAAAAGTCATTTCTAGTTAAATTTGGGGGCTTAGGTGGGTGACCTGCTAGCGGCATAATACTTATGAGAGTCAAAGCATGAGGTGTGTTTAACAAGACTGTTGGGGTTTTGTTTTTGAGTCAAGGTCAAGGTGGAGCTGCTCTGGCTCATAAACTGTCCTTGAAAGAATTCCAAATGAAGAATTCAAAGAATGTTTTGAACAATGGTGACCTTTCTTATTGAAATGTGTGTAGCTTCTCAAAATTCCTTTGAAGGGGATAGCATTCATTTGGATATATAAATTCTGGTGTTTGCATAAAACAGATCAGTATCGCTAGCTTGTGGTCATATCTTGTATATAGAATGTCTCTTGTATGCACGAAGCCATATTTGGAAAACATACCCAGTTTGCATTTGGGCAGGTCCCTCTTGTCATTTTCCCAATATAAAGAAATTTCTAGTTTCTCCCTAGATATAGTAAAACATTAGAATTCAGCATATGAGAATTGGGTCACCTAAAATGGAGTTGGTTGGTAATATCTCTAAGGAATTTCTTTGTGTTTCTTTCCTAAAAGCCTGGTGGCAAAGGGAAACGTCTCCCTGAAGTTTACTGCATCGTGAGCCGCTTAGGATGCTTCAACCTCTTTTCAAAGGTATGTATTCAGGCTATAGAAGTCAGTAAGAGAGACAGAGTTTGGGATAGTTAGGGTAGGAGACAGAAGGAACTTCCTCCTTTTCTTTGTGAATTAAATCCTTTACATATTTTTAAAGCCTTAGAACTACCTAAGATAATTCTTTTCATCATCTTCCATACCTACCACTTATTAACTGTCTGACCTTAGGAATTCATCTAACCTCTCTGAGTCTCTTTCTTCACCAGCAAATGTAGATAATAATAAACTCACAGAGTTAACTTGAGGATCCAGTGAGGTCATGTGTGTAGAATATAATGGCAGCTAGGTAGACTAGAGGGCTGACTCAAGAATGTGGAAGACATGAGTTCGAATTTTCCTACTTATCAACTATGTGACCATGGACAAATCCTCCCTCAGCCTCAGCAAGTTATGGGAAGGGAACAATCATTTATTAAGTGTATGTATACATTATATGCATATGTGTGTGTGTGTGTGTATACATACATATATATATATGAGGATCGAACTAGAACCATAGGACCAATGTACACAAGATACAGGAAGGAGAGTTGTGGTTTAAATGTAAGGACTTCCTAAGAGGCAATAAAATAAATTGAGATGATTTGTTAACTTGTCACTGAAAGTCTTAAGAGAAAGAGCACAAAAATCCCATGAGGTGGATAAAATAAATGGCTAAATTTTTTAATTGTATTCCCATTTTGGATGAAATCCAGCCAAGAATTCACATACATACATACATATGTATATACATACATGCATGTAATGTTTGTATGCATTTGTATGTGTAATACGACTATATATTACATATATTTTTATATTAATAGTACTATTATATATATAATATAGAATTGCATAATATATTTTACTCCAGAGCCAATTCTAGAGCTGTTGGAAATTTTTGATCAGGAGAATGACATGGTCAGGCCTGTGTCTTAGAAATATTAATTTGGCAGCTTTGTAGAGGAAAAAGAGCTCTGTAAAGCAGAGAGAATAATTAGAAGACTATTGTAAAAGTACCAGCAAATATGATGAAGCTTGAACTGGCTGTGCTCACTTCAGTCTCCATCGTTCTCTGAAACTTTCCTTTTCCTCAGTTCTCATAGCCCATCACCTTCATTAAACCACAGCTTGTTCAGTCCTCAACTAATGAGCACTCCCCTGGTTTCCAGAAGTTCAGCTTCTCACCGAAGAAGCACCTCAGGTGGAACATAGAGCTTACTGATACATAGGAATAATAGAAGACATTTGGGGGACTTGGGCTCTCTGCTACTCCTACCTGGACCCCACTGCTTTCTTCTCCCTTCCTGCATTTTCTATAACTCTTTGTATCAGTAAAATTTTATGCAGGGCCACTCTCCCTTACATTTGTTACTTCTCCTGATAAAACACACTGGCTGGAAACAACCTGCCTAGAGCCAGACACATGTTCTCTGCATGAATGACCACACTTGGGCCCTTGCTCCCCTTTCCCTTCTTCCACTGTTCTTACTTCTCATGGTGCTAACACCTTAAATGAAGAATACAAACTCTGCCCAGGGGCTGGGGGCAATTTTAGGGGACACTTGGAGAAGTTATAGCTGGAAGAAACCTCAGCAGCCACCAGTCCAACTCATACCAGAGAATAATCCTTTTTTTGTTATAGTAAGATACATGACCTTTACCTCATTATTTTCAATTCTAAATAAGCATATCCTAATCAACACCCATTGGTTAAAAAAAAAAGAACTTTATCAAAAGACAAAAACAAAACTGTATAGGAAGGAAAAAAGAAATACACATTTATTAAGCACCTACTCTGTGCCAGGTACAGTATTGAGTTCTGTAAAGATAAAAACAAAATAATCTGTGTTCTTGAACTCACATTTTCCCTTTGGAGATAACATGGACCTATATAAGTAAACTAAAAATATATACAAAGTAATGGTAGTTGGGTGGTAAAAGGATTAGCAGATGGAGGGATCAGGGAAGGTTTCATGGAGGAGATGGCAGTTGATCTGAACTTTGAAAGGAGTTAGGGATTCTGCTATAAATATCGTTAGGAGATATTGTTGTTCTTATAAATGGCCTCCTTAGGATATAAGCCTAATACATTATAATTACTTTATTTGCATAATGCCAAATTGCTTTTCAAAATGGTTATACTAATTTACAGTTCCACTAACAATGCACCAGTGGGCCTATCTTCTCATACCTACCTCAACATTAACTGTTCCCATCTTTGTCAGTTTTCAGGGTATGAGATGAAATGAAACATGAGGGTTATTTTAATTTCCCTTTCTCCTATTATTAGTGATTTGGAATATTTTTTCATAAGGTTAATTACAAATAATTTACAATTCTGGAGCTAGGGAGTCTGAGAGGCACAGATGTAGAAGGAGAGTATTCCAGGTATGGGGGCAATGCTGTTCAGGGTAAGATGAATATTCATTTAACCAGGTTATGGCTAGAACATAAAGTACAGAAAGAGAAGTCATGTGTAATGCAGCAGGAAGGACTTGAAATACTAAACAAAGGAGTTTGTCTTTTATCCTAGAAGTACTGGAGAGCATTTCAAACAGGGGAATGACATGGTCAGAGCTGTGTTTTAGCAGCTGTGTGGAGGATGGATTGGAGAGAGGAGAGGATTGAAACAGGGAAACCAGTTAAGCCAAGTCAGTAGTTCAGGTAAGAGGTGAGGATGGCCTGGCCTAAGACAGTGACAGATGAGAGAGTTATTATGTAGGTAGAACTGATTTGCTCTGCAGCAGCTGCTTGGATGTGGGTGGAAATGAGGGAAATAGAAGGAGGAGGAGGATATACATGTCAATATTTTAATGCTGGCAAATCATCACCAATGACAAAAACTTGTTCATTTCTGTGCCTCTCATTGGATGTCCTTTTTTTTTTTAATTTTTAGATTACAACATTCATTTCCACAAAATTTTGAGTTCCAATTTTTCTCCCCATCTCTCCCCTCCACCTACCCCATAACACCTTTTATTCTGATTACCCTTTCCCTCAAGGTGTCTTCCCTTCTATCACACCCCACCCTTCCTTTATCCCCATCTTCTCTCTTTTCTTGTAGAGCAAGATAGATTTCTATACACCATTACCTGTATTTCTTATTTCCCAGTTATATGCAATAACAATTCTCAACATTCATTTCTGATACTTTTAATTCCAACTTCTCTCTCTTCCTCCCTCCCCACCCATCCCCACTGAGAAGGCAAACAATTCAATACAGGGTATATATGTGTCATTTTGCAAGACTTCCCTAATAGTCATGTTGTGTAAGACTAGCTATATGGGACAGCTAGGTGGTACAGTGGATAAAACACCAGTGCAGGAGTCAGGAGGACCTGAGTTCAAATCTCACCTCAGACCTTTGATACCCACTAGCTGTGTGACCTTGGGCAGGCTACTTAACCCCAGTTGCCTCATCTTAGATCATCTCCAGTCATCCTGAGGAATATCTGGTCACTGGATTCAGATGGGTCTGGAGGAGAAGTGAGGCTGGTGACCTGCACAGCCCTCCCTCACTCAAAACAAAGTCAAGTGCAAGTCATGTCATTATTTCTCTGATGGCATGGTCTTCTTCAGCAATGAAGGATGAACACACCCTGTCTCCCCTTTATTCTGTTCTCTAATTTGACCTTGTCCCTTCCCAAAAGTGTTTACTTCTAGTTACTCCATTCTCCCATTTGCCCTCCCTTCTATCATCCCCCTCACTCTGCTTGTCCCTTTCTCCCCTACTTTCCTGTAGTGTAAGATAGATTTTCATACCAGATTTAGTGAGCATGTTATTCCTGCCTTAAGCCATATGTGAAGAGAGTAAGCTTCACTTTTCCCCTCTCACCTCCTCCTTTTTCTCCTCCATTGGAAAAGATTTTTCTTATCTCTTTTATGAGTGATAACCTGCTGCATTTCATTTCTCCCTTTCTCTTCCCAATATGTTCCTCTCACCCCTTAATTTTATTTTTTTATAGATATCATCCCTTCTGATTCAACTCAACCTGTGCTGTGTGTGTGTGTGTGTGTGTGTGTGTGTGTGTGTGTGTGTGTGTGTATAATCCCTCCACCTACCCAAATACTGAGAAAAGTGTTAAGAGTTACAAATGTTATCTTTCCATGTAGGAATGTAAACAGTTCAGCTTTAGGAAGTCCTTTATGATTTCTTTTTCCTGTGTACCTTTTCATGCTTCTTTTGATTCTTGTGTTTGAAAGTCAGATTTTCTCTTCAGTTCTGGTCTTTTCATCAAGAATGCTTGAAAGTCCTCCATAGCATTGAATGACCATTTTTCCCCTTGAAATAGTATACTCAGTTTTGCTGGGTAGGTGATTCTTGGTTTTAATCCCAGTTCCTTTGACTTCTGGAATATCCTATTCCACGCCCTTCGATCCCTTAATGTGGAAGCTGCTAGATCTTGTGTTATCCTGATTGTATTTCCACAATACTTGAATTGTTTCTTTCTAGCTGCTTGCAATATTTTCTCCTTGACCTGGGAACTCTGAAATTTGGCCACAATATTCCTAGGAATTTCTCTTTTTTTTTTTTTTTTATTTTTTTTTTTTATTTAGCTTTTAACATTCATTTTCACAAAATTTTGGGTTACAAATTTTTCCCCTTTTCTCCCCTCCCCCCCCAAACGCCAAGCATTCTAATTGCCCCTATGACCAATCTGCTCTCTCTTCTATCATCCCTCTCTGCCCTTGTCTCTGTCTTCTCTTTTGTCCTGTAGGGCCAGATAGCTTTCTATACCCCTTTACCTGTATTTCTTATTTCCTAGTGGTAAGAACATTACAGTTGATCCTAACACTTTGAGTTCCAACTTCTTTAGCTCCCTCCCTCTCCACCCCTTCCCTTTGCAAGGCAAGCAATTCAATATAGGCCAAATCTGTGTAGTTTTGCAAATGACTTCCATAATAGTTGTGTTGTATAGGACTAACTATATTTCCCTCCATCCTATCCTGTCCCCCATTACTTCTATTCTCTTTTGATCCTATCCCTCCCCATGAGTGTTGACCTCAAATTGCACTCTCCTCCCCATGCCCTCCCTTCTATCATCCCTCCCCACTCTGCTTATCCCTTTATCCTCCACTTTCCTGTATTGTAAGATAGGTTTTCATACCAAAATGAGTAGGCATTTTATTCTTTCCTTTAGTGGAATGTGATGAGAGTAGACTTCATGTTTTTCTCTCACCTCCCCTCTTTATCCCTCCACTAATGAGTCTTTTGCTTGCCTCTTTTATGAGAGATAATTTGCCCCATTCAATTCTCCCTTTCTCCTCCCAATATCTTTCTCTCTCACTGCTTGATTTCATTTTTTTTTAAGATATGATCCCATCCTCTTCAATTCACTCTGTGCACTCTGTCTCTATGTGTGTGGGCGTGTGTGCATGTGTGTGTGTGTAATCCCACCCAGTACCCAGATACTGAAATGTTTCAAGAGTTACAAATATTGTCTTTCCATGTAGGAATGTAAACAGTTCAACTTTAGTAAGTCCCTTATGACTTCTCTTTGCTGTTCACCTTTTCATGGTTCTCTTCATTCTTGTGTTTGGAAGTCAAATTTTCTTTTCAGCTCTGGTCTTTTCATCAAGAATGCTTGAAAGTCCTCTATTTCATTGAAAGACCAATTTTTCCCCTGAAGTATTATACTCAGTTTTGCTGGGTAGGTGATTCTTGGTTTTAGTCCTAGTTCCTTTGACTTCTGGAATATCCTATTCCATGCCCTTCGATCCCTTAATGTAGAAGCTGCTAGATCTTGTGTTATCCTGATTGTATTTCCACAATACTTGAATTGTTTCTTTCTAGCTGCTTGCAATATTTTCTCTTTCACCTGGGAGTTCTGGAATTTGGCCACAATGTTCCTAGGAGTTTCTCTTTTTGGATCTCTTTCAGGCGGTGTTCTGTGGATTCCTTGAATATTTATTTTGCCCTCTGGTTCTAGAATCTCAGGGCAGTTTTCCTTGATAATTTCATGAAAGATGATGTCTAGGCTCTTTTTCTGATCATGGCTTTCAGGTAGGCCCATAATTTTTAAATTGTCTCTCCTGGCTCTATTTTCCAGGTCAGTTGTTTTTCCAATGAGATATTTCACATTATCTTCCATTTTTTCATTCTTTTGGTTTTGTTTTGTGATTTCTTGGTTTCTCATAAAGTCATTAGCCTCCATCTGTTCCATTCTAATTTTGAAAGAACTATTTTCTTCAGTGAGCTTTTGAATCTCCTTTTCCATTTGGCTAATTCTGCTTTTGAAAGCATTCTTCTCCTCATTGGCTTTTTGAACCTCTTTTGCCAATTGAGTTAGGCTAGTTTTCAAGGTGTTATTTTCTTCAACATTTTTTTGGGTCTCCTTTAGCAGGGAGCTGATTTGCTGTTCATGCTTTGACTTCATGTCTCTCATTTCTCTTCCCAGCTTTTCCTCCACCTCTCTAACTTGATTTTCAAAATTCTTTTTGAGCTCTTCCATGGCCTGTGCCCATTGAGTGGGCTGGGACACAGAAGCCTTGATTTCTGTGTCTTTGCCTGATGGTAAGCATTGTTCTTCCTCATCAGAAAGGAAGGGAGGAAATGCCTGTTCACCAAGAAAGTAACCTTCTATAGTCTTATTTCTTTTCCCTTTTCTGGGCATTTTCCCAGCCAGTGACTTGACCTCTGAATATTTTCCTCACACCCACCTCACCTCCTGATCCTCCCAGCCAGTGTTTGTGGTCTGAGATTCAAATGCTGCTTCCAGCCTCAGGGCTTTTGGCGGGGGCAGGGCTGCTATTCAGTGTGAGATTAAATTCAGATGCTCAGGTGAGGGCAGGGCTGCCTCTCAGGCTCAGTTCCCTCAGGGAGTTTATGCACAGACCTTCAACAATGGATCCAGGCTCCTGCCTGCTTGGAGAGCCCTGGTCTGCCGCTGCCCCTCAGCTTCTGTCTCCCGAGGGGGCCCGAGCCATGGGGGCATCCCACTCCCCCCTCGACCCTCCAAAGGGACTCTCTCACAGACCCCCGTCACCTGTGGGTGGAGGTACTTGTGCAGCCGCTGGAGATCCCGTCCCTGAAGCCCGCTTGGATCTGTTCCTCTCGGTGCCGCGGCCACGGCAGGGCTGTACTCAGCTCCCAGTCCCAGCGCCCAGTCCGCAGCACGAAGGACCTTTTACGAGAGGTTTGCAGGTCTCTCCGGAACAGAAATCTCCCTCTTTCCAATGTTCTGTGGCCTCTGGGTGCAGAATTCGCCGTGAGTTACTTCTTTGTAGTTGTTCTATGGGTTGTGGGTTCGGAGCTATGTGTATGTGCGTCTTTCTACTACGCCATCTTGGCTCCCCCCCCAGGAATTTCTCTTTTCGGGTCTCTTTCAGGAGGTGATCATTGGATTCTTTCAGTATTTATTTTGCCCTCTGGTTCTAGAATATCAGGGTAGTTTTTCTTGATAATTTCGTGAAAGATGATGACTAGGTTCTTTTTTTGATCATGGCTTTCAGGTAGTCCCATAATTTTAAAATTGTCTGTCCTGGATCTATTTTCCATGTCAGTTGTTTTTCCAATGAGATATTTCACATTATCTTCTATTTTTTTCATTCTTTTGATTTTGTTTTGTAATTTCTTGGTTTATCATAAAGTCATTAGCTTCCCTCCGCTCCACTCTCAATTTTAAAGACCTGTTTTCTTCAGTGAGCTTTTGAACCTCCTTTTCCATTTGGCTAATTCTGCTTTTTAAAGCCTTCTACTCATTGACTTTTTGGATTTCTTTTTCCAATAGAGTTAGCCTGTTTTTAAAGGTGTTATTTTCTTCAGCATTTTTTTGGGTCTCCTTTAGCAAGCTGTTGACTCACTTTTCAAGCTCTTCCATGGCCTGAGCCCATTGCATATTCATTTTGGAGGTACTGGATGCAGAAGCCTTGACTTCCTCTGACAGTATGCATTGTTCTTCCTCATTCAAAAGGATGGAAGGAAATACCTGTTCACCAAGAAAGTAACCTTGTATGGTCTTATTTTTGTTCCCTTTTTTGGGCATTTTCCCAGCCAGTTACTTGACTTCTGAATCCTTTGTCAAGAGGAGGGTCCTAGTGCTCCTCTTCACCCCAGGACCATGCTCAGGGCTGAGGTTCAGATCAGCTACTCAATTCCCCCAGGGGCTTTAGGCAGGGGCAGGTCAGTCACTCAGGGCTCAGGTTCAGATCAGCTGCTCAATTCCCCCAGGGGCTTTAGGCAGAATGCTTCACAAATGCTGCAGCTGCCTCCACCATTGCTGCCGTCACCACCTGGGGCCAGTGCTGGGGGGTGGGGGGCCCTGCTCCTCTCTCACCCATTTAGAAAAGCCCTCTCACTGATCTTTGAAGCTTTCTTTGGTGCTTGTGGGTTGAGGGATCTGAGACCCTCCTTGCTGGGGATTCTGCCCCAGAGGTCTGTTCTGGTCCTGTTCCTCCTGGTGCTGTGTGGCCAGGGCTAGGCTCTGTTCCACTCAGCATCTCGTGGGATAGACATTTCCTGTCGGCCTTCCAGGTTACCTTTGGCTGGAAATCTCTTTCACTCTGTTGTTCTATAGCTTCTGCTGCTCTAGAATTTGTTGAGAGTCATTTTGTACAGGCATTTTATGGGCTGTGGGGGAAGTGCTAGAGTATGTGTGTCTTTCTATTCTGCCATCTTGGCTCCACCCCCATATCCTTTCTTTCATATGGATTTGTTTACAAATGAAAACAATGCTATTAGTCAGAAAGTTTCTGTTTGTTCCAAACTTGGCTGGTTTAGGACAAGTTGAGTCAGATTTCAAGTGTGGCCTGTAATTCACACCTGGGCTGTAAATGTCAATACCATCCCTAGAGAGAGGAGGAGTTCTGCTGAATCATTCTTGGGAAATATCCCTTTTACAGCTTGCAGAAGTTTAGGAAGAATAATTTAGTAACTTCCAAAAGGCTGGTACAGCAAAGTCCATGGCCACTATCCAGTAACAGTTTGAAGAATGATTACAACATGAAGATAAGCACCAGCCAGGTGATGACATAGGGCAAGGCAGTCTGAACCTTTCTGGTTCAACTTTTCAAGTGATTTAAACATTTTTAGTGATTTACAGAAATTAGTATTGAATTTACCACAGCTCATTTTGAACAGTGTAAAGGTTAACTCAATTAAGTACTTAATATATGGTCATATATCCAATATTTATACAAAATATATATATATTCTATGACATCTATAAAATATGAAATTCTTTTGCGTTCCATAGTGTATACATGTATCTATGATATAGTCCATATTACATATATAGTATATATAGTCCATATATATAGTGTATAGTCCATACTTGTATTCCATAGTCTATATTACACATATTGTCCATATATAGTACATATATAGTCCAGATATATAGAATATATAATCTGTATCTAGAATATATATTGTGTATATGTATATGTTCTAGATACAGAATATATACATAGTGTATCATATATGAACTACATATATATAGTATGAACATACCTATATAGTATATATGGAATATATACTATGTATATCATATAGATGTGAAATATATACATAGTGTATATTCAATTTTATATAATTTAGTATACATACTATCCATTACATAGTATGTATTCTGTATTCTTTAAGATATATAGAATATGGAATACATACATACATTCCATATATTCTATATGTATATTCTATATATTATATAGAATATGAGATACTTATTTATACTGGTAGGTCCAGTGATTTGTGCTGCTTCTAAGTTACAGTTTGGAGATGAAATTTGGGGCTTTAATAAGTGCTTAATAAACATGTGTTGAATGAAATTAAATTGAATGGAAGCTCTTGGAACATCAGGTAGGGACCAACAGACCATACTAGGCTTTTGGCTTGACTAATCTAGTGCCATATAACTGCTTGATCAAGGCAGGTTGTGGCTGACACCTTTGCAGAGCTGTAATTAGGAATTCTTATAACTAGAGCAAATTCAGTTGATAGGGAGGGGAGAAGAATAAAGTCTACCCCTCCCCAGTCAGTTAGACACAGTCATTTTGGGAGAGATGTCAGCCAGTTCCCTAGAGAGTTCAGGCTGGATGCTGGTCATGGGCCATGATGTTTAGGGACCTCCGGGCAAAGAATGACTGAAATGAGGATGAACTAGTCATCCTACCACAATTATGGCTCTGCCTCCTAGCATTTCTGTCCTCTACCCTTCCTCATAGCTGTGCTTGATTTTTCTCCCTTACAGATCTTGGATGAGGTAGAAAAACGTCGGGGCATCTCCCCTGCCCTGGTGCAACCACTCATGAGAAGTGTCATGGAAGCCCCTTTCCCAGCTCTGGGCAAAACCATCACTGTCAAGAACTTCTTGCCAGGCTCTGGAACTGAAGTGAGTGACTAAACTCCTTTATTTCTTGGAAAGAGAGGAGGCGTCAGCCACCAAAAACAGTCAGATGAGGACTGACAATCAGTAGGCAGCAAAATCGGAGTCTTTCTCTCATTGAATTCCCAAGATTGGTATAGGACGCTGTCACTCATCAGCATCACTCATTCAGTCAACAAACGTTTATTAAGCACCAACTTTGTGCCAGGCTTTGTGCTAAGTGTTGAGGATACAAAAAGTGACAAAAGACAGTCCCTGCCCTCAAAGAGATCACAGTCTAAACAAATATATACAAACAAGCTATGTACAGGATAAGTAGGAAATAATTAGTAGAGGCTAGGCCCTGGAGTCAACACGAAGTGAGGAAGGCTTCGTAGAGAAGGTGGGATTTTAGTTGGAACATAAAGGAAACCAGGGAAATCACTAGTTGGAGCAGAGAAGGAGAGTGTTCCAGGCATGGGGGCCAGCCATAGAGAATGCTGGGAGCCTAGTGGCTAGAAGACCAGAGTGACAGAATCACAGTATTCTTCCTGTGGGACAATAAGATGTAAGAAAACTGGAAAGGTAGGAGGGGGCTAGATCATGGGGAGCTTTGAATGCCAGAGCATTTAATGGTACAAGTGATAGAGAACCACTGGTGTTTATTGAAGGCGGAAGGGGGAATATAATCAGACCTGCATTTTAGGAGAGATCGCATTAGTGGCTGAATGGAGGATGGATTGGGATGGAGGAGACTTGAGGCAGACAGACCCACCAGCAGGCTACTGCAGTAATCAAAGACTGAGATGTGATACACCAGAAGAGTAGTGGTGTCAGAGCAGAGAAGGGGGCTTATTCGAGAGATGCTGAAAATGTGAAATCAACAGGCCTTGGGAGCAGATTGGCTGTGGGGGGTGAGAGATAGTGGGAAGTCCAATATGACTCCTAGCTTTCAAGCCTTAGAGGCTGGCAAACTTACTATGTGCCAAGCTCTAGGCATATAAAGAAAAAAAATCAGAAATAGAGTAAGATAAACCATCCCATCTAGATACTCCTGATGATGTACATGGCAATTTTCTTGCCAATGTCTTTTTTTTGGCGGGGAGGGGCACCTTCCTAATCCCTGCCCTCAGCAGACATTGGTCCTTTATTTAAACTAATGTTCTGACGCAAGCAGTAGCCCTGGGCAATGAAGAGATGAATAATTCCAGAGTTCGGACATGATTGAGCTAGATAGGTAGGACCTTAGGGTAATCCAGTAAACCCCATTTTTTACAGATACCAAAAATCTTCTGGCTAATTAGCCAGACCTGAACCCAGGTGTTCATATTTCCAGTGCACATTCTTTTCCACTACATCATTCTATCTCCTTGATGCTCTTGCACTCCTTTCCCTGAGATCTCATGGGCCTGAAAATCTAAAGACCTGGGTTCCAATCTCGGCTCTGCTGTTAACTAGCAATATGACCTTGGGTAAGTCATGGTTCCACTGTGGGCCTTGGTTTCTTCTTCTGCCAAGTCTTGTACTAAATGGAGCCCTCACCACTGAACTCATTCCTCTTACAGGTGATTGAACTGTGTCGGCCTCTTGACTCCAGGCTTGAGCACGTCGATTTTGAATCTCTCTTCTCATCTCTCAGCGTCAGGCACCTGGTCTGTGTCTTTGCTTCCCTACTTCTGGAGAGGCGGGTCATCTTTATTGCAGATAAGCTCAGGTACACACCTCACCCTTTTATGTTATATTCCACTTTGTGTTGTGATAATCACTCGTATAATGCCATGAAGTTTATGAAGCACTTTCCCAAACACTACCTTGACAAATGAGTACCATCTGACTGCTGTCCAACCAATTGCTCCTACTGGCTCCGCTGTCCCCTGAAGAAAAAACTAAGAGCCTCAAAACAAATTGGTCACCCTAAAATCACACCTAACTTAATCCCGAACGTTCACATCCAAGAGTGAGGCATGACAAAGAGAATGAATAAGAAAGGAAGGAAAAAGAAAAAGATTAGAAAAGAAAGGGAACATAAAGGAGGTAAAAGAAAGAGGCATATGTGTTATGGACAGCATAGAGAAGAGAATGCAGAAGAGACAGGTTTAGAAAGGAGAAAGCCCATTGGACTAGATTAGACATCCAGGGTCCTGGGTACTGGTCCTGGTCCTGGTCCTGGTCCTGCTGTGAAGAACAAGTCATAGCAGAGCTGGGGAAAAACCACTGAGTCAGTTCAAAATTCCTGCAAGTAAACATATTTATAGTTTTCAAATATTAGAATTTTTGAATATATCCTTTTACCTTAGATCTGAGACCAGACAGAGAACCTAATGTAGGCATTGACCAAAATCATAATGACAAAATCATATCAGATTACTGGGAGTGATCTTGTTGGCTCTTGGATCCATAACTTGTGGGGAGAGATGTAACCAGCAGGATTCAGAGAAGGAATTTTAGGCTAGGGAATGTGGGTGAGAAGGTAGGAGAAATGTCTAGCCTAGAAAATGTGGTTGAATGGAGGGAAAAATAAGAGAGAAAAAGAGAAAGCATTTATTAAGTATCTTATGTATGTGCTGGGCACTGTTAGAGACACAAAAGAAGTCCAGAGACAATCCCTGCCCTGAGGATTGCCCTCATAGTCTGATGAGGGACGCACTGTGCAAACAACTATGTACAAACAAGCTAGATAAAGGACGAATAGGGAATCAGAGGTGATGCGCTAGAATGAAGAGAAACTGTAAGTCTTCCTGTAAAAAGTAGGATTTTAGCCGAGACTTGAAGGAGGCCAGGAAAGATGACAAGGCTATTCCTACCCTCAGGGAGCTTATATTCTAAAAGAAAAAGTCAACACAAAAAAGAGTTGGAGAGGGAAAGAAGGGCATAGAAACTGTAAGGAAGTAGAAAAAGAAGTCTGAAGAGTGAGTTGGGCTAGAAGAGTTGGAAGAAGCCAAGTGATTGGGTCTAGCCAGAGGTAGGAGGTTAAATTAAGAGAGCTGAGAAATTTATGCGTTCCATATTTTAAAAAAAATTTGAGAACTGTGTGTTAGCAAGTACACATGACTTATAATGCATAAAGGAAGTAGTCAGATAGCATAGAGGATAGAAATGTTGAACTTGTCAGGAAGACCTGAGTTTAAATCCTGCTTCATACACTAGCTCTGTGACCCTGGCTAAATTATTTAACTTGTCTGTGTCTCCACATCCTCATCTGTAAAATAAGGGATTTGAACTTAATGGACTTTAAAGGCCCTTCCAACAAAACAAACAATTGTAAATTTCCTCAGCTTAGAGAATGACAGCAAGAGTCTTTGACTTTGGATGTAAACTCTACGGAGTTTATCGAGGCCCGCTGAGATGTGAGGTGACCTGCCCAAGTTTGAATCCAAGTCTTCTTGGCTCCCATTCAGTTTCCTTCTGAACAACATTGATATTGTTCCTTTATGTCAAGGGTTCATAACCTTTTTGGGGTCATGGAACTCCTGGCAATCTGACCCCTTCCTAGTACCCTATCAACCATGCCAGTCTGCACAGGACGTGAGATAAAATATGACAATAAGGAGCATTTGTTGGAGACATATTGTGGGGAGAGATAGAAAGTCAGCATTTGCAATTGTCCTTCCAATTGCAGGTCTGGTTACCCTAATGTTGTTGCGCACACACACATACACACACACACTCATACACACACTCATACTCATACTTTTTTATGTAAATAATTTACTCTGTTTTGTCATATCCTAGCTTGGATTTTTTTAAAAATTGGCTATTTGTTATACTCTCATTGATTATTTTTTAATGTTACCTTTGGCAAAGTAAGGAAAGAAATTCTGTCTCTTTAAGCTTGAAGCTGGAGCCTGGCAGCTGGAAACTCTCCAGTTCCCTGGGTACTGGGGAATTCAGATGAGAGTCCTCAAAGTCAGAGATGAGAAATGACACTTCAATGACCAAAATGTGATTCCTCAGCAGTCTAATAACACCCTTTGGTTTTTGTTTTATTTTTTAGTTCCTGCTCCCTCCCAGCTCCCATCTTTTGGTGACTCTTGACTTTTAGTCAAGCAGTCCTACAGCCATGAGTTTAGAGGGGATAGAGTCATAAGACTTCAGAGACCAAGGCAGAATATAGAAGATAACTCTGATAAATATAGTTATTGATTTCCTGGCAGGTAGGACATAGAGGTGTCAGTTGTGGGATGAAAGATAAAGAGGCGTTGTACTAGAATAGAAAAACACTACAGTTGAAAAAGCTCTGGAAATGGAGTCAAAGGGGCAGCTAGGTGGTGCAGTGGATAGAGTGCCAGGCCTGGAGTCAGGAAGACTCCTCTTTCTGAATTGAAATCTAGCCTCAGACCCTGGGCAAGTCACATAACCCTCTTTGTCTCAGTTTCCTCATCTGTACAATGAACTGGAGAAGGAAATGGCAAGCCACTCCAGTATCTTTGCAAAGAAAATCCCAAATGGGGTCACCAAGGGTCAGACATGACTGAACAGCAGTGGAGTCAGAAGTCCTAAGCTTGTCTCTTCCTGTATGACTGTGGGCAAATGTCTTAGGGCCTCAGACTCTTTGGGTTATACTGGATTAGTAGTTCTTAACTTTTTTGTGTCATGGATTCCATCAGCACCCTGTTGAAACTGATGAACCTCTTCTCCAAAAAAAAATTTTTTTAATTCATAACTGAAAGAAACGCTAAATTTCAGTTAGAGGTTAGTGAACATAATGATATAATTTTTTTTATCCAAGTTCCCAGGTCCCCTGAAATCTGTCTGGATGCCTGGTTAAAAACCCCTGAATTAGATGACCTCCAAGTTTCTTTTTTTACTGTTACACTCTATGACCCTTTTCTAGAGTTGGACTGGAAAAAGTGCAGCCTAGGAAAGAGGAACAGGATCAGAAAGTTGATGGGTATGAAGAAAGATGATGAGTAAGGAGAGCTCAAGAGACCAACCACCATTTCCGGGGTGAGGGCAGCAGGACATTGCCCACAAAGACACAGTATGGCATCATAGAAAACTCAATGTGGAATCAGATCAGGATTCAAATCCAGCTCTGCCAATGCCTGTATCGTCTTGAAAAATCTCATTACTTCTCTGTGTCTGTTTCCTCATCTATAAAATGAATAGATTGGATGCCTTTATTTCACGACTTCAGTGGCACTAGCTAATCTATAAAATCCCATGAACCGTTGTGAGATCTGAGAAGTGAATCAGGCCCCCAAATCTCTGGTGCTCAGATTGCCAAATTATCACATACCCAGTGCCACTTGTCTCTGCACAGAAGGAGAGAAGTTCCTGATGGGTAGTAAAAAATTAATTACTTAGAGTAAGTTTGTTGGCAGATAATTTGGAATAATGATTAACTTTCTTAATTGCTGAGGGTTGCTCAGAAATTCAGTATAAAGCACTAGTGAAAGAGAGATGTTTTTCCAGGCCTTAATTTTTAGTATATAACAATATAACTTGTTCAAAGTCACATGAAAGTCAGTAATGTAGTTAGGAATAGAGAGGACTAAAACTCTGGTTTTCTTTATTCCCAGTCCAAGATGCTTCTTCCTGAACAACACTGACATTCTTAAGATTAATATTTTTAAATGAATAAAATAAAATACATAGGATGACAAAGGATGTAATTTTTTTTCCCATCCAAGCATCTATCCAGAGTTGATGGACCCCAAGTTAAGAATCCCTGTCTAAAGACAAAGACTTAGGTACAACCACAGGTTTAGGTAACCAAGACCTAGATATAGGTTGATGTCCCTCACCAAGGGCTAATTGTTTAAGGGAGAAAGCTTATGCCCCCATCTGAGCTGCTGAGCTCAGGACAGTTGTCATGAAATATAAGTCTTGTGAAGAGCAAACATATTTTATTCGCTAACGGCTGTGATCTAACAGATGCCCCAAGTTCAACAAGAACAATTAAGTAACTTTAGGGATAGAAGGCTAAACGGAACCTCAGTCCATGAACTGACTAATTGTTCTTGCCTTGTTGCCTTGTGACAGACATTAGCCCGTGGACGTTTGCTAGCCATAACATAAACATCTATAGTCTTCCTTTCATGGTCACTGCTATTGAATTATTAACCCATTGCAAGAGGAAATACCAGGGAATCACCCCTCACAGTGCATGAACTAGGAGAGGTTTTTTTCAGTTGAGCCAAAAAAACAAATCTAACAAGTATAGAGTGACTGCTTGATTCTGTTTCATCTTTAGAATGGATATTGAGTGTTTCTTAAAGTCTTGTCAAGCCAAAATTTGGCAGATAGAAAGGAAAGAATGTTGAGGGCGGGGGTGACGGAGTCTGCTGTTGTCATAGCAACCCAAGTAAATATTCCCATAATACCTCTATCCCCATTCTCCCTGCTGATAAATCAAAAATAAAAAAGTTTATGAAGTTTATTCTCTCCCATCACTTCCCTGCCACCCCGCAACCCTCAAAGCTTTGTTCAAACCTTCCACAAAAGCCAAATCTACATCCAGGGAAGGAAGCAAACATACTTGTTTACATTTAATATAAAGTCAGAAGAATGTGGCTCAGGATAAAGAAATTATTTTCTTTTTATCTTTTTAGGTGATCTCTTAGGTCCCTTCTAGGTCTAACATTCCATGAGGCCACCACCCCATGAAACGCTGAGAAGCATTTATCTAAATTCCAATCTAAATTCAGAACACTGGCTAGTGTCAAGATTAGGTAACCAATCTTGATAATTACTGGAATTTTATCTTATCTGTAACATATGTTTACATGGCATATTGTATAACTGTGCATTAGTGAGTAAATATATCCCTCTTTGTGGGCATAAATATATTTTTGTGTTCTGTTGGCTTATTATAAATCATTTTCTCTTTTAGCTTATAAATTCTTCAAATATAGATACTATATCCTTCTTAGAATTTGTAATTCCCCATGATGTGTGGAGGTACTGTGCCTGTAATTTTAGTAACTGTTATGGAGTAGTTGGTGTTGTTTTGGATTTTAGAGTACAACTTCTACAATTTGCATATTCCCAAACATGGGTGATTTAGCAACTCAGAGATTATATACATTATCTAGGCAAGTATACATTTCTCACTTTTAAATAATTTTGTTACATTCATTGAAGTAAATAAAACAATATGTAAATATGAGCTATAATATAGAGGATCAGGAGTGATGACCTTACTCTGGGCTCAGATCTTCTTTCCCATGGTTAGGGTCATGGAATTTAGAACTAAAAGAGACTTCATAGATCAGCTAGCTCAACTGAAGCATCGAATTGTTATTTTAAGATAACATATCATTTGAAGCAAGATTTAAAAGAAATACAGTGTAGACCTACAGAATGATGCCTTTTCACATTTTTTTATCCACTGCTATTTAACTTCACATTTTTTCTTCGGATTAGATTCCTTCCTCAGTTATGCTTATTCAGTTTTCCCATTTTGGTGGTTTGGGATCATCCGCATTGTGAAAACTTGCTCCTTGGACTTGCCCTCCTTAGTCTTGCTACTCTGCTTAAAGTGCTCCAGATACTTTGTTTATGTAGTATAAAAATATATAGTATATTTACTTATATAGTATACATATAAATTATATATTTAAATATTTACGTATATATAAATTTATATATTTATATAAATAGTTACATATTTATATAGCTCCCTCAGACACTGTTATTTAATGATGTAGTGGAAAGATCACCGGACAGAATCAGAAGACCTGAGGTTTGGTCTTGGTTCCACCACTCACTAGCCAAATTGCATCAGGCAACTTATATACTCTCTGAGCTTCAACATCTTCATCTGTAAAATGGGAACAGCAATGCTTTGATTGTCTTACTTCCAAAATAGTTGTAAGGGATGAACTTTGACAATTGGAAAGCAGTATAGAAATACAAAATTATTATTATCGTCAAAATGAGCACTTGCCAGTGAGTCATAAAGGTGACTTCCTGTAGCATCTCTTCATTGTTTTTATTTTCTAAATAGAAAACTCCTTTTGCCCATGCTGGTTTCTCTTTTATATAGACTTTGTTAGAACTAGAACAGACCTTCAAGATACTGGCTTCAACCCAGTCATTTTTATAAATGAGGAAATGGAAACCCCAGTGGGTAAAGAGATTGATCCATGGTTACATAGTTGATTAGGGAAAGAGTCAGAATTAGAGCCCAGATCTTTGAACACTAAGTCTAATACCATTGTCTTTCCTTATGATTCGGAACTGCCATAGTTATTTCATCACCCTTTTCTGGAGCTTACCACTAGTGTGAGAGTTGATTGGTTGTTGTCCTTCGTCTTTGGAGAAGACCAAAATGACGTCACCATTGTAAAGTGAAATTTCAGTGTGTCCGACTGTGACTGATCAGACCAATATGAGCTTGGAATGCTCTACCACAGGTTGGGCACAGATAGTCCATTTGAATATTTGGGGTGGATATCCCAAATTTGTGCATCCTATGTTTACTTTGTGCTGTCTCAATTCTGCTTTGCTCAAAGAACACAGCACCTTTTCTTATGTGGGCACGCCATGCTGAGTGGTCCTGTGCCAGTGTCTCCCGTGTTGCACAGTCAAATCCAAAGTTCTTGAGAGAGACCTTGAGAGTGTCCTTGTATCGCTTCTTCTGACCACCATGTGATCACCTGCCCCATGCAAGTTCTCCATAAAATAACCTTTTTGACAAGCATACATTTTGCATTTGAACAACGTGGCCAGTCCATTGGAGTTGCGCTCTCTGAAGCATAGTTTGAATACTTGGCAGTTCAGCTCAAGCAAAGACTTCAGTGTCTGGTAACTTATCATGCCAGGTGATCCTCAGAATCTTCCTAAGACAGTTCAAATGGAAGCAATTCAGTTTCCTGGCATGGCACTGGTGGACTGTCCATGTTTCACAAGCATATAACAATGAGGTCAGCACAACAGCTCTGTAGACCTTCAGTTTGGTAGTCAGTCTAATACCTCTTCTTTCCCAAACCTTTATTTGGAGCCTCCCAAACGCTGAGCTAGCTCTGGCAATGCATGTATCAACCTCATTGTCAATGTATACATCCCTGGAAAGTACACTACCGAGGTAAGTGAACTTATCCACAGCATTCAGAACTTCTCTATTTGTTGTAACCAATGGTTCCATGTATGGATGGTGTGGTGGTGGCTGATGGAGCATTTGTGTTTTCTTTGTGTTAATTATTAGGCCAAAATTAGCACAGGCAGCAGAGAATTGATCCACGCATTGTTGTGTCTCAGCTTCAGAGGCTGCATTGAGTGCACAATCATCTGCAAACAGAAAATCATGCACCAACACTCCCTCCACTTTGGTCTTGGCTTGTAACCTTTTCAGATTGAAGAACTTATCATTATTATAGTAGTTGACCTTGATGCCGTGTTCATCCTCATTGAAAGCATTTGTCAGCATGGCAGAAAACATCATGCTAATGAATTCTGAAGAGTTAATTAAATCACCTTAGCAACTGCTGGGGCTTTTACAACAGACAGAAATATCCTGACCTATTCAATCTGGCAAATATATAGAGAGCACCTAATATATACAACAGACTGGGTGAGGCACAAGAGATACAAAGATTAACAGACCCTACCCACAAGGAGTTTATAGTCTTAAAAGCTTCCACTTTTCCTATGCTCAGTAGACCTCTGAAGTTTTTCTATAACCAAAATTTTATCAGAGATTCATAAAATCACAAAATCTCCCTGTTAGAAGGGACTTCAGAGGTCATTTAAACCAACCTATACCTGTTGGAGAATTCTCCATACCACCAAGAGTAATATTATACCTCCACTGGAACACTTCCAGTGATCACTGAAATCACTGCCTACCAAGATAACCCATTCCACTATGAATGGCTCTGATTGTTAGGAAAATGTCCTTCCTATCAGACTAAAATCTATCTCTCTGCAGCTGCCGCCTAGTTGTTCTGCTTTCTAGGTCCAAGAAGGATCAGTCTTCTCCATGACAGTTCTTCCAGTAGTCAAAGAGAATATTTTTTTTCTTCTCCAGACTAAACATCTTCAGTTCCTTCAACTTATTCTTTCATGGCATGGTTTCTTTTCCTCTTACCATCATGGTCACCTTCATCATAAGAGGTCACATGGTACAGTGGAAGGAACAATAGCCACAGAGTGACAGGATCTACGTTCATATCCCAGAGGTTCTGAGTTCAAATTCCATCTCTGTCATTTACTCCTTGTATAAACCTGAACTAATCACTTAACTTCTCCGCATCTCAGCTCACTCATTTACATAATGAAGAGTTTGGAGTAGATGAGCTCTGAGGTTACTTCCAGCTCTAAATCTGTAATCTGGACATACTTCATTTTGTTAATATCCTCCCCAGAAATGTATTGCCCAGGACCTGAACGCAGTACTCCAGATGTGGTATGGCTTGTCTTATTTACGACAAAGTAGGAGCAGGTTTGGCATAATAGTTTCTAGTTTGGGGGCAGGGAATGGATTACTGGGGACATTCCATAATCCTAACAGAGGAGACCTACTCAAAACGGCCATTAAGAGCCTATGAGCTGGAGTCTCACTGCCAGATCAATGTTACACCCTCCAGAACTCATCCCCACCCACCAAACATCCAAATTATTTTTGCAATCTCTTCCTTTGCTTTTCTGTCAACCAATGGGCAGGCTCCATTCTGTATCCTTCCCCTGCTCAAACTACCATTCCCATTCCCCCGTTCTACAAGCCAAGCACAGCTGCCAGAACTGGTGATTGTCCCACCACCCCCACCTTAATTAAAGCCAGCTGTGAGTACACTCCTAGCCTCCAAGAGTTCCTGCCTCCCCATCCCCCTGACCTCCTTTCCAGTCTAGTAAAAGCAGTATGAAACTAGGTAGAACCTAACATGGGGAGGTGAGGAGAGGTGTCATCCTTATCCACTTTTAAAATCTGTGTCCAACTTTGTATATCCCAAGAAGACTTATCATCATTCCTAGACACAAAGCTCCTCCCCCTCAAACCAGGCTCCTGAATGGAAAGGCTCCCCTGGCCCTTAGAAGTCAGGGAAGGAATTCTCATTAGAACCAGTGGCAGCCTAAGAAATGCATGTATTTCCATCCTAGCTGCTTTCTTTTCTCTTCCATTACCTAAGGAAACCTTTGGGGAATCCACAGAAGCTCACTTTTCTTTCCTGTTCATGCGCAGTTGGACTTTGATATCACTTGAAAGGAAAGAAGACACAGCACAGCACCAGTTGGCATGACCCACAGTGGAGCACTGACCATGGCACTGCCCCACTTAACGCTTGCTTGAACCTGGGCTCTCTTCCCTGCTGCTGGCCAACAGGGCTTCTTTCTTTTTCATGCGTGGACCTGAGAGATGTAGCAGATACGTTTTGCTCCCTCGCTGGGCCTTTCTAGAGTATCCTTTGATAGTCTCTTGCAGACCTTCAGTGATTTTAATTTAAATCTAAACCAAATTTGGAAATCCATGTCCTGTAGCAACAGGCTGCCTCTCCCCTCCCCTACTTTTTTTTTCTTTCCTTGAAAGTTTAAGGGAAAAAAAAAATCTGTTTCCTAGTAAAGTTTGGGTTGTAAAGACCTGGTTTTTAATTTAACCTTAAGCAGGCCACTTATTTCTTGGCCTCCTTGTCTTTAAAATAAAAGATTTTAAGCAAATTGCTGTTAATTGGTTAAATGAAACTGGGACAGTAATCATTGATGATTTACATTGGGGCAGACACACTAGTCTGGGGTTGTGATTTGATAGCATTAGAAAAGCATTCCACTGACCCTTAGGGGTACCCCTTGAACCCTGAAGGGAACATGTACACAAGTCACCAGCCCTCTGGGAGCCTGACTAATCGGTTCAAGTGGGAGTTAGAATGACAGTCCCTAAGGTTTTTTAAAGACCACATATATAATAAATTCAACATGTAACTTTTTTTAAAATGAAGGTGTTGAAAGGATGATTTTCTAAGGCAGATATCTCAGGAATTCTATAAATCTATATTCTATGACTTTTCTACTAGTGAAGATGGGTCTACATATTGAGGAAACAATGAGGGAGTGATTTATGTGACAAAGGATATAGGTATTTGAAAAGAGAGTGTCTTTTTTCAGCCTCTAATTTTTTTTTCTACCCTAAATGTTTGTGAGAGAAAGAGTATTATCTTCTGCAGGGATGACATTATTTGAAAATTTTTGTGTAGAAGTCACCTCATGTCTAAGCCATTTGACTCAATTCCTGATATCATTCTCTCATTTATTCTCATCTAGACTATGTTAGCCTGCTAGCTGTTCTTTTTGCCCCAACCCTATTTTCTCTCAGATACAGCTCCCATACCAGAGTAATCTTCCCAATGCATTGGGTTTTTTTAAATTATATCATTTTTCTGCTCTATAACTTTCAGTGGCTCCCACCTGCCTAATGAATAAAGTATAAATTCTTTATCCTAATGTTCAACGAATCCCATGACCTGGTTCCTACTTGTCTTTACAACCTTTTCTCATACTTTTCCACTTCCCATTCCTGTCAAAATGGACTACTCATTCATCTCACTTTGATTCTATTTTTTTTATATATTTATGCATTTCCTTGAACCATCTCCCAGATCTACTATTTGTTGAATGCATTGTTGGTTGGTTGAATTTTCCCTCATGGAAGGTCTGACTTAACTATGCTGTCTCCTCCCATCCCAGTAAAGAGAAGGTATTCAGGTAACAACTTGAGTATATATTGTCGAGGATGGTCTTTGAGAAGAGCAAGAAATGAATTGGTCTTATTACGTCTGGTGTCCTTTCTCATCTCTGAAGTGATCATTCAATCAGAAAGGCACACCATGGTGTTAATTAAATGTACAGATCATCCAGCCCTAGGAGGCATTTCAGAATTCCAATGAATATTGAGGAACACAGATATTTGTGAAAACTGGGAACTGGGGAGGTTAGATGATCCAGGCAGGAAATAACTCAACAAGATTTAATTTAGAAAACTGTAATCTAATATCTCTGGAAGGTGGAGGAGCTAGAAGAGAAGGGAGAAAGAATCTACCATATCAGGCTTTTTTTTTTCTTTCACCTTCAACAGAAGAATATTTTCCAAACCAATCAAGGGGGAACACAATGACGCCAATGGTGCCACAGATTTATGGCACAGAACAAGAGTGATAAGCTGAGGTTTCTAGGCTTGTCTTGCCTCTTTTTGTTTTAACTGAAATTCATCGGGGTAGGGAGCTTCTGGAGCAGAACTTCGCTGGCCACTTCAGTTCAGATCCACTGACTTTCTCCACAATTGAAAGTTTTAAAGAATTGCTTCTTGGGTCAGTTAGGTGGAGTTTTAGCTCTGGAGTTAAGAGAACCTGAGTTCAAACCCAGCCTCAGACACTTACTAGCAAAGAGAGAAAGAAAGAATATGAGTTGTCTCTGGTATTAAAAAGGAAAGTGACTTGTCTAGGGTCATATAGCCAATGTGGAGCAGGGGTAAGACTTGAACCCAGGTCTTTCTGACTTCAAGACCAACTCGCTATCCACTATACCACACTACCTTTATATATGCTTTGTATATAGGTAGTTCTATACCACATTTGCCAATGTTTGATTCAACAAATATTCATTAAAGACCTATGTTGAATGACTAATATGGAAATATGTTTTGTATGCCTTCATACTTAAAATTGATACCATATTGCTTGCCTTCTCAATGGGAGAGGGAGGGAGAGAATTTAGAACTCAGAATGTTTAAAAATTAATGTCGAAGTATGTGTATATGTGTACATGTGTGTGTGTATATACATGTATGTATGTGTGTATATATATTGAGATATAGATATATATATTTATCTATAATATGGATATATATACACCTAAGTTGATGCTGGACACTGAAAGGCTTACTAAAAAAATTTTGCCTTTTTCCGTGAGGACTGGGTTGAAAGGGCATGTGTGTGACTCAGTTAAAATCCATCCCATTTCCTCCACACCCACGCTAGAAGAAAAAAACTTCATAGAAGTTCTGAGCTGAAAAGGACCACAGAGATGATCTTGGAGAGAGGATGAAGTATGATGAGATGGAAAAGATGAGATGGAAAATCACAGTCTGAGGTTGAAGCTCAGTTTGCCCAGGGGTCTTCTGGTAATTGTTTACCAACTAGCTCCCCATCCCTCAAAAGAAATGTGGGTACAACATACTTTTAAGTCTAATCTACATTAATAAAATTTACCCATCCTTTTCTTAAGTCTGTACAATAAGCAGAATAATAAATCAAACCTTGATTTATTGTGTTTGCTGATTTCTGAGGTGTAAATGCTTATGGTAAAAATTTAATAATGAACTCTCTTGAGCCAGCTCCAGTGTACCCCTGGCTCTGGCTCTTATTATCTGGGGGATCTTCAACAAGTCACAACCTCCATGGATATCAGTCTCCTCATTTATATATGTATAATGTATAATGAGGGAGGCTGGACCAAACATGTTCATATTTGTGATTTAATAATGTCTCCATCCCTTGTCTATAGTCTAATTTCTCTCGATTTTCTCTCAGGCTCAGTTTTCCTCCTTTAGTAAGAGACCTTAATTTTTATGGCTTAGTTGGTCTATCCCTTTGCCTTACCATCAATCTGTTCTGTTTACAAGTGTAGCTAATATCTAAGTAGTCCCTTAGCAGGTAAGAGCCCACAAACTGAAAGTATGTTTTATTTTAATGTAAAGGAGGAGGATTCTCCCCTACTTCAATTGATGTTTACGTTAAGAAAGTCCAATACAGTAATCCAGAACCCAGTTATCCCGAACAAGCAATTGAGCAACCTTGCCTTTCTAGAGCATAGCCAAGAACCAGAAAGAAAACAAAAAAAGGCCCGAAGTATCCACAGCAGTCCATAGTCAGTAAACAGGAGGTTCCTACTTTATGCCATTCACTGTACTAAGCACATATATATCAGAAAAACATAAGAAGGACATTACCTGCTCTTGAGGAGCTCATAATCTACTGGGGGAAGACAGCCCTAAAAAAGAGGAAAGGGGTTGTTGTTGTCTGTCCTTCATTCTTGGAGAGGACCATGGCCTCAGGAAAGTGATGCTGTGACTTGCATGTAAATTGAATTTAAGTGAGGCAGGGCCGTGCAAAGTCACCAGCCTCACTTTCTCCTCCAGAGCCATCTGAGTCCAGGGGCCAGATAGAGATCAGGAAGACTGGAGATGGCCCCCAGTGAAAGGGGTATGGGGGGAAGAAAAGAAGAGTACCCAGAGAGAGGGCATGATAATTCCCAAAGCCAGGTGGAAGAAGATGAAGTAACTGCCCTGGGCCCCCTCCTGAAATGGAGGATCTAGGAGAAGTTCTGTGATGTCTACCCTGTTCAGTCAGAAAGAGGGAGGGACCCTAGGGCCTGAGGATACTGAGAAGGTTTCAGAGCTGATGTCATCTTGCAGGATGATGAGTTACTGGAGATCACAAAGTCCAGGAGAGCAGTCTGGATGGAAGATGAATCAATCAGTGTCAAACCAAGCTTGGCTCTCCCACCAGCTGAGAAAATGTACTTCCCTGTCTCCCTGGCAGAGCTGGGGGACTATGAGTATGGAATGATGCATAGATTGTCAGAGGAAGTTGCTAAGCTGCTTGGTTTTGCTGAATTTTTTCCTTTAGTTTTTTATTACAAAGTATGTCTCGCTGCCATGGGGAGCAGGGAGAGATATATTAAGAATTAAAGGCAATATAGAAACAAAGACATCAATAAAAATAAATCTAAAAGATTCAGTTTCACAAAATCCCATACTCTAGAGGTCAGGTACATTATAAAACAGCCCCCCATCCCTTTACTCAAAAATCTATCTACTTTTTTTTTACATAATAAGTTTAACAATGTTTTTTATTTGATTTCTAAACCTACAACATACTAGCAGTAGCAAATGAGATGGGAAAGGAAGGGCTGCATAAAGAAAAGTGATCACTAGTAACCTAACAGACACAGGGAAGAGAGCAAAATTATAAAATGAAGACACAAGGACTCAAGTGCAGCGGTCTGGGGGCATTTTTCTTAGGCCAATCTGAGACAGTAAACACCACATCGAGGGATATTGCAAAACTGGGCAGTAATTGATGTTCCTAATGACTCATTAAGAAAGTAATTCAATTGAATTCAGTATAATCTGACTGAAGGGGCAAATGAGTATATTATATTTTGGAAAACCTTTCATCCAAAATGGTGAAAGGAAAAGAATAGCTTGAGTAGTTAAAGGAGTAAACCAGGGCTATTTAGAAAATTCAGCTCCCACCCCAAACTGTGAAGTTTGGAAATGATTTCATAAAGCAAAAAAATTAGCAAGTTCACATTCCAGGAAAACTATAGTATGTAGCGAGATTGTCCCCAGATTAATTTTTACCTGAGGAACTCCATTAGTAAGTTTGGCTGGTGACTTGGCACTAGAAAGGTAGAAGGGGCAGGTAAGTGGCACATAGGGATTCAAAGTTAGACCGTTAGGATTTTTTGCCTGTTGAGGAAAAATGAAAAATGAAGACAGATTATCTCTGAAAGAATGGTAGTCACTAATGTGAAAATGTGTTTAATAGGAAAGTATGTGTAAAAACCCATATAAGATTGCATGTCATCTTGGGGAGGGAGGGAGAGAGACGAAAATTTGGAATTTATGGAGGTGATTGTTGAAAACTGAAAACTAATAAATTCTTTGTGGGGGGAAATGATAGTCACTGAGAAAAAAGGCTTTGATTGATGAAAATCTAAATTATAAGCATCTTTTCAGGGAGCCAGCTATTGTAAAAGGTATACTAACAACTCTGACTCTAGGCTCAAAGTTAGGGAAGCTTGGTGGTGCAGTGGGTAGAGTGCTAGGCTTGGAGTCAGGAAGACTCCTCTTCTTAAGTTCAAATGTGACCTCAGACACTTACTAGTAGTGTAAGCCTGGGCAAGTCACTTAACCCTCTTAGCTCAGTTTCCTCATCAGTAAAATGAGTTGGAGAAGGAAATGGATGGCAAACTTCTCCAGTCCCTTTGCCAAGAAAACCCCAGATGGAGTCTTGAAGAGTCAGAAACAAACAACTTTATAGAGTGCCACTTGCAATGTAATTTGTCACAAATTTATGGGGCTTGAACCTATAAATGCCTTAGGTGGGAATTTGGAATATTCCCATCGTAAGTTGGGCTTTGGGAAAATTTTGGAATAAAGTAGAGGAAATTAAGCCTATTTTCTTATCTCTGCCCCCTTCGAAAAAACCAAAAAAAACCCAAACCTACTTATAAAGTACTCTGTCCGGCCTAATGCCGTGGGCTGCTGGGTCCTCTTACCTATCTCAGGTCTTGGGTGATCAGCCAGATAAACATATGAGAGAAGAGACCGCCAGAGTGAAGCAGAGGTGTAAGCTTTATTCCAGATACAAGCTACATGTCAGCATGCAGGGCGAGTTCTCCCCACGGGAGCCCCCTTCTCCTTCCTGAGGAGAAAGGAAACCCCCCTCTCAGGCTTTCCTGTCCCCATTTAAGCTCTCTCAGCTGCATAGTTCGCTAGTAGACCATGCATGCTCTCAGCCCTTTAGCCAATTAAAAAAAGGTGTGCTCAGACCACAGACCAATCTCAAGGGTGGGATGCTCTCCCCAGCAAGTTCCCACTGAGAAGAGGTGGAAAACAAGATAACTCGTGTCTCACTCCCTCAATTCCCAGCTGTCCTCTGGGTGGCCTCGTGAGAGCTCAGCAGTTTCAAGAAGCCCTCACCTTTACCTGACCCGAGACCATTCCCGTGAGAACTGCGCTTGTGCCTTAACAGTACTCTTGATACAAGGATAATTTCATGTTTATTATTTAGAGGGGAAGTATCTTCTAAGTATATCAGAAAGCACGTCTTTCCCCTTAGTCTGAAAGCATTTATTGAGCACTGTGCAAAGAAGTAGGGATCCAAAGAATAAACAAAAACAGTTCCTGCCCTCAGTGAACTCACATTCTTATAAGAAACACAACACATGCATAAAGCGATGCATACAAGATAAAGAGAGTAGATGAGGGATGGCCTTGGAAGGGAAGCCACTAGCAGCTGGGGGCTACTTCCTGCTGGAGGTGGCCTTTAGACTGAGTCCTAAAAGGGATTCTGAGAGGTGGAAGATCAGATTAAGAGCATAATGCTAATGCAGTGGCACAAAAACAAGCAAAATCCCCAATAATCCCCTGGGCAATTCCCAGAGTTCTTTGGAACTTAGTTTGGGAAATACTCTTATAGGGTACTGAGTGTTTCACCAACAAGGAAATCATGAAAGCCTTTGATTGCTGTTTTTCTAGTCTAATGTACAAATATTCAGACTCAGTAAAATAGAACCACATATGAGCAAGGGTCCCCAGTCTCCACCATGGGGTAATTCTAAATACTTCTGTTATACTTTTCTCAGAAAGGTCTCACCACCTACTCTGTGCCCAAGAAGACAATCTCCGTAGGCAAGCTTTGAGCATTGAGGTTCTCATCCTTTGTTCACCTTCCTGAAATAATCTTATCTCTTTGTTCTATGGCCTGGTCACCAGTACCCTCTCGAAGTGCTGCCATGCTATGGTGGCCCTCATCTATCCCTTCACCTGGCAACATACCTACATCCCCGTACTGCCACCATCTATGATTGACATCGTGTGCTCACCAACTCCCTTCCTGATTGGGCTGCTCTCCAGCTCACTGCCTTTGCTCAAGGAGCTGCCCTTGGAAGAGGTGAGTTCCCGGGATGGTTCAGCTTCTCTCAAACAGGAATGACATCTTTGTTAAAATTCAGAGCTGATGGAAGGTACCAACTCAGACTGTTTCCTTGGATCTGTGTGTAATGCTCCAAATGGCTTGATGTTGATATTTCTGATGGTGTAGAAGCTGGGGAACCTCCTTTTGGTGGGTCATGATGACATGTAACAGAGATGCCTTTGGGGAATGAAGCATGCTTAGACTTTCTGTAACTGGTTACCATATGCTAATGACATAGCCTTGGATGCTGCTGAAGAACCAGAACTGAGTTCACTTTCAGAAGGCCTCAGTCAGCTTTCACTATTACTTCTTGGATTGACCTCTTGTGGTTTGAGTCCTTTGCCGACAGCACTAGGTGAGAAGCTGTGCTATAAGGTGAGAGGTCTCAGGCCTTTCCCCCTCTGAAACAAGTTAAGGCCTTTGGAAGGAACCCCAGTTCCAGATATGCAGCCAATCAAAAAGCTTCTCCTAACCATGTGGTTGGCTGACTGGAACCAGGTAGACAGTGTTTACAGTCTCTCCAAAGCACTTTTATTGCATGACATTGTGATTCTCCCATAAATAAGTTCCTTAGTCTCTTCCATGTGGGGAGTATTAGAAGTGTTCAGCTCATTTGCTAGACTGTCATTACACATGAATCCTTAATTAACAGTTCAGTCATCTCAAGGATAAGCACAGCATTTATCCTTCTTACCATTCACTACCATCTGTCTATGATGAACTCAGAGCGCTGACAGGCATTCTGGCCTTCTCTCCATGCTATGAGGCAGACCCTCCTGACCACTGACCAGGGCTGTCTGTTTGGAGGACTAAGCTGCAGTGTTTGTTTCTTATCAATTCAAGGTGCCAGTGTCCCTTTCCCCAGCTCCCCCAAACCCTTCCTATTCCAACTGAAGAACAAAGAACACTTCTAGGTTGAATGTGGCTCAGTTACAACTAATGATAGTCACTTAATGGCTACTTTTTTCAGTGAATCCCCTTTCACATGAGGACTTTTAGAAACTTTTAAAATGTAATCCATCATTAAGTTCCTGTTGTTTCACAGCCTAGTCATCAAAGTAGAGAAAAGCCTAGTCATCATTTCCAAATTACACCAAAATGATTTTCTTTGGCTCTGCTCACAACTTCATTACTGGTCTAGTAAGTAGTCAAACAAATCTGGGATAAGGGTAGGGACGACTGGGGAACATTTGGGATTCTATCATACAGTTTGGTCCCAGAATGCCTCAAGAGATTATTAGAAGGCACATTCTAAACAAAGCCTTAGGCATTGACACAGTACTTAAATATCTCCACAACCCTCTTCATCCTTTCCCAGGACTATTCAAGAGAAGCAGACCAATCCTGGCAGCACCATTTGTTGCCAGGGCCTAGCCAAATGTGTCTTGGAACTCACATCAAATGTGAATTGTCAGTTACAGGTTATCTACTTTGAGTCTGGAGCTAGAAGAATGATGTCTGGATATCCTTTCTCATCTTTCAAGATGGCCAGAAGAGACCAACCTTTGATATTTGAGAAACAGGGAGGGGCATCAAACTTAGCTTTTAAGCCTATGCCTCTGTGACCTATTTTTCCAGAGTCTCTTGCCACATTCAACATCTAGGTGCCTGGCTCTTTCTCCAAAGTAGAGAACAGCTCAGTTCTCTTGATAAGAAGGCTCTCCAAGGAGTTTCCAGCCTGGTCCAAAATGCCAAGGCAGGATGTGCTGATTCCTGAGGTTCTCGGCTCCCATAGGAAGAAAAAGCTAGAGGACTAAGTTACTGCTGGAAATCTATCAGCTGCTGCTTGAGAGCACCGGGCCCTCTGGTCTCTGCCTTCTTCCTCTCTATACTCCCCTGCTCATCCCTACTGAGAAGCTGTGACCCCAGCCCTTTCTGCCTCACACTGAAATGACAAGTGGGTCATGGGTCAGTTAACTGAGAGTGAGATGAAGACCAAAGAACAAAGTTGTGTTTTAATTCAGAGGTGGAGGAGGTTTTAAATAAGTGAGAGCTCATATAAAATATGATCAGAGTTGTCTTTTGCCCTGTCACAGTAGTCCAGGAACTGAAATGGTTGAGAAACACTTAAGAAAAGTTAGCCAAGCCCAGAAACAAGACTGGGAACAAGTCTGGTCTGTCGCCTCTGCCCAGCTTGTTGTCTGAGTGTTGAATTAAAGCAATTGAGGACAACCCAGTAGACCTTTCCCCCTATCATTAGTGGTGGCAGTGACATGGTCATGAAACCACAGAAAGTGCCCTATTTCTTTCAAGCCTCTGCTCTATTTCAGTGTGGCACAAAGGAGAGAAGGCAAGAAGTCATTTCTGCATTTCAGGAGCCCCAGCAATGGTAAATAACAGCCCTTTCTCTCTCCTGTCCCTCAGGTCCTTGTGGTAGATCTTGTAAACAATCGTTTCCTTAGACAGGTAAGATGGTCTAACCATGGTGATTTTTTTCTTTGTTTTTGAATCACTTCTATTTGAGGCTCAACTTTCTAGCTACGGAAGTGTTTCTGGGGTAAGGAGCTGGGGAGAGCAGAAGATTGGCAGGCCATCTCCCTCATGAATAGTCAGTTATGAGAATAACCAGAGAAGGCTGGACAAAAGTAGAAATGCTATGAATAAAAAGATTAGTTTTTATGTTTTGTAACAAAATAATTTTTATTAAATAGTGTGAGTATATGTGCCTAAGTAGTAATAATAGTAATAGCTCACACATTTATAGCTTTTTAAAGGATTCCAAAGCACTTTGCTCACCACAGCCCTGTGTGATAGGTAAGGTAAGTATTATAACTAAAGTCCAAACTGGCCAATTTTGAAATTATCTGGCTGATTGTAGTAGCAAGCACCCTAGCAGGATGGCTTCCTAGGACAGGTTCTTTGATCTGCTTTATAAAGGAAAGACAGCTTCAAAGGGGTTAACAATCTTGCTTTAATTAAACACATAGAAGTCATTCACTAGTTCAGGGCAAAGGTCAAAACCCTGAGCATGGAGAAAATGCTAGCAGAGAAATAAGCAGGAAATTCAATAGACAGGGCTCCTACTGTCTGAACAAAGTAATACAACCACCTACATACACCATTGGACGGAAGCACCCAAATCTCTGAGTAGGTGGGTGCTCTTAACAAACAGCTATTCAGAGTCCTATCCAGGGAATCAAAAGGTCCTTCTCATAAGCAAAATACCAACCTGAAAATATATATACACTTTCAGAGCAGGAAGGCATCACAATCCTCTTGACTCAGTGCCTAATTATCTTAGTACCAAAAGAGGTGAAAGCCTTCCTACAAGCAAGACTCCCCCTAAGCAGGATCCTCTTTAGGCAAGTTCCTCCCTGAATGGGAGGAACTTTGTAACTCAGGATGTATCACAGCTGGGCCAGAGTTTAAAGCAACAAGACATCCATGATTGAACACATGTGGTCACATAGGCCTGTTAATGGATGGGGAAGATCTTCCTATTCCATTAATATTATACTAATAATCTTAACAACAGGAAAACTTAGCTCATATCAAAACTTGCAAAGAACAGAGAATTTTTTATAAATTAAATGGGCATACCAAGATGACAGTCATGAATGTGAAATTCCCATTGACAACAGATTTATTCCCTTTTCCTGACAGCCAGTGTTGTGAATTTCTGTTTCATCTTCCAGAATTTAACATTCATACTCCCTTCCCTTTCCTTCCCCAGAGATCAAGTTAACTTCAGGGCATCCACTGCTCAACTAAATCCATAAGGCCTCCCCAGGATGATGCATATCCCCTGATTCATACTGAGGCAAGACCAAGCCAAAATTGCCCTGGGACTTAGCCAATGTACATCCCTATGACTTTGGCTAGGACATTACTGCATCATTAATCATTACTGCTTATGTCTGCTTTATAGATGGAAGATGAGGATTCCATTCTACCCCGAAAGCTACAGGTAGCCCTGGAACACATCCTGGAGCAGAGGAATGACCTGGCTAGCGACCAAGATGAGGGTCCTTTAGACTGTAAATATGGTAAATGCTCAAATCACACCGAAACTGTGCCTACTGCCAATCATTTCCCTATGTTTACTGTGTCCCTCGGTTCTTGGCTCTGTCATTAAGCGTAGGAAGCAAAGGGGATGATGCCCCAGGGAGGATATCATTCTCCCAAGCAACTTGAAAATGAGGCTATTCTAGAAAAAAACAGACAAAATAGAAATGGGAGAAGAAATGCTCGAACATAGCTTCTCATGGAATTATAGGAGTTATACGTGGAGGAGATCTTAGAGATCATCTGATCCAGCAGCTCTTAACCTTGGGTCCCCCTTAGAGTCAGGGGATCTATGGATAGATTTCAGGAGGTCTGAGGCCTTAGATAGGAAAAAAAATTACATTTTTAATTCAGTCTAATTGGTTTCCTTTGTAGTCTTATGTATTTTATTTTGTGCATTTAAATACATTACTCTGAAAAGGCTTTTATATAAGTTTCACTTATATAAGTTTCACTGTATTGCCAGAGGAGACCAACACACACAAGCACACGCATACATATGCACATGCACACACACTAAGAAAGAACACTTACTCTAGTCTTACCCCATCATTTTATACATGCAAAAACTGAGAACCCAAAGTGCTGAAGTGTCCTGGCCAAGTTCACACAAGTATTAAATAGAATCAGACTCCAAAGCCAGGTATTCTGGGATTCTTCCACTCCTCTGCCACCATGCTGGTACGTAGGGACAGGGCCTGGACCTGTGATTCCATTGCTACAGGCGGAAAAATTCCCTCTACCAGTACACATCAGCATAGTCTTTGCTACTTAGAGGCTGCAAGAGTTACTTAGAGCACTAAGACATTAAGTGACTTTCTCAGGGTCACAAAGACAAAACTTGAACCCGGGTCATCCTGGCTCTCTCAATCCACCATTGACACTGCCTGCTAACAGTGGATTATACATGGTCTTTCTGCCCCATCCCTTCCCTTAATTCAATTCTGCAAACATTTTATTGACTACCATAACCAATGCACTATAATAAAACATCTACCAAGAAGAGCAGGAAATCAGTTAGCAAGTCTGTTCTGTGTACTATCATAGGCAGGCCAAATTTTTTATTCATTTGTCACAAAGGCTGTAGTGCAGCCTCTTCAGTTTCCTTCCGTCTCACACTCCCCACCTTTCCCTCTGCTCCTTGCAGGCCCAGAGTTCAGTCCCTTGAATGAGGTGGTGTCTGAAGCCTTCGTCCGATTCTTCGTGGAAGTTGTGGGCCATTACTCCCTGTTCCTGACAGCCAACGAACGGGAGGAGAGGACCTTGCAGCGGGAGGCTTTCCGAAAAGCTGTCTCTTCCAAGAGCCTGCGGCGCTTCCTGGAAGTCTTCATGGAAACACAGACATTCCGGGGCTTCATCCAGGAACGGGAACTACGGAAGCAGGAGGCGAAGGGTTAGGCTCATCTTCAATGTCTGCTCCCCCAACATGGGGCAGGGGAAGGGAAGTGATGGGTAGGGTGTAGAGTGCTGAGACAACTAAATGTGCCCAAGCTAGAGTCAGACACCAGTTGGGGTCTAATTAGGGGTACAGAGTAGGAAGGGGAGCACAAGGAACAATAGCTTTAGGATTCTTATTTGGAAAGCTTTAAGTGCACCCCACTATTTGGTGGGTGAAAGCTGCTCAAGATGGCCTTTTACAGATCTGGTCATATCTCATTTGGTCCTTGCAACAAACCTTCGAGGTGGGAAGGACATGTATTATTATCCCTATTTTATGGATAAAGAAATTGATGCTCAAAGATGTTTGGTGAGTTGGCCCTGGTCACACAGCTAACAGGTGTCTTTTGACTACCATCCCCTGCCCTTTCCAACAGACAACTTAATCACCTTTCCTTCTCTCGTGTTCATTTAGGATAATCAAAGAATCATAGATCTACAGCTGGAAGGGACTTTAGGGGTCATCTGGTCCCAATTTTTAATTTTACAGTTAAGGAAACTGAGGCCTAGAGAGGTGGCATGACTTTCTCAAAGTTAACCAGGATAGTAAGAACTACAGCTTAAATTTGAGCTCCAGTCCCTTGTAGAAAACCAGATTTGGCCCAAGTGCCTTCCATTTTAAAAAATTATCCCTCATTAGAATTGAAGCACCTACACCTGTTTTTCTCCCCAGCCTCAGTAAAGGCAAGTTGTCCCACTTACTGCGCTTAGGAAAACGTTACCTATGAATATCCTGTTTGTGAAGTTCCTCTTTTGCTTTTTTGTTGCTATATAAAAATTCAGTTATGTGATCCCATAGTGAGATGGCCTTGCATAGAAGACCGTCTCCCCATTGGCTGATTATCTAATAAGAATGTTGAGCAATCTAACCTTTCAACTAGGGAGTGGTCCTTATTTCACAATCCCTTTCACTCTGAGTTCACAGCTCTTTCCCTTTCCTTGTCATCATCGTAGCTAACGTTTACTTAGTTCCTACTATGTGCCAGCCGCTGTGCTAAGCACTGTATGATTACCTCATTTTCTCCACACAACAGTGCTGTTGTTGATTGCCATTTTACAGCTGAGGACACTGAGACAGAAAGCAGTTAAGTGACTTAACCAGGATCAAACAGCTAGGAAGTGTCTGAAGCCAGATATGAAACCAGTCCTTCCCAGTTCCAGGCCCACTGTGCCACCTAGCTGTGCCTTCACAACACTGGTGGTGAAGGCCACCACCCTCTCTTTTTATTTTCTTTCCCACAGTGACATCCTAGTTCCTTAACAGAGAGCTTTCATTTCAGTCTCTTCTAGTTTAAATGAAAAATCAGTCAGGAATCTTAACTCCTTAGAAAACTCTCTGTAGTTCATTTCTTTCTCTCCCCCCACCACCATCTGCCATTTCCTCCTCTTCTGTCTCTTCTCTCCTTTAAAAAGAGAAGGGTCATTGATAGTTAGTAGAGGGGAAAAATCCAAGATTAGTAGATCTTCAAGTTAGAAGGACCTCAGATATCTAGTCCAGGCTCTGCTCGAAGGGTGAATTTCTTCAATATACTTGCTATATGGTCATCCTAAATCTGCTTGGAGACCTCTTATGACAGGAAACTCTGCCTTCAGAAGCTTCCCTTGCCCTTTGGAAAGACCTTAAATTCCTTTTCTCCCCCCACCTGTCAACAAGCATTTGTTGAGGCATATTTATTCTGTTGCTGTGAGGGATGCAGAGAGGTCATTGGTAAACCCTATACCTTCACTACCTTGTGTTTAAGAGCATACTAGTTATGTGTAACACAAAAGACAGGAAGGGTAGGGGAAAGGAAGGGAGGAAGCATTTATGTGCACCTACAGTATGCCAGGCACTACGTTAGGCACTTTTTACAAATTATCTCCTTTGATCCTCACAACCCTGTGAGGAAGGTTCCATTATTACCTTCATTTTACAGTTGAAGAAACTGAGGCAGAGAGAGCTTAGAGACTTGCTCAGGGTTGTACTCAGGTCTTCCTGACTCCAGGGCTAGAATTCTTCTCCACTACCCCAACTTCACTGCCCCATTTGTGTTGAACATATCGATGTTGGTTTGTGCCCCTTTGTGATGGAGCAGAGTACAGCACCCTAGTTGGATTCTCAGTCCCCTCTGTAAGTAGAGCTCATGTTCTTTTAAAGTCTAATTCTTCACCAAAAACAAAAGTCTAGACAATCAATAAAACAATAAATCAGGCCTTCATTTTGCTGATTTCTGAGGTGTAAAGGCTCACACTGAAAATTTAACAATCCTGTTTCCAGCACACTTCTGAAGAGAACTGTCCAAGTGCTTTTTTCCTCTCCCACCTAAAGCCCTGTTTAGACTTTTAAGCCAGAAGGATTAGCATAGAGCATTGTAGATGCATATGGATTTTTTTTATTCAGGAAATGATATTTAGGGTCTGAACACAAAACCTGCAATAGTAATCATTCAGAAATTTGGTGAAGGTTCAGTACTGGTTCAACCTCAATGCTTGACCCCAGGGACTTCATGTCAACCACAACAAAATGCTCTCCCAAGCTCGTGCTCTTAGGATCAGCAAACTGTTCCTTAGTAGACTAGGTTCAGGTGACATAGTGGCCCATCTCATAAACTTTAGGCAAATTTGGCATGTAAAACTCTGATTTTTTCAAAACAGATTTAAATTGAACACACATTAAGTACCCTCTATGTGAAAGGAACTGTTGTGAAGGGTACAAGGATGAGATAAGATCTAAGCCCTAACCCCATGGAGATTATGGCCTAGGACAGAAAACTAATCAAGGTAAACAAATAGCTATCTACGCAAACAGTCGTATTTGCTTAAGGAAGCACGAAGTACAAAGAGATATTTAAGGGAGAAGAAAGCAGATAAATCAGAGACTGGTTAGTTACATTATTAGAGGGGTCTTCATTCTGTAAAAGGGTTTTTTTAAAGCAGACCTCCACCAGCACACAGAAGTATTTGTGGACATATTGCGAAATATTTCACTGAAGCTGAAGGTGTAGAAACTTTAAATGCTTTATTGGTGCTTTTAAAAAGCATTGCTGTCGCTTCTCAACAACCCTTCCCGCCCCACAAAGAACTCTCTCTTATGATAAAGCAGTCAAACAAGACAAACTGACCCATTAACCATCCCACAAGGTATGTTGCATTGCATACCCATAGTCCACCACCTCTCTGAAGAGAGGTCCCGGTGTTACGACCTCAAGTTCAGTCATTGTGCTCATTTGAGTTTCGATGTTTTTAGTGGGTTTTTTTACATTATTGTGATCATTACATGCACTGCTCTCACATTGCTCTCCATCAGTTCAGATGTAATCTTCCCAAGTTTTTTTGAATTCTTCCTATTTGTTTTTTCTCCCTGATCCATAATGTTACATTACATGAATGAAGCATAACTTGTTTCCCCATTCTCCAATCAGTGGGCACCCACTTTGTTTCCAGATGTTTTGTTTTGGTTTTTTGCTACCATAAAAAGTGCTTCTTCTGGATATTTTGGTATGTATGAGAGGGTATTTCCTTTATCTTTAACTCCTTGGGGAATATAACCTCTTATTAGTTCCAAATTGTTTTCCTAAATGATTGGACCGATTCACAGTTCTCCCAATAAATGCATTAGTGTGTCTGCCTTTCTAGAGCTTCTCCAAAACTGATTGTTTCCATCTTTCACTGCTTTTAAGGCACAAAACTTAATGCTAACATGGTAGGGCTACTGCTTGCTGATGATTGATCAGAAATGGAAATAGAATATCTCTAAAAGGATAAATGTGCCCAGTGAGAAAATTAGATTAAATTTACAAAATGAATTAAAAATTAAACTATTTAGCTGTGAAACCGGCCCCAAAGAAGTGATATGAGAAGGAACCTCCCTCTCTTCTTTGCAGAGGTTGGAGGGAAAGGGTCTGTGGATATGGAATGCTGCATATACTGTCAGATTTGATTGATATATTGGTCAGTTTTGTTTTTCTCTTTCCATTTGTTTTTTATTCTTTGTTATAAAAGGATGGCTTGCTGGGTGAGGCAGGTAGAATGTAATGGAAAATGAAGGTCATGTCAAACCAAAAGGTATTGATTAAAAATTAAATAAGAATAGAATTATCCCACTTCTTCGCAGAGGTGGGAGGTCTACAATTGTCTTACATTATACATATTTTCAGATTTTTTTTTCCATCTTGATTTTTTTCCTTTTTCTTTTTATGTATTTAAAAAAACACCATTTGTTTTGTGGTATTTCATTTTATAGTGGTTCATTCGGTGAGGGGCCATATTGGAGGAAACTGTGGCGATATAAAAACAAAATACACATTTATTTTTAAAAAATCAAAATAAAATTAGTCTATTTAGAAGTGTCCAGAAGACAACTCAAGAGGCTTATTTCTGTTTCCCACAGGTCTGTTTGAGGTCCGAGCACAGGAGTACCTGGAGACACTCCCCAGTGGTGAACAAAGTGGTGTTAATAAGTTCTTGAAAGGGCTAGGTAAGGGGGTGGAGGGGGGAAGGGAGGGCACCTTTTTCCCCTTTCTAAATTTTTTGTTTGAATTTTTTTTTCCTGAAGAATCCTGCTTGACTAGCTCTTACTAATACCTAACAGAGTAGACCTAGATTTGGATTTCTCTTCCCTCCTGATAATGTGCCCCCAGAACTGTCCCTCATTGACACAATCTTCTCACCTTGGCAGAGTCCACTCTTCCTTCTATCCTTCCTTTTCTTCTTATTTCATACTTATTTGTTAAACTACACCCTTGTATACTAAGCCATTTGGGAAAAATAATAATAGTAATTCATATTTCTGTACCACTTTCATGAAGTTCACAAAGAGATTTCCACACAACAACCCTATGTTGACGGCAGGGAAAGCACTATTATATCCATTTTACCGATGGTTAAATGACTTACCTATGGTCTCATAGCTAGTAAGTATAGAAAACCAAGTTTCAAACCTGGGACTCCTAATTCCAAGTCTAGTACTTTTTCGGCTTTATCCCAGTGTGCCCACTGCTAACTGTCCCCCTGGAGATCCATGAGAAGTGTCAGAATTGACACAGCCTAAGAAAGGTAGAAAGGGAGCCAGTGGAAAGATGAACATGACCAGAGGAAAGATTAATCAGAAAAGGAAGATGGATCTAGTCCTTAAAATGTACTGGAAAGTGGATATATGTACATGTGTGTGTATGTGTGTATGTATGTATGTATCTATATACAAACACATATATACTTATATATACATATATCCATACATGTGTGTATACATATATGTACACATATATGACTTGCTGGGAAAAAAGATAAAAGTAACCCAAAAAAGAGGCATAGTGTAGACCTGCCCCATTGAATGGCAATATATCAAAAACAAGGGACCTGTAGGTAAACATGTTGAGAAGGACAGTGAGTTGAAATGTCAGACTGTCTTGCCTAGTGCAGGAGAAAATGCAGTGGAAATTCCCAGGGTCTAGAACTTAACTGTCTCCTTGGAATTTCCATGGCCACTCCATTACTTAGGTATGGCATCCACTGAATGCCCTTTTTGTCAGTGTCTGGGGAGGAGTCCATCACCTAGGGCTCTCTGCTGACCCTCCTTCAGGTCTGAGTCATATAGAGCCAGAAAGGGGCTTGTGAAGGGAAGGAAAGAGAAACTCCCTTGTGGAGAGCCAAGAAGTTTCACAGATGGGAAACTCTAGTGCTTTATTCATTTGGATACCGTAAAATCCTGTTTGGATTCCATGAGAGCATAAAGAAATCACTTTAATATAGGGGATGCTAGGTGGCACTGTGGACAGAGTGCCAGGCTACATTCAGGAAGACCTGAGGTCAAATTCAGCCTCTAAGATGTACCAGCTGTGTGGGCAAGTCATATCATCTCTGTCTGCCTCGGTTTCCTCAACTGTAAAATGGGAATAATTGTAGCACCTACCTCTCAGGATTGTTGTAAGGATTAAATTTTAGCACAATGCCTGGCACATAGTAAGTGCTTGATAATCAATAAATAAGTTTTTATTTACTGAGTAGTGCAAAATTCCAAGTTTGCTATATACATAGTCCATTTGATGGAGGTTAGAGAGTGTGAGAAAGAGGAAATAATTTGTCACTCTTTTCTCTGGACGATGCAGTGTTTTCCTTATTTTCTCTTTACAGGAAACAAAATGAAGTTTCTCCATAAGAAATAAGCCTTGACACAGTTATTCAAATGGCTTTATGACTCATCAAAAAAATTAAAAAGAGAGAAAATCCCACCTGTGCCACTACATGTTTTGAAATCATCCCTGTGGGCTCTTCTGAAGGGGGTGGAGTGAATCATGGGAGCTCAAAGTAAAGGGAAGAAGTGGAAAATGTCCCAGGCACCAGTTCAGCCTTACAATTTCTCCCAGGACAAAAAACAAGAGATAACCCAGCCAGCCCTGGCTTCTTCAGTCCCTGCACTGGAAAAGGACCTTGGGATCCAGCACATCACTGACATTCAAGTGGATTTTTTTTATACATATATATCTTAGATATTAAAAAAAAAAAAGAAAAATATGGGTTTTTTTTTCTTTTTTGTTTAGAATAGATCTTTAATTATCACTAGTTATTTAGTGCTCAGCAGCTCCGCTCCCAGAGTGAAGTGTTGAAAAGGTGGTGCTTAGATGATCCAGCATCCATGTATACAGCCCTTTACCGTGTGCCACATGCGCCATCTCAGTGGCCCAGTGAAACACTTAGTGTTTCCCCATTTTACAGACTCTCTACTTCTCAGAGTGTCATTGTCAACAGAATTTTTAACTAGAAAAGACCTGAGAGATCATCTCATCCCACCCTGTCATTTACAAAGTAAGGATCAGGGTCCATGGAGAAGAAATTACTTGCCCAAGGCCACATGGGTAGTAAGTGACAGACCCAGGATTCGTACCCAGGTTGGTCTTCTCTCTGTAAATCCAGGGTGTCTTTCATGGCACCAGATTGCCCAAGGCCACAAAGGAAGTAAGTGTTCTACGCTAGAAGTCAGACCCGGTTTTCTTGGCTCTAAGATGAAGGTGTATTGCATTATAGCATAGTACCTCTAAAAGGACATTAAAGAGGATGTAACAGGGGAACAAAAGATGATTCTTTAATGGGATACTTGAGGAGGAGGAAAGAAGAGAGAATCAATGGCAAAGACAGTCAAGGGGAATGAAAACTAGGAGACGTGAAGTCCTTATTGAGCCCCTGATACCCATCACAGCAAGCAGGCATCAATACTGTAATGTGGTATGAGTCTTTAAAGGCAGCATATTAGAGTTGATTGGGCACTGGACTTAGAGGCAGGAAGACTTGGGTTCAAGTCCTGCACTAAAATATACATATATGTGTGTGTGTGTGTGTGTGTGTGTGTGTGTGTATTAGCTGAATGACCTTGAGCAAGTCAGCTCCCTTTGTGTTTCAGTTTCCTCATTTGTAAAATGAAACGTTTAGACTCAGTGGCCCCTACACTTCCTTCCAGCTCTAAATCTGTGATCCTATCAACTCATGTTGGAATAGAACCAGAAGCTTTTCCCATCTTAAAGTTCAAGTGGGAGAGGCATCAATAGGTAAAAATAAGAGTTTTATCTCTTACAATGGGGATGTGTCCCTCAGTTTATTCCAGGCCCATCAATGCTGTCACCTAGTGGTCTCAGTGAATTACGACAGCATATTTAATTCCTGATTCTCAAAATAGATAATGCCAAGGATGGCCTTTTCACTGAGCTCTTTAGTTTTTTAAGATGTAACTGTCCCAAGCATGTCTCTGATTTTCAGCAGAGTAGAAAATGTCAAAATAAGAACAATGCAAATCTCTTTACTTCCATAATAAATGAAAGGCAAGGAGGGGTGGGCTTATGTAAACCTAGCCTGAAGCCCCTAGTGTAAACTTCTGATGCTGCCAAGAATCTGTTTGGGAGCGTTAGAACTTTGACCCTGGCTCACCCTGGTCATACCACAGTTTTTATGCTTTGGTACTTGAATGCGCTCACTCTTGGTGCGGATCAGAACCCTATGCTTCATAAACAGAATCTATGAGCTGTTTTGACTAAAAAGTTTATCACAGTGCAAACAAAGCGGTGATGAGCCCTTGGGAATAGACTTCCCCATGTGAAGTCTCTCTGGTTTGGTAGAACCCACCAGACCTTGTGATCTACTGACATAGCCTCTGAGAACCAGAGTCACCTCTGCACCATGAGTTAGGGTCCTGTGCAACTTTTGCTTCCCCACATTTAGTATATGATATGTCTGATCATGATTATGCATGTGTGGCTTGAGCCTCCATCCAGTACATTCTCTCAGAACTATTAAGTCAAATAACAAAACCTTTAAATAAGAAAAATAGCAAAGCAATTTTAAAAGGAAAACCTCCATTTATAAAAAGGGCTCAGTTTTCTAGAGTCCCACACTGCTGATGGGAGATGGGACACTCCCTGCACAACTCACAACCCTAAGGCTACATATGGGCTAGAATACATCTCAGAGTTCCATCTCCCAGCAACCAGCTATATCTTACTATTGATCTATTCAACCTTCTCAACTGTTGTTCCTCTATTCCAAAATGCTGTGTGCTGCTTTTCCATCAGGCGGAAGCTGTTATTTTCTGCTGGGTTTCTTTTACAAGTTGATACAGTGTATACTCGCCAACATACCTGGGGTTAATCAAGTTTTCACTTTTTCTAAGTCAGGCCCATGGCCACACCCAGCTAGCACCCAATGGTGTTACTAAAGTCAAAATCTTTTTTGCTAACCATATTCACCATCCTCCTCAACAGGAAGTCTTTTAGGTCCCTCGGACATATGGGTGTCAGCAAATTCCTTTGAACTCCCATTACTTTCCTGGCAACTAGCACCAGCCCCATGCAAATAACTCAAGGAGGCAGATAACAATGGAGCTGGTGGAAAGAGCCCTTTAATCTCCTGTTCTAAGATCAGATCTCTGCTCTTCTTAGGAGAGAAGTGTAGTACTTCCATGGTACCGTACAGCCCCATTTATAGTCAGTCTTAGTCTCAACATTCTCTTTGGTAAAGGAGGAAGATGAAAATTATCTAACACATTCTATTTAGGGAAAACAACGTACACAAATAAGCAAATACAAACTCTATAAAGTAGTCTGAAGACGGAAGTACCCTTCTTCAAACTGGGGGAGTTGAGAGGGAGGGGCAAGGCAGAGAGGATCAACATAACCTTCCTCTAAGACCTGTCACTTGAGCTAAGTCTTAGAGAAAGCTAGGGATTCCATGAAGCGAAATGAATCCCACAGTCTAAAGCTATGACAGCCTGAGTATAGCTTGAAACTGTTTCAAAACAGGACTAGAATTGTTTTGGAATCAAAACAGTTTGGTTGGGAGGCTCAAGACTTGCAAAGTAAGGTTCCAGGAAAAAAAATAAAATTGCCCATCCCAAAAGGCAGCTTACCCAGTGCCCTGGCTGTAAACCAGAAGGGATGCATCAGAGGAGAATGATGCATTTGTGGCATATCCAATGTAAACCAGAGGTGTTAAACTCATGGTCTGTAGCTGCTTTCCCGTAGAACTCCTGAGTACGGCCAGACTGAAGTAAAATGTAATTGGGAAATGTTTAATAAAATGTATAAAAATACAATACAACATAAATAAGATTAACTTGTGGTTTTCTAAGTCAACATGCAGCCCACAGGAATCTGTTTCTTTTCGAGTTGGACATCAGGCATAGACGGTCAGAGTGAAAAACCCATTCTCTATGCAGCATGTACAGGCCTCTTGTAGGGCAGCCAGAAGTTGGTTCTGAAAGTACTTGGTGCCCAGCAGTTATCCCAAAGCCAGCTAAATAGCACTATTTTGATCACTAGGAAAGGAGAGGGAGAATAGATTTTGATGGGGTGCTTGGGTCCCTGTGCTTGAACCCCAATTCTAAAATCACATTTCTCCCTAGCCTGTCCCTGGCACAGCCTGCCCTAGTAAAACTTTTGTCTCTCTTCCTGATACAGTAGCCAACAGCACCTATAGAACTTATTAGTTTGAACCAGCTGTGTACTGGCTGAACCAGCTGTGTACTGGCTGAACTGGCCGTGTACTGGCTGAACTGGCTGTGTACTGGCTGAACTGGCTGTGTACAGGGTCATAAAGATATATACTACTCACTGATCAATCATATGTATACTAGAGTTAGACATGTGTACACTCCCTTACATTTATCTTGTCTAACAAGACATTGTTGGGGGCAGCCTGGGTATTTCTCAGGCAGCCCTGACAGTTAGTTGACTTAGTGACATTTCAGCCCTAAAACCACACCTCCATGTAGCCTCCCCTTGGGCTATTTCCTGATGAACTCTGGGTAAAATACCAGCACGATAGATATTAAAAGTGCATGTTCCCTTAAGAACTAACCACTCCCTAATCCCTCCCTGAATCACCTAGATAGCATAGTTGGCACATGTTTTACTATAGAATATCCTATATAAATTTTACCTGTGTCCTTTTTCAGATTGCAGGTTCCCTAAGAACTCTTGCCCACTGAAAAGCATAACAATAAATCTTTACCACCTTGACTTCAAGAATGCTTAAATCTGTGAATTCATTATGGATGGCCCAGCCTGTGCTCTGGTTTTTGGGAGAATTTATCCCCCTTTTCCCAAACCTCATCAGATTTCACTATCATCAATAATCATTAATTAAAGCAGATGAAATCTGTTTTGCAATTTGCAATAAAGCAGAGTTATGTCCTGATGATATTGGAAAAACTCTTATGGAGACTCTCAGATCTGTTACTGAGGTTGGGGATAGGAACCAAAGAATTAGTGGGGAACTGGACTCGAGGAACCAAGAATCCATACCTAAAAGCAGCTCTCCACCCCTTGGGTAACTGTTTTTAAGAGAAATGGTGAGAGAAAGATGAGAAAAGATTGGCGGATCTCTCTAGATTCCTGCCACTTAATTGCATAATTCATCTTGCATGTATCTGAGCTGACTGGCTCCTCTGTTAGAATTAAGGAAACCACAATCTTGAGCTTGATCAGCTAACCAACAAGTATTTGATCATTTCTTAACTTGATGCAAATAGGGACTCTAAATATGTGGTTGTTTCCTTTTATGGAGTTTTCTTTGGAGTGGTTTATTTGCCATTTTCTTTTCCATCTCATTTTACAGATAAAGAAACTAAAGCAAACAAGTTCAAGGTCCCACAGCTAATAAGTGCTAAGACCAAATTTAGCCAAAATGAGGAGGCTTCCTGACTCCAGACCCAGCACTCTATCCACTACACAGCCCACCTGCCCTGACTCTAAGCATACAAGGTGATGTTTTTCTTTACCCACCACAATCTAGATGGCCAAATAAGACCCCAAAGGGCGAACTACAAAAGCATCAACTCTGGTGGGCAACTCTTTTGTCTTTCATGGGTAGATTTATTTTTTGGAAATAGCCAGAAGTCAATAATAATGAAAGGCAAACAAGTCTGCAGAATAAGGTTGGTGACTGAACAGTCTACAAACACAGGGTGCAGTTATAAAGTCGTGAGTCATTTTACTGTGTAGGAACTGGTCCCAAAAGGCATTTCCAAAAGAGAAAATCTAGAAATATTCTGAATAATAGCAGTTATCATAGAGATACATGGAAAAAAATTACCTGTCAAAACTATAGACAGAAAAAAAGTTCATGACCAAACAAGCGCTAAAGAGGATCACAGAAGACAAATGGACAATTTTGACTGAATAAAATGAAGAAGGATTTACACAAACAAATCAAATAAAGCTAAAATTCAAAAGGAAACAATTATCTGAGGGGAAATCTTTGCAGCAAGTTTCTTTGATAAAAGTCTCATTTCTAAGATATATAAGAAACTAAATCAAATTTATATGATTATGGTCTATATAGATAAATGGTCTAAGGGTATTTACAAGCAGTTTTCAAGGGAAGATGCCCAGGCTATCTCTACCCATATGGGAAAAAAACCCCTCCAAATCACTATTAATTAGAGAAATGAAAATTAAAGCATTTCTGAGATTCTACCTACCCCCAACAGATTGGCAAAGATGACAAAAAAAGGAAAATGATACATGTTAGAAGGGTGGTAGTAAAATAGACACATTGATATAATGTTGGCAGACCTATGGGCAGGTATAACCATTCTCAAAAGCAATTAAGAACTATATACAGAAGCTATTACTGTGTACAATGTTCTCCTGGTTCTGTTTACTATGCATCAGTTCATATAATTCTTTCCAGGTTTTTCTGAAATCATCCTGCTTATCCTTTCTTATAGCACAATAATATTCCATTACAATCATATACCACACACACACACAAAAAGCAGTGTCATCAGAACAAGTTTAGGGGCAGCTAGGTGGCATAGTAGACACAGTATGAGCCCTGGAGTCAAGAGGACCTGAGTTCAAATCCACACTACCTGTGTGACCCTGGGCAAGTCACTTAACCTTCATTGCCTCAAAAAGAACAAGTATAAGTTTTCCAGGAGACTACTTTGAAGGATCAATACTTATTTCAGTGTATGAGTCAAATCAGTCATTCTTGATTATCCACACTGCACTTTCTAGAATTGGAAGAAGTGATTTCTGCTGGTAAATGTTTAATAAGTGGAGTGGGAAAGACACACTTCTAAGTTTAATCTTCATTGTTAACACGGTTTCCATCACTTTTCAAAGTTTGGACAACCAACCAAACAATAAATCAAGCCCTGATTTGTAGCCTTAGTGGATTTCCAAGACATAAATGTTGACACAAAAAAATTTCTCTCTCTAGCAAATGAAAACTGACTCTCACATGCTTCTAACTGGAAGGGACTTCAGTCACCTTACCTCATTTTTATAAGCCTGGATACTCAATTGAATTCAACAAGACAAGTTTTTTGTTTTGTTTTAAAGCATCTACCATATACCAGGGACTATGCCAGGCTCTGGGGAAACAAATAAATGAATAAATAAAACAAGAAACAAATGAGCAAACAATCCTTGCTTTAAGAAGCTTATATCCTACTGGAGGAAAATAAAATGTACACAGATAATCAAATGCAAAATAGTTTGGAGGAAGGAGGGTTCCAGTAATTAGGGATACTGAGGCAGTCTACCTCGAGAAATAATCACTCGAGTTAATCCTTGAAGGAATATAGGGATTCTAAGAGGTAGGACTGTGGAGGGAATGTACAGTATTCCAGGAATGGGGACACAGACAGTATCAAGTGGAAAGATGAAATGTTGTGGAGGAGGCCCAGCAAAGAAGACATTTGGAATACAGTATGTGAAGTGCAGCGATGTGCATTGCATTTGGAGTCAGATTGGGAAAGGCTTTAAGTGCCCAAACAGTTCCTATTTCCTCCCAGAAGCAATTGGGCACCACTGGAGTATTTTGAGAAATGGAGTGACATGGTTCCACCTGAGCTTCCTGCTTCCTGAAGCAGGAGGACCACTCAGATGGCTATTGTATCAGTGAAGTGATTAGAGTTGGAACTAGGGCAGGCAGCCACTTAGAGAAGGATTAGAATGTCATGTGTATGGTGGAGGTAGAATCATCAAGACCTAGGAGCGAGGAATCGGGAGGAGTTAAGGATGATTCTAAGGCTGTGAATGTGGGGGCCTGGAAGAATGGTGGTACTCTCAAGAGAAACAAAGAAGGGGTAAAAATAACTTGTAGCAGGGGAGAAGATATGGGAAGAGTAGCAATGGAGATGCAAAAAAAGGAAAGAAAAGAGTGTCCATTACCCTTTTAGAAATACCTAGGATAGAACAAAAGATTCAAAAGTGGACACACGAGCAGGGCAGTGTTGGTTTTTAAGGTTTTAAACAGTGTTTAGGTTAACATGTACTTTAAAAAAAAGATTTATGTATAATGAGATCAACTGTTTCATATATTCTTTGTGTGTGTATGGGTGTTCATGTTTGCTGATATTTGTCAAGAAAATCTGAGGGGGCAAAATATTGCATTTCATAGGTGATCTGAGCAGAGGAAAATAGAGTGGGACATTAATTACCTCCCTTGCTGTAAACATGCTATTTCATTTAATGGGACCTACGGTTTCATTAGTTGTTGGGGTTTTTTCCTGCCATGTAACATTGTTGTTGGTTTATGCTAAGTTAGCAGGGACACCGAGGTCCCAAAGTCTTTTGTCACATCAACTGCAACCCACTCACATTTCACCTAGGCTACGCAGGTGGTGACTTTTTGAACCCACATTCAATCTCATACACATATATACAAGTTGGTGTGTGACCACTGACAAATAAGTACTCAGAAAATGAGGAGAGTGCTACAGGAATAAAGAGAGGAGAGGTTCCTTTGGGCTGAGCTGGTCAGAGGAGCCAACATAGGAGTCCTTCTTGATTGAGAAAGTGGGATTTGATTTCAGTGGAGGTGAGATTAAGCAGTCTTGAAAGATCCCTGGCATTTAGATAAAACAAGTGGGGAGGGAGGTAATTCCAGGTATGAGAAAGAGATGGAAAAGTTCTGATGTGAGTTGGGAACACTGAACAGACCAGTTCAGACTTGTTCCATCCTATTAATGTCAACTAACTCTACTCTGTATCCTGAACCCCACCCAGTCATGTGTGATAATCACAGGACTTGTGACCCTGCCTCAACCCTAAAGAATTCACTTGTGGCCAGGGCTGCCCACACGTAGGCAGTATAAAACAGGACAAGTTGCAAATTGCGTGTTTTTCTAGCTACTCTCTGACCTCCAAGACTCTGGACAGTGCTAGCCTTCATGGACTTATCTGCCTTAGCTGATCACCTTGGACTTGACCACGTGTCTGGCTAGACCTGTATTAACTACTAAATCCCACTACAATTTGGCTGGACTCATTGTCTAAATCATAGGTGAGGTTAGTAGTTAATACAAGTCAGAGACTGTTCTCTAATTCCTGCTGATTTGGAGGTAATCAAGGCAAGTATAATTGTGCCTGTTTTACAGATGAAGAGATTGGGACTCAGAGAGTGTACATTACTCACCCAGGTTTACAGAGATAAGTAAGTTATAGAACTAAGGCTAGGACCCAAGTGTTCTGACTCTTAGTCAAACATTCCTTGCACTATACCAGATGAGTGCTTAAAAACCCACACACACATACACACACAAAACCACATGGAAATTTCATGTCTTCCTAATGTTTCTTATCAGCCCTTGTCTTCCCTTCTCTTTTTCACAGGTTCATAGGATTTGGAGTTAAAAGAGACCTTGTCAATGATGTAGTCTAGGGTCCTTACGTTTTTAGTGTCAATGACCCTTTTTGGGCAGTCTTGGAAGAACTTATGAGCACCTTCTCAGAAGGATGTTTTTAAGTGCATAAAATAAAAGACATGGGATTATAAAGGAGACCAATTACATTGAAATACAGTTAACAAAATATTTTTTTTCAAAATTAGTTCACAGACCCCAGGTTAAGAATCTATGATCTAGTCCAATTCTCTCATTTTTTTTAAAATAAGAAAACAGGTCCAGAAGAGAGGAAAAGACTTAACCTAAGGTCAGATAGGCATAGTCAAATGGAGACTCAACAAATATAAAGTAACATGATTTTAAAATTGGAGAATAGAAGGAAGTAACTTATGCAGCTATGGCTCCAAGGAGAATATCTAACTAAATAAGAGATAGAAGTGACCACAAAGGATAAAAGAGATCATTTCAATCACATAAAATTGAAACACTTTGGCACAAAAGAAAAATCAATAGAGCTAGAACATAAAGAAAAGCAATTATTTGGGGGAATTTCGGCAACAAACATCTCTGCTAATAGAAAGATATTTGATATATACAGGTGGAAGGGTAGGGGAATGATGAGGAAATCAATCAAATTACCACCTAAAATAAGTGATAAAATGCTGCTACCTTAACCTGGAGGGAATGTTTCTTGCTCCAAATAAAAGGCATTCCAACTCAATGGGAAAAGACCTTGATCAATTTAGATGTCTCCAATGGGACATCAGATGAAATGGATGTGATCTTGCAAAACAACTGTTCATACTGAATGAGGAAATATAAATAGACTATAAAGCATTCAATGATCATCTTTATGCTGATGATTCTCAAATCTACTTATTCTGCCCCAACCTCTCTGCTGACTTTCTGTCTCATATTGCCAAAATGCCTTTCAGACATCTCAAACTAGATTTCCAGTGGCCATCTTAAACTAACTACATCCAAAATAGAACTCATTTTCTTTTCCCCTAAACTCTTCCCCCACCTCTTCAACCTTTCCTATTACTGTAGAGGGCAACACCATCTTCCTAGTCCCTCAGGCTCATGACGCAGAAGTCACATTCCTCACTATCACTCATGTCCCATGTCCAATCTGTTGCCAAGTCCTGTTCATTTCACCTTTGCAGCATCTCTCAAATATGCCCCCTTCTCTCCTCGGACCCCACCACCACTCTGGTGCAGGTCCTTATTACCTCATGTCTGGACTACTGCAATAGCCTGCTGGTGGGTCTGCCTATCTCAAGTCCCTCCCCACTCCAATCCATCCTCCATTCAGCCACTAAAGAGATTTTCCTAAAGAACAAGTCTGCCCAGTCAGCCATTACCCTACTCCATAAACTCCAGTTGTTCCCTGTGACCTCCAGAGTAAATTCAAAATCTTGTCTGGCATTCAAAGTCCTTTATAACCTAGCCTCCTCTTAGGGTTGCAGTCTTCTTATACCTTATTCCCTACCAAGCACTCTTTAATCCAAAGACACTGGCATTCTTGCCTTTCCACAAACAAGACAAGTTTATCTCTAGGCTATAGGCTTTTTCTCTGCCAATTACCTATACCTGGAATGCTCTCCCTCCTCATCTCTACCTCCTGGCTTCCTTTAAATCCCAACTAAAAACAGCAAGTCTTTCTCCATCCTTCTTAATTCTAGTGCCTTCTCTCTATTCATTATTTCCTATTTATCCTGTGTACAGTTTGTATATATTTATTTGCATGTTGTCTCCTCCATTAAAGTATGAATTTCCTGAGGGTGGGCCTGTCTTCTACCTCTTTTTTGTAACATATGGATGGCTCAGGAGAAGAAAGTGAGGGTGGTGACCTTGCACAGCCCTCCCTCACTCAAATCAAAGTCAGCTGCAGGTCATGTCATCATCTTGATGTCACAGTCCTCTTCGAGAAGGAAGGACAAACACAACAACCTGTAACATGCGACACTCTTCCTGGCATATAGTAGGTGTTTAAGAAATGTTTATTGATTGAAACTGTATCTATTAAGTCCCCTTTATTTACATGTCTACTAATTTGCTTGATAAATTTGCTTGATTTATTTGGTGCCAATTGTATGCAAAGCCACGGACCCTCAGGGATCAATCATGGCCAGGAAGTCAAACGACTGAGTGAACTCTTCCCCAAAGAGAAATCATATTGCCTTTCCCCCAATAAGTTATTTTTGTATACACTCCACTGGCTTTCCTGATAAGGAAGATGTACAAGGAATGTAGATGACAGATGTCATAGCTAAAGATATAATTACAGTTCTATCTTTAGTTATGAAGACTGCAAATGCCTACAAATCTATGCACTGGACCAAACATCTGGTGGTCTGGGTTCTAGTCTTTTGTTGTTGAGTTGTTGTTCAGTCATATCTGCCTCCTTGTGACCTCATTTGGGATTTTCTTGGCAAAGATACTGGAGTGGTTTGCCATTTCCTTCTCCAGTTCATTTTACAGATGAGGAAACTGAAGCAAACAGGGTGAAGTGACACATCCGGGGTCACACATCTAGGAAATGTCTGAGGCCAGAGGAAGATGAATCTTCCTGACTCCAGGCCCCACACTCTATCTACTGTGCCACGTAGCTGCCCAGGTTCTAGTCTTAGTTCTGCTAAATAACTGACATAACCCTGGGCAAGTCACTGACCCTATATAAGCTGAACAAGTCACTGATCTAAAATATGAGAAAGTTGGATGGGAAGTTCTTGAGGGTCCATTTTAGTTATGACATTCAATTATTTAATGAATGTTCGATTTCCAGCCTTCCCAGTAACTTGATGTGTAACCTTGACCTAACTACCTCCCTATATATTTCAGTTTTCTCATATGTAAAATATTTCTTCCTCTTATGGCCCTATAACATTTACATTTTTATAATGTTTCTCTCTGTATGACTCCTGTCACCACTACTGCTTTGTAAGTTCAATGAGAAAAGGGATCACTGCTTACTTTTGGATTTTCCCCAGGTCTTGACACATGATAAATAATAGAAGTTTGTTGAATGAATGAATAAATGAAATTGGGAGTGCTGAACCAGGTTACCTCTGAGGTTGCTTCCAGCTCTAAAAATCATATAATCTTTTTGTTTACACTTTGGTTCCCAAGGCATATTATAACAGTGCTTTAAAAAAAAAATTTACTACATGAAAATTGATTGACTCTAGGTACCTGGTATAAATACTTATGCAACGCAAGCACACTTTCATGTGCTAATAGCACTAGACAGTTATGTAAATAACTGAACAGGAAGAAAGGCCATATTCTGCCCTGCTTTTTATACTGTTTGTAGCTTTTTGCCTTGAACCTCAGTCCTGCATTTCCAGCTTCCTGATGGCTTTTCCACTTTCATGTTCCATGAACACTTCAGATTGAACATGTCCAAAACTGAGCTCCTCTCCCCACCTCACCCTTTTCTCTCCCAACTATCTGCTATCTATGGATGGAACCATTATAGTTATAGTCTCTCAGGTGCAAAATCTGTCATCTTTCATTCTTCCCTCTCCTTCATAGTCAAGTCTGATCAGTAGCACAGTAGGCTACCCAGATGCTGGACCTAGAGTCAGAAAGACCTGAATTCAAATCTAGCCTTGGGCCCTTATGAGCTGCGTGACCTTGGGTCAGTCCCTTAATCTCTGCTTGCTTCAGTTTCCTCAACTGTAAAATGGGAATAACAACAGTACCCACCTTGCTAGGCTGTTATGAGGATCAGATGAGATAAATATTTACAAAGCACTCAGCAGAGTGCCTGGCACATAGTAGGTGTCATAAAAATGTTTACGCTCTTCCTCTTCCTTTTTCCTTCACTTCTCCCCTCCCCACTAGGTCCTACCTTGGCAGTATAAAGCCCATCTGTCCTCTGCTTTCTAGTCTTACTATTATCACCCTAATTCAGATCCTCACTACCTCTCACTTGGATTATTAAACTATGCTCCTCCATGATCTCCCTGCCTATCATCCCTTACCTCTGCAAACCATCCTTCACACAGCTGCCAAAATATTTATCCTAATTCACATTAGTTACCATGTCTACCCCTCAAAAACTTTTAGTGGCTCCCTCTTGTCTGAAGCAGGAGTTTTCCAAGTTTTCCCCCCTTTAGTGGGTTGTTCACATGATCAGAAATCCATGGGTGTAGACCACATGAATTTTAGCTTCATCAGTTTCATGCAGCAGAATATACCTTCACAAAACTAGGTAGGGGCAAACACTGCCTAGAGTTTGGCCGCATTGCCAGAAATTGCAGGTGGTTTCATCCAACTGTCCTACTAGTTCTTTGGACTATCATAAATTCATCACAAATTTAGAGTTGGAAAGTACTTTATAAGTCACCTTTCATTTTAGAGGTGAGAGGAGGTTGTCACTGTTGTTCCTTCATTTCCTTCATCAGGGAGGTGATGCCATGACATACAAGGGAATTGGATTTAAGTGAGGGAGGGCAAAGTCACCAGCCTCACTTTTCCTCCTGAGCCATCTGGGTTCAGTGGTAAGATATAAATCAAGATGAATAGAGATGGCCCTGGATGCAGTAGGAGACCTTGGTCTTTTTAAGCTAAGGTCTTTAACTGGTCTCAGTTTGACTAGGTAAGAAATGAGGCAGAGAATGGCCTCTTTATTTAGCAAAAAAAAATACAACTCCATCCAAAAACAGAAACAATTTCAATTTATGTTCATTCTGAGCCAATTGGGGCCAAACAATCACCAAGTAGGGTTAGGTCTGTGATCTATTACTGTTGGCCAATCAATGAGAGCCAGAGTTAAGGCTGGTCTTTAAGAAAGAAAAAAATAATAAAACAAAAGGTTTCAGATATTAAAATTTACATTCCCTTTGGGCAGAGCACTCAAAAGTAAGGGTGTGATACTCTATGTGGTCAGGGAAGGGAGGAAGGGAAAGAGAAGGAAAGAAAGAAAAGAAGGGAGGAAAGGAGGGAAAGAGAAAGAAGGAAAGGAAGAAGGAAAGGAAGAGAAGGAAGGAAGGAAGGAAGGAAGGAAGGAAGGAAGGAAGGAAGGAAGGAAGGAATGAAGGAAGGAAGGGAGGAAGGGAGGAAGGGAGGGAGGGAGGGAGGGAGGAAGGAAGGAAGGAAGGAAGGAAGGAAGGAAGGAAGGAAGGAAGGAAGGAAGGAAGGAAGGAAGAAAGAGAAAGCCCAACTGGCCGGTTCCAGTTTGGTCCCCAGTGGGCAGCTCTTTTACTGTTCACAGGTTGTTTGTCCTTCATTCTCAAAGAGGACTATGACATCAAGATGATGATCTCAAGACATGCAAATGAACTGGATTAAGTGAGAGGAAGTAATTTAGTCATGATTACACAGGTAGTAAGTGACTGAGATAGGATTTGAACCGAGAATCTCTGACTCCAAATCTGGTCTTCTTTCTATTGTGCCTGACTGCTCCTCATTTTCATGTGTGCTAAGTACATTTGTTTATTTTTTTTCTAAAATCTAAGGTAGGCCACAGCCTCAGGTCAGGGGGGTTACATTGTGCTTCATACCAAACCTATCAGATAAAATACAAATTTTTCATCCAACTTTGTCTCTGCTTCTCCTTTGTCTTTATTACATTCTGTCTTTTTAAAAATCATATTTATTTACTTTCATGAGTTTCACAGGATAGGAAGTGTCTATCCTCTATCCTTAGTACCTATTACAGTGACTTGCACACAATAGGTGCTTAATACACATCTGTTTAGGTGAATCTAACACAAGATTGATATAGGTCTAGCAACAATTGCTGAAATGAAATTTAACTGATTCACAGATTGTTCCCAAAACAATAGAAAGAAGTAGGTTTCTGTGTGTGTGTGTGTGTGTGTGTGTGTGTGTGTGTGTGTGTGTGTGTGTATGGGAGGGGGGAGCAATAAGGGGGAATAGACCAAGAGAAAGACTCACCAGCTGGCTTCATCTAAAATAAAACCTCTAAAAGAGGGGAACTAGTAAACTAAACCACCTTCTGAGACAAGGCTCTTGTGTCCAAATCCAGACAATTTCAGAGTAGTTTCAATGGGAAAAGCGGTTTTTTAATGGGCAGGGACTCAATTTTTTAATGGACTGAGTCATGGGTTAGCCTGCCTTGGTTTTCATCATGCCCAGTCTTTGCCACTCCTGTCTCCCCAGACCCAGTACTTCATCTAGCTGTCACCACCCAGAAATTCCAGAAGGGACGGGCCTTTCCCCTAGTAGAAGGTATTTCTGGGCACAAGAAGATCGGTCTCTCTTTTGCTTCCCACCTGTTCCCTGACTTCACAAACATGCTGAGCCAGTCTGGTGTTCAAATCTCTTTCCTGTCAGTGAAAGGGTAAGGGACGTTCAGATTACAAGGTATCAGCTCTTGGCTGAGTAATTTATTCCATTTCAACTATGTAGCTCTTCCAAATTAAGTTCAGGCTCTGTTGTTGCAGTTGGCTCTTATGTGAAGAGCAGTCCCAGGGTCATGACTGTGACCTTGTCTTTTCATGCCCCTTTTTCTTCCTTCTGGTTCCTGAGCCAAAGAAGTAATGGTCGTCTGAGGATTATGTCTGGTCTTTCAGAACTTTTAGGATTTCATTTACCTGACATCTGCAACCTTCAGTGAGAATCTTCCTTCCATTTGTCTTTGTAGCCTGGAGATAATCCTGGTTCTCAAAGGCTATGCCAGTAGGGCATAGTCCCTGGCAGGCCCTATTAAGCACTAAAGGCTTTTGAGTATGGGCCCAGAGACAGACTGTAGGTCATCCAAGGACCGGTGTGACTATATTGGGAAAGAGGTATCACCCTACTGAATGTAGAATGATAAAATGTTCAGCTGCAGCAATACTCACAGATCAACATAGAAATAGTGGAAGGATTATGATCTGCATTGATGGATCATATAGGAGGCAAGGGTGAGAAACCTGTGGTCTCTGCTCACATGTGGCCTTCTAGGTCCTTGAGTGTGACCTTTGGACTGAGTCCAAGTTTTACAGAACAAATCCTTTTATTAAGGGGATTTGTTCTGTGAAGTTTGGATTCAGTCAAAAGACCACATTTGAAGACCTAGAGGTATTGAAATTTGAAGAATTGAAATAATATTTGCACAAGAACTCTAAACCCAGGACGCTGATGCTACACTCTTTTTAAAATTTTTATAGAGATCTTTTTCTTCTATGTCATCTCCATTTCCAAACACATCACTTCTTTTTTCCCCAGACAGCCGTCCCTTGTAATAAATTTTTTTTTAAAAGAAGAAGAAAAAGCAATACAGGAAAATGAATCCACATACTGAGTCTAACAGTGCAAGCAACATGGCATGTTCATAACCCCCGCCCCCCTCCCGCCCCCCCCCCCCCCCCCCCGCCCTCAACAACAACAACAAAAAGGGAAGGGAAATATGTTTTTCTTCTGTCTTTTCCTTTGGGATCAAATTGATCGCTGTCATTTTAAGGTTCACTTTAGATTGTGTTTTGCTGCTGTTCTTTCTGTTTACATGGTTGTAACCATTGTGTAAATCATTTTCCTGGCCCTGCTTACTTCATTTTGTGATATAATTCTAATTCTCCCCTCCTACTCTCTCACCACCAATCTCCCCTGTCTGGGGGATGAAAGCCATCTCACTATTGCCTTACTTCAGCATGAGAGGTGACAGAGTATACAAACAGCCTCTCACGCTCACCCTTTTGTATACAGACACAGCCACAGTAGGCTGTGCAGGTGGTGGACCTGAGGAGTATTGGAATAAATGACGTTAGGTTAGGATCGCAGTTACCTGGAATCAGTTAGACATCTAACGGGCAGCCCATAGTGTGTTTGTATTTCCCATGCTTTCCCATAGTTCCACAGGGCTGAGAAGGAGCAATGGTCAACAAGACCCCTGGAAAACCCAATGGCCAGACAGGGCAGATTTGCCTAGTTTATTTTATGGAAAGCAGCCCACCATGACAGGAGATTTATAAATTAAGAGATTTACACACATACACATATACATATACATATACATACATGTATACACACAAGCACACACACATGCAGAAGAGGATGCTGATCTGTTTCACTCTACTTTGTTCTTAGACATAGAAGAAGTCTTGGAGTTCATAATTAGCCCATGCTTCAAGTCCTCTGAGAACTTCTTTGTCCTTACCAGAGAGCAAATACTGTCATAAAGTCATCCAGAAGCTCCCATGTGCCAAAGATGGAGGCTGCCAAAGCCTCCATGAGTTCGTGTGCCTCAAATGAATGACTAGTTGGATAAGAATATCTTACAGTTGTATGAGGCTTTACAGTTTAGACAGCATCTTCATTTCTATCTCTTTTCAGCTTCAGAACAACTCCAGTAAGAACTTACAAAAGGTATTAATAACACAATTTTACAGATGAGGAAACTGCAATGCAAAAAAATTCAGCACCATGCCCAAGGTCAGAAGGCCAGTGAGGTCCAGGAACAGAGCCAAGGTCCCCCTCCTCCTAGGTTCAGTGTTCTCTCCATCATATCATGTGGGCCTTCAGATAGGTCATAAGGGAAGCAGTCCTGGGTCCATTAATGCTTCAATATGCCCTTAGACCTTGCAGAGAGTAAGAATTTAATAAATGTTTTCTATTCCTTAATTCATCTTATCAAATGGGGACCTCCCTCCAATGGTGCAGACTGCAACTCATCTTTTCCTCCAATGTGACTCTTAGCCGTGACCTCTTATATATCCTTCATAGAAGATCCATCCAAAGTGCAAAGAGGCTTTCTCTATGTAGACCATTACTGAGAGTACAATTGGAGTTCCATCTTCATGCTGCCATGATCCTTCAATCTAGCTGCACTTGTTATTCCAATTCTCACCCCAAGGAGACCCTGCATTTCTGCTTGGTGAGCTCTCAATCCTATTAGTCTCTGTGACCAGGTCATCTCCATGACATGCTACTACTGCAAGTATGTAAGTCTACTCTTGATCCACCCCAACACACACACACACACACACACACACTCTCTCTCTCTCTCTCTCTCTCTCTCTCTCTTTCTCCCCCCAACTTTCAGAACAGTAATCAAATCAACACTACCATTCCTAGAGAGGACATGACAATGAATTGTTCCATGACTCCAGTTACCATCCCTGAGATTCTCCAACCAAAATATCATTCCCTGGCCACTATTCCTCAAATATGTTTTCTTCTCCTAGTAGAAAATAAGCCCCTTGAGGAAAGAGACTTTCTTGCTTTTTTTTTTATTATTTGCACTCTGCACAGTACCTGGCAAATACAGTAAGTGCTAAACAAGTGTTGTTTTGATCATTCCCCAACTCCTTTTCTGGTCACATAGAAAGATCTTTTATGTAGTTAGTTCTGGGGCAACAGCCCTTGTAGATAATATTCTATAGCCCATTTATACCCATCATAAATCTCTGTATTGGCCTTTGTGTGAACTGTAACTTCAATTCTTCAGAGATTACCATATTTCAATAAATGTCTATTGAATTAAGTCCACATTAAGTAATTTCAATTCATATAAATACAAGTCTTGAAAAGGAGGCTGTTAACTCGGGACACAGAGCCCCTGTGTTCTATGCCAACAACAATCTTCACTCATTCATGATACCTATTTATAGGATTTGCAGTTAGGCATTTAGAGGGGTCAATTCCTCTTCCTTTGAGGTAACTCAGGGGAATGTGTCACAGGTTCCACAGGATATAGAATTAGAAGAGACCTTAGAGATCATCCAGTCCAGTCTCCACATCTTACATGAAATATGAAGGAGATAAGTGACTTGACCAAGGTCATATAGGATATGATGATAGCAACATCTGAAATCAAGTCCTCTGACTCTAAATCCAGAGTCCGTTCCTCTATACCACATTGGGAAGAGTCTCCTCTGCTGGATCTTTGTCCAGGTCATGCCTGGCTAACTGAGGCTGTATTAGAACCCAGGTCTTACCTCATAGCTCGCTTACAAAATGCTCATTGACTATTTACACCACCTGGACAACTGCAGGACCATTAAGATGAGTCTGCTTGCCTCAAGTCCCTCCCCACTCCAATCTACCCTCCCTCCATTCAGCCTCTAAAAGGATTTTCCTAAAGCAAAGATGTGATCACATCACACACACACACACACACACACACACACACACACACACACGCACACACACACACACACACACACCCCATTCCACAAACTCTAGTGGCTTCCTTTTGTCTCTGAAACCAAATACAAAATGTTCTGTTTGGCATTCAAAGCCCTTCATAACCTCACTCCCTTCTCGCTTCCCAGTCTTCTTACATGTTACATCAGATACACTCTTCAGTCCAGTTACACTGGCCTCCTGGTCATTCCACATACAAGGAATTCCACATCTCTCAGCTCCAGGCATTTTCTCTATCTCCATATAATTGGAATATTCTCCCTCCTCCACTCTATGGACCTCCCTAGGGAAGAATACTGGTGGAAATTTAAGTTTGTAAACAAAAAGATTAATAGATTTTAATTTTAAAAATTAAATTTAATCATTTTAAATAAAATTAATTTTAAAAAAGAAAATAGGCCAGGTATCTAGTATGACTCATGATAATATACACCTGCTCATTTGGAAGGGTAAGAGAGCACTGAATATTAATAATAGCTCAAAGTTTTTAAGACATAAAGTAGCTCCCTCACAACAAACCAATAAGGTAGGGAATGCAAATATTATTGCCCCACTGTATAGAGGATGAAACTGAGGCTCACAAAAGTAAAGGTGAAACAGCTAAGTAAATGTCAGAGCTGGAATGCAAACCCAGTTCTCCTAGTCTGAACTTCAGGATTTTTTCCACAACCTCCTGTTGCTTCTCAGTAACTGAGTACAGAAGAGAGTAAGCATTTCTATAGAGCTTACTCAGTGCCAAGCACTGTGCTAATCACTTCTTACAAAGGGTATCTCATTTGACCCTAACAACAACCCTTCGACATAGATGCTATTTGCTATTTTCTTCATTTTATGATTGAAGAAACTGATGCAAACAGAGATTAAGTGACTCGGGATCTGGACTTGGAAGTCTTCCTGACTCCAAGCCCAGTGCTGTATCTGCTACACCAACTAGCTGCCTCTAAGATCAGGGTTAGACACACAGCAAATCTTATGCATATTTTGAACTGAGGGCAGAGAAGGAGGCTGCATGGTCCCTGGGCATTCTCCCAGGGCTTGGGAAGTGTTCCCTAAAGACCTTTGCCAACACGTTTGGCATATCACTTGGAGATGAACCAAAGAGTTTCATGACTTACAACCTCATAGGTAGCTGGCTACTGAGTAGACACCTCTGAAGCCAACTGACAGCCAAGTCACCATGTACTCATGTGGGCCCAATAACCTGAGCAGGCTGAGCTGTGCTCTCATAGAATCTTGGAAGTAGACACAGCCGCAAAGGTGGAATTAGGGATCTCTGCTACTCAGGTTTGTCAAATCAACATGCATTTCTTTTTTTAAAGATATTTATTTATTTATTTTTAGTTTTCAATATTCACTTCCATAAGATTTTGAGTTTTAAATTTTCTTCCCCTTTTCTCCCCTCCCCTCCCCAAGACAGTGTACAATCTGATATAGGCTCTACTTAAACATTCATATTAAACATATTTTCAAATGGTGCTTGTCCTTCGTTGCTGAAGAAGACCATGCCATCAGAGAAATAATGCGTGACTTGCACTGGACTTTGTTTTGAGTAAGAGAGAGTCATGCAAGGTCACCAGCCTCACCTCCTCCAGAGCCATCTGAATCCAATGACCTGATATTCCTCAGGATGACTGGAGATGATTCAGGATGCACTGGGAGACCTTGGGCCCTTTAGGCCAAGGTCTTTGCAGGTACTCACTTAAGGTGAGGTTAACACCCATTCATTGAATAGGCCTGTTTAAGAAGGAGCCAGGGCATGGCCCCTTTAATGAGGCCAAGAAAATGAAAGACATCAGACTGGGTGGGAAACAGCAACAGTTACTATTGATAATCACTCTAAAGTTAGGAGAGTCCATAAGGGACCCCACTGGCATCCAAGCTTCTGAGTGTAGTAGGTTTAAGGTGGAGAGGAGAGAGAAGAGGAAGGAAGGGGAGGGGAGAGGAGAGGAGGGGAGGAGAGGGCAACTAGCCAGCATGGTCTTCTTCAGCAGCAAAGGACATGTAGTAGACACAGCTGGCCGAATGAGGACCCAGTTCCTCCTCTCTTGTCTGCCTCCCCCTCCCCTTCCTCTCCTCTTCAAAGGAAGGTAAATTTCGATAACCAAAAGATGCCCAGTTGACTGGGTTTTACTGGCTAGTTCCTCCCCTCCCCTCCTCTGGCCTCCTCTTGCCTCTCCTCTCCACCTTAAACCTACTGCACTCTGAAGCTCGGATGCCAATGGGGCCCCTTCTGGACCCTCCTAGCTTTAATCAATAGTAACTGTTGCTGTTTCCCTTCCAGCCTGAAGTCTTTCTTTTTCTTAGTTTCATTAAAGCAGCCATGTCCTGGCTACTTCTTAAACAGGTCTATTCAATGAATGGGTGTTGCCTCACCCTGAGTGAGTACCTGCAAAGACCTTGGCCTAAAGGGGGCCAGGGTCTCCCAGTGCATCCTGGGTCATCTCCAGTCATCCCGATGAATATCTGGTCACTGGATTCAGATGGCTCTGGAGGAGAAGTGAGGCTGGTGACCTGCACAGCCCTCCCTCGCTCAAAACAAAGTCAAGTGCAAGTCATGTCATCATTTCTCTGAGGGCATGGTCGTCTTCTTCGGCAACAAAGGAGGAACACAATTTTCACTTTAGTCATGATGTAAAGAAGTAGAACTAATAGGAGGAACCATAAGAAAGAAGAAGCAAAACAACAAAAGAAAAAGAGAGCAAGTAGCATGCTTCAATCTGCATTCAGACTCTCTGGATGTGGACAACATTTTCCATCACGAGCCTTCTGGAGTTGTCGGAGAGCCATGCATTGCTGAGAAGAGCTAAATCTAACAGAGTTGGTCATCACACAACGTGGCTGTTACTGTGTACAATGTCCTCCTGGTTCTGCTCACCTCATTCAGCATCAGTTCATATAAGTCTTTATAGGTTTTTTTCTGAAGTCCACTTGCTCATCGTTTCTTATAATAGTATTCCATTACATTCACATACCACAACTTGTTCAGCCATTCTCCAGTTGATGGGTATCCCCTCAATTTCCAATTCTTGGCCACCACAGAGAGAGCTGCTATAAATATTTTGTACATGTGGGTACTTTTCCCATTTTTTTATGTTGTACTATATTTTTATTTATTTTGTTAAACATCTCCCAATTGCCTTTTTTAAATAACATATTTTGTTTTTTCCCCAATTACATGTTAAAGCAACTTTCTAAACTTTTTTTAAAAAGTGTTAAGTTCCAAATTCTATCCCCATCTCCCTTCCTCCCTTTTCCCTGAGCTGTTAAGCAATCTGATATAGTTTATACATGTGCAATCATGTAAAACATTTCCTTAGTAGTCATTTTGTACGAGACTTGAATTGAAAGTGAAAAACAGCATGCTTCAGTCTGTATTCAGACAGTATCAGTTCTTTCTCTGGAATTGGATAATATGCTTCATCATGAGTCCTTTGGATCATTATGTTGTTGAGAATAGCCAAATCATTCACAGTTCTTCATTATACAATATTGTTTTTACTGTATGCAATGTTCTCCTAGTTCTGTTTACTTCAAGTTGCTTCAGTGGGAATGACTTGTATGCTTATAAATTTGATTCAGTTCTCTATATTTTAGAAGTGAGGCCTTTATAAAAATTGTTTCCCAGTTTCCTGTTTCCCTCCTAATCTTGACAACATGCATTTCTTAAGGGCATATGTGCCTGGCACTGTGCATAGCACTGAAGATACAAAGAAAGACAAGAATAACCTGTGCCCTCAAAGATGACCATCTACAGTAATGTATCTAGTCCTGCATGTAGTTTACTTTGTATATATTTGCACATTGTCTCTCCCATTAGGGAACTTGTCTTTTGCTTCATTTGTATCCCTTAGTACTTAGCACGGTGCCTGGCACATAGAAGGTGCTTAATAAATATTGATTTAATATGACCACTATGGGAATATGTTATGCAGGATTGTACATGTATAATGTATCGAACAGCTTACTGTCTCAGGGAAGAGGAAGGGAGGCAGTAAGGGAGAGAATTTAGAAGTCAACATTTTAAAAAAAGAATGTTAAAAATTGTCTTACTATAATAAAATATTTTTAGAAAGAGAAAAATGTTGATTGATAAACAAGCAAACAGCTATGTACAAATGAGATAAATACAGGATAAACTGGAGATTATCACAGAGGGACGGCACTAGTATTGAGGGGGCCTGGGAAAGGCTTCTTGCAGAATTTGGGATTTTACTGACACTTGAGGCCAGGAAGCCACTAGGTTTGTTTTGGGAACTGTACTTTATTCTTCCCCCCATTGCCTTTCTCTACTGTGAGAAACAAGAAAGTTCTGTTCTCCACATTCCTAGGTGATAAGGGTTGTGGCCTAGCATGGACAGGTTAGAGGTCAGAAACTAATGTGCAAGCTCAAGGAGCTGTCTGAGGAAAGGTCTATCAGAGAGGTGAACATGGAGCCACGTGGCCAGGGGACAGTATCACAGGAGATCCAAAGTCTGGAAAACAGTATAAGAAGCCTCTGCTTTCTGAATGTGGTATAGTCGTCCTGTAGCCTTACTGGGGAGGCTACCTGTCCATTCAAGGGGAATGGATGTAATAAAGGTTTTCCTGATTTCACAACAGGAGCATGTTTCTCACTGTTGGGGGCTTGTTAGATGGGCTCACTTCTAACATCTACCAAAGCAGCTTCAATTTTTACCCCATCATCCCTACTATCCACCCCCATCTCTTATGCACATTTATAGAACAAATTAAGTATTTAAGTGGATCCCTGATGTTACCCATGACTGTGGGCTTTTCCTCAACTCCTCCATGCCTTCTCACCCTAAGATGAGATCACTAGGGCCTGAAGTTTTTAGAAGGGAAAGTTATCAAGGAGTTCTCAAACTTTCAGGTATGGAAATGATATCCATTCATTCTCCTTAGGATCATAAGAGCTAGAGTTTAGAATCTTAATATCACAAGGAGTCATGGAGGTAGTCATTTGAAACAGAAGACCTAGAAATAGTTTTGTTATGTTTTAAAGATGCCATTTTTAAAAGAGAGAGAAGAGAGGACACATTAAGTTAAATGGAAGAAAAGATGGAGGGCTTATTAAGGCACATAATTTAGGTTAAGTAGAACTATATGCAAAAATGGAAGAAGTGGGAGGGGTAGTGGTCACTTGGACTTCTCTGACTTTTAAATTGGTCAAAAGAGGGACCAAAAAAAAGATTCCTAAGACCTAGAGCTAAAATAGATGTTAGACGTTACCTCCTAGTCCAACATACTCACCTTATGGATAAGATTTACAGCTGGAGACCTTAAAGGTCAAAGGGGTTAGTTGGTTTGCCTAGGGTCACACAGCCTCTAAGAGTGGAGGCTAGATTCAAACCCAGTCTTCTTATGCTTCTAGTGGATTTGAGCCTAAATCACAAAGTACAAAATTGCTATCAAGGCTGTCTTCTCAAAGAATGGGTCTGACAGTAGGTGTCACCTTTCCTACCATCATCTGCACCCTGTTCAGGAAATTCCAGAGGCTCTCTATCACCTTTCAGCAAATACAAAATCTCTGGACTTTCAAAGACCTTTATAACCTGGCCACCTCCTGTCTTTGGAGGCTTCTTCCGTCTAACTCCCCTTCATGTACTCTTTAATCCAATGACCTTGGCCTCCTTGCTGTTCCTGGCACAAAACATCATATCTCCTGACTCCTTGAATTTTCACTGGCTGTTCCCCAGGCCTAGAACCTCCTCATCTCTGCCTCCAGGCTTCCTTTAAGTCACAGCTAAAATCTCACATTCTACAAGAAGTCTTTCCTAATTCCACTTAATGCTTGTGTCTTCCCACTGCTGATTATATCCAATTTATCATCCACCCATCTCTCTATATCTGTCTGTCTGTCTATCTATCTACTTTGTATGGCAATACAGCAAAGAGCCTGAAATCAAGAAGACTCCTCTTCCTGAGTTCAAATGCATCCTCAGACACTTACTAGCTGTGTGACCCTGACCAAGTCATTTAAACCTGTTTGCCTCAGTTTCTTCATCTGTAAAGTGATCTGGAGAAGAAAAAGTAACTTTGCCTGAGAAAACCCCAAATGGGGTCACAAAGAATGGATCATTAAGACAACAACAAATTTATCTTGTTTGTACACAGTTATTTGCAGGTTGTCTCTCCCATTAGAATGTGAGCTCCTTGAGAGCAAAGACAGTTTTTTGTCTTTCTTTGTAGCCCCAGTGCTTATTTAGCATGGCGCCTGGCACAAAGTAGGTGCTTAATAAATGCTTGTTGACGTCAGTTGACTTTGTGTTACCTCTCCCAATTTTGCTGAATATAAGGGGAAAACTCAGAGCTGTACTCTTCATTTCTCTTATTGTTAGCAATTTAGATAATTTTTCTTGAGGTCATTTTTAGCTTGCAATTCTTTTGAAAGCTGTTTATTTATGTACTTTGACTGTCTGTTAGAGAACGTTAAGTTTATTCTTCATCCTCAATGCAGTATCTGAGGTCTTCATGCCTCCCTGTCCTCCTAGTCCCTCATCCTTGCTCTGGCTCCATTTTCCTCCATACACACTCCATATGTGACCATACATCTAAATATACTAGCCTTTTCCCTTGAAACTTCATCCCTTTTCTTACTGTCCTTGTCAAGATCTAACCTGGTTAGAACATTTAGCTTCTACTCACAAGCTACAAAAAGTTGCTGAATAAAATAACGAAACAGTATTGGCTGGGTCCTCTACAAATTGATGTTATATAATCCCTGTGACCTCTGATATCCACTATAAAATCCTCTCTTTGGCTTTAAAGCCATCCTTTTATAACCTGGCTCCTTCCTGCCTTTCTAAGTCTTCTTATACCACCTATTCTGCAATCCAGGGACACTGGCTTCCTTGCTGTTCTTGGAACACATTGCTTCATCTATTGGATAGCTTGAATATCACCTGGATATAAAAATATCTGAAAGCCTCCATCATTTTGGGTAGCTTTGATAGAATGTAAACTTTTGAGTGAAGGGACTTCTTCAGTTTTATCTTTGTATGCCCAGTACTTAGTATAATATTTGGCACATAGTAGGTGCTCATTAAGTGCTTACTGGGATCACATAGATCCTCCAAAACTGTACAGAATGAGATATGGATAGGTTTCAACCTGTACCACATTGATAAGATTATAAATCCATTAGTATAGTACCATGTATTAAGGGCAAAGGAAAGGGACCTCTGCCTAACATCCTATTAAAACAACATGGATATTTCATCAGATCTTCCTGACAAATTATTTTTTCTTCTTCTTTCTGCTTGGTGCCAATTGTCATTCAACACAAGATAAAATTCAGTTCAGCTCAACTACCCTTAATATGGTAACAGCAAAGGAAAGTCATAGCTGCTAATCTTCACTGAGATGAACCAGATTTCCTTCATTATACGGAATCAGACTGAATTAACAGCCCTTCTAATAAAGGGTTCCCCAAATGTCACTCATTGAACTACAGTTTTACTGGGCCTCTGCTATTTTTTCCACTTTCACTTTTCCCTCTAGTTCTCTATTCTTATAAGGTTTTCATTTCCATTCTCTTAAAATACTTTCTGTGGCTGGTCTTTGTATTTATACACCATCCGGGGTCATGAAAGGTCAAGTACTAGAGGCAAGAGACTATTATCCTTTATTTATTTATTTTTTTGGCTTGAGGGTGGGTCACCCTGAGAATAGTAAGTGTGTGAGGTCAGATATGAATTTAGGTCCTCCTGACTTGTTCTGTGAAGTTTGGATTCAGTCAAAGGGCCACACTTGAGGACCTAGAGGGCCACATGTGGCCTTGAGGCCTCAGGTTCTCCACCCGTGATTCTAGTCTAACAACCATATTTTTTTTCCAATTAACAACCATTTATTCTCTCTAATATCTTTGCTCTGCCCTACTTGGAAAAAAAAAGAAGAAAAACAAAAAAATTTCTAACAAATATACTTAGTTAAGCAAATTCCCATATTGGCCATGACCAAAAATACGTTTTCATTCTGTACCTTGAGTGCATCACTGCTCTGTCAGTATGTGGGTAATGTTGATGGGGTTCAGACTCTGGGAGCCTCCTTGAGCTCCCCTTGAATCTTCCCACTTAATCTGGCCTTTTTTACTCAAATCTAATCTTCCCATTTGTTCCGGCAGTCTCAGGAAGCCCAAGGGCTTTTCATTATCATTCTACTCAGGTCTCTGATGCACCTCCCACCCTTGATCCCATCAAAACTCCATTCCCCAAACTGCCGACCACTCCCATCAAAATCTGTATCCATTCCCAAACTGCCCCTATCAAAGTCTCTGGATTGCCCCACCTGCTTCCCACCCAAACCCTCCATTGTCTGATATCTCCTGATAGCCTCCAGCTGTTTCCAGCCTTTGACCCTCCTAGGACTTCTCCTCAAGACCCTTCCTAAACCCCTCCTCCCATCACCCTGGACTACCAGACTACCACCCCCCACCCCCACCCCTCCTATACTCTTTTCTGTATTTAAGTTCCATCTTGCCTCCATGCAGGCTCTCAGACTCTGTCTAGCTGGGATTCTGTCTGGCTCGCTTGTGGATACAAGCATCACAAATGCTTAGGTTCCTTAAGAGGCAACTCAACATGGCGAATCTTTAATAAACTTTGTTTTCTTTGGCTTTAAGAAGGCTTGAGTCGAATTCATTCGAGCACGACCCGGACTGTCGGTATTTTGGGGTCCCCCATCACCCCTTAACCTCATCGATGTGATTCATCATTAGGTCTCTCATTAGGCCATGGTTAGGCACTGTATTGATCAGAGATCTTAATGTCTTTCATAGTATTTCAAAGTTGTCTCTCTTTACAATCTTGTTACTACATGAATGGTTCTGCTGATTTCATACTTCGTTCCTAAAAGTCTTCCCAGGTTCCTATGAAGCCATCCTTTTCTTATGGTTCAATAATATTCTTTTATATTCATAAGCCATAATTTGTTCAGCCACTCCCAATTGATAAGTACTCCCTTAGTTCCTTTTGTACATCTGGGTCCTTTTCTTCTCTCCCTTTGGGGTATAGTGGTATTGTTGGGTATACACAGTTTAGTGACTTGGGGCATAGTTCCAAATTTCTATCCAAAATGGCTCTACCTAGTTACAATTCCATTAGTAGTTCAGACAGTGTCCCTCTATTTTTGTCATTTTGTCAATCTGCTAATCCCCTTCATTTTATCAGTGAGAAAGCTGAATCCCAGCTTGTTAAGTGACTTGCCCAAGGTCACAAAGCTGTAAGTGCCAGGGGCAGAACTTGAACCCAGCGTTTATATTCTTTATTTTTTCTTCATTTTTGCCAGGAGTGGTGATCCTATTGTGGGGAGGCTTAGGCTAGTGGATTGCTTGAGTTCGGGAGCTCTGAGCTATAGCAGGGCTTTCTAAACTAAATATGACACCTGTACAGTGAGCTTCTGAGACTGGAGGGGCTGCTAGGCTGCCAAGGAAGAATGAACTGGCTCAAACAGAAAAAATGGAACAGGTTTAAGTTTCTATGACAATAACTGGGATCCAGCACGTAAGTGGTCACTACATTTCTAGTCTGGACAATTTAGGGAGCCTCTATCTCAAAATAATAATTTCAAAATTAAAAAAAAAATTTTCAATTAACAGAAATCCATGTTCACTCCTTTTCCTAAAGCTTCCCTACATCTCATTGAAAAGAAAAAGAACCCTCATAACAAATACACAAAATAATTTCCTTCATTGACCATAAATGCTCAAAAAAATGTCTCATTCTTTGCCCTGAGTCCATTCATCACCTCTGTCAGTGGCATTCTCTATCAATGGTCCAGGTTTCATTCCATGACTCCAGAGTTAGTGTTTACTCTACGGAACCAAGCTGCCTGTCTCAATCAAAAGGTCAAAAAATTCTACCAGGCAAGGACAGGATTAGAAGAGTTAATAAGCTTAGCTCTCTGAGGCCTTCGATCAGTCCTGGCAGCCAAGAAAGGTTACTAGAAGGGTAATAATTGTTGCAACAGCTGCAAGGCAGAATCTGGGGCCTTTTAAGTTAAAGTGCTCCAACCTACCTCCCCAGCCCTCCTAAGCCCAGCCAACCACTGATTTTAAAGACAGGATCCTCTCTAGTCTCTTACTAAACTCCCAGCATGGTTCTATTCCAGTGAAATTCTCCTGGCTAGTTCTGCCCTGCATTCCTATTACAAATTTACACTAAGATAGTCCCTGTTTATTATTAACAGCTTAAGCACCTGTTACTCTTTCTGGGGTAGAGGTGAGAGCTCTGAGAGTGATTTAAAGAGACTGTACTGGGCCTATTTCTCCTTAGCTTCAAGGGCCAACACTTTCTTAATTGTTGGTTCTACCAAAAGAGCTAAACAAATAAATTCCCCTCCCTGGGAGGCATAACTCTCTTAGCAAAGGAAATCCCTATCCTCTCCCAGAACTGATGCTCTTTTTTCAGGTGAACTCAAATCAACAAATCTGTATTCCACAAATATAGCAGTCATTATGTGCCAGGCGCTAGCTTGAAACTATGGATCCTGAGACAAAAAGGAAATAGTCCCTGCCCTCAAGGACCATTTCCTCTATGGAAACAATATATAAGTAAATAAGTGTATAAGTAAAATACATACAAGATAACTTTTTGGGGGGGAGGCAGGGAAGGGGAGAGAGGCACCAGCAACTGGGGGGAAGGAGTTTAAGGAAATGTTTCATGTAGAAGGCGTTAATTGATCAGAGTTCTGAAGAAAAAGTAGAAGTGCATTCAAGGCATCAGGACCAGCCAGTGCAAAGGTGAGGCGAGAGGAAATGGAGCAACTGCAGAAGGCCTGTTTGGCAGGATTGTAGAGTGAGGGACTGGGAGTAATATATAATATATAATAAGGGGTGATGGTGGTGGTGGTAATAGAAGTTAAGGACAGAATTAAAAGAGGAGCTTATATGGAGTCCTATAGGCAAGAGGAACTCACCCATAGGGCAGCTAGGTGGTGTAGTGAATAGTGCACTAGGCCTGGAGTTAGAAATTCAAATCTAGCCTCAGACACTTACTAGCCAAGTGACCCTTGGCAAGGTTCTTAACCTCTCTCAGCATCAGCTTCTTCTGCAAAATGGGAATAAATAATGTTATAGATAATAATAATCTATAAAATGAGGATATTAGCAACTATTTCCCGAAGTTGTGAGGATGAGATATCTGTAAAAAACCTTTAAAGTGCTTTATAAATGCTTTCTATTATAATTTTTAATTAATTAATTTGTAGTTTTCAACATTCACTTTGATAAGATTTTGAGTTCTAAATGTCCTCCCTCCCAAGATGGCATGCAATCTGACATAGGATAAACAGGTACAATTATATTACACATATTTCTGCATTAATCATGTTATGAAAGAAGAACCAGAACAAAAGGGGAAAACCACAAGAAAAAGAGAAAACAGTCTGCTTTGATCTGCATTCAGATTCCATAGTTCTTTCTCTGGCTGTGTATAATGCTTTCTATGATTACTATAATGAACCAGGAGAGACAGAGGTCAAATCTGCCATTTAGGATAGTTAAGTGGGATACCCTGGGCGTATACATATACATACGTGTATATATATATAAGTGTATGTACACATATATACAAATATATCTCAGGTCAATAATGAGTTGAAGAGGCAGATAGGATTTTTGTTTTGTTTGTTTGCAAGGTCAATGATTTTAGTCCATGATTTTCTTTTGATAAAGTTTCTTTGGGGTCCTCTTCTACTCAGCTGCCAAACATCATTTCAAAATCACAAATTAGTCCAACCTCCCAAATCAAAAATCCAGTGTAAAAACTAAACCAAACATCTTCCATGGCTCCCTATTCCTGCTAAGATTCAAAATCTTCAGGCTGGTATATAAAGCCCTCCTCACGTTGGCTCTCACATACCTGTTCAGGCTTGTCTCCTATCACGACCCTTCCAGAAATCTCTTTTCCATTCAAACGAGCCTTTAAACCGCTCTCCAGACAACATTCCAACTCCTGTTTCTTGTGGGTCTAGACCATGCCTAAAATACACTTCTCTCCTATTTCCCCACCTTGGACTCCTAGACTTCTTGGCCTCCTTCAAAGCACAGTTGAGGTAAATTTCCTCTCAGAAGCTTTTACTGATTTCCCTAGTTAATACTCTCACTCTCTAGAAACTTCTTTAAAGCTTATTATTCTTTTTAATTCACAAGCACTTATTTTCTCTCTCTTCCTCCTCTCCCCTCCCCCATTGGAAAGAGGAAAAAGAAAATCAAAAGCTTTGTAACAAATATTGTATGTCAAATCAAACAAAACAAATTCCCACAGTGACTACATCCAAAACTATGTGTCTCATTCTATACGTGGAGTCCATCTCCTCTATCAGCAAGTGACTCTCTCTAGAAACTACCTTGTATACACTTTGCATTTATTTACTTAAGCATGTGCAGTTTCCCTCTAATAGAGGATAAACTCCTTCAGAGTAGGGACTTGTTAAATTTTTAAATTTGAACACCCAGCTCCAAATGCATTAATGCCTTGCACATAGTAAAAGCTTAATAAATGCTTGTCAAATTGAATCAAATTTTTCCCAGCTGTAGGATTTAAGCGAAGGAGGAAGCCAATAGACTGTTTAGAAATCTTGGTTTTTTAATTAAACCTGTTTTTATATGAAGTCTTTTCTGATCCTCCCCAGCTAGTACCTCCCCACTCCTACTCCCCCCAAAAAGAATTATCTCACATCTACTTGGGGAATATTTATATGTGTATATGTTGTTTCCTCTAGCTAGATTGTAAGCCTTTTGAGGACAAGAAGTTTTTTTCTTTTGTTTTTGTATTGCTATCTTCAAGCAATTTCTGGCACATTTAACAAATGTTTGTTGATTAGTTGATAGATGCATTTTCAGAATCTGTTTTTTAACAGAGAGCTTGGATACTCCTAGAGTTACTCTAAAAATCAACATTTTTCTACATCACCTTAACTAGCAATTTCCGTGTCTGGGCAGGCTTCACAAAAGGGACACATAAATCAACTGTTCAAGACAAATTCTGTTGGGCTGGGAGTGGGGGTGGAGCTGATCAAGCCACAGACCCCAGTCAGTAGGCAATGCAGCCATCTCCCTAAGGGAAATCACTATTTTAACCAGTTATTCTTGCTAAAGTGATAAAGGTGCTAAAGTGCATTCAGCAAATCTAGATTTTGTGCCTCAATTAAAGGTTCTGATATTTTGTGCTTTCTTTTGCTGCCTTGATTAAATATAAGCTGTTTCCTTTGAAAAGTACAGTTTGGCTGAAGTAGGAGAGAATTGGAGCCAAACAGATGTGTAAGATCCCTAAATGATGGTAGCTGTTAACTCTCCACCACCTGCATGCCCCCTTGGTTTTTGTGGCATTAGAATTCCACTACTCCCACCAAGAAGTTGGGGCTGATTGCACAGGAAGGGGTCCTTTGCCAATGGAGATCTATTCAATGATCAGTTGCTTAAATAAAGAAGTCTTTTATACTGAAAAGTCTTGTACATAGTTTCATTCTCCATATGTTTTAACTATAGATGGACAACTATGAGTCAGAATGTAAGTGATTAGCATCTCATTAGTTTACTCAATTCAATAAAACTGTATTAAGCATCTACAATACAGAAGGCTTTGTGGAGATATTCAAAACATCCCCTTCCTCCCCTAAAAAGAGTTCCTGAACTCAGGAAGCTTATATTTTATTAGGGCATATACCATGTTTGTCTGCCTGTGTGTACATATACATATATGTATGTATATGTGTATGTATGTGTGTATATATATTATGTATATGTATATATACATATATGTCTATACGCATGTAAAGATAGACAATTCAGTCAATCCATAGCCATTTACTAAGCACCCACTCTGTGCCAGGCATTGTGCTAAGTGCTGGGGATACAAAAAGAGACAAATACATTCCTTGTCCTCAAAGAGCTCACAATCTAATGGGGGGTCACAAAAAGCAAATAAGTATGTAGAAACAAGCTATATATAAGACAAATAAGAAATAACTAACAGAGAGATGACATTAGAATGAAGAGAAGTTGAGAAAGGCTTCTTGTAGAAGATGAGATTTTAGTTGGGACTTAAAAGAAAACAGGGAAACCAGCAGGCAGAGATAAGTAGAGCCAGGCAGAGGGGACAGACAGAGATAATGCCAGGAGCTGAGAGATGAAGTGTCTTGTGATGTTTACAAAGTTCGAGAGACATAGTTTCTAGGTAATTAATCATTTTATTAATAATGCTAGTATTTTATTAATAAAAGGAATGGTCATTTGACCATCTCTCTGTCTTAGACTAATGATGAGTCATGGTGGGCTCACAGTTTATCTGCCCTTGCAAGAGTGAGTGTTCCTGTAGATGGCAATCAACTCTGATTAGTTAACAATGAAAAAAATGAATATTACACTGAGAGGTGGAACCATTCTAATGAAGGACTAGGAGATTTGACTTTATATCTTTAACTTCTAAATTGCTGAGCCTAGCTAATCAAAGGATTTATCCCTACCCAAATCTAAGTAGAACATCACGGGCAGGAATTCACCTAGATAAGAATTTATTGAGTAGGAGAGTGACATGGTCTACTCTGCTCTTTAGGAAAATCATTTTGGCAGCTGAATGGAAGATTGGAATAGGGAGAGACTTGAGACTGTAAATACAAAGTATGTGTGAAGTAATTTAAAGAGGGAGAAAGCACTAGCGGAGGTGGGCAAAGGTGACACTGAGTTGTGCTTTGAAAGTAGGCAGATTTTAGGATTCAGCACTCCAGACATGACGAACCACTTATGCAAAGACAAGGAGGTAGGGCAAGGAATGCCTTGCACTAGGAACTACCAGGCCAGTAGGACTGGAATAGATAGTGTGTAAATACAGTAAAAGGGAAAAAAGATTGTAAAGGTAGGAGGGAACCAGGCTTGTAAATGTTGAACAAATGATTTTGCCTTTTATCCTAGAGGCAATAAAGAGCCACTGACAATTTTTGAATGGGGAAAAGTAACATAGATAGATCTATGTTTTAACAGTAGCAATTCAGCAGCTGTCTGGAAAGGGCTGGAGACATCAGTTAGGTGGCTACTGTTGCAATGGTTTAGATCAGAGGTTATGAGAGTCTAATCTAGAGTAAAGGGATAGAAATAAGAAATGTTGTGAAGGTGCTAATAGGATGTGGGAGATGAGTTAAAAGAAAGAGTGAAAGATGACTATGGGTATAAATCTAGTTGGCTGGAAAATTGGCAATGGCATGGATAGAAACGAGGTTATAATTTTATCACTTTCTCTTCTCTCCATCTACCTACCTGCTCTCTCACCCACTAAGCACTTTAACAGTTTAAATTTGTGTGGCACTTTCTGTTTTCTTTACAATGACCCTGTGAAGTAGGCAGTGCAAATATTATTTAAACCTGTTTAAAAGATAAGGAAAAAGAGAATCAGGAAGGTTAAGTGACTTGTACGTAAGTGTCAAGAGCCAGGACTTTAATAAGTCAACAAGCATTTGATAAGCAATAGCTAGCATTTTAAGATTAGATAAGTGCTTTACAAATATTAACTCGTTCTAGCCTCACAACAACACTAGAAGGTAGGTGCTATTATTATCTCCGTTTTACAGATGAGGAAACAGGAAGACAAAGGTTAAGTGGAGAGTAAGAGAAGGCAATATATTTCAAGAACGAGAGAAAGTCAGTCCAAAGGCATGGGGACAAAGGATAGTGTAAGGAATAGCCAGAAGGCCAGTTTGACTGGACCAGAATATGAGTGAAGGGAAATATAATAGGGCTGGAAAGCTAGGTGGCAGCCAGCTGGTGAAGGACTTAAATGCCATTCAGAGGATTTTGCATTCTAGAGGCAAAGGGAGCCACTGGAATGTATTGAGTTTGGTGACGCAATCAGACCTGTGTTTTTGTAAGGGTGGTGTTGTCTTCAACAGAAATTGAAAAGTTAGGAAGACAGAAGGGTTTGGGGGAGGGGGGGAAGTAATGAATTCCATGTTTTAGATATGGTGAGTCTGAGACATTTATGGGACCATCTGTTTGAAATATCTAATCAACAGTTGGTAATACAGGACTGAAATTTAGGAGACTAGGGCTGAATAGGCAAATCTGGGAGTCATCTGCAATGATAGTAATTTAAAAACTTGGGAGCTAATGAGAAGGGAGTAAAGATCCAAAAGAGTCTAAAACAGGGGTGGGAAACCAGTACCCCTGAGGTCACATGCGGCCCTCTAGGTCCTCAAGAGCAGCCCTTGAATCCAAACTTCACGGAACAAATCCCCTTAATAAAACGATTTGTTCTTTCAAACTTGGACTCAGTCAAAAGGCTGCACCCAAGGACCTAGAAGGCCACATGTGGTCTTTAGGTGTCAGGTTCCCTATCCCTGGCTCTAAGAACGTTGGGATACATCTTCAATTAGGGAGTATGATGTGGATGATGAAAATAGTTTTAAAAAAAGACTAGAAATGGGTAAGTTATGAAGGTAGGAGGATATTGGATATCTTGAATCCAGCTCCAGTGCCTACTGAGCCATCTGTATGGATATGCTATATATGTATCTGTGTGTACATATTCTCTCAGTGGGTTTGATTTAAAATTAATTATTTCTCCTCTAATGTTCTCTTTTGTGTTAATTTTGGGATTCTTTGTTGGGTTTCTAATTTTTTTTTAAAAAGTGTATATTAAGTTCATGAATTCCCTAATTTTCTATTTCATATTAGGAATATATTTTCCTTTGAGAATTGTGTTAACTACATTCCAGAAATTTTGAGATGTTATCTCATTATTACCTTTCACATAATTATTATTTCCATGACTTCTTATTTGATCCACTCGTTGTTTAGGATTTCATTATTGTCAATATTTAGGTCGATGTCTTTTGTTTGTGCTCTATGAATTAATTACTATTTTAACTGAATTATGGCCTATGAAGAATATATATTTAATATTTCTACTTTTTTAATGTTTATTAGCATTGTCTTTGTGTCTTAATATTTTTGACGAAATACCATAGAGTTCTGTGGAGTATGTCTATTCTTTAGTGGTCCCATTTAGAAAGTGCTACAAGACTTTTAGCTCATGTCTCTAGCGTTATGCTTTAAAATTAAAGTAAACTAAGAGACAATAGGATGATCAATTTATTAGTTAGGTTAACAACAACCAATAAATTGAGTCAATGGACTCTCTCAATGACCCAAAGATCCTGAGTGAGGGAAAATAGAATTTTTCAAATTTATATATATCTTCCTTCTGGCTGACCTGAGACTATATCATTTGGATCTCCCTTGGCAAAGGTAAGACAAAAAAGACATTGTAATGAGGAGGTAGGTTAAAAGTCTCCTCAGCTCCTCTCCATTACTTCCTAGTTAGGAGATGGGAGTAATCCTCAGGTGATAGAATTAGTCTGCAGACAAGGGTGTGGCCTGCTATGCATTGTTGAATCAACTTGCATTTAAATTAAATGGGTAGGGAGTGAGGTTACAAAGTCCCAGTGGAGATACAAATGAAAGTAACAGAATTGAGACTTAAATGATGGGAGGCTACCTGAGTAAAGGATAAAGGTTATTATAAGACAAAAGCTTGACCTTAGGCAAATTTCTCTAGAATATAAGGGAAGGATGAAGTTACCTGGGTAAGACTCACAGGACATGGGAGAGTACCTGTGCCAGCTTGACTGAGTCTTAAAAATAGAATTAAAATCAATTTTTAATTTTACACTAGCAATTTGTTTTACCAATATTTTCCCTCCTATCTTTCTGTTAGATTTGTTCAACTCTGAGAGTCTCCTCCTAGTATTGTACTACTATCCATATCTTTCATAATTCAGTTAATTTTTCCTTTATGAATTTAGATGTTATGCCATTTGGAGCATATACATTTAATATTATATTGGTTTGTTACCTATGGTCTCTTTTAAGCCCATGTAATTTCCTTGTTGATCTGTGTATATGGTGAGTTTTTGTTTTTGCTTTTCCTCATAGCATGATTGCAACTTCTGCCTTTGCAACTTTCTGGTACATATTCAAGCATTTCATTTTATTTTGTATATATCTTTGCTTTTCAGATGCGTTCCTCCTCAACAATAGATTGTGGGTTTAGTTTTCTTATCTGATTTATCATTCAGTTTCATTTTATTAGATTAAGTCATTTACATTTAAGATTTAGGAAACTAGGCTTATATTTTCCTGTCTCTAGTATTTTTTTTTTAATAAGTTAGGATCTTTCTTTTTTTGGTTCCTCCCAGGGGGTTTGATATTTCAGGCATGTATCCTCTTAACCTCTCTTCCCTTTCCTCTCAGAGTTAACTTTAAAGTTCATGGCATTCTCTGAGAAGATATTTTCATTCTATTTCTTTTGCTGTTTCCTCAGCATTGGCTTCTTCACCTGTAGCTAGTTACTCCCCATTTTGCTCCCTACACCTGACCAAGGCTGGCTTCTCCCCCAGAATTTCTGTATTGGTTTGAAAACAATCTCAGAATCTTTGAACTCTAGGCTTGGATAGCTTTCTGATGCTAATGAGAATCCTGTGTGTCCCAGGTAGCCAGATTTAGGAAGAGATGGCTGATGAGGCTCTTGTTGGAAGACCAGCCAAAGAGGCCTGAGAGTACAATTTCTCCGGGGAAACAGAATAATAGACAAAGATAGCTGTGGTTTTCCTGCCACTGGAACCTCTGTCCTTGCCCTAGTTCCTGGGAGGAAAAAGTACAAGGCTCAGCTTCAGTCTGTTCCTGAACATGGCATTTCTCCTGGGTCCCCCTTTCTCCAACAGAGCTGAAGAATTTGAGCCCCAACCTCCTTCAGGTATGACCCAAAGAAATTAATTCCAATCCATGAAGGGATTGCTTTCCAGGTCAGAGTTAATGATAGTATATTTGCCAGTCACTGAAGGAATAAAGCAAGGTGCTCTCTTTTTTTAAATTAAATTTTAATTTTTTCAATTAAGAAGCAATTATTTTCTTAATTATTTCTCAATTATCAAATAATTATTTGATCCAAGGAGATAATATTTGTATAGCACTTAGCACAGTGCCTAGCACATAGTAGGTACTATGTAAATGCTAGCTTGATTATTATTATTCTCGCCCTCCCAACTGCCTCTCTTACTGAAGGAAAAAAAAGGAAAAGAAAAGAATAAATCCCTTGAAGTAAGTGCACATAGTCAAATAAAACAAATTCTTACATTGGCTATATCCAAAACTGTATTTCTCTTTCTGCATATTGAATCTATTACCTCTCTGCCAGGTTGTGGGTCCCATTCTTCATTCTCAGTATTCTGAAATCATGATTGGTAATTATGTGGATCACATCTTTTGTCCTTCAAAGTTGTTCATCTTTACTATGTTGTTATTGTATAAATGGCTCTCTTGGTTCTGCCCACTTCAGTCAGCATCAGTTCATACTAGCTCTTTTGTTATTTCTTACAATACAATTATATTCCATTAAATTTATTTACCATCATTTATTGAACTATTCCCCAACTGACGGGCATACCTGAATTTCTAGTTCTTTGCTCCCACAAAGAGAACTACAAAAATGTATTTGTAAATATGGGTCTTTTTTCTCTTGGTGAGGTACAATTTCAACTTAGTTTAAGAAACATTTATGAAGTATCTACCAAAGGCTAGGCAGAGTACTCAAATATAAACCCTAAAACCTTTTCTCAAGAAGCTTAACATCAAGTGGGGAGAGAGGGGTGAAGCAATGCTATATAACCAAGTAAATATATCATAAGGAAAAGACTTGTAAGTTCAAAGGAACGATGAGAAATTTGAGGATGATGAGGTCGTTTCACCTGGAATATGAGTTTAAGAGGGGCTGAGGGAATGTAAATTGGGGTAAGGAATGTCAGGATTTATGGAGGAGGTAGCACTTACAGTTGGATCTTGAAGAAAGAAAAGCAGTTAGATAGACTTAGCTTAGCATGGGGCCTAGTATACAGTAAGCACTTAATAAATGCTACTTGACTCAGACAGTTTGAGCAAACACATAGAGATGGTACAAGGCAAGACCAGGAAGGGAGATGGAGGGTTGTCTTTTTTGACTGAGATGCTACATGTAGGGGAGTACTATCAGATAAGATTGGGATGGTAGGTTTTAATCAGATTATGGAGGACCTTGAACACTAGAATTAATGAATCAATCAACAAGCATTTATTAAGTGGCTACTGTGTGCTAGACCCTGTAGATACTAGGACAAAAATGAACAAGTCCTTCCCTCAAGAAGCTTATATTCTATCCAGGGAAACAACATATACATATTTAAGTAAATGGAACATACATATATAAAGTAAGTATAAAGACATTTTGTTTTAGAGGGAGGTGGTACAAGCAGCTGCAAAGGGGAATCAAGAAAGGTCTCAAGTAGAAGGTGGCACTAGAAAGAAGCTGGGGATTCTGGGATGGAGATGCGGTGGGAGTACACATGAAGTATGGGACACAGCTTGTACAAAGCTGTGGAGGTGGGAGATAGAATGCTGCATAAGAGGAACAGAAAGTAAAACAGTTTGAATAGATGAAATAGTGAATGGAGGCTTATAATCTGAAGTGAACCTGGAGAGGTGAGCTGGAGCCAGATTGGGAAGGATTTTAGACAACAGGAATTTGTATTTCTTCCTAGATGCAATAGGCATCTGATGGAGAGATACAGTTAGACCTCTTTTTTAGGAATATTACATTGGCAGCTGTGTGCAGGACAGCCTGGAGAGTGGAGAGAATTAAGGTGAGGATGAGGTCCAGGGGAGAGAAACCTTGTGATTGGACAGAAGGCAATGGTCATGAGAACTGCTGTGCAGCTAGAAATGTCAAGACTTGGTGACTGGTAAGTTGGGGCTAAGGAAGAAAGAACTGAGGAGAATACCGAGGACTCAAAAATCTGGGTGCCTGTGGGAATGGTCTCACCCTTGACAGATACAAAGAAGTTAGGAATAAGTGTTCATTTAGAGGGAAAAGTAATGAGTTCTGTTTTGGATATTTTGAATTTAGGATTCCTATAGCATAGGTGTAGAGATCAGGTCTGTGATTTTACTGGTGCTGAGAACACCTGGGTGAGGAAGCTCCCTTGACCAATGCAAGTCGGCTCCTTCCCTGCCACTTGTAGTCTCAGAGAGTTGCCAAGGGCACTGAAAAGAAGCGATTTACTCAGGCTCAGGTAGCTAGTAGTATGTGTCAGAAGTAATACTTGAACCCAGGTCTTCCTGACTTCCTAATTTCACCTCTCTATCCCCTACACAATGCTGCATCTCTTTCCTATAGGATATTCAGTGGAAAATGTCCAATAGGCAGTTGGTGGTATAGGACTAGAGCTCAGGAGACAGATTGGGCTGGATATATAGAGCTGAACATCTTCTGAATAGAGATTGTAATTGAACCCAGCGGTGAGAGGAAAGGGGGCTGGGAGGGAGAGGAGGAGAATACAAGATGACCCAAAACAGAGCCTTGAGGTATATCCACATCTATCTAGGGGGTTGAAAGGTGTCACTAGAACTCAGAGAGAAGAGAGTATGCAGCAAGGCCGACAGTGACAAATGATGCAGAAAGATTAAAAAAAATAAGGACTGAGACAAGACACTGGAAATTAAGAATCATTTATTGATGAGCAGTGTACCAAAATTTCTGAGACATGGCTAAAAGAGCCCTCAGAGGAATAATTATATTTCTAAAAACATTCATTAACAAAGTAGAAAAAAAGAGTATGAATGAACTGAGCATGGCAATTTTAAAAACAGAAAGCCAACAAATAAACTCAAAACACATTCAAAAGAGGAAATCTTGGAAAATTAGAGAAATACATATATTAGAAGCCAAAAAGGCTTTAGAATTAATAAGTAAAACTAAAAAAATGGTTCTTTTTTAAGGACAAACAAAACCAAAAACTTTAGGTCAATCTGATTTAAAAAAGGGAGAGAAATCAAATTAAAAAAATAAAAAATGAAATCATAACAAACTCAGAAGAAATAAACCGATAAGCATAATCTATTACACAGTTTATGTCCCCCAAAAGTGAAGAATTCAAAGGAAAGAAATCATTAGTGACAAAATTATAAAATACCCAAATGAACAGAACAGAAACTGAGTTTTTAAATAATCTAATATTAGAAAAGGAATTGAACTAGCTGTAAGTGAATTACCAAAGAATAAAATCCTTGTTTCAGATGTATTTACAGGAAAACTCTATAAAACTTTTTAAAAAGTTAGAAAGGGTGCACTCTACCAAACCCTTTCTATGAGACAACCATAATTTTAATACCTAAATTGTGGAAAGATGATGAATATCAATGCTAAATTTTAACCTTGGTGTTAATGTTATTGACTTTAGTAATTGCTTATACCCAGGCTAGAAATTCTGGGCAGGGACCTTATACTTTGTAACACACTTTTTTGTTATATTAAATAAAACTGTTTCTGGCAGACTCATGCCAAAATGCAGAGTACAGGATTAGTACTACTTTTTATTTTTTCTTCAACAAGGCTATCATCTCTTTCAGGAGGCAGGTATCATCTATAATATGCGTTCCCTGGAATAGTCTTTGGTCATCACCATGTTCAGAGTAATTAAGTCTTTCAAAATTGTTCTTTCCACTGTTGTTTTTAATCATAAAAATTCTGTTTCTTCTTGCTTCACTCTGCATCCATTTGTACAAGTCTTCCCAGATTTCTCTGAAACTGTCTGTTTTGCCAAGTCTTACCCATGTCTCTTTCTTACCCATACACGCATATTCCAAAGCTGCAGCATTCTATGATGCTCTGAAGATTAAGAACTCAAGGAGTCTAACTAGGGCTTTTCTTTACTTTACGTTTATGGAGCCCATTTGCAGGTGGATCAGAAGTCAACCAGCATTTAAGTGCTTACTATGTGCTTAGAAGTACTGGGAATGCAAATACACATAAAAACAAAGACAATTCCTTCACTCAAGAAGCTTATATTTGAAATAGAGAAGACTACACAGAAAAGGGAAAAGGAGGGGAACCATACCCTTTGAGGAGGCATGGTAGAGAAAGTCTGGAATGCAGCTAGCCTGAGTGCTCTCTTTATATGGAGGTTCCGGGAGAAGTCATCTACTCTGAGGGAGAGGCCACAGGAGTGGAGGTTTTCTCCAATGTGTCAATTCCAGGGCTGGAGTGAGGCTTCAGGAAGCATTGGGTCATGGTAGTGGAAGTCCAGAGTGCAGCCTGAGAGGAAAATCAGATGAATTTTAAAGCTCAGGCCATGGCAACCTATCTCATGAGAAGGACTTAAATTTTTTCATTCAAGCCTTCAGTTATGGTGCAATACTGTCAAGTTCTGACCTTAATAACCAGAACACACAGATGACAGGTGATTGGAAGTTGGGAGGAAGCTTCAATTACAGGGAATAGATTATAGGTAGACCTCCCTCTCAGTAAAAGGGACATTTCTGAAAGGCAGTATATAAGTAGAATCCCATTTACTCATTAACATCCATTCCTTTTTCAGAAATGTTTTATCCCAATTTCTTTTTTATTTCAAATAGCCAAATTGAAATCTACAAGGGTTTTCATTATAAGTATTATTATAATTAATTATAATCATGATATACCACATATTAACTTATATTAACATAAATATTATACATTATTTTATAATTATACAATACATTCTACATTGTTATAAAATTATATATTAATTATATTTATATACATACACAAATATTTGTATTTGTCATAATTAATCCCATTTAATTATGTGATATGTATTGTTATATAATTACATATTATTAATTATAATTCTGTTACTTCAAGGTCCCCTAACCAAATATTCAATCTTCTACCAGAAGCCTTTCTCAACCCCCCCTTAATGCTAGTGCCTCCGTGGATTATCCCCAATTTATCCCATATGTCTTGTTTGTACATAGCTGCTTGCGTGTTCTCTCTCAAATTGGATTGTAAACTCCTTGGAAACAGGGATTGTCTTTTACCCTTCACTGGTTTTTTTCTCCCTCTTTTACGTCTTGATTTATTTATTAGTCACTTTCTAAGATTCTGAGTTCCAAATATCTTCCCCCTCCCTCCCCAAGATGGCATAGCATCTGATATCTGTGTCCATGTTTTTGCCTTTCTTTGTAACCCCAGTGCCTAGCACAGTGCCTGGCAGGGTAGCATGAGCCGCTTCCTAAATGAGATTAAAGCAGACATATCGAGAGGAGCTTAATGTAAGTGTATTAGGTGGGCCAAGGACCTGTCAGTCACAGGCCCTCAGGCAAGGCCACCACCACCTGTGTGTGCATATGTATGTACACACACGCACACAAAGCGTGCCCGTGGAGGTACAGAGAGGTGCGCACCGAGCTACCTCCGTGCGCACCGGCGCCTCTCTAGCGCACACGCACCGGCCCTCGGTAAGCACTCACGAAGCCCTGCGCTAAACCCTGAAGGCTCCAGGAAAGGCAAAGGCCGGCGCCTCCCCAGCCCGGCGCCGCCCCAGCCCGGCGGCACCGACCGCAGCGGCCCGACAACTCCGCCGAACAAAGTAAGTTGGCAGGCGCTCCGCTTCCCGGTTGTCAGGGCGATGCCGACGAGGCCGATGATTGGCGAGGGAGCGCCGCTCCGGAGCCCCGCCTGTTTGCCGGCAGAAAGCGCTCTCCGCCAATCAGAGAGGAGCCGGAGGGGCGGGGTGGGCGGGCGGAGGGAGCTCTAAGGCCAAGTCCCCCCCCTTTGTTCAGCGCAGACCGCAGGATGGGGGGATGGGGAGGGGTGGCGCGACGCGGTGTGGGGAGGCGGTGAGGAGTGAGGGAGAGGCTAGCCGGCTCTCTCCTCCCCTCTCTCCTCCCTCTCTCCTCCCTCCCTCCTCCCTCCCTCCTCCCCCGCCGCCTGACCGGAAGTATGTGATCCCGGAAGTTCCGGTGCCATTGCTGTGTGGGATAAACAGTAATGGCGGAGGCTGCAGCTCCCGGAACAACAGCCACAACATCAGGAGCGGCAGCGGCGGCGGCGGTGGCAGCGGCCTCCCCCACCCTCACCCCCACAGTCGCTTCCCAGTCCCCGGCGGCGGGAGGAGGAGGGGGAGGCAGCGGCGGTGGCTGGACCAAACAGGTCACCTGCAGGTAAAGCGGCTAAGAGGCTGAGGGAAGGTGGGGGGGGCGGGGAAGGGAGCGAAAGCCGGCGTTTCCATGACCCCCGCCCGGGGGCGCCGCCGCCCCCGCACCCCGCGGCCTTCTCCTGCCCATCGGGGGCGCCCCCCGACCTGGGGGTCACCCCTCTGGCAGCTTCCCCGCTTCATCTCTGGGTGTCCTTGCGGGGGGCCCCCGCCCGCTCTCTCCCCCCTTCTTTTTTCTTTTAAGTCATCGCAGGCCAAGAGTTGGGGGGAAGCGCCATTGGAGGAGGAGGGAGAGCAGCGGTCACCCCTTTACCCCAGCGCGTGTCATGCGCGGATTTGGCCCCCAGATCTCCTCTCCTGGGTTTCCCTGGGAGGAAGTGGGGGTGGGGGGTGTCGTTCTTCTTTCGGCTCCCCAGGTCTTTTCTTGGGGCTTCGGAGTACCCCAGCCAGGTTGCCCTAACTCTCCAGCCTCCCCTCCCCCGGGCCACCCAGCCACCACCGCTTCCCCCGGCTGCTGTTTATACCCCCTGCTGTGAGAAGTCGCTTTTGTATTTTTCCTCTCCCCATTTATCCGGCTTGGCCTTTCTGGGCTTTGTCTAGAACCTGATCCGAAGCCCAGAAAACTGTCCTACCCTAACTTATCTCGAGAACGCAACTCACCTACCCGGTTTGGAATCTACCTCTCCACTTCTGGAAGCGACCAAACCACCTCCGTGTTCAGATGATTGCTGCACTCCCCATAAATCAGCTTTGCTCTAGTATAAACAGGGATTTCGGCTTTGTCTTAGCCCACTTGGTAGTGTACGCAATCAACTAAAGGATCGTTTTCAGAAAAAAAAAATATATTTTATTTGCAGCATGATTAGTCACTTTAAAATGCTTAGTCAGCATTTAGACTTAGTTCTCTATAAGTGAATTTTTTTTAGGATGTTTATCTGATTTTTTAAAAAGTGCTATGCATTTTTATGTTGTAGACATGAAGATTATTATTTTTAGTATTTTCAGTTCTTTTTTTTGTCTTTGATGCAGTTATTTTAAGTAATTAAGATGGGCAAAATTTCATTCAATAAACCTTCCCTTCGATAAAGTATAAAGCACAACTGAACATATTTCCCATTTCAGATGTAGGAAAGAGGCTAGATTGAAGTGGAAAATACACTCAAAATTGGAATTTCAAAATTATTTTTCATGAAATCAAATTTTCAGGGATATGATTTGGTGTACTTCAGCTATCACTGTGGACAGTCTAAAATTTTAGTAGGTATTTGAGTTTCTTTTTACCAGAATGGTAGAATAACAGGTTAATGTTAAATAGTTTATTCTTGAAGTAATTCATTAGCCTCCTGTCTTTTATTCCAGCCTATAGTCTTCAATTGCTTGAAATAAAATTCCTTGAATTGTTTCATAATTTTAGGTTTTTGCCCAACAATTATGAATTACTGCCAAGTTGATAGACCCCTAGACTGAGTCATAAAGACCTGCTTCAGATATATGGCAAGTCTCTTAAGCTCTCTCAGTCTCAGTTTTCTCATCTCTGAAATAAGAATGATACCCTACCTCACAAGGTAAGAGTCAAATGAGAGAATATGTAAAAAATATTTTGAAAACTTCTAGTATATTAATGTTAGCTATTATTAGCAATAATCCATAATTATAGTAGCTAATCGTAATTTAGCTGAACAGTCAGAACCCCACCATCAACTTGATTTTTACAGACATCTACTTTTCTCGCCCTCCTTTGACCCCTCTATTCTTGGCCAACCTTTCCCTCGTTTATACCAAAATTGCTGTAGAAAAAAGAGAATTGGATTCTAGTCTCAGTTTATTATATGAGCCTGGGCAAGTCAATTTCGTTTTCTTTATCCCAAAAGTCTAATATTCAAAAAAAATCTCCAATCTTGTGATCCCTTCCATATCTAATATCCTTTAATGATATATGCAATTACTCATGCAGAGGACCTTGTTCATTTCTCTCTTCAATTTGTGAGCAACATCTCCCTTGCAAAACACAATTATTCTCTTAAGCTTTACTGATTTCCACAAATTCTTGATTTTCCTTCTGCAACATTATGGATCAAATTAGTCTATAAGCCTAGCTTAGGGGTTGTTACTAATCCAGTGTGGAAATTCTTTTGTTATGGACAGTGAGGTTCTGAATTATAAAAATTCCTTAGTAGACCTGACCTGCACAGTGTTTTGTAAAAGATTATGCTGCTCTAATTTGGTATTTGGTTCTTCTGTAAAGCAGTGAGAGACTGATCAAATAGGTAAATAGAGATAGAGAATTAGCCTTGGAATACTGAAAGACCTATGTTCAAGTCCCAATTCTGACAAATACTAATGTTGTGACTTTGGTTAAGTCGCTTATCTTCAAGGCACAGGAGACAACTCTTAAGCTACAAGTTCCAGAACAGTTGGTTGTTGATATACATTTGTGGCTGGAGTTTCCTCACCAGAGCTTTACTACACCAATGGAAACATGAGTCTGACATATATATGTACATTTATATACATGTACAACTTTGACCTTATGTAACAAAGTACCTAATAAGAATTATTATGCCTTTACCATGATAATGGGAATTTTCATCAAAATATAATCCTTGTTTCCAGTTATTTTCAATAAACTCCATTTCCAAGTGCAGCTGCCATCTCTGTGTATGGATCATCCTTCCTTTCCTTGAATAGAGGAATAAGATACCTAAAAGTAGAGATTTGTTGTCAAAATTGTTAAAAATTACTTGACTGTCAATTTAAAAAACAAAACAGAAACTAGGGAGTTGGAGGGCAGGGAAGGGAACAGGGATGACTAGGCATCTTAATAAAAATCATGTCTCTTGGAATTAAACCAGAGTCTCTCTGTAATGCAGTCCATGATGTAGAATGACATTATAGGTAAGACTGAGTTATAAATAGCTTCTTCCAGTACTCCTCGTAACTAAACCCTTTTGGAAAGGGTCCAAGGTGGTCCTGTGTTATACAGTTGGTGTTACAATGAGGCTACAGTGTACATGTTTCTTTACCACATATCATCCACAGATCTAGGCATTTGTCCAAAGCTACCTTCCTCACAAAAGGTATAATGCCTTCTAGAAGCTGTCTAAAGCTACTTCTTCTCTGTATCCAAAAACACAAAACTTTGTTCAGCCTTTTTATTGTATCTGATGTTCTATTGTTATTTCTCAGTGTTTTTCCTCTATAACTAAATGTTAAACATTCCATGGTTCTGTATCATTTAGCCCCTTTTACCCCCCCCCTCCAGCTATCTCTTTTGTTTAAGAATTAGGATGAGACCTCAGGATTTTAACATTCATTAGCATCTCTAAGGATAAAATGGTGGGGTTAAAAAACAAAGGGTTAATCACATAACTCATTTGTAGGGTATTTCAAATGCATTCCTCAGAGGCCCATAAGGAAACTGAAATCATTCCGAAAGCATTTATTAAGCACCTATTATGTGCCCTGCTTTGTGTTCCTCACAGGAACTACAAAGAAAGGCCCGAAACAGTTTCTTTGGCCCTAGGTACAGGGGGGAAGTGAGGTTTAGTACTCAAATGACTGTACAAACTAGCTGTACCAGGTAAATTAGAGATAATCAACCGGAAAAAGGCAATAGCTTTAACAGGGATTAGGAAAGGTATCTCCTATAGGAGGGATTTTAGCTTGAAAACGCTAGGAAGGCCAAGAGGTAAAGATGAAAAGGGAAAGAATTCCTTACAGGGTGGAAAGGGGAACAGCCAGAGAAAATGCCTAGAGTTGAGATGGAGTGTCTCAAGTCAGGCACGGTGAAGGAGGCCAGTGTCATTAAAGAGTGTATTAGGGGAGGAAAAGGTGTGCATATAAGAAGACTGGAACGAGGTTATGAAGGACTTTGAACCCTAAGTGATGGGGCACCACTGGAATTTATTGAATGAGGTTACATGATCAGACCTGTACTTTAGGAAGATCCGTTTGTTCAGAGCTGGGTGGAGAATGGAGTGTAGTGGGGAGAGACTTGAGTCAGGAAGACCAGCCAAAAGCCTATTGCAGTAGTCCAAGGGTGAAGAGATGAGGGCCTAGATCAGGGTATTAGCAATGTCAGGTGGGAGAAGGGGGGCATTTAGGAAAGGTCTTATGAAGGTTGAAATGAGAGGACTTGGTAAGTGATTGATATGGGGGTCTGAGAAATTCAAATGACTTGCTCAAAACAAGACTAAGTATACTCTGAACATTATAATTTCATTTATTAGTGTGATTTCTGCTATACTCGGGTAAGTGTCCTGCCGAATGATACGTAAAGCAAATAAAATAAATCATTTCTTCAATTCAGCGTCACAATTTTACTCTCTCATTAGAAACTTTTTAGAAATAGCTGTCCTCATCTTAAATTCTCTTTCATTAAAGGTTGTTAATTTAGAACTGGCCCATAAATAATTGTTGTATATATATGTATATAATGTTTGGATTTCATCTGGATACCTTTATATTATATTGCTACTATATCCATTAAAATAAAGCTGCTAAGATGGAAAAGTCTTTCTGGAAATGGTGTCCATATGTTTTGATCTGTTACTCAGTTTTTTAACCCGAAAAATATTTGGAATTGTTTTTGTGTGTTTAAAAAATCCTCATTAATAAACATTTTTATTAATAAAATAAATTGATCCAATGAAATTGACTAAATATTAAGTAATACAGGAACAAATATCTGAGTGTGTACTGGGCACAATGGGAAATACAAGGAAGTAGAACAAGCACCTTGCTATGAGAAAACCGTCTTCTAATGGCAAAGACCCTTGTACCAGCAAGAAGAATTAAGTTACAGTATAAGAGATTTCATGATTAAACATTAAATTAATCAACAAAGTATTCCTAAATCTCCAGGGAGTTGTAATGAATGCGTATAAGCATACTGACTGGATCCATGAAACTTTCACAAGCTCCTGATGGGTTCCATCTGGCTACAATGTTCAAATTTCCAAGAGGTTCGATTCAAATATTTATTAAGTATCAGCTCTCTGTAAAGTGCTGGGGATATGCAAGTGGAGGAAAGAATAGGTCCCATCCTTAAGGGCTTAGTGTTAGAGTAGTGTGTTGAATGAGTACATGAAGAGGAGTCATAGTGTACATTGGGCCAGACAGGTATATTCTTGACCAAAAAAGTGTTGTGATCAGAATTCTGAACTTGAAGATTAGACCACTATATGTTGATGGACTTTGAGTTAGGGAGTTGACTTGAGACTATTACAGAAGTGTAGGTGAGATACTGAGAACCTAAGCTAGAATAGTGGGGGTGAAAAGGAGAAAGACAAATTTAAGAAATGTTGAATTAGAATGGACAGAACTGAGTTTGACAACTGATTAGATGTAAGGAGAGAAGACAGAAGCAAATACCCTAACATTTTTTTTATACCTGGCTAAAGAAAAGGCTGGTGTGGAAATAATGTTAGGGAGATGGGAACGTTTTTGGGAAGGGACAATAAATTCAGCTTTGGGCATGTTTGAATTTGATCCAGGAGATGTGTAGCAGGCAGTTGGAAATGTGGACCTGGTACTTAGGGCAGAAATTGGGCCTGGAGATAAAGATTAGAGAGTCATATGCATAGAAATGATTATTAAAGATGACATCATCAAGAAAAAGTCTACAAAATCAAAACTAACAGCATAAAGCCAAAAATCAAGAGATTCTTAAAGTTTGAGGGGATCTTAGAGGTTATCTAATCCATCCTTTATCCATCAAGTGCAAGAATTACCTGTATTTCTTCCTTTCTTAATCCTCTAGTGCTTCCCCCACCTCCCCTAGTTAAATTCACCTAGTGGATTCATCGAGCTCTTATTTGTAAAATAGTCTGCTAGGTACAGAGCATACAAACACAAAAATGAAACTGACCCTGCCCTTGAGTTGACATTCTGTTTAGGGAAATACAAAATGTACAAATGTATATAAGTAAAAAAGATATACAGAGTAATTCCAAGAGGGAGACAGGAATATCCAGGGGAATCAAAAAGGTGTCTTGTAAGAGTTGAAACCTAAGCTGTGCTTTGAACAAGATTAAGATTGGAGGGGGGGGGGGATAGGTAATGCATTGTAGACACAGGGTCCCACTTGGGTAAAGACGTGGAGGCAGGAGACAGATGCCTCCATCTAGTTAGGGACCAACAAGTAGCTGTATGTCCTTGGAAAGGTCACAACCCTCTTGGATTCTGTTTTCTCCATCTGTTCTTCCTTTGGAATATCCTTTGAACAAGCCTAGCCAGAGTGATCTTCCTGCCACAGATATCTCCCATTTCAGTCAATTCTACACAATACTGCCCAGTAAAATCTCCTAACACAGTGCCCCAAATTTGAGCTACGCCCAAAAGTACTCATTGGTGCCTATTTGCCTGTGAAATAGGGTATAGGCCTGACATTCAAGGCCTTTTATGATGTGGCTCCATTTCATGTTTAAAGAGGCAGCATGGAGTAGTGAATAGAGGTCTGACTTGGGTCAGGAACCTGGGTTAAAACCCACCTCATTGCTCGTGTGACCCTTGATAAGTCACTTAATCTCTTTTTACCTGTTTCTTCATCTGTAAAGTGAAGGGGTTGGACTTAGATCTAAATGTATTTTAGATACTTTTTGCTCTTGGCATTCAGTATTTTCTCTTTGATGTACTTGCTGCCTTCCAAACATAGTGGATAGAGGACTGGGCCTGGAGTCAAGAAGATTCAACTTCCTGAGTTCAAATGTGGCAGCACACAGTTACCAACTGTGTGATCCTGGGCAAGTCATTTAACCCCATTTGCCTCACTTTGCTCATCTGTAAAATGGTCTGGAGAAGGAAATGTCAAACCACTCCGGGATCTTTGCCTGGAAAACCCAAATGGATTCACAGAGAGTTGCACACAATTGAACAACAAAAATTTCCCTGAAGTGTCCACTTTTCTTATTTAAATCTTTCCTTATTTAAATCCTATCCATCCTTTGAGGCTCAGCTTAAATGTTATTACATGAAGTCTTTCTTGATCTTCCCCAGGTAAAGTAATTTCTCCCAACTGTTACTTTGTCCCACTTAGACATTAGATTCTCTTTTACATTATAGTTACTTGTAATAGTTGATATATTTTATAGAGCTTCATGTCTTACAAAGCAGTTTCTGTGTATTCTGAAGCGATCTTCGAAACAACTCTGAGATAGGTAGTTTTAAGTATTTCATAGTAGAGGAAACTGAGAATCCAAGAGGGCTATGACCTTTCCAAGGGTATACTGCTAAGTGGCAAAGCTAGAATCTGAACTGACATCTTTTGACTCCTGTGTTCTCTTTGGTATTTTTTGGCTGCTGCATTTCTTTTGCTGGGTTAAATTCCTGGAGCTAGGGGTCATATCTTATTTAACTTTTTAGCTCTTTTAGTCTCTTAATAGTGCTTAAGTACAGAAGTAAACTTTTTTTTTTTTTAACTTGAATCCAGGTGACATGATTGGCCAGCTTGTTTGAGTGTTTACTACAACTTGAAGAACTCATTTCATTGTGAAAAAGTTACCTTAAGTTAGCATCTGCCTTTTTGTAACCTGATACTGAGTTTTCCACATTTTACTTTCTGGAGCAAGACAAAACTGGGAGATTCTATCTTTTTCATGACTTCGCTTCAGATATTTGATTTAACTCTTATGTCTCCTTGTAGTCTTTTTCTAGACTCTTCTAACTTCACACCTAAATTTTTCTCTGACCATACTCTATAGTTTTTAAGTGACTGTGTTAAGACGTGGCACTTGAGATGAACACAGTACTGTACTGTGTAGTCTGAGTAGCATGGAGTACAGTGGGACTATTACTTTCCATGATCTGGATACTATATTTTTTTAATGCCACCTAAGGTTATGTTAGCTTTAGCAGCCCAGTTATACTGTTGACTCATTTAGCCTGCAGCCAACTAAAACTCCCCCAAGCCTTTTTTCTTAAACACACACATACTCGTACACCCCGAAACCAGAGCAATGTTAAATGTCATTTCTGTAAACTTCTGTAAACAAGTAGTAACTAAACCTGCAATGCTTGTTTACCTGATGTGGAATCACATAGATGCAATCCTTTTTTGTTTTAAATTCTTAAAGTGTTCAATCATGTTTTTTTAATTATTAATTTGTTTTCAGTTTTCCACAGTCACTTCCATAAATCTTAGATTTTCTTCCCCTTCCTCCCCCCTCCCTCCCCAGACAAAGTGCATGCTACACATACATTCTTACTAAATACATTTTCACCTTAGTCATGTTGCATGGAAGAATTAAAATTAATGGGAGAAACCATGAGAAAAACCAAAAACAAAATACTAGAGAAAATAGTCTACTTCATTCTATAATCCAATTCCATAGTTCTTTCTCTGGATGTGGATGGCATTTTGCCTCAAGAGTCCATTGAGAATTCTTTAGGTCCTTGCATTGCTGTGAAGGGCTAAGTTAAGTCTACCAGAAAAATTCCTCACACACTGTGGTTGTTGCTGTGTACAAAGTTCTCCTGGTTCTTCTCCTTTCACTCAACATCAGTTCATGGAAGTCCTTCCAGGCCTCTCTGAAGTCTTCCTGTTTGTCATTTCTTATAGCACAATAGTGTTCCATTACATTCATATACCACAACTTGTTCAGGCATTCCCCAATTGATGAGCATCCTCTTGATTTCCAGTTCTTGGCCACCACAAAGAGAGCTGCTATAAATATTTTTGTACATGTGGGACCCTTTCCCATTTTTATGATCTCTTTAGGATACAGTCCTAGAAGTGATATTGCTGAGTCAAAGGGTATGCACATTTTTGTAGCCCTTTGGGCATAGTTCCAAATTGCTCTCCAGAATGATTGGATCACCTCACAGCTCCACCAACAATGAATTAGTGTTCCAACTCCTACATCTTCTCCAACATTTATCATCTTCCTGTTTTTGTCATGTTAGCCAATCTGATAGGGGTGATGTGGTACCTCAGAGTTGTTTTGATTTGCATCTGTCTAATCAATAATGATTTAGAGCATTTTTTTCATATGACTAGATAGCTTTAATTTCTTCCTCTGAAAACTGCCTGTTCATATCCTTTGACCATTTATCAATTGGGAAACAGATGCGATCTTTATGTTGAAATTAATGTCTATAACAGGGATACATCTCCCAGCCTCAAGCTGCAGGGGTTTTTTTAGCCAAGAGGGACTTAATGGACCAAAAGAAGGGATACCTGACAGGCAGAGAGAAAGAGCTCCATCCAAATAGGGAGGATGCTCCCTTGCACTTCTTCCTTTGGGAGAGGGGAAAAAGGAACTTCCCTATCAAGCCTTTTTTTGCTCTAGTCATCAGTGACTAGTGGGCCTGTTCTTCCAGTGTTTCCCTCTACCTAATTCTCTGCCCCTTCAGGAGTGCAAGCATTTAGTATCTTTCTTGAGGGAGAGAGCAAGCAGAGTGAAGTTTTTGGTGCATGTTTTTGAAAAGTAACCTCCTCAGTTTTTTCCCGGCACAGCTGCCTAGTTAGAACTACCCAGTCCTATAATTTTTCATTTGTTGTTGGTTTTTTAAAAATTTTACATTTAGAAGTAATTTAGAGGGGTGTTTTTTTTTAACTATTAGAAAATTTTCTCTTATTTTTATTGATAATTTTTAATACCATATTTACTTTTAAAAATATCTCTACCCTTCCCTGCCCAGCAGGCCATCCCCTATAACAAAGGGGCTGTGTGGGGAAAGCAGTTCAAGAAAACTAACCAACACATAAACAATCTGATATATACAATCAGCCTTCTCCTTTGCAGTGAACAGAGGAGGTCACGTTTTTTCATTCTGTCCAAGTTTGGTCATTAGAATCGCACACCCAAATTATAATAAAGAGAGTTTTCCAATTATTTTTGTCAAATGTCATCTTGATGTTACCCCAGTAGGTTAGGTTTTTTAGGTGTGTCCCCTTTTCTCATTTTGATTACATATTGAATTTAATTCTGTCATCTTGTATTTTAACCCAGTTTTGTATAGTCAAACATTTGATAAATGTATGTTTACATCCATGCTGCTTACTTTGTTAACTAGGTCAACACAGTCATTAATCAAATACTTAAATGGAATTATTCATCAAGATTCAAATTAACACTTATTAACACTAAATTTTTTATCAACCAGGCTGTTATGAAAGACTCCTAAAATCTTGGCTGCAACAGAAAAGACTATATCTCCAGTATTCCATTTGCCTATCAAGCTAGTATCCTTATTAGAAAAGGAAAAGTAGACAATTCAATAAATGTATGATTATCTTGGCCTAACTTAGCTTGTAAACCTATGTTGGCAAGTAGTGATCACTACATTAGTTTCTGGGTGCTTGCTTAATTGTTCCCTAAATGATCTGTTCTTTAAATTTTTTAGAGATCTGTATCAGACTGACCTTGATTTCTGGGATCCTCCTTTTTCCCCTCCATTTTTAGCATAAAGTCTCAATTATGCAAATCTTCTGGTATTTTATAGTTCCTTGGAGATTACCAACAAGCCAGTGTTTCTGAGATTATTTCTGCAAATTATTTTAGCAGAAATTACAAGGAAAAATCAAGACCTGAAGAGTTGAACACATTTAAAGTAGCTGGTATTCTTTTCCTCTGTCCTTACCTATCTTGAGCGCTGTTCATATTGTCTGTTTTATAGTTTCCAGTGTCAAGACTAATGAACTGCTTTATTTTCACTGTCTTCTGGTTAACATTGTCATCTTCCTTAATCAGTGGTGCTATCATCTTCTTAATTTCTTTGTTCCGAATACAACTATAAAATTCTTTGTAAGCCTCAGTTTATTCTAGGCTTTTAGTTTTTCTTGTATATATATAATATATGTATACATGTATATGTATGTATATTTGTTATATGCCCCCATCTTTTTACATGCCCTTTTATGTAATTATGAGTTCATGAGTCAGTCAGCAAGTGTTAATTCAGTGCCTCCAATGTGTAAGGTAATGTGCTAGGTGCCTAAGATACAAATACAACCTGCTTTGCTTCTGACAGCAGGAAGCTTATATTAGGTGAATCCAGCATTTTTACATCTAAGTAAATACAGCATATTAAAAAATACACAGTTATTAGAGCACCTGGAAAGGCTTCCTCAGGGAAGACTAGGAAGTTCTAAGAGTCAAGCAACCCAGGCACTGGGTATAGCCTGTGGCACCATGGGGCTCAGAGAATCAGTGGATAGGCCAGTTTGATTAGACCATCGTGGGAGGGGAGTATAATCAGCCTGGAAGGACAGAGTTCTGAGGCCAAATTGTGAAGGGCTTGAAATGACAGACAGTAGCTTGTATTTGATCCCAACGGCAATAGGGAGCCATTGAAACTTCATGAGTTTAATAGTGATGCAGACAGACTTGTGTTTTTAGGATATCAACAGCTATGTGAGAGGGGAGAAACTAGGTACAAGGAAACTAAGCATCTAGGTGGCACAATGGGCAGACAGCTGGGCCTGAAGTCAGGATGACCTGAGTGCAAATCCAGCCTCAGACACTTAATTGTGGGACCCTGTCTACCTCAGTTTCCTCATCTGTAAAATGGTGATACTAATTAATAGCACCTACTTCACAGGCATAGAGATAATATTTGCAAAACATTTTACAAACTTTAAAGTGCTGTATAAAAGCTATTATTAGAAAAACTAGGAGTCTGGGTTTGAAGGGCATGGATTAGGGTGTTGCCCAATTCAGAACAAAGAAGACAGATGGGAAAGATGAAGAGTATGTAAACTTGACAGGTGTTAGAAACTGATAATGTAAGGAAAGTTAGTGAAAAGTTCAGGATGACTCCTAGGTAACTGGGAGCATGATGGTGACCTCAGCAGATAGTTGAGGCAGCTAGGTGTAATAGATAGAGACTTTGTCTTGGGAGTTCAGGAAACCTGAATGATCTCTGATACGTTAGCTATGTGATCGTTGGCAAGTCAATGGCTCTCAGTATCCCAAGCAACTTACTAAGATTTAAGTTATAGAAAATTCTTGTTCAGTTAATAAATTGACTAACTATTCTTAGAGGGAGTTTGTATAAGTCCTATGTGGAAATCACCATTCCAAAAAAAAAATACTTTCAAAATGTGTTAGAGAATTATTTCTTTCAATATTTACTAGCTTAGACGCTTGACTTCATATCTTGAAACCTAAATTTATGTGTTCATATGCTATAAATAGTATTCCTCAATTAGAGTAGAAGCAACTTCCCTTCTTGTTTAGTTGATATTTTGCCATATTCTCTACATGACAGTAAAGTCAATAAATATTTATTAAACCCTTAGCCCAGTGCCTGGCATGTGTATGTGTTCGTCCTTTGTTGCCAAAGAAGGCCATGCCATTGGAAAAATAATGACATGACTTGGCATTTGACTTTGTTTTGAGTGAGGGAGGGCTGTGCAGGTCACCAGCCTCAACTTCTCCTCCAGAGCCATTTGAATCCAGTGACCAGATATTCATCAGGATGACTAGAGATGACCCAGGATGAGGCAGTTGGGATTAAGTGACTTGCCCAGGGTCACACAGCTAGTGAGTGTCAAGTGTCTGAGGTGAGATTTGAGCTCAGGTCCTCCTGACTCCCTGCACTGGTCCTCTATCCACTGCACCACCTAGCTGCCCCTGCCTGGCATGTAGTAGGTGCTCAGTAGATGTTTATTAAGTGACTATTATGTGCCAAGAAATGTGCTAAGGACTGGGGATACAAATACCTCCTCTCCCTGCCCCCCCCCCCCCCCCAAAAGATAGTCATTACACTCAACCTGCTTACAGTCTAATGGTTGAAGGTAACACAAGAGGCTGAAAACAGTAGGAAATGGGGAAGGCACCTGAAAGGGGAGATACGGTGAGAAGTCTAGAGAAGTCTCAGAGTAGTAGTACAGTCAGGTGAGAAAGGAGGACAGTAACTCCTATTAGAATATTTGAGATGAAACTGTTTTATGCAAGACCTTCATTGTTTTGTCTGTGAAAAGAGGTTCTAACTAATAATAACAATGCAATTGAATAAAGAGTTGATAGATCTCCAACTTGATTTTCTAGTCTTACCTCCTGAGGTATAGAAACCCTGCACTTAGCCAAATTCAATTCACTGTCCGCAGATTATACCTTGCTATGTTTTATCTCTGTTCCCTTTCCTGAAATGTTCTCTTCCACTCAGCCACTGCTTATCCTAAACATCCAGCTCCAGTGCCACTTCTTTCACAGCAAAAAGAATACTTCTGACCAAAAACCTTTTCTGGTGGATTTAGTACGGCGTGTTGGTGGTTCCCCTTTTATGACACTTGGTATTTATTCCCTTGTATTGTAGTTACTTGTGTTACTTGAGAGACAGATAATTATACGTCAACCTTGCCCTTAGAGAGTTTGCAGTCTTATACGTCGTAGCTATTTAATAACTATTTTTGAAGGAATACAATGCCACCAATATAGGGACTATGTTGTCCTAATATATTTCTGTTCTGGGGAGACCCTGCCTTAGAAGCTGAGGCAGGCTCCTTGATGGTATATAATAGACTTCTTATCTTGGGATTTGATTCCCTCATTTTCTGACCTAATGATGGACAACACCATATGGTTATAACTCTTTTACTTCACTCTGCTTCCCAGTGACTCCTAGAGTCATGCAGAGTAAGTTGCCTTCTCTCTAAATAAGGAGGGGTGTCTCTGTGGTCACCTAGTAACAGTCACTAACTCTAGAGTTGTAAATAACCTAAAAGATCTAGTCTAACTTTGACCAAATGGAGACCTTTCTAAAATAGTCTTGGCAATTGGTCATCTGTATCTCTGCTTGATCATTCTCACTGTTGGGGGACACCAATTTGTTTCATGGTAGGGTAGCTTTAGTTGTTTCTCATCATGTTGACCAAAATTCTTCCTTAATTATCATCCAGTTGTTGTAATTTTGTCCTTGGGTGCTGTTCAGACCAGGGTCAAATTCAGACCAGGCCCTTTGACAAGGCCACTTTTAAAATATTTGTTAGGTTATCTTGGCTCTCACCAATGTTCTGAACCAACATTGCGTACACTTTCTTTTAACTCATGTTAACCATTGTTCTGGCCTCTTCTTGCTCAAATCTTCAAATTTTTCTGCTTTTCTCTTGAGGTTCCTATTTTTTTACCTAACATCCATGTCTTCTCCCCAGCCTTTTCACGAAGCCTCACCAGCACTGTGTTTTTGCCACCATAGTCTGAAATAGAGCTTCCAGTTTTCAGGTCTGTCTTTGACCATTCCACAGACTCCTTAAGAGAGAGTCAACCAATTGTAAGTTAATAACAGGAATCCTCTTACTTCCTGCAAATGCCCAGGTACCTGTCTTTCTCACAGTTCTTTAGGGCAGTGGTTCTCAAACTCTTTGACCTTGGGACCTCTTTATAGTCTTAAAAATTATTGACTATTCCCCCGAAGAGCTTTTGTTTATGTGATTTACATTTATTAATGTTTACTGTGTTCGAAATTAAAATGTATTAAAAATAGTTTTGACTTTCAGACCCCTGGAAGGGTCAGGGAGCCCCTAAGAATCGCTGCTATGGAGTATGGAATGAACCTCCTTTGGGGTGTTTAGAATTGCTCCAGAGGAAGAGCTTAATTATTTGTTGTTTGGTGCCAGTCCTACTTGAACATTGGCTTCCCTCTTTTGAATCATTGTGTCTTCCTTCTAAATTTGTTCTGTTTGTGAGACCCTTGATCCTTTTTAATAAATGACATGTAAAAAAGGTGGCATTGTGGAGAAGAGAGCTGAGAAGAGTGAAGCAGCAAAAACTGGTGTTCTGCCACTTGGACAAGTCACTTAACTTCTAGGCCTCAGATCATTTGAGAGGGGAGAGAGCATTAACAGGTGGCGATCTCTGAGATTGTTACTGAGTTGAGCGTTGATGGAAGTTTGGCATTCTGAGTGATGAGGAAAGGTGTATTCCAGGGGTAGAGGACAACCTGTGTATTTTGAAGGAGACAGGATTTTGAGTTTGGGGAATAGCTATTAAGTTAGTTTGTCTAGAATGTAGAGTCCTTGAAGGGGGAATAATGTGAAATAAAGCTGGAAAGATAAGGGAAAGCTCAAGAGACAGAAAGGCAGTAGTAAACCACTGCCAAGGGTTTGGTTTTTTTTTTTGAACAGTAAAATCTTGTGTCTTGGAAATATGTCAACTGATTATACTTTTGTAAATTTCTCCGACTCCCAATTAGAATCATAGATTTAGAGCTGGATTGGACCTTAGAGCCTATCAGACCCCATATCTTCTTTATTTTTTCCCTCTCAGTTAGAAAAGTTAGACAAAGAGGTTAAGTGACTTATCCAGACACATCACTGGTGTCTGTGGCAAGATTTTGAACCCAGGTCAGAGCTCCAGCTACTAAACCACTTAGCCGCTTGAGGGTTTTGTTAAGGTTTTGAGTAAGAACCGTGAAGAGGTCTCTGCAAAAAGACACAATCCTTATTTTCTCAGTCAAACAAGAAAGAGGGTGCGGAGGGTAGGATATAGCTGGAGCAAGAAAGTCTGACAGTGGCAGTTCAGGTTTTGTTCAGTTAACAATAATTCCCAGATACTGTATCATCATTGATTAGGCAACATCTGTCTCTACCATCTTCACCTCCTCACTGGTGTCTTGAGTAGAATAGGGAAGGTGAGCTTGTAGCCTCTTTATGTTCTAAGATTATAAAGCTGAACTGGTGTGCACTTGAGGAACCATCATAGATTAGAGATTAAATCACACCATGAGCAGCTAAGTGATTTGCCCTGTGTTGTGCAGGCAGCAGAGTCACCATTTGAAGCTAAGTCTTGACTCCAAATCCAGGAGCCAGCTGGATACCTCTCAACTGTCTTGATTTTCCTTTTTCTCTCTTCTCTGGCTTTTACGTTGCCTTTAACTACAGATTCACAGTTCAACTCTCAGCCCTTTGTTCTTTTTTTGTACTCTCCCTCTAGAACCTTCATCTTTTAGTATCATGGCTTCAACTGTCTTTTCTGTGCAGCTGATTAAAAATCTTTATCTTTGGTTTTTAATTTTTATACTTAACTTCCAGTTATATGCTAGATACTTCTCTTGGCCTTCATTCTCCTCTACCACTGTTATTTCCTACTCAGTATATTGAAAACTGAATTTGTTACCTTGCTTCTTCTCCCAGCTTTTGTTTCTGACAGTGTTTGCCCTTCACATTCAGGCGGTTCTGAAATCACAGAATTGTGGTGCTAAAAATCCCCAGTGCTCAGTGTAAGATTTCTGTTCCTACCTCGAAAACTTGTATCCTTCCCCTTCTGCCTTCCAAACAAATTCCTGTTGAGCTGATCCAGATCTTTATTTTTATTGGTGTCTTAGCAGATTTTTTTTTTTTTGCTTTCATCTACTTACATTCACTTTTACTATCAGGTGAATCTAGGAATATAATTTTCAGGTTTTTACTGTATGGCTCGAAAGCCTGCGATTTCTCATTGCCCCCAGGATAAATTCAGTTCTACAGACATCCTGCTGTGTGGGGAATGTGTTTATTGTGCTAAGTGGTGAGAGATTTAAAAGCACACTCACTACTTTCAATAACCTGTTAGAATTAACAATGATATGAGTTGTGAAGCATATTAGACTAGATGACTTTTAAAAATTCTTTATAGTACTTTGATTGTTAACTGTCAACCAAGAGTCAAATTTATTTATATGGCAGAGTGAAATGCAATTGAGCTGATGTTCTGAAAACTACATATTGTTTTCTAACTTGGTTAAGTTCAGCTATTCTTTAAATCTGCAGATTAGCATAAGGTTTTGGTGCAGAAATTATATAACTTCCCTTTTATTTGATTCATGATAGTCTGTGTGCACATTAAGGAAATGACCTGATACAGAAGAATTCAGGCAAGATTTTGCCAGAAATGAAGAGAAAAGAGGCCGTAATTGTCACAGGAAGCTTTCTCGATTTGTTTTTTCTTTTTTTTTTTTTAATTTTTTTTTTAATTTTTTATTTTTTAATGTTTAACAATCACTGCCATACAATTGAGATTTTATCCCCCCCCCACCCCCCATTACCCCCCTCCCTCCCCACGACTGCATACAATTCTGTATAGATTCTACATATACTTTCCTATTGAGTATATTTTCACTATAGTCATGCTATGTAGTCAGACTAGAATAAATGAAAGAAATCATATAACAAATCAAAACATGATACACAAACACATACACATACACATACACAAACATGATCTTCTACATTTTGTGAATGGCTTCCATATTTCTTTCTCTGAGTGTGGAAGGCATTTTGCTTTGAGAACCACCATTGGGATTTTTTTTTTTTTTATAAGAAGTTCTTGCGTTATTACAAAATTCCAAGTCTACCAGAAAAAACTCTCACACACTGTGGTCGTTGCTGTGCACAAAGTTCTCCTGGTTCTGCTCTTTTCACTCAGCATCAGGTCATATAAGTCCTTCCAGGCCTCTCTGAAGTCTTCTTGTTCATCATTTCTTATGGCACAATAGTACTCCATTACATTCATATACCATAATTTATTCAGCCATTCCCCAATTGATGGACATCCCCTTGACTTCCAGTTTTTGGCAACTACATAGAGTGCTGCTATAAATATTTTTGTACATGTGGGACCCTTTCCCATTTTTATGATCTCTTGGGGATATAGTCCTAGTAGCGATATTGCTGGGTTAAAGGGTATGCACATTTTTGTAGCCCTTTGGGCATAGTTCCAAATTGCTCTCCAGAATGGTTGGATGCGCTGGCAGCTCCACCAACAATGAATTAGTGTTCCAACTCTCCCACATCCTCTCCAGCATTTATCATTTTCTTGTTCTGTCATGTTTGCCAATCTTATAGGTGCGATTTGTTTTTTCTTGAAGCAAATAAGAAGTAACATTTTTTAGTGTTTGTTCAGTAGTCAGATATTGAGAGAGGCAGTGCAAATTAGCTGAGCACTGCTCCTCTGCTCTGTGCCACTATTTCCCATCCTCCTCTTAGAATCCTGCAGTTTTATGGGTACTCACCTCTCTGACTGCACCGGTGTCTTCCCCCTCCCCCTCCATTCCTTTTGTTCATGTCTTGTGTTTTCTTTAACATTGCAGTCATTCCCTTTATACTCTCCTCTGCCTCCCAACTTCCCTTTTAACAGGAAAAGTAGTGTGAGTAAAACAAATTGATCAAGCAGCTGAGTCTTAACAGCATAAGCTACATCCCATGCAAGTAGTCCCCTCTTTACCAGTAGAGTGCTGTGTGTTAGATCCTCTGTTCTCTGCAGCCAAAATTGTTGAATGCAATTAGTCCAAGTCGACCTGACTTGGTGTTAATAGCTAGCCATTCAGTTAATTCTTCCTTTGGTTCTGCTTTTGCCTGCATAGCATTTCAGGGCAGTCTTCCCCTTCTGAATTCCTCATTATTTCTTATGGTGAAATAGTAGTCCATTTCATTCACATAGGGATAGGGGCAGCTAGGTAGAATGCTGCATCTGGAGTCAGAAAGGCTTGAATTCAAATCCTGCCTCAGCCATTTAGTAGCTGTGAGACCCTCCTAGACAAATAATTAACCTGTTTGCCTCAGTTTCCTCATCAAGAAAATGAGCCCCCCTGGGCTGTGGAAAGGATAAAATTAGGTGATATTTGTAAAGTGCTTTGCAAACCTTAAAGTGGTAAATAAATGCAGCTATTACGATTTTTGTTGTTATATACCACAGTTTGTTTATCTGTTCCCCAGTTTTTGGATACCCACTTGGTTTCTAGGTTTTTTGTTGCTTTTGCTACCACAGAGTACTTCTATTACTTGATATAACAAAAATAGAACCTTTCTTTTTATTGACCTTCTTTAGGATGTGTGCCCAGTAGTGCACTTGTTGGGTCAAAGTTAGAAACATTTTAGTGACATTTCTTTTCTAGTTCCAAATTGTTTTCTAGAAAGGTTAGAGACTGATTCAGAACTCCACAAATTGCATGTATTAGTGTTCCTGCCTTCCCACAGTCCCAGTGTAGGTTGTTTCCATTTTTTTTTTTTTTGGCCAGTTTTATGTACATGAGATAAAGCCTCAAAGTTCCTTTAATTTGTCTTTTATTAGTGACTTGGACCATTTAATTTCTTCTGAAAATTATGGCCATATCCTTTTATCATTTATTTCTTGGTCTTTTGTATGTTTGTGTTAATTCCCTACATACTTCAATATCAAGATTCTATTCCCCCCTCTTTGACAGTTTCTCTTAGCTGTTTTGTTCGGTTTTAAGTACTCATTAATCCACATCAACTTTTCTATCTTATTTTAACTAGATGTTTCACTACATGTGTTTTCAATTCTCTTAAAGAAATTCCTTAAAGTGAAGGATGGGACTTCAAAATCCATATTGTCTGTGTTGTGTCTTGATCTTTCCCCTCACTTTATAAAGGCAATGTGGCTAAAGTTGGCTACAAGGAAGAATAAGAAGTCAGCCCTCCAGATGTGCTGTGCAGTTAGAAACTTTTGTGTCTTAGTACTATCCTCATTTGTTGGTGAAAATACAGTTAATTCATCCAACAAGGGGGTAAGGGTCTAAAGTGAGATTAATAATTTGCATTGCAAAACCGAAATCTATTATTTGTTCATCAGTGATGGTAATATCTAAAGAGAAATGATTCCATAGTTTGAAAAATGGCAATAAAAATTAATATAGAGGTCTTTATTCAGGCCAGCCAAACTTTTCTTGTAGGTGGTTTTCTCTGTGTGTGTTGTGTGTTTACTATCATTAGTATAGTAGGCAATTGATGAGTCACTTATAACTTTTCATGTTGGTATTTTTTCATATGACATCCATATTTTTTTGTCCATCTTATAGGTATTTCATGCATGGGGTTTGCAAGGAAGGAAACAACTGCCGCTACTCCCATGACCTCTCCACTAGTCAGTCTGCTATGGTGTGCAGATATTATCAGCGAGGGTGCTGTGCTTATGGAGACCGCTGCAGGTGAGGGCCTGCTATTCATTTTCTGCTGTATGCATTTAATAAATTAAAGGCAATGTGGTATGATAGATAAAGAGCTGATCTCCAAGCCAGGAAGATATAGGTTCAAGTCCCACCTCTAACACATTGACTAGGTGACCTCTGAGTGTATTGGGCACCTCTAGGACTATAAGGTGCCATCATATTCTGATAAGAGGAAATTCCTCAGCAGGCCCTTCATATACCAAGGAAATCATAGGTACATTTCCAGTTTTTAATAAATACTTAGATTTTTGCAAATCTTACTTAGAAATATGATTGCAGTGACTTTGATCCAAGTTTCTTTGTGAGCCTACAGATACTTATCATCTAGCTTGATCTAAAATAGAAAGAAAATAATCAGTAATTTAATTTTTGCCTTGAGAAGCCCACATGAGAAGAAAGGAGCATTACTTTAAACCAGGTAGTATTTTCCTTTTGAAATTTATTGATACATTTTGTTCTGAGCCAGCACATACTTTATGGTGAACATCCAAACTCCCTTCACAAATACATTTCTCTAAAAGTTACTTTATTGGTTTTTAACAGAAAAAGTATCCTTTAGCTTTTGTAGTTTGGGTTTATATTTATTGTCATATTGGACCAGAGTTTTGTTACCTTTCAGTATTAGCTTTGTGCTGTTGTGGTCCCTGTTTTATTCTGTAGGTTCTGCTTTCTTTACATTGGATCACTTCCTTAAAAAAACCTTTTTGTTTATTACAGAAAATCCTATTTTAAAAGATTCATTTATTTTTAAAAGATCTATTGGTATTTTCTTGAAAGTAATTTTACCTTTTCCATTCTTTTAGTGATTTAACTTTTAAATTTTTCTAAGATTTTTTGTTTTTTAAGTAAGTTTACAAGGTTTATTACCTTGAATTTCTGGGGAGAAGACAATAACTTTGTTTAGGATGTGTCAGCACAGGAAAATCATCAGCTATAATTTTGACTTGCTTTATCCCTAGTTAAAAAATAGCTCCTCTCCTAGAGGACATGTGGTTCCCTCTGCATCCTTCCAGAGGCTTTAAACGTACTTCAAGCAATTTTGTTGCATAATTGTCTTTAAACAACAAAATCAATTATATATATTTGGCATCATTAACACTAAAAAAAAAGATGAGCTTTTGCATAGTTACTACTAAAACAACTTAAGTCTTTCCCCTTTGTCTTTTTCTGTTCTTTTGTTCCCCTCCTTTACGTATTTTTCCTTTTATATAATAATGCGCGTGTTCTTTTTCTTCTATTGTACTATTTCCTGAAACTTTTTTTTTTATAACACATTTTTCTCTCCTACTTCATTCACTCCGTTGTAAGAAGCTCTGTGGCTTAATTAAAAAAAAAAAAAAGAGCTGGCCTCATTCAAGAAGAGTTGGCAGTCAGGTTACATAGCTTTGACTCTACTTGCTGCGTGACCCTGGGCAGATCACTTCTCCATGCCCCAGGCAACTCTTAAGATTATAAGCCACTTTGTATCTATGTTGGCAGAGGGAATTTCCTCACTGAGAAGTACTGGAATATTGCTTCAGATCAAATAGTTACAAGTTAATGCAACATCTTTTAGGCTGGAAATTGTAATAATGCCTTCCTTACAGAGACAGTGATAGGTGGCACAGTGGATGGAATGCCAGGCCTGGGAACAGGAAGACCTGGGTTCAGATGTGGCTTCAGACACTAGCTTTGTGACCCTGAGCAAGTCACTTAACCCTGTTAGCCTCAGTTTCCTCATCTAACATGAACTGGAGAAGGAAATCGCAAACCGTTCCAGTTTGCAAGAAACCCTGAATGGGATCACAGAGAGTCAGACGCAACACAACACCACTATTGCCACCACACAAGAGTTGTGAAGATCAAATGAAATGATAAATATAAAGCACTTTGCATACATAATAGTGGCAGCTGTTATGCCGGTGTAAACATAGGCATGGTGATACATATGAATCTTATCTATCTACATCATCAGTGCTAGCTTTTAAAATTTATGGAAAGATATTTCTTGCACAGGCATATCAGAGTTTGACTTTTACATTTAAGGTGTTTCTAGTTATTTTCTATTACAAAGCAATTCCCCAAACCTTAGATACTACTTTGTTACTTTAACTAGAAACCCAATTTCCATAAAATTGAAAAGTTAGCAGTGACTTTTTATAGCAAAATTATTTGAATGGGTGGATGGAATAAATATGTAATAAGTTGCTTATTAGTAAGGCACTCTGTTAAGCATTTTACAAATATCTCATTTGATCCTCACAACAATCCTGGGAGGTAGGTGCTATTACACCTATTTTACTGGTGAGGAAACTGAGGTTAAACAGGTTAAGTGACTTGCCCAGGGTCACACAGCTAGTAAATGAGGCCAAATTTGAACTCAGGTCTTAACAGAGTCATTAAAGTCACCCTGTTAGAGCCTTTAATTATATTCATATACCACATGACAAATGATAAATTCAGAGAACCCGGGGAAACTTTGTATGAACTGATATAGTACATAGGACTTTTAAGTCCTTGTTTTTTACCTTTTTTCTTAAATGAATTATTTGGTTTTCATAAATAGAGCCTTATTGTTCATTCTCCATACTATCATAATCTCAAGTATTTCCTAAACTAACTTAGAGAATAGTAATAAAAAATTAATGTTTCTGCAGCCAACTTTATATATATTAAATGAGAAGGAAGCTAATATATTGAGAATTAATTACGAATTCATGATAAAGCATGGACTCATTATTTTAAAAATTTGAGTACCTCATGTATGCAAGACATTTTCCTTGGAAAACAAAGATTTGAATATAGTCCTTGCCCTCAGGAACTTAAAATTGGGAAGAAAACATTTATACAAATAAAAGTGATTTTTAAAAAATGCACAGAAGTGCACCAGCATGTCAAGAGACAAAGTGTTAGGGAAAATTTGAGATGTGAGATATCATTGGGGTGGATAGGTGGGAGTGAGGCGTGGGGTAAGATTGGGGATAGCCACAGAAAGGAAAGGAAAGTCTTCAGTGGGCTAGAAGGGGAAGGAGAGAAGCCACTGTGGTTAAAAACATAGTAGAACAAGATCGTGGAACTGAAGAGTTAATAATATCATATAAGATAAGGCTGGAAAGGTAGGTTGGGGCCAGATATTGTATGGGGTTTTGAATCCCAGTATCAAGAATTACACTTTATCATGTAGATAAATAGGTTAACAATCAGTCTTAAGATATATAAGGTTAGGTGACTATCAGCATACAAACGTCTATCAAATACTTGCTCTGTGCCAGATGCTATGCTAAGTGCTGGGAGGGTTCTGGTGTTATCAACATATACAAAGTATGTTGTGTTTTTTTTTTTTTTTAAAGAGGAAGAAGAACAACTAGCAAAACCAATCAATACATCAAAAAAATATGAAAATAAATGCAGTATTCCCCAGCCATGAACTTTATGTTTCTGTATAGTAGAGCAGGAAGGTGGCTTCTCATATTTCAAAACTTTATATACTTTTTTCAAGACTTGTGGTCATTGTTTTAGAACAATTTTGGCATATTTATTGAGGGAGGGCTTCCTTGAACATCCTGAAAACGAATATGTTAGGAAAAAGAGTAAAGTTCACCTTATATGAAAACAAAATATCTTGATAAGAATTGCAGTAACATTTTTATAGCCCTTCCTAGGTCTCTTGGCTGCCATATCATTCTGTTGACTCAATGAACTTGTTTGCTTTAAAACCTCCATTGGATAATGGGCATTTTTTCCATTTTTTTGCTGCCCTAAAAAAAAGTTCTTCTATGGATATTTTAATATGTGTAATACCTTTCTTTATAAGAGCACAGCATTTAATCACTGAAAGCAGATTGAGAGTTATTCAGTGACATTTAACCCTTCACCTTATCTATCCCATCTTGTGATGCTCTGCCCACAGTCTTTTTGCAGAATGTCACTGGCCAGGTTGTTGCCTGAGACTTCAGGCCCTCTTGCCATCCATCAGATTTACACATTGTACTTTTAAGAGTTTATTACTTTTTGCAGACCTTAAAGCATTACGTAAATGCTCATGTGATTAGAAACTTAAAGCTTATAACAAGTAGTAAAAAGATAACCAATGTGTCAAAAAAGTTTGAAATTGTATTGGGTTCCCCACTCCCATCCTTTAGTGTACAAAGAAGGAAAGCTGATTCTCTGTTCTATACTTATGATCTACTTTGGTCATTGAAGTTTTACAGCATTTATTTTCAATGGTTTTGTTGTTCTTTCCATATACTTTGTTGTAGTCGTGTACATTATTTTCCTCGTTCTATTTCTCTTTCTATCACAGAAATCTTGCCATGGTTCTCTGTACTTATGGTATTCATAATTTCTTACAGTGTTCATTATTCTTGTACCACAGTTAAAAAAAACAACTTATCACCTCTTAACCATTAATTAAAGTGTTCTGCCACCAGATGGCAATGTTACCTCAGCAGTGGCCAGGTAGTCATTAAACAGGCAGGCTTTTTGCCTTCCAGGTGTCTTGCTTGAGGTGAAAGTAAGTCTTTTTCTGCTGTTTTGCAAGAGTAGAATTTTTTGTTAAAATAGTTGAATTCAGATGACCAAGCAGGGTTAAAGGTACATTGCAAGTTCTTACATTCAGAGAAAATAGTTAAGATGAAGGTAACTTTCCCCCTTCTCACAATTTAATCTAACACCCACATCTTATCCCAAGACTTCATTTGAATGGTTCTAACCTTTTGCTAAACTATTTTCTTGAAAGTTAGCAACCATTTATTAAATCCTTCTGTTTCCAAACTATTGGGTTAGGCAGCAAAGGAAATGTAAAGATAGTTTTAAAAGGGGCCCAATTCTGAGACTTCAGGTGACTTACTAGAGTCCATGTGTATCACAACTGTTGGCTTTCTTATTTAATGAGTCTTCCTACTATCATAGACCTTGTTTGGCCAGAAGTTTCTTGGCACTTGCTTAGAATGAAGGAGCATTGAAGCTAAGGTTGAAAGAAGACCTTAGATATTATTTTATCTAAAGTTTCTCATTTTATAGATGAGATCATTGTCTTATCTTCCCAGTTTCTTTTTCTTATGTGGTATGAAGAAAACACTTCTTGGGCAAGAACATGCCTTTCCACATCTGTCTCATTCTTCCACCCCTTTTTATTGCCACAGGAGTTAGTTGCAGAATATTTTGTGACTTGTAGAAGGTAATGTTTTCTTGCTCTTATCTGCCACCTCCCCAACAGTTCTCTAACTTCATAGCTTGATGTTTCTCAAATTTTACCAACAGCATCTTTTGTCTTTTAATTTTTTTATTTTTCATGTCCCTTTCATTTCCAAATATATCCCTCCTTCCCTATTCAGGGAACCATTCTTTGTATCAAAGGATAAAAAGAGAGTGGGGGGAAAACAAGTTTTCAAATCACCCCAACACATAACCTTGTGATTTGTAATATGGACTATTCCAAACCAGTAATCCTTTCACTTCTGCAAACGAGATGGAAGTGCATTTTCTTCAACTCCTCCCTGAGGACAGGCTAAAACATTATTTTTAATTATGTAGTAGTTCATGTGGGGGCCATTGGGGGAAGTTCTGTTTATTACTTCACTGCACTCTACCTATACTTCTCCGAATTGTCTTACTGTTCAGTAATATTTCATTGCATTCATATATCTTCAGTACAAGCCATTTTATAATACTGTTTACTTGACTGGGATCTTAAAGTGGTTTTGTGATTTGTTCTAAGGCAGTTGTTTCCAACTTAAGTGTTATGTTTGCCTTGTAACACTCATTTCTGAAGGGAAATGACGTTGGAGGTTTCTGCAGTAGTTCTATTGAACCACTACTGTTTAAATTCTTCCTTTTCAAAAAGACTTATAAATATGATTACATATTCCTTCAAATAAGGAGTAGGGCAGGGCAGTTTGAGATTCTCCTATGCACTGGGAAGGTATCTCTTAGAGGAAAAAAAAGAGGGGATCAGGTTAGAAATATGGATTGAGGTAGCCAGATACATAAAAGAAGATAAGTACATGCTGACATCTTTTTTGCACACAGATTTCAAACACATGCCAGCTTTCTGTTCTGGAGAGTTAGCTTAGAGGAGCAGGCAAGATGCTTCATATTATAGCACTACTTTGTATGAATATATTTTGCAGTCAAATTCACTGGGATGGTTTACTAATTCACACTAATGGAAATTGTTTTTCCCTGATTAGAGTTCAAATTTACCAGTTTACAGCAAGTGTCTCTGCCAGTGCCTGCCAGTTGACTCCAACTAGACAATAAATACATTTTTTTTAAATTTTTTTAGATATGAACATACCAAGCCATTGAAACGAGAAGAAGTGACTGCTGCCAATCTAGCTGCAAAATCTGACCTGCCAGCCTCTTCAAGCCTCCCAGCACTGGTTGAACCACTTGCTGAAGTCAGTACTGGTGAAGCTGAATCAGTCAATTCAAATTTTGCAGCTGCAGGAGCAGGTGGGGAAGACTGGGTAAATGCCATTGAGTTTGTTCCTGGGCAACCCTACTGTGGACGTGGTAAGTATTTCAAAGGATAAAATTAAAGCTTTTGGATGCATAATAGTTTGTCAGCTATGGGAGTTTTGACATGCCCCCTGCAATTTGGAATCTATGCTGGTTTACAGACTACATAGACCATATTTGGCCTAATCAAGTTAGAAACTCAGTTCAAAGCAACATGAAGATGAAAGAAGGAAATCATAAATCAATGATGAATTTAACTTCTTAAAGAATTACAAACTTATTGTCTTCCCTGTAAGAAAATGGTATTAGAAGTATGTTTTTCATTTATTTCTGAAGTTAAAAAAGTGAACTGGAACTGATACTGTGGGTTTTAAAGTAAAAGTTCTTTTGTATTCTTGTCCTCTAGCCAGGAAGATGTACATTTGCATTTTTAAAAAAATGTTTCATTTTACCTTCAAAGCCCAGAATGTATAAGATTCAAACATGAACTCTGATTCTCTTAACCATTTCTTAAATGTTTCCCAGCAGCTCCTTCTTGCACTGAAGCACCCCTGCAGGGCATGGTGATTGAGGAAGAATTAGAAAAGCAGCAAACCAATGTGGAAATGAAGAAGCAGCTTTGCCCCTACGCAGCAGTAGGAGAATGCCGTTATGGGGAGAATTGTGTTTATCTTCATGGGGATGCCTGTGACATGTGTGGTTTGCAGGTCTTACACCCAGTAGATGCTGCCCAGAGATCACAACATATAAAAGTAAGTCAACAAGGAGATTTAATACATTAACGGAACCCTCACTTTTAATCTCCTTCACAATATGATTGTTTGTTTCTTTCTTTCTCATTTTGTGAACCTTTCAAAGCATTTTGATCTTTTAAATAAAATTAGAGATATTTCATTGGTCCTACCTACAGTTTTGTTGTTAGGCTCTTGTTCTGAGAGATGTTTTCTTTTCTGTTTGTGCAATATGGAGAACAAAGGGTACAGAGGAAGAATGGGGAAATTGGGTAGATTCCAACTTCTCTGGCATCAAGTCTTCACAATATAATACAGATTTTTTTTTGTCCATTCTCAGAATATCACTTTTACCTTTGTTCAAATATGCAAAATAAAAACACGTTTTTAAATACAAGTATATGTGGTTTGGGCATTATTCTCACTAATACCTCCCATTGGTGTGTATATTCAAGAATTAACTCTAGTTGATTATCATATATGAAAGATCTAACCCCAGTTAGATCATAAACTTCTCAAGAGTAAGGGCCATGTCTTACTTATATTTCCCCTAGTTCAGTGCATTGTAAGATGGTTAATAAGTATTAGTTGAATGAATTGCTAGGTTTTTCTCCCTTATCCTGTCTTCTAGTCTTGCATTGAGGCTCATGAGAAGGACATGGAACTCTCATTTGCTGTCCAGCGCAGTAAGGACATGGTGTGTGGGATCTGCATGGAGGTAGTCTATGAAAAAGCCAACCCTAGTGAGCGCCGCTTTGGGATTCTCTCCAACTGCAACCACACCTACTGTCTAAAGTGCATCCGCAAATGGAGAAGTGCTAAGCAGTTTGAGAGCAAGATTATAAAGTAAGGTTCTTTTCTGATTTCAACCAGGTGGGTGGTAGTAGTAAATGCCACATAAAAACAGTAGACAAGATCACATTTAAATAAAACATATTGTAAAACCATTCATAAACATGGAAATTTTTTTCCTTATATTCCAACTAAGGTCTTTATTGACAAGATGCATTCTTATTTGGATATGGGAGCTTTGTGTAACATTCAATGGGGTATTTATTTATTGGGTAGATTTTATTTAACTGAGGGCCAGTTTAGGCAGAGTGAATCCGATCATTCTGATCCTTGCGTCCCCTAACATTTCTGTCATCATATAACTAATAATCTACCACCATTTAGATATTGTTCTCATTATTAAACAAAACTGCAGAGCCCAGAGAGTAAAGATACAAGAAATAAATTCATTTAAATGAAAGGAAAAGGAATTTGTTTGAAATGTCCTTTTTACCTAAGTTATTTTGAAATGCGCTGGCTAGCCACAGAATAGAATTCCTAACACTGTATGGCTTATCTGAAACAAAATGGTCCAGAAGAGTTTCCCATGTGTCTTCCAGTGATGCTTTAAATCCACTTGTGGCCCAACACGATGTCTCCTAGGAGAAAGGGTCCATGATGAGGACTTGTATATTTGCATTATAACCTGTTCCCTATCTCCCAGGTCCTGCCCAGAGTGCCGTATCACATCGAACTTTGTCATTCCAAGTGAGTACTGGGTGGAGGAGAAAGAAGAGAAGCAGAAACTCATTCAGAAGTACAAGGAAGCAATGAGGTAAGAGCCCTAGGGCCTTCTCCCACACGCCCCTGAGCATTCTTGGAGAGAACAGCACCTTTTCATGCCCTTATGTTACTTTTACTCTCATTCCTTAGTTTTCCTCTCCAGTATATTTTCCCATTCCTGGCCTAATTCCTGTCTATGAGGCTGTTATAACATTGAATTCAGGACATTCCTCCTAATAGTACTGGTTTACTAAACTGTACTTTGGGGGTGTTTTGTTCTTGTGAAACTGCATTTGTTCTTAATAGATATGTGGTAGGGTAGGTAGGTCCTTTCAGTTCTGACATCCTATGATGTAATAAGATTTTTTTTCTTCCCTGGTTCTAAGGAGCTATAAATCACCAAATAATGTAGTTTTGAAAAGATTGCTTATTTCTAGCATTTCTCCCCATATAGTGCACGTACTTTAGACGTTTATGTCACAGAAGGAATGAGACAGTGAGGATTATGTAGAGAATCACATTCTGTCCCGTTGCTGTTTTTAATAAATTCGATAAATTTCCATTTCTGTGAGGTAAGGTGTGCAATTTCCCCCTCCCCAGCAACAAACCGTGCAGGTATTTCGATGAAGGACGTGGGAGCTGCCCATTTGGAGGGAACTGTTTTTACAAGCATGCGTACCCTGATGGCCGTAGAGAGGAGCCTCAGAGACAAAAAGTGGGAACATCAAACCGATACCGGGTAAATCTTATTCTTTTTTAAGAGGGAAAATGTCAGTATTTATTATCAAAAAGGTTTTATGTTGGGCCCAGGGAAGGAAAGAGCAGGGTTACTGCTATGTAGGAGCATAGGTAAGGCCATTTCTGCCCTATTGGAAAGAGGAAAGGATGTGGAAAAGAATATAGTGATTCCTCTCTAGCATTCCAAGCAACACACAAGTAGCTAGAGGGGAGCAATTATTACGGAAGCGCCCCAGGTGAGGAATTTGCTTCCACGTGCCCATTGGCATGCTGGGAATTTTGCCTTACAAATAGATTAGAGGACATTGATCAGCAGTGCCATCCCTACCATGTCCACCATATCTCTTACAGGCCCAAAGAAGGAACCGCTTCTGGGAGCTTATTGAGGAGAGGGAGAGCAGCAACCCCTTTGATAATGATGAAGATGAGGTTGTAACCTTTGAGCTGGGCGAGATGTTGCTTATGCTTTTGGCAGCAGGTGGGGACGACGACCTGACGGACTCTGAAGACGAGTGGGACTTGTTTCATGATGAGCTGGAAGATTATTACGACTTGGATCTATAGCACCTTTCATTGGAGTTTGGACTTGTCTGCTCAGCCTCAGACAGTAGCTATTTCCTGTGGTGTTGTGGCAGTGCCTGTGTTTCTCTCCTAGGCAGGCCTATCAATTCCAGGTGCTGTTGTAATAATTTTTACCCCAGGGTCTGTCTCCCTTTCCTTCCCAACTCCCTGCCTTCTTCCCCCAGGAGTGTGTTGTTTTCTCTGTTAAAAAAATAACAAGAAATAAATCTTAAAGTTAGTTTTTGTAAAATGAATTTAACTGTCAGACAGTTAGCTTAGGGTTTGTTGCATCATCTCTGTTTTCAACGGGATTCACACAGTTCCAGGTTAGTGTTTACAGAACTTCCACACTCATTTTGAAGAGCCCAGATACAAACATGAGCAATGGCCATTCTGGGGGACGTGGGGTGGGAGGGACAGGAATAGGGGCGTGGGACAGGGGAAGGAATCTAAATTGGCCAAGTAGTCTTTTGTCGCTGCCTGACTTAAGAATGGTTACTTCAGATTTCTGGTCAGATCTCTACATTTGGCTGTTTTCAGCTCTGTTCCCCACCCTGTAATTCCACCACACGCACTTGTTCAATTGTGGTTTTGGTCTCTTGTTTACTTGCACATAACTTACTACTGGGTAACCAGAACCAGGTGCGAATGTGTTCAGGTTTTAGCGTGTTTAGCATGAAAGGAAAACTGTTTGTATGTGAAAGGAGAGAAGTTTATTATCAAATAAATTGCAGAACTGGGTCTCAAGGGCTGGGAGACTTGGGTGGCTCTGGTTGTGGTTGTGTGTGTATGTGTGTATGTGTGTGAAAGAAAGTTTTCATCCCTATATTGGTGTATTTCATCCTGGTATAGGTGCATGAAATCTAGCCTCCAGTCAGATGGGAAAATTGGTTTAGTGGTCTCAGCCCAGTCTGTGGCAGATACTGATCCTAAAGGACACAGAGGTAACTTGATATTTGGTAGTCACAAATATAGCAGTGCTCGCTCTCTCTGTCTATATAAATAGAGAAATGGGGTTAGCCATAGAGTGGCACCATCTGGTTATCCAGAATAACAGCACAGTTTGGGACTCAGTTACATGGCTCACTTTATTTAGTATTGTATACAATCTTGAGCCTCTCCAAATAAGGCACTTTGGGGAAAAAAATCTTTGTTCTCGTTTGAGAGGTTTTGGGGTTTTTTGTTGGGGTTTTGGGTTTTTTTGGTGGATATTTGCCATGTTCCACCCCCTAAGCTGTGCAGGTAGCATAGTATAACTCAACATCAGTTTGCAATACTAAGCCTTCATTAAGGGGACTAATCCATGAGAAGAGCTCAAGTAAGTTGTTACCAGGTTCCTTAAGGAGGAATTTAGCTTTGAGATAATTCATGGAGGCCCCATGATCTGTCCACCTACTGCTCTGGTTCCTTGGACCCACCCATCCTTTCACTTTAAGATAAAACCAAGTAATTGTTGCAGAGGTCTCTGTATTTTGCAGCTGCCTTTTTGTAAGAAGCACTTTTCCCAAATAAACAACAGAAAAAAAAATAAACAAGTAGTCTGTTTTTTCTTTAATGAATCAGTTTGAAGTGTACAAATTTCAGTGTATACCCAATTGTTCCCTTATTGCCATTTAGTCTTTGATCCCTCATCAATTAATCATATTCCTCCTGATGTGGTTTCATTGAGAAAAATGCCACCTTTCACCATTTATTTGGCCTTCTGAGAAAAGTATATGAAATATAAATAGAGAGAACGAAAACACTTTTAAGAACCCTGCCAGCTGAGACCACCAAACTATTCCAGGTTGAAAAGAGTTGCAAGATGATCACTGTGTAAGTAGAGGCCATGTCCCTTTGGAAAACAAGGCCGAGGCCACAGTGTCTCCTTGCCAAAGGGTATTACCCATCTTACACTAGCGTGTGCTTGTGGCATGAGCATGGTTCACGTCCTTAATTAACTTTCAGGTGGGTCACCAACCACATGCTGTACTTTCACAATGTATTTTCGGAAAGATCACCCCTTTTGCTTTATGCTCCTCTGTATATGCATATATTCTATTTTAATAAAATAAACTCCATTCCCACGTTCCTTCACTCATGGAAGGAATTCAGGTAACTTTTTTAATTGCATGTTTGTGAAAATGTAACTCAGCTTTAACATGTGTAGAAAAATTTATGCTGTTAAAACTGCCCCCACATCTAGCAAATGTGTTTGTTGTGGTGGCCATATTAATACTTCGTTCTTGCCCAGCCTTGCAGTGTATTGCTGAATTTTATGTAGCCAGAATGAATTTATTCCCCTTGCTGGCAGAGATAGATCTGCCTTTGAGCTGCTAGAATCTGGCATCAAGTCATGCTGGAACTCCCATCCCACTTCCAAAGTGAGGTGAAGAGCTAAGGCGATCCCATTGACAGGATGATATGGTTCAATCTCTACTACTTTTTGTAAGGTCTTCATGTTTACATTGTGCTTTTAAGGTTTACAGGGCACTTTATTTATTTGATAAGAAATCAGATGACCATTGTTACAGATGATGAAATGGGCTCAGAGAAGCCAATTGGCCATTAAATGTCAGGTGGGATTTGAATGTAGGTCTTGCAACTTCCAAGTCCTGTACTCATCCCACTACACCACATTGCCTCTTTGCAACCAAAGAAAGGTGCTGTAGGATGAAAGGAACTGGATAGCTAGGCCTGGATAAAAGTCGTTTAGTGGTCACTTAGTCATTTCTGGGTTTGTGGGGGAAATGATACTGTTAGTGGAAGTTTAAGTGCACAGTTCTATTTAGGACTTTGCAATTAAATGGATGCTTAGGTTCTGATTCTGAAAGTTACTTTTCTATGGTCACTGATTTCTGCTGACTGCAATGAGAGTGAGTTTTTCCTTCTCCAAAGCCATCTACCACAGCTTGGCAGCTACTGTTGTTATGACTAATAATAATAATAAAAATTAAAATAGCACGTGACGCTTTAATGTTTGCAGAGCCCATTACAAATATTTCATTGTATCCTCAAAACAACTGTGGGAGGTAGGTGTTATTGTCCCCATTTTATAGATTGGAAAACGAGTAGACAGATTGGAAAACTAGTATTGTCCCCATTTTATAGATCGGCCAAAGTCACACAGCTAACTGCTAAGGATCTATGGCTAGATTTGCGTGTCAGGTCTTGCAGCACTCTCCACTGTACCATCTTGCTGCCTAGTGAAGGATGTAGAAGGAAAACAGAAGGCAGAGGTGCTACCCTTCCTTGTCTTCCTCTCTCCTTAAGGTGTCCTAAACTAAAGTATAGACCAGTTCTCCACAAAGGAACATAAGTCCCAACCCACCCCTGTCTTAGTGACTTTAGGTGAGAAATCCATGATAATTCCATCCACACATTGTCCATAAGGTTGGCTAAGTCTTATCTCATTACATAGGTATCATAGCAATCCCATTTAAAGAAATCAGCCATATCGGACATGCACAACTGTTAGGGAATTTAATCTTAATTAACATGGATGAGAGTCATTTCCAGACTGTGAAGGCTAAGGATTAAAAGTTACAAGAGACCCTCCATTTCTACCTACTCCAGATACACCCATTTCTAGTTTCGTCTTCTTTATTCTTGCCAGATTGTATTATTCCCCCTTCTGAATTTCTATGGCATGTCTGTATGACTTGAAATAACACATTCTTTCTGAAGTTATTTGTGGGCATGTCATATGGTAGGTACAAGCCAATTGCATCATGTTCTTACTGATAATAACACAGGAGAAGTACAAAAAACATTACCAGCAAGTAACAAGGACTAGTTCTGTAGGAGAATGAAACAACAAATGAACAGCCTAAGTGTTACATTGGTACCCCACCCCCAAGAGTAAAAGAAGGAGAGGTTGATCCTATGGAGGATTTATAGACAAGACTAGCACAGAATAAGAGTTGAAGAGCTTGTACTCTTCAGTGTCGCTAATTCTGTTCTTCACCTCCCATCCTTGTGGCCATAATCAGATTCTTAACCACTAATGATAAACTCCCAATTTACCCTAGAACAGCCACCTGTCGGTATGATGTGATGTAGCAATGTCAACTGAATGCAAAGCATATGACAGATGGAAATCAAGCTTTGCTCAAGACATCCATTTACTAAACTAGAGTCTATACTTGGCAAGAGTGTAGGTTCCACTTCCACCAGGCATGTATGAAATTTGACATGTTCAAGTAGAATAGGAAGCCATTTTACATTCACTAAACTGTTCTGTCAGCGCAGCACTACAACTTAGGTGAAGGCAAAGGGTGGGTGATAGATACGAATTTGGCCACTGACCTAACCCAGGAGCCTCAGAGTCTGAAAGGCATTGCATTGAAGTCTTGTAGAATTGGAGCTGAGGTTGGCAAGACCTTTGCAGCCTTTGTGTGCTAGTGCTGAAGACAAAAAGCCTCCTGTTACTGGTGGTTTTAGGACCTGGCCTAACATCATTATCCTATTAAGATTTGATTTGGGGATGAAATGAAACACTCTTTAAGCCTTTGGACAATTAAAGGTTTACTTAATCCCAACACAGCAAGGATAGTCTAAGGATACAGTGACATTGGGGTTCTTTAGATTCAGTTCCTATAGGCTTGTCTCCAGCAAAGTGGGGCATGGTAAATTCACATAAGTATTCAGACATCCATCAGGTCTGCTCCAGGTGGGTGGGATTTTTTATGCACTTTGGACACCAGAAAACTGTGTTAAGAAAGGCAGGAACCAATCAAATCCTTGGGACAATTTTGTTGTCTCTAGGGAAAATCAGTCCCTGTTGAGGGGAAATAAGATGAGGAGAAATGATGGGATAAACCCCAGTCATCTCACAGGTAGCAATGGTTAGATGCCATTGTCAATATCATCCTGGCTCTGGGTCCATTTTGGCCTCCCCTGCTGTCCTCTCTTTCCACATTCTAACCTCCCATCAGGAAGCCTGCATATACCCCTATCCAACCAGGATCTATGCTGGGACAGCAATACCTGTACATTTTGAAAACAAACCTCCCCTGCAAATTATACAGGATACACAAGTACAACTGAAAAATGCATCATAAATATTCACCAGTATGTAGTGTAGTACTAGGTGATTATTCTAAGTAAACTACACTTGAAAGTACCTAATGCTTCTCATTAGGATTGTGTGCTGCCAACAGAGGAACAGCATATGCAAGAGAGAATGGAACATTCATTAAGCACCTACTGTATATTTTGTGCCAACAGTTTTGCAAATATTTGATCCTCTCAGCAACCCTGGGGAATAGGTGCTGTCATCCCCATTTTTTAGATAAGGACACGCAGGCAGATAGTTGACTTGCTCAGGGCATTCAGTTAGTGTCTGACATTGGATGTCAGCTCATGTCTTCCAGACTCTTCCCAGTATTCTATCCGAGTGCCACCCAGCTGCAAGTTGCTCACTGTGTAGACCAACCAAATACATCTCATTTATGCAATGTACTATATACTGTACTGTACTATACTATACTACAGATAGTATCAGAGTGGCATACATGTGGCAGATCACGTTAAGAATCACTGTGCATGACGTTCATATTAGAGATGCATGTGGTAGAAACTAGTTTACATGTATACAATATCAAAAGTTGAGAATACTGGCCATTATATGCATTTCCATCAATGATTATCATCTCTTTATGTCTGCAATCCTTTCTCATTATTCTTAGAACCTTATAAGTCAGCCTGGTCCACATGACCCTAGCACTTCTCATGTTACCTTCTGTCAGTTTTGTATTGTAGGTATTGCCATCCTCATGGTCCTTATCCCTAATCCTGAGCTCTTGAATAGTTCAGGCTGGCTGTTAACAGCTTCCAGCCCCCAAGTGGTCAAACTACCCATAACTTCCAAATGTAAGGCATTAGCAGGCAAGGATAGCTCAGTTTCTGGATTCAGCTTAAGTGTCCGTCTAGACAGAGGACCATCTTTAGATTCTTTCGGGTCTTTTGACTACCCTGAACCTCTGATCTCAGATACTCTGAACCTTTTCCCCCTTATCAGAATCTTAATTTAGATTTTCTGCACTTGAGCCATTATCTAGTTATGGGAGTCCAAATACAATGGGCTAATAGATTGGGCAAGATCTTTAAGATTATGTACACTGAAGAGAGGTTTTTGTGGGATGCAAAATACTAGGCAGATGTGAGCTTGTAGAGCTGGACCTAATTTAACCTGATTGTTTTTAGGGGAAATTCAACGTTGTGACTGGGTGGTGGTCATAGGTGCCTTGTTTGTGCCTTACCCATTTCCCACCTCCCTCCTCCCCAAACACATACCTTATTTCTCTTAAACTCATATTCAAAAAAGAGATCAACCTTTGTGTCTGCCAAGGTGGGGGAAAAAATGGCAAATTAGGCCTGAGTTGGACAGGTTGTTGGAGTTGATAAACACTAATGAGAACTTGTCTCAGCTGAAACTAAAAGTCATTATGTACTGGTAAATATTTAACAGCTGTTTTGTTGGGTTGTTTTTTTTTTTTTGTGGGGGAGGGATGTACTCAGACATGTTTTATAATTTAATCTAAATAATTTATATTTTCTCCATAACTTTCTTTAGTCTAGACCAGAGGTGTTAAACTGATGGCCTGCAGGCCTCATACTGCTATTAACACTCAAGTACAACCTGAACCAGGTTAAAATATAATTGGGAAATATTAAATGAAATAAGTAAAAATTCAATAAAACATAGATAAGATTACATTTTAAAACTAAGTCAATATGCTGCCCAAAGGGATCCTGATGTATGGATTAGCAGCCTTCTTTCTGTTTGAGTTTCACACTACTGCTGTAGACAATCAATAAACAATAAATCAAGTCCTGATTTGCCCATTTCCAAGTTCTAAATGCTTACGCTGAAAAGTTAACAATTTGTCTGCAGGCTCCAGCACAAGTCTGAGTACATCTTATCCCTGTTATCAAGGGTAAGACCATCCTACCCTCTTCATGTAGGGCTGGGGACTGAACTTATGTTTTTATTGGCTGGGGCAGCTCCCAGAGGAGGAAACATCCCCCACCAGTGTATATCGCTACCTTCTCTGTGATGTTTAGTCTTAGAGCCTTTACTAAGGCACTGAAAGGATAAGTGCCTTGTTGAGGTTACAGAGTTAGAATGTCAGAGGCATCCCGAGACCAGGGTCCAGAGATTCTGAGACCACCTCTACTCACTATGCCTCAATATCTTCCTATAGTGGTACCCTCCTCTCATTGTGGAGAAAACAGGAAATTGCAGGATTCTGGCAGTGGTGAAAATGAGAGTTGGAGTTAGAGTCAAGATGTGTTCAAATCCTGCTTCTGCTAGTTTTTTCTCGTGTGATTTTAGGAGAGTCGCTAAACCTGTCTTGGGTCTGAGTTTTATCATCTATAAAATGAGGAAACTGGACAGAGTGACTTCAAAGTCCCCTTTAAGCTCTAAATCTATGATATTGTGATCCTGACTCAGTCGGGATTGGGTTTGTTTGCAGATTTCCAACCTCCTTGTGGCAAGTATTAAATACCTGAGGACTTTAATTACTGATTAACAGAGACACATGTGAGCTTACAACCTTTTTATGAGAGGCATTAACACCCAAGGACTTTGATTCAGTGATTAACAGACTGATGCATTTTAGCAGTTCCTACCTCCTAAGGTCCCTGATTTCCTGAGAACAGAGGAATAGGGCTTGTATCCTGTGTGCCATCATTTAACACAATGAACCAGAGGGATACTCAGATTTACAACAAAGGGCCAGCTGATGAAGGGATTCCCAGGTACTAGTAGTGGAATTCTTTCAAGTACAAAGTCCTGCCAAAGGGTCTCAGCTCTGGAATGACTCTTGATTATTAGTCTGCAAAATCCAAATTGATCCCAAATGTCAGTGAGTTCTTAACACAGGTAAATATGTCTCTAGTTCAGGGATGGAGGAGGAGGTGGCAATTGATGACACAGTGACTCAAGCTGCACTGAAATTTCTCTTAGGCTCTCCACTGTAATGATTGATTCCATTGACTCTATTATATATTGGGCATGGCTTTACTTCCTGAGAGGTGCCTGTGTTCTGGTGCTCTAGGAGAGCCTTTCCCCATTGTGAACTGTGATGAATTCAAGTGGCTGATATATTCCTGATATCAACTAGATTTTGGCTGCCACATCTTTTACGTAAAACTAAGTTCAGTTCAGTGGTAGTCTCTCTCTACCCACATGTTCAAAGCAGTGCCTGGTTCTTAAAAGCCACTCAAAAATGCCTTTGGAATTGGCTATATTGAATAATCTCAGTTTTTTAGGTGCCAAACTCCCTTCACAATTATGACTTCAGGACCTGGTTATCTACTCTCTTGTTTTTACCAAGTCCAACTGGGCAGAAGTGAGATTATCACACTTAATGTGGGGTCTACTTGGTCAGTTTGAAGGAGTAGTGTATGAGTTATTGGTATGAGCAATGATAAAAGGCCAGTTTGGATTGCATCGTGAAAGGAGGGAAGCCTATAACCCATATCCCACTCCTAGTTGCAAAACCACATAGACACACACATACACACACAGTCACACACACAGTGTATCCTTACTCCTTCTAACTCACACATTGACTAGAACCCCCTGAAATTCTTGTAATTTCTATGGAGAAAGTCAGGTATCCCAGAGTTCATTTTAAAACAGTAATAGGAATATATAACCAGCATTTAGATAGTCCTTTAAGGTTTGCAAAGAACTCTACATGTATAATGTCTTTTGATCCCCACAACAATCCTGTAAGATAGATGCTATTACTATTCTTATTTTACAGTTAAGGAAACTGAGGCTTAGGAAGATGAAATAACTTTCCCCAATTCATACAGCTAGTCTGTGTCTGAGATTGGATTTCAAACTCAGGTCTCTTGACACTAGCACTTTCCTCTTTGCCATTCTCTGTTCGTGTAAATCCTAGTTGATGTGATGGCTATTTCTGCTATGATGAAACTTGTCCTTGTTTACAACTCTGCTCCTTAGACTTCAAACATTGGCTTTAAGTCTTTGCTCAGCAGTAGTGATAACAACTAACATGTAGATAGTTCTTTAAGATTTGCAAAGTGCCCTACACACATATTGTCTCTTTGAGCCTCAAAACAATCCAGTAAAGTAGGGAAGAAAAACGTTATCTCCATTTTCCAGATGAGAAAATGTAGGCTTAGGTTTGGTAACTTGCCCAGAGTCAAAAAGCTAGAGTCAGAAGCAGGATTTGAATCCAGTTTTTCTCGATCCATATTCAGTTCTCTATCCACCTGACCATACCATGTCTATTTATTCACTTGTTTCTTCATCCATATATCCATTCATTCATTCATTCATTCATCCATCTCTCTCTCTCTCTCTGTCTATTTTTCCAATTATTTGTTAAGACTGATTCTCCCTGTCTCACCCAGGACCAGCCAAGGGCTACTCATGGCCTGATCAATGAGCTTTGACCTACCATGTTTCCCACCTGGGCTATTTCTCCCCTCCTTAGACAAACTAGTCTCCCTGTCCCTGAAGACTCACCATATTGATTCTAATCTTAATGCAGACAACCCAATAGGCATAGGCCAATACTGCTCAGAACTCTGAAGCGCAAGGGATCTACCAACCTCAGACTCCCCCATAACTGGATGCATACCAGGCTGTACCACTTGTAAAAAAAATTTATCCAAGTACTTATACTCTTTATACAGTTGGAGAAACTGAGACCCAGGAAAGTTAAGTGAATGTGAGTTCACGCAGTAAGTGACAGAGCCAAAATTCAAACCTAAGTCCTGTGTCCTTTCCATGCTACCTCCTTGTTAAGAAATTCCTGGAGACACCAAATTTTGCTTTTCACTTCTCTTCATTTTTAAGTTTTCACCTTTCTCTGGGTCAAGCACCACCTTTGTGGAGAAAATGCTGCTTCTCTATACATGATTCTCTAAAACAGAACTACTTCATATATTGGCCATGTCTGAAATTCTCCAGTCTCCTTTCTCTCTCAAACATCCTTGTGCTGCTACAAAATTAATTTATTGTTCAGGGATCTGATTTTGACCCTCCTTGGCTCAAGATCCTATTTCCTACATATGACAGTCACAAATCCTTAGTCTGGTATCCAAGGCCATCCATAATCTGACATCATCTTACTTTTCCAACTTCATCTTATGTTCATGGTGTCCACATACTTGACACTTTAAACTTTATTATTCATGGTTCTCTAGACATTTCTTGAACTCTTCCACTTCTCTGATTTTACTTATAGATTTCCCTGAACCTGAAATGTGTTTTGAAATTTTACTTGTCCTAAAATAGGCATATTTAGTGCACTGCTGGTGGAGCTTTGAATTGGTCTGGCCATTTTGGAAAGTTGGAAGTCGTTTGGAGCTTTGCCCCCAAAGTTAGTGAGCTGTGAATACTCTTTGACTCCTACTAGGCCTATATCCTGAAGAGATCAAAGAAAGAGGAAAAGTCCCTATATGTATATAAATTTTCCTATATTTTTGTAGAAATAAGTTAGATCTTTTTGTAGTAGCCAAAAAGCTGAAAACTAAGAGGGTGTTTTCCTATTGGTGAATGGCTAAATAAGTTATGACATATACATATGTATGTATATATATGAAGTGGAGTATTATTGTTTTGTAAGAAATAATAAAATAGGACATTTCACATGAAGTCAGGAAGACCTCTATGAACTGATGCAAAGCAAAACAAGCAGAACTAGGAGAACTTTCATACAATGTTAACATTATCGAGGAAAAAAACTGAAACACTAAATTTAGAACTCTGATCAATACAACAACAAACCACAAGTCCAAAAGACTGAAAATGAAACGTGCCACTTACCTTTCACAAGAGAGGTGATAAACTTAAAACACAGAGAGACACAGGACAAGGCAAATGTAGGAATTTGTTTTGCTGGACTGTGTGTATTTATTATGAGGATTTTATTCTTCAGTTTTGTTATTCAGCTGGGTAGGGGGTAGTGGGAGGGAGAGATTATGCATGTAAAAAATAAATGCATAAAAATACATTCTTTTGTAAGTCCTACTGATTCCAAAAGATCCAGATCAAATTCTACCTTTTTTTATATGAAGCCAACCCTTATTCCTGTCACCCCTAATTGAAAGTTGTCTTTTCCTTCATAGTCCACATGTGACACTTTTGTTTTTTCTCAGTGTTTCCCAACACAAACTATATGTGGACCAGTAAAATCTAAAATCTCTTTCTTGGACTATGCTGCTTTCTGTAGCAGCTTTTAGCAGTTAATGGAACAGGGACCAGGATCCTGAGAGAAGAAAACTGACGATAGGAGGATCTAGATGCAGGGAGAGAGAGCAGCGAGTTTATTGTTTTGATTTGTTTTGTTTCGTTTTTCATTCAAAGTCTAGTTTATAATTTTTTTATAATTTACTTTTAGCAGAAAGGACATTGAAGGGGGTTATGGGAAGATAGGCACATTGATGCCTTGTTAGTGAACTTTGTGAAGTGGTGTATCCATTCTAGATTTCAGTTTGGAATTATTCTTGTAATAGGGGAACTGGTGAGAGGCCTGAGTCTTGGAAGCATGTGCATTAGGTTAGACTGCTTCTGTAAGTTTACAATACGTTGCATAGAGAGACCTTTTCTTCATATCATTCTGATCAAGGGAGTTGGGGAAGGCTGAGGCCAAAGAGCTCTCCTCCCACAGAAGTGACTCCTTTTGGGGGGCTCGAATGAAACTGCTTGTTTCCTGACTTGCTACTTTGCCGCTCCTTTGATTCTCTCTTGATTCTGGAATTTGTTTGGTATTTTCTAGGTGACCCATAGGGTGTAACTGGTGGCCATCTCCACTTTTCCTGATCTATATCTCGCCATTGGACCCAGATGACTCCAGAGGAGAAAGTGAGATTCGTGACTTTGCACAGTCCTCCCTGACTTAAATCTAATTCACTTGCAAGTCATGGCATCCCTTTCCTGATATCACGGTCCTCTTTGACAATGAAGAACAAACAGCGGCAGCAACAGCAGCAACGGGTATGACTAATTTTCTTCAGCAAATCTAAACCTTCTTGCTATACAATGTCTGTCCCCAGTTCATCCAGTGACTTTCAAGAATTTTTCACAGTCTAAAGTATTTGATTGATTGAGAAATATTCAAACTTGCCTAAGGTATCAGTCTATCTTGTTACTTACTTTTAGTGAATTGGGGGTAAATGACTCAATAAGCCCTATCCTTAGCTAAGAAAAGTGATTAAACTGTTCATACCCTTCAGCCCAGCAATCCCATAACTGGCTTATACTCTGAGGAAGTGAATGACAGTCAATAATGATCCAAAATAATAAGACCAGCCTTCTTTGTGTAGATAGTAAAGAAATGGAAACAAAGTATGATGCCCATCAATTGGGGAATGTCTGGAAGAACTATGGTATAGGAACGCCATGGAATAGTATTCCACAGTAAGAAATAATGAATATGAGGAATTGAGAGAAAATGAAAAGAATCATACGAAGCACATGACCAAGTAAAACAAGCCAAACCATAAGAAGCAGTAGACTCAATGATTATAACAGCGTAAATGAAAATAGTACTTAAAGAAAACTAAACTCTGAGGAATGGAAAAAAAACAGTCAAGGTGCTGGGGAAGAGATAATGAAACATACTTCAGGCTTCAACAGGTCAGGGACTATTAGCATGGACTATTGTGTGAATTGTTTTTCCTTGTGACAATGGAAGGTTTTGATGGGGAGGGGGAGTGATAGAAAGTGACTGTGATGTAAAGACAAGTGGTATCAATAAAACATTTTTTTTTTAAGAAGGCTCTTGGGTAGTTAACTTTTTCAGAGAGGTAAAAAATTTTCTGTGGATTAAGGTCCATGTCTGGACTAGAGAAATGGAATGTTTGTTTCTGATTTTTTTTCTTTGGTGCACTTTTGTTTGGGTTTTGTATCATAGTTATTTGTGTAGGTATCATATTCCCCAACAGAAGCACACAATAAACTCTTAAGAAATGATTATTAAATTGACCGTTTGGACCCAAAATAGGAAATCTGATCAGGGAGGTTGTTTTGGTCTGAGAAATTACTGGGATGGTGAGGAGAGTCATAGGGCAATTGATAGCCAGCTCTTTTCTGGAATGATAATACTGATTTAATTACTGCTTTCAGAGTTATCACAACAACTAAACAAAAAAAAAATTGGTTGTTGGGAACTGATGAGTGAGAAAGAGGAGAAACTTTAGCTGTTTTAACAAAGCTGCTTGAGGAAAGGAGAGACTTGCATGCCTTGCTCTTTGCCACCAACTATGACTTGAAGGGAGAAACCCCTATGAGCTCAGCCAAGAGATCAGATCTGAATACCTTTGCAAACCAGCTTTTTGTTGTTGAGTTGTTTTTCAGTTGTGTTTGACTTATCATGATGCCATGTGGGGTTTTCTTGGCAGAGATACTGGAGTGGTTTACCATTTCCATCTCATTTTACAGATGAAGATACTGAGGCAAACAGTTAAGTGACTTGCCCAAGGTCACACAGCTAGGAAGTGTCTGAGTTTGGATTTCACTTCAAGAAGATGAGTCTTCCTGATTCCCAGTCCCAATACTCTGTCCATCTAGGTGCACCTCGCCTCCTTGCCAGTAGATTTAGGGGAACTGCTATTGAAAAGAGAGCACAATACTTCCTTACCACCCAGTCAAGGAATGATTTGAGCTGAAAGTTTGTGTCCTTGCTTTTCTGTAGATATTCTGTGCTTTGGTGGGAGATTATGACCCAAATTTATGGGTAGACTATTATGTTGTAAGTATCCTTGCTTTCCATTCTGTTTAAAAAGTGTTTCATGATTGAGAATTAAAGGTGTTATCTCAGCTGATTTATTTAAATGTGAAGTATACAGTTGGGAGCTCAGGAGCTACAGTTGTGAGTAGTATTCTGTAGCTTCCTTGATCAGAGTTCTCCCTGGGATCCCAGCAACATTCTCCAACCTGCTAAAATTGGGTGTAGCTTCAGTCCAACAATGTATCTCCTAAAGAGAGTTTAGAGAGACATTGTGGCAAGCCATACTAAGACAATCCCTTGAGGCATTTGTGAAGAAACAGGTTCCAGGCAAGACCTAGAGCAGCCAGACTAAGTCTCATCTGGGGTTTTTCCTTTTCCACTCTCTGCCTGTTTTAGCACCCTAAGCTGATTGATTGGGGCTCCTCCCTCATCCCTCTACTTTTGCCCATCGTCCTTATCTAGTTTTCAGGAGTCTGCCAATTCTCAAACTGAAAGCCATCTCAATTCTCATGGCAGGATTTCATGGGGTTAGTCAGTCCCAACTGGGAGTATGAAACAGAACAGAAGAAATATATCTTCTACCCTAGGATCAGACATCACCCCATGTCTCCTGCTGTGATCTCTGATTTCCAAGAGCTACGGTACCTGGCCAACCCTTCCTGACATGGTTGACTTTGAGCTTTTTTGCCTGTTAGATCTGAATTATCTGTCCTACCAGTCTTGCCTATTTCTTTGGAGTTTGATCTCTTGCCATCCTCATTTAACGGATCCTGCCAGTCTCCTCCTCTCTCTATAGTCGATTCCTGTTTCTGGTACTGGTTAGTGTTGGCAAAAACTTTGCTGTTTGGGACAGCTCTAGAATTCTTCATAGAAATTCCAGGAAGCCCAGAATCACCTGGGCTACTTGTGAATTGGAACAGATAAGAATACTACATGTCATTTCTGTCCCAAGGGCACAGTAAATATCTTTATCTGATCAGAATTTTTTGTCATTCTATTTTCATTATTCTGTCTTCTGTCTTTATTACAATTAACCCCTGTTCTTTGTCCTCATGGTGACCTCCAAGAGAGGAAGGTAGGTGGAGCAAAAACACTGTGCCTGAAGTCAGAAAGAGCTAAACTCTAATCCAGCCTCACACCACTAGCTGTGTGACCCTGGGGAAATCTGCCTTAGTTTCCCCAACTGTAAAATTGGGATAATAAGCTACCTCCCAGGGTTGTTGTAAGGATCAAATCAGGTAATATTTATAAAGCGCTTAACATAATGCCTGGCACAATAGTAGGCACTTAATAAATGCCTGTTTCCTTCCTTCCTTCCTCCTTCCCCCAGTACCTCCTACCTCTAAATTCCTTCACTAGATATACCTTCTTCCCTTCCGTATCTCAACCTCTTGATGAACCAATTCAATTCTACATTTAATTTCCTTGTTCCCCTCCTTGGCAAACATTCTTTGCCAATCCCCAACCTTGAATTACTCCTACTCTCCAATACTCTCCTATTCATATGCTGCTGCTTAATATAACTGGAGAAAAATCATAAAACTTGCTGACTGGGTCCACTACATATTTCTTACAGAACAGCAATTGAGCCCTCACTCCAGCAATCCTATACAACTTCCTTGGTCAATTCACTCATCACATTAGTTATTTCAGACCTTTTCATTCCCCTTCAAGCTTCCCAGCTACCTTTTCCCAGCTAGAAATTTGTTTCACAGATAACATATAGGAGGCTTGTTGGACTGGAGGTTTCGGACTCCAGACTCTTAACAAATTCACTCTTGATCTGGTCAGACAGGCAGACAGTTTTGGAGAGGTTAATAATCAGCTTTATTCTAGTCTAGTCTTCTCAAATGTTTACTGGGAGAAACAGCTCCTACAGTATTCCCTAATCATCCTTCTCTCAGGGACCTGTGAGAAGGAGTAATTACCTCTGCATCTTGATGGGATCAATCGAGACAAGCACTGTTTGTACACTCCCCTAAATCCCCTCAAGCCTCAGTGGGGGCCAGTAAAGGCACACACAGATTCCTCACTGGGTTCCCCGTGTTTTTTCTCCGTGAAATCCCCCCTCTCACTGACCAGTGCCCACTTCATTTTACAGGGCAACAGACAAAGCTTGCTAACGCTAAGCTCGCAGGTTAACTTTAGCAATATCATTGTTCTGTGCATGTATAGTAAATATTACATTATGTCATCCCTTATCTCACAGCACAGTCTCAGCAGGACTGTCTGTCACTATGATGCTAAGAACTGCTATCAAGAATCCTTGGGGCTATTCTGGGAGTTATTATTTAACACCTGGAAACTAGACGTTCACATGGCCATGGAACCTGAGAAGCTAAATTCTAAAAAGATAACAAAATCCTCCTTACATATAGAACTTTTGCTCGTATTTCGCTGGGGAAAAAAAATGAAGTTACTTGACAAGAGGTCTCTTTTCTCCCCACCTCCTCATTTCACATTATCTAGATGTCTTCTCACATTGTTTCTTCCTTCAAGGCAAACCCCTCTACATGCTCCCTTAATCCCATTTCATTCAGTCTTCTCTAGTAGATTTCCCTCTCATCTCCACTCACTCACTAATCTTTAGACTCTCTTTGTCTACTGGTTGTTTCCCTGCTGCCTATTCTACCCTTTTAAAAATGATCAAATAAGATAATATTTATAAAAAGCTATTAGCATAGTACCTGACACATCGTGGTATTCCCTTCCTTTACCCCTTCCCTGCCAATGACATTGGCCTTCTAACTGGTCTTCACATGACATCTCATCTCCCAACTCCATGTATTTTCATTGGCTGTACACCATACTATTGAAGATGCCAAGGGCATCCACTATATCTCGGGCCATCGCCAGTCACCCTGACTTTTGTCTTGCCACTGGATTTTGATGATTCTGGAAGACAGAGTGAGGCTGATGACTATGTACAACTTAATGTCACTTCAATCCAACATTCAGGAAGTCAAGACACCTTCCCTGCGGCAAAGAACAAATAACAGCCCCATACCTGAAGTTCTCTCCCTCTTTACCTCCGCCTCCTGGCTTCCCCATCTTTTTTAAGCTTAAGCCCCGCCTTTTGCAGAAACCCTTCCCCACCTCCCCAGTGCCAGTGCCTTTTTTCGTTGCTTCTCTTCAGTTTGCCTTGTATAGATCTTATTTGTGCGTGGTTGTTTACAGGTTGTCTGCTCCATTAAATGTGAACTCCATGAGGGTAGGAGTTGTTTTTGTTTTTATTTATATCCCAAGCGCCTGTCCCATAGTATAGATTTCATAAATACTTGTTGACTGACTGAGAGTGAGGAAAATTTAAAGGGCATTGCACTAGTCAGGTTGATTGAACAGGACAACAGGACTAGAAAGAATACTCTATTAGGAGACTGAAGGCAACAGAGGTTTTGGAAATCAGGTCTGCGTGAATTAAAACAGTGGGGCAAGGAAAAACAACACAAATTGAAATTGAATGCTATGTATTTATAATGGCCAAACTTGGTCCAAAGAGGCAAAAAAATGAACCTCCTTCCGTCTCTTCTAAGATGGTCCCAAAGGCAAAGAATGAAGTGGTTGTTCCTTCCCCACCCAAGTCAAAGACCTTGAAGATGAACAAGACTGTTGCAGTCTATACCCTTCTGGTGTACCAGCCATGATGTACCAATGCATGTACCAAGACAATCAGACCCTCCCCAAACTGTAAGTGACCCAGACACTTCATCTTCAAAGACAGTCTACGTGACCTTGGGAAATTGCCCCTGTGAAATTGCCCCAAGTCTGATCACTGTGCCATCTTCAAGCTTCCCTTGGCCATTGGGTCTCCTTTGATGAAGGTTCAAACTGTGTCAACACTGTTTTTCATTGTGAATGTTAAGGCCAACAAAAATCAAATAAAGTCAGCTGTAAAGAAACTGAAACTGTATGACATCCAATTAGCTAAGTTCAACAGAGAGACAGATAGATAGGGACAGAGAGAAACAGACACAGAGAGAATGAGACAAAAGGGAGAAAAGGAAGGGATGGAAGATGGAAAGGGAAGGAAGGAGGGAGGGAGTGAGAGAAAGAGAGAGAGAACCTATATTTGGTGCAGATTATGATGCTTTGGCTGTTGTCAGTACATCTACCAGTTTACTCCTTATACAACAAAGTTTTCCAGCATATGTGAAAAAAAAAAGATAAGAACAAAACACAATGCACATATCCCTTCTTTGTAGAGGTGAGGGCCTATGGGTCTAGCACATTGTATGTATTGTCAGTTCATATGTTGGTTCTGCTAAGTTGCTTTTCCCCCCTTTTTCTTTTTATTCTTTGTTACAAAGAATGACTTTCTGGGAAAGGGTGACAGAGGAGCATATTTAGAAGCAATCAATAACCAAATATTTATCAAGTACCTACTCATTGAGCTAGGTGCTGAGCTTACAAATACCAAAGTAATGAAACCTTGTCTACTCTTAAGCAGTTTACATTATATTGGAAATTATAGTAATCTAAAAATAAAGGGTAACACTAAAATTTAAAAAGAAAAAGGAAATAGTAGAACAGACAGAGACTTTTGAGTCAAGTCAGGCTGGTGAAGGTTATAATAGTTGTCAGGCTGATTTGGGTTGCTACCCTGGGCTTTAAAGCTTGGTTGGGAGAAGAATCTCTTCCCATTCCCTTTTAAGTCCTTATATGGAGGCATTGCTTCTAACACTCTCTTTTCCTCTTTCTTAAATTACCTACTCAGGAAGAATCTGGTTACAAAACTTTTTTTTTCTAGCATCATTCTCAGGCAAAGCAGTTTGGGCACTGCAGGTGAGAAGCCCTTCCATGAACTTTTGAACCATAGAATCATAATATGGTGTGGAATCTGTGACTCAAGTAGGGGCAATAGCCGAGCCATTGGGAAGGGAAAGGGAGGAGCTTCCTAGGATACTGTAGGGTATCAGCTTTAGGAGGAACTAATGCCTCTGGTATCAAGAACTTGGAATGCTGGGGATGCTGAGAAGGAAAAGACTCATTATAGGGCTTTGTATTCTGGACAAATCACTTAACCCTGTTTGCCTCAGTTTCCTCACCTGGAAAATGAACTGGAGAAGGAAATGTCAAACCACTCCAGTATCTTTGCCAAGAAAACTCCAACTGGAGTCATGAAGATGGATTGATTCTCCAGTAGGCTGGCCTTGCTGTTGAATGGGTCAATCCGCTGGACTATATTCTCTCTTTGATAGACAGCTATAGTTTCTGGTAGTTCCAGTTTCCTGCTCATCTGGGTGGTTATTGTAATCTTTTAAAAAGGGTAGACACTCTTAGCCTGAGATTGGCAGAAGCCTTTACAATTCTGTTTGTTACCCCCTAAGCAGAAAGCAAGCGAAGTATATTCTCTCTTTTTTAATATCTTTCCTGGTATGAAGCTAGGTCCCCTCACTGAGGGACTTCACTCTGACTCATGGTGACCATGAAGTACATTTACCAAATTTTCGTCTCTGCTATGAAAATGAGCAGCTGAGGGAAAAGGTACTGAAGCAGTTTATGTCCTTGAGGCAAGTTCATTGTTTCTGCTAACTTTTTCTTATGCAATTGAGCTACTCAAATCCTCAGATTAATTAATGGATCAATTAAAAAGTATTAAGCACCTACTATGTGCTAGCTACTGTGCTAAGATGCTCAGAATGCAATGAATGAAATAGTCCCTGCTCCCTAGGAGTGTACATTTTAATGGTGGAGACAAGAGCATATGTAAGTAACGACAGAATAAAAGTAAGGAGAATAAATACAGCTACATACAAAATAGTTAAAAACAAGATAATTTGGACAGGAGGGAATTCTTAGTTAAAGGAATCCAGAAAGGCCTATGAAGAAGATATATCTTTTTTTAAAAAATTCATTTATTTGTTTTCAGTTTTCTACAGTTACTTCCATGTATCTTAATTTTCTCCCCCTCCTTCCCTCCTCCCTCCCTCTATAGGTTCTACACATACATTCCTATTAAATACAATTTCACCAGAGTCATGTTGCATAGAAGAATTTAAATGAATGGGAAAAACCATAAAACAAAACAAAACAAAACATAACACAGAAGAAAATGGTCTGCTTCATTCTGCTGTCCAATTCCATAGTTCTTTCTCTGGATGCCTCAAAAATCCATTGGGAATTTTTTAGGTCCTTGTATTGCTATGAAGTACTAAGTCTACCAGAAAAATTCCTCTCACACTGTGGTTGTTACTGTGTACAAAGTTCTCCTGGTTCTGCTCCTGTTGCTCAGCATCAGTTCATATAAGTCTTTCAGGCTTCTCTGAAGTCTTCCTGTTCATCATTTCTTGTAACACAATAGTATTCCATTACATTCATATAACACAGCTTGTTCAGCCATTCCCCAATTGATGGGCATCCCCTTGATTTCCAGTTTTTGGCCACCACAAAAAGAGCTGCTATAAATATTTTTGTACATGTGGGACCCTTTCCCATTTTTATGATCTCTTTGGGATACAGTTCTGGAAGCAGTATTGCTGGGTCAAAGGGTATGCACATTTCTGTAGCCCTTTGGGCATAGTTTCAAATTGCTCTCCAGAATGGCTGGATCAGCTCACATGTTTGAGCTATATCTTGAAGGAAGAGGATTTTGTGATGTGGAGGTGAGAAGGAAGTACATTCTGGGAATAGGGAATAGCCAGTCAGGACAAAGCCAGAGAGGCAAGAAGGGAGTGTTGTAAATGAAGAATAGAGAAGGCCAGATAGGTTAGATCTGAAAGTATGGGAGAAAAGGTAGCGTCCCAAGAGGCTTGAAAGATAGATTGGATGCAAACCAATGCAAAGTGAAGTGAGCAGAACCAGGAGAACATTGTACACAGTAACAGCAGTATTGTATTGATGATCAACTGTGAATGACTTGGCTCCTCTGATCAATACAATGATGCATGACCAATGCACTCAAGATGAAAAATGCTATTCACCTCCAGAGAGAAAACTGATGAACTCTGAGTGCAGATTAAAGCATACTTTTTTCACTTTACTTTTCTCTTTCCCCTCTTCCTTCCTTCCTTCCTGCCTTCCTTCCTTTTTTCCTTTCTTCCTTCCTTCCTTTCTTCCTTCCTTCCTTCCTTCTTTCCTTTCTTCCTTCCTTCCTTCCTTTTTTACAACATGGCTAATATAGAATTATGTTTTGCATGATTTCACATATATAATTGATATCATATTGCTTGCCTTCTCAATGGGTATAGTATATAGGAATCTATACCAAGAGACCTGGGTTCAAATTTTACCCTTACTAGCTGTGTGTGAGAATCTCAATTTCCTCATGTCAAAGATGGTGATAATATCTTCATACTACTTCATAAAAGGCGTAGAATAGAACATGGAAACCTTGGAATCAGGTGGGCCTGAATACACATTATAATTCTGCCATGTACTGGCCATGTGACCCTGTCCAAGTCACTTAACTTCTCAGTGTTCTGAATCAGTGGTTCTCAAAATATGGTTAATTCTCCCCACCCTAGAACCCAGACTCTTTTGGAGTTTTGACCTCAAGGTCAAAACTGTTTTCATAAAAATTCTAAGGCATATGATAAATATCAACAAATGTAACTCATGTAAAAACTCCTTTAGGCGGGTCCTCAATAATTTTTAAGAATGTAAAGAGATCTTGAAACCAAACAGTTCAGAACTACTGTTCTAGATAACTCTCTTAAAATTGTAAATTGCAGAGAAGGGACATTGGTAGAAGGAGTTTCCCTATCAGGGAACTCCATATATTGATTATATTTTTGTCCCACCCTAGCCCAATCCCTAAAGGTTGTTGCAAAGAAAGTACTTTGCCAACCTTATAGGTCTCTATAAATTTGTCATTTCTTGAGTAAAGACTTCTGTTCTCATTGATCCAATGTCATTAATGGGGGATTAATTTGAGTACTTTGAAACAGATCTTACTCTTTTTTCAATTATTTCTTAGTTCTCATCTCCATACAGAAACTGGAAAATTTTCACTTTCAATATTTTATTACACTTTCTGGTAACCCTCAATCTTATTTTTCCATCCATTACATGAATGTCCCCTAAGTAATTTGAAAGTCTGAAAGTACCAAATTCTGGCTCTGAGCTGTCGGACTCAGAGTGCAAGGGAAGTACCTAAGGACAAGAAGAATACAGTCACATCCCTTTTAACCTCAGCTTCCCCTCCCAACCCTACTCCCCACAAGAACATCAGTTATAAATATGATCTATAGCTTGTATGAATGTAGAGAAAGCAGTATGAATAAATAAAAATCTATTTTATTTCTATTTATATTTTGTTTATAAATGTATTAATAAAAATCTATTTCAGCTTCCCACAGTTAAATTTAGTATCTGTCTTTTTGGCCTCAAGAGCTACACCAAACTAGCCAACGCATATAAAAGAGGAAATAAGACTCAGAAAACTTGGGCAGTGCGTTTCAGGTTATGACCCTGATTATAAGAGATAAGAATGAGACCATGTATCCATGAACTTGACTGGATGTTTTTCTAAGTGTTTGCTTTGGGTGGATGTGATTTGACCTTTGGAATCATCAACTCTATGCTCATGAACCACAAGTTTACTTTATTATGGGCTTTTATGACTTAAGGTTAAAACTGCAGCATTATTGTTGGCCTATCAGTTAAGGGAAGAGTGTTTGCACAGAATAGACAAGTTTAAACTTCACAAGGCACACATTTCACACCAGGGAGTCAGGCTCAGCAAACTACCCTTTGAGAAGAGATGTGAAAATATCCTAGCTCATGAATTTGCTGTTGCCGTTTCAGTCTTGTCTCTTTACCCAGTCTTCAGAAATGTGTGGCCAAATCTTGGCCACTTCCCAAGAGGATAAAAGGCCCTTAGAGAAGGATATCAAGTTATTTTGGGAAGTGACCTAAGAGAGTCTGAAGTGATTGGAATTAAAGAATCATCAGTGAAGGCATAAGCATTTTTTTATTGCCTTATTCTGCAGAATGAATGGATCTTTAGCTCCCTGCAAGGCAAAGCAAGTCTATGCCTAAGCAGTCTATGCCTATGAAGAGAAAAGACAAGGTGCTTAAAGAATCTTTTTTATAGGATCATAGATTTGAGGAGCAGGAAAGATCTTTGGATCTAGACCAACTCCCGCTCATTTCACAGGTGAGTAGAGGCCCAAAGAGACCATGGGAAGGGAACAAGTATTTTTTAAGCACCTACTATGTGTCAGGCTCTGTGTGAAGAGCTTTACAGACATTTTCTCATTTATAAATATCACCCCATAGGTTACATGGTTAGTTAGGGGCAGAATGGGAATTTGAACTGAGGTCTTCTGAGGACAGAGACAGGGCTGTTTCCTGCCTTGGTATCAGTACTTTTCACAATTGACTCTAACTTCCTCTTTATTCTTTACCTGTTTACCCTTTGAGTCATTTCAATTGTGTTGCACTCTTGTGACCTCTTTTGAATTCTCTTGGCAAAGATACTGGAGTGGTTAAGGGTTAAGTGACTTGCCCAAAGTCACACAGCAAGTATGTGTCTGAGGCTGGATTTGAATTCAAGGAGATGAGTCTTCCTGATTCCAAGCCCAGTGCTCTATTCATTGTACCACATAGCTGTCCTAAGTATATACTCAGCAAATGAATATTCCTTACAAGTTTAGAAAATCTTGTAAAAGTGGGTATTATAGAGAGCTGCAATATTGTATGACTCCCCAGTAGTCTCTCCTGTAACACCTGTAAAACCTAAAGGTTTTAGAATATTCTGCAGGTACAAAGGCTACTGGCTATTATTATTCTAGTTTCACTAAGGTGATTTCTGGGTTCTTTTGGTTTCTGGGTCCCAAAACCTTGTACAGGGATGCTTTTGCCAAGCTACACCATGTAACTAACTATCCTGCCCAAGAAGGGGAGATAAAACCTAACATCTCCCTTTCTAAATTTGGCTTGAGATTCATCTTGGGAATGATGCTTCAAATAACAGTTTATGCTGGTTTCACTAATCCTTCATTTATTCATCTAATAAACATTGATTAAGTGCCTGCTGTGGATGTGCTGGGAGCTTTGGAAGAGAGAAAGAACAAAGTGATGTCGCTGCTTTCATATACAGTCTCATAAGGAGATCAGACATGTACACAATTTGTACTATTATGCAAAGTCTGAGTTTTTTTCCTGGGATTTGGACCAATAAAAGAATGCAGACAAATTTTCCAATGATCCAGATGAAGAATCAGAGAAGAACATGAGGGAGAACCCAGGATAAGGAGTAGACTTGGGTCTTTTGTGTATAATGCCTATGCACATTCCCTCTCTGACCCCACCAAGGGAACACTTGTTAGCCTCAGAGAAATATTGGCAACAAGAAGAGGAAACTTCGATGTTAGCAGAAGGTGGAACCACATGGCAGAAATGGCAGCAGGTCAGGCTTGAGGGGAGCAGACAGATGGTAAAAGCTCTTGGACCTAGCCTTCTTTAAGTGTGGAAGGATTTGCTAGACCCAGTTACCTAGAGAGAAGGGGAGTGACTACAAACTACATGGTATTTATTAGCTTCATCATTCCTTTGGAACTGTCTATGTAGACCTATGAAGGAAGATGCTATTTACATCCAGAGAAAGAACTAATAGAAGTAGGTATAGAATTGTTTTACATATATATATATACACGTTTGGTTTTAGTGATAGCCTTCTCTAGGGCAGGGTGGGGAGAGTCAGGGAAAAAAAATTAAAAATGCACAGCAGAGAACAAAAGAAAACTTAGAAGAAAGGACAGAAAAGCAGGGTAGCTTTGAAAATGATGTGTAGTATTTATTACGTAGTTTTTCAAAAAAAGTAAACTGTGAAATGGAAATTCGTGATTTTATATTGAATCCTCTTTTGATCTTGTGCTGTATATATGGAAATGTTCTTTTTTCATCTTTTTTAATTTAATTATATTGAAATTCAAAATTAATAAAAATTTAAAAATAAGTAAAGAAAAAAGAAAAAATCTGTCATCTATTATCTGTCTGTGTTGTGTATGTATGTGCATGAGTACACACACAGACATATATATGTGTATGTGTATGTGTATGGTCTGATGGTTTAGTTTTTCTGCCAACAGCTAAGCCTCACAGATGGATTGAATATGACATCTTATGCAATTGACTACAGTTTTTTAGAGACAGATAAGACAGTCGAGCATACAGGGCATATGAAAGGAATAGTACCCAGTCAGGAAGGATATTTATTTAAGACAGTACAGCTGCTTGCTGGAACATTGCTGTTTAATGTACTTTAGGATACAAAGTTCTCTGGAAAAAAACAAATTTGGTTTTAAATGCTAACATATATTAGAGTGTCTATGAGATCCTAAAGTTCTTTTGCAAGGAGTCCAATGGTAAAAATAATTATATAATATATGTGTATTTTCCATGTGTGTATATGTGCATATGTAGATATACATACATAAAGATGCAACCTTATAAAAATACTGCATGTGTATTGTACACATACATGTATATCTACTTATGATTGCACTGTGTATGTATATACATATGTATATATATACATATATGGATATCTATATCTTTATATCAACATGTGCATATTACATGCCTGTATATGTAGCTACATACTCATAGATATATTTCATTTCTATATCTTTATGCATGCATATTACATATATGTCTATCATCTATCTATCTGTCTATCCATCCATCCATTCATCCAGAGCTTGTGATTCTGGGACCCAGGTTACACAACATATATCAAGCCTTCTTTTTACTTCCTGGTGCTTCTCAAGAGTCCCCTTAAGGTTACGATCAGTTGCTCCCCTTTGCTGCTACACAGCAAGAGGTGGGGAAGCAAATACTGTAAGAGAGGGAGTACAAGAGTATCTTTCATCCTCTTAGCCCAGCAGCATCCCAGTCTCCTGACCCAATATCTATTTTGTAAAAACAAGGTTTGTCTCTGTTGGCTTGACACTCCACTATGAAGCCAAACCAAATGGTTTGAAAAAGAGTTTTGCTTGTTTTTCAAAAGCCAAGAGTTCAGTTTACCCATATGAACAACCATTCCTAGAGAAGGCTTTTTAAAATTTTTTAACCATGCAGTTGACCAAAATATTTGTTTAATGCATCCTATAAAAAATGGATCCTATTGTGGGTCTATCATTCCAACGGGATCCCAGGGTCTATTAAGTTCCTAAGTTACTACTAATTGCTATTGAACAGAGCCCACCTTGCTTCTCACGGGCATTACTTGTTTAAACAAATGTTTTACTCAACTGCAGGACAGGCTTTGAGGTATGTGGCTGAGATCCATAAGTGATTAAACCAATGGGCCTGGTGCAGGGTAATGTGTCATAACTCAAGGCCAATCAAAGGGTATAATTATTTGCCCACCTTGTGGTTATTTCAATAACCATTCGTCATCTATTATTCACCCACCCTCTCTCACCACCACCAGCCCCTATTCACTTTCCCTCACCCAGTTTCTGCCTTCCATCAACCTGTCTGCTCATTTACCATACCTAATGATTCTTTCTGCCTTAGTGGTGTGGCATTAAGGAAATTTTCCTTCCCTGCTTTGTTGAGGTAATCCCCTTACAGCCAAATTTCCTACCTCATCTTTTCTCTTTGTACCCTTTAACTACTTATGGCTCCCATATGTTTTCTATGCCTTGCAGTGAAACAGCAGGCCCAGACAGGATGTCTGGAGATGTCAATTCCGGGAGACTGCAGTAATTAATGTTAGTATCACAAGGATCCAGGGCACAGGTCAGGGAAGCTCTGTAGTTACCAGAGAAGTAGTAGAATTGGGAGTAGGAGGACTTGGTCTGAATCACATTTTTTGCTATTTGCTATTTAGATGACCTTGGACAAATCAACCTCCTGGAGCCTCAGTTTATACTCATCTATAAAATGAGGGAGTTGGAATACCATACCATTAAGGTCCCTTTCAGCTCTAAATCTTATCAGAGCCAACTTAGTGTCATGGATAGAGCTCTAGACCTGGAATCAGAAAGACCTGAATTCAAATATGGATGAATGAATGAATGAAGTGAAAAAGTATTTATTAAGGGCTGACTTTGTTCCAGGAGCTATGTTAGGCACTAATGATACAAACACAAAAAGCAAGAGAGTTTGTTCTCAAGGAGCTTACTTTCTAATAGACCAAAAAACCCAGTACATATAGGGCACTAGGGTTTAAGTCACTGGGATGGTAAGTAGAATCTTATAGTAATTAATCAGCCTATCCTTTCCAGGAATGGTAATATTCATTTGATTATTTGTTCCCAGAGGAAGAGATAAAAACCTAAGTATGAGAAAAATCATTCTGAGGTATAAAAAAATTTATGTCCAATTCACTAAATATTTCTTAAGTACTTACTACTGGGAAGCAGTAGAAGATACAGAGAAAAAAATGCAGCAATTCCTGCTTTCAAGGAGGTGACGTTCTACTGTGGGGGGAATACAGGGTTTGTGATAGACAGACAGACAGACAGACAGACAGACAGATAGATAGATAGTTAGATAGATAGATAGATAGATAGATAGATAGATAGATAGATAGATAGATAGATAGATAAACAGACAGATGGATAGACAGACAGACGGATAGACAGATAAAAATATGGTCATTTGAAGAGGGACAACTAGTCGGATTAGGAAAGGCTTTGAATTGGAATTAGCACTTTAATTTCATCTTTAAGGATGTTAGGCATTTTAACAGCTGGAGGTAAAGAAAGAATACATTCTAGGAATGGGGAGAATTTTTCTGAAGACCGGATGGCCACTTGTTGAGTACAGGATTATATATCCAGAATTAAAGGGACCTGACATATCACTTAATTAGTCAGTCAAAAGCATGTATTAAAACTGTGCTAAGCACTAAGGAAACTACGAAAGGTGAAAACACTGTACTCTCAAGCAGCTAACATTCTAATGGGGAAGACAATGTGTACTACTGACTCTCAGTCAGGTTTGAGCTGGTCCCAACACATTCCTGCTTGAATCTCTCAAGCCAGAACTGCATCAGTATTGTATAAACAACTCATGAGGTATGAGCAACTTTTCATAGATAATCCCATTGTATTTCCTGTATAATCATTACAATTGATCAAAGATTGCTTTACACTTGATTTAAAGTCCTTGATTGGTTGATTCAATGCACAAGTAGAAGTAGTCTCACTTAAAGTATCAGGGCTTTCAGTACCTTGCTGCTTACTGTGAATGGGGCAGGGCTTTCTGATTGATTTAGAAAGAGAAGACTCTCTAAACTCCAGTTATATACAGGGTAGATGGAAGATCATCAGTATGAAAGATGATCAGTACAACTTCTCATCTTATAGATGATGAAACTGAGGCTCAGAGATGATGATAAGTGACTTACCCAAGGTCACACAGGAAGTAAGAACCAGAGGTGGAATTCAAACCCAGGTACTTTGATCGAAGAAGGGCAGCTGTTTCCACTGTACCATGGAAGTGTTATAGAGTAGATTCTTTTTCCTGTATGGTTTATATTATGTGATCACTGAGATTCATTCCAATTCTAAAATTTTGTAATTGAATGAAAGTGTGGAATAAAATAGAATAGAAATAAGTGGAGAATAGAAAAAAGGGGAAAAAAAGAAAAAAATCAAACAACTTCAGTTTTAAAGGAAGTTTCCACTACTGGAAAAATCCACAGGGCAAACTAACTTTGTTGTTTGGTTCCCTCACAGACTACTTGGGCTGACACTTTTTTTGTAAATTTCCATAATAGTCATGTTTAAGGAGTTATGATTCCCCCTCCTCCCTCCTTCCCAGGGATCAAAAAAAAAAATGGTTTATCATCAACATCAAAGAACTTGAAATAAATGTGCATCACCATGGAATATCTCTGAATCAGCAGAATTCTTGTAGGTCTGTTTCTAACCCTGGTTAGAGAGACTTTCTACCTCATCCTGCTTATTATTATTCTACCCCAGCATAAGATTCTTCCTTAGCTATTCCAAGTTACAGCCTGTCCTTTTTTTTTAATGTCTCTGGGAAACAATTCAACACATCTTCATCCTCTACTTTCTTAAAGTACAGACCAGCTCCTGATACTCACACTTAAAATTAGAATGACTGGCATTTATGTAGCAATTTAAAGTTCATACAGTATCTTATTTGAGCGTTACAATCCTGGGAGGGCGGTGGCTACAGCTATTATCACCACTTTTAGAAGACTGAGGTCCAGAAAAGTTGTGATTTTTTTTTTTTAGTTATCATCTAGCTATGAAATATCAGAGCTAAGGTTTATACCGAGGCCATCTTTTTTTTTTTTTTAACATTTTAAAATTTTATTTATTTTTATTTTTCAGCATTCACTTTTGTAAGATTTTGAGTTCTAAATTTCCCCCTTTTTTCTCTTTCCTCCTCCCCAAGACAGCATACAATCTGACGTAGGCTATACATGTACAATCATATTAAACATATTTTCACATTAGTCATGTTGTGAAAGAAGAATCAGAACAAAAGGTGAAAACTATGAGAAAGAAAAAACAAAAAAGGAGGAAACAGTGTGCTTCGATCTGCATTCAGACCCCATAGTTGTTTCTCTGGATGTGGATAGAATTTTCCATCCTGAGTCTTTCAGAGTTGAATTAGATCCTTGCATTGCTGAGAAGAGCTAAGTCTATCAAAGTCAGTTCTCATACCATACGACTGTTACTGTGTACAATGTTCTCCTGCTTGTGCTCAGTTCACTCAGCATCAGTTCACATAAGTCTTTCCAGGTTTTTCTGAAATCTGCCTGCTCATCATTTCTTATGGAATAGTAGTATTCCATTACATTCATATACTACAACTTGTTTAGCCATTCCCCAATTGACGGGCATCCCCTCAATTTCCATTTCTTGGCCACCACAAAAAGAGCTGCTATAAGTATTTTTGTACATGTGGGCCCTTTTCCCATATTTATGATCTCTTTGGGTTACAGACCTAGTAGTGGTATTGCTGGATCAAAGGGAATGCACATTTGTATAGCCCTTTGAGCCTAGTTCCAAATTGTTCTCCAGAATGGTTGGATCAGTTCACAACTCCACCAGCAATGCATTAATGTTCTGATTTTCCCACCTCTTCACCAACAATTACCATTTTCCTGTTTTATCATATTGTCCAATCTGATAAGTGTGATGTGGTACCTCAGAGTTGTTTTAATTTACATTTCTCCAATAGTGATTTAGAACATTTTTTCATATGACTATAGTTTTAATTTCTTCATCTGAAAACTTCATATCCTTTGACCATCTATCAATTGGGGAATGACTTGTATTCTTATAAATCTGACTCAGCTCTCTACATATTTTAGAGATGAGGCCTCTGTCAGAGATACTGACTATAAAAATTGTTTCCTAGCTTTCTGCTTCGCTTCTAATCTTGGATGCATTAGCTTTCTTTTTGCAAAAACTTTTTAATTTAATGTAATCAAAATTATCCATTTTGTATTTCATAATGTTCTCTATGTTTTGTTCAGTCATAAATTCTTCCATTCTTCATTGATCTGACAGGTAAATGATCCCTTGCTCTCCTAATTTGCTTTATAGTATCACCCTTTATATCTAAATCATGTACCCATTTTGACTTTATCTTGGTACATAGTGTAAGATGTTGGTTGACGTCAGGTTATCTTTTTGTTGTGATGCTGTACTCTGCCCTCTGCCTCTAATTTTCACCCTTGAACAACACATTCCTGATTGGTGAGAGTTCATCATATCTAGGTTTCTACCTGTTGCTCTGGGAACAAATAATCAAATAAATATTACCATCCCTGGAAAGGATGTATTGATCAATTACTATAAGATTCTATTCACTGTCCCAGTGACTTAAACACTACTGTCCTCTGTGTTTTGTTTTTTATCTATGTAAGCTCCTCAAGAGCAAGGACTCTGTTGCTTTTGTATTTGTATCATTAGGACCTACCATAGTACCTGAACATAGTCAGCCCTTAGTACTTTTTTTACTTCATTCATTCATATTTAAATTCTAGTCTTCCTGATTCCAGGTGTAGAGCTCTATGCATGACATTGTTATCTCTAATAAGATTTAGAGCTGAAAGGGACATTCCCTTATTTTACAGATGAGTAAACCAAGGTTTTAGGAGGCTGACTTATCCAAGGACACCTAGGCAGGGAATAGCAAAAATGTAATTCAAAACCAAGTCCTCTTACTACAAATCTTGTGCTCTTTTCACTGATGGTCTTACCTTTCTTAGGTGTTCTGCACTCTCCACAGGTATGCTGACCTAGTGGGAAGGCAGTGGGAAATAGAGAGCAGATGGACAGGTAACTGGAAGATTTGTAGTATACTTATGTTATATCTCCCTGGTCCTTAGCTATTTATAGCCCTGCTTGGGAATGCCCCTGGACTAAGAAGTGGATTTACTGAAAGGGCCAGAGTGTGCTAATTTCAGTTTTGTTCAGGTTGTACATCTGTAAAAGGAAATGATCTGAAACTCTGTCTTCTCCTTTTAGGTATGTGTAAACACTAGGTCTTCAACCAGTACTGGCTTCTAAGGGATCAAGAGCATTAGTCATGGATTTGGGAACAACCCTCCTTCCACCCCCCCAATCAATGTGGGATCAGTTCAGACTAACTGGAACTTGGTATGTTGTGAATAAGCCATCGAAAATTTAGAGAAAAATAACATTATCTTATTTTCTATTATGTTTCTCTTCTATTTTCTAGAAAATATCAAAGCAAAATATATTACCCAAGCAGCATGAGACAAAACAGTGAATATCTCAGTTACAATATTTTAAGTGTTGTTAAATGTGCTAAAATGACCATATATGTACATATACATATACATATATATGTATATATATATATATATATATATATATATACATAAAATCTATATCAAGTTGCTTGCTTTTCAAGGAGATAGTAAAGAAAGGAGGGAGAATATAAAATTCAAATGTTTAAAAATGTTAATTTTTGTTTACATGTAATTGAGAGAAATTTTAATAAAAATTAAATGTAAAAAAAAAAAAGATGCACTATAGAATTGTAGTTTTTTTAAAAATGTTTATATTCTTTGGCCCAAAGACCCCATTGTTGGGAATATGCCAACCCCAAAGAGCTCAAAGGTAGAAAGAAAAGTCATAGATGTACAAAAATATTCACAGTAGCACTTTTTTCTGGGAGCAAAAAAAACTGGAAATATGGCAGGTGCCCATTGATTGGAATATGGCTAATGAAGTTGTGGTACATCACTATGGTGGAATGTTACTGGCCCATAAGAAGACTGGGAAAAATTATTAGAAAATGGAGACAACTAAAGTAAGCAAGTTCAGGAAAACAATGATCACATTGATATAAACAGAAAAAAGCCCAATGAAATGAAACTAATTAATTTAATTAACTATTTAACTAATTAAATATGCTAAGAAAAGCTTCAATTCCAGAGGCCAGGTACTGATGGTTTTATCATTTCTTGAATTAGGTGGGTATGAGAACAAATGTGAAGTAAGTTTGTGCTATTTGATGTCTTTAATTTCACTATACTCAAATTCCCCAGTCCCCTCCAAAAAAAATTTTTTAAAACACACCAAACTCACTCTAGAGAATGCTTTCCAGTCTTTCCTTCTTCTTGATATTCTGTTCTACTTTCCTCCGGACCTGTAGGCCCTTCCTTTTCTTCAACACTGAAGGAAAATACTGTGGCCAAAAGCTAGGTCCAGGTTTTGATCAGGGCTAATGAAGGAGAACCATTATCCATCCTTCCTACCCTAAAACTAAACTTCATTTTAATAGTAAGACTAAGGGAAAAGGGTGACTTGTTTCTTGGAAAAACTCCCTTCTGACTTCTGCCCCTTAGATTGTTTAATTACCTTCAAAGCTCCTCTTTAAGGACTGCCTTTAAAAGGAAACTTTTCTTGGTCGAATGTAAACTTATGGAAGGCAGAACCTATTTCAGTTTTTCAGCACTTAGCACCGTGCCTGGAACATAGTAGACACACAACAAATACTTATATTAAATTGAACTTCCTTTAGTCAATGGATATGGCCTCAAGAGGTTTCTCTTTGTTGACAAAGAAGGACAAAAGTAGCAACTATGCATGCTGGAAGGAAGCCTGGGTAATTGAAAGGAAATAATAGAACATCCACTCCAAAGTCTAAAACCTAACGTACTGGATCACCAGATTTCTGACTAATTTGGGTTTTAGAGAGTGCCTCTCTAACAGCACACTTTGCTTCCCACTTTGTTCCTTCCCCTTTTAACAATTGCAGTGGTTCTTTGAACTTGGACTTGAAGCTAGGAGAATTGGAGTAGAATCCAAGAGGAGATTGTTCTGTGGACCCTCCCCATAAAAGTTCAGGTCATTCCGGGCAATTAGCTCCCTTGCCATCAGCACGAACACTTCCTCAATGTTCTTGGACTCCTTAGCTGAAGTCTCCAAAACTGCGAGAAGGCCATGTTTCTCTGCCAGAGTACAAGCATCTTCAAAAAGAACGTGACGTTTATCCCATAGGTCAGACTTGTTCCCTGAAATTAAGGACAAAGCAACAGGATACTGAGTAGTGTGGCCTGATTTTTAAGAATGGCATATTTTTAAAAGAACACTTTAGCTCAACAAAATGTTCTGTAGACTAGAAAAAAACCAACTCTATTGAAAATCAAATCACAAACATCAAATAATTGAGGGCTAGCTGAATCAATCATAGTACATCAATGCAATGCAATATTATTGCTCCCTAAGAAATTAGATATGACAAATATAAAGAAATGGAAACTTTATAGGAAGTGATGCAGAATGAAAAATGAATCTAGACAACTGTCATTAATATTAATAGTACTATTTTTAAAAAAAAATCTTTAAAAGTCAGTGTACTTTTGTATATCCATGCTAGAGGAGGAGAGAAGTAGAATATCTAATTTTTTTGTTTGTTTTTTCATTTCCACCACAGAATCTCAGGGTTGGAAGGGACCTCACAAGCTATCTAGTACAACTTGAGATTTGAGGACTCCCACCTCATAGTATCTCTGAAAAGTGGTCATTCAACTCTCCCTTGAAGATTTCTATCAAAGAGGAACCCACTCCTTCTATACTTTTTGTTGTTATTCAGTTGTTTCAGTCATGTCTGCCTCTCTGTGATCCCATTTGGGGATTTTCTTGGCAAAGATACTAGAGTGGCTTGCCATTTCCTTCTCCAGCTCATTTTACAGATAAGGAAACTGAGGCAAACAGGGTTAAGTGACTTGCCCAGGGTCACACAGCTAGTGAGTGTCTGAGGCTCCATTTGAACTCCTGAAGATGTCTTTCTGATTCCAAGTCCAGTGCTCCATCCACTGCACCACCTAGTTGCAGTACTTTTGGACACTTCTAATTTACTTTTCTTTACTCTGGGGCTTAATCTGTCCCTCTGTAACTCCTACCCATCCTCTGAAGCCTGGCAGAGCAAATCTAATCCCTTTCCCAGCTCTTTAAATAGCTGAAACTTCCTTTCACATCCCTAGTCTTCTCTACTTCAGACTAAACACTCTTAGTTCCTTTAACCAGCCCTCACATGGCTTGGTCTGTGATCACCTCCAGACCTTGTTGCCTTCCTTGGAGTGACTTCTAGCTTCTTAATTTTGGACTGGACCTGTGAGTTCATGGACAAAGGAAACTTGCTGTGAAGACCCTCCTACCAGTATGGCACCTGCTTTGTCATTTCTGGTCTTAGATACTTGTAGCCTGGGACACTTAAATGACTTGCCCAGAGTCATACAGCCAGTGCAGGACTTGAAAGCAAATTTTCCTAACTCAGATTCTTTATCCACTGCTCACTTAGGCCAGATTTCCCACTGGCCTTTCCCCTCAGAGCTAGTGTGGTAATGTTCATCCCAGAGGGTGTCAACATACCAGACCCAAGCTTTTGGCATATTAATAACATCATTTGTATTCTTCTTAAAATATGGTCTGATCCTGGTCTTGATCCTAGAGCTGATTCCGGTATTCCAGATGTGTCCTGGATTATAGAGATGATTATAAAATTATAGATTTAAAGTTCAAAGGGACTTTTAAGGTCCCCAAGTCCAACCTCATTTTACTGATGATGTCGAAACTTGAGGCTTTGATCATACCTAAAAACTGAACTTAGTAGAGCTGGAATTATCAGATTCCAATTCCCAGTACTGAGTAAATTCAAACAACTCCCTGTTTTTTCCTCTTCTTCTCTTTCCTTCCCCTAGACTCATGACTAGGGTTGGGAGTTGTGGTTGAGTTTGTTCCCCATAATTATAATACTCTTCAGCCTCAACTCAGCCTCCTAGTTTCCTTGGCTTCCTTCAAGCCTCACCTTCTTGATCCTCCTTATTACAATTGCCCTCTATTGATTATCTCCAATTTACCCTGTACATACCTATATACAATAGGTACATATTTGTTTTCATATTGTCTCCTCTCATTGTACTATGAGTTCCCTGAGAACAAGGACTATCTTTTGCCTTTCTTTTTATCACTTAAACTTGACACAGACCCTGGCACAAAGCAGGAGCTTAATAAATGCTTTGTGACTGCCTGGTATTGACTGAGTTGGCTTTTTTTTTTTTTTTTTTTTTTGCAACTCTTCAGACTGTATCAGGAAACAAAGTTGCATAAGCTGTTAGTTGCTTAGTGACCACTGGATGAAAAATTAAGGGAGAAAGTGCTATTTCACTTTCCCTAAAACACTAAAGTGGCTAAGAATCCTACTTTTCAATGGAAGTAGAGAGCCACAGAGGTTTACACTACTACTGAGGAGATTAATTATATATATTCTCTCTCCTGATTCATGTAAGAGTTCTGAAAGAGACAGAAGCTTACATTTGTGGGGAATTGCTTTAGCAGCAGGTTGTGAAAGATGGTGACCACAGCAATGATTCTTTAATGTGCCCATAACCACATTTGTAAGAAAATACATGCATGAGCTTTTCCAAGCCAGCTGTCCTCAGTCCCTATGTGTGGCCGAAGGGAAAGGGTTTCAACTCTAAGGGAAGTGAGATGAGTTACAAAGTAACAATTTAATCAAGTCTTTGCATAAGATTAGGACCAGAAAAGCAAACCTTAATTAAGAATGTGTGTAATATCTGAGTGAAATTAGAAATGATACAGTTAATGTTTGGTGGCAAAAGTAACCAGATTATCGCCAGAAAGCTATTTCTTTCTCGTTTTATGAGTCCCTAAGTCTCTTTTTATGAGGCTAAAATTTGGCTGTTTGGATCATGGGTCTATAACCAAGTCATTTTAAGCTACACAGTATTGACTAGAGTAAACATTAATTGAAGGCAAAGTACATTAGAATGGAAAAACAATATCTTGAATAATAAGCTTCCATTCCTATGAATATAATTTTATGACAGTAACATCATATTTGTTTTAGTGAAAAACATGATAGTATATATTTCCAAACATGTTAGTTTATTCTATGTAGCTGAATCTTCTGTTTATTCATATTTAATTCTTGAGACTAGCTTAAACATTATATACATATAGCAAGAAAATAGACCATTTCATTTGGAAACAGTAGCTATTTAATAAGTGCATGTTGGTTAGCAGATATATATGTTTTAAAATGTTTAATTTATGATTTGGGGACAGATTCTTCATCTCCCTGCTTACATATTTCTCCTGTCTAATCTGTGTTTTTCTAAAGCACAGAATCACTAAGAAGTCTTGGTGGCTTTTTATTTTCTCCAAAATAAAATACAAATTCCTCAATTAGGCATTTAAAGCCCTTCATAATATAGCTCCTATCTTTCCAAAATGATTTCACATTATTCCCCTTTGTAATATTCCATGTTCTAGCCTATTTGTTATTCCTTGTACATGACATTGCATTTCCCACCTTTGCATATGCTATCCTATTCTCCACTCCCACCCCCATCCCCAGAAATTACTTTGTATTTACTTTCTATATATTTTGCATTTATTTACCTATGTATCTATTGCAGAATCCCATAAAATGCAATCTCCTTCATGGAAGGCCATTTTCTTTTTCTGTCTCAACTCCAGGATTAGATTATAAACTTCTTGAGGACAAGAATTATGTTTTACACCTTTGTATCCACCACAATACCTTGCACGCGCCAGATGATCCATCAATCTTTCTTACTGAATAAATGACGTCCTTATTTCCTCCAATATTAAGTCAAACTAGCATTTTCAGACATGGCCTCAAGGGAAGGCAGAATTCACTTGCAGGTCTCGGACTTCTTTCTAGCTGTGTATGACTACTTACTACTTTTAGCCTCAGAGCTGCCCACAATACAGTGCAATAATAGATACTTAATAAGTGTTTGTTGATGATTTTTTTAGTTCATAATAAGAAACTGAAAATAAAAAAAATATTGAATTGAGTGGGTGTCGAACTGAATCAATTTATTATCCTCTTTAATCACATTCAGAGACTTTAAGAAGCCTAATTGCGCACTCTCTCTCTCTCTCTGAAACACACACACACACACACACACACACACACACACACACAGCAACCTGGTTTCATTAAACAAGGTCTGGATATACTAAAGAAGGGAGATTCCAAATCCAAAATTCTGACTTTTGGGAGAATCCCCCAGCTAAAAAATGAACGTTTGACACTGATCTAAACCACATCGAGGCCACAATGTCCACTCTCTCCAAGTAGCTTATGGTACAGGTGGAGAAACAAGAGTTAGAAACATGATACAAGAGAGTAATCTCTAGGCAAAGTAGATGTCAAAATGTCTCATATGAGCAATGAGTATATAATTAAGGAGAAAGATCTATGGAAGCCAGTTATCAGGGAAATCGTGGGGAAAGGATGACTGGAGGAGGGCTCTGAATAGTGAATTATAAATTGCTTGAAGATTTGAGGAACCTAAATTTAACCCAATGGGGAAAACTGTGGTGAAATGACTGTTGTTTCTATTTCAATCCAGAGCATAATTTTCCTCCTGGTGAGAAGCTGTGACCATCTCATCCAGAACTTAAAAAGTAGCATAATTGACAGTCTATTAACAAGGATTGATCAACTAATTAGTTATTTATAAACAGTAATAACTTATTCTGAAGGGCCTTGTACTGTGCATCAATAGCAGTCTACTATAGCAAGATATTCCTATTACAATCTATGAAATCTTCCTTTTCTTTTTTCCTTTCCTCCTTGTGCCTATCTCTCTTATTCCCTTTCTTTGGCTCTTCCTCTTTTTTCTTCTCCTTTTCTTTTCTTCTTGCTTTTTCTTTCTTTTACTTCCCTTCTTTCTTTCCCTTATCTTTTCATTCCTAGGGTCTCCTCTGCCTTGGTCTCTTTCATCTGATCATGCATAGTATGAAATTAAATTATATGTTTGACATTTTATCTGTCTTTCCTGTTAATCTGAAAAAAAGGGTGTTACTCATGAACATTTTGCATTTCACTATAAATATTACCCAAAGTCCAGTTGCTTCCTATTTTTTTCCTTCTGGGTCAGTGGCCCTTTATATAAAGAAAGGGTCCCCATTTCTTTTTTTTTTTTAACTTTATGGTAATGGACTAATTTGTTTCCTGCAGAGTTACTTAAGCTTAAATACATTTGAATTACCCATACATGGATACAGTATTTCACGTCAATGAGCTCTTCCAATTACACCAAAAAGTCACAATAATACTGGTAGGTAACTGGTATCCTTATCCTGATGCCTCATGAAATTAAATCTGTTAAAAAACCAAACTATTAATAGGGGATGATGATGTTAAATGCCTTCTAAATACCGTACCAATAAGCATTATGACCAAATTTGCTGCCCCGTATTTTTCTACTTCATGGATCCAGTGAGGAACAGATTCGAATGTGGATCGCCTTGTCAGATCATAAGCAATGATGGCAGCGTTCGCACTTCTGTAGTAGCTCTGGGTGATTGTTCGGAATCGCTCCTGGCCAGCCGTGTCCCATACCTGCATCTGTCCAGGCAAGGAGAAAAGAGGAGCTGAGCCAATGTAGCATTACTGCACATACACACAAAAAACATCGATAACAGATCCTCCTGCAGCCTCAAAGCTCCAAAGGAAACATCTCTAACAGATGGATCACTTAAAAATTGTTTTTGGTATTTATTTTTTGTAATCATATCCTACGATATCCACCACTGCCCCTACCTTTTTCATGCACCCTAGAGAGCCATGTGTGTTTGTCCTTTGTTGCTGAAGAAGACCATGCCATCAGAGAAATAATGACATGACTTGCACTTGACTTTGTTTTGAGTGAGGGAGGGCTGTGCAGGTCACCAACCTCACTTCTCCTCCAGAGCCATCTGAATTCAGTGACCAGATATTCATCAGGATGACTGGAGATGACCCAGGATAAGGCAACTGGGGTTAAGTGACTTGCCCAAGGTCACACAGCTAGTGAGTGTCAAGTGTCTGAGGTGAGATTTGAGCTCAGGTCCTCCTGACTTCTGCAATCGTGCTCTATCCAATGCCCTAGCCTCCTCCATAAAACCTTCCCCGAGCCCCTAGTCAAAAATATTTCCTTTCCTCAGACCTCCAGAGCATTTTTATCCCTTCTCTTATGCCTCATAACAAAGAATAAAAAAAGAGAGCAGGGAAACTAACACATTTTCATTGAAGGGTCTGACATTTTATGAAGCAGGTATAGTCCCTCACACCTACAAAGAATGGGGGAAGGTTCTGCTGTGTACATGGAAATAGTCTCTTTTTTTCTTTTCTGTTTTGTATTTAAGTTTAAAATGAATAAAAGTTTTTTAAAAAGAAGAGGAGAAGGTACTTTCTCATAGTTCTTCTTTCAGGCTATGGAAAACCTATTAAAGATGATTGGATTCCAGTGTGACAAAAGACTTTGGACACTCACTTCGTATTTGTCACAGGATTTGTTAATGGACTACCCATCTGACTACTCTTGTTTCATTACACCACAAGCTACTGGAAGGATCATAGGATAGTAGGAGAACTGTTGAACTTGGGCTCACGGGACCCAAGTTAAAATCCTATCTCTAATATTTTCTAACTCTATGGCTCAGTACAAGTCATTTAATCCTTTTGGACCTCAGTTTTGTCATCTGTAAAAATGAAGAGATATGAGTAGACAGTCTCTGAGGTTCCTTCCAGCTCTATGTCAACTCAATGATCCTTTGATATTATCCGACTGCAAATTACCTGCGGGTAGGAAGCATCATCACCATCATCATCATCACCACCATCATCATAATAGCCTAATACAGTAGTGCTTTATATGTGTTGTCATTTGAATGTTACAAGGGACTTGAGAAGGTGGTATTATTATTTCTGTTTTATCATTGAGGAAATAGGCTCAGAGTGATTTGTCTCTAACACGTGGCTACTAAGTGTCACCTAGGTCTTCATGATTCCAAGTCTACCATTCTATCAACTACACCAGACTCTCTCTTCATGTCTTCCACATCTTTGAAGCCTTCACAGCACTTAGCAGAGTGGCTTACCTGTTCTAGGCTCTCCATATATGTTTGTGGAATAAACAGATGAATGAATGAATGAATGAATACGCTTTAAGAATGTAGGGATTGTGTAGGTGAGGTACAGACAGTGCACAAATGTGAGTATACATTAAAAAACTACTACCTATATTACATTATTATTAATTTTTAAAAAATTATTGACTTTCCAGGATGATTTCAGCAAAACCTGTGAAGACCTTATATGAACTGATGCAAAGTGAAATGAGTAGAACAAGGAGAATGTTGTACACAGTAACAGTAATATTGTATGATGTAGAACTATGAATGATTTAGCTATTCTCAGCAATACAGTTTCATCCAAAGATGAAACATGCTCTCTGCCTCCAGAGGAAAGACTCATATTATTTTAATATAGACTACAGCATACTATTTTTCAACTTTCTCTTTCTTTTCTTTCATTCTTTTAAAAAATTTTTGAGTCTTCTTGTACTACATGACTAATATGGAAATGTTTTACATGATTGTACATGTGTAAACTATATCAGATGGCTTACCATCTTAGGGAGCGGGGAAGGGAAGGAAGGATAGAATTTGGAACTCAAAACTTTTTAAAAAAAAAGTTAAATGGTTTTAACATGTAATTGGGAAGGAATAAAATATTATTTAACAGTTTTTAAAATGGTCCTGGAAAAAATATAAATAAGCTATTGACTTTCTACCATGATAGAAAATGCACTACCCATTAATAACAGGTTTTATGGTCAGTCACACCAGATTGTCTCGCTGTTTAAGCATGAAAATCATACAGCAAATTTAACCAACACTTATCTAGAAAATCAGACTTTGTGGTTTGAAAGGGCTTTTGTATTGCCTAATCAAAACAGCCAGTCTGACCAAGATTGAAGTTTAAGTAATTGAATGAAAAGCTTTGTGAAACAGTGGAAGGAATGGACCCTGAGAAGGCAGGAGACCTAGAGTTCTAGCCTGATGTTGGCCCCTGTCAGGTAAGTTGCTTCTCCTTTCTGGGATTCACTTAGCCTTTTTTTGTATTCCCAGTCCTTACTGCTGACATACCATAATTAATTAATAAGTACTCTTTATGTTGAGATGGCTTCACCAGATTGTCAAAGGAATCCTTGACGCATGTAAAAAAAAATATTTTTGAAAAGGTTAAGAACTTTTGTAATGGTAATTTAAATGGGAAGATCTTTCCCATTCATTAATAGGCCTATGTGACCTGCCTGGGTCACATGGAAGCCTGAATCACATGAATCTGTGGTGGGAGGAGCTTGTTGAAGGGGTGGGGCAGGGAGGATGGAACAGGAAGAAGCGGAGCTAGAGCAGAGCTGAGAGGAAGTTAGTCTTGAGAGCAGTCAGAGCTAGGAAGGATGCAGGCAGTTGGGTAGCGTGAGTGAGAGAGCTTGTTTGTGACTTTGGTTAAGAGAGCCTGCTTGTGATTTGTTTAATGGAGCTGGTTTGTGGGAAGCCTAGCAGTGGGACAGCTTGGGGATGGTGTTGTTCTCTGCATTGTTATTGTGTATAGATTTTTGTTACTATGATGGATTTGGCTTTCTGGTGTCTGAATAAATGTTTTGGTTCTGTCTTCCATTTGGAGAATCTGTGTGTATTTTGTGATTCAGAGTTGTGCTGGGATATTCATGGCCCTCCTAATATCACATTGCCACTACAACCTTCTATCCAAGCTAAGCACACTTAGATCCTAAGGCAGGTTTTCAAGTCTTCAATAAACTAGAAAAGCAGATAGAGACCCTATCAAAAGAGAGAAGTCACTGGCAAAAGAAGAGGCACTTTTAGGTGATAAAAAGAGGTGAAGATCTGTTAAATGTAGATCACTTGAATGATTATCAATACTAAATACTAATTCACCTTTCTGAAGCAGCCCCAGTGGCACAGTGGCTAGTGTCCCATCTGGATAGGAAGATTCATCTTCCTGAGTTCAAATCTAGCCTCTGACACTTACTAAATATGTGACCCTAGGCAAGTCACTTACCTCTCTTTGCCTCAGTTTCCTCATCTGTAAAATGTACTAGAGAAGGAAATGGCAAACTATTCTAGTACCTTTGGCAAGAAAACTCCAAAAGGGGCCATGAAGAGTTGGACGTGACTGAAATAACAACAACATTTCACTTTTCTAGAGTGTTAAAGTGATTTACATACATAGTTTAGTCAAAGAGTGGAAGGACAGGAATCCTTCCTAACCAAGGAAAGGAAGAATAAAAGCTCAGGGAGATTGAATGATTCCTTATATAATTTTGAGGGTGAGAAGGGAGAAAGGATTAAATAACTAAAGAAAATTAAAGCTGCAAATGAGTGGAGATCTCCTTCATTTCCCTTTATTGTTTAGAACCACCTAGAACACAAAATACCTGAGAGTATACCTGCCAAAACAGACACTGGAACTATATGAACATAAACATAAAACATTTTTGTGCAAATAAGGTAAGATCTAAATAAGTGGAGTAACATTTATTGTTCAAGTGTAGATAAAGCCAAAAATCATAAAATGACAGTTTTACCTAACTAAACTATTTATTCAGTGCCATCCCAATTAAATTGCTAAAAACTATTTTTACTGAGTTAGAAAAAATAATAGCAAAGATAATTTGGAAGAACAAAAGTTCAGGGAATTTCAAAGAAACCAGGGGAAAAGATGTAAAGGAAGAAGATTCAGCAATATCAGACCTTAAACTTTTATTATAAGGTGAGAGTATTGTTGAAGGGTAAAATGGACAATTTCAATTATTTTAAATTAAAATTTTATTGTATAAATAAAACAAATGTAGCCAAGAATGGAAGGAATGCAGAAAACTGAGAGGAAAAAAATCATAAACAAACTCTCAGATAGGATGTGATTGTATGGGAATATTGCTGTGGTATAGGAAATGATGAGCTGATTGATTTCGAAAAACATGAAAAGACTTGGACCTATGAAGGAAGACGATATTACCTTTCAGAGAAAGAGATTACAAGTGGAAGTATGCATGGTACAGTCTCACATAATATGTGTATGAGAGTATATGTGTATATATATGTATGTTTATAGATATCTACATATCTGCATTTAATTGTTGCCTTCTTTTTGGTGGAGGAGGAGGAAGGGGAAAAGATAAAGTAAAAAAAGTGGATAGCAGAAAAGAAAAGAAAACCTACAAGGAAGCAAAGAAAAGTTGGGTAGATTGGAAAACAATATATGGTATTTATTAAATGGATTTTCTTGAAATGGAAATTATTGTTTTACGTTGAATTCTCTTCTATGTTCTGCTGTGTACATGGCAATGTTCTTTTTTTCTTTTCTCATTTTGTATTTAAATTTAAAATGAATAAAAAATTGACACAAAAAAGAACCATCTAGAAAAGAGGTTCTTAACCCAAGGTCTCCAGACCTCCTCCCTGGTCACTATTCTCTCAGGTCTGTTAATAAATTTTAGGGAGTCCACCAACATGGATGATAAAAAAAAAAACATGCCTTTATTTAAATAGAATTGGTTCTTTTGTCTATTTTATTTTTCACATTTAAGAACATTCTCCAGAGAGGTCCATAGGTTTCACCAGACACAAAAGGAGACACAAAAAAAGGCTAAGAGTCCCTGGTCTAGAACCAAAGTGTCTCCTGCCTATCCTCTCTGCTCTGTCTTCACTTCTACCTCCCCAATTCAGATACACATTTCTCTCTGGAATACTGCAATAGCCTGCTTACACATTCTGTCCCTATTCTCTTTTCCCCTCAATCCCTTCTGTATATCCAATACATCCATACAGCCAGGATGATCTTCCTCATAGATCCATCTACTCATATCATTCACTGAGTCATGAACTTTCTTTTTTTAAAGTATAAATAGTATTGTATTTTTTTCCAATTACATGTAAAGATAGTTTTCAACATTCTTTTTATAAGATTTTGAATTTAATTTTTTCTTATTCCCTCCCTCTGATCCCCTGTCCCCCAGATGGCAAGCAATATGATATAGGTTATACAAGTGCCACCATGTAAACATATTTCCACATTAGTCATGTTATGAAAGAAACGGAACAAATGAGAAAAACCACAAAAAACCAAAAAGAAAGTGAAAATAGTATGCTCTGATCTGCATTTCAGACTCCATAGTTCTTTCTCTGGCTGTGGATAGCATTTTCCATCAAGAGTCTTTTGGAGTTGTCTTGGATCATTGTATTGCTGAGATGAGCTAAGTTAATCATAGTTGATCATCGAATAACGTGGCTGTTATTGTGTACAATGTTCTCCTGCTTCTGCTCACTTCATTCAGCATTGAGTCAAGAACTTTCAATGGCTCCCTAGTGTTGAAGGAATAAAACTCAAACTCCTCAGCTTAGCATTCAATCCTGCACCTACTCACTTTTCCATTCTAATATTAATCTTATTACATTGTCTGACATCAATGAAACATTTAATGAATGTTTTATCAATCAATCTACCATCCATCTAATCTCATATTATTCCCCTCTCCATTCCTATGTGCCAATCAAACCGGGCAACTCTGGGTTCACTCAGTCACTTCTTGAATGCTTTTCCTGCTCTTCTTCTTCTGTTGAACTCCTACCCACCCCCTAAAAGCTCAATTCAAATGACACAGTCTACATGAAGATTTTACTGGTCACGGTTATAAGAATCAACTTTCCCCTTCAGATCTTGGAGAACACATTCTGTTATAGTTGTTTAATGTACTTTAAAAAATCCTTTTATGTATTTTTAAAAACTGTACTTGCATCCCTATTACTTAACACATGTCTGGCATATGGTATGCACTTAATAAATGCTTTTTGGCTTGACTTGACCAGACTTGTAATTGTATCTTTGCAGGGAGATGCCAGTAAGGAACTGTCTACTGGTACAGATCAGCATCTGCTCTGCAGTTTATAATCTTAGAGAACTGCCTGGGGCACTATGAGTACGTTAAGTGACTTGTCCAGGATGGCACAGCCAGTATGTATCACATTAGACAAGTCTTCTCGGTTTGGAGACCAGTACTCTACCCATGCTGATGCCATCAGTAAGCATGAGACATGGAATTTTCCTGAGGTCTCTTGGGTTCTCTGAGCCCAGAGTCAATGTTCTTTTCACTGTCAAATGCTTAATGACTGGTTTACACTTAAAATATTCATGTTTTCTTCACCTACTCCTTCCACAACTCCCTGAAATCTAGCTTCTGCCAAAATGGTTTTCTATAAAATGAGGATAATAATACCTTCCTCTTTGGGTTGTTGTGAGAATCAGAAAATGTTGGTAAAATGCTTAGTATAGTGTTTTGGCATATAGTAGGTGCTTAATAAGTACTTTCTTTCTTTCCTTCCTTCTTTCTTTCCTTCCTTCCTTCCTCCCTTTCTTCCTTTCCTCCTTTCTTCCTCCCTCCTTCTCTCTCTTTCTTTCCTTTTCCCTTCCTTCTTATCTTCCTTCCTTCCTTCCTTCCTTCTCTCCAATGGCACCAATCATGATACAGCAGAAGGGACATTGGCCTGGGAGTCAGCAGGCATGGGTTTTAGTCTCTACTAGTAACTAGCTATAAGGCTTTGAACAAGTCACTTCATTTTTCTGGGCCTCACTTTCTTCACTTGCAAAATAGGAGTGTTAGAGGGGAGGCTCTTTTAGGTCCCCTTAAGCTCTAAAATGCTGTGGTAAGGACTCTCGATGAATCTTAAGGCCTACTGTCCTTGAATTCTCTGGTACATTTGGTGCTGTCTACCACCTCCTTTGTTGCTGAAATTCTCTCCTAGCTTTGGCTTCCACAATGTTACCTTATCCTTTTCCAGTTCTCTAGGTGTTCCTTCTGTTTTCTGGCCTGAGTCCTCTTTTTCCTCTTACCTCTTAACAGTAGATGTTCCCAAAGGCTAGTTTTTACCTCTTGGTTCTTTTTTTCTTTACACACCCCTCCATGGAAAACTAAGAGTGCTATCAGAAATATAAAGTGTTTACTCAAAGGAGGCCAATGACAGAAATTTCCAAAATATCCATGGCAACATTTTTTGAAAGATGGGAAACATAAAAGGTACCCCTTGACTGTAGAAAGACTGAACAGGTTCTAGCCCAACCTGCATATGGCTGCCAGATTAGTCTTCCTTAAAATTTTCTTTCATCAATCATGTCACTCATATTGCTTATCAAAAGCCTTCAATGACCCCTTATTTCTTATCCAGGTATGTCTAAGCCCTCTCCCCCTTCCCCCACCCTGACTTTCAACTTCTTTCACAATCTGGTCTCATCCTCACTTCCAATACACTTCTACTAGCGTGTCCCAGGAAAACAGCATCATTATTCCCATCTGGGCCTTGATGGTTTCCCTCTCTTAGCCTTCCCCCATCTGCTTTTCCCAATTCCAACTTCTACCTTTCAGGGCCCCGTGCAAATCTAAAGATCAGATTAATGTTCCCTTTCTCTGAACTTCTTCAGCATGTATAGGCTATACCTTATAATTTAGAACTTGATGATGGTTTCCTTCCAGTGAGTGATCTATGCAGATTGTAATTCTTCTAAAGAGCATTGGACTTAGAATTAAGTGACCTGGGTTTGACTCATGCCTCAGATTTGACCTGTGAAAAGTCATTTAACCTCTTAGAATCTCAACTCCTCCATCTATAAAATTGGAATAACAATACTTACACTATCCACCTCTCAGAATTGTTGTAAAGAAACTTGAAGTTTGCTTTGCAAACTGACTCTGGAGTTAGGGGACCTGCCTTGGAAGCTTATTACCTGGGTCCTTAGTCAAATCACTTAACCTCTCCCAGCCCAAGTTTCCTCATCTGAAAAATACAATTCTCTTTATGTTATCATTGGTTATTAAATACTTTTTTAAAAAAATGGATTTCAGATGTTTTGCTGGGGCCTCAATCTCTGGGCCTAAGCCTTTGGGAACTCATGAGTACGGATTTTCCCAACCTTCAAGAATAGGAACGTGCACCTTAGAAAGAGAAAGCTAAAGGGTGACATAATTAGGGTCTCCCTATTAAAGGCTTTGTGTTGGGAAGAGAGTGGGGGTAGATTTGAGTCTGCATTTAGGTTCTTTCAATCTATGGACTACTACTGAACAACAGAAAATGGGCTTAACTGAAAGCAGAAAATTGTGGCACAACATAAGGAAGAACTGTTTGGTGAAATATAAATTACTCTATGCCAAGCATTAAACAATAGAAGTATTGATTTAAAGCTTGCAGAGGCCTTTGGAACACATTGGGTGCCACTCTATTTTACAAATGAGAAAACTAAGGCCCAGAAGTATTAGGTCATTTGTCAAAAACCATTTATGTAGCAAATATCAGAACCAGCATTTGAACACAGAATCAGTGGTTTTATCACTATACCCTTGTACCTCCAAAAAAACCCCTACCAATTCTCTTTCTTGAGAATCTTCCTTTGTGTCTGGCATTTAGTACAAATCACTCTGAGGCTCAATGTCTGGAAAGTTAGTCATTTTTACTTGGTTTTGGAGGTGGAGAAAGTTATTAGTGTGATGTTACTTGCCCAATCCAATGGCCTTTTCTCAATCCTCCATCTTTGACCTCTCTGCAGCCTTTAACAGTGTTGATCACTCTTTTCTCCTCTCTAGGTTTTTTGACCTTGCTATCTGACCTATTCTTCCCAATTTTCCTTTGATGACTCTTGATCTGAGTCAATGATGGTAATGGTGGCTGTGTGTTGGGCCCTCTTCTCTCTATGTATTATTTTCCTTGGTGATCTATACAAAGTTACTACAATTTTGTATACCCTTGACTCAGCAATGCAATTACTAGGTCCATCTATCTCAAAGAGATCAAGGAAATAGCCAAAGGACCACAAAAACAAAAATATTAATAATAGCACCTTTTTGTTACAGCAAAGACCTGGAGACTAAGACAGTACCCATCAAATGGAGGAATGAATGATTGAACATGTGTGGGATGGCTCAGATCCCTACTTAAATTAATTACTCAAAGGCCTCTCAGAGTGATGACAGAAAGATTTATTTACTAGATTCTCAAGCAATTCCTGTACCAGTTCACTTGGAGCAGGAGAAGCCGAAGACAAAGAAAAGGCAGTGATTTATATAGACCCTAACGCAAGTCCCTCCCCGCCACCAACCATTATTCTCATTAGCTGAGAATATGATCTTACATTCTAGACATGAAATCTAACCAATCCCTTTTGAAATGAAGACATTGAAGAATTATGTAAGTTTTATCCAGTCATTGAGACCCTAATGTACTACACAGTTTTATATCCTTGTATGGAATTTTTCCACTCTAAAAATATTGTAACCTTGAGCCTCTTGGTCTTATCTCACCCCTGGGAGAAGAATTACAATCCGAGAAGTCTTCACTAAACCTATTCCACTCAAACAAATTACGCTATGTGAATATCCTGGAATATTACTGCATCATAAGAAATTATGAAAGGAATGGTTTGAGAGAAATCTGGGAAGGGTTGTATGAATCAGTACTAAGTGAAGTGAGCAGAACTGGAACAATTTCTACAAAAATGACTTTGAAAGACTTAAGAACTCTTTTGAATGAAATGACCAACAAAACTTCCAGTGTATCAGTGATAAGTATGTTTCTCACTTCCTGACAGAGAGGTGATTGGTTCAGGACACTGAATGTCATATATTTTTAGATGTGGCCAATGGGAAGATTTGTTTTGTTTAACTAGGTATTTTTCTTTAACATGTTTTCTTTTCCCCCAGTTGGGGTTGGGGAAGGAAGGAAGAGAGTAGGGATAGGGAAGTCCAAAAAAAAAAGGGAGAAAAGGAAAAGAAAGAAAAGAGAGTCATTGAAGCATTTAAGAGGAAAAAAATGCATGGAGAAGGCCAGTAAGAATCACATACAGTCAGGATAGTTTTGAAAGTTACATGTTAAATTTATTATATTTAAAAAGGAAAATAAGTTGTATATAATAGAGATCTGCAGTTCCCTATACCATCTTCTTTCCTATTTTACTAGGTATATAGAAGTGTCCATTTTATTTGGTGTTAGGTTCACAATTTTTTGAAAGTTGAAAGCAGTATAGAGCCACTGAAGATTCTTGAGCAGGGGAGTAACACAGTTTACTTTTTTATTTGAGGAATATCAGTTAGGCAGCTGTGTAGAGAAAAAGTTAGGGATGGGAGAGAATGGAAACAGGCAGACCAATTAGGTGGTTATTACAGCAGCCCAGGTGATTGTTGAGGAAAGCCTGAACTAAGCAGTAACCATGTGATTAGAGAGAAAGTGACAAATCTGAGAGATGCTGAGGTAAAATCACAAGACTTGACAATTGTATTTGAGGCATGGGAGGTGGGGAGCAAGCAGAGAGAAGAATTGAAGCAGGGTCTAACATTGAAAACCCCAGTGCCTGGAGGGCAATGGTGGTCCTCTCAACACAACTGGGAAGTATGGAGGAGAATTAATGAGAAGCTACCCAGTGCCTTTTGTATGTCTGGGGATAAAAGCCATGGAAGTTTAGAACTCCAATACCCTCTTGTTGGGAACAGAGGCAGTATTGAGGAGGGTCAGAAAAGGTGAAGAATCACTAGAGATCCCTGGCAAACTAATTGGGAATGAATTCACCAGATTCAAGCAATCTTAAGTCAGATAGGCAAAAAGTTTATTATTAACACTTTTCAGTGGGCAAGAGCTCTTAAGGAACCTGCAATTTAAAGGAGTTATAGGTAAAGTTTATATAGATTATTATATAGCAAAACATGTGTCAAGTATGCTAACTAGGTATTTTGGGGTGGGATTAGGGAGTGGTTAATTCTTAAAGGAACATGCACTTTTGGGGAGACAGGTTGGAGCATCTAATCTACTGAGCAGGTATTTTACCCAAAATTCATTAGAAAAATAACCCAAGGCAGGGCTACTTGGAGGTGTGGCTTTAGGCCTGAAATGTCACTAAATCCGCTTACTAAATCAACTAACAGTCAGGGCTGACTGATTCCCAGGCTGCTCTCATCAATGTCTTGTTAGACAAGATAAATGTAAGGGAGCACATGTATGTCTAAGTGTATATGTATATGTATACATATAATAGGTTAGTGAGTAGTAAATGTCGTTATGACCCAGTGCACAGCCAGTTCAGTCAGTATGCAGCTGGCTCTAAGTGATAAATTCTATAGGTAGCAGCTGGCTACTGTGGCAGGAAGAGAGATAATGGTTCTTGCTGAGGCAGGCTGTCCTTGAGCTGGAGGGAGACTGCCTGATGTAGTGTTTTGAGGCTAGAGAGAAATATGATTTTTAAAGAGAAATGTGATTTTAGAATTGGGGTCCAACCACATGCACTCAAGCATCCCATCAGTATCAATCTCAGTGGGTCTCTCCTTTTTATTTTACAGTCTCTTACCTTTACTTTTTTCCCATCTATATCGAGAGAGCGCACGGTAAAATCCACACCAATTGTGTTCTGTTGTGTGTCTGTATAGAGTCCAGATTTAAAGTGTTGCACCACACATGTCTTTCCCACATTTGAGTCTCCAATGAGGATGATCTTGAATAAATAGTCAAAAGTCTCATCTGGTGCCCTCATGAAACTGGAAAACTGCATGGTTCTTAGGGATCAGATGGATCAAGGGAGACAAAAAGGAGAAATATTGATTTTAGAATACATTTAGGTATTGAAACATTCCCTGGGAGGGGAGAACATAGGAGCCTTACATAAGCTCACTCTTGTTATAGATGTGATATGATTTCTGGGATGCCTCTAAGACAAAGATATCCTTCTTCTTCCTTAGGGGTCTAGCTTAGGGCCATTTCATATTCTGTCCCATTGACTGAAACTCCAGTCATAGTAAAAATCAAAATAAACAAATTTGCACATAGTAATGAAAATCGATTACCACAATGAAGACATCAAAAAAACCTAGAAACCATCCCAGCCAGCAAACACTCAATTGGCAAGCAGGGATATCTAGCAGCCAAGGGCAACACCAGTTTAGAAAATAAAATAATTTGTAAAATTTCAGAGTGGAGGATAATGGGAGGTTATGATCGGTAGTGCCTCTTAAAACAGTGAAAAGCAGTGGGGAGAAAAACAAGTTTATAGTAAGGCAAGGGATAACCAACAAGAGGAAGATTATCCTCAGGGTATTCAAGGATAAAACTGGAAGGACAATAAACAGATTAGAAAAGAAAAAGCCCTGTAAAGATTTCTATCATCAACTTTGATCCATCAATGACAGTGCCGTTACAATATTTGGAGTCTATCATCACAGTTCCCATTGTGCTGTAGGAGGAAGTAGGAAGCCTGAAAGAAAACAAAGATGGGAAAAGCAGTTGGACCAGACCAAGTATACACAGAAGCCCGGGTGGGAAGGGATACAACAATGAGCTCATTGAGGGATAAACTTTCAAAGTATTTGAAGCACGGAAGGTCACTAAAAGTTTGTTTAAAAAAATTGTTTCTTCTTATTCCTCCCCAAAGAAACAGAGAAAATATTAGATACCACTGACTCTTAGTAATTTCTCATGTTTTAAAAAAACTCTTGAAAGAATAATCTATAAAAAAACTGACACTTGTACTCTGCCATCTTGGCTCTGCTCCCTCAAGAATAATCTGTAAGTATATTGAAGCTTGATGAAGACATAAGAAAGGAAACAGGCAAACTTTTACAAATATACAATAGTAGACCACATTTTAACAGTAACAAAACTGATTGACAGGTATTGAGAATACAGGATCCCTCTGTCTTATTATTTGTTCATTATAAAAAAGCAGTTGATTCCTTAGTGATCCTACACTTAACCAAACGGTTGGTTGATTTAGTAAATATAAAGTGTTATTTCTTGGGAGCTGACATCCATATCCAATCTTTCAGTAACTTATACATCTTAATTCCTTCCAATCTCAAAGAAATTATCTGGCTTTAGAGTTAGATGATTCAGGTTGGGCATGAAGAAGTGAAAGGTCATCCAGTACGGATCATAGGAAGAAGAGATGAATAGTGATGATGTTTGTTTAAGGGCTACTGAGGAAGCAATTTGTTAACCTGACAAGAACAACTGAGGGGGCTGTTGTCTTCCTGGAGCATGGATTCAATGGAGAGCTCCCAAGACATATCAAAACTGATAACTATCACTGATTTCTATTGATTTTGCGGATACAAGCAACAGTGAAATTGAATACTGATAAATACAAAACCTTACACCTAGATTTAAACATTTAGCTTCACAAATGCTAGATGAGGAAAATATGAGTAGATAGTATGTATTTCCCTAAAAAAAGATCTGAAAATTTAAATGAAGAGTAAATTCAATGGATCAGTAGTGACAAGGTATCTAAGAAATTTTAAGTCAACTTTCAATTTCAACAGGACTTATTAAACACTAACTATGAGCCACTTGCCTAGGTCACAAATACAAAATCAGTCCCTGATCTGATGGGCATTCTATGGGAATTTGAAATTCATGTTGAATTTCCTGAATTTCTACCTGTTGAAGGTTCAACTCAAATACAGCCTTTTCTTTCAAGCTTTCGTTAATTCCCTTGCTTGCTAATAAAGTCCCCTCACAGACTGCATGTGACATTTTGTTTTGCAGTTCTTTAATAGACATAGCATGAAATATTGTGCAATATGAGAGAATCAAGAAGACCTGCATTCAAGTCCTACTTCTGATCATTGTCAGGGGGACCCTGGACAAATCACATAATCTCTCGTTGCTCTTAGCCAACGCTCTAAACCTGTAAAGCAGAGAGTAAACTGCTTGGTTTAGGGAATTTCCTTACAGGAGGGTCCCCTAAATGAGAGAAATCGTAGTTTCTAATCCCCTCCTATTGTATATTAGAGCTTTATTTTTTCAAGTTTTAGCTCGCTCCTAGAGTGAGTTTCTTGAGAAAAAGGACTGTATCTTATCTAAAATTTTTATCACCCCAGCATCTAGTACTTGACAAATATTTGTGTCTTTAAACTAGGGAGTACTTCACACCTGTTTTTAGGAAAGTCTGAAATCAACCTATTACTCCCTTTTACCTACAGCTAAACCATCCTTCTATCCATCCAACTTTCCTTTTCTCCCCATTTAAAAGCCAAAGAAAGCTCTATCACTTCCGCCCTCTTGCCACTGGAACATGAGTTGAAATCTCATTTTGGCTTATCCCTCCCCTTTCCAGATCTCTTCCAGAGGTTCCAACAAACCTTTCTCACCTTCCTCCACCGAGGACCCCCACCCCCACCCCCAAACCTTCCTAAACCCATCAACTCTCACCTAGCAAGCAACGTAATTGTCTACTCTACCACTGCTTCCTCCTCCTCCATTCTATCTTCTCCTGCCTCCTTCATTTTCTGGGTCACCTGTTGCTCACCTTTTTTTTCTCACCTGTGCCAGTAGGTATTGATTTTTCTTTAGTTTTCTTTCCTTGCCCTTAGCCCCTCTTCCACCTCCTGTCTCATTGCTCAGTGGGAACTGTAGTTCTGTCTCCCAGGTAGCAGCTACAGAAAGTGAAAGGAAAATTCAATCCCCTCCCCTCCACCCCACTCTAGCCTGAAGCCAAATCCTTCTCGAGACCAAAGAAGTTGAATACTATAAACTGGCTAGACCACACTGAGGGATAGCAGCTTTCCCGCTAAACATTTCTTGTGCACTGTGCAAAAACTGGAGACAAAATTTAAAAAGCTGATTAACTTACCCCAGTACCTACAAAGCTGCCTTTTGTTTCTTTCCATCAGTGTTTCCTACGTGTCCTTTTTTGGGAGAGTGGGAAAGAATCAATATAGGCAGTAGATATTAAGAGTTCTATGGGAAGGTTTTAAGTGATTGGATTTGTGGAGACAAAACTGTTATGAAGGATTCATTGGGGAAGGGGAGTGGATGTCAGGAAAAAAAAACAACAAACACACCTGAGCTGAGCTGGCAAGCGATTTATTTGTCTGCAGGAGAGGCTTGGTTCCCCCACTCCCAACCCCACCCCTGCAGAAAAATCTGGAAAGGGAAGAACTGAACAATTCTTGCTTCACTTCTAAGTAACCACAAGAAGGTAAGGTTAATTATCTAGGGACCATTGGGAGCTCAGAATTTATCAATTCATCATGGTGGCTACTGGCTTCGGTGGAAAGTTGTTTATTTTTTAAAACTCATCTATAATCTGAATTGAATTCTGCTTTAGGCTCCACAAAAGCTTGAAGGCTAGGTCCACTTTTGCTATAGGGGAAATATGTGGGGATCCAAACAATAATATGGGCACACCAACTAAGCAAGCTGACTAGATGAAAGAGAGGTACTGTGGGGCAATCAATGGAAGGATGGTTTTGGAGTCAGCAAGACCTGGTTTCAGGGTCTGCCTATAGCACATACTAGCCCCAATACCATGGACAAATCAAAACATTTCAGTATCCTCAGGTTCTCTGAGACAGGAGTTGCTGATCTGTATTGGTGGAGGAAATTTCCACATCAGAGAGTTCTCTGAGGTGATGAAATCTCAGGTCTCAGGGAGGGGGGCAGGAAGGGAGGAGAGAGAGAGGCGGGGAGAGGGGCAGAGAGACAAAGAGAGAGAGAGAGAGAAAGAGAGAGCGAGAGAGAGAGAGAGAGAGAGAGAGAGAGAGAAAGAGAGAGAAAGTGAAAATCCAGACTTAAAAAAATAGATCTCTTCTGGGAGTAATTACCCCCACTTTATACAAGGATTCACATGGGCACTCCTTCAAATAGCAAACACCACTGACCATGTAACTAGGATTTGTCTTTTTTAAAAAAAAATTACATATAATTTTCCAGAGACAACTCTCTTCTATTAAAGGTCTTATATAAAGACTTTGACCTGGGATGCCAAGTCCAGGCAAATTCTGCTAAAGGCACATGCAGTTCTTCAGTATCTACTTATTAAGAACTGAGACAAGACCTGGATTTAATAGAATAGGGAACATTCTCTAACAAGGTAGATCAATACCTGCCCTATAACTGATAGTCTTAGAAAGATGCCTCAGTCACCTAGAGGTTAAATGACTTGTCCAAGGTCACTATTTAATAGTAAAGTAAGAATATGACTAGAGATGGGATTTGTGAGTTGGAGTATCTGAAACTCCCAAGTGAAGAAACTCCTGGCAATGCAGATCAGTGTCTTCTCCACATCTGGCTCTAAGAAGTGACTTGCTCGAAGTCACACAAGGAGTATGTGTCAGATAGGACTTGAATGGAGGTATTCCTGGCTGGAAGGTCCAGCACTTTGGTCTGTTTTGTTGGTTTGTAGTTCTTGGGGGAGAGGAGAAGGGTGATTCCTAGTTATAGCTCTGCTCAAAGGTGCTACTGATTTGACATTTTTATATGTTTAAGTGGAAGAGGAGAGGAGCACAGTAGGCTTTGATTTAGCCCTCAAATAAACTGTAATTCATATGTATGACTATTTAAGGAAGGGAGCTGGGGTGGAGAAAAGATACTAAAATTTTCATTTTTCTGGGCTTCCATTACCCTTTACCAAGCTTTTTCCTGCATCATCTCATTTGTTCTTCCCAAATGTAAGGCAGAAAGGCAGGCATTTTGGTCTCCATTTTGCAGTTGAGTAAATTGAGGCTCATTGACTTTTCTGAATTTACAGGGCTGGTAAGTTGCTGAGCTAGGACTAGACCTCACATCTTTGGACTTTTAAGAAAGTTCTTTCCAGTATAGGTTGCCTCTTGATAATTATATTCATTTTCCCTTGGAGAGTGAAAATTCCCTTCAGGACACAGCCTTGATCTACACCCCACTCCCTTTTCCCCTCAGTTCTTTAGGTCCCTAAAATTAAGAACAACACTTGGGAATCATTGTCAGGGATATTTTGGAGAAGCTTGTACTCTTGTGGGACAAGGGATAAATTAGAAGTTAAAACCTATGATTTTTTTTGGCCATTATATTAATTTTTTAAAATAAAAAAAATAATCATATATTTAACAATCTCATACATTAGCCATGTCCAAAAAAAAAAGGAGACAGAAGGAAAACAAAAAAAAAATTACATTTCGATCTGTACTCAATGTATTTACTTTCTGTCTGGAGGTGGATAGTATGCTTCATTATAAGTTCTTTGGAGCTGTGAAAACTCATGCTTTTAAAACAGTAACTCCACATGTCCCCAAGTTGGAAGAGTTACAGGAAATTAGTGCAGGGAGAAGGAAAGGAGAAACTCTTGTTCTATTAGGTGGATTTAAATTTGGCCACTATCTCATGAGAATCATTAAATTATAGATTGTCAGACCAGGACAGGGTTTTCAAGGTGATCTAGTTTCACCTTCTTTTCATTTGGTTTTTGCCCTGCCACAGAGTGAGACAGTTCTGGTTATTAATAGAGCATCTGTGGGAAGAGCCCTAGTCTAGGAGGCAGAAGTTATGTTGGTTGCCCCAGCATCTGGGCAGATCTTAACTGCCTGATCCTCAGTTCCCTTACCTATAAAATGGGCTTAATAAATACTGTATTATCTACCTCACTGCTATATAAATGTGGATTATTATTATAACTATGTATCCGCAAAGGAGAGGAGTCTCTCTCCCTTAAGAGCTAGTTACATTTTAACAATGTTTTAGTGGTCAAATCTTTCTGCCATTGTTTAGGACTTAATTTGAAAAAAAAAAAGGAGAGAGATGTAGGTGTAGATCACCCAAAGAGGTGGCTATAGTCTTTAAAGGAGGCGGAGGGAGGGGGAATAACTTCAACAAAGCCACTTGCTCTAGGAAAGGGTAAGACAGTAAATAATGAAAGGACAGCATATTAATCTTTTAAAATGATGAACTTAGCAAGCACGAACAGAAACGATTGTACATGAGACAGATTTTTTTTTACACTCAATTTGTACATTAATTTTTTAAAACAAGGAAAAGAACTTGGTGGAGGGGAGGAAAGGGAAAGCTTTTTTTCTACTTAATTATTCACGAGCCAAAATTCCTTCCAGGCAAGATCAACAAAGCCTTGTTACCATAGGGATACATCTATCTCCCGAGCTGTGAATAGTAATCAGTTTTGCAACACTTTGCTGTATTTTCCCAGTTGGTATTTCTTTTCCATTTTACAGACAAATAATAGTTTATTCTTTAAAGGTCTTCATTCTTTGTGTAATACTCCCTTATAACCATGACAATTCTCTCCCTCCCCTGAAACCCACACTCTCAGGTGAACTCATTCTGAAAGCACTTCCTTGGTTTGTTGGTTGTGTTTGCCAGGCATTACCTTGCTATCTGAAATAGAATTAAATGATTTACAGCTGGAAGAGATCGTAAGGGATTCCAATCCCCTAATTTTAGAAATGTGGAATGACTTCTTGGAAGACATACAGTAAGTGATACATCAGTATGACTTTGGGCAAGTCATTTCCTTCCTCAGGGGATGGATTTTCCTTGCCTATAAACTAGTTTCCAGTTCTAAAAATCCTGCAAACCATGCCCCCAATGTCATTAAATTGTGCACATCTTTGAATCAGCAATACCTTTATCGCAAAGAAGAAAGAAGAGCTAAACTGTACAAAAATATTTATAGCACCTTTTTTTTTATAGTAGCAAAAAACTGAAAACTAAAGAGGTTTGGGAAAAGGCACAAATTATGGCATATGAATGTATTGCTGCATAGATTCAGAGAAACCTGGTAAGACATGTAGGAACTTCTGCAGAGTAAAGAGCACAGAACCAGAAAATTTTATACAAATAACAGCAGGAAAGTAAAAACAACTTTGAAAGAGTTAAGAACACAGATCAACTCAATGCCCAGTCACTGTTGATGATGAACTATAACATGTACCTCCTGAAAGAGAGATGATGGACTCCAGATAGAGAATGACACGTACATTTTTGGATAGGGACAATGTGACAGTTTGTTTTGCTGAATGGGGTTACTGAGCCTGGAGTAAGGAAGGTGAGTTTCATTCTAGCCTCAGGTACTTATTAGCTGTGACCCTGGCTAAGACACTTAACCTCTGTTTGACTCAGTTTCCTCCTCTGGAAATAGAGATAATACTACCATCTAATTCTCAAGTTTCTTATGAGGATCAAGTGAGATTATACTGTAAAGAATTTTGCCAAGATGCATAGCATCTGGGGCCAGTAATGTGAACATTTGTCCTGCTTTGACTATGCATAATTTGTTATAAGGGTTTTGTTTTTCTTTTAAATTCGTATGGTTGTGGGAAGAAAAAAATAAATATTTGTTCGCTAAATAAAACTCTTTCAAAGAAAAAACCCCTGTGTTCTTGAGCTGCAGGTGAGGCAGATGAGGGCAGGACTACAACTCCCAGAAGGCACCACGGAAGCCAAGCCCAAAGCCTGGGGCTCCTCGCTCGGCCCACCGGCCACATGACGGTCCGGAAACGCTGGGCTGGCGGCTGGTGGCTGAGGTGAGCTGGCGGAGCCGAGCTGGGTGGTGCGGAGGAGCGATGCGGGGGCAGCGGCCGCGGCAGCGGGGGGACCAGCTGTTAACGATGTGTGTCGGGTAAGAGGGCCCGAGCGGGTGGCGGTGGTTGGGCGCGGCTCGGCGGCCCTGGGGAGGGATGCAGCGGGCATCGATGCCCGGAGGACGGCGGCGACCCCCGCGGTGAGCTCCCCGGGCTCACGAGCCCCCTCCTGTCGGGGGGGAGGGGGACGCCGTCTGCCCTGGGCTGAGCTCCGTGCTCCGGGCTTGTTGGCGGGGCCGAGTCGGGGGGAGGGAGGGGGGGGCTGGCGGGGGGTGGGGGTGGGCTGGGCCCGAGGGCTGGGAGGGTGGGGACGAGCAAAACGCGCTGGCCCTTGGGGACGGTGGGCAGGGCGGGGCGCGCGGGAAGCGGCTGGCGGGCTGGTGACGACCAAGACGCTGCGGCATCCGGGATGGGGGGCTGGATGGGGGGGCTCGGGGTCGGAAGGGTGGGCGGGGCGGCGAGATCTCGGCCAGAAAGACGTAGGCAGAGGCAGACTGGGGGCAGGGTTGTTTCTCAGGTATTGCCCCAGGTAACGTACCTTCCCAGCCCCTGGCTAAGGGGTGACTTACCACGATAAAGAGGGAGGGAAGGAGGCTTCTTTCCTCCCCTCCCCCGTCTCTTAAACCCCACCCTGAGTCAGTTTAGGTTTGTTACCGCGTCCCTAATGTAGCAAAAGAGAGTGGAAAGGTTTTAGAAGGAGATGAAGCCCTTTCGGGTAGGATGGGAAGGTTTCGGACAAAGGCGTATTGTGATGTGCTGTTCCCTCGGAGTCAGATAGACCTGAGTTCAAAAGCTGGCTCAGATACTTTACTAGTTATGTGACCATATGGGCAAGTGAATTAACCTGTCTGCTTTACTTTTCTCATAACAGTAGCAACCACCTCAGGGTTATGGTGAGGACAAAAATGATATAACATAGGCTCAGCTCTTTGCAAATCTCACCTTGTGAGGTCATTAAGAAGCATGTGATACAGTGGAAAAGTGCCCAGGTTTTGGAGTCTAACCCTCGCTCTGCTACTTAGTAGAATATTTGATAGTTTAGAAGAGAACTTGATCCTTCCATGTGACCTTAAAATCACAAATCGCTCCAAGGCCCTTGGCCTTCTGCTTCCTTTTCTATAAAATGAACTTGGATTAGATGACCTCTGAGATCCTTTCCGGCTCTACACCTATGGAAATGTGAGATGGGTATTCAAGAATTATTTTATACCCATTTTACAGATAAGAAAACCTATGCTTACAATGGTTAGGAGACTTAATCATGGTTATATACCTCCTAAGTGACCAACCAGGGCTAGGATTTGAGCCTAAATTCTTTTGACTCAAGGTACTAATATTCAGAATTGAGAACAGAGATTGGAGCTGGAGTCAGAAGACTGGAGTTCACATTGGACTTAGGTCTCTAAGAGGTCTCTTTGAGCTGTGAAATCATGATCCCAAGCAAAATTTCAGCTTTCTTGTAGGATCTGCCATCCAACCATACCAACATCCACACATTTAAATGACTTTAAGGAGTTCTTAGGTCTTTTAGGGCTTCACTTTTTCCTATATCTTTTTACATTTTTTTTAGAGAAAAGATGATACAGAAAATTAACAGCTTAAACATTAATTTCACTACAATGCAAAGGTTTACGTAGTTCTGCATCTGTTGGGATCTATTTTCATTCATTATTCATAAAGGTTCCAGTTTGTATGTGTGTGCGCTTGCACACACACACACACATATACACATATACACACATATACACTCTGTGACTTAAGAGTTTAGAAAATGTCTGTCTTAAGAGTTTTGGCATACATTTAAGCCAATTGAGAGGAAAGTTTGGTTTCTAGAACTCCAGGTTGGATAGAAGAATTCTCAATTGATAAACTCCACCTCTAGCATAGTAAGAAGTTTGATCCAGATAGAATTATCTGTTTGAAAAAAGGCAAGTTTGTATGTCTAAATTTTCCCAAATTCTGTTACATCTCTACCATCAGTCTTTTTTTGCCACCACTCATAATTTAGGATGGTGAGCCTCCTTATTGATTTCTATGCCTCTACTCTCTCCCCTCTCAGATTTATCCTTCAAATTACTGACATTTATTACCAAAGCACAGGTCTGACCATGTTACCCCCTTGCTCAAGAAGCACCAGTGGCTAGTCCCTGCCTCCAGGATTAAATATAAAATTCTGTTTGGTTTTTTAAAATCCTTTCCAATCTGGCTCATAATCCACCTTTCCAGGCTCATTTCAAGGAGTTCTTCTTTGTGTACTTTACATTCCAGTCAGACTGGCCTATTTGATTTTCTCAGTTTGTAACGTGTCGTTCTGTGCCTTGATTCAAGCCATCTCTCATTCCTGGAAAGCAGCCCCTCCGCACTGCTGCCTCTTCAAAGTAGTGGATAGATGCTGAACCTGGAGTCAGGAAGATTTGAATTCAAATTCAGCCTCAGATAGTTAATAGCTGAGTGACCTTAGGCAAGTCATTTAACCTCTTTGCCTCAGTTTTCTTATTTGTAAAATGGCAACATCTCTTGAATATACCCCCTTTCTGTCCTCTGACATTGTCACTACTCTAGTGCATGCCCTCATCACTTCATGCTTGAATTACTGCAGTAACCTGCTGGTGGATTTGCCTGCCTCAAATCTCTCCCTCTTCTGATCCATTTTCCATTCAACCAGTGATTTTCCTTAAATGAAGGTCTGGTCATGTCACACACATCAGCCCCCCCACCCCTTTAACAAACTCCAGTGGCTTCCTATTACCTCTAGGAACAAATACAAACTTCTCTGTTTGACATTCAAAGCCCTTTATAACCTTTCTGCCCCCCTCCCCCCCCCAAGTCTTCTTACTCCCTGGTACTTATTCTTCTATCCACTGACACTGACCTCCTGGCTGTTCCACACACAAGACACTCAAGACACTCCATCTCTCAGCATTTTCTGTCTGATCCCCATGCCTGGAGTGTTCTCCCTCAACTCCACCTACTGGTTTCTCTGGCTTTCTTTAAGTCCAAACTAAAAGCCCACCTTCTTCAGGCAGACTTTCCTAACCTCTCTTGATTCCAGTGCTTTCTCTCTTTCCTTTCCTATTTATCCTCTATAAAGATTATTTTGTATGTATTCCCATTAGATTGTTAGCTTTTTGAGGGCAGGGATTATCTTTTGCTTCTTTGTATCCCCAGTGCTAAGCTAAGCCTTTTGTATAGTAGGTGCTTAATAAATGCTTCTTGAATTGAATGGAGAACACCATACCCACCTCCTTGTGAGGATCAAATGAGGTAATATTTATAAAGTGCTTAGCACAGTGCCTGGCCCATTATAAGTGCTATATAAATGCTGGTTATTACTATCATAGGATCCCTAGCTTTCTTCAGACTCATCTCATTTGCCACATCCTAGAGGAAACTACTCCAGATTCTCCCCTTTCTGGTAATTATCTTGTAGCTGTTTTTCTATGTAAGCTCCTTGAGGGCTGTTGACCTGAAAACTTGGTTAAAGAAAAGGCAACAGGCTAACTGCATACATTTTATGATTTAATTAATTAATTGATCAATTCCCTATTAAAGACAATGGTAACATAATGCATTATGGAGCCAGAAATGTTCTGGCTACCCAGTGCAGAAATCTTCTGGCTTATATACGTTTTGCTGTGAGAAAGGAACTCTCCTAGTTGAACAAATCATAAATTTAGTAAGACAAGACAATTAACAAAGTAATGTTGGTCAGGCCTTGGGATTCCAGGCTGGGTAAACATATGTCTCCGTGATAAGGAAGGAAATCCCACCACTAGTAAGTGGTAGGTTTCCTGCCCTAAACAGATAACTGACATAGGAAAGGGTAAACAATGTTCAATAGAAATTACGACCTAAGATGTCTATATTTTCTTTACCATTAATATGCCATAACATAGTATGTGTCTATAGATAATAAGATATAAAGGAAAGTCCCATTATTCAAGATAGTGTCTTAGGTTAAAGGTCTCCTAAGGAATGTAGAGTCAGCCCTGGCTGGCTTTTGCTGACATAGGAAGAGGCACTCTCTGAGTTTGCTTCAGAGAGAACAAAGAGATCATTCCAAAATTTTATATTAAACATTATCAGGGCAGAGGCTTTCATTTCTTGTTTTTGTAGACCCAGGGCCCTGCACTAGTACCTGCCATGTAGTAGGAGCTTAATAAATAGCTGTTGAATTGAATGAGATAAAAGTAATGTGCACTCATTGGTGTCCCAAGAGGATAGTGTTTGGATTATCATATTGATTTGCATGTAAAATATTAAAACTAGATGAGCTGCACTGTCACACTCACCCAGCTCCCAGAATCACATAGTTAGAAGGGAACTCAGAGTTCTACTAGTTTAACCCAAAGTAAAAGTTCTTTCTTCTACGACTTCTCTAATAGTTAAGGATTTGTTCTGTAAAATTTGGATTCGGTCAAAAGGCTGCACTTAAGGATCTAGAAGGCTACTTGGTGGCCTCAAGGCTGAAAGTTCCCCACCCCTGCTCTAGGACAAACCATTCTACCTTTGGATCTTTCTTGAAGTGTTTTCTTACATTGAGCTAATGTCTCTTTGAAACCTTTTTTGCCCACTTTTCTTAGTTCTGTTTTAGGGGCTAATCCCTCTTCCACATGACAGTTCATGAAGACAGCATCATATCCCTCTCTCTCCACCTATTACTCCTCCTCTCCCCCTTTCCTGCTCTCTTATCTCTTTTCTCTTTTTAAGGCTACATGTCCTGTAGCACTGTCAGTGGATCTTTTCTATGATATGGCTTCATATGACTTCCTATTCTGTCTTCTAAACCATTTTGAGTACTAGCTTGTTATTCCCAGGTGGCAGGTAGGTGGCTTAGTGGATAGAGCATTGGACCTGGAGTCAAAGAGACTCAAGTTCAAATCCAGCTTCAGACACTTGCTATTTGTGACCTTGAGCAACCATTGGAAGAGGAAATGGCAAACACTCTAGAAAGCTCCCAAGAAAACCCAATGGACCCTACATGAACAGTTGGACATGACTAAGCAACATCAGTACCCATCCTAAAAATATGTTCCTGAAACACATCTCAGGCACTAAAGATGTCATCTCAGGGCAGGATGTAGTAGGACTTCCTCCGTTTGAAAAGGTTTCCTTTATTTGTGCTTCCTGATGCATTTGCTTTTGAATCTTCCATGTGACTCTGATTGAGCTTGCAGACCACTCCCCTCATTTTCAGTCTTTTGTCTAGCCATGTCTTCCTGATTTATAGTTAATTTTTTGAACCGAAGTATAGAATTTTACATTTTTCTCTATTAAGTGTAATCTTTTAAAATTTGAACTATTTACTTTGTAGAGATTATACTTGACAATTATGCATTATGTTTAGTGTTTATCTCATTTAATCATCACTATACTATATTTTCTGTATATATATTAATATTTCCATTACACAAATGAATAAACTTCAGGTACATTAAGTGACTTGATATAAATAATGCCTGAGGCAGGATTCAGACCCAGATGTTTTTTGTTGTTTAGTGGTTTCCAACTCTTGGTGACCACATTTGTAACGAGATATGCAAATCACTTCAGCACTCTAGAAAGGTCAGTTATTGTTGAGTTGTTTCACTCAGGTCTGATGCTTTATGACCCCTTTTGGGATTTTCTTGACAAAGATGCAGAAATGCTTTGACATTTCCTTCTCTACTTCACTTTACAGATGAGGAAACAGAGGCAAGCAGGGTTAAGTGACTTGCCCAGGGTCACACAGCTACTAAGTGTGTGAGGCTAGATTTAAACTCAGGAAGATGAGTCTTCTTGACTCCAGGTCTGGTGTTTTCTCCATGAACTACTTAGCTGCTCAGCTCCTGTCTTGTACCACTGATCTAGCAATCTTTTAAAATTCTGACTCTGTTATGCAATATATTACTTTTTCCTCTCAGCTTTCTCTTTGTATTTTAATAAGCATCCCATCTATATCTTCAAATTATTGATGAAAAATTTCAGCAACATAGGGACCAGATCAATCCTTGGGTTCCTCTACTAAGGATCTCCCTGCTCATTGATATCAGTTACTATTTTTTAGATTCAGTCTTCCAACCACTTCTGAATCCACCAAGCTGTTATCATCTAGCTCCTGTCCATCCATCTTGTCTACAAAATGAACGTGAAAGATCTTGTCAAATGCTATGCTGAAGTTGAAGTTTACTGTTTTTACAGCATTCTTCTGATGTACCTATCAAATCAGGAAATGAAATTAGTCTGGTATGACCTGGTTGTGGAGCTATGTTAGCTCTTAGTGATCACTTCTTCCATTTTTGATGTTTGTAAACCATCCCTTTAGTAACAGGTTTTAGAATTTTGCCAGGTATCAAAATTTGTCCTATATCAAAATTAGGCCTATAGTTTCAAGAATCCATCTTACTTCATTTTTCCCCCCTGGAAGATCAGAGCAACATTTATTCAGTTCTAGTGCTTTGGTACCTCTCCCATGCTCTGAAATTTATAGTATCTTCCCATCAAAATATTTTTAAAAATGAGGCCCTAAGTAAGTTTATATCTTTTAAGGCTTTTATGTGGTGTTCACCTATAATCAGGTAAAAACAAGTAAGATAGAAGTTGTCGTGAATGCAAACTTGGAAGATGCTGTTTTACTTCGGTCTGGGAATTCTCTTGTACGTTTTATAGTATATTTGACAATATCAGTGTTTTGGTAATGTTTTCATTATCTTTATTAGAAATGACTAACATGATTTTGTTAGGATTAGCTAAAGGCCATTATATAAACTTGATATAAGCCTAGGTAAATTTGTATTTCTTCATACATTTTTAGTTGATCTGTTTAAATATCCCCTATGAATTGCATTCTAATAATTTTTTTTGTCTCACCAGACAGGAAAGATGATCTAAATCATTCACCTTCTAAGCATTAAGGTCAGGGTTGAAGTGGAAAGGACGGGAAGAAAGAATGGCTGGGCCCCATACTTTTCAAAGTGGGACTTGGATATCCAGATTTACCCATCATCATGTTGTTGTGTTCCTGCTCACTTTCTTCAGGTATGTTTATTGTTCAAATAATTGTCCTAATTCACTTTTGGTTCACTCCCAGTCTTTGAATTATTGTTTCTATGCACATCTCCCAAATCTAAATATCTAGCTTTGCCCTCTTTTCCAAATCCCAAACAACAACTCCAGCTGAATACAGGATGTACATCTACCTGGATATCCCATTGCTACATCAAATTTAACTTTTCGAGCTGCTTATTTTGCCACTAGACCTCTTATTTCAAACTTAGCTGCTTTTTCCATTGCTGCCATTAGTTCTTTATTCTCCCACATTCCAGACTACAATCCAATCTTTACTTCTTTCCTCTCCTTCATCTCTAGTATAGTTATCAAATCCCATTGGTTCTACCCTCCAGTGACTCTTGTATCCATTCTCTCCTATTAGTTTTCATTAACCTTGTGTAGATTTTTATTATGACTTGATTATATTATTGCAGTAACTTCATAACAAGCCTTTCTGTGTCTGTTCTCTCCCCTTCTCCTCCCTATTCTCTCATTTTTTACCAACTTCCAAACTTAGCTTCCCTTTGCTTAGATCAACAATTCTTAAACTTTGGGTCTTGACCCCATATGGGGTTGTGAAAAATTTGGAAACAGTAAAAGGTTTCTGAACTCGGAACAACCAAAAATTAAATCAAACATGTAATGAATCTGAGGTGTTTCTGGCATGCCCCTGTTGTATCCTGTAATCTCCCTGCAGCCTTGGTTCTGAACACCAAGCACAGGCACTTTTCCCTGCTCATCCCCTCAGGCCACACGGTGACAACTAAGGCTGCTGACAAGGGGTCACCAAAAAGGGTCATGAGTGGAGAAAGTTTAAGAAGCTCTGGCTTAGATCAGTTAATTGTCATAGCTCTCTTCAAAACTTCTCAGTGACATCCTATTGCTTACAGAATAAAGTTAATATTGCTTAGCTTAACATTAATGCTGCTATAAATCCAGGGCCATTCAGTCTCTTTGGCCTTATCTCCTGCTACTGCCTTCCACATATCATAATCAATTAGTGCGGTATCCTGTATGCCAGAGGTATCCAGCTCATGGCCCACACAGCTCCTGAGTGCCTGAAGTAGGTTAAAATGTAATTGAGAAATGTTTAGCAAAACAAATAAAGATATAGCACACATAATGTTCATTTGTGGTTTTTCTGAGTCAATATGCAGCAGCATATTGAATCTATTTGAGGGTAACACCCCTGCTGTACTCATTCTTTGTTTTCCTACTTCTGTTCCTTTGTTCATGCTATTTCTTCTTCTTGGAATGTAAATCCTCACTTCACCATGAATTTCCTCCCTACACACAGTATTTCTGTTAAATATCAATGTATTATTTTGTATCACAATTATTTGTAGTTACTTTGTCTCCTTATTAGTTCATAAATTCCAGAAAAGTAGGGATCTTACTATATTTAAACTTTGTATCTGCCAGCATAGGGTTTTGTACATAGTAGGTATGCCTAGAAGTATTCATTTGAATTAAATTGGATCTGCCCAATGCAGTGATTGCCAAGACTTGGAATCTGAGAGCTGCTTCTGTTTGCTTATGAGAATTGGGTGCTTAGGAATAGGGTTCCTGATTTGTGGAAACTGGAAGAGCTCATTTCTTTAATTCTCGTTTCTAGTGTTTTGGTAGCTGCTGCTTTGGGAACAAGGATTCCTCTTAAGATAATGCTGTGGTGCTTGCCAGTGAGAAGTCTCTAAGAGTGCCAGTGACTATAACTGAGACTCCTGTGTTAGCATTGTGTAGCCCTAAGGGGACCCATACCCACAGATCACATGTGCCTTATCTTTGTAGTGCTTCACATATAACACTGTTCCCATGTCTTTGTACTGTCTACTCCTATACCTAGAATGCCCTACCTCCTAGAATCTCTGTTTGCCTTTAAGATACAGTTCAGGCACCATCTTGTCACTGAAACCTTTTCTGACACACTCTGCCCACCCCCCCATTCCCCCTCCCCTCACCCCAATTGCTGTATATTCTGTATATACTTTTTCCTTGCAAGTAGAAATTGTTACATTCTTTATACTTATTTCCCCAGGGCCTAGCATATGGTAGGCATTTAATAAATAATTGTTGAGTAATTAAACTAATAGTGTCAGGGATATTTTGCCTGAATGCCAGTAATTCAGCCATTTTGGTAACTACTACTGAAGAATAAAAGTCATAATTTTTATTTGCCTGAAATTAAGTGTCATTAAGTAATCCCATTTTACTAAATTCAAGATTAAGAATATGATGATGGGAAGATATTAGTTTAAAACTGGAGTCAAGTTGAAGCATGTGTGTCGATACAGGCTAATGATGAATAACATACAGTAGATTACTTATTTACCATGTTGCTTAGCAGAGGAGTTGCCCTTGCTGCCAATCCTATTCTAAGGCAAAACTATTTCTCTCCATAGAGAGAAAATCTTACGTGAAATTTTTAGAGTAAAATGAAACCAGATGAGCATAGTTACATGACTTTATTGCTTTCTACTCCCTTTCTCCCTGTTCATTTGCTTCTGTTTTCTTTATTCTGTAGTTACTCCCTTCTTCATGCTTCAAGAAAAACCTTTAGCAATGTGAAAGTCAGCATTTCTAGCCAATGGACTCCAACATACTTAAACAAAACAGCTGTGAAACTGGAGCCCGTGGAGGTAAGAGAACTGTGTGCCAGAGTGGACTCTATCTGTGGCCCCATTTTCTTAAATGTTGCTTACATAGTATTTCCCTCTTCAGAACCCTTACCTGACTCTTTTTTTTGTCTGTCACAAGCTCCCTTGTCTGATTTTCAACACTTAATCTGATCCCACCTTAATGAACAGATTAATTTCAGTACTCTAAAAAAAGGGGTACTTGATTTTGGCCAGATTGTTCCACAGACATTATGCTTATTTATTCCTCTGATCACATGCCCCTATTGGTCACCTCTCTTGGAATGTTTCTCATCTGTTCAATTCCTGCCCATCCTTCAAGGAGGATCAAATAGCTTCTACCTTTGTTGTGAAGTCTTTTCCAGAGCACGCTTACCTTTTTCTTTGAATCTTGTGGATTTATCATTAGTACCATAATGTTTAGCATTCTGCTATTTAATTCTTCCCTGATCTTTCATGTATATATCTTGCCTTCTAGGTTTTTGGAGGGTAGGAACCAAGTATTATACTTTTGTGTATCTCCTATGATGGCTAGTGTGTGTGTGTGTGTGTGTGTGTGTGTGTGTGTGTGTGTGTGTGTGTGTGTGTGTGTGTGTGTGTGTGTGTGTAAAGCATATGCATTGTTGATGGCAATGCAGAAGCTCTCCATTGCAATTGCTGCATCCTGCTAGTGTAACACCCCCACCCCCACCCCATCCTCTTTTTGGAAATACTTGGTTGGATATGCATTTTGTCATTCCATTTGTCATTCCATTATCCTGTCCCCTTGGACGGGATAATTCAAAACTGGTATGGATATATTTACAGAGTTGTGCATTGAGATTATTTTTTTATCACATGAACTCTACAGTCATTTAAATTTAAGATATACATGTGTATATTTAGAGCTTCTAGGAAATGATGGGGACAGCAAGCTGGATTTCATATTGATTCTTTTGTATAGTGCTGTAACTGGCTTTTGAATGCCCTTTTTAGAATCATGGACTCTTGAAGTTGAGTGAGCTTTAGAATCTAATCTCTAACCTAATACAACAGATCCCTACGTAGCATCATAGGCAGGCAGGCAGCTTGCCAGGCTCTGAAGACTTGCAGCACACAAACCTCCCTTCTTCATGAAGGGTGTCTTTCCATGTTTGATTATTAGTGAAATAGAAGAGTTTTCAAATTGAACTCTTGTGTAACTTCCACTCGGTCTTAGACCTTTCCTTGACAACTGCACAGAGTGTTTCCTTCGAATTTGGGGTTTGATATTTTCCAGTATTTTTATGACAGCCTTGATCCTACAGCTTGCTCTCTTCTCTCCCTTTCCCAAACTCACTAATTTTTCTTTCCTAAATTAAGCATCCTCCATGGACTATATGGTTTCTGAGGTCCTTTCGAAGTCTCAACTTCTGTGATTCAGATTCATAGGATTCAAGACCTTTCACCATCCTCGTTAGTCTCTTCAGAACATGCTTTGGTGTTTCAGGGTCCTTAATGGTGTCCTGAACCAAATATGCTATTTTAGATGTGGTCTGACTTGTGCTAAGTAAAATAGGACTGCTTCCTTTCTAGGTACTTCTAGTTTCATTACAAAGATAGCATTTTTTTTTTTTAAAGAAATCACATCACACTGTTAACTCTTGTTGAACCTTTAGTCAGATTATACTCCAGATATTTTTCATTTGAATACTATTAAAAGACAGAGCTTCTTATTTTTTGGAGTGAGGCCAATTTCAGAAGTCTGAATTGGGGTTCTTAACTTTTTTGTCTCATGGACATATCCTTGGCAACCTTTGAACTCCTCAAGATAGGATGTTTTTAAAATACAAAAACCAAAATACATAGAATTACAAAGGAAATCCAATTATATTGAAATAAAGATGTGATTTTTTTTTTTTGTTCCTTTCAAGTGCGCAGATTCCTTGAAGTCTCTCATGATCCCTGGTCAAGAACTCTGTCTTCTAAATGAATTGTATATGAACTAAATACTTGCAGTTCATGGAGGGGCTTGTGACCATTCATATACATGCCCTCAGATTGAACTGGTACTACTCTCATTTTCCTCTGCCTCATTTATCTTTCTCCAGGTTTACCAGGAAAGAGGCACCTAAGTGGGTCATCTATGGATACCTAGAGTATCTTTCTCACTTATGCTTTTGCTTTTATAACTGTCTACCACTTTGGCCTCTTAGTCTTCTCTCGGCAGCTTTTTAAAGGGAAAGGAAATTAGTTATACAAGGTGAAAGAAGTTCTTAAACGCATAAGTATTTGTGAAATTAGACTGAACCCCAACTTTTCTCTTGCCTGTATATGATATTAAATATTTGGAAAATCATCAGAATGTTATCCTCAGAGAAGACTTATTATGTGTCTTTGTTTTTTGTCTATGGCACTGTCTCCAAGTTCTGTACAATGATAAGAAATATACAGGCACAGAACCTTACCCTTATAGGCTTACAGTCATGAAGCCCCGTTCCCTTTGACATGACCAAAAATTAAAAACAAAAAAGTGAATACAGGATAATACAGGTAATAAACATATAATAAATACTTTATACTGAATTTCTTTAAGCATTTATGATTTTGTTGGTGCATGTCCTCCACCAGGGCAGACTTTAGCCTTTCTAAAACTCAAGTCATCTATCTTTAGGGGAAAGCTATGGCCTCAAAATGCACCTTGTAGCCCAACCAATGAAAAGCATCTTCGGGCTCTTCTAGACTAATAGGCATCTAGACAATTGACTCTATATATATATATATATATATATATATATATATATATATATATATATATATATATATATATATATATATATATATATATATATATATATATATACACACCTGTTACCTTAACATATGAGACTTACACACACACACACCTCACAGCTGCTCTTAGATATCTCCATAGATCCTTCTTTTCGTGTGCCCATCCCTACTTTGACCTAGCTTGGAGTATTCTTATATATGTACACACATCTATGTATACACCAAAGCATGTATATGGAAGGTGAGCATTGAGTTTAATCTTGAAGGAAGCTAGGGAAACCAAAGGCAGAAGGGAAAAGGCAGAGCATTCCATACATGAAGGATAGTCATTGCAATGGTGTGGAAATGGGAGATGTGTTTGAAGAACTCCATGTAGGCCAGCATAGCTGGTCAATGAGTGTGTAGAGGGGAGTAAAGTCTAAGAAAACGAAAATATGTGTGTGTATATACACACAAACACACTTTCTCTCTCTTTGTCTCTCTCCCTCCCCCTCATCCCCCATTCTGGGGCTCCAGAATGCACACTGATATTTTACAGGTAAATGTGCTTTCTAAAATTATAACTCAGCCTGTTTTTCTGTTGGAAACCCATACTCCCACTGGTGGTATGTACATACTAACTACTTCAAGCTCATGATGTTTTAGAGTCATTGTATCTGTGACTTGCACATTACAATTCAGCATGTACACTCAGACCAGTTCCTGCTTCATTGTGTAATCTTCCTTCCGTGGGTTGTCTTGCTAAAGTAAGCCTTCTATGGATCTTGCTTCTATTATCTTATTCTCATGAGATTTTGCTCTAGTCTTGTCTTTTTTACCTGTTTGGTAGGCAAACAAATCCCAAAGTGGTGTTCTGCCTGAGGCATTGTTCTAATACTGCATCAAAAAACAAAGCAAAACAACCAGCTGTTCAAGCGTCCCTTCCTCCTTGTCAGAAGCTGCCAGTTGTTGTGAAAGCAGCTTTTGCCAGGAATCTGTTCATCGCTCTGTGAGAAACAGAAAAGAAAAAAAAAACCACAGCCTTACAGAAACTTTACATAAAGCTTTGGCTGTCTCAATTTGCACCTCATTCTTAAAAAAGACAGAACCATTTCACAGTCACTTTAAGGGCACAGCATTTGGGGTCACTAAATGAAAGATATAATTAAAGTGAAATGATGTGTCGCACAACAGTTATTGTTGAAGACATAATTGATCAAAGGGCCTTCACTTATACTGCTGGCAAGTATAACCTTCTTCCTTTGAGAGGGTCTGAGGAACTTCAGAGATCGCTCCCTTTTACAGATTCAAGGAAACTCAGGCCCACAGAGAAGTGACTTGACCAAGGTCAAGATCATTATGGCAGAGCTGGGTTTGAAGTCAAACCGTCTCATTTCACTGTATCTCACTGCCTACTTCCTGGCTTTTATAGCAGGAACTATGGTTTCTAATATGGTCCTGTAAGAGTTTTGACTATAAAATAAGCCATAGGTATAAATAATTTTGTTTTCTAATTATATCTGCTTTTGGTACGGTATTAATTTAGTGAATTTTGCTAATTTCAAAAATAAATTCTATTAAAAATGTGTGGTTTTAAAAGGTTTGTTAAATTCTTAGAGAATTTTTTTTAAGCAATAAGACCTAATTTTTTCCCCTGGAAGAGATAATATTTTTGAAATCTTAGTGGAAATTGGGGAGAAAATACTTTAATTTATGACAGTTCTATTTAAAAATAACTCAAAAATACTTCTAGGTACAGCTGAATATTCAGCAGCATCCCAGAATTTCGATCTGGGAGGAATCTCTGGGATTATGTAGTCCATATCTCAGTTTACAGATGAGAAAACTGAGGCGCATAGACATCAAGTTGACATGTTATCTAAGGTTATGTCGCTATTTAAGTTCAAAGGCAGAGCAAGAACTGAGGTCTTATAAATCCTATTTCAGAAGACTAGGGAGGTAGATGAATGCCAAGTGAGAGGAAAGTTAAAAAAAAAAAAATGGGCGAATAGAAGAGATTTTCTAAATAATCAAGAGAAACATCCAGCTTATACAGATTTAAAATGTACAGGGACTGCAGATGTTAACCTTGTTGGCAGAGAGGTTTCTGGTAGCAGGTGGAGTGCCACAGGATTCTGTCGTTGGCCTTATTTTGTTGAACATTTTCATATTGATTTGGATCAATCAACAAGCATTTGTTAAGTCCACTATGTCCGAGGCACCGTGCCAGAAGCTGGCAGTACATTTACAAAGAATGAAGCAAGTCCTCTTCTCAAGGAACCAGATGCCATGCCTATCAGATTGGCGGACACTAAGGCTGGAGGAATAGCTAATATATTGGACAATAGAATGAGGCTGCAGAAAGATCTCACAGTAGATTAGGACAATAGGCTAGATCTAAAAGGTAACATTTCATAGTAAAGTCGTAATAGTTAAAAAAATCAGTTGTATAAGTACAGAATGGGAGAAATGGGACTAGATAGTTCATGTTTACTAAATTTGATGTGTCAGCGGTGTAAAATGACAATTTAAAAAGTTAATGTAACCTGAAGCCTCCTTAATAGAAGCCTAATGTCCAGAATGAGGGAAGTTATGGGTACCTGATCAGAGTATATCTGTGATATTAGGTGTAGTTCTAGATACAACATTTTAAGATAAATAGCTGGAGTAATTCCAGAAAAGAGCAACCAGGATAATGAAGAAACTTGAAATAATATTGTATTACATTTGAAGGTACCGGTGCTGTTTAATCTGTAGAGGAGAGGACTTTGTGTGGGGAGCATAGCATGATGGTTGCCTTTGTGCATTCGAAAGGCAATGGAAGAAGTATTAGACTTGTTTTAGTTGGCCCTAGAGGGTAGAACTAGGACCTGGGTCATGTGGGTGAAAATTGCAAAGAGGCGAATTTCAGCTTGATAAATAGACAAACTTCTTAACCATTAGGGCTGTCCAGAAAGTGAAATGACTCATCTGCTTCAAATCACAGTGAATTCTCTCAACTACTTTTAAGAATCAAGAGGCAGAGCATTCTGTGCATGAATAGTTTTTGCAGTGGTGCAGAAATGGGAGGTGGAGGGTCACATTTGAGAAACTCTAGGTAGACCAGTGTGGCTGGGTCATTGAGTGTGTAGAGGGGAATAAAAGTTTAGGAAGCCTGGAAAGGTGAGAAGAGGCCAGCTTATTATGAAGAGTTTTGAATGGCAAACAGTTGTTATTTGATCATGGAGGTAATAGGGAGTCACTGGAGCTCTTTGAGGAGGAGAATGACGTAGTCAAATGACATGCTTTACAAAAGTCACTTTGACAGCTGAGTGGAGGAGGGATTGAAATGAGAAGAGATTTGAGTCAGCTAGACAGTAATTACATTAGTTTAGATAAGAGGTGATGAGGGCTTGAACTAGGGTTATAGTTGTATGAATGGAGAGAAGGTTGACAGTTGATTGTGTATAGGGATTGAGTGAAAGTGAGGAATCACTGAGGTTGAGAGCTTGGGTGACTCAGAAGATGATGGTTCCCTGGACAGTAATGGGGACATTTGGAAAATTGAAGGTTTGGGGAGTAGAGGGTTTGGGAGGCAGTAATGAGTTCTGTTTTGGACATACTGAATTTAAGGTGCTCATGGGACATTCTTTTGTAGAAGTGTGACTAGCTTGAGAGAGACTAGGGCTGGACATATAGTTTATCTACATAGAGATGATGATGGAATGTATGGGAAAAGATAGATCACCAAGTGAGCAAAAAAAAAAAAAAAAAAGGAACCCATGATAGATGTGTGGAGTAACTCCTAGTTTGTGAGTATGACTTGGATGCCAGCCTAACAAAGGGGACTGAAATGATGGGAGGAGAAGCAAATGGAGAGTATCCAGGGTAGAAGGTGATCAACAGTGTCAAATGCTACAGAGAAATCATGAGGATGAGTACTGAGAAAAGGGAGTTATGTTTGATAATTAAGAAATCATTGATAACTTGGGAGAGAGCAGTTGAATGATGGGGTCATAAACCAGATTACAGAGATACTCTTTAAAGTCAATTTTTTCAAGGAGTTTAACCATGAAGTGAAAGAGAAATATTGGGCAGTAATTAGCAGGGATGGTTGAATCAAGCAAGGGTTTTTAAGGCTAGGGAAGACATAGTAGGTAGGTAGAGGGAGAAATGGAAAATAAATGAGAATGATAGTGATGACAATTTGCTGGAGATGGAATCAAGGGCACTTTCAGAGGAATTTGCCTTGGCCAGAAGAACCACCAATTCATCTGAGACCATAGTGAAGGAAGAGCCAGTGGAGGAAGATGTCTGGATAATAGAAAATGAGAAATGGGGGAGCTCTTGGTATACGGCCTCATTGTTTTCTATAAAGTACGAGTCAAGGTCATCAGCTGAGAGGATTGGGGAAAAGGGTACCATGGGTGGCTTAAAAGACAAGATTTGTATCATCCTCTGAGGAGTGTTGTTGCAATTGCTTTATAACAGCAACCTTGTATTTCCAAGTGCTAAGGCAGCTATCCTTTTCCTAGGAATATGTGCCTGCAACAAATTATATTATCTTCTCTCATCAGGGCCTCTTACTACGTTAAGGCCAACACTCTCTTCCTTCCTCATTGATTTCTCTGTTTTGTTCTCCTCAGTGTTACAAATTGGCTCTGTCAACCACTGTTGGCATTTATTTAGTTGAAGCATTTTAACTCAAAGCGTATGCAGTTTTAAGAAATCCTCCTAGTACATTTAAAGTAAGCATTAAATTCGAAACTACTGAGAGTGGATGCTCTTAAATAGAACTTGTCTGAGATATCTGCCCTTAATGACATAAATGTGTAATTTAGAAAAAGTTTTTATTGATGTCTTTTTTGGGAGGTTTAATGTTGCTTAATCACATTCATTTCCAAATATTACTAACCTACCTTTTGAATACATTAAGACAATTCAAGTAAAAAGTGGAGTGACATTTGGATGATCAGCATATGCTCAGCTGTCATCCTGCTCATGTCATATATCTTGTTTAATAGGAGAGACGATACTGTTGTGCTCTTTGGCTATGTTGTTTTCCTGCTGCTTTATCTCTGCTTTCATTCCTTTGTTTCTATGACTTATATTTGTTTCTTAGGGAGCATTTGTAATTAATTGTTTTCGTATACCCTAGTTGGTTGACCTATTCTCCAGTTGAAGACTCACTTTGCTTTTATTTTGCTGCAACAAAAAAAGTTATGAATATTTTGATATGTCTGGGATCATTTCTTTTGTTGTTGATTGCTTTGAGGCACCAAGGTGGCACAGTGGACAAATCACTGGTCTTGGAGTCAGGAAGACCTGAGTTCAAATTTGGCCTGAAACACTTAGTAGCTTTGTGACCCAGCAAGTCACTCAACCTCTGCCTGCTTTAGTTTTCTCATCAGTAAAATGGGGATGATAATAGCACTTACCTCCCTAGATTGTCATGAGGATGAAACCTTACAGAGTTTTGTAAATGGTAGCTGATGCTGACGATGGTATGATCAAGTATCAGAAACATCGGGTCAGGTAACTGTTCGTGGCTGACCAAGTCACTTGATTTCTACTTCTTCACCTGTAAAATATGAGTGATACTTTCCGTATCTTCTTGCCAGTGGCCTGGTGATAATAGAATGAGGTAAAGTTTGTTGAAAACACTTTGTAAAATATAAAGTACCTTATAGATTGTTGTTTATCATTATGATTATTACAGCTTTGGAACAGGAGCCATTTGTTTCCAAATGCTGAGGAAGCAACCCTTTTCCTAGGGACACTGGACACCATTTTTCTCTTCTCTTACGCTGTGGTAAGTTTTAGAATTCTTAGGATGGGGAAATTGAGGGAAGAAGTGGAGGGGGTGACTCACTGAAGTTTGGTGTTTCAGATTTGTACAGTTTTTCCATTTGTTTCCATTAGTTCCATACAACTACCATTATAATGGTAGTAGTTCTGTCCTCCCCATTTTCTTTCTTAGCACATGATTATGAATTCTTTGTAAATTAAGGCAATTTTTCTCATCTGGACAGTGGGAATCCTCCACAGACCCTAAAGTTTTTCAGAGCCACTCACTGAACCTATCTGGGTTTTGAATAACGGTTTAGTGTTACCATTAGCATTGGCATTGAACTATGTGAATAGAGGGGCAATGGCTTCCTTCACTTTTGGGGGCTTATTTAGCTATGTGCGGTCTCCTGCGATGTCAAGGACATCGGCATTTTACTTTGGATGATGGCCGAGTAATCTTTAAATGTTTTTATTGATATGGGAAATTTCTGTAGTGTCTTTTCTTGGAAGAGCAAAATGTAGACTTAGAGTTGAAAGGAATTTTAGAGGTTGTCCAGACCAAATTCTTAGGGGGAACAGGAATCCTTTCTACAACACAACTAATAGATTGTCATCCACTTTCTCCTTTGACGCATACAGTGATGGAGAACCTATTCTATTTCTGAACAGCTTTAACTGTGATACAGAGTTCTTTACTTTCACCTGAATTGGCCTCCCTATAACTTTCAGTTCACCAAAATTTTGTGAAGCTGACCTGGGCAGTCTAGCCTTGAGATGGAATTTAAAGTTATTTTAGTGCATCATTTGCTATATCTGTTTGCATTTGAAGTACTTAGCACTTGTGACTGCTTTACTCTTATTCAAAGCTTCTAAATAAATATTTCCCTTTCTTAGGGTCTTTTCATCAGTGGTATGATTGGGGATCGGTTTAATATGCGATGGGTTCTGTCCTTTGGCATGTGCTCCTCTGCAGTAGTGGTAAGTACGAAAATCTAGTGTTTGGGTAAATGCTTTTCTATACAGAGATAGTTAATCCAGTTCCTTCAGTCTCTCCCTTGTACAGCCTTTTATAGGAACATATCTTGGTTCCAGATTTTTTTCCCTAGAGGCTATCTTTATTTAAACAGACTCTGATCTAATCTTACTGTGAATGTGTCAGCTGTTACTTCTTCCTTTTGTCATTCTGACTGATGGTAGTGGCCTCACCCCCTCCCCACCAGTAGTTTGCTGCTTCAAATCTGTAATAGATGGTCTTAGAAACCAGTTAATTAAGCTGGCTGGAATTGTGTACAAAGTAAGGATAAGGAGGCTCTGTACCAGGGTAAGGGCCATTGGTCCTTTCCTGTGACTGAAATCTGCACATTTTGTGACATCTACTTTCCTTCACACAAACAATATACATACATATGTACATACATATACACATCCATAGACACATACATATATGTCTGTGTGTGTGTGTGTGTGTGTGTGTATCAATATAGATGTAGATAAGCTAGCTCTCCCTATCTCATGGCCTTATAGATAATGTACTGGATAGAGCACTAGACCAGAAATCAGGAAGACATGAGTTCAAATTTGGCCTTAGACACTTATTAGCTATGTGACCCTGGGCAAGTCACTTACCCTTGTTTGCCTCACTTTCCTCATCTGTAAAATGAACTGGAGAACCATTCCATGATCTTTGCCGAGAAAACTCCAAATGGGATCGTAAAGAGTCAGACATAATTGAAACAATTGAACAACAAATCTAGTCATTCGGGCTTAAAGTTTCATTATGGCTACCCTTAATTAAAAGTGCCAGAGAAAGGTATTATTCATACATACTGTAGTTTTGGAAGTTAAAGTAGATTAGTTATTCTGTAGTTGGAGGAGAATAATAGGCATTTCATCGTTAATTAGAACCATGTGAACACATAAATAGTACTTTTGGCGCTGTTCTTTGTGGGGAGGATGACTATGTTTTCTGAAGGGGAGAGCTGCTTTTTGTCTGGCCTCAGGAAAGTAGGAAATAAAATTGCAGATGCCCTGGACAGTCTCTTATCTCTTCTGCCTTCCTCTCCCATACCAAAGTACTTTTAAAGTCCTTTGAGCCCATCCATGTACTTATATGGTTTTTCAGATATATCTCCTATCTGGATTTATTTGTAATTCACTCATCTTTTTGAAATACATATTTGCATATTCATGTGATTATAATTGGTGATGTCTCTGATTTTAAATTGAAAAAGCCTGAAAAAGTCAAATTTCAGGCATCTTTAAGACTCTAAATGGAGCCCATATGTTTAGTTTATTTCTCCTATTTTCAAAATATACAAAATTCTTAAAAAATTTGATTCTCTTGTTTCTTGTTATGGAAGTATAATACACCTCTATTTTAGATACTGTTAGAGTGGTTGAAAGAAATGAAAGTGTTTCAGGAGTAAAAAGTAGACTGGTAATTAAAAGTAGATTGAATTTGATCGAAAGTATCTGGTAATATATATCAGAAGAATTTGATGGGGTTGCTTTTTTCCCCTAGAATTATCTGAGTAAAATAAATAAATTATAGTTAATCCCTAGGATGTAATTCTGTCATATTTCATAAGCTAATCAGTGTTAAACAGTTATTACATTCAGATGGAATTTTGCTCTTATGTATGTGGATGTTCCAGTGACTAAGATTGAAACTCACCCATGTCTGTCCAGCCACATATGTCCAGCCACATGTCTGTGACTTTTTTGTCTTTGTCCTCCCTTATGACTTTCACAGTGAATCCACCTAGAGTGATGAGTGGAACCACCCTTAATTTCTCTTGAAATTAGAAATATACTAGTGGAGCCTAGAGATTTTTTCACTGGTTTTCTCTCATTTTACTATGTGACCAGCCCATCTTCTCTTTCAATCATACATTGAATTTATATTATTAATAAATTTTAATTTGTTTGATAAGAAATCAGGGTTTTAATTGAAGTGGGGATATTATGATATTTCACTCTTGTTTATAAAGTTGACTTCTCATTGTTCTGGATGGTTTTTATTTGATGACTGAACATCTTCTAGTAGTAAGTTTCTTGTAGTAAGTGAGTATAAAAATCATGGGGTGTATAATTACATTTGGGGGATATGAAACAGGTTGGATTAAGTTAGGAAGATGGAAACAAAATATGAAGAGACTGACATAGATATGATTTCCTCATGCAAAGCATGAAGAGAAGAGCAGAAAGAAGGTATATAATGATTTTTTACGTAGTTTGATGTTATTTCTCCTCTGTCTGTAGACTAGTAATTAAAAGTAGACTAGTAATTAAAAGTAGATTGAATTTGATTGAAAGTATATGGTAATATATCTGAAGAATTTGATGGGGTTGCTTTTTTCCCCCCTAGAATTACTAGAGTTAAGTAAACAAATTATAACTAATCCCTAGGATTAGTTATAGGATAACTAATGTTTGTGTTTGTGCCAGTCATAGCTGACTTCATAAAGTATCATCTGAGAGTTCGTTACATATCCTTTAGGTGTTAACCTCATTAGGTAGTGATACCCAGATGGTCGTCTTGCTTAGCAGTATAATATACACTAAGTAGAAAATGTGAAATTTAATTTTGGTTGTATTTCAATGATCATTTGGTAATGTCATAATTCTGCTTTCTTCTTTGTTTCTCCTCTAAGGAATTTTGCTTTGGCACCCTCACAGAATGGCTTCACTTCTATAACAAGTGGTTCTACTGTTCCCTGTGGATTTTGAATGGCTTGCTACAGTCCACTGGTTGGCCATGTGTTGTTGCAGTTATGGGCAACTGGTTTGGGAAAGCTGGGTGGGTGTCACTTCCTTCCCTTTTAATTACCTATTAAAGTATTTTATAAAGTAAAGTAGATTATTCAGTCTTGTAAAAAACTCATTTTCCTTGGCTTCCTCATTTTTTACATTAGCTGCATATAGAATCACATAACCTACTTTGCTGGTTTTAAGTATATTCAGAGAGAGAAAGATACTTAAACTTATATACCTTAATACATTGCCCATATCTGGGGTCTGAATAGAATAGAAAATTCTTTAAACCTCATAAAAAACCTAGTGCCTGTTATTTGTCTGAAAAACATACTAACTTATGGGCCTTCTAAGTGCTCTGGTTTGATCAACCCAAATTAGAACTTGGTTTTTGTTTTTCTCATTGCTTGTTAGTGAATTTCATTCAGAGGTTGTAAAAATCATTCAGATTTTGGAGTTAAAAAAATATTTCTGCGTCTGATTTTGTCGTACGTGAACTATTTCCACACATCTCAAGTAACATAATTTAAGTGCTTTCCGACTGTATTTTTGCTTGTGAACATAGTAGCTTAATGTACCAAGTACAGGCTTTCAGCAAATGTGTGAACTATTTTCCCTATCTTGAAAACCCCATTTTTAGAACCTGAAAATGGAGCTCAGTAGTGATCTCTTTGTGATTTTTGCTGTGGTTGAGAAAGAACAAACATTACTTTTATCTTACTGACTTTTAGTTGAATAATAACTTTTGCAAATGAACTACTGGTTGTGATTCAAACCAACTCCTCCTACAAGTGGTTTAACATTTTCTTAGAACAATGTACAGTCTTTTGTTTTGTTTTGTTTTTTTACTGTGAATGAGTGGAACTTGCTTTTATAAGTAGGAATACTGACACATCCCTTTAGTTTCACTGTTAGGAGATTCACCTTCAAGGATTTGTATGGCTCACACCAACAGAGGAGTCCCAGACACATACTGTTTACAAAAAATTGCTTAAACAAAAGTGAAACACTTTATTTAAGTTGCCCTTGCATTTCACCTGTTTGGAGGAGGAAGGGAAAGACTGACACCTACATTTTCTAAATTTAGTGGTGCATTAAAGGACTTTATTACTATTTTGCATATTTAAAATCCCATAAGTACTCAAGTATGTTATTTAACATACATGGGTATTATATGGTTGTATTGATTTTTGAAATCTACCTTATTACATTTGTTAAAGAGTAAAATTAACAATTTTATGGGAATGTATTAGAATGTATTACGCAGTACATTATATTTTTTAAACCTTAAATTTATGGTGAGGGAAATTGTTGTGGTATTTACTAATATGGATTTAATAATCATATAGGATCCTCTTCTAATCCTAATCTCTTTCCTAGGCGTGGAGTTATTTTTGGGCTCTGGAGTGCTTGTGCCTCAGTGGGCAATATTTTGGGAGCATGTCTAGCATCTTCAGTTTTGCAGTATGGATATGAGGTGGGTATTTATTGATTTTGTCGAAGGGGCTACCAGGTAGAAGTTAGTCTGTTACATTTGGTTATCCTCTTTTGTAGGAATATTTGGACATCTATTTAAAACTTTAGCTCTGATGGGTCCTATATCAGAAATTGATCAATTTGTAAGTTAGCTATCACATTTTCTGCCATTGAATGATTCTGAAGTCAGGCACAGTGAAAAAAATCTGCCTTCAAGTCTGCCTTCATGGTAGGCTTTTTCTTTGGACCTTTATTTTTCCATTGTACCTAGATTACCCTAAATGGTTTATGTAGAAAGCTCAAACATTTTGAAACTCCACATTTGATTACTGAATTCAGTTTTTCTCCAATCTCTATGATAATTTACTTTTCTCTTTCACTGTTTTTTTTCCTTATACTCTTTAGGAAATCATTTCCTCCAAGCACTGATCCTTGATCTTCTGCCCTTTTGTATCTATCTTCTTGGAAGCATACCCCTTCTATATCTTCAGCCATCATCTCCGTGATGAAATCTACATTTTAAACTCATCACATATCACGTATTTTTGAAATTTCTACTTGAATGTCCTGCTGTTATTGCCAACTCACTGTATCTGAAAACTAATCCTTCTCCTTAAACTAGTCACTTCCTCATTTCAATCACTCTGGCTCAGTATTTTGGAGTCAAATTTAAATTTAAGTGTCCTTTTCCACTATTTTTGGTTAATAACAAAGACCTACCAATTCCTTCTTCATATTGTCAGCCCTATTTTAAAAATTTAATTTATTCATTTTAAAAAAATTGACAAGCATTTTCTTTATCTTTCATTTCCTTCTTCCTTCTGTTAAACAAGAAAAGAAAGAAAATGAAATTCCTTGTAGCAGTTATGCATAGTAAAGAAAATTCCCTAATTGTCTATGTACAAAATTGTATGTGTCATTCTGCATTTCAACTCCATTGCTTCTCTGGCGTGTGGTGATTGGCATGTTTCATTTTTGCTCTTCTATAACCACAGTTTCTCATTGCATTAATCAGAGTTCTAAAGACTTCCAGAGTGGTTTGTCCTTTGTGATGTTGTTATTCTGGTCCTGTTCATTTTATTTTGCATCAGTTCACCCACATCTTCCTGGTTTTCCCTGAAATTTTCCATTTCTAGTTTGTCAGTTCTTATGGTACAAAATTATTGCATATATTCACATACCTTAATTTGTTTAGCCATTAGCTTAAATTGTTTAGCCATTAGCCAATATGAGAAAAGACACTTAGTTTGCAATTTGAGGCTATTCGGAAAAGAATTTCTATAAATAAATGTTTTTATGCATATAGAGCCTTTTCTTTTTTTCCTTGATCTTTTGAGGTATATGTCTAGCTAGTACTGTTAACTCTGGTTCAGTGGAAGTTAGTCAGCAAGCATTTGTTCAGCACCTGCTATGTACCAGTTACTGTGCTAAATGCTGGGAATGCAGAATAGCCCTTGCTGTCAAGGACCTCAAAGTCTGGTGGGGAAACAACATGCAATAAGCTGTCTGCAAACAAGCTACACATACAGGATAAAAAAGGAGAGATTTTTACTTTATTTAACTGTGGTTATTTCCTTTGTTCCTTTACTTCCTGAATGAAGTTATTGTAAAAATACCCAAAATTGAACTATTATAAAAATACCCAATATTAAATCAAAGCACATGATATATAGGAGGCTATAGTTATAAGAAGAAAATAAAAAGAGTTAAAGGAGAAATTATACTTGTTAGGAAGTTTAGTAAAACATTCCTGACTTCCTTACAGGAGTAAGAAAACACATAGTGGCAAGTTCACCAGCAACTCCAACCGGATCCAAGATGATTTTAAAAATGTATGTAGATAGGTTTTTATACTGAGAGCTGATGAACCACGTCATAAAGATTCTTGAACTCATTCCCATGTATGGAAGTAGAGATCATTTCATCTGAACAGTGGGACTATCTCCAGCAGAACAAATATCTGGAAATATTTACTCTTTAGGGACTTTGGGAGTTTCAGCGTATTACCTCACAGCGCTGTCAGCAGTGCCCAAAAGTGTCTGGTTTTCTGCAGACTCTCCCAGTTGTTGTTCTCTTTCACTGTCATCTTTGCCATCTTATGCATGAGATAGAACCTCAGAGTTGCTTTACTTTGCATTTTTCTAATAGTGATTTGGAGCATTTTAAAATATTTGTATTGATAGCTTAGATTTCTTCCTTTGAAAACTGCCCATTCATGTCCTTTGACCATTTCTCCTTTGGAGAATGAATGGCACCACTGTTTCTTGTTTTATCACCTTATGTAAGAGTTAATGTAATGACTTCCTAATTAATCTTTTGGTTTCCAGTCTTTCCTTCATCAAGCCACCTTTTTTCCACTATAGAGTTGGCAAATTACTAATAATAAGTAATTTGCGTAGTGTTTACAGGTTTGCACATCCCTGCCAGTACAAAATAGTATTGTTCCTATTTTGCAGATAAGCAGTTTGAGACTGACAGGTTGTGGCTTGTTCACACTCATGGAGGCAATGGGTATCTGAGGTGGGATCTGCAGACAGCTAACCTGACTTTGGTCCTTTAGAATAAGTCTTTTCACATTGCTGTTATACTTTCAGAAACACTTTGGAACATAGCATTTCTCTCCCTTAAAAAAATCTTAAATTCAGATAACCCCTCTAAAGAGATAATTTCTAATCTAAGTCCCAAGACTCTTCTTCTTGGCCTGCTTAGCCTTCTGTCATATGCTGCCATCTTTCCTAGTCTGCTTTATAGCCCAGTATTCTCCAACATAAATCCTCTATGCTGCCCAGTTTTGTCTGCCCACTGACTTTTTCTCCTATTCGCTGTGTTCGTTTCTACCTGTGTACCTTTGTATTTGTCTACTTATGCTTTGAGCTACAGAGCGAGTCCTAAATCTTTCATAAAACCTATTCTTGTTACATTGACCAGCAAGCTATAGAATCACTGTAGATGCTCCATGATCTGGCACTGGAAGTTCTTCATCTTTTTGGTGTGTCATGGATCCTTTGTGCAGTCTGGCCCTGAAGCCTCTGGACCACTTCTCAGAATGGTTTTTAATGCCTAATATTTTGTGTGTGTGTGTGTGTGTGTGTGTGTGTGTGTGTGTGTGTGTGTAATTACAAAGAAAACCAGTCATTGAAACATAGTTATGGAAATATTTTTCAAAACAATTTCACAGCCCTCAGGTTGAGATCTAACAGTTGATTGTGAACTATCTTATACTATTGTCTCTCATGTATTATAATAGTTCCTGTCTCATCAAATTATAATGTAAGGTCGAGGGCAAGAATTCATATTTTTTTGAGTTTCCCAGAAGACCCAGCATAATTTTGAATGCAGTATGTTTGCTTAATGAGTAATTTGTGGATTTATATGTGAATTTATAAGAAAATATTTTTATTTTTTCTCTCCTCTAGTATGCCTTCTTGTTAACAGCATCAGTACAGTTTGCTGGTGGAATCGTTATCTTCTTTGGGCTTTTGATATCTCCGGAAGAAATTGGTAAGGAGAAGTAGTCTAATTTGTTCAGAACTCCTCACTGTTAGGGGAAGTATAGGGCAGGGATTTGAAATACTTAACTCTCCTAGGAAGGAAAAATTTTGAAATCTGGTCTACTGATCGAGGGCCCAGTTTTTCTTTACTATAAACATTGTGACACTGCCTTTTGGTGGTGATGAAACAACAGAAAAATACCCTTGGCCCTCAGAAGGATTGAAGAGTAATCCTGATTTGCAAATTCTTAAGATAGTGGTAAGGAAATAAATAATTTTCCATATCTTAGGACTTAGGACTTCCAGTTTACCTATTAGGACTTTTTTATATGGACCACAAATATAGCAGCTTTATTTTTGCATGTGGCTGAGCAACAGTGCCTCTGTGATGTCTTTCCTGAAGAATGTTTATCATTAGAATGCCATTTGTCTCCCTTTCAAATAGGAATAGGTAATTATTAAATAGGTAATAATTAAATAATTAATAATAAATAATTAAATAGGTAATTATTAAAGTCTACCCAAAAAACACCCAACATAACCTTAACTCTATTTCTACCAAGATCGGTCATTCTCAGTATCTTAAAGGCATAAATTATTTTATTTTATTTTATATTTTTACTTAACAGTCATGGGACCGTAGGATTTAGAACTGGAAGGGATCTTAAATGTCCTCTGCTTCGGTCCTCTTATTTTTAAAGAAACCAAGCTACAGAGAGGTTAAGTGATTTCCAGGGTAACCAGGAAGTCACCAGAGTGGGGACTCAAATCTAAGTCCTTTGGCTCTGAAGCCAGTGTTCTTTTCATTGCACTGGGCTCAGTTAGTCAGCAACTATGTATTAACCATCTACTGTGTGCCAGGCGCCATACTGAGTACCAGAAATACAAAGAAAGGCAAAAACCAGTTCTTCTTCCTAATGAGCTTATATTCTAATTGGGAGAGATAGCATGCCAACAGCTATGTACATACAGGATATACATATAAGTAGGGTAAATTGGAAAGAATCTGTCAGGGAAGGCCTTGCAATAAGGGAGACCAGGTTAAAGCTTCCTGTAGAAGGTGGGATTTTAGCTGAGACCCAAGCCAGGCGTTGGAGGTGAGGAAAGAGGGCATTCAAAGCATCAGAGACACCCAGTGAAAAAGGACAGAGGAGATGGTATGTCCTGCAAGGAACAGCAAGGAGGCCAGTGTCACTGGATAGAGTGTGTGGAGGGATAGGTACTATGTCAGGGAACAGGTACTATGTAAGAAGGTGTCAAGGGCCTAGTTTATGAAGGGCTCTGACAGCCAAATGGGATTTTTATATGTGATCTTGGAGCCATTAGAGTTAATTGAGTAGGGGGATGCTTTGTCTTATGTATTTTATTTTGTGCTTGCACATAGGGATCCCAGCTGTTATATCATTCAGCTATTTTAGGACCACAGCAACCACCAGAAAGGAAGATCCTTTGAGGAACATGGAGTGTTCCTCAAAATAATCTAATTAAACTAGATTATCATTACTTCATCAGTCCCTGGGAGTGATGTGTAAGGTTCATGAAATTGCAGTGGATAAAACCATCTTATTTAGGTCTCTTTAAAAAATTAAATGTTTTATTAGTATTATAATTATATATAATATATTATTATATTATATAACATTAAGCAATGGTATAAATTGTCTGGTTAGCTTAAGGGGATAGGGATAACATATATGTCAGACTATTTGACATTTTATTCAGTCACAACAGGCTAAAAGAAATTAGGGTGAGACATATACACTGCTTATCCTATAAATGTTTTGTCTTTTTAAAAACTAAATTTAATTTTATCTTACATTGGCAAGCAAAGGCTTTGGAATTATGTAATCAAGGGCACAAGAGCAGAAAATAAGAACAATCAACATGCAAGATGAAAAGACTCCAAACCCAAGATTGTAAATAATTATACGTGTCTGTAGACTAGCTGTTTACCATCCCTTAAAATGTGTATATTTAACATAACCTGCATTGTCCTTTTTGACTTCTTTACAATGTATCTAATATGGATTTATTACTACTACTGTGGTCTTTAACAGGTATAGTTAATGTATATATCATGCCCTTGGTTCTCCTTTTTTACATTCTAACTCATTTTAGCTAAGATTTCCTATTTTTAAAAAATTATGGTAACAGCTTAATGAAATGTGTGTGTTAAGGAGAAAGATCATAGTCAATATATGACTTCATGCTTTAAGGCCATATCTTTGTACATTTTAGGTCTCCCAGGAACTGAGGAAGAAGAAAGTTCTGAAGATAACCCTTGTAGACCATTAATTAACAATGCTGACAGTGAGGATCATGAGCCCAATTATTCAATCCAAGACGTCAGTACAATCCACGAGCCCAAGGCAATCAGCTTTTACCAGGCTTGTTGTCTTCCTGGAGTTATGCTGGTAAGGACCACTTATTTCATTAATGCCTGCCCTTTGGTATTTACCCTGAAGGTCATCGATGCCTGGCATTGAAACATCCTTGAGTGCTTCTCTCCTTTTTACAGCTGCCCCAGAAAGATTGGGAGTATTTTGCCACTTCTACTTGAAGCTTAAAATGAGATTGCTCAGTGGTTTTTTGTGATACATTCCAGTGTCACCACAGCCCTTATAGTAGAAGGGAGTTAGGAAAGCTTTTCCTAATGTCTTAACTAAATCCCTTCTGCAAGTTTTTCAGTCTTGATGTGGAATTTCAAGTACTTCAGTGGAATTAAGAGATCCAGATTATGTTTCTGACTTGGCCTGCTAACTTTCTGTGTGGCCTGCTGTAGGCCACTCAGAATGTCCTTGCTTTTTAGATCCTCCTTGCTCTGTGGAATAAATATGTCACATTTACCTTATATATCACACTAGGTTATTTTCTTTGGAATTTTAGTGTGAGATTATAAAGCCCATTAGCTTTTTAGAATAAGAATACTTTACAAAGTGGTATTGCATCTTTTCCAAGTAGGCTCAGTATTTACAAATGACCAGATTGCACCTCTGCTCTACTTATTGAATCCATTATTATTTACCCTTTTCTCCAGACAATGGTAACAAGTATTTTCACCCAAATGCTTTAAGTATGAATTAGTCCCTAAACACAAATTTACATAATTTCCTAATCGCAATTAAATGTGAATAATATGGGTATTATCTTTGCAAACTTTAAAGTGCTGTATATGTAATTAGCTATTATTGTTATGTTGTTAGTGATGATAATAATGGAAATAAAATAGAAAGGAGATAGAGTGGGTTGTTTTTTTTAAGGCTAGTTTCCCAACCCCTTTATTTTGTTTTTTTAGATATTCCATCATAAGTCAACTTATAACCCTGCCTTCTGTCTATGTATATATAGTCCTTCTTACTGCCCTAATAGTGATAAAGTTCTTAAAAGTTATAAGCATCATCCTTCCTTTTAGGAATGTAAACAGTTTAACCTTATTGAATCCCTTATGATTTCACTTTCCTGTTTTTTTATGCTTCTCTTGAGTGTTGTATTTGAGCATCAGATTTTCTGGTCAGTTCTGGTTTTTTCATCCACAGTGCTTGAAAGTCCTCTGATTCATTAAATATCAGTGTTATTTTTTTTTCCCCAAAGGATTATACTGTTTTGCTTGATGGGTCATAACTTGGTTGAAATCCTAGCTTCTTTGCCTTCCAGAATATTATATCCCAAGTCAAGTCCTCTAATAAAGAAGCTGCTATGTTATCCTGACTATATTCCATGATATTTGAATTGTTTCTTTCTGGCTGCCTAACAGTATGTTCTCCTTGACCTGGGACCTCTGGAATTTGTCTATAATATTAAGATCTCTTTCTGGAGGTGTTTGGTAGATTCTTCCAATTTCTGTTTTACCCTTTGGTTCTAGAATACCAGGGTAATTTTCCTTGAAATTCCTTGAAATATGATGGCTAGATTCTTTTTGATCATGACTTTTAAGTAGTCCAATAATTCTTAAAATTATCTCTCTGAGGGCTGCTAGGTGGCACAGTGGATAGAGCACTGGCCTTGGAGTCAGGAGGACCGGAGTTCAAATTTGGTCTCAGACACTTATTAGCTGTATGATCTTGATTAACCTCAATTACCTCCCTTCTCCCCTTCCTCCCAGCCCCCCAAAAAAGAAAAAAACAACCATGGTAAACAAATAAATACTCTCTCCTAGCTTAATTTTCTAGGTCACTTGTTTTTCCAGTGAGATATTTAGCATTTTCTTCTATTTTTTCATTCTTTGATTTTTGTTTCATAATGTTTTATGGAGTCATTAGCATCCACCTGCCCAACTCTTGATTTTTAAAGAATTAATTAATTCTCAACTAGGTAATTAACAATGATTAATAATTAATAGATAATTTAATTAATCATTAATTAAGGAATTCTTCAGTGATCTTTTCTATCTCATTTTCCATTTTGCCAGTTCTACTTTTTAAGGAGTTGTTTTCTTCAGTGAATTTTTGTATATCTTTTTCCTTTTTTTGTGCTTCCTTTGCCAAGTAGTTGACTCTGTTTTCATGATTCTCTTGCACCACGATTTCATCATTCATTCCCAGTTTTTCTTTTATCTCTTATTTGGTTTTTAAAATCCTTTTTGAGATCTTCCAGGAATTCTTTTGGGCCTGAGAACAATTCGCATTTTTCTTTGAGTCTTTGCCTGTAGCCAGTTTGACAAACTCTTCTGAGTTTGTGTTTTGATCTTCCCTGTCACTATAGTAACTTTGTTATTATACTACAAAAAGAACTCTGGTCAAGTTCTTTTTGTTTGTTGCTCATTTTCTAATCTATTTGGTGACCTTTAACTTTATGTTAAAGTTGCACTCTGCTACTCTGCCAAGCTTCAGCATTTTTGTGGTGCTATTTTCAGAACTAAATCTGGGGACCCGCAAGTTTTCAGTTTTTCCAAGGTAGTATTACTTAAAGAGAGGTGTGATTACTGCTCCCCTGGCCTGGGCTCTGGTCTTTGAGTGATTACAAAACACTCTTCCACCCTAGAACTGTGACCAGGAACTCTACTCCCTTACAGTTGCATACCTGTAGCATGCTAGTTTCTCACCCTGGGACTATGACACAGGCCTGTGACCCAGCTCCTTGTATGGGCAGTGCAACAGAATCCTGCCCCTAATGCCAGCAAAGTGACCCTTATAATCTCCTTTTGATCAGTTGTTCAGGCTCCTTACTTTCTGTGGGCTAAGAGCTCCAGAAGTCTGTGCTGCAGATTCTGATGCCCCCAAAGCCCTTACTACTGCTGACTTGTGCTGGCTGACCTGCTGCTGCTTACTCAGAGCTGCCTGCACTGGACTGTGCTCAACTCTCCCTCCAGTGAGATGGACCTTTCCTATTGACCTTCTAAGTTGTTTTGGGCTGGAAAATTGTTTTATTCCCATCCTTTTGTTGATTCTGCTGCTCTAGAATTGGTTGTGAGGCATTATTTTAAAGTTGTTTGGAGGGGAATTTGGGAGAACTCAGGTGAGTTCCTGCCTTTGCTGTCCCATCTTATGCTACAACTTTTAAGTGTTTCCTATGACTTCACTCTTTCATGTAATTTAAATTCAGAAAATGATTTAATGTGCTCATGACTAAATATCAAAGCCTTCTGCTATGTTATTTGTACTGAAACAAGCTTTTGTTTCAGTAGCTACATGTCTAAGGATATAAAGGGAGCCTAGTTAACCTCTATCCATTGTGCTTGTGACAGCTGGTCTGGATAAAATGATGAACATGACTTGGATTGGGGTGAGGGGGATTCGAGGTGGAGTGGAAGAGAGCCTTTTCCTCTAATGGCGGAATACCTGACTGCTCCAGTGAAAAGATTGCATAAGCTAGACACACTCAGAACTTAGTTGGCCTGCTCATTCTACCTTCTCCTTGGATGCTAAGTGTTAGTTTTTTCTAGTCACTGCTATACTGGACATTGAAATCCTAGCTCTAGCCCTATTTTAAGGCAGTTGCAACTTTTTTTCACCTAAAGGAGAACCATATGACAAATTTTGTTCTCAGTTTGAAAGATTAGCAATTTGTTGAATATTTGTATTGTAAGCTTGTAGAAATTATTATGTAGGTGTATTTTTAATAACTAATGTTCTAGTGATTGACTTACGAACTACATTGTTTAGTCATAGTATCCAAGTGTAAATATTATATAAACTTTTTAGGAAATAGTCAATGAAAATGTTACTTGTAACAGAAGCAGTAAGGTTTACTAGATGCATTAATCTGCTGCATATGCTTGCTATGGAGTACATACTATTTGTGTACGTGTATGACTGATCCTTCTAATCAGGGTATAGATAGAATGTGCCATTCCCCAAAGGCTCTGACCATTGGTGTGTATACTCTTCTAGAAGCCTGAAGGAAGTAGTGGGGGAGGCCGAATGTGAAATAAGTAGGTGTATATATCCTGTGCTAATGATGCGTCACTTTCTCATGCTTCTCTAGCAGCTGAGGAAGAAAAGGAGGGTTGGGGAGGATTGGGATAAAGATAGGGAAACAGGGATTTGTAAAAGTGTTTAATTTCTAGTGCTGTTGGATCCAGATTCCTTTAACACCGCCAAAATAAAAAAAACAAAAACACTTAAGTTGCCTTTTTGCGTTTTATTACTTATTTATTGGTTGCTGAATATTTTTTCCTAGTATTCCTTGGCCTATGCCTGCTTGAAGTTAGTGAATTATTCCTTCTTCTTCTGGCTGCCTTTTTATCTGAGCAACAACTTTAGATGGAAGGAGGCTGACGCTGACAAACTCTCCATTTGGTATGATGTTGGAGGAATTATAGGTACGCTTGGGAAATACCTTTAATTTCTTTTACTGTGTTAAAAAAAAAAAAGTCTGGACATCATTTAAAATGTAATTTTTTGTTTCATGCCCTGTGTTCTAGAAGATCTTCCCACTCTAGAAAATAGGTAAACCCTGCTGGGGGAAAAAGTCTACAAGAAAGGAACGGTAGAATTAAAGGAATCCCTGTGGGGTTGGATTTTTGGGGGGAGGCTCTTTGTTGGTCTCTTATTGATTAAACTGTTCCTCTGCCTTAGTTTGTTAGGTAGTATTTTTAAAATTTATATTGTTCTTCTAAATGTAGTAGCCTCCTCCCTCCTATCCAGAGCTATTTCAAAGCACTGTAGTTAATTCTTTGTTTCTTTAGATCAAAGGTAGAATGGTTATGCTCATTTATTTTCAGCCTTCTCAGCAAAAGGTGAAATAATGGCCTAGTTACAGATTATAGGAGCAGGAATGAGATAATAACAGTGGGGAACCTTCCTGCATGTTACACAGGGGCTTCATTCTAAGCACCTTGGTTCTAATGGGGTGGGGGTGCTGGGCTCAGGTAGAAGTAAAATAACAGATTACTGATAAAACTGAAGTAGATCATGAGCGCTCCTTAGATAATGTTGAAATCTGGATAGAAAGTACTTGGAGCGCATAAAAGGAAACAGCTCAAGTGGTGTCCTATTCCATTTCAACTTTTTACACTGAATTTTAGGCCACAAGCTTGAACGGTTAGTTTTGCTCCTTCCCTGTGATTTAGAGTAGTGTAGACTTACCTGCTGACAAGGAAATATTTGGATGAATTCATATCTTCCAGAACTTTAAGGAGTTGTTTGTAAAAGTTGAATCGGATGGGTGTGGGTCACTTCCGCTGGCCTACCATGCATCCTAGGGCTGTGAGCCAACCAGCCATGATTGCTACACTTCTTACTTGGTGGATTTTTACTGAGTGAAAAATAAAATTTAGGAAGAATATGCATATGCTTTAGATGGATAATAATTAGAGCATTGCTTTTTGTATTGATGATAATGTTCATCATCATAAGCTTACATGGGAACGAAATACCCCAGGGAATTTTCATAAAAGAAGTCACCTTATGAGGAAAACTTTCTAAGAATATAAGGCATTTTTTTAGATGAATAGGTTATAAATGATCCTAATGATTAGACAAGAGAAGAACGAGAGGGATACTAGGCAGATAAGACACAACTAAATAAGGATGAAAATATTTGTATTTTTCTTTGAAGGTGGAACTTTACAAGGCTTCATCTCTGACATGCTACAGAAAAGGTCGCCCGTGCTAGCTGTGAGCCTGCTTCTGGCAGTTGGGTCCCTGTTTGGCTATAGCCGTGAGTATACTTTTGTACAGAAAGTGCCTTTCTGGACTTTGAAGTAAAGGTGCCTCTAGTCTGAGGCCAGTCTGGGGGCATTTGCCTTGAAGCAAGCTGCACAGGGATAATATAATGCCTTTGCAGCTGATTGTAAATGTCTGGAAAAGCCGTCATCATGTAGTTTTGTTTTTGTCTCGGAGGAAACTAGCGTCTCATCTGCTTTGTGGATTTTTTTAGAAGAGCTTTCTTGCTAGCATACATGCTTTGTTTAAGGACAGGCTCCAGAGAGTCAGCATTGCTGCCAATAAAACAATAAAAGGGCCAGAGGTTTCCAAAGAGGAGAGATGTAATTAGTAGGTGTGGTATATGTGGTTGAAGATAATGTTGAGGTGGGAGAAGAGTTCCTTCTTGGTTTATAGAAGTCTTGTTGCGTATGACTTTCAACAAGAGGCAGAAGTTTCCCAGCCAGAGAGGGGCGAAGGAGGGGAAGGGAGGCAGGGTCTTATCAATTTACAATCTCTGTGAGCTTCACGGAGTGTTAGGTCTTTGTGCTGCTGAATTGTGGCCGATGGAACTCTTAAAAGCCAGTGTGTTAACGGACGAACATCCTCTCTTTGCAGGTTCTCCAAACAATAAGACTATTAACGCACTTCTAATGACTGTTACAGGTATGGTATGCTTGACCAAACTCATTATAATATCAAATTAAATATCAATATAAAACTCATTATAATTATCAGTATTAGATAGACGTACCTTCTCATTTGATAATTTGGACTATGTTTATTTAATGGTAGCTGTTGATTTAAGTGGAAAGAAAGATGTGAACTCATCCAGGTTATGTTTCTGCAAAAGTAAGATGATTTGTCCATTTAAGACACAAGATTCCTATTAGTAAAGGACTAATCTCTGAGTTAGTAGTTGATTGATTTGAAGATTTTTCCCAGATCAGTTATTGCTGCCGCAGGTGTTGATATTTCAGGAGAGACACCAGTCCTGCTGGGGCCTAAATAAAGGGAAATAACCTGCTGGGCACTTGAAGGGAAGGCATTGCCCTCTAAACAGGAGGTGGGGAGAGAAAGATGGAAACTACTAAAGAAAAAAAACAAAACTCCACCTCCCCCCCAGCCCCCTACCCCCTGCGCTTTCTAAGCAGTTCTGCCTTTATGGAGACAGCACCAGAGAATTATAGAGTTCCTTTGGGAAAATTTAAAGTCACCCTCTATCTCAAATGATTTAATGAAAAGACATTTAATTGTATATTATGCTTCAGGAACTTGTGTTAGAAATGCAAATATTTTTTTAAAAGACGTTCCTTGCCCTGGAGGAGCTTACATTCTATGGGAAAGTCATAAGTCTGGAGAGAAGTGAATAGGGAAGAAAATTTTGTTCTAGAGGATTGGAAAGTGGAGGAAGGGAATATATGGAAGGTGTGGCTGGCAGATGGTGACCTTGGGTGGCTGAAGGAGATATGGAGCTGTCAAGCATGACCTGAAGTGCATTTAGACTCGATGAGGACATGCCTTTGTTAAGACCCAGATTACTTTGTGACTTGGTAGCTTTGTCGTTTGATGTTTTAAATCTTGGTTGCTTTTTTCTGTTCCTTCTTCAGTCTTGTGTATGATTTTTTTTTTGAACATAATATCTATTTTTATTACCAAAACATGAGAATGACATCTTTTTATTACACTCTTTTAAAACTTTCATACGGGTCAAACCTGCCTCAACATTAATTCAATTCAACAAGCATCCCTTGACTGCCTTTTCCGTGCAAAGCACTGGGTGGGGTGGCAGGACATAGCTAGAAGAGTAAGACCCAGTCTCTGCCTGCAAGGTGCTTCCTTGTATGAAAGCCAATAAATTATATCAATCAGAGGGGTGGGCTTTTGTATGTTTTTAACTCAAGAACATGGAGCTGGTCGTGACAGTCAGCTAACATGTTAACCTTGAATTGTGGGAATTGTTAGGTGTTGTTTTTAATTGAGGCATTCTGCTTCCCAAACCTTGTGTATGATTTTTTAAAAAATCTAAATGAAATTCTCTCTGCATCCACTTCAGGGTCTCTGAACAGAGTAGCCCCTCTGTTTCTTGCTCATTTCCTTAGTTTCCCTAGACTTTTTTCCCAACTTTCTAGCCATCCTGGCATGATCTTCCTTGTAGAATTTTAGACCATAGGATAATATTTATCCTACTTCTGAATATTTGAAATCTTTTCTCTCCAAATCTGGTGCATGTGTCAAACAGTTCCAACTTTCCTCTCTTTTTACAAACTCTAAGACAGGGTAATGATTTCCTCCCAAAGTTTCCCTCTTTTCAGTCCCAGCAACATGTTAACATGTTCTTCCATGTTAACTTACAGGATCAGTAGAGGTGGAAGGGCCATGTAGTCAAACCTTGTCACTTTCAGAGGAGGCAGTTGAATCTCCTAGGGAGGTTTATTTCAAACACACTCCTAGAAGTTAGACCTGCAGGACTCCTGAGAGGTCATCCAGCCACTTAGAGATGGAGAAACTGAGGCCAGAAAGATATACAGGTGGTTAAGTTGCAAAACCAAATCCACTGTTTTTTCTCTAATAGCCCATGGATTCATAGATAAATAAACCAAGGCCCAGGAAGATAAGCAGCCTCGACAGGGTCTCCAGGCTTAGATCCATCCTAGGCTGTCTTCCCTTTGCACTTACTGTTCTTGGACCTTAGGATTCTCATCTGTGGAATGGGCACAGTAAGATGACTCACCCTGTGTGGCTCCCAGGGTCATCATTGTTAGTGTTTAATGCTGCCTGTATCAGTGAGGTCTGAGGTCCACACTGTATGCCCTCCCTCATTCAAGTATTCATGGTAGCAGATAGACTTCTTAAGTACCTGGATGAATTCACCTGCAGATGTGAAATTCTTAGAAAGTTCTGGTACCTCTTCAACTTTGCTAATCCATTAGTTAGCACTGTGATATTGAACAAATTCCTTAATCTCTCCTATCCTCAATTTCTTCATCTTTAAAATGGGGGTTCTCATCTGCTCTGAAGTAAGAAAGTTATGGGTATAGTAGAAACTGTTCATAATTGATATCTAAAAGCAAATCTGTGAAAGTTCAGGTATCTCCATTACACAGTTGTGCCTAATCTCTTCTTACTTCAGAATAAGACAATAAACAGTGACCACCATATACAGAAATGTAAACTCTGGGCCTGTAGGACTGACATATCTGTCAGCAAAGCAAAGAGGGACCATGCAGTGGGCTTTATCTAACATGCTAAACTGAATCCGGCCTACAAACTGCTTGAGAATTTTTAAAGATAAATGGCCCCATGACAGACTTGTACCTCATTCCCAAAAACCCATCCACACACTTGCTTTGCCCCTGCCACAGACACAGCCTTCCAGGTGACATCTAAGACTCATTCCCTAAGAGTGGCTGCAAGCATGTCACTAGCTCCTGGAGGAACAGATTCTCCCTGTGCTCACTTAATTACTTTTTTCCATGAAATGCATGTTTCCCTCCTTAGATGTCCCCCTTCTGATGAAGCCAAGAAAAAGCTATCATAGATTGCATATGAAAAGATAGAGAGTTGTCAGTGAAGCAGTCGTAAGGTGCTGCTGCTAAATTTATTTCAGGAGCTGTTGTACCTCCTAATGGTGATTGAAGCACTCCCCAAGGGGCTATCCAAACTACTGCATTTTATTGGAATTTTCTCATGTTGACTGTTGCTTAAAGTAGGACAGCTATTGGTGGCCTTAAAAGCATTTTAGTTACAAAAGTTTTTATAATTAAGTTTTTTTTATGGGTTTGTGTTTGAGTTTTTGGTAATAGGGTGTGACCTATATTTGGACAAACCAGTAGAATTTCCTCTTTTCCAGTGAATACTCAGAGGTGTAACTAACTTTTTGTGCTTTACAAAATATGATGGGAGCAAGCAGTATGAAAAGTGCTCCGAAATCAACTTTTTAAAGGCAAATTCAGTTGGAAATATAGAAAGAAATCTTGGGTCAGTCAATCAGTAAGCAGTAGGGCCGCTTTGCTGGGGCTGCAGGCTGAAGGAGGAAGCCCAGGATGATCTGATAACTTTCTGTTCTGACTGATTGTTCTTAATTTAGTGCTAAGTCCATTTTTTTTTTCTGTTCTGCTGTACTGTGCTTCCCAATGCCCTCTGAATTTTGGCAGATGTCCTCTAATTTTGGTACCTTCTATCACTGCCCCGGTCACCATGCCCCATTTAGGACTCTGTGCCAGTGGTTTCGGTAGTAAGTGTTGTTATACTCCATGGAAACTGTACAATGGGGGTTCTCTAGATGTTTGGGTTTCATATACTCTAAAAGAAGGGAGTCTAGGGTTCAGATACTTCTTAACTTTCGTATTCAAGGCTTTTCACAGTGGGGTTCCAAACTGCTTTTCCCAGCATTGTTATCCTATGCATTTTAGTTTTTACCTGTTTTCCAACCAAGTTTTTCGATTTACTGTTCCCCAAACATATCCCTTGTTTTCTTACCCCGGAAGGCTCAGAGGATAATAGGATCTTAGATTTAGGGCTGGAAGAGATCTCAGAGACCATCTCATCCATGCTTTTGCTTACACCATTTAGGTGCCCTTCCCCCACATCTATTCTCTTTAAGGACCAGCTCAAATGCTTTAATGTTGCCTTCTCTGATTCTCATGGATTATTGTATCTCACACTTGTATTCCACTTTATGTTATTATTTTCTTTGTATCTTCGTACAAAACAATATCCCTACCTCTTTCAGCACTCTCCCACCACATACATACTCTTTGAGTCTAAAACCCATATTTTTCTTGAACCGCTACCTCTGGGGCAAGCAAATCAGACAGCTTACCTGAAAAAGCAAGATATTTTGGAGGAGAGACAGAGGACCCTACCTCTGTTCCCACTCTGACCTTGGTGGAGGTACCCAGGATCCTGAGGCCAAGAACTCTGGGAATAGTGGTGATCTCCAATCCACAGCCCCCACCAGGGAAGAAGAGGCCTACCATCCTTGCCACCAACAATGCTAACTGCTGACCAGTTGCCATCGTGGAAATGACATTGAAGAAGGCCCATTACCCTCTGCTTCACCACTATACCCTGAAGACAATGAGAGCTCTCCCATCTGACTTGGAACTGAAAGGCCCTTATATGTGTTCTCTCCCTTATTGAAACATGAATTTGATAGTAAGACTGTCTTCACTTTTCTAGATATGTTTCCAGTCCTTATCACAAGGCTTTGTACATAATGCTTAATATATTTTCATTTATTCACCCATGTCAGTATCTCCCTTATTGTCTAGCAGTGTGACAAGCACATAGGGCCTCACTAAGTGTTCAGTTGGATCGGTCAGTTTGAAGAAAATAAAACCCTTGGGAAAAAAAGAAGCTGGAGGTGAAGGCACTGCCATTCTTGCCTTCTTGTTATCTTTTGCCTCTATTTTAGAATGTCTTCCTGTTGTAAGATAAAGATGATATTGTGAGACTTTAGCAGTTACCCTGAACAGTGCCTACCTTTCAGAGTTGTTGTGAAAATCTAATAAGATGATATTTACAAAGCACTTAGCACACAGTGTCTGGAACATAGTAGGTACTATATACTTACTCTCTTCCCTTCTTTCCACTTGCTTTTTTATTCTGTTTACATTTTCAGGGTTTTTCATTGGAGGACCTTCAAACATGATTAGTGCTGCTATTTCTGCGGATTTGGGTCACCAGGAGCTGGTACAGGGAAGCAGTGAAGCTTTGGCCACAGTGACAGGAATTGTTGATGGAACTGGGAGTGTTGGAGCAGCAATGGGCCAGGTGAGATTATCAAAGGAAAATTTTAATGTTCAAGCATGTTAAATATTTCTCTGAAGATGGAGGCATTCATCTTTACTTTACAGTATATAGTGTTACAGTGTATGATGCTTCTGCAGTAGTATCCTGGAGTTCAACTTTTTATCTTCATGGGTGTCAAAAGCTTGTGACTTGTGGGGAAACCTTGCTTTCTCTCACCTTGTGCCATAACTTTTCCCCTATCATAGAGCCTTCCATAGCCATGGCCCATTGTTCTCTTTTTTTCCTAGCCTCTGAGAATGAGGTTCTCCCCTTCTTGCAAGGCTAACCCCCTTTGTTGGTGCCTTTGAACTCATCTCTTCCCATCTCCTTCAGGATCTTGCCCCCATCAGTCATTCCCTTTCTTTGTCTGCTGACCTCTTCCCTGCTACCTGTAGATATGTTCACCCTTCCTTTGCCATCCTTTTGAACTCACTGTCCCTTTTACTGCCAGAATCCTTGAAAGAGTCTCCTTTTCTGGTTGTCTCCACTTCTTTACCAATGCTCCCTTCTTGCTTCCAACCTCACAGCACTACTGAAGTGACTTCAATAAAAGAGATGTGGTCACTGCTCTCCTGGCTTGTGCTTTGGTCTCTGAGTGACCACAAGCACTTGTTTCTGCCTTAGAACTGTGACCAGGATCCCTACTCCCCTGCAATTGCACACTCTCTGTGTGCTAGTGCTTCTCACACTTGGACTTGTAAGATTTGGAAAGGTCAGTCCCCAATTCCATGAGACACATGCCCTCTACATCACTGCAATAAGCTTCAAAGAGGATCTTGTCATAAAGCCTTTAAAAAGGCTTATGGTTCCATCTGAAACGTTAGCTTCTGGGCTAACTGTGCATTGTGCAGTTCTGTGCATATGCGTATTTATGTGTCCTGCCTTTCCCTTTATCCCTCCTTTTCTTTTCCTTCAGTGATACTGGTTCATTACCACTTTATGTGAAACCTTGAGCCTTTTCAGATCTCAGCCCTGGCTGACTGGGCTTTGGGTATCCTTCTCCTTTTCAGATAATATTCACATATCATCACTAGATAAGCCTTATGTGTCCTTTTTTGTCACAGAAATCTTGGAAGGTGTAACACATGTGTGGAGAACTGGTGGCATGTGGCTTCTAGAATCTTGGGTGTGGCCTTTTGACTCATTCAAGTTTTATGGGACAAATTCTTTTATTAAGGGGATTTATTCTGTGAAGTTTGGAGTCAGTCCAAGGACTGCATTTGAGGACCTAGATGACCACATGTGGCCTTGAGTCTGTAGGTTTCCCACTCCTGGTTTAATTTCTCTCAGAATCTAAAGTTATTAAAACTTAAAAATCTACTGAAACTTTTAAGACCCTATATATAAGATGGTAGTAAGATCCCTAGTTCAAGTATTGTATTTGAGAAGTGAGAGACCTGTGCATATCCTTTGAATACCATTACTGCCCCAAGGAGAACAAAGGAAAGGACCCATATGTGTAGAAATATTTATAGCAGCTCTTTTTGTGGTGGCAAAGAAATTGACACTAAGGGGATGCCCATTACTTGGGGAAGAGCTGAACAAGTTTTGGTATTTGAATTTGATTGAATACTGCTGTGTTGTACTGTTGCTGTATATCAAATGATAAAGTTTCAGAAAAGTCTAGAAAGACTTATAGAAAATGATGCAAAGTGAAATGAGCAGGAGAAAACTCTACACAATAACAGGAATATTGTAAAGATGATCAGCTGTGAAAGACTTAGTAAACGATCACTACAATGACCTAATACAACTTAACGTATTTATGATGACAAATACTTTCCGCCTCCAGAAAGAGAACTAGTGGACTCAGGGCAAATTGAAGTATATTTTTCCTTTGTTTTTCTTATTCTTTATTTCCCCCTGGAACATGGCTAATTCAAAATTATGATTTATATAACTCCTTGTGTATAATGGATATCAATGATGAGAATTTGCAGCTTAAAATTAAACATAAAAGTAAAAAAAATTTTAAAGTGAAAGATCTACTTACCAGCTTAGGAAAGGGTTTTATAGCTTTTGTAACGGAAAAAAGTCTGAAAATGTTCATCTTGTCCTTCTAAGTGGTGAAGTGGATCAAAGTTAAACCTTTTGAACTGATAATTGTTACCTGTCATACCTGATAGGAGACAGTTGGGTTTGGGAAAAACTCTTGTGTATGGAGTGAATTACTAGGTTTTCAAAACTGGGCATTAATAGAAAACTTCACTACCTTTTAATCCTTTTGAATGGTTTTGTTTGATCTTCTGCATTCACTTTTATTAGTGCATATACAATCATATTGTGATCTATCCTTTTATGTTCAGTTTTTAGTGTCTTTGATTCAGGACAACCTAGGCTGGATGTGGGTTTTCTATTTCTTCATTTTAATGGTAAGTGTATATATTCTTTACTAATTTTTAAAAATTCCCTATTATCTTAAGAGTGTATTTTAAAGACATATAAACAAGGAAAGAACTGATTTTTTTTTCTTAAAGATTCATTTATAAAAAGTACCATATTTATCAGTCCATAAGGTACCTCTTTTTTCAGGGGAAAAATGGGCCTAAATTAGTCTGTATTTTATATTCCATTCAATGTTGGATCTCTTATTCAAGGAAAATCAATAGTAGAAGACAAATTAGCATCATTGACTATTAATTTACCCAGGATTATCCCCTGGTGAAAGTCAATTTTCCCTAAATTCTCATATTCTATAACAGTCCACTTATTCTAGGTACAGGTAGCTACAAGCCATTACTTGTCTGAGAGCCTCAACGGGAAAACCCTCTGGATACCTCAGCCTCTCCTTGTGGCCAACACTGGAAGCTTATTGAAGCTAATAGTAGAGTTACAACATTAGGATAAAGATGATAATAGGTAGAAAAATACCACACTTGTGTTTCTATGCTGTCACAGAAGACATTTCACTTCCCTATAGTATCATCCATTGTCTAGAAGTTGGCAATCTTTAGTACCCTACAAGGCTATATAAGTCTCAGTATTCATGGCACTGGAAGTGTCTTATGTCATCCTTCTAGTTCTCATGGTGGAAAGAAAATAGGATCAATAATTTTAAAATCCTCTTTTTAATCCTAATTCCATCAATGATATGCTATGTGGGCAAATTATTTTATTTTTTTGCCTCAGTTTTTTCTTCCACAGAATTGAGAAATGACTACATCCATCCAGATAGGATTTTCTACAACATTCTAAGAGAAATTAAAGTGTGTGTGTGTTTTTCTGATACTGTTTTCTTTTCACAGACAAGTTGTACGATTCTGTTCATCTCACCATTAATAGTGAGGGACATAAGATCTCTTGTGCTAAGAAGATAAGGCATATGTTGATTGAATGACCATTGCCCCTGGGAGAGAGGCTATTGTAGAAGAAGGACACAAACTGGACTGTTATTTCAATTTCTTTTAAGTCACTATATTTGGAGGAAACTACTTGGTGGGATAGCCTGCTGGACTTGGAATCAAGAAGACCTGTTTTCTATTCCTGCCTCAGACTCAGCTGTGTGACCCCAGACACGCCACTTAACTTCTGTCTGCCTGCTTCTACCTCCTAGGGTTGTTGTGAGGATTAAATGAGATAATGCTATGTAAGGCACTTTTTAAATCTTGGAGTGCTATGTAAATGGTAACTGTCATTACTGTTGTTATGGGGGAAAGGGAAATTGTCCAAAATGGCTTGGCATAAAACTTAGAGTTAAACCTAATCGAGCATTCAGCATTATCAGCCACTGGAGAAGCAGACTCTGAGCAGCCACAAGGCAGAGCAACTGTCTACACTACATAAAAATGGACTGACTAGCCTCTGTGGCTGCAGGATGCTCCATTTTAGTTCTCCTGCTCTTCTGGAACTTCTTCAGGTATAGCTGCATCTATTTATTCTCCAGCAAACAACACTAAACCTTGAGTTTTCGAGTTCAGGAAGTTAAGTGATGATGAGGAACCATAATTTTATATCAGTGAGCTGCTTCAGCTCTGTGATTTGCTATGGTTTTTTGTCCATGGTGGCAGTGAATTAAAGGAATAAGTGATACTGGAAGCATTCTGTTCCCATCAAGTGCATGAGTTGGACTTGAGAATTGTTTTAAGTCTTCCTTGGCTGAAAAATTCCTCTGGTATTTATTTTACTTCTTAGGGGAAAATGATACAACATACTTAATAACTTAATCACCAGCTCTCTAGCTTTAATTCATTACTATGGCCACTCTTTCAATCCACTTGGCTTCATTAAGAATTACTTTAACTCCTGGAAGTACTGATGATCCTTCCTTTTCAAGGACTTATAAGGTAGATTAATTATCTTGGACATTCCAAAGTATAACTAGCAGCTCCAGTATGTAGTGGCGCACATTTGCTGGCAGGGGACTTTAATAACTAATGTAAATGATTTATGATCTTCAGCCCTGTTATTAGGCGATTGATCTGTGTTCCAGGTGAGCTCCCTAAGCCATTTCAGCAGAGAATCAGAATGGGAAAGGAGGCAGGGGCTTAGTTATGGAAGGGAACATTGGGAAAGGTTGAGAATTGGTAAGGTCTGGTAGGCAGCTGTTCTATAAAAAAATGAAAACCATCTCCAAGGACATGTATTTCTGTGCTAGTCACCAGCATTAAAGTCATTGTGTGTATGGTTGAGGAGGGCAGGGTTTAATTATGTAAACTAGCTGGTTATAGGGGAAACGTGCAATTTTTGAGGTATTTCTGTGTATGGACTTGGAAAAAGAATCACTTATCGACCAGATTTCTCATTGTTTTGTTACGTAATGCTGACAAAAAGGGAAACCTTCTTAGTGAGCTGACAAGGGCTGGAAGTCATCAGAAAAGAAAAATATACTGACTTTTATTGTATTTTTAAAAAATTTTCAGCTCCGAATTCTTTCTCTCCCTCCAGCCACTCCCTCACCCATTGAGAAGGGAAGCAATACTATGCCCTTATATGGGTGATGATTTTTGCATTTTTAAAGTGTGTAAAATTAATGTTTTTTTTAAATTTATGTATTTAAGCATTTCATTATGTGAGCTGTAAGAATTAGAATGTTATTAGTGCCTTAGGATTCTCTGGGACGTTGAATGTTGCCCAGTGATGGTTCTCTAATCTTACAGTGGCCTCTCCACTTAGTACCCAGACAAATGGTGGCCTCATTTCTATTATATTGTTTGAGAGCCTTCCCTCCCCTTTGTGTCTAACATTGGGTCTGTGTTCAGCTAAGTTTAGAATAAATTGCATACTTTGGATTTAATTACAGGTACTAGACCAGTCTCATTCTGATCTTTACTTCTTTTTGGCATTTAATGTAGAGAGTTTTTTTCCTGAATAATCTGTATTATTTCAGGACTCATATTATCCCTTATTTGTTTTATCAAATCTGAACCCATATGGAAAAATTAAAGATGTATAATTCTTTATACTTCTGACCCAAATATATCATTAAGAGTTTTTGATCATGATAAGAAATAACCTATTTGGTCTTACACAATCTGAGATTAGGGATACATTTTAAAGAATATGTGTGTATATACAAATGTATAAACTTATAAACATACATGTATATATATACATATTTACATATATACATGTATGTACCTTTTACCTCCTATTGTTTTATCTCCCTTTAGAAAATATGTAGCATAATGAAGGCCACCTATAAAATGCCTTTGTCCTTTGCTGTACAGAAGGTTCTCGGATGCCTGTTATATTGAAACAAAGCTCCTAATCTTTTTATTTTTAAAATTCTGAAGCAGCTTGAGTTTCTTCGAAGAATCAAGTGGGGGAGCATTCTAATAATGTTAAAAAATGAGGTCACATGAATAAATTTTTTTTTAAATGAAATGAAGTCGGTATTTGTGCTTCCTTGAGAAAATTAAGGCTATCTTCTGTGAGTTCATTAGTTTTCCCCCCTGCATACCCTTCTATTTCTTTGCTCTTCACTTTCCCCATAGTTTTAGAGGAATGCAGTGTCCTTTGTCCTGTTTTCTAACCCTGTGTTCTCACCCCTTCTTCAGGCCCAGATTTTCCAGATTAATGTTGGGCTTACATCATTCAATTCTCACTCTTTTGGAGGTGAGGGGTAGAGGAGTCTTCCTGGCTGATAGATGGAATGGGTTCTTTAAGACTAGTGCTTGGCCTGCTTTTCTGGGAAGATTCTTCTCCCAGCTGCTTTTATCTGCTGAGAGGTCTAAGTTATCTTGCCTAGTTTGCCTAAGATAGTTACCTTAACCAATCCTTGAAATAACTTGGTTTTTCAGTGGCGTTTCTTTCATTTATACTTTGGCCTTTTAAAAACACCTTTTTGATCTTTTCCTACTGCCATGATCAAAAGGACAGAAAAGGAGAACTTTGATAACTGATGTCGTTGCATGCCCTAAGTTTCTCCTTCAGCTGGATTTTACTTCAAATTCTGATCAAGATATGCTTACCTTGGGGGCCTCTTAATAGAAAATCTTATTCCCTTTTATTTTAGCCTTTTTTCCTTATTCCTTTCTTTTGGAATACTTGATTAACGCTAAATCAGGTTCTATCTAAAGGCTAGGTAGGTGTTCTGTGATTTGGGAATTTTATAACCTGCTTATGTCTTTTAGGGAAATTAACTTTTTCCTTCTGAACATTGTATTAAGAAAAAGTAAAGCAGTTATAAAGAGTGACTGTCTAGAGATCATTATTTAGACTTAAATGCTCCATCCCTCCCTTTTGTTGTGTGACTTGACCTACTTCCTCATTTCCTGGCTGATAGTGCTTTGTATTCTTATAAAATCTTGCATGTGTTACAGCCTGTTCTTGCTTTGCATGTGCGTCACCTTTTGGGTTTCCTATGGTGTTTATTGTTCTGAGATTGTTTCATGATTCACAGCCATACTAATATCTTGGGAAGAATGTCAGTCTACATAGAGAGGAGCATATTGAGATCATTGAAAATCCAGCATTATTTTCCAAGTGCAGTCTATCCCACTCCTTTTGAATTTTGAGCTTAGCTCTTCTATCTGAGATATTTGAACTGGTGGACTAACTGGGAGACTGCCCAACAGCATGTCATAGCTTAGATCCCAAGCAATCTTTGTTTTTTCTCTATAGACTGATAGGCTAATTTTTAAAAGTTATTGATGATCTTGGTCTTTCCTTGTTTTATTTCTCATTTCCCACTGCTCCACATTTGAACCTTTCCTTGTGACCAAAAAAAAAGCATCCTCGATATTAGAGACCATGTCTGACTAGAACATTCTATCCTAGTCCCCCATCTCTGCCATAAGTAAGGAGTCCTTATTCCTTCTCCAAGACCTTCATTGATATTTCTGTTACTCAAGAGGTCAACTTCTTTTAGTAATCTTTTAATTTACATTTTACTGATCTGTGTATCTTAGTTCTACTTATTTCTGTCAGTTTATCCAAATCTTGCCATGTTTCTCTGAATTCTTCAGTTATTTTTTAATTGCACTGAATATTCCATTCACATGCCATAGTTGCTTTTTGGGGGGAAAGGGAGAAGATGAGGCCATTTATCCATCAATGGGCATTCATTTTGTTTCCAGTTCTTAAGTATCACAACATATTTTGGTATATGTTGAATCCCTGCTTCTTTTTTTTCTTCCTTGGGGCATATATCTAATAGCTAGTCAAAAGGTATGGTTGGTTTAGTCACTTTTCTTGCACAGTTCCAAACAAATCAGAATATTGAAACAGGCACAATTCCATTAACTGCGTTGGTACGTCCGTCTTTTCGCAGGACCACCCCTACTCCAACAATGACTGTTCCCAGTTTTTTATCTTTCATCCCTTTTTCATATTTTTTCCTTAGTACTCGTGATTTGGGGCATGCTTTCATGTATTTATTTATGGTTTGCAGTTCTTTGGAAATGTTGTGTACTTCTTCTTTGAGTACTCATTTATTTATTGGGGAATAGCTCTTCCTGATCTCTTTTGAGGGTCTTGTATCATTGCAAAAGTATTTTAGTGTTCTGAAGATTGGGGCACTCCACCTAATATCTGTAAACTGGGGTATTGCTTTTCCATCGTGTCCCTTATCGTATACCCTCCATGGCATGACAAGCACCTTTGTGGTGGAATCTTTTCCTGTTTTGTGCCTTGCCTGCTATTGTTAGTCAAAACTCAGTTATTTCTGTTGTATTTACCAAAGAATCAAGTGTATGAATGAACACACATATATAAAAATACTTCCGTTGTAAAGAAAACCCAGAAAATTGGAGTGTACATAGAGCTCTGAAGGCAGGCCACTGTATTACACCTTCTTGCTCAGCAGAGGGAGACAAAGTTTCAAAGACCTTGTACTTTTTTTTTTTTTTTTTTTTTGGCAGAAGGGTTCAGTACAGTGCCACATTGTTTTTATTATTACCCGGTTCATTTTGGCTGCATAGAAACCTTTTGTCTATTTGCTCTTACCCTTTCCCTCTTTTCCTCTCTCTACCCTTAATTACAGCTGATGTCTTCCAGCCTACTTCACCAAGATCTTCTGTGGCCGGCTTCCTTAGCTATCTACCTTTCTTCCTTAAAACTGCTGTATTTATATTATCCTATCCTTTCCCCCAGTCTCTAAGAGGGGAAGGGAAAAGCTCTGTACTCTGCTTATTTAGTGCTTAATAAATTGATTGATTGACATTCTATCACTTTAACCTTTAAGCACTGTTTCTTCAGTTCCTCAAAAAGCCTTCATTTGCTCCCAGAATCCATTACTAACATCTCATTTATCCTTTACTTTTCAAGGACAAATGGCTTTCATATGGGCAGTCTGTACCTACTTACCTCCATTTCCTCATCAACTACTTTCTCTTTGATCCTGGGAGTCTGGCTTAGAATCATAGAATTGAGAGTTGGAAGGAACCTTAGAAATCATTAACCCAGTCTTTCACCTAATAATAGGTATTATTTCTTCTACAATGATCCCAATAGGTCATTTGGTTATTGTATGATTGCTGCCAGTGAGTGGGGAGTTTTACGGTCAAGGTTAGCATGTAGTCTGACAGTTGGTTAGTTTTTTATTATGCTGGGCCAAAATTGGTAATTTCTACTTAACAGTTTTCATTCTTCTCCCTGGCATCATACAGGGTACCTAATCCTCTTCTATATTATGACTCTTCAAGTCTTTGAAAACAGCTTGTTGTCTATTCTCTTAACCCTACTGTGAACTGCCCTAAAGTCACTAATGACTGCTTCTTGTCAGAATCCAGTGAGCACAGTTCTCTTTACCTGCTGCATTTGACAGCTTTTTGAAATATTTTACACCTTTGGCTTCTGTCATAGGAAGGTCTTATCTCTTTGAGGGCTGCCCCATGATCTCTGGCTGGATTTCTTCCAGAGGCAAGTCCAGAACCCTCTGTTGCCTTTCTACAGGTCCTTAGGGAGCAGATCACCTTCCTATCACTGATTTGCAACCTGTAAATGGATCTCTTAGTTATCTGTTCTAAATAATCTTTTATTATAAGCTTACAAACTTTGTCCACAAATATGAACATTCAGATAAAATGAATGGGGGGAAATCCTCAATAAATCTTTAAGATCCAACCTATGTTTCAGTTTTTGTATTTGTCATTTTTAGCAGCAACAACAATTGATCTTTTACACAATTTATTCATTTATTTCCCAATCACTGAACATTTAGGTGGTTTTGAGTTTTTTTGATATATCAAAAAGCAGTTATAAATATTTGTTTTCCCCCTCTTAATAACAATCTTACGATAATGGTGGATTTGTTGGACATTTAAATATGTATGTGGAAAATTGTGACTAATTCATTATATATTTAATTAGTTTTACCAAAAATGTAATAGATTTCCAGTCCCCCCATTACTACTACCAATATTGAATTTTGTCATTTTTGAAACTTGGCCAGTTTTCAGTGTATGAGGTGGTATCTTAGAACTTTTTCATTTATATTTCTCTGATTATTAGTTTGAGCATTTTTTCAAGTGATCAGTAATAATTTGTGCTGCCTTCAAAATATTTATGATCTTTTGACCATTCATCCACTGGGAAATGAATATTACTCTTGAAAATTTGTGTCAGTTCTTTGTAGATTCTGAATTTTGCATTTTTACCACCTCTTTTTTTTTTTTTACCACATTCTTCATTATCTGTTTCCTTCCTATTTTGCCTTCACTATTTTAAATTGTGAAACATCTTTTTATTTCTATTTTTGTTGTGCAGAATCCTCTTATGAAATCTAATTTATTTAGTTTGTATCCAATCGTTTGATAAAATTTTGAGATAAAATATTTGGAGAAAAATATTTTCTAGTTGTAATAGTTGTTTAATATTTAAGTCATTTGCCCAGTTGGAATTTTTATATGGTGTGAGATGTGAAAAGACATGGTGGAAGGAACACTGGATTTGGAGACAAGACCTAGGTTTGAATAAAGACCTACTCCTTGTGATCATCAGTGTAACTTTGGACAGGTCACTAAACTTCACTGGGCCTCCCTTGCCTCATCTATAAAATAAAGTCTTGGACTAAATTCTAAAGCTTGTATCAACTCTTATCTTTATAATTTTTTTATTATTTCATTTAGTACTGTAATTCTGTTATATTTTGAAATCTGGTTTTGGTATGTTGTCCTTCAAATTTTTCCACAGAAATCTTCATTGGCCCCTGGAGGACAGAGGGCTTTTAAAATCACCATAGTCTGGTGCTCGCCTACTTTTCCCTTTACAGTTCTAGGTAAACCTACTTTCTTGGCACGCCTTGAACTCTGCACTCCCATCCTTCTCCCTGGTCTTTGCCTTTGCTGCCTCTTTACCGCTACTTCGGTGTCAGTGGTACCGCAAAGGACCTCCCCAACATTGACAACCTTAGAACGTCATTTTTTTTTATTGATCTGCTTTCCTCTACATGATCAAGTTCTGCTAATTCTTTGAGAGATGGGTTTTATTTAATTCACTTTCCCTTTCTACAAATACTGCCACCGCTTTAGTCCTGGCAGCCTCATCTCTTAGCTGATCATGGTAAAAGTCTTTTTTTCTTTTAATATATAATTTATTTTTCAGTTCTCAACATTCACTTCCACAAGAATTTGAATTCCAAATTTTCTCCCCATCTCTCCCCAACCCTCACCCCAGGACAGCATACGCTCCATGCATCCCTTCCTCCAGTCTATCCCCCACCCCTCTTTTCCTGTAGGGCAAAATAGATTTCTATACCCCATTGCCTGTACATCTTATTTCCCAGCTGCATGCAAAAACAGTTTCCAACATTCATTTTTAAAACTCTGAGTTCATGATAATAGCTTCTTATCAGAGCCTCCTGGCTTCCAGTCTCTCCCCATCCTGTCTGCCTTATATTTGTTATTCTTAACCTGCATTTTATGCCAGCCCTCCCTACTCAAAAACATAAAATGTCCACAGTATAGCAATTAACAAGCACGTATTAAATACCTGCTATCTGCCAGGCTCTGTGTTGGGTGTGTATAAGGTGAGACAGCCTGTCTTCAAGAAACTGACATTCTCATGGGATAACAGGCACATAGATATCACCAGGATCAATCACTCAAGATCCCAGTACGTAGGTTCTAGGTATTCTTCAGGTCCAGAACCCATTAAAGAACTTACAGGCCTTCACCAATAGGTCTGCTTTTTCTCTAGTCAGCCAGGAGGTCAAGACAGTGGCATTTAGTTCAAGATAAAGGCATTTAATGAAGATTTGCAGTGGAATGTTACCATATCACCCCCCTCTCCACAAGTGTGCAGAGCACACTCTCCTAAAAATATACCCATCGTTAGAGAGTAAGCATGCACAGGGGTCAAACATGAGGGGGCCCACGTGTGGAGAGACAGCTCAAACGTAGGCTGGACGATCCTGCTGCTGCCCTTAACTACAGCGGCTCCTTGCTGGATAAGACATCTTTGCTGTCCCTGTGCCTCAGTGGGAGGCTGGCTCCCCACTGGGCCATCAGTGTGCCTTTAAGGGGGCAGGCTGACCACTCTTCCTTCCCCAGCTCACAAAAATCAGAGTGGCCACAGGCTAAGATTAGATATTTTCTTGTAGTCCTGTGTCTGGGTTGGAGATCAAAAGCCTTCCATCCCAGATAACTTAGGGTTAACCACTTTTATGTGCACCAAACAGCCTCTTCAATTTACTTGCAAATTCACTTGAGCCAGAAGAAAAGGTAACCCCAGGAGGCCAGGTCAGTGTTCTACCTAGCTCATGCTCCTGTATTGCTAACCAACTGTAGCAAAGCCTGCTGTCGAGTAGCTAGTGAAAAACCTCAGTCTTCCTGTACACATACAAAACATTACAAAGTCAATATAAAGTAGGCTGACTGTGGGGCCTTCTGGACTGACGCCTGCCATTTGTGAGAAGACACAACCCCTTTCTTCTTGAGATTTCTGTTGTCTTGGAGCAGCTGCATCTTGCAGGGTCGGGGTCGGGGGGGGGGGGGGGGGGGGGGGTGGAACGATGCTTGCATGTTTTATGTACCTCAGGTTCTTCAGACCCTGAGAGTGATTAAGTTGTCACAACATGTGTGGGAGTTAAGTGGGTCATAAATTCTGTCCTGTGTAATTATGTGGCTCTGTAGGTATTTATCTGAGCCTTGCTTGTGAGGTCCAGAATTTAAACTTAGACAATTGTTGGGTCTTTGGGGCTAAAATAAATCATCAGGTGATTCATTTGAGTAATTCCACAAACCAATGGATGGAGAGTGCGGGCCTAGAGTCAGAAAGACCTGAGTTCAAATCCAGCCTCAGATAATGACTAGCTGCGTGACCCTGGGCAAGTCACTTAACTTCTGTTTGCCTTAGTTTCCTTATCTGTAAAATGAAGGCAATAATTGCACCTATTATACAATAACAGCACACTGTTGTGAGAATTTGATGAGATAATTATAAAGTGCTTAGCACAGTGCGCAGCCCGTAACATGTAGCATACTACATAAATAGTTCTATCGTTCAGTCATTTCAGTCATATCCACCTCTTCGTGACCCCGTTTTGGGTTGTCTTGGCAAAGATACTGAAGTGGACATAAATGTTAGCTATTAATATTATTACTGGTCCATCTGCAGGATGAAAGAAGGATGATTTCAGTCCCAGCTTCTGATCAGCAGATCAGAGCCACTAAGAGAAAACAAGGAGGACAGTAGGAACTGAAAGGTTTGTGTCTGAGGAGCTCAAGGCACCCTGTACATGTTAGCACTTGTATCCTGGCAGCCAGACTGGGAAAGAAGGACTGGGGAAGGTGCCAAGGGGTCTGCCAGAACACCCGTGCCCTTGGCAGAGCTAGGAATAGAATCCCCAGCTCCAGTGACTCATCATTCCTTCAGTCAGCTCCAGCAGTGATGTAAGTGACTGAGGACAGAGTGAGTCAGGCCTTCCCACAGCTTGCTCATCACGGCATCTCAGTTCAGCTAGTGCTGACGCTGCGACTGCTGGGATGTGGGCAAAGGGGAAGCTGAAGATGCAGAAGGCAGTACTGTTTGCTCTGAGTCAGTCTTGGAGTCAGTCCCTGGAGACTTAGCAAAAGGCTCTTTGCTTTTTCCAGAAGTGTACCCTGGGTGGGTCTGGAAAACAAGAGAAATAATTGAAGTTTGGATGGAAACTAGGGAACAGATTGACCCATCTGCTCTAGTTGGGAAGATCAGTCCTAGATTTTAAGTGTGCTGTCTCCCTTGAATTGACCCTTCCTGACACTTTTTGTGTGTCCTCATCACCATCCCCTTCCCAGCTCTCTGACCATCTCTACCTCTCTCCTCTGTATTCTTAGTGAAATGGAAAAAATGCCAAACTGGGAATCAGGAAAATCCAGCTAAATGCTGCTTCCAGCAATTCATAGCTGTGTAACTTTGAACAAATCACTAAATTTCCCAGCCTCAATTTTCTCATCTGTAAAATGAATATAATAATACCTTCATTACCTATCCCATAGATCTCAACTCTTTGTAAAACCTAAAGCGTTAGATCAATGTCAGCTATTATTATTGCTACACTAAGACCCTTGGATCTCTACGTTTCAGGGCATTTGGGGGTCTCTGACTTCATTTCCTGTCTCTTGATTGGTAAGCCCTATCGTGCTTTTCTTACAACCCCACCAACAATGCTCCAAAAAGAAATCCATTTCCCTTATCCTCAAGCATAAGCTTAACGAGCTTTCTCCTGCTGTGTTCCAGTCACTATTTACAGTGAGCCCTATCCCACAGTGTAAAATGATGCTTCTGGTTAATGAGTCACCTGTGTCTTGGCCCAGTTCCATGTCAGCTAGAGTCCATGGTTCTGATGTACTCTCAGCTCTCCAAGGCTCTGACCCTTGTCCAGCTCTCCCCTGCTGTTTCTTTTCCTCCATGCCTTCAGGAGAAGGCTCATTTCCTCTTTGCCACATGTAAATAGCTGGTTTCCTTGGATTCACTGGAGTGAAACCTGCAAAATGTCCTAACTCTCAGAAAGAGCTTCTGTCCTATTATAGTCTTTCTCTCTTCCCCCTGCCTTTTGGCACCATCCTTATAAATACAAATGTCCCCAAGGTGACTTCTTCTGAGCCAGCTTATCTACTGATGGCTTCCTACAGCATTAATCAGAATCATTCCAAGACATGCCTAAGGTGATGTAGCATGTTCACATCAGAGTAAGTGTTCCAATTCAGAGTTCTAGAGAGAGAGAGCCCATCTTATGTTGCTCTGCGGCACAACACACCCTTTTCTTTGGATGTGCCAAGATCCAGAATGTCTGGTAGTATCATAATCAGTGGCAGGAACAAGAAGAGGTGGGAGAGAAAGCCTTTGCATTTGTACTCAGGTCAGATCTTGTGGTGAGTATATTTCTGGATCACAGAAAATTTCCAAGCCACAAAATGCAATATTTCCATGGAATTTACTGTTTAACAGGGTGTGTGCTATGGCATTTATGAGTTTTTCCTCCATTTTTCTTATTCTGAACTTAACAAACCAACTAAAAAGACCACTTCTGTATACAGAGTAGAGCAGAAAGAGGAGGCTTTCAAATGAAATTATAAATCTTTTTTTAATGTACAGCTAGCTTTTAGTTTTAAGTATATAACGTGTTACTTTCAAATCTGTACTGACTGTAATTCATTTTGGCCTTCCCTCTCTTTCGTGCATTTCAAAAAATGTTTTATAACCTTCTTATCTTTTCTTTCCTTTTTTTTCAACCTCTCTCTCTTTCACACACACAAAAGAAAAAGAAACTTGTAGCAAATATGCAAAATCAAATAAAAACAAATCCCTCCGTTGTCCATATCCAAGAACATACGTGTCATTCTGCATCTTGAATCCATCACCTCTTTCAAGAAGTGGGTGACCCACATAGTGCATCATATATGCCTGGTTATTATATCGAGAACAAGTCTAAATCTTTTAAAATTATTTGTCTTTACAATGTTGTTGTTATTATATAAATTATGTGCTCACTTCACTCTGCATCAGTTCATACAAGTCTTCCCAAGTTTCTCTGAAATCATCCCATTTGTCATTTCTTATGGCACAATAATATTGCATTGCATTAATATACCACAACTTGTTCAGTCATTTCCTAGTTAATGGGCTTTCCTTTAGCTTTCAGTTCTTTGCCTGGTGCACTAAAGAGTTCAAAACATTTTCATATTTATTACCTTGTTTTGTCCTCCCAGAAATCTCATAGGCAGGTAGAACAATGATCTCTTAATTGCCAAGCCTAATCATCTCTCCTAGATCCTCATCCCTCCTGAATTCCCTGCAGCATAAGGATGCTGATGACCATTCTTTCCTCTATATACTCCCTCCTCTCTTGAGTTTTTATGGCAGTAATCTCTCTTGGCTCTTCTCCTACCTGTCACTTTCTCAGTTTCCTTTGCTGGATCATCTTTTCTGGCACACTCCATAACTGTGGGCACATCCTACAGCCCCGTCCTGTGCCCTCTTTTCTCAATATCATCCCCATGTGGTAATTTCATCAACTGCCATGGGTTCAGTTACAGCTCTTTGCTGCTGATTCTTCTCTGGTCCCATATCCAGTCCTGGTATTTCTCCTGAGCTTTATTCCCATATCACCAACTACCTGCTGGACATTTGAACTAGATGTCCTGTGCGTATTTCAAACTCAGCATGTCCAAATGAGAACTCATTATTCCCCAGTTCTCTTTTGAATGTCTTTATTATTATTGAACAGGCAGCTAGGTGGTGCAGTGGATAGAGCACCAAGCCTGGAGTTAGGAAGACTCATCTTCCTGAGTTCAAATCTGGACTCACGCACTTACTAATTGTGTTGCCCTGAGCAACTTTATCCTGTCTGCCTCAGTTTCCTCATCTGTCAATTGAGCTGGAGAAGGAATGGCAAACCACTGCAGTATCTTTGCCAAGAAAACCCCAAATGGGGTCATGAAGAGTCAGACACAACTGAAAAATGACTGAACAACAATTGCTATTGAATATGCCACTATTCTAATAGTCACCCAGGTTTACCACCTTGGTATCATCCTTGATCCCTTGATATCACTCATGTCACATACTTAATTAGTTGCCAGATCTTCCTGATTCATTCTCCATGACATCTCTTACATCAGTCCCTTTTTCCCCACTAGTCCAGTCACCATCCTAATTGAGATACTAATCACCTCTCTCCTGGACTATCGCAATGTACTTGACCTCTCAACCTCAAGAGTCTCCTCAAGAGTCTGATCCATCCTCCACACAGCTGCCAAAGTAATTTTCCTAAACCAATGATCTGACCATGTTAACCCAGTAAATAAAAGCCCCTCCTCCATAAACTTGAGTGGCTCCCTATTACCTATGGGATCAAATAGAAACTCATCTGTTTGGCACTAGAATCTAGTCCTTTCCTCTATTTCCTATCTTTCTGTATTTTACTGGTCTTTATGACTGCTATAATCCAGCTACACTGGCCTTCCTGCTGTAACTCTCACTCAATGCTCCATCTCCCATCTTTTTGCCTTTGCATGGACTATCCCTTCTATTCTTAGAAAGCTCTCAGTCTCCACCTCTTTCTTGTGGAATCTCAGCTCAAATCTCAGCTCAGCTTTCTACATGGAGCCTTTCCCGATTTCTCAGGCTACAATTGAGCCCTCCCTCCTCAAGCTACCTTGTATTTCTTTGGTGTATACTTTGTATGTATGCATATGTGCGTACATATATATGTACATGTATGTTTGTGTGTGTGAGAGAGTATGTGGTCTCTCTCATTGTAATGTAAACTCCTTAAGGGCATACATAGCTTATTCCACTTCTGTCTTTATATTCCTTTTCTTAGCACTGTCTTTGCCACCTAGTAGGTAGGTAAGTCAAGAAGCCTTTCTTAAGTATCTGTTAGGTGCAGATCACCTCACTAAGTGCAGGGGATACAAAGAAAAGCCAAAACAGACAGAAAAACCCGAACACAGAGTCCCTGCTCTCAGGGAAGTAACTCCCAGTCCAAGGGGAGAGACAACATGCAGTAGGGAAGACAATAGAATTAAGGTGAATCTGGAAAGGGCTTTCTATAGCAGGAAAGACTTTAGCTGAGGCTTGAAGGAAGCTAGGAGGCACAAATAAGAAAGGAAAGCATTCCAAGCATAGTGCACAGCTAGTAAAAATGTCCAAATGAGGGGGAGGAAGTGACATGGTTGTACTGGCTTTACTTAAGCAACTCTAGTTGATGGATTAATGAAATAATCCTTACCTTCAAGGAGCTTATATCTCACTAGAGGAATCCAATGGCTATGATAATATTGGAGACTGGGGGAAATACAAATGGTCCTAAGCAGGAATCCAAGCCTGAAGACCATCTTTAAAGCAGTACAGTGGATTTTATGCTGGGAAATGTTTAACTACAAGTCCTGGGGAGTGGGGCTTGAAGGGATTGTATGCACAACATATTTTAATCAACATTATTAACATTTTATCTATCACTTCCTTAAGCCCAGGCAACCAACCACACAATCAATCTCCAACCCTGATTCTCTGGTGGAAATGCTCAGAGGGGATTTGAGTTGGTTGTACCACATCCCTGAATCATGCCAAGGTTTTAGTGAGCTGACTCCCTGAGTTGTAAAGAGGGTAGCAAGCCATCCAGGAAAAGCACAGAGAGTAATACTCATGCGTTCGGAAAGTGTGAATGATGCATGATGTTAGTGAGGCTGAGGAGAGAGTGTGAAAAACCTAGTTTTGGTCCATTGGGTTTTTTGGTTGGAGGGTGAGTCAGTGTCTTGGTTAATGTGAATGTGTAGAATACAGTAGCTAGTTCTTAACATGAAAATGGTCAGGTCAGTTCCAGCAGCTTATGAAGAAGCTCCAGGATCTCTGAGTAAAGGATCCTTGTTGAGATGAGGAATTAAGGATTAATCTGGCAGAGGTCCCAGTGTTGATTCTTCAGTAAGAGAATAAACTAATGGAACAACTAGTATGACTTTTAGAGTACCTATTCACATGTGAACCCAGAAAAGACATTTCAAGTTCAAAATATTCCAGTTCAGCATCCATTCAAAAGCCAAGAGCTCCCACCAGAGGATTTACTTTATGAACCAGCCAGAGGATTTACTAGTTCAAAACAAAAGACATTGAATCAAATAACACAATGTTGATGCTCAGTCAAGTCCGACTCTTAATTACCCCATTTGGGGTTTTCTTGACAGAGATACTGTAGTGGTTTGCCATTTCCTTCTCTGCCTCACTTTACAGATGAGAAAACGGAGGCAAACAGGATTAAGTAACCTGCATAGGGTCACACAGCTAATATGTGTCTGAGACCAGATCTGAATTTAGGAAGATTAGTCTTCCTTACTCTGAGCCTGGCACTCTATACACTGTGCCACCGAACTGCCCAAATAACATAGTAATGGCACACAAAATCAGAACCAGGGTGGTTCCCAGGGGTAGAATTCAAGTTCTAGCAGGTAGGAGGAGGAAAGGAGAGCACCAGGGTTTGGTTAAGGTAGTTTGTTGTTTTGTTTCCACATCATACTATGGAATCACATTGAATGTCTAGTCTGCTAAAAGCTACAGTTAAGAACATTTGGACTATAATCCTCATTTCCTTAGGCTCCTAGTTAAAAAAAAAAAAAGTCTTCATTACTTAGTGTCTTTAAGATGTCTAGCCAGCATTCCTAACCTACCACCAGTGGGGCATGTGCCTGAGATGTTTTTCCCAAGAGGGGGATGGGTTGCCCCACACTATTTTTATGCTTTCTTCTGGGCTCTCTTGTGACTACCAGCCCCCATTGGTGAAATGGCTGCATTAGTTTTAGGGAGGGAAGTCTATTGCCAAGGAAAGGAACCAAGCTAAATGGTTTCCATGCTAACTACTCACTAGTCTACACTGAGATGTTATGAAAAAAAAATCTGAAATAGGAAAAGAGGCTTGAGAGCTAATCATCTCCTGTATGAAGCAAACTTTAAAAGACTCATTGTTCCTCAGTCATCCCCACCCTTAGAGATGAATCACCTGGGAGGTGAATCATGAGGAATAAACATTTGTTGTCCCAATGCATGAATACAACTAAGGTTCAATGCCACTGAGCAAGTTAGGTAAAGAATTGGAATTGAAACACAAAAAGTCTGCCTGTCTAATTTTAATTTTATTTCATATATTACAAGAGGTATCATGGTGAAGGATCTAGAGGTAGCCTTGGAGTCAGAGAGATCTCAGTTTAAGCATCCCTCCTGACACATAGTGATTGTTGGACCTTATGCAAGTCACATAAATTCTCAGTGGTCTCAGTAACTCACAAAAACTATTTATTGTAGAACAGGTGCCAATCTACATTGGGGGAGGGAATTTCTACATTTATAGAGGGACCTTGCTCACAGAGCTCATCATGCCAATAAAATCAGAAGTATGGTCAAAAAAAAAAGAAATTATACATGACTTAGAAATTATACATAACACATTTAATGTCATCAATTGTGGGGGGGAGGGTGTAGGTTGGAGATGGAATGAGAGTGAGCAAAACACTATGGACCAAAACATAGTGGTAAGATCTGAGCCAAACCTGGAAAAAATTCAACCCAGCCCGAGTGATGAGGGTGAATGAGTGTGGTGGCTGCAATTGGGTGACTAAAATACTGAGTCAGGAACTCTTGGAGAGTCACTGGGGTTCCCGAGAGAGATTATGATTTGCTCAAGGTCCCACAGCTATGTGTGTCAGAGATAGGTCTTGAACCCAGGTGCTAATGACTCTCTAGCCTTAGAGAATGTAGTCTCATTATTTTGGGAGGCTCTTACTGCAGGGAAGGCAACTCAGATTCTATTGAGAGAGGGTTTCTATCAGCCAACAAGAGCATCCCACTCCATCCATCCTACATCTATCCCATTATAAGCAGCCCTATTAAGGACAACAAATTTCTACAGATGCTGATTGTTGGATAATTGAGAACAATGAATAAAGAGTTCAAAGGGACCAGTCAGTGACCCAGTTAAAATAGAAAATAATGAGCTGGAAAGTGATCCTACAGAGAGCAAGGCCAGGTTTTTTGTGAATGTTTAGAGATCTCTATTCATTTCCACCCCCACCCCCAATCCCTGTGCCAGGGTTGAGTCATCAGGTCACTTCTAAAGGCCTAAAGGGCTGACTGGGATCCAGCACTGACTGAAAATAGTTATTTTGGAAACTACGTATATGAGGTAGAAGGGCTTGGGGATAGGGAGGGGCCTGATAGAGAATTCAGGTCAAGTAGGGGTGTAAGGTAGGTGTGGCAAATCGAAAGAACTGATAGAAAATACAGAAAACCTTGTAGACCTGCCAACAAATTCACAAACAGATACTGATCTATCCTAAATCAGAGCACTAAATTAGAAAGGCTGCTTATATTAGGCTCACGTTTCTACAGATGGCAGAGGATAATTAAACAATATTGTAGCTGATCACTTTATCTGGTTGATTTTCCCAAATTGAGAGATGGCTTTATGTCTGTCCTCTTCCTCACTCTGCTTACAAAATGATCAAAGGCAGATACTGCTGGAATCTTCTAGATCGGCAAAGTTTTGTCTGAGTCCCTGTGCTCTACAGCCTTCCATCTGTTTTTTTTTTAATTACTTATATTCTGTCCAGTGAGTCTAAATTCCCCCCAAAGAGGTTTCTTGGAAGTAATTCTTTATTTTTTTATTTTTATTTATTTATTTATTTTATTATTTTTTAATGTTTTACAATCACTGCCATAAAATTAAGATTTTATCCCCCCACACCTACCCCCCACTACCCCCCCCCCCCCACGACCGCATACAATTCTGTATAGGTTCTACATATACTTTCCTATTGAGTACATTTTCACTACAGTCATGCTATGTAGTCGAACTAAAATAAATGGAAGAAATCATATAACAAGTCAAAACATGATACACAAACACACACACACACACACACACACACACACAAACATGATCTGCTACATTCTGTGAATGACTTCCATATTTCTTTCTCTGAGTGTGGAAGGCATTTTGCCTTAGAAAACCACCATTGGGATTTTTTTTTTTTAAGAAGTTCTTGCGTTATTACGAAATTCCAAGTCTACCAGAAAAAACTCTCACACACTGTGGTTGTTGCTGTGCACAAAGTTCTCCTGGTTCTGCTCCTTTCACTCAGCATCAGATCATATAAGTCCTTCCAGGCCTCTCTGAAGTCTTCTTGTTCATCATTTCTTATGGCACAATAGTATTCCATTACATTCACATACCACAACTTATTCAGCCATTCCCCAATTGATGGGCATCCCCTTGATTTCCAGTTTTTGGCCACTACAAAGAGTGCTGCTATAAATACTTTTGTACATGTGGGACCCTTTCCCATTTTTATGATCTCTTGGGGACACAGTCCTACTAGCGATATTGCTGGGTCAAAGGGTATGCACATTTTTGTAGCCCTTTGGGCGTAGTCTTGGAAGTAATTCTTGAAAAAAAAATATTGATGTCTTTTATTTTTACATCATTTTAATTTCCATATCTATTCTTTCCTCTTGTCTGATCCCCCAAACTTATCCCCTGTAATAAAAAAATTCTTTTTGAAAGAAAGAGGGGGAAAAAAGCAGCTCATTAAAACTAAATAATGCATCAAACAAACCTGGCAATGTGTTAAGTGTTTCATACCCATAGTCCCCTACCTCTGCAAAAAACGGGGAGGAGATGCGTTTTCTCATCTGTTCTTCTAAGGCCAGACTTACTATTCAAGTTGTGCTTGTTCTTTTAATTTACATTACTGCAGTCATTTATATATTGTTTGCCTGGTTCTATTTACTTCATTTTGTCAGTTTACATTCAGTCTTCCTGTACTTTTCTGTGTTCTTGATAGCCACTATTTCTTATGGCACAATATTCCATTACTTCATGTACCATGTTCATTACATTCATCTACTACAATTGATTTAATCATTCCCCAAAGAATACATCCATTTTGGTCTCTAGTTCTTTGATGCTACAAAGTTTTGATTTCCTATAGGATGGCTTTTTCTATCCTTAACTTCTTTGGGGTATATACCTAGCAGATCCAACAATAGTGTATTGGTTAGTTGGCCTGTCTTTCCACAAGTCCTGAAGTATTAACTATTCCCATATTTTGGTAGCTTTGCCAATTTTCTAGCTGTAAGATAAAATTTCAGAGTTGTTTCAGTTTGCTTTTTTTTATTATTAGTAATTTGGAACAATCACACATTGATGAATGGTTCTTATATATTTGTTAGTTCTCCTCTAAACATTTTGGATACCATTTCCTTATCAGAGACATTTGATGCTGATTTTTTTCCTGATCAGCAATTTCTCTTCTAATCCTAGTTGCATTGATTTTGTTATGTAAAGACTTTTTAATTTCACGTAATCAAAATTATCCATTTTGTATTTTATGATTATCTCTGTTCTTTATTTAGTTAAGAACTCTCCCTCCAGCCATAGCCATGAAAGTTACTCACTTGTTTTTCTCATTTTTTCTTATTTTTATAGTGTAACCTTTAACATTCAGAGTGTGAAAACATTTTAAGCTTATTGTGGTATGTGATGTCCAAATTGAATTTCTGCCAGACTGCTTTTCAGTTTTCCCGGAAATTCTTGTCAAATAAGGTGTTCTACCCCAAGTAGATTATGTTCTCAGCTTTGTAGAACACTGGGTTATTTTGCCCAGTTGTTTCTGATTCTTCTTTATCTAATCTGTTCCATTGATCTACTTTTCTGTGCTTTTAATCAGTATCAAGAGTTTGGATGATTACTGGTTGATAGTATAATTCAAGGTCTGGAAATGCCATCTTTTTTGAAGGGGTAATTCTAATTAATATTCCTTTACCATTAATATTGGTGAATTTCTGATGCATACAGCTATGTAAAGTTTTGTCTCATTCCCTTTTATTACACTGGTTATTTCAAAATCAGAGTTCAAATTATTTGGAATCCTATAGTGATATATATATTGGTTTGATGACACCATTTTAAAAGTATTCCCTCAAATTCCACCAATTTCCTGATTCACTCTCTTGCTCCAACCTCTCACTGACTCTAAAACTGTCACTTAAACTGCAGCTTCTTCTGGGCTGTGGAAATCTTTCAGAGGCCTTTAGCCAAAAGCAATAAAGTCTGATCTGAATATAAAAAGGTATCATTTTTAGCTACAGCAAAGCAGATATAGAATAATCGCATTTGACTGATTTACCCTTAATAATTCATTTTCAAAGCATTACTCTCAGATTCCCATGATGGAAACAGGGCGTTCATCTCATTTCATCAAGTTCCTGGACCGCTAGTACTGATTTTAAGAGGAATAGACAAAAAAAGGTTGCATGAGGCGGATGACAGAGTACTGGATTTGGAGTCAAAGAATTCTGGTTTAACTCAGCCACTTACTACGTGGCTGGTTGTGAGTCAATTTCTGGGTGACCTTGAGCAAGCCCAGCTTGTCTGGGCCTCAGTTTCTACATCTTCAAAATAAGATGATTGGACTAGATGATTCTACATCTACTAGATGATTCCTTTTAGTTCTAAATCTATGATCCTATCATTGGGGGTTCATTATCGTGCACTTTCTCCAGACACTTTGTCAGCTTATCCATCAGTTTCAGTACAGAGTAATTTGGAATAATTTTCAACTCATTCATTTTCATCTCATTACTCTCACTAAAGAAGAGATTGGAGGATATGATTGGTGGCACAGAAATTGGGGTAGGAAAGCCCTGAAAAGAGAAGGAAAAGGAGTGAGAAGAAAGAGACCATCTTGACCAGAGCAGATGGAGAGGTGCCATTGAGTGGGGAACATGGGAGATGATATAAGTCATTGAATGATGAATTGAGGAATTTGAATTTTATCCAGTGTAATAGAGAATTATACACTGGGATGGCTGAAAAATGAATGCTAGAAATAGGACTCCTTTTGTGGGAAAAGTCTATATCCTAAATATACATCTTCAGTAACTTATGGGGAAACTTTAGTAATGAATTAATAGAGAAATTAGGGCCTTTTTAGGATGATCCCCATGAAACAAGGGCAAATACAGTCCTATGCAAGCCCCTTCCACTTATTTTTTTAAAAAATTAAATTTTTTCAGTTAGAAAAAGTCTATTTTCTCTCCTTTCTTCTTCCCTCATTGGAAAAAGGAAAGAAAAGCAAAACACTTTTAACCAATATACTTAGTCAAGCAAAACAAATTTCTGCATTGACCATGTCCAAAAAATACATCTCATTCTGCACTATCACCTCTCTCAGAAGGTGAGTAGTATCCTTTATCACTGGTGCTCTGGAATTATGGTTGGTCAGAGTCCTTAAGTCTTTCAAAGCTGTTTGTCTTGACAATGTTACTGTATCAGGTGTTCTGGTTCTACTCACCTCACTTTGTATCAGTTCATGTAAGTCTTCCCAGGTGTTTTTCTTCTCCCCCTCCAATTATCAAGCATTTGTATCAGCTTTTATTAATATCTTTTGTTTTTTCAGCATTGCTATAATTTTCCTCCTCCTTCTGCTCCCAGAGAACCATCCCATATAATAAATAATGTTTAGAGATAAGAAAGGAAAAAAAAGAAAAAAGGCCATCATCTGTTAACAGAGAATAAAGAGGTAAAGAAATTATATGCAAAACTTGATAAAAATCCTCTGAAATAAACATACTTTGATACTCTGAGATTCCATTGCAAAAATAGGAATAAGTGAAAACCATGAGAAATACGCACCAGGAATAAGGCATGAGAAAGACCAGAAACGTGCAGATTACACAGAAGCTTCATGCTGTATGAAGAAATGAATACTTTCTTTATGAAAAGAATTAGAAAACATTGGACAGGAGAAGCACTGAATGACCTCACAAAAGGAAACAACTTATTACTGATATGGGGGTCATTTCTGAATCACTTAGATGTTTGTGTCCAATCAGACCATTAACTTGTTAAAGCAAATAAATCAAATATCTTACCTAGATTGATGATGAAAATGGGATATAGATAGATGAAATGACAGGCACCAATTACAGTAATTTTGTACAGAAATTCAACCAATGTGAATCAATTGCTATAACAAAGAGCAAAAGAGCCTCAAAAACTTTAATCGGCTAACACCTGACTTACATGTCAGTCAAAGAGGAGTGGCAGACAGGGGTAACACTGGTGTAGAATAAACTCATTTGTAAAGTCTTATGGAAAAGGAAGATGGAAGGTTACAAGCTAAATTACCTCGTAAAACAGAGAAACAGTGGAGGGTAAGGCCAATTTAAAGAAAACTTGGTAAGAATCAGGAGGTCTAGGTTTGAATACTGGTTCTACTACTTCACAACCGGTATGATCCTGGGCAAATTACTTCCTGTCTTTGGGCCTCAGTTTCTTTATCTGATATCTAGGAGGTATAGGGGACAGAGAGCTAGGCTTGGAGTCAGTTCAAATCCAGCGTGAGAAACTTACCAGCTATATAACCCAGGGCAAGTCACTTAAGCTCTGACTGCCTTAGTTTCATCATTGCTAAAAAGAGGATAATAGCACTTATGTCCCAGGGTTGTTGTGAGAATCAAATGAGATAATGGTTGTAAAGTACTTAGTGCATGGCACATAGTAGGTACATAAATGGTTATTTCTTTTCTTCCTCCCTTTCTTCCTCTCTCCATCCCTTCTTTCCTTCCTCCTTTCCTTCCTTCCTCCCTTCCTCCCTGCCTTTCTGCCTTCCTTCCTGCCTTCCTCCTTATTCTGATTCGAAGTCCACTAGTATAGAGACCTGTGAGTTCATCTTTAAGATCTCCCTTTCAGCTTTAAATACCTTCAGCCTTATATCCCTTAGGGTCCATATCAGGACAGAGATGGCTTCTATACTCAGTGATTCTCCAAGTGTGGTCCAGAGACCCTTCCATTGGGTCTGTGAGGTTAAAACTATTTTCATAATACAACCAAGACATTATTTGCCTATTAAACTACTCCTCCCTTTTCCAATTATATATCTGTGTGAGGCTGGATTTTCTTCAGATATTTCAACCCAAACAACAGATTGAATGCAGAGCAGATATAAGAATCCAGCTGTCTTCCATTAAGTCAGACATTAGGGAGATTTGCCAAAATATGTCAAACAATGCCATTCTCTCACAAATTTTTTTGTTTTGGAAAATATAGTTATGTTTTATAAAAATATTATATTAACATGTATCAAATTTATTATTATCTTCAATTAATTAATTATTTTAAAATGTATTCCACTTTAGTGTCTAACACGCTAAGTATCACTAGATATAACACACAAACCAAAGCCCTTTGTGGTCTTCAGCAATTTTTGAGAGTGTAACTGTGAACAGATAAAAGTTTGGGAATTGTTACCCTTCCAAATATTAATTCTTCAAGGAGGCAATGGGTAGTTGGAAGGGAGCAGAGCCGGAAATACCCTAACATAACCCTAACCATCAGCACACGCTCCAAGCAGGAGACAAGAAGAGGGAGCCCAGCACTAGAGATGTAGGAGGGGGGTTGGCTACTGCTGAACTAGTCAGTGGCAGAAACTGAATCACAGAATTATGATCTTAAAACTAGAAGGGACCTTGTCCCACATTTTTGGGTGGGCTGCTCCAACTTTTTGTACCAGTCACAGGATTCTCTGAAATTGGGAAACTCAGGTGACATTTTCTGGAAATGCATTTCCAGAGTTACTTCTCTGAAGTTCACCAACCTGCTTGTGCTTTTGGGGGAGATTCATCTGCAGCATGTATCTTGTTTTTTTTCCTCATGACCCTTTATTTATTTTTTAAATTTTTAAATTAATTTATTTGTTTTCAGTTTTCTACCATCCAGTCCATACATCTTAGATTTTTCCCCCTTCCTTCCCTCTTCTTTCCCCCTCCCTCCCCAAGATGGCGTGCAATCTTTATATGAGTTCTACACTTACATTTTTATTAAATAAATTTTCACCTTAGTCATGGTGCATAGAAAAATTAAAATGAATGGGAGAAAACATGAAAACAAAACAAAACATAACACAAGAGAAAATGGTCCGCTTCATTCGGCTATCCAATTCCATAGTTCTTTCTCTGGATGTCTCATTACCTTTTAAAGGAAGGAGCTCTCAGTAGTTTTAGTCCCAAGTAGATTAACTATCATCTCCCATCACTGCTTCCCTGACTACTCCCCCTTTTTCTACTTCATTAATCTATTTCCTCATTCTCTCTCCCCCTTCCAAAGACCCTTCTTTCCACTCAGAAACTTTTGCCATCTTGGAGTCATTGGTACTGCCAAATACTTCTATACTTATAATAAAACCTTGTTTGTCTCGAGCAGGGGTTCTTGACCTATTTTTTGTCATGGATCCCTTGGGCAATCTGGTGAAGACTATGGACCCTTTCTCAGAATAATGTTTTTCAATAACTGAAGGAAATAATAAATTTTGATTAGAGCCTAGTGAAAATAAAAATGTAATTTTATTTTTCCCATCCAAGTTCATAGACCTCCTGGAATATATCCAGGGACCCCCTGGGTTGCTGTGGATACCTGGCTAAAAATCACTAGACTAGAGGATATTGTGTATTTTTGTGGGCTAGGCCTGACTCAGGCTAATCTGGTAGGTCAGGTTTGGAACCGGAATGAAAAGACACTCATAAACCATCTAACAGTTTTTGAAAAATGTTTTACTTAACTACAGTATAGAAAGGATATTTGATAAAGATATAGCATTGATTCAATAGGGTACAACCTTCCAGTCTTTGTGTTTCCCAAGCTAATATCAGGTCAGAGGTGTGAGTCAAGCCTGAAAGAAACAGTCTTAACTCCTCTCAGGCTGTGCTTAGGGTACCTGGAAGGTAATAATATTATTGGTTAGAACCTTAGCCCTGTGGACCAGGAGTTTGAATGCCATTTAAGGAAAAAATAGGCTAGTCTGAGTGGGGTAGATGTTGTTCCTATGACATATATACATATATGTTTGTGTGTGTTTATGTGTAGTATATAGTATGTATGTTTGTATGTATACACACATATTTATATAGTTGACCTCAGCAGCAGCTCATTAGCTAGGTGACATTGGACATGTTAATCTTAAATCTCTGAGACTCAGTTTTCTCATCTTGAAAATGAGAACACGCGAACAACCAGAAGTGCTTTGTGAACCTTGGCTCACTACAGAATGTGAATTGTTATTTTTTCCTTCATTAAACTGTGATATAAAGACTTTCCAACATTTCAGGGATACCTTAGTGGAGCTGCTTCCCCCAATAACATGAATTGCAAACCTACCTTTACCCTAGTAGCCTGATTTAAAAAAAAATATTATATTGATGTCTCTTTTTTAATATAAACTTGATTTCCTAATTATTATTCCTTATAGCAAAGACTAAAGAAGAAAGAGAAGGGGGAAAAATCAGTTCAGTAAAACCAACCAGTTATTCATATGCAATTTTCCATACTGATATACATGTGTTATATTCCATACGGGACAGCGAGGTGGCACAATTAATAGGGTACTAGTGTTGGAGTCAGGAAGACTCATTTTCTTGAGTTCAAATCTGGACTCAGACACTTACTAGCTATGTGACCCTGGGCAAGTCATTTAACCCTGTTTGCCTCAGTTTCCTCATCTGTAAAATGAGCTGGAAAAGGAAATGGCAAAAACACTCCAGAATCTTTGCCAAGAAAATCTCTAACAGAGTCACAAAGAGTTGGATGTGACCTGCAAAAGGATTGAACAGTGACAATGTTCCATATCCCCAGTACCCTCATCTCCACAAAGGAGAGGTGCATCCATTCTTGTATCTCTTCTTTAGAATATCCTATCTTTTTTTTTTTTTTAGGATCATATATCATAGATTTAGAGGTGGAAGAGAACTTAGAAATCATCTAGTTCAAAACCCGCATTTCATCCATGAGAAAATGAAAGCACAGAAAAGTTATTTGACTTGTCCGAAGTCGCATAGCTGGTAATTGGCAGAATCCCATTTGAACTCAGGACTTCAGATTCTGAATCTGTCATGCTTTCTTCACTGTTTTGAATTGTAGTGAATGAAAAAAATCATTACCCAGTGGTCAAACTTCTGATGATGAACCTCTCCAAACTTAATTGATCTGGTCCTTGGACACAGCACTCATAACAGATCTGAAAGCTAGAGAAGACCTTGGAGGTCATATAGAGCAACACCCCCACCATCCCTTATCTGCTTATTTTACAGATGAGGAAATGGAAGTAAGGTGACATGTCAAAGGTCACACAGATAGTAAGTTATCTAGTGAAGGATTTGAACCCAGGTTCCCTGACATGAAAGTCAGTGCCCTTTCCTTTGCACCATCTTGTCTCCCTAAGCCCATTGCTGAAACCTTTTCCAGCATGGTAAAACATGCTAGAGCTCATGCTTTGTGGCATAGATGGGAGCAGGTCTTCAGGGAAGTGAAGAGGGCGGGGATTTTCATTCACATCTTGCAGGAAGCCCAGAGGGTGTCAGTGACTTTCCCCCAGTTCTCACAGCAGGTATGAGCTTACAGAAGCCTACCTATGCCTTGTGAGTCCCAGCCTCATGCTTTTTCCCTCAGACCCTCTTATCCTGCTGATATTTCTTCCCCAGCCCCAACTCGAGGCAGGCTGCCTGGTGATGAGAATGAGAACGTGTTCAGAATGAGCAAACTGACCCAGAATTCTCTGAGGGGGGAATAATGGGGGAAGAGAATTAAATCCTAGAGAAAGAAGATTCCTAACCGAATCCCCCAGCCTGCCTGCTGAGTGACAGTTTCCAGCCTCATGCTTTGATATTTTTAGCTGGCCACACCTCCTGCTTTTGAGAAGACTGTTTCCCCTCGGATCTCTTCCACATTATCAGACAACTCAACCAGCTGCTCTGGGGGAGGGAGGGAGGGGGAAGAGACTTGAGGGGATGCAGAAGGTGCAAAAGCTGACCCTTGTACATGAATGAAAGAGCCTTGATGCCTGAGCCTAAAGACTAATCCAAGCCTCTCTCTAAGCTAGCAAGGCTGGACTTGGGTGCTCCAGGTATCAGTCTCAGCCCTTTTATGGGGAGAACTCATCTTATATAATCATGTTTATGAGAAGTTGCATATATCTAGAATTTTTAGAAACTGAATCATATTTCCAGCACACTAGTGGATTTCACTATTCAAAGGAAGCCTCTTGTAATGAAAATAACAATTTCTCTGATTTAAAAAGCTCAATTTTTATATATTAGCTTAAAAAATTTTTTTAAAGCAAGACTCATTGGGGTGAGCCCATTAATAAAAATTTCTGGTATTTAGCAGCTATCAAATCAAGTCTGATAGGTCACAGAAATATTTTTAAAATAACAGAGGTTAATTTTAGGAAGAAGTGGTGGGAAAGGAGCTTGCCTCTTTTTTACACCAGCTAGAATTCTGTTTTGCATGCCTATTAGCCAAGTGACTCTGGCCAAATCAATGATTTTTATGGGCCTCAATTTCCCCATCTGTAAAATGAGGACAGACTAGCACTGTAAGGATCAGCTGAGATCATAGGATTATAATTTTAGAACTGTGAGGGACCTTACAGTCCCAGATAGCGTATGTGATGCACTTTGAAAACCTTGAAGTGTTCAGACCTATGAGGTCATCAAGTAAAACATGAAGGGCTTGGGTAAGCAACAAGACTCCGAATGATTAATCATGCCCGAGATCAATCCATCAGCAAATATTTATTAAGCACCTATTATGTTCCAGGCAAATACAAAAGAGAGACAGTTTCTACTCTCAAGGAGTTTACGATCACACGATATAGTCATAAGTAAGAAGAGGATGTCTACAGAAGTAGTATACAGTTACAGGGGAGCTAACAGTTGGGGAAACCCAGGAAGGCTTCTTGAAGGAGGCAGCCCAGGAGCTGAGCCTTGAAGGGAGTGAACAGAGTGGTAAACATTTTTATAGTGCTTTAGGTGAGCCAACAGGACATCATGAAGATGCTAGATGAATGGAGTTTTCTTTTTTGACACGACTGCTAAACTGGAAAACCAGAATAATTCAATATGCTGGGAGGAGATGCAACACTTAGATAAGACATAACACCTATCCTCATGAAGCTCCCAGTCCATAAAGAGGAGGATGTGTGTCTTCTTTTCCCCCAACAGAAGCTAAGCTCCTTGAGGGAAGGTACTGTTACTGTAAATCCAGCATCAAACATGCTGCCTGGAGTGTAGTAGGTGCTTAATAAGTGCTTGTGTGTGTTCCATCCTGCAGGACTCTTTATGACCCTGTGGACCATGGCATGCCAATACTATCCAGAGGGGTTTTCTTGGCAAAAATACTGAAATGGTTTGCTATTTCTTTCTCCAGTGAATTAAGACAAATAGAGGTTAAGTGAGCTGTCCAGGGTTACACAGCTAATAAATTTCTGAGACTGGATATTAATTCAGAGCTTCCTGACTCCAGATCAGGAGAATCATTTGTACAAAGGTATAGAGGTAGGAAATTGAATCCTGTATATATTTGAGGAACTGTAAATAGGCCACTTTGACTCATAGAGTTCTTAGGGGGGAGTGATATGTATAGTTAGAATGGAAGGAGTCAGATTGTGAAGGACTATCCATCAATTAATCAATCAGTAAGCATTTAATAAGAAGCAGATAGATTGTTCAGTGGATAGAAGTTGAGAAAACCTGAGTTCAAACCCAGCCTTAGAAACTTACTAGCTGTGTGAGCCTGGGCAGCTCACTTAATCTCTGCTTGTCTTAATCCACTGGAGAAGGGAATGTCAAACTATTCCAGTATCTTTGCTAAGAAAACCCCAAAGGGAGTTGTGAAAAGTCAGAAATGACTGAAAAACAATTGAACAACAGGACAATATTAAGTGGCTAGGACTTGATCATCTTTCTGTTAGATGAAAGTATGATTTAACTCAAAAAGTACCAGCCTGGGAACTAGGAAGCCTGGGTTTTAGCAGAGTTTTGCCATGGACTTGCTGCATAAACTCAAGACAAGTCAAAAAAGTAAAACAAAAATTAAGACAAATCACCCCATTTCTCTGTGCCTCAGTCTGTAAAATAAAAGGTTTGGATTAGATGACCTATTGAGTCCCTTCTAGCTCTGAATCTGTGTTACTGTGATTGCTGGGGACTAAAACTCTGGTCTTCTGTCTCCCCATCTGGTGCTCTGGAAACTGGACCACCATATCCCTTCCTAGGCCTCCATCATGGAAACCACCTCAAATCTGCTGAACGCGAGAATAGATTCTCATCATATATACATATCTATCTATCTATCTATCTATCTATCTACCTATCTACATGTGTGTGTATATATATATATATATATATATATATATATATATAAATCATGACAATTTTGTCAGATAAATAGGTCTTCAGAGAACAAATAGGTCACAAGATGGAAACAATCCAAGCAAACTCAACTGAACCACAGTATCTCGGCTAAAAATGTTTGAAGTCAGGGATTCTTAACTTCTTTTGTGCTATGTACCCTTTGTCAGTCTGGTGAAAGCTGTGGATGTTTTCTTAGAGTAATATTTTTAAACAGGGGATCGATCACAAATGGACTCAACTACAGTATATTGAAATACAATTGCAATTGTTTTTAAGTTCATGGACCCCAGCTTAAGAGCCCTTACTTCAGTGAATATCAAAGAGGTACGGGAAGGCCCTGGAAATAGTTGGAAATAAAATGATTATTTTAATAATAGTATATAATAATAAAATAATAAAAGTATTTTTTAAAAAAGAAAAGTTCAGCAACCTGTTTCCTTTCCTTCCTTCTTTCGTTCCTTGTGCTTTCTCAGTGCTAGCTGACTGATTTCCTCCTTTTCCAATCTAGCCCTACCCTTTGCTTCTTTCCCTCCCCTCCCCCTCTCCTGAAGCTCCATCTTCTCTGAGAGGAGAGGTAACAAGCAGCATTTAAATAAAGACTGCTGGGAGATTGTAACTCTCAACAGAGAGGAGTGAATCCAGAAGCGTGAGCATCCAGGTATCAGTAGGGAGATATGCTGGGGATGAGAGACAGGACTCTAGTCAGGAATTTAAAGGAAAGGAAGAAGAAAAGCCACATCTAAAGAGGCAGCAGAAGCTGAGGGGCCCTGTTTATTTTAAACACATAAATCGAAGACTACTGCTTATCATACTCCCTGCACCAGGCTGGTGGAAGGATTTAATGCAACCTTGAAGTTAATGATTAAGACACACACGTGGCCATTTGAGCAACTCTAGCTGTACTGGTGTCTAAAGAGTATGTTTCTGTGTTGGGAGGTGAGGCAGGGGAGGGGGGAGAAAGGGGGATGGGCAGATCAGAAGCTGAGGAGGAAGTCCTTGACATGGTTTCTCATTGCTTAGAGGAAGGCGACTTAGTAGAGGATGGTGACCTGAGAATATTTCTCAGGCTGAGAAAGAATTATGCCTTTCCTTAGCAATGCACCCTGTGTACTTCAAAGCCAAGCGGAAAGAGACCATTTGACTGAACACAGTCTAGCTTCAGGGGATAACCATCCAATTAGACTACCACCTCCTAGGATCCTTGGAAAGGTGTTAGGTGACATGAGGAGGGAGGGGGAGGGGATATTAAAGAACTGGGCTTCTCAAGGAGAGTACTGGCCTTTTCATTCATTCATTCAAGTTTACATGGGGTGCCAACTGTGGGTCTAGAACAGAAGTTCTCAACATAGAGGTACACAAGATCAAAACTCTTTTCCTAATAACACCTGAAATGTTATTAGCCTATTAAAGTACTCCTCTTTTCTAACTGCTTATCTGTATGAAGCTAGACTCTTCATAGTCTTCAATCAAAGCAACATAACATAGCAGATGGAATGCAGAAGTAGAAAGGAGAATCTAGCCGCTTTCTAGAAATTTGAAAAAATATGTAGAACAATGTCATTCTTAGTAATTTTTTTGGAAAATACATGTTTCATAAAATATAATATTAATGTTAACATATAATGGATATATTATTGTTATCTAAAATGAATGAATAAGTACATATTTTGAAATGTATCTGTTAATTTCTAATGCAGCAAACACTGATAGATAGAGCCCCATAAACAAAAGCACTTTGGGGTCCTCAACAATTTTTAAGAATATATAGAGTTCTGAAGACCAAAAAGTTTGACAACTGCTGGGCTAGAGGGATGCATATACCACAGAAACCTCTGTCCCTAAAGTGCTTATGACTTAGCTGATGCTTCAGAGTATTTTGTTCCAGGAGGCCTCGCTCTAAAGGACACTGATTGAGATTCTGGGTGGTTTATAAAAATAGCAACAGCAAATGTACATGTGCTTTAAGGTTTGCCAAGGGCTTTCTATACATTATCTCTCCTTGGATTTCACAACAACCACATGAGGTCCAGGGATTACAGGCATTATTACTTTCATTTTACAAAGTCAGTCAGTGATCGTTTTTTAAATGCCTCCTATGTGTTAGGTACTGTGCTGAGAGCTGGGGATAAAAAAAAACAAAAAAAGACGTAACAGATAGTCCTCGCCTTCACAATTTAATGGGAGAGGCAACAAACAAATAAATATGTACAAACAAGCTATGTCTGGGATACGTAGGAAATAACTCCCTGAGACGGCACTAGAATTAAGAGGAGGGGGAAAAGGAGGCTTCCTGTAGAAGGCTAGATTTTAGTTGCGACTTGAAGGAAAGCAGGTGGTAGAGATGAGAGGGAGAGCATGGATAGCTAAGCATGGATATCTGGAATGCCCTCATATTCCACAATCAAAAAGCTGGAAGAAAATGTTCTTTTAAGCCTCAAAGAATGTTTCTCCCACTGATTTGTGTTCAGTTTCGGCTTGTAAATATTGAAAGGATTTAATAAATTGGAGTGAGTACAAAGGAGGGTAAGCTGATGGTGATAAGGACCATCCATGGACCATGCTATAAAAGGAATGGGCCAAGGAACTGGGGAAGTTTAGCCTGGAGAAAAGAAGCTTGGGGTGGGGGATGGGCAGGGATGATGTGACGCTGTCTTTAAGTGCTTGAAAGACAGTCACGTGAAAAGATTAGACATTTGCTTTTAGTTGATCTTTAAGAAACAATATGTGGAAGGAAGAAAATTCTTAATAACTAGAGATGTTAAAAAGTGGAATGAGTTGCTTTGGGGTTAGAGTTAGTTCCTCATCCATGGAAATCTTCTAATGGAGGCTGGATGACCATGTCAGGGATCCCACAGAGCACATTCCTTCTCCAAAGTCCCTTCCAACTTTGAGATTTGACATGTAACAGGATCTGGCTCATATGATGAGTGCTTCTGCTGGCATCTCTCCACACAGAGAGCCTGCTTTTGGGACAGTCCTAACGCCGTGGGTTGAAAATGCCTTGGAGAGCCTGGAGAGCATGTTTAGACATTCCATAACTGGTTCCAGTTGGCTAACCACATAAATAGGAAAGAACTTTTCAACTGGATATGTAGCCACAACTGGGGGTATCTTCCAAAAGCCCTGAGGCAGCCTTGACCTATGGTCTTCAGACCAACTCTTTACGGTGGTTCACCTCCTTAATAACAGTAATCAGTAATAATAGAAGTAACATTGATATACTATTTACAAGCACTGGACTAAGTGATTTACAATTATTATCTCATCTGATCCTCACAACAACCCTGGGAGCTTGGGTGCTATTATTACCCCCATTTTACAGATGAGAAAACTGAGGCGAAGAGGGAGTAGGTGACTTGTCTAGACTCAAGTAGCCAGTAAGTGTCTGAGGCAATGTTTGAACTTGGATCTTCCTAACTCTGGCCCAGTGCTCTATCCACTGCTCTGTCTAGCTGCCCCTGGACTTTTTGGTAGACAGTTGTCCAGAAAGAGACAGTGCTATTAAGGGGAGAGGCTTTGACTGAGGAATGGGCAGTAGTAGGTTTGGCCTTTGCATTTGTATGACTGCCTTCCGATCCTGTGAAGTTTTGAAAGGTCAGCAGGGTCAGCCCCAATATTTTGATGTTCCAGAGTCTAGGTTTATGGTGAAAGCCACATTAGTGTCCTGAGGAGCAAACAGGGATCTTCTGGAGTGACCTTCAGGATCCAATCTGACAGTAGCTGAGATGAAGATTCATCCAACAATCATGCTGCTTCTGTATGTGAACTTGGTGGGACCTATGCTATGTAGGAATGAGCTAAGAGGGTAGCCTCTCAGTGTTGGTTGTTGTTTGGTCGTTTTAGTCCTGACTCTTCATGAACCCATTTGGGGTTTTCTTGGCAAAGATACTGCAGTGGTTTGCCATGTCCTTCTCCAGCCCATTTTACAGATGAGGAAACTGAGGCAAACAAAGTTAAGTGACTTTCCCAGGGACACTCACATAGCTAGTAAGTGTCTGAAGTCAAATTTGAACCCAGGTCTTCCTGACTCCAGGTATGCTGTTCACTGTACCTCTGAGCTCGCTGCCCCCTAGGTGTTGGAGGAAATTTGTTTTTACTTTTTATTTACTATATCACTTTGTAAAATCTAGTTGATACTATATGCTTAAATGGAACTGGGTCTCTAGTCATCAGGGACTTAATAGTGGAAGGAACACAGTGATGGAGGCTCAAGCAGATGGTAGTAGGGATAACATGTCCAAACCCCTCGGGATACATGATAATCCTGAGGGGCAGATTGTAGATTCCACAGTTCAGGGATAGTGAGTCAGTGCATTCTAGCTTCAGAGGATCTATCATTATAATGGTTAACATTGAACATCTTGATCTATTCTAACTAAATGGACTTTGATTCTGAACTTCTATTAAGATAAGACCTTTGTTTAGGGAAAAAGAGGGAGACAAGAGGAAATAATATATCTTGGTTTAAAAATTATATTCTGTTCAGATGTGCTTAAAAATGGATATTCTGAGGGAAAAATACACTGTATTGGTCTGAATATAGTCTGGACCTCTACAATGAGAGTCCTTCAAAAGGAAAAATATATAGTCACATACTGAAAAATGAGTACACAAAATTACATTATTAAAAAAAAAATGGTGTGCTTGTAAGATAACTTATTTTAAAAGTAAAAGTAGCCAGATTGTGAAACTTTCTCTTCTCGGTGAATTGTGCTGGAGGGAGTATCTAGCTTCCTCTGCCTACACCATACCACTGCCCTACCATGTTTGATATCACAGTAAGGCATTTGGAATGAACTCTGTCTGCCAGTCTTCTGAATGAAAGATCCTGAGAGCTGATAAGGGTATGAGAGTGAGATGTTATGAAATTTTCCAAGAGAGTGCAATGATGCCCAAGGGCATTTAGGGCTAACTGAGAGATGCTCATAATGGTAAGCTGTGCTTGGGGAGTTGAGAGACTTTCAGAGTTGGTAAGGGCCCAACACAGAGCAGAATCCCTTGCTGGGCAATGAAATGAACTGAGATGTAGGTATCATGGTTGGACACACAACTGGGCTGAGAGAGGGCACCAAGAACCAGGAGTCATTTTCTTCCTCCCCACACCTTGGAGATCGGGGTTAGTCTTTCTCTGGGGTGTGGCTGTCTCTCCAGCCGCCACTTCTGCTTTCCCTCCTCTCAGCATGAGTGGTTTCTTTTCAAACCTGACCATGGGTAATGGCAGATGGCTGATTCAGTGCCAGCCAGTTAGCTTTCTGCACCGTCACTGACTAATTTTGATGTCTGGAGTTACTCTGGGGAATGCTTTCCCTCTGCTCGGGGAAGTTGTTAAAATAAATCAATAAATTCCCCAATTGATAAAAGGTCAAAGGATATGAACAGGCAATTTTCAGAGGAAGAAATTAAAGATATCTATAATTATATGAAAAAATGCTCTAAATCACTTTCGATTAGAGAGATGCAAATCAAAACAACTCTGAGGTACCACATCACACCTATAAGATTGGCAAACATGACAAAGGAAGATGATAAGTGTTGAAGAGGATGTGGGAGAGTTGGAACATTAATGCATTGTTGGTGGAGCTGTGAGCTGATCGAACCATTCTGGAGAGCAATTTAGATCTATGCTCAAAGGGCTACAAAAATGTGCATACCCTTTGACCCAGCAATAGCGCTTCTAGGACTGTATCCCCAAGAGATCATAAAAATGGGAAAGGGTCCCACATGTACAAAAAATACTTATAGCAGCACTTTGTGGTGGCCAAAAACTGGAAATCAAGGGAATGTCCATCAATTGGGGAACGGCTGAATAAATCATGGCATATAAATGTAATGGAATACTATTGTGCTATAAGAAATGATGAACAGAAAGACTTCAGAGAGGCCTGGAAAGGCTTATATGAACTGATGCTGAGTGAAAGGAACAGAACCAGGAGAACTTTGTGCACAGCAATGACCACAGCATGTGAGGGTTTTTTCTGGTAGACGTGGAACTTCATAGCAATGCAAGGACTTTAAAAAAATTTCCCAGTGGTCTCCTAAAGCAAAATGCCTTCCACATCCAGAGAAAGAACTGTGGAATTCAATCGCAGAATATAGCAGATCATTTTTTGTGTGTGTGTGTATATTACGTTTTGGTTTGTTATATGATTTCTTCCATTCATTATAATTCTTCTACACAGAAAAAATAAAATAAATAAATAAATAGCTCTTTCCTTCATCCCAGAGTCTCTGGTTCTATAGAAATTTTACTTTGGCAAATACAACAGTTTTAAATTTCTGCCTTTCTGGATCATTCTCAATAACTACCCACCCCCATCAGTCCTGTATTCAAGCAATGGCACACACAGATTTGCTAATTCAGCTGATCAATAGCTTTATTACATTTAATGATTTAAGAAGTAAATGCACTTTTAAACACATAAAGGTAAATGCCCCCCAAAGGGAGTGCACTTGTTCCCTTGGGAAAGAGAGGAAAGAGGGAGGGGGAAATGAAGAGCATCAGTCTTGGTCTGAGCCTGAATGGATTACCGCCTAGACCATGAATAATGTAAGCCTCCTTCACACTGCCTGTGCACAGGAATCCTGAGTGTAGCCACTGGTGACCTTCCATTTTTGCTGTTTAGTTATTTCAATTGTGTCTGACTTTTTGTGATCCCATATGGAGTTTTCTTGGCAAGGATATTGGAGTTGTTTGTCATTTCCTTCTCCAGCTCATTTTACAGATGAAAAGCTAAACCTAAAGGGGTTAAGTGACTTGCCCAGGATCACATAGCTAGTCAGTGTCTGAAGCCAGATTTGAACTCAGGAAGATGAGTATTCCTGACTCCAAGCTCAGCATTCTATACACTGAGCCACTCTAGCTACCCAACCTCCCATATGCTCTTTTATTTTTAATTTAATTTTTGAAATTAACAAATATTTATTTTATCTCCCTCCCCTCTCCCCCTCCTCAATTAAAAAAAAATCCTTCTAACAAATATGCATAATAAAGTAAAACAAATTCCCTCATTATGTTTAAAAATGTATGTTTCAGTCTATATCCTGAGTCTATCACCTCTCTGTCAGGAGATCAGTAGCAGGATTCATCATCAATCTTCAGGAATCAAATCCTATTTCCCTCAGTTTCCCTATCTGTAAAATGAGCTGGAGAAGGGAATGGCAAATCACTCCATTATCTTTGCCAAGAAAACCTCAAATAGGGTCACAAAAAGTTGGACATGAGTGAAACAAATGAGTGACAACAACATACCCATTTCATAAACATTGGCCTTTTAAATGCAATGAGTCATATACTGATTGACTGGTGATAGTCATTATCTGCTAACACTTTATTTTTAAAATTAAATGCTTTTAGCGAATAAAAATCTATTTTATCTCTCAACCACCTTTCTCTCTATTGAAAAAATAGAAACAAAACTCTTGTAACAAATAAGCATTGTCAAGCAAAGCAAATTCCCATATTGGCCACGTCCAAAAAATACACAGCACTTTCTTCACTCTGAGCCTGTTACTTGTCTGCAGGAGGTGGATGATGTTCACACTTAAGTTTTGAGATTCTCTGTTCCCTCACCACAACTTCCCCTGTCCCTTATCAAGTAGCTGATCATTAAAAAAATTTAAATCTAGAAATGGAATGAGGAAAATGTCCAGATAAAATTGCATCTCCATAGCAGAATGAATGACATCAGAATAACAGTGGAAGGGGTCTCCAGCACCGCCCAGAATAAAATATATCCTATGAACCAGAAAGAGGGTTGAAAACAACGTTTATGAACTCAGCTACCTACAGGTTGTCCTATGTGAATGGGATCATGTGGAATACATCATAATATATCTTAAAGATGATTATCTTTAGATTGGAAAGGGGAAAACCAGATATGGTTAAGAGGAAATAAAAGGTTAAGACAGGTATGAATAGAGGGTTTTTCTTTTTAAAGCTCATTAACATCTCTTAAATGAGTTAAAATACCCTATCTTAGATAAATTACGCAAGTTACTGGAAATATTTGCAGATGTGAGATGAGCTATTACTGGGAATTTTTTAGTAATTATAGAGAATTGGAGAGATAACAAAATATTGGAAATGGGTAACTGTTTCAATTTTCAAAAGGGGTAGAAATATTGTACAAACCATAGACTAGTGAATTTTATGCTGATTCACAGAAGAATTCTGGACTAGTTTGCTAAATGTATAGAAGGGAAATCAGTGATCCCAGGGAACTATGGAAAGTTCACTAAAAAGTCAACCTAGACTTAGCTCATTTGGGTTTTTGAGGGCTTTAGAGAAATGCTATAGATACAATGTAGTTGAAGATATTAAGCTTGGCAGGAGAGCTATGCTACTGAATGATGGAACCAGGATGTTGACATGCTAAGATCTGGCACAGTCTAGATGAAATTTAATAGGTATACGTGGAAAGGTATTGATGCAGGCTGATGGGGCTCAGTCTTTCCTTTCACAGAGGGAAAGGAACAGGGTAGCAAGAGCAGTCACCAAATGTGACTGGTGGATTTACAGGTGTGGCTAAGTAACTCATATGAGGGCACTCAGGTTAAGTGTGGTAGGATTTGAAACAGGATCCTCTGGCTCCAGAATCAATGAACCTTATGCAGTAGGATGATGGTTTTCCCATATGGTAGAACTCACATAGCATCAAGGATATTGTACAATGTAAATATCCCTTTTTCTTGATATTCATGTGATTGGCATACTTATGCAAATACAGCAATTTCCCTACCTTGAGCTAGTACCTCTTGGAAGGGCACCAACATTTTTATGTGTATTGTCTGAGTACAGAACATTACATTCCTCAGTTCCTCTGGGTCACTCTGACCTACCCTGTAGATTTGGTCAGGGTTAGTCTGTTCTGTACCAAACAAGGACCTATGGGTGGTGGCTGATGAATGGGAGACATGTATCTTCTGCAGATTTGTCTACAACAAGTTTCAGTCCTCCTTCACTCAACACAAAGTCAAGTGCAAGTCATGTCATTATTTCTCTGATGGTGTGGTCTTCTTTGGCAGTGAAGGATGAACACACACAAGAAGTTTATATGTTGTTAATAAACTATATTTGTTATATCTGAAGTCTAAAGGCTCTAGCCCCATTTCTTGAAATCTTTTATAAAAACACTGATCTCCCTCCCTGCCCCCCCCCCCATTTTTTCTCTGTTTCTCCTGGTTTTCCTTAGCTCAGATTTGATATGCAAGGGCCATTCATGGGCCCGAACTGCTTGGGAATTTTGACCTGCTCTATTTCCAACCTGAGACAGTATACCTCTCCTTAGGTACCCTGCTACCACCCCAACCCTCTCTGGAGTTTTACCATACTAATGGTGGGCTTAGTGAGGACACCTGATCAGTTTTATCTCCATGGAGCTCACAACTCCCAACCTCAACGGGTCCATCAGCCTCAGTTTCCCCAATAGCAGGAATTACAAGTGTGTGCCACCATGCCTAAGGGCAGTGCCAAAAGAAAATATTTGTACTAGTATAGTATGGAGAAGGCATGGTGAGACAACAGTTTATCTGAAAAGTCTTTATAAGGGACTGCAAGATCATAAGGGTGAGTATTGTGACAATAAGAGCCAAGGTCATAATAGGTTATATAGATACCTGGCATCCAGATCAGGGTCTATAATAGTCTTTTCAGCATAGCCTAAGATTACATTAGAGTTTTCAGTCCTGATCAGATTATATCTGGAGAATTGAGTGCCATGTGGGAAAGACAATAACAAAAACTGGAGAATGTTCAGAGGAAGGCAACTTAGAAGGTGAGAAGTCTGGGAAATATGCCATATGGTAATCAGGTGAAGAAATTGAGTCTGTGTAGCCTGGAGAATGGAAGACTTAAGCAGAATATGATAGCTCCGTTCAAGTATCTGAAAAGCCACCATATAGAGGAGTGATTAGCCTTGTTTCTCCCAGTCCAGGGAGGGCAGAACTAGGAATAATGGGTGAAAACTAAAGGAGATTTCTGCTCAATTCAACAAAATTTCTAACAATTAGAGCTGTTGAAACGTAGAAAGCTGACTTTGGGGGAAGTGAATTTCCTCTCACTGGAGATCTTGAAGTAGAGGTTGGATAAACACTTGCTGGAGATATTATAGAGGGGATTCTTGTACCAGTATAGCTTGATCTAGATGACCCATCAGTTCCCCTCCAAACTGGAGATTCTATGAGTCTGAGACTTATCAAAATAAAGAGCCTTGAAATTTTTGAAAATCTTATTAGTAAGAGGTTCAACTTACTCCTTGTGGTTTCAGACAAGAAAGCTAGAACCACTAAGTAAAATTTAAAGAAAAGCACAATCAAATCCAATACAGGTTGAACTTTACAATTCAAGCTATCTGAAAACACAATAGGCCATTTCTTCAAATAGTGTGATCCCCATCTCTGGAAGTGTTCAAGCAGAAGCTGAATGATCATTTGGAAAAAACATTGTGGACTGATTTTATTCATCCTGTAGGATGCTAGAATAGGTGACCTTTAACAGCCCTTTTCAACACTATGGTGAAAGAGTTACCATCAACACCTATGTTCCATGTGTTACCTTAAATATCAAGTTCAATTAAGGGAACCCTGTGAGCTTTTTTCTATATATAAAATAAATTAAGAAAGAGATTTTATTTATCTGGCTTATAAATTAGGATGTCTGTAGGTGGGGGATTATAATAGTACCTACCTCAGGTTTGTTGTGAAAGTCAAATGAGATAACGTGTGTTAAGCACTTCACAAATTTTTAAGTGCTATATAAATGCCAGCTATTAGTCTAATTATTATTTGAGATTTTCTTAAGGTGAGACACACTTGGACATTAAATTGTAAATTTAACTTGTGGTGAGGAGAGGGGAAAATCTCAAATAGAAATATCTAATATAGCTAAAGCAGCATGGCCAATGTTAGAAGGTAATTTTAGGTCAAGTACAGGACTCAGTGGGCAGAATACAAATTCAGTCTAATAGTGCTGAAAAAATTCGACTCAATACCAGTCTGGACCAGTTGTCCAGACAGCAGCCAATGGGAATAGCCCTATTAAGCACCTGAAGTGTTTAATGATCAACTTTGCTCTTTTGTTTGGAGGCACATTCCAGACCCCACTAAATGTTTCTCTTGTAACTTGATCTGATCCCTGCAATTTGCAGCCCACACCCAAAGCCCAAGATTTCCAGAGTTCAGTGAACCTCAGGAAGAACATTTGGCCATTATTTTAGGTTGAAGGCTTCTTGGCACCCAAAAATGTGGTTTGGAGATCCTCCACTTTTTATGAACTGTAACTTAAGAAAGAGAAGAAAGGAAAGGAAAAGCAGAGCCTGGAGGGGGCATGCTGAAGTAGGGTTCAGGAGACCTTTCAACTCAACCAGTTCTCAGAGGAGTTAAGCATTACTCTAGGGTACCCCCTGGAAAGCCTGAGGAATTACAAGGGAAAAAAAAGAGAAATCTTGAAAGACTTTGACAGGGTTAGTCATCAAAAGCTACATATAAAAAAGAATTACTTTGGGGCCATTGGGGGATTTAAAAAAACTAAATAGGAAAATGGTTTAGAGATAGAAAAAAGGGAGGGAGTTGGAATGAATGGACACTTCTGTAAAAGGAGAAATATTAGCATTCAAATCCCCCAGAGAGTATTGAAAATGAACTTTTAAAACATTTTCCCAAGTAATCTGGCTGAGTGAGTGTACAGTGTTACTGGAGCTAAGCTCTTCCTGGTACTGAAATGCCAAAGTGATGGGGAAATACTGGAGGGTATACTTACAAAAAGTGGCTAAGTATGCAGGTGAGATTCAGTGTGGGCAAGTGTAAGGTAATACACTCAAGGAAGTTTTTGCTCCAAAGAACATTGGTCTTCCGTTGCTCCAGTCACTATATTGTTTCTGGCTCTAGTTACCTCTTCCGCTCCATGAGTAGGACTTGTGTTTGTGATGAATTGTACCTTTCCCTAGTTGCACATGAGTAGTATGGATTTCTTTTTACTTTTTTTTTTTTCTGGAGAGAGAAATTATCTTCTGAAGTATATTGGTTTATATCTAGTCAATGCCTTTCCCCCCACCAAATCTAGTTTGAACAAAACCTTGAAAGAAGCTCTAGCCTCCCAGAGTAAGAAGCAAGGGTTGAATTTGGAGACTGAAGTTGGTCTCTAATAGCCTCTTTGCCCTCTACTAAGTTGTTGACTTGTGTTTCCCTCCATTGTTACACATATCCCAAGTCTCCTCACTCTAGCCTCCAGGAGAGACAGCTCTGCCCACTCCTCTCAGTCCAACAATCAAATCAATCAATCAGCATTTATTAAGTACCTAGTCTGTCAAGCATTGTGCTGGATACTGAAGATACAAAGATTAAAAACAAAACAATCCTTAAGGACCTAACCTTCTAATCTACATTTCACAATATAAAAATTTCTATATAATGATTTGGTCAACTTTTGAATATATATACATATGTATATATATTTCAAAGAAATTTGTTTTTAGGTCTAGTATGTCTAAGTCAATATAGTAACATAATTTAACATAAATATGGGTTGATTTACTTGTATATTTGTAGTGGGCAAGAAAGTAACTGGCACATAGCATTCTATAGCAGAAAGAATGCTGGACTTGGAATCTGAAGACCCCAATTTTAGTCCTGGTTCCACTGTGGTACTGAATAATCACTTCACCTCTCTGGGTCTCAGTGTCTTTATTTGTCAAATGAGATTGTTGAACTAGATCTTCTCTAAGTTCCCCTCCAGCTATGAACCCTTCCCTTTCATTATATGAAATGAATGGGGAAGAGAATGGAGATTCTGGTGTCCAGGGTAGGGATGCAAAATGGAAATGAACAAAGCAGGTAAGAGGGGACAAAGGAAGAAGGGAGTGAAGGGAAAAGTCCAACTACAGAAGGGGAAACAGTGAGTGAAGAAGGAGCTTGAAGAGAATCAGCCAAGAAGGATACGGCAAACAGACTTATTTCTGGAATGTAGGGATTGAAGAAGATAGAACTCCCTTGGGATGGGGAGCCATTTCTTAGAGATTATTTTAGTCCTTCTTCACTGAGCAGCCTGAGCCTAGATAACCAGCCAGGAGTCTTTCTCCTCAAGGATCAGAGGAATTGAGAGACATCACTTTGGCTAGTGGGGTGAGGGAAGGGGAGGGGAGAACACTAACCCAAACTTCTCTTCCGATTGAAAACACAGGATTCTATTTTCCTGTTCTACCTGGCCCGGCCCAAGGTCCCACAGCATAGCTCCTCAGAACTCTGCAGGTTAAGGCTTTTCCCTGCCTAAGGAGCCAGAGCAATAAGGAAAACAGGAGAAAGCTCCTCCAAAGAGTAATGAATACTAAGTGGCAGTAAACAAAGTTGGAGGGACCAGGTGCAAACTTTATCCAGGGAACAAAGAGGAATTCAAATTAAGGTCCAAATATTAAGTCAGTTACTGAAATACAGTTCAGTTCAATTCAACAACCACTTATTAAGCATCTACTCTGTCAATCAGTCAATAAACGCTTATTAAACCACTGCTATGTATGTACCTGGCTCTGTGCTAAAATTTGGGGACACAAAAAGAGGCAAAAGACTGTCCCTGACCTGAAGAGGCTTACAGTGTAATGGAGAGGACAATAAGCAGACAAATAGGTATAAACAAGCTATATAGAGGGATAAATAGGAAATAATTAAGAGAGTGAAGGCACTAGAATTAAGAGGGGTTGGGGAAGGCTTCCTCTAGGAGGTGGGATTTAAATTGGGAAACAAACAAACCCAGGGAAGCTGGTAGGTGGAGATAAGGAGGGAGAGCATTCTAGGCCATGGGGGACAGCTAGAGAAGATGCTCAGAACTGAGGGGTGGAGTGTCATGTTTGTAGTATAAATTGTGCCAGAAACAGGTGAAAGGCAGTGTGGTATAATGCAGAGTGAAACAGGTTTAGTGTCAGGAAGACCTGGGTTCACATCCTGTTTGACAAGTCATTTAACCTCTGAGTATCTGTACAGTAAGCACCCCAAATACAGAGGGGGGACTCTATCACAGGTTCTTTGATCTGTTTTTCTAAAAGGAAAGGCAACTTTTGAGGGGTCAACAATGACTTTAACCAAGCACATATATCATTCACCTAGTTCAGAGGAGTCAGCTCCCTGAACTTCAGTGAAAATATAGAGAAATCAAAGATCAGCAGACATGGCTTCCTCTGCCTGATCATCAACAGACAGGTCCAACTGTCTGACCATAGTTACCAGAGAGGGAAGCATTGACATCCCAGAATCCTTATTGGGCCAAACACTTCAGTAAGCCCCAAAGTAAAACCTCACCTCAGAGTATTTATACCTTTTTTAGAGCCAGAGGGCATCACAACCCTTGAGAATCAGTGCCTCATTAACAAAAGACTTGGGCCTTCCCACCAATCTTTCTTAATCAAACTCCCCTTAATGAGCAGGCCCATTAATGAGTGGGGAAGATCTTTAATCACATTAAAATAATTAACAATATAAATATACATTCTGTTTCTAGTCAAAGAAACTCTTGTTTCTGTACTTTACTCCTAGTAAAGACTCTTGATTGATGAAGACAAGATTCAGTCAGAGGCACTTGATTATACTAAAGCAAAAACAACAAAAGATCCTACTTTGCTTGCCATCAGAGTATCCCTATTCAACTCTCTAAGGGAAGAAATTGAAAACAATTAATGATTTACATTAGTAGAGGAACTTTGTCTCCTAGGAAATTCTTATTCCAATGAAATCCCAGGTTTAAACAAAACAACAAAAATTTGTGTTATTTACCGAGAGTGGCATTTGGTATTTTAAAAAAGAGACAGAGAGAAACTCTATCCTTGCCCTTGGGAAGCTTACATTGAATGGAATTGGCAGGGTGGGGAGAGTGGGGCGGGAAACAACCTGACACATACACAGATGAGCATAAAGATAAAAACAGTATGAGGAAGACCAGAGAAGTAATTCAGTGTATTTGAAAGAGCACTGAATTTAGAGTCAGAGACGAGAGTTCAAGTCCCAGCTTTGTTCTCCATCAATCATGTGACTTTGGATCACTTGTTAATAGAGAGCTAGCTGGTATAGTGGATAAAGTGTTCAGCCTGAGTCAGGAAGACCTGAGTTCAAATCCAGATACTAAGTAACTTTGGGACCCTGGACAAGTCACTTAATCTATTTGCCTCAGCTTCCTCAAAATTATCAAACGGAGATAATAAAATAATAGCACCTACTGGAAGGGCTGTTGTAAAGATCAAATGAGATAACAGTTGTAAAATGCTTGACACAGTGCCTGGCACATTGTAGATCTTTAATAAATCCTTGTTTCCACACCCACATATACAAAAATATTTATGGCAGGTCTTTTTGTGTTGGCAAAGAATCAGAATTTGAGGGGGTGTCCATCAATTTGGGATTGGCTGAACAAGTTGTGGTATGTGAATGTAATAGAATACTATTGTTCCATAAAAAATGATGAGCAGGCAGACTTCAGAAAAACTTGGAAAGACTTACATGAACTGATGCTGAGTGAAGTAAGCAAAACCAGGAGAACATTGTACACAGTAGCAGCTGCATTGTGTGATGACTGACTTTGAGAGTCTTAGCTCTTCTCAGAAAAGCAATGATCTAAGACAGTTCCAAAAGACTCATAATGGAAAATGTTTCCACATCCAGAGAAAGAACTATGGAGTTTGAATGCAGAAAGAAGCATACTATTTTCTCTTTTTTTTTCCTTTCTCATGTTTTTTCCTTTTTGTTCTGAGTCTTCTTTCACAACATGACTAATGTGGAAATACATTTAATATGAATGTACATGTATAGCCTATATCCGATTGCATGCTATCTTGGGGAGGGAGGAGGGGAAAGGGGGGAGGGAGAGAGAAAAAAATTTGGAACTCAAAATATTATAAAAGTGAGTGTAACTGGAAAGCATAAAACACTCTTAAGTGGGAAAAAAATGCTTGTTTCCTTCCTCTAAGCCTCAGTTTCCTCATCATTAAAATGGGGACATTAATAATATTTGCACTAATCCCTCCTCTGACCTGCCATTTCACAGGGTTTTTGCAAGGAAAGTTGCTGTGGGAGCCTTGAACACATTAGAAATGAATTACTTTCCTTGTTCTTTCTTTTCTTAAGGGCAAGACTCCAGAGCAACATCAAATATTCAAAAGTAAACCCCCTCTTTCTCTCCAGGGGAAGCCATTTGTGTTAGAGCTCACAGCAGACATTTGTCTATACGGTGCATATTCCTTGATCTTTTCAGGGCTGGAAAGGACCATAGATGGTATCTAATTCAATCCCCTCATGGGGAAACTGAAGCCCAGAGAGCTTAAATAAATAGGGATTATAGGATCATAAATCATACATTTAGAGCAAAAGGAGCCTTAGAGAAAAATAGGTCAAATTTCATGTTTTATAAATGATGGGAATGCAGGTGAGCTGCCTCGAGTCACAGGGGAAGTCAATGCCAGCATTTGCACCCGGTTCCCCAGACTTCTACCCCATCCAGCTCTTTCTACCATACCTGTTTCTGTACTATAGTTTTTCAATTTGATTATAATTTGTTCCCTGAAAATTTTCACATTGTAGTTGATTCCTTGCAATCTATAAATGGTTGATTGTGTGACATTGCTGAAGGAATTAAATATGACTTCAGGCTTTTGGTTACAGTTTAAAGAGATCTCCCCCCCTTTCAATCTGTAGATTTGTAGCAGTAGATATTAGCTGCTAACATAGGGTCCCTTCTTCCTAAGGGCTGCACTCAATGTTTCTTTGGAGGGAGCAAGTCTAGGAATGGTTCCCATCTGTGCAGGTCTGTCCCAGGTTATGGTAATTTATATGGTAATTCACATAAAGTGGGCTGCACTTTATGGAATGGATGCATTCCTGAAAAGGTAGCCTATAATTTGGATTTCTATAAAGAAAATCATATTTCTTTATTGATTTCCATTTAAAAAATTTGAAATGTGTTTAGATGGGGAAACTCCCTCTAAGACAACTGGAGTAGAAAAACCCTTGGAATGGAAGGGGTTAAGATGGTGACCAGCTCCATGGCCTACTGGGCATAGCAGTATACCAGCAGCATACCAGCAGCCCTGTGTCTGCTGGTAGTTGTAGAACCTTCTCCATTTTCCCCTCCCCCACCAGTATTTCATTCTTCCTTGGCAGTGTTTGGCAACACCTTCCCCGTTGGGCAAGCCAGTCATCTCTTCCTTCTCAGCTTTCCTTTTCACTCCTTCAGGTTATAATGCATTGTGTTGCCTTTAATTATAAATAGCTTTTCTTCTGCATGCTGTAGAGAGCACTACCCAGAGAGTCTGGGGATCTGGGTTTTAGCTCTGGCTCTTCCATGAAACTCAGTGACCTTAGCTATTTCATAATCTTTCTAGGTCTCAGTTTTTCATCTGTGAAATGAAGGGCTTGGACAAGATTTTTAAACGCCTCTTCAGTTCTGACATTTTTTAGATCCCTTCTTGTGCAAATTCATATTTGTTATTAAACTAAATCCAAGTCTCCTGGTCCTTTCTCTGTTCAATCTACTTCCTGTTCCGATGCTACAGACTCTACCTGGAAGCATCTCTCTTCCCTCCTTTTCTTCCTCCAACCCTTCTCACTTCTACCCAGAGGTGGTTCAGGGTAGGATCTTTGACATTCTAGGACTGGCATTGGCAAGGAGGAGAAAAAGAGAAAAGAGAGTGCCCTTCGGCTTTGATTCCCTCCTTTCTTACCTCCACACTCACCCCCAACCCCTGTTCTCTCTCCTAATCCTACATGCCTATCCAGGTCCCATTCCATTCTTCATCTAAGACACCTAATCCCTAACCCAGTTGCCAGACAAAATGTACAGGACAGTCAGTCTCATTTTCCTCTGAAATAGAAATGAATTATTTTAACTATCTGTGTACCTAAGAGGCATCAAAACATGAGGATAGAGATCTGTGAGTGGTTTAGGAAGGGGGGATGTTTCAGCCCCTGTCTGTATCCCTGGTGTTGCTAACAGTGGAAATCCCTTGAAAACTTCAAAAGAGATTACTACTGGGAGAGGCAATTAGGAGAGAAGTTGTGAGACTATTGGTTCCCAAGGCAAGCCAGGAGGAGAGAAACCTTTTCTGGATGCAATAGGTGTTAGCAGTAGAAAGGCCTGGTGTTCATGGAAAAGAAGAAAGGATACCAGAGAATAGTCCCAGACAAATATCCAGCACCTCATATTTTCTTATAGCCTAGATCTCCCTCTTTCTGCTCCTCCTCTTCTCCCACCCCTTCCCCAGGGTTTACCCTTAATCTAGTCTGCTAGAATATCTGCTTTAGGCCCTGAGAGCTTCTTTTGGACCCGGGTATGGAGAGGGTCTTGGCCCCCATTGTCCAGAATGTAGGGAAAAGTCTCAGAGATTTTTATTATTCCTAAATGTTTATTTTTTCATTCTCTTTATTTTAATTGTAAATTCCCTGAGGTCAAGAATCATAGTCGTCAGTATATCCGGGAGTGTACTAGTAAATGTTTTACAACCATCTCCCTGAAAGAAATAATGTGTCCAGGACACACTTTTAGGTTTAATCTGCTTTATAAGTTTTCTCCACTACTTTTTAAAGTCTAGAAATCAAACAAACAATAGATCAAGCCCTGATTTGTAGCTGCCACTGATTAAGGTGGTGTAAACGCTCACACTGAAAATTTAACAATCAGCTTTCCTAAAAAAACTGGCTCCAATACACTTGAGTGCTGCGTCACACTTAAGAGCCTAACATAGTGCTTTGCATTCAGTAGACACTTAAGAAACTTTTACTGAATTGAACTAAAGAATTCATGATCGGAATGAAGGGAGGAGGAATGCGATACTTTCGCTGAAACCTCAATATCCCTGAGAATACATTTTCTCATAGAAAGTCTAATCCATGGGAGTGTCACTCTGTGGGACTAAGAGCGCGGAATTGTATTTCAGAGATGGGGCGGGGGGGGGGGGGGGGGGGGCGGAGTAAAAGAGGCCTGGGAACCTATTGCTAACATTGTTTCTATTGAGAAAAATACCATTTGGAATTCCAAACAACCTTACAAATAAACTTTTGGAGCATTGCCCCAGTTCGTTTGTAAATTGGGGACTATTCTTACTTGGTAATGTAATGGAAAGAGCGCTGGATTTGGAGTCTGAAGACTTGGGTCTGAACGTTGGCTCTGGGACTTACTGTGTGACCCCGGGCAAGTGAATTCACTTCTCTGGGCCCCTTCCGCTAGGCAAATAAGGGGATGATGGTACTCTACGGCTGAAAACCATTGAACTGAAAAATCAAAACTACCGTTGAAAACTTTCCCCTGTAAACGCTGTGGTTCTATTTATAAGATGGTTGAAGCGTTGTTTATATTCAAAATGAGTCTTCCCTTTGGTCTAATTTCCTTTCTTTCATTAGAGGCTTCAAGGCTCCTCGTCCCGTTATGATGACCCAGGATAGAACCTTTGCCTACATTTTTCCTCTTTTCCCTCAGTTCTCCAGAGATGGAGGCAGGATCTCTGTCCCCTCCGCGGACACAGGCTGAAGGGAGACTGCTATGGAAAGATGGGTAAGAGGGGAAGTCCATTAAGATAAAGAATAAACAGAAACAGATGTCCCTCTGCCCCCGTCCTCCAGCGGACTGCGAAGCAGGAAGTGATGATGGCAGCTGATAAGCAGCTTTTAACCAGGGCCAGGCCTGGAGCAGAACTGTTTTCTTGATCACTTCTTCTCTCCTTGCCCTTACCTGGTTCTGCTTCCTTAGGGGACATGCTGGGAGCAGTTTTCCTGTCTCCTCTGACCCCACCAAAGAACACCAATTCAAATAGATTTCTATCTATATATCAGTTACATTTAACACCAATGGTCCTCTTTGTTTTTTTTTCTTTTTAGTTATGAGTTATCCAAAAAGCTTGCTAGCTCCTTCCCCTAGGCTCCAGGACTCTGTGCAGGTAGTGTCCCCCAGCTCCAGAATGCCGCGGACCTTACCTCTGGCGGCTTCATAGAGTCCCTACCTTTCTTCAAATCCTTCACACAAGACTGACTACCAACCTACTTGGCAGATCAATCATTCAGTTACTGGATAGAGATCTTATTAGCATACCAAAAGTACTTCTTAAGATCCTTTCCTACTTTTACTGATACTCAGTTATCACCCCTGTAGGGGGATGGGGGAGGACAGACAGGGCTGCATAGGGCAGAGAGGCATTTTTCATATTTTTTTTAATGTCATGGCTTTGAAAACAATGTGTGGAATTTATCATACAGGTTTTCTTGAAATGGTAATTTATTGTTTTGTATTGAATCCTCTCTTAGATCTGCTGTATGTATGGTAATGGTTTTTTCCCCTCATTTTGTATTTAAGTTTAAAATTACCCAAAATAAATAAAAATATCATGGGTTGCCATAGCCAAAAAATTTATCACCTACCACCACTCATTTTATTGGGGATGAACCTCTCCAACTTGGTCAAGTTGGTACAGTATTTGGAGAGTAGATTCTGCCTGTTGCTGGGACTAGACTTGAAACCTTCTGGTATGGTAGAACCTTTCACAGCTAATGCTCCGATTATATAACCTTTGTAACTCAGGTTTACTTCTGTGCCATGATGGGGCATTATTTTGTGGACATTTCAAAATCTAAGCAGATTATTTCCACAAATTATTTTATGTTCACAATGTTTTGTCCCATCTCAGAACTCAACACATTTGAATGCATCATTTGTCCTTGATGGAAACTGTATTCCTTTTCCCCCATTGGGTTGATTGTCCAAGAGCCCATGAGCCTTCTTTCCTTTATCACAGAATTCCACGTGCATGCCAGATATGAAAGTGAGACTCACGGGCTTATAATTCCCCTCTGGAACCCTTCTTATGACTGGGTGTCACACTGATAGTCTGCTGAAATGTTAGTGCCTAGGACCAAGCCAAATAGCATGAAATAAGCCTCAAATTAATTTTTTAAGACAAATGATTTTGGGGGAGACTCTGAGACAAGTTGCTGTCGGCAATGATCCTGAGATACCTGGAGGTCACTGCTGAGAAGGACACTGAGGGAAGTGAGAAAGGGCTATGAGAAGGGCAAGACTGGACCAAGGGAGGAAAGAAACAAAAAAGAGTCTGATTTGTGCCTGGCCCTGTGCTATGTGCTTTACAAATATTATATCTTTTTTATCTTCACAACCTCCTTGGGAAGTAGATGTTATTATTCCCTTTTTACAGTTGAGGAAACTGAGGCTAACAGAGGTCAAGTGACTTGCCCAAGGCCACAAAACTCATAAGTGTCTGAGACTATATCTGAACCAGGTCTTTCTCACTTCACGCCTAGGATTCTATCCACTGTGGCACCTAGCTGCCAAGAAAGCTTTCCTCCCCACCATTGCTGGGAACCACTAGAATTTTTTGAGTAGAGGAGGGATGTAGTTAAATCTGTGCTTTAGGAAAATCATCTTGGTAGTCAAGAGAGGATGGATCTGAATATGGAAAGGCATAAAGACCAATGAAGGATTTCTTGGTTGCTGTCCTTGTTCTCGAAGAGGACCAAAATGACATCACAATGCTAGAGTCAAGTTATAGTATGCCCAACTGACTAAGGAAGGATCTCTTAGAATAATCTTGACAGATTCAAAAAGGCTTAAACAAGTGTGTGGGTGTGTGAATGGAGAGGAGAGGACTGAAGACAATGAGGGTAGGCAGTTTTTTTCATGGAGTTTGGCTGAGAAAAGGAGGTAAGATATAGGAGTGGAGAGAGTAGGGTTTAGTAAGTTTGTTTTTGTTTTTTTAAAGGATGGGAAGGCTTAGGTGTGTTTGTAGGCAGCAGGGAAGGAACCAGTAAATAGGAGGAGACTGGAGATTAGAGAAAGGCTTTGATGATGGGGCAATCTGATGGAGAAGAAGATGGAAAAGCATGGGATCAAAGGAACACATAAAAGGGGTTGGCCTTCAACAATTATTTGTCTCTGACTCCTTTCCCTTCATGGCTCAACATGTCACATTCTTTAGGAAACCATCTCTGGTCTCTCTAGTTCAGGGGTTCTTAAGGGGTTTTTTTTATATGTGTTATGGGCCCCCTTGGCAGTCTGGTGAAAGCCTCTGTACCTCTTCTCAGAATAATTTTTTTTAATGTGCAAAGTAAATTACAGGATTACAAATGAATCCAATTATACTGAAATACAAATATAAAGTTTCCCTCATCCAAGTTCATGGAACCCCTGAAATAAATCCACAGACCTTTGGTTAGGAATACCTTCTCTAGTTGTTAATATTCTTCCTTTATAGAAATCTAAATCTGTAAAAATGTTTTAATGCTTCAGAAGGAAGGAAACAAGCATTTATTAATGGGTGAGGCACTTTGCTAAATGCTTTATAAATATTATCTGACTTGGTCCTTACAACCCTGGGAGGTAGGTACTATTATGATTCTCCATTTGAAAGTTGAGGAACCTGAGGGAGATGGAGCTTAAGTGACTTGCCCTGGGTCACACAGCTAGCTAGGATTTGACTCCAGGTCCAGTGCCTTTTAGCAGCCTACGTAGCTACAGAGAAATGTAAGCTCTTTGTGGGTAAGCATCATTTTTCATTTTGTCTTTCCATCCCCAGTGTCCAGCACAGTGCCTCAGGCCTAGGAGGTGTTTAATAAATACGTGTTGAATTGAACTGAAAGGCAGCCTGTGTATAGCACATTGTCCCAAAACCCTCTTCACCAAGGTTGACTTTTCTTTTTTTTCTTTGTTTTGTTATTAGTTTTATTTATAAAGACAGGTACATACACTTTCAGCCTTCTTTAATGATGATACCTAGCACTTATACAGCCCTTAAAAAGTTTATAAAGCACACTACAATCCTGATGAGTAGATGCTATTTTTACCTCCATTCTGCAGATGAGGAAACTGAGGTAAACAGAGACCAAGTGACTTGCTCAGGGTGACACAGCTAGCAAGTCTCTGAGTGTCACCCCATAAAACAGATGAGAAGGACAGATTCAGTTTCAATGAATACCTAGCTCCGCAGAGGAGAGAGTTGGGTCACTTAACCATACTTCAGTTTTACATTGACATGGGATGCTGGTGGCGCTGCAGTGCCTAGAGCATGGGGCCTGGAGTCAGGAAGACTCATCTCCCTGAGGTCCAATCTGGCCTCAGACACTAGCTGTGTGTCCCTGGGCAAGTCACCCAACCCTGTTTGCCTCAGTTTCCTCATCTGTAAAATGAGCTGAAGAAGGAAATGGCAAACCACTCCAGCATCCCTGCCAAGAAAACCCCAAATGGGGTCACAAAGAGTCAGACATGACCTAAATGACTCAACAACAACAAAACGGTTAATATGCTTTTCTTTTCTCTCTGTATAGAATTGCTATTTTGGGAGAGATCATTTGGCTTGTGGTAGATCTGAATCCATTTAGTTCTTGGATCCTCGTGGAGCAGAATCTGTTGCCATATACTTCCCCGTGCCTCCCACAGGCCCAGAGGAAGCAGCCTGGCATCTCTGTCTGTGGATTCAGAGGGGAAGGTTCATCACAACTGCATTTGCCAAAATCTGATTGGCATTAGCATGTGGTCAGGTAGTTATTTTGGAGTTTTATCAGAATTCAATAATCCCATAGTGCATTTGACCTGATGACATCTCCTTCTCTCCCTTCCTTCTTAGGGCTGGTTCTTTCATACTAGGCAGCAGCTAGAGAGATGCTGTGGTTAAGTTACCAGTGAGTCAGTGCCATAGGCATTCAGATCATGGGCCCTCACTGAGGAGCCCCAGGTCTGGGTGCCCAAAGCCTAGGTCAAGCTTGCTAGCATCACCTTTCTTGACTCAAATGAGGACTGTGGGATCAGGTAAAGCTGTAGACAAAATTGTGAACTAGGCAGAATGAAAGGTCAAACTGACTATGCTAATTATCATGGGAGAATAACCACTGGCCTCCTACTCGTTTGGTCTGACTGGGGCATGCTGAATAATCTTCTGAAGACAGCACTTTCTTTTTTTAATTAAAAAAAAAAATTGAGGGGGAAGGAGGGAATCAGGCTTAAATGACTTGTCCAGTAAGGGTCTGATGCCAGATTGGAACACTGACCCTCCTGATTTTAGGGCTGGCAAGGCTGACTTTCAATGAAATTAAGGGACAGAGGTCCTTAATGAGGGTGAGACTGCCTCTCTGTTAAGGGTTACTTAGTCAATAAGACTTTATTAAGTGCCAACTGTGTACCAGGCCTTGTGCTAAATGCGAGTGATACAAAAAAAGGTGAAATAAAGTCCCTGCCTTCAAGGACCTCAGAATCTAACAATATGCAACCAACTGACTCCAAAAGAACTAGCTGAGAGGGTAGGATTCAACCACTTTAACCACCTAGGGGTAAAGGAGGTGCCTATGTGGCCTCTACTTTGACGAGCAGAGTATAAACATGAGAGAAAGAAGCATTTTCTTTATAAATTATAGGGTCAGGGAATCAAGATGATGTTTATGACAAGGAAGATCATCTTTAGAAATCTCCCTTTCTAACAAAAGCTATCACTTTGGAGAAACCTGGGAAGACTTGTATGAACTTATATAGGCTACAGCAAGCAGAATTAGATGAGCAATTTTATAAAATAACATTTTAAAGACAAGTAACTTTGAGAAAGTTTAAGAATTCTGATCAGCCCAATGATCATCCAGAGGACTGGACTGGATCATGGTTCCAAAGGATTGATGATGAAATACGCTACTCCCCTCTTTATAGAGAGATAATGGAAGAAGGATGCTGATGGAGACATTTTTGGACATGGTCCATATAGGAATTTATTTTGCTTGACTATGCATGTTTATTGCAAGGCTTTTTTTTTTTTTATGGAGGAGTAGAACGGGGAGAAAATAAACTTATGTTCATTGAAAAAATTAAATTTTAAAAAGAAAATATCTCTTTGGTTGTAGAAGTCCTACTGTAAGTTCAAGAGAGAATTTAAAAATGGGAATCCTGAATAAAAAGAAATGTAAAAAAAAATTTACTCAGTCTTTTCCTCTATTTCCACCTTCTTTTCAATTCTGTATTTTGCTGTTCTATCTACTTGGCTTCTTTCCTCTTAAATATTTTCACATCTTCCTATTAGTTTGGGAGTCCTTTGCAAGAAGCCCCTTAAGGTCTTTTTTGACCTGCTTAATTTCTAGTTTAAGCTTCAGGGTAACATGTAAGGAAAGCAAAGTTCCATCAAATCCTGTCTGACACATACTAGCTGTTGACCAGAGGCAAATCACTTCAGATCCTTGAGTCCCAGGCGGTTTATCGAAGGACTTGTTAAAGAGAAGTATCTGATGTGCATCTGTGGAAGGGGCTTGCCAACGTCAATGCAATATCCTTCTCCTTTACCCCCCCGCCAAAAAAAAATTCTTGTTCACATCTAACCAGTCATACTCTGTGGACTCCCCTGTTTTTACTTTAGATAGACTATGTACTTTTTTGGGGGGAAAAATCTTTGTATCTACAATAGTTCTTTTGCCCTGCTGGGTATTTTTTTTTGAGTGGTTTTTGTTGTTGTTTTAAATCCTTGGCACACACATTCTGGGCTTCTGTGATGAAATGGACATCTCCACAGGGCAGCCCCCAACCAGAAGGCTCCCTGGCTGGTTTCCCACAGCCATCTCTCTTGGGCAATGATGCCTACCATGCAGGATCCCTATTGGTCCAAGGACAATCTAGAGTCCCTATTTCATTGGCTCAGAGACTGTTCCTGAACTAATGACTGCTCCTGCCCCATTGGGAAGGCACGGGCACCATCTGAGGTTTTCGAGCACAATCGTTTGCGACTCCTCTCTCCCCTCCACCATCCCTGCTTTCCCCCGCCCCCCGCCCCATCCAATTCATTATTTTGTTTCCCCGTCTACGATGTGCTTTCCTTTCCATTTATGCACCTCCCACCCTAATCTGCTGTCCTTCTATCCCTCTGACCCAAATCTCTCCTCCTTCCAATGCTTTACGGACACTAAACCTGCTCCAAGCTCTTCTTCCACTTGGGGGGCGCTTTCTCTGATTAAGCCCCGCCCACTGGGATTGTTCTTTTACCTAGCACGCCTTGGCAGGGCTCAGCCAGGGCAATTGTTGTCTGGCCGGTGTTCACCAGAATTTTCGTATTATCTGCATGTATGTATATATACACACATATATGTATATACATATATTTCTCCTTCCCTCCCGCCGTCCCCATTTCTGGGGCTAGGTTTTAGGCTGAGTTTCTTCATTTCTGGATTTGTAGCTAATCCAGATGAGGGCAAAGGTGATTAAATATTCCAGGTCACAGCCAACAACTCAATTAAGTGATTTCTATCACTCACAAGAAATATTTTCACTTCTAGGGAGAAGCTTTTTTTTTTAACAGTTGCCTCACATCCAGCTTATTTTTAGCAACGGCAGAAAGAACCAGGACGCTGATGTCATTGAAGGAGCGCTCCTGGTCAAACCCCACAAACCGGCTCATCCCTCCCCACCTCCTGCTCCCTCCTCGGCGAGCTGCCCAGGTCCCCCTTCTTTGCCTCGGGTTCGGAAGAGGCGGAGGCTGGGCTGGGCATCGCCGCTGCTCGGGGCAGAGCAGGTGAGGGAGGAGAGCCGGCCCCCGCGATCACCAGACACTGGCGAGCAGTGGGCATCCCGGCAGATGGCATCTCAGGCTCCTCTCCCCCTGCTCCTTCCAGGCTCTGCGCCCAGGAGAAGCCTCCCAAGCAGATCTCGGCTCCCCCCGCTTTCCCCCTCCCCCCGCTCCTTCAAAGCCAGGCGGCACCTTTAACCCAGCGCTTTCCCGAAGGAAAGAGACTGCCTCGGGGAGGCGCAGAGGAGGACAGCGGCTGCCAATCACCGGGCAGCGCACGTGCTGCACGTTGCGGTCGGCCTGCTCCGGGGCTCCCCGCCTGCTGCGCTGCTGGTAACCAAGGCTGGGGCGGGGGGGCGCCGAGCTCCCCACCCCCTAAACCAGAGAGAGGAAACCCACAGCTCTCCCTGTTTCTCACTTCACAAATAAGGGATGGGAGTGGGAAAGTTAGGTCTGCTGCCGCGGTAGAAGGGAGGTCTGCTAGTTTCCCCAAAGTTGCAATGAATGACTGGGGTCCGTGCGATTCCCTAGGAGCCCTGAAGCTGGGGTGGGGTGGGTGGGAACTTGCTTCCACCACCCCTCTCACTTCTTCCTCCACTGCCGGGGGCGGCATTAGAAAGAGAATTCAAATTCAGGGGCTCTAGACACCTGTTCTAGCAGGAAACACTCTTGGTTTGTAGAGGACAAGGATTTTCTTTCTGTTTTTGGCCTTTGGTCCCTAACTACTGTTTTCAAAAACCAACCAACCGCCCCCACCCCGCCAAACCTGTAAGCCACCAAGGGGCTGGAGCCAAGGAGCAAAAAGTTCGTGTACGTGGAACACTACTGTGCGGTGAGAAATGACGAACCGCTCGGCTTTAGGAAACCACAAACCATAACCTGGAAAGACCTGCATGAAATAATGCAGAGGAAACGAGAAGGTTTTAGACAGTAACTGCAGTATTGTTCCGGAAAGTAACTGATTGACCAAGCTCTTCTAAGTAGTGTGTGTGATCATTGAAATCAACTACAAGGATTTATGAAGGAAACTGACATTCACCTCCAGAAAACGAGCTGCTATATGTATTGAACGGTCACACACACATATGTGTATATGTTGGCATTTTCTAATTCGAGGTTGGGAGGGAGACAACCCAGAACTCAAAACATAACAAAAACAATACAAAAAATCCCTTACTACATGCCGGAGGCTGTGCTAAGCATCAGAGTGCCTTGTCTGATCTGACCCTGCAATGGGGCTCTGAAATAAATGAAACAGAAAATTATGAAAGTGGAATAGACCCTGGCCATCCATCCAATTCCTTCAATAATTGTTTATTAAGGGTTTCTTAGGTGCCAGGCACTTTTCACGGTGCTAGGGACAATAACTGATGAAAAGGAGACAGTTTTTGCCTTCTAAGAGTTTGCATTGTATTGGGGGACACAACACCTACACAGAAAAATAAATACAAAAACTTTTTTTTGCGGGGGTGGGGGGGGGTGGGGGGTCTGGATCTGCAATTTCACTGGTACTGGGAAATCAGGAAAGGAAACTACCTCTTACTTATGCAGATAGCAACTACTAGTTTTAGGGAATTGCTGGGGGCCACCAAGACCTTAAGTCCAGAGCTGCTTAATCAGTTTATATCAGAGGTGAAACGTGAATCCAAACCCTCCATTCTCCTAGGCCAGGCTGCCTCTCAGTCATGTGCGAAATAAGATATAAGGTAATTCTGGTGGGGCAGCCACTAGTAACTTGGAGGAGACCAAGGGGGAGAGAAGTGACAAAGGGGCCGGGGGGTATCACGATAGGCATTGTGTAGGGGTGAGAAGACCTGAGCCTTGAAGGAAGTTAAAGATCCTAGAAGACTGAGCTGAGGAAGTTGAGAGGCAGCCCTTGGTGCAATGGATTGAGTTGTTTAGCCTGGAGCCAAGGAAGGACTTAGTTCAAATATGACCTTAGATACTTACCAGTTGTGTGATCCTGGGCCAGTCATTTAACCTCTATCTGCTTCAGTTTCTTCAGCTGTAAAAATAATAATAGTCTCCACCTACCTCCCAGGGTTGCTGTTATGGCTCACATAAGATAATATTTGTAAATTTCTTAGGACAGCATGTTGCACATGGTAGGTGTTTAATAAATGCTTGTTTCCTTGACAACCTAAGCATTAGCAGAGAGATGAGAGGTGTAACCAATATATGTATTTTTAAATCAGATGTAGGCCACTGAAAGCTCTCTTATCTCCAGTGTGATAACCAAGCAGAAAGAAAAGCTAGATACAGCCTTTGTTCTTGTACCATGGGACAGCATCTTTGGAGGTGTCTCAGTAACATTCTAGGGTAATTAAACCATTCACTTCATGTTTGTATAGTTTAGCTGCTGTTGCTTTCAAATCTTGGGTAATGAGCCCTAGTTCTCAGTATCATCAGAGAGACTTCCAGAGCAATCAGTGCACAAAATGTTCCTAAGCTCAGACCCAGAAAGGTAGGAAGAACTGAAATTATCCTGAACAAATGTTCAGAAGAGTATTTTTAGCTATTCAGATGCTAATACAAGTTTGCAAGGATTTTAACTAGTAGTGATTATTTTCTCCAGGTATTTGTATATGTGTTTTTGTTTTGTTGTGTTTCCCTGTTGAAACCTCATCAGTCATTTTGGGTTTTGGAGGAGTCTAGGAAAAGTCAAGTCAACAAATAGGGGTAAAATGGATAGAGCAAAGGGCCTCGATTTGGGAAGTTCAAATCCAGCCTCAGACACTTGCTCTCTGTGTAACTCTGAACAAGTCATTTAACCTCTCTCTGCCTCAGTTTTTCCGTCTGTAAAATGGGGACACATTGGAGAAGGCAATGACAAACCACTCCAATATCTTTGCCAAGAAAACCCCATGGACAGAAGTCCATGGGTTCACATAGAATCGGATACAACAAGAACATATGCTAGGTTAAGAGAGTCCTGATAGTGGATACCAGGCCTAGTTTAGTAAAAAATGACATTGTTTGGGGAGGTAGACCCTAAGGGAGCTACCCATCCCCACATCGCTCAGTCCCTCCTTTGGTAATCTTCAAGGTGAGAGGATTAAGGGAAGGAGGTCCAGCCAAAGTGGAGGAAGGGGTGGTCCCAGACTGTCAGGAGCCTCCCCCTCCTCCAACTCCAGTTTCTTGGTTGCAGTTACTTGAATAAAAATTAATTCCTTTTTTCTAAAAAGAAAAAATAGTCCTACAAGGTCTTAACAATCTAATGGCAGTGGGGGACAACATGCAAATAACAAATTACAATCCAGGCGCATGTAGGATAAATTGGCAATAATGTCTGCAAAGCCCCTAAAACCACAAAATACAGAGTGCTTTCTTAGGTAAGCATTGCTTTCAGAATTTACTTTTTCACATCACCAATTACTCCTCCTTTATCTCCTCCCAACCAGGCCTCTCCTACTTTGAAATATATTGACCCTTCTAGGCCCAGAAGTAGTTTTTCTTTTCCTACTTCTCTCATTCTTTTCTCCTGGCAAAAATATTTGTAATTATAAAATTAAAGTGCAAAACAGGGCACTTAGGAATAAAAACAACAGAGAATATATGAATAGAATAGAGGGAGTAAATGAAGTGGTGTGGGGGTAAAGGTTGAACAACTGACTTTCAAAAAAAGTATGCATGGCACACTTTTAAGTTCAATTTACATTATTAACATTTTCTCTGTCATTTTCTGAAGTCTAGCAAATCAATGAAACAATAAAACAAGCCCCTATTTATAGGGTTTGCTGATTTCTAAGGTATAAATGTTCACAATGAAATTTTAACAATCTGCTTTGGAGCAGAATGAACTGGCTCTAAGCATATTCCCTGAGACGTTACTAGGCACCAGCAAGGAGTTGATAAATACACTGGAGCACTGACTGAATTTTTTCTAGGCAGCGAAGGAAAAGAGGAAATGAACTATGTTTCGTTGTTTTCTTTTTCTGACAGAAGAAAGCATTTGTGTGGATCTGCAGGGAAAATTTCTTCCTAGAACTAAACTCGAACAGCAGTTTCTCCCTTGGGTCCTTGAATAAGGGGTATTAGGTGACATATTGGTCAATATTTTCAATTACAAATTTTGCAAAAGATGCAGAAATACTGTTAAAATATCAACCCCCTCTATAAAGCCTGGGAACATAACCCTAAATCATAGTTTAGGGAAGGTATTTCTGTTGGGAGCCAAGATAATATTGTTCATCTACTCAATGTTGTAATAATATAACAATATAGGCAGAAAATATGGGGAATTAGTTAAAGAGCAGCTATTATATCCATTAGACTGTCTCATAAATATCAGGTATGTTGTTGTTCAGGCATGTCCAAGTCTTCATGAGTTTCTTGGCAAAGACACTGGAGTGATTTACTATTTCCTTCTCCAGCTTATTTCACGGATGAGGAAACTGAAGCAAACAGGGTGAAGTGACTTGCCCAGGTTCACACAGATAGGAAGTGTCTGAGGCTGGATTTGAACTCAGGTCTTCCTGACTCCAGGCCTGGTGATCTATCCACTGCATCCCCTAGTTGCTCTTTGGACATAACTAGTGCTTCATAAATATTAGCTGAGTTGCATCAAAAGTTGTTTCTGCCCTTTCACCTCTGCCTCAGTTTCCCTGACTTCCCTCAAAGGTCAGCTCAGATCCTCCCTTCTGCAGGCAGTCTTTCCCAGTGCCCCTCTCTTATCCCTTCCGAGATCCCGGCCCCACTATCTTTATCTTCTTTCTCTCCAATATGTTCCTTGTCATTTGTATGTTGTTTCCTCTATCAGAATGTGAGGTTTTTGAGGACGGGGACTGTTTCTTGCCTCGCCATGGGCCAGGCCCTGTGCTTGGTGCATGTTAAGTGCTTAAGAAATGCTTATTGACCGACTGATTGTAGCTAGATTGCGATTCTTCTGTTCCAGACTGAGGATTTTGTATTGGATCCTAATTGCTTCAGAGAACCACAGAAGGTTTGCCAGTAGGTAAGGGACCGCTGAGTGTCTTTCTAACTTTGAAACTCGGTGACTAAATCTTGAACAAAGGCGATGGAGGCATAAGGAAAAAGCTTAGATGGAGATGATGATTAAAACCAACCACTGAAGAAAAGTCACCTGAGCAGTCCTGACACTTCTCTCTCTCCTTCCTGCTTACTTTGGTACCTTGTTAATTTAGGAACACTAGCCCTCATTGTTGCTCCTCTGTGCCCTAAAAACATGGCTTAATTACACCCTTTTCAGGGGTTGTTTGCTCTCTCTGCAGCCTCTCAGGGCTGGTGCCACTGCTGCTGACTCAGACGGTCTTTCATAATATCCTTGTTGACAAGATGGGGAAATGTAGACTGGATGATAGGACAGTGGAGTGTATTTGTAGCAGCTCAACATCTGTTTCCAAAGACTGTTGATTAATGGATCCATGTCACTCTGGAGAGAGGGCTCTAGCAGAATGTAAAAGGACTCTGTGTCTGTGACACTGTCCTCTTCAAAACTGCTAGCAATGGCATGGATGAAAACATGATTAACCTATTTACAGATGGCACAGAGGTAGGAATGCTAGTTACTGAACTGAATGACAAAATCTACATTTTAAAATATCTTAAAAAGCTGGAATGGTGTACAGAAACTAAGAAGATGAAATTTAATAGGGAGATATTGAAAGTCTTGCTTTTAGGTTAAAAAAAAATTAAGTATCCCTAGACAGGATGGAAAGTACACAATCCCAGAATCCCAAAGGTAAAAGGGACCTCAAAAACCACCTGGTCCAGCCCATCCATGAACAAAAATCCCTTCTACCACACACTTGAAAAGAAGTCATCCAACCTTTGCTTTAATTCCTTTAGTGAAAGGGACCACACTGCCTCCCAAGGAAGTCCATTCCACTTTGGTATAGTTTTTATTATCAGAAAGTTTTCCCTCATCTAAAGTTGAAGTTATAGCTATGTAATTAATGTCCATCAGTTGCTCCCAGTTCTGCCTTCTGGAGCCAAGCATGTGACAATCTTTCAATGACTTGAAGATAACTCTCCCATTCTCTCTTAGTCTTCTTCACACTAAACATCCTCATTTCCTTCAACCAATTCTCCTATCTCAAGGCCTTTCACCATCCTGGTCACTCTGTTTGGAAGCTCTCTAGTTTATCAATCTACTTCCTAAAATATGGTGCAAAGTTTTGATCTTACCGAAACAGAGGCCTTACCTCCCTAGACCTATACAGTTCCTATCCAGTGTTGGTCCTTCCAAGTTCATATGCAGATGACCATGGTGGTCTTTGATCAGATTTGTCCACATTGACCACATGACCATGATCACTATGACCTCTGAATGAGTCCTTTCTCTGATCTGGAGTCCTGAAAGTTATTCCTTGTTCCTTAGGACATCAATGCAGGACTGGCTGCAAAACCAACCCTAGACTGACTCCCTGATTAATGTGGCTTACACTCCTGCTCATAGTCCCTACACCTAGAAGAGAAAAGATCAAATGAAAAGGCCAAGGAGCCAGGCTCATATCTCAGGGCCATAAGGCCTTAGGGAGAAAGAAGGACTCATGGCCCTTTCCCTTACAGCATGGTCTCTCACCAGATGTTGTTATACCACTGGAATGAAGCTGAAAACGAGGGGAAGAAAGCTGATGAAGTTAACTAAGGACTTTTAAATGTTCTTGCAGACAGTCAGGAACCTCTCATTCACCCTGTAGTTAGCCAATCAAAACCACTTAGATGATGTCTGACAATCCGCATCCCTCCAAGGAGCTTTCCTTATGTCATCATGATTTTTCCAAAAGCAACTCTACATGGAGAGGTCTCCACGTGTAACAGATTTCAGCTTTATCTTATCCTTTTAAAATATTTTGTACATGTTTCAAATTGTACATAATATATTAGTATACTATATAATTAGTACATTGTGAGCTTTAGAAAATATATACATATGTTTATGTGTTAAAACAATGGAAGGATGCAGTCAAAAAAGTATGGAGACCATTGGTCTATCTCACCTCCTTTTATCTTTTCCACAAGAAAAGCCTAAGAGATTTTTGTTCTGTGTTTTGCTAAAAAAAAATCACCCCTTGGGGGTATCTTTAATTTGTATGGTAGGTGCCCCAAACAAGGCTACCAAAGGTTCAAGGTATTCTGTGGGTCTGCATCTACTCAAAACCATAGCTTACAACCTCCTATCAATGTCTTTATTTTTTTAGTCAGAATGATGACACCATTAGTTTAAGAATATGAACTGATATAGGAAGAAAAGTAGCCATAAAATATTTACCCCATAAACCTTGGCATACCCTCCTTTAAACTACATATGCCTTAAGCAGAGAAAAAGAGAACACATGTAGGGAACACACGTGTTGGGCAACACATATGAGGAATGTGTATAGCCAGGGAACATATGTGAAGAGGCATACACACATGGCCCCAAACATTTGTGGCCAAGGCACACATGTGGAAGGGCAAGTAGTATCTTCAGGTCTGCACTACTGCCAGTGTCTTCTGGTCTTTGGCCTCTTCTGCTGGGCCTGCTTTCTGATATCCTCTCATGATATGTAGTTTCTGCCAGATGTTTAGTCTGTGCTAAGACTTGTCGGCGTAGTTTGTAATCTTTGTGTGGTCACTGCTTGTCACTTTGGGGTACCACTGTATGAGGGAAGAAATCGTAGAGTTCTTCTCTATGTTCATACCTTTTGGCTTTAGCTAGAGTCCTTGGCCAGAATACAGATCCAAAATCACTCCAGGTAACCGGGAAGGATAAGTATTTATTGAGCACCTACTATGTGCCAGGCATTGTGCTGTTACAAATATTATCCCATTGAATCCTCCCAAGAGCTCTGTGAAGGAAGTACAATTTTCATCCTCACTTTATAGTTGACTGGTGCTTAAGACTTGTCTGTCTTATTCTCCATTATTTGGGAGTCATCAAGGGTTGCCTCTCTGTCCTAGACCTCATTCTGACTTAGAGTCAGAGAACCCATATTCCTTGTGGTTTAATCCTTGAGTGTTAAAATGCTCTCAGTCTCATCATAAGGGTTCTTCACCTTTTTTGGGTGTGTCATGGATCCCATTGGCAATCTGGGGAAGTCTGCGAATCCCTTCTCAGAATGATATTTTTAAATAAATGAAGGAAATGCCAAAGTTCCGTTAAAGATTAGTGAAAGTAAAGATATGTTTTTTCTTCATCCAAATTCATGGACCCCTTGAAATTTATCTAGGACCCCCCCACCCCCCAAGACAGAAGCTACTCTTGCAGTTCAGAATCCTCCAGTTTTTTTCAATTATAAAACTTGCTATCCCATACAAATGAGTGAAAAGCAGAAAAAAAAACTAGAACAAAACTAAGCCCATGGGGCGAGGTCTTTATTTTTTCCTAACTTAATTCTTGGCCTTTTATAACTTGTATATGGCTAGTGAACTAAGCTTTGAACTTTATCAACATGTAGCTATTACCTTCCCCTGATTGATGACCATCCAAGTTGGTCTCTTGAGAAAGCATTCCCTTTTTATCTCCTTAGGCACCTAGGTTGGGCAATGGCTAGAGTGCTTAGCCTAGAACCTGGAAGACCTGAGTTCAAATCCAGTTTCATATAGGTAATAGCTGTGTGACCCTAGGCAAGTCACTCAACCTCTGTCTGCTTTAGTTTTCTCAATTGTAAAAGCAGGATAATAGCAACTATCTCCTAAAGTTATTGTGAGGGTGAAAGGTAATAATATTTATAAAGTACTTAGCACAGGAGCTTGTTTCTTCCCTCAGAAGAACTGATTGTCTTTGTGTCTTCAGAAGTTGATGACTTCAGAGCTCCCCATCCCTCCTGAACGGATTCTTCTTGTGGAGTTTTCATACTTGGTATTCTTACTTAGCCCTTCTCTGAAATCTCTGAAATTCCTCTTCCAAAATCTAGGGTACATGTCAAACTATGCCCGGCTTTTCCTTGTCTTCTCTTCACAAACTGTAAGATGTAATAGTCACTTTACACCCCAAGGTTTACATTATTTCTGATTCTCTTTGTTAGGATAACATATAGAAAAGGCTTTGGAACTTTAGTTGACTGCAGAGTTAATATTAGTAAGCAATTCGACTTGGTTCCTTTTTTTTTTTTAAAGGCGTCTAGGTGGCACAATGTCGGGCTTGGAGTCAGGAAGATCTGAGTTCAAATCCACTTACTATCCACTCAGTCATTTAATAGCTATGTGACCCTGAAGCAAACCTGTTTCCTCAGTTTCCTCATCTGTAAAATAAACTGGAGGAGGAAATAGCAGACCACTCTAATATCTTTGCCAAGAAAACCCCAAATGGGCGTCACAAAAGAGTCAGACACCATGGAACAACAATAACTAAAAAAAGTTAATTCAGTTAAGTATAGTGTCAAGCAAGGGAAGCGATAATCCTGCTGTACTTAGCATGGTCAAGCAACATCTGGCCTTTTGTCTTAGGCGTGCATAGGTGGAGCGTGGGCTGACATGTGTGAACACCTGGCTCTGGGAATGCCTAGTTGTGTTGGGTCCAGGTCTGGCTGCCACATTTTAAGAGAAATGTCTCCAGACAGAAGTATTACGCTATAAGCAGGGTTATTTACATTATTCACGAAGCATTTTTCTTACCACAGCCCTGTGAAGGCGGTAGTGCAATCATCTCTCTTTGGAAGAAAAGGACACATTTTCAAAGAAGTGCAGTGATTTGTCTAAATTAATGCTGTTGGTAAAGGTAGCAATCAGGATTCAAACCCAGGCCCTCTGACTGTAAATTCTGTGCTCCTGCTACTAAACCTCATGGTCTTTGCACATGGGAACACATGATAGAAAAGGGAATCCTTGGTACAGAAAAGAAGGCTTGGAGAATGAAGTGAAAAGGGGCAAAAGAAGAGTCATCTGATACTTGAAGGACTAGGAAGAGGGATGATAATTACTCTGACTCCAGACAGGAAGACTAGGACCGATGGTTGGGAGTTATAGGGAGGCAGATTTCACTTGGATGGGAAGGAAGAACTTTCTGAATGGAAAAAAGCAGAGTTGTGAGGTAGAGAGTCCCCTGTTACTAGAAGTATCCATGTAGAGGCTAGATGTCCACCTATATGATATGTTTTAGAAGATATTTCTAAATTGTTATGAGTTGCACTAAATATAGGGCTGTTCATTCTCCCAGACAGTCTGGCTGGAAACTTTGGAATTATTTTTGACTCAGCTCTTTCCTTTCTCCTCTCCATCCTGCTACCAAGCCCTTTTGTGTACTTCTTTGTAATGTCTCTCCTCTCTCTCCATTTCTCTTCTTCTAACACCCTTTCTCTAGCTCAAACCCTCAGCACCTCCCACCCAGATATTTGCAGTAGTTTTTTAGCCAGCCTCCCTGACTCCAGTCTCTCTCCTCTCTCAAATCCATCCTGCATACCACCAGACCAATCTTTAAATAGCACTTTAATTATGTAACTTCTCTGCTGTCAGGTCCAGGGGCTAGGGGTGGATTTGGGAAACAGAAAGTGGAGTGGGGAGCTGGCTTCAGAGACAGGCAGCAGACATAATAAGACTCTCACAAAATCCCATGAGTCCTAGGGCATTCAGTTTAACTAAATAAACATAGATTAAGTGCCTACTATGTTCAGGGCTCTAGGGGATTTGATGATAGTCACAATACTGTCCCTGCTCTCAAGGAAGGATCCTGGTGCCCTCAGGAGTAATAGGGAAGTTTGGAAGGGGAGTATGTGGTGGGAGTGGAAGGTTGGGGGAGGGGAAGAAGATAATGTCATGAGATCTGCAATGAAAATCACAATCTATCCATGCCTACTCTTCCTCAGCAACTCACTCTATCCACACAAAATGGAACAGGAAGGGCACTCCTCTTACTCACCAGTTGCTACCCTAGAAGACAAACCCCACTCTCTGTCAGCTGAAGCCATGAGGTGATCTGGAGGACTGGGAAGATGTATGGGTTGGGAGGGAGAGGAGAATTTTCCCAGTGGTAGCAGTTAGATGGTAACTGCCCTAAAGAACTCCATTGAGGGTTTCAAAAAGAGGGAGTTGGATATTTGCCCAGCTGGGGAAGTGAAGGCCAAAGGTGGGGAGATCATGGGGAGGATACAGGTAGGTGTGGTTGTGTCTCTTATGAGTCTCCTGATTGCCTATTAGGTGGACCACAATCTGTTGGTTGATCATACCTCTCATGCTTAATCAACAAACACCTATTAAACCCTTAGTATGTACCAGCTATTGTACTAAGCACTGGGCATACAAATATAAGCAGAAAGAAAGGCAATTTTTGACTTCAAGGAGCTTACATTCTAATGAGGAAGATAATCCATAAAAGGCAACTGAAAAGGTGGGGAAGTGGAGAAATGAGGGTAACCAGCAGAGAGCCTGGGCCTTCTGCCTACAATGGAGGGTCTGAGAGGAACCAACCAATCAGAGGGAGAGAGTGTAGGGCCCAAAAGGACTTCCAATGTGAGAAGTAGTCCTGAGATGGAGTAAACTGCCAGAGAGAAGATGTTTCAATGGCAGAATAGAGAAAGTCTTGTGGAGATGAGTCAGGAGATAGCATGAGCTACACAAGTCATCCATCACCACCTTCCACTAGCTCTTGATGGGGATAGGCAGGACCATAAACCCAAGAGACTTGGGAATAGCAGTGTCTCACAGACTACTGGCCCTGCCTCCAGCCTGGGCCCCAAAGCGACCATGGGGAGCTATCATTGTGTAGAGGAGGCCTACTTTACTTATCACCACTATCACCATTTGCTGACCAACTGCCATGGATGTACAAGGAAGCCCAAGAGTACTGGAAACCTCCTCCCTTCCCCTCCCACCTCCTTCCAGGAGCATCATCCTAGGAAGTATTGCAGTGGAGATTGGGGGAGGCAATAATGATACTAAGGTTAACTGTTTCAATGAACTCTTACACATACTCTCAAGCTTCTTCACTCACCAAGCTCTATTTATTTGTGATCCCCTCCCTATCTCAGTCCCATCTGCTGGGTGTTCTCTTTCCCCATTTGAAAGTAAGAACCATGCCAATCAGATATCACATCTGCCAAGGCTTTGTCATCATAGTCTTTCCGATACTGATATTGCTCCATGGGGATTGGCACTGGGACCCCAAGGCACTTTCAGACTCAGGGCTCACAGCACCATCAGTGTGCCAGCCTCTACCTTGCCCAAGCATGCACACTTTTCACATCCCCCCACCCCAATGCTCCAGGGATCCACACCTGAAAGTCCCAAACATAATCTCAAATTGCTCAGAGATCTGCACCTGAACAAACAATCTCACTCATTCCCAACATGCACTGACACTCACCCCACTGATGGAGCATTTCACTTTACTGACAACACAGTGACTCACAGTCCTCTTGCTTGCACACACACATTGAGGGACAAGCTCATCGGTCTCTCTGTCCTCTGATATACTCCAGGAGCCAACCCCCTATGCTGGTGTTAGGAGAACATCCTGCTTTTCTCTTATGGTCTGGGGAGCTGTGAGACCTCTTCACTTTAAAGCAACTGCTTGTGTCTGAAGTCAGATATCCCCACAATGTAATGTTAACAACCTGGGAGACTGGAAGGATGGTGCCATAAACAGACATAGAACAGTTAGGGATGGGGCAGGGTTGGTGGGTGGGGAATGATGAGTCCAGTTTTAGATATGTTGAGTTTGAAGTGTTTAGGGTAGAATCCAGGTAGATGTCAGGTGTTTGGAAATATGGATTGGAGCTGTAGGGAAAGTTTGGAGATGGAAATATAAACTTGGAAGTTAATTTTGCAAAGAGGTGATAACTGAATTGATGTGAATAGATGCTATAGGGAGAATATAGGGAGAAAAGCTGGTCAAGGAGAGAACGTTGGGGGCCTCTAAGATTAAAGGTAAGGGCAAGTGTACAATGAGGATCAGTAAAAGGAGATCAAGAGAGGCAGAAGATAATAAAAGTTGAGCAGAAGCCAAGGTGTGGTTGCTTGGTTGTTATCTTTCATGCTCAAAGAGGACCAAAGTGACAACACTATGTTACAGTCAAGGTACAGTGTGTCCAGCTGTGGCTGATCAGATCAACAAGAGCTGAGAAGGCTCTACCACAGAGTGGGCATAAATAGTCCACATGGACATTTGGAATGGGGATGGGTCTAAATCCGTGTGTCTTATGTTTTTTTGAGCTACTGCCATTCTACGTTGCTCATGGAGCACAGCGCCTTCTTTGATGCAGGAACATTCTGCTGAGCAGTCCTGTGCCCATGTCTGCCATGTTTCACAATCAATTCCAAAGTTCTTCAGCAAGATCTTAAATGTCCTTGTATCATTCCTTCTGAACTCTGTGTGAGTGCTTGCCTTGTGTGAGGTCTCCATGAAGTAGTCCTTTAGGCTTCTGGGAGTAGTACAGAGAAGGAAAATGTAGGGTCATGTGTGAGAAACAGCAAGAAGCTGGATTACAGAAAGCATGGAAGGGGAGGAACAAGCATTTATTAAGTGCCTACTATATACCAGGTACTGTTCTAAGCACTTTACAAATATTACCGTCTTTGATTCTTAGAACATCCCTGCTAGGTGCTATCTATTATTATCATCATGCTGATTTTTACAAATGAGGAAACTAAGGGAGACAGAGATTGAAGTGACTTGCCCAGGGTCTTGAATGTAATGAATCTGAGGCCAAGTTTGATCTCAGATTTTCCTGAGGGGCCACCTCTGACCACTGTACCACCTACCTATTTCTAAGGGGAATGATGTGTAAGTAGATTGGAAAAGTTAGAAAGGGTCAGGTTGTGAAGAGCTTTATATGTGAAACAGAAGAATTTGTGTTTGGTCATAAAGTTAACATGAGTTTGTTGAGGATGGAGAGTAGCAATGTCAGACCAATGCTTTAGGAAAACCACCAGCACCTGTATGGAGGGAGGATTAGAATGGAGGGAGGGTTAGGATGGGAAAATGCTTCCCAGAAGGGGATGTAGAGGGCAACACCATTCTTGCAGTTCCTCACATTCACAACCTATGAGTCATCCTAGATTCGTCATTGTCTTTTACCCCCATTTCTAATCTCTTGCCAAGGCTTGTTGATTTCACCTTTTCAATATCTCTCCAATATGGTCCCTTCTCTCCTCTGATACTGTCACTATCCTGGTACAGGCACTCATCATGTCACACTACTGGCAGGTCGCTTGCCTCAAGTCTCTCCCAAATCCAATCCATCCTCCATTCAACCAGTAAAGTGATTTTCCTAAAATGCAGGTCTGACCATGTATTTCCCCCCTCCTCATTTCAATAAACTTTACTGGCTCCCTATTGCCTCCTGGATCAAATGCTCTGTTTGGCATTCAAAGTCCTCCATATCCTAGTCCCCACCTTTCTAGTCTTCTTTTGTTGTTGGTGTTCAGTCCTGTCCAACTCTTTTCTGACCCTATTTGAGGCTCTCTTGGCAAAGATACTGGAGTGGTTTGCTATTTCCTTCTTCAACTCATTTTACAGAGGAGGAAACTGAGGTAAATATGGGTAAGTGACTTGTCCAGGGTCACACATCTAGTGAGTATCTGAGGCCAGATTCAGAATCTTCCTGGCTCCAGGCCAGGTGCTCTAACCACTGTATCACCTAGCTGCCCAGTTTTCTTACATTTACACCTTACTTACTGGCATGTAGTCTTCAATCCAGTGACACTGGCCTCCTGGCTATTCCAGGAACAAGATACTCCATCTTTCAGCTCTGGGCATTCTTTCTGGCCATCCTCCATGCCTGGCATGCTCTCCCTCCTTTGCTTTGACTGTTGACCTCTATGACTTCCTTTAAGTCTCACTAAAATCCCACCTTCTGCAAGAAACCCTCTCCAGCCTCTCAATTCCAATACCTTCTGTCTGTTATTTCCTATTTATCTGGTACATAGTTTGCTTTGTATATATTTGCATGTTGGCTCTCCCCATTGGATTATACACTTTTTGAGGGCAGGGACTGCCTTTGGCTTTTTGTATCCCTAGTTCTCAGCACAGCAATTGGCCCATAATAAGAGCTTTAAAGAATGTTGATTGGTTGGTTGATTTGGTCACTGATCAGATGTGTTGGATGAGTGAAGATGAAGAGTTTGGGATGATGCCAAGGTCGTGAACCTGGACTGCCCTCCATCCTAATAGGGAAATTCAGAAGAGGGGTCAATTAGGGGGAAGGCTGAGTTCTCTTGTTGAATTTGAGATGTCTCTGGGACCTACATTTGGAAATGTCTAGTAAGTAGTTTATGATGAGTGACAAAGGATTCAACTGTTCATATTATTTGTAATAATTATTATAAGTTATTGAAAGGGTTAAGGCCAAAGGGTCAAGAATAAGAAGGCAGGGTCAGAACAAAGTCATCAAAGGGAAAAGTTGGGAAAGCCTAGGGGGACAAAGGTCAGAATGAAGGCAAAAAACCAAATAAGAAGGGAGGGACCACAAAACAAGGAGCTAAGCTTTATTTTGAGGTTCACAAAGCACTTTCCTTGCAATCAACACTGGAGAACAGCGGTGAATGGAAATTACAAAAAGGAAAACAAAATCTCAGAGAAGACAGAAGGGGTCACCACACTGCACAGTGAGGAGTCAGGAAGTTGCTTTTTATTGTGCTGTATTTTTTGTCTAGTTGAGTCATTTCAGTCATGTCTAACTCTTCATAACCCCATTTGGGATTTTCTTGGCAAAGATACTGGAATGGTTTGCCATTTCCTTCTCCAACTCATTTTATAGATGAGAAAACTGAGGCAAATGGAATTAAATAACTTGCCCAGGTGCTCTCCCCACCCCCAGATCAGAAAAGCTGAGTTCAAATCCATTTTCAGCCAGTTACTAGCTATGAGACCCTGGGCAAGTCACTTAAAACTCTGTTTGCCTCACTTTCTCCACCCATAAAATGGTGATAATAATAGCCCCTACCTCCTGGAGTTGTTGTGAGGGTCGAGTAAGATAAAAATTATAAAGGGTTTAGCAAAATACCTGGTACATAATAAGCACTACAGAAATATTAGCTATTATTATTATAACAGATATATTAGACTACATTATGATCCATTAGACATATTATTATTGTATGTATATACACATATATGTATATATGTATGTATGTATAACAGTTCATACCATGTCCCATTCAACCTCACTAGCTTATGAAAATCTTTTCCATGTAATTTTTAACCTCAAGATGTGTAATATGTTCTGTCTCATTAGAAAGCAAAGTTCACTCTAGGTTTCCTTCACCAGGACCACTGGTGTTGACACTGAATTATACTGTATCACATTTAATCTCTTTAGTAGGAGGGTGGGGGCTCTTTTTCCTGCCTTATTACCATTTTTAGAGCTTTTGGCAATTACAATGTCATGTTCAATCTTTTTCATAAGTAAAGACTCTTCTGCACCAGTCTTCTTAATTGGACCAGCTGCAGATGGGGTGGCTTTAGATCCTTAGCAGGTGAAGTTCCCTTTGTATTGGGTTCATGAATAGGAGGTCTTGAATAGTAAGTGCACCCCTTCCTCTGGCTTCCCTAACAATACCTGGGCAAGGGACTCATCCTGTGTGCAGTGTCTGGGCTGACAAGACTCTCTGTGCCAGTTTCATGAATGGCACCAGGGCTTAGGACACAAACTGTTATTTTTCTCCTCTTTCTCTCCTCTTCTGTTGACATTTTAGACAATGCTTACACCTGCGCCTTCCTTTTTTATTAAGTGGATCATCTCTAAGTGAATGGATCTTCCTGTGTGTGAATCCTTAAAGAAAGATTAAACTCACCACATGAGACTAAGTCAGTTCCTTCATGAAGGGCTCTTCAGTGAAATGTATCCATCCTGACCTATGTTAGTCACTGTTGCATTCTCTTTCCTTTCTATACGTAACCTAAGTAAAGTGTTCTATACTCATTGCTACGGAGGATATAGCATCAGATTGATAAGAAGTAAATATTAGGACTGAAGCCAGAAGGTAAGTGTTTAAGTACTGTTAGTGTTTTTGTTCAGTTGTGTCTGACTCCTTGCGACCCCACTTGGGGTTTTCTTGGCAGAGATACTGGAGGGGTTTGCCTTTTTCCTTCTCCAGCTCCTGTTACAGATGAGGAAACTGAGGCACACAGGGTAAAGTGATTTGCCCAGGGTCACACAGCTGATAAGTATCTGAGGCAGGATTTAAACTCAGGTCTTCATGACTCCAGGGCTGGCACCCTGTTTAAGTCCTAGTTCTGCTATTTTCTGGTTGAGTCGGCTTGGATAAGTTACGGAATGGCTCTAAGCTTCAATTATCTTATTGGTAAAACATCTTTAATAATATCTGGACAACCTCTTTGGACTGGGAAAGAACTTTGTTAACTATAACACTCTATAGAAACTGAAGCTACTCTGATTGAATTCTTTTCTTGGGTTTCTTTGCAAAAAATTACAGTATCCCATCCACTGGGTCCTTGAGGGTAAGGGAATTTTAATTTAAAAGAATTTTTGTCTTTGCATTTTCTAGCACTCAGAGCAGTGTCTGGAATATAGTAAACTTAAAGAAAAATATTTTATTTTTTTGTAATGTAAAAATAATTTATAACATTTATTTTTTTTTCAAATTTTGAGATCCAAATTTTTTCCCTCCCTCCCTCTGTCACTTTCCTCTTTCCTGAAACAGTAAGTAATTTAATATAGATTATACATATGCAGTTATGCATAATATATTTCCATATGGAACACAATAGATTTTTAAATTTTATTTATTTACTTTATTTGTGATTTATGGACCCAAACAGTCAATTCCATAACATAGTATAATATAAAAAGATGATTATACATGAAACTACAAATCTATTATATACAGCTTACTATTCCTTTTAACTATATAATAAAGTTATCAAGTAAATTTCTTTTTTTCCCCATTTTTTCTTCCTTCTCCCCATTTGGTTATAATTAGACACAAATATCTGTGTGTCTATCTACTTGAATTGTTTCTTTCTAGCTGCTTGCAATATTTTCTCTTTCACCTGGGAGTTCTGGAATTTGGCCACAATGTTCCTAGGAGTTTCTCTTTTTGGATCTCTTTCATGCGGTGTTCTGTGGATTCCTTGAATATTTATTTTGCCCTCTGGTTCTAGAATCTCAGGGCAGTTTTCCTTGATAATTTCATGAAAGATGATGTCTAGGCTCTTTTTCTGATCATGGCTTTCAGGTAGGCCCATAATTTTTAAATTGTCTCTCCTGGCTCTATTTTCCAGGTCAGTTGTTTTTCCAATGAGATATTTCACATTATCTTCCATTTTTTCATTCTTTTGGTTTTGTTTTGTGATTTCTTGGTTTCTCATAAAGTCATTAGCCTCCATCTGTTCCATTCTAATTTTGATAGAACTATTTTCTTCAGTGAGCTTTTGAATCTCCTTTTCCATTTGGCTAATTCTGCTTTTGAAAGCATTCTTCTCCTCATTGGCTTTTTGAACCTCTTTTGCCAATTGAGTTAGGCTAGTTTTCAAGGTGTTATTTTCGTCAACATTTTTTTGGGTCTCCTTTAGCAGGGAGCTGATTTGCTGTTCATGCTTTGACTTCATGTCTCTCATTTCTCTTCCCAGCTTTTCCTCCACCTCTCTAACTTGATTTTCAAAATTCTTTTTGAGCTCTTCCATGGCCTGTGCCCATTGAGTGGGCTGGGACACAGAAGCCTTGATTTCTGTGTCTTTGCCTGATGGTAAGCATTGTTCTTCCTCATCAGAAAGGAAGGGAGGAAATGCCTGTTCACCAAGAAAGTAACCTTCTATAGTCTTATTTCTTTTCCCTTTTCTGGGCATTTTCCCAGCCAGTGACTTGACCTCTGAATATTTTCCTCACACCCACCTCACCTCCTGATCCTCCCAGCCAGTGTTTGGGGTCTGAGTTTCAAATGCTGCTTCCAGCCTCAGGGCTTTGGGCGGGGGCAGGGCTGCTATTCAGTGTGAGATTAAATTCAGATGCTCAGTTGAGGGCAGGGCTGCCTCTCAGGCTCAGTTCCCTCAGGGAGTTTATGCACAGACCTTCAACAATGGATCCAGGCTCCTGCGTGCTTGGAGAGCCCTGGTCTGCCGCTGCCCCTCAGCTTCTGTCTCCCGAGGGGGCCCGAGCCATGGGGGCACCCCACTCCCCCCTCGACCCGCCAAAGGGACTCTCTCACAGACCCCCGTCACCTGTGGGTGGAGGTACTTGTGCGGCCGCTGGAGATCCCGTCCCTGAAGCCCGCTCGGATCTGTTCCTCTTGGTGCCGCGGCCACGGCAGGGCTGTACTCAGCTCCCAGTCCCGGCGCCCAGTCCGCAGCACGAAGGACCTTTTACGAGAGGTTTGCAGGTCTCTCCGGAACAGAAATCTCCCTCGCTCCAATGTTCTGTGGCCTCTGGGTGCAGAATTCGCCGTGAGTTACTTCTTTGTAGTTGTTCTATGGGTTGTGGGTTCGGAGCTATGTGTATGTGCGTCTTTCTACTACGCCATCTTGGCTCCGCCCCTGTGTGTCTATCTATCTATGTATGTACATAGTAGGTGTCTAACACATGTGCTTGCTAACTTATTGCTAAGATCCATTTTGGCTCTAAATATATAGATGGAAAGCATCATGACTTTAAAAAAAATTTTACCAGACACCGATTTCCCTGACATGGGGAACTCTTACTAAGGAACTTTTCTCTACCAATGGAGATTGTCTTTGGCTTGGTAATTTAGTCTTGGGCCAAGGATGTGCTGGTAAATGCTTAACAACAAGCTTTCCCTCCAAGCATGAAACTTTTAAGTTTAATTGACCTTATTAACATTTTCTCGACTGTTTTCTTAAGTCTAGAAGATCAAGCCCTAATTTGTAGAATTTGCCAATTTCTGAAATGTAAATGTTCACACTGAAATTTGAACAATCAGCTTTCTCAAGCTGGTTGGAACTGTCTCCAGCACTACTACTAGTTAAGAGAATTGTAGAGGGTAGTGATGTAAAACTCTCATAGAAATCTGGATGACTAAATTGTACAGGAGTATTCCTGTAGGATGCATCATGACTTAGAAAACCAAATATTAACATTATATGTGTTTTATTGAATTTTTGTTAAATATTTTCATATTACCTTTTAATTTGGTTGTTGCAGCAAAGGAGGTCTCTGGGGGCCCCCAGGCAGTGTGTCTGATACTTCTTAGTCTAGGAAAATGAGAAGGTAAATGACTTATCCATATTACAATCAATATGTGTCAGAAATGCAGGCCTTTCTCCTCTAAGGTTGGTTCTCTAGGCACTAGGAAGCTGAGTCCAAACATCATTCTCTTTGTAGAATTACAGAATTTCAGGATTTCAGAGCTGGAGGGATTGTTGGAAGTCATGTAGTTCAAAAGTTTAAATATACTTTAAAAAATCCCAGTACATACTAGAAATACAAAATAGATGTATATAGTAGAGATTCATAACTTTATATACAGTCCTCTTTTCTGTTCTTTTTATATGAAATAATAATAATAGCTAACAGTTATTTAGTATCTGCTATATGCTGGGTCATACTAAGTGCCTTAATTTGATAAGCATTTATTAACTGCCTTACTGTGTGCTAGGCACTGACCTAAGCATTGGGAATCGTAATCAACTGCATTGCTAGGATCTGTATAAAACCATTGCCAGCTCATTCCATACTAAAAATAGACTGAATCTCAGGGGACTTAGAAACCCCTTTTCTGGGGCTTCTTTGGAAGGACTCTCCAGTCAGGCCTCTTTTCAATAGGGATAGGAGAGGCTCCCCATGCCCCCCAGTCACCCTTTTCCCTGGGCAAGTCTTTGTTCCATTTTTGAAAAGCCTGGCCATGTTTGGTCCTGATGTTGTCCCCTTCTGTTGATTTTCCTTCTCTCTCTGAGTTCCAGGCTGCCCCCAGCCAATTTGAGTTGAAAGGTGGACCAAAAGGCACCCCAATAGGAACATCCCATAGCAAAACTATAATGCTGGCAACGTTGCTCTTCACTCAGGCACTTGACTTCTCACCTGACACCACCTATCACATTTTTTCTATGGAATTATGAGCTGAATGCTTAATGCCTCTGAGATATTTTCATTTGAGAAGGAGATAGTAGGGAGGGGGCAATGCTCAGAGAAAACGATTGGAAGAGAAGGAAGCTAGAGGTCAGAATGGGCAGAGGGTCTCATGCCATCTACCTCTATGAAAGCTTTGCAGCCCAGCCCCCCTTTCAGCTGTTACTTACACCCCTGTTTGCATTGCCCCAGCAATGATCTGCCTTTGTCCCTCCTTCCTTTGGCCTCCCTACCAACCAGTGATTTTTTTTTTTTCAGCCAAAGTGAAACAAAGTTTATTAAAGGTTCGCCATGTTGGGTTGAAGCAGATCAGATAGAGTCTCAGCTACACAGAGTCAGAGCTGGATTGAATCTGAGCCCCTTTATGGAGGTGAGATGGAATTTATATACAGAAAGACCATGGGAAAGATCTAGAAGTGGTCTAGTAGTCTGGGAGGAGGGTCTAAGGAGGATCTTGAAGAGACTGGGGTAACTAGTGATGTAATCAAGGGCAATTGGGAGGTATCAGACAATGGAGGGCTTGGGTGGGAAGCAGGTGGGGCCAGGCTAGATTAAGGGTAACAGATTTAAGTATGAAAGGCCAGATTAAGTGGGAAGATGCAAGGAGAGATCAAGGAGGTTCCCACAGTCTGTACCCCATCATTCCCTACTCAAACAAATGGCACCCAAATTCTTTGGGGTAAGGGATGAAGGTCTCAGCTTCTGAAACTGCTTCCAACTGGCAAGGGGCTTAGAGCTGTCCCTGCCTCCATGGGTCTTGTTCAAGGAGTACCTATCCTGAGTTGTCACCTGGAAGTTGATAGTTTGCCTTCTAGAAAAGATAAACCTTGCAGTCTTGGCTGGTGAAGAATTTGAGATTAGAAGTATTTCTCAGGAAATAATGTAGAGGTTTGGGGTACTTGGACCTCAAAATACAGAATCTTCTGGCCTCTGAGTCCTACCAGGTCAGTCAGAGTAGGGTGGGTGGGGGCCCTGAAGGACCTGAAAAGACCCAACACTGGCTGAGGGACTAAGAGATGGGCATTAGACTACATTGATGTATGTTGTGTTTTTTGAGAAATGTAAAATCCATTAAAATTATTTTATTAAAAAATTATCAGTAATAAACAAGACAATGTTCAGTATCTCTGAAGGAATCCAGGGAACCCAGAAAGCCCTGATCCTCAGATCCTCAAGAAGCCAGACTATAGAAACCAAGAGGTTTCTAAGGTTCAAGAAAAATGAAAGACTGACTCTGGAGGATTGATGATGCAACATGCTTCCCATCTCTTGGCAGAGAGGTAACGGACTAGAGGTGCAGAATATGACATCAATTTCCAAACATGGCCAATATAGGAATTTGTTTTGCTTGACTCTGCTAATTTATTATAAGGTAGGGATTTTTTGGACAGGGAGTTTGTGAGAGACAGTGGGAGGGTTGTGACAGGAAAACTTAAACAAAGGAAAGAAAAAAGAACATTAAGGAAACATTAACACAAGACAGCAGAAGGTAATTCAGAATGGGACACAGACAAGCAGGGCAGTGTTGGTATTATCCTGTTAAGAGACAGACAGATATAGATATACATACATATATACAATCAATATGGATATATGTGTGTACATACATATATGTACTGTCCTGTTAAGTTATACACACACAATATACATGTATGGATGTAAGTGTGTGTATTATCCCCCTCTAGGCTACTCCCTCAACTCAGCACTCACGACTGAGTTCTCAGAGGGCAGCTGTTACTTCTAGGTTCCATGATGTACCTTATATTTATGGACTCCTAAAACTATAGCTCATGGGTTCATCTGGGTGCTTCACAGTAAACATAATTAGCTCTTAGCAAATGTATTTACTAAGATGACGTAGTAAGAGCAAAAGGTATAAAACATGCCTCCTGAGAAACCTAAGGTGCACTGTCTTACTAATTCACAGAGTATCCATAGAGCAAGTGGGAACAAACTCAGATGATCACAGTAGGGAAGCACATAGGTAGGAGACACATGTGACACATTTCTCTATTACTACTAGACTTCAAAGTCCTTTCTCTCCTGAGGAGTCCTCATAAAACTCCTCCCATCTTTGCTGGATGGGTTGCTCAGGTGGGCTGCTAATGTCTATGCCTCTTCACAGCTTGACTCTCAACTTCCAGGACTAACTCTTTTGTGGAGTGCACAGCTGGCTCTCTTTGCTGTTCCTAGAAGTGCCTCTCCGAATGCATATCTGTCTGGAACATGTTTTTCTCCTCTTGCTGTTCCTCAAACTCACCTTGAACTGATTCTCCGGCTTCTGGATAGCTTGTCTCCTCTCAAGAGAGCAGTTGTGACGTAACTGAGGACTTTGTGTATCCTTTGTGTGTGAGAGTGGGGAGGAGGGGGTATGAAAAAAAATCTCCTTTCCCCCATATCCCTCCCCTTCCCACTTAGAGAGGAAGTTCTTTTCTGATTGCTGCTTCTCTCTTTGATGGCCTCAAACTTTTGAACTATTTCTTTTAAGAGTCAGCTAGTAGGCATGACCATCTTGTCAGTCCACAGGATTGCCCCTCCTGGTTCATTCAAGAGAAAAATATTCACACTTTGTAAAAGGATCACGGGGTGTTTTCACCCTATTTAATATATTAACACTTCATCATCTATTGATATCTATGATATCCAGGGAGCTGGGGAGGAGGAAATCTAAATCCCTCCTTAAATACATGTACAAACACCCCAAACTGTACATAATAGAGTCATAGTTTAATATTTAATCCTATTTTTCTCTTCTTTAAATATGGAAGAGTTTATGTTTGTTGATATTTGTTAACTTCAAAAATTTTAGTGTATTTTTGTAAAAATGGAAAGAAAAAGGGAAGACTATCAGAAACTGAAGAAACCAATGAACGTAAGTTTGTGAGACTCAGCTGGAAGAAAAGCTCAGAAGAGACAGATTTCTGGCACTCTCCAAACACAGAAGCATGCTTTTTCTTTATCTGGGGAAAACTTTCAGAATCATGGGGATCTGAAGGGCTCCTAGAGCTCAAGGTACATGGTATAAGTTTTGTCTTGGGGCTTCAGAAATCCAGGCTCCCAGGACTCACAATTTTGTGCTGATAACACTTCAAAGGCACTGGGATTTTGAAAGTTTTTTGTTTTTTTTAAACTATTTGAGTTAGATCTCCGCTTTAGATGCCATCTTTGGAAATTGTATTTAAAATGAATATTTCTCCTTTGAATCATTTTCTCAGTGACATCAATTACACTTTCAGAGAAGTTTCCAAGGAGCAAATTTGGTCCCCAGCATGTATTAAAGCTCACACTTAGAGCCTGTACTTTAGCAATTCAGTTTTTCAACATTTTTACCTCTTACCCTGAAGAAAGATGACTTCAAGAGGACATAATAGCTGTCTTCATGCATTTGAAGGGCTGTCACATGGAAAAGGGACTAGAATTATTCTACCTCACCCCAGGGAGTAGAACTCCAGCAATGTGGGAAGTTGTAAAGAAACAAATTTAGGTTTCATATAAGGATTCACTTCCTAACAGTCTGAGCTATCCCAAAGTATGGGCTAGGCTAGAAAATAGTTTAGGGGGTTGCCCCACACCCTACCACCCCCTTCCTCCTGTGGCCAGTGATGGTCTTTAAGCAAGGGATGAATCTCCACTTGAGGAGTATATCTTGCTTTAGAAGTATCTTGTATTTACTATATATACACACACATGCATACTTATATGTGTATGCCTGCATGTATATGTGTATGCATGTATTTGTATATATGTGTATCTACACATATGTTTTTGCACGTACTTAGATTTGTACACGATATCTTCTGTATTATGACATAAGCTTCTCAAGAGTAGAGGTTATTTGGGAGTGGTTGACTTTGTATCCCCGGTGCCTTGCCTACTGCCCCAAAGTTAGTAAGTACTTAATAAAAAGCTGTGTGTTTATTGATATTGTAGAGGAGATCCTTTTTCAGGAAGGGAGTGCTTTATTTATTTTTTGCTTGGCTTTGCTTGTTTTTTAATTTTTAATTTGTTTTCAGTTTTCAATCACTTCTATAAGTTTTAAATTTTCTCCCCCTCCCTCCCCAAGATGGCATGCAATCTGATATGGGTTCTACACATACATTCTTATTAAACACACTTTCACATTAATCATATTAGATGAATTAAAATGAATGGGAGAAAAAATAAAACAAACCAAAACATAACACAAGAGAAAATAGTTTGCTTCATTTTGTGTTCCAATTCCATAGTTCTTTCTCTGGATGTGAATGGCATTTTGCCTCAAGTCCTTTGGGAACATTTTAGGTCTTTGCATTGCTGTGAATGGCTAAGTCTATAAGGAGGTGCTTTAGATGACCTCTGAGGGCCCTTTCAACTTGTGTTTTTGTGACCCAGGACATGACAGAAGCTTTTGGGAATCAGGTGCCACCGATGTGGTTTCCAAAGTGACATGGAGGGCTGTTTAGCAGCAAGAGTATGTAAGTAAATGTTTAACTGACTCTCTGAAAAGAAAAAGAGAAAAGAGAAGAAAAACAACATTTTGGCACACATCATTGAATTTAATCTGTATTATTAACATTTTCGCCACCACTATTTTAGGTCTAGATAATCCACAAAACAATAAATCAAGCCTCATTTTGTAGTTTTGCCTGTTTCTGTAAATGTTCACTCTAAAAATGTAACAATCCACGGCAGGAGCTGACATGGGTTGAATGGGTTGAAAATAAAATAGGTGGTCAAGAGTTACAGGGCATAGTAGAATTCATAGCCAAACCAAGCAGGTAGGAAGGAACCATAAAGACAAAGATTCCAGAGAGGAAGAAAAGGTGGTTGGTCAAACAGCAGGTAGGCATTCCATGTCTAAGAAATCCACATGAACAAGAGGGCCAAGAAGCAGAAGGTTAATGTAAACAAAGTTACTTTTTTGGGTCGCCTTATTGCATGAAACAAAGAATCATGGACTCACAGAATTCCTAAGTCCTAGACTTAGAAGAAACTAAGCAACCCATCTAGTCCAACCTATATCTGAACATAAATCCCAGTCTACTGGTCATCCTATACAAAGATGGTCATTTCTGTTTGAAGACCTCCAATGATGACAACTTTCATATCTTCTGAAGTAATCCATTCCAGCAAGCATTTGTTGTCTGGTATGTGCCAGGCATATACAGAGACAAAATGGCCCTGCCCTCAAGAAGCTTAAATTCTATTGACATGAGCTGGACAGCCCACTCTATTTTAAGACCCCTCTAATCCTCACAAGGACAGATAGAAGGAGCAGAAGACCTAGAATCAAGAACACTCCTCTTCATAAGTTCAAATCTGACCTCAGACACTTAACTAGCTGTGTGATCCTGAGTAAGTCATTTAACCTTGTTTACCTCAGTTTCCTCATCTATAAAATGAGTTGGAGAAGGAAATGGCAAAGCACTTTAGTATCTTTGCCAAGAAAATCCCAAATGGAGTCAGAGTTGGACACAACTGAAAAATGATTGAACAAGTTCTTATAAAGTTTTTCCATCCAGTCATATATATTGCTCCTTAGTTCTACCCTTTAGACTCAAACAAAATACATTTAATTCCTCTTCCATATGACAACTTTCAAAAGAAATCACTACTACCATAAGACTGCTTCCCTGCTTTTTTTCTCTTTGAAACTTCTCATTTCAAGGATGGCAATACCTCCCTATGGTCTGTTCTTCCAACTGGAGAGTTTCTCCCCAAATGTCCATTGAAGGAAGCACCATGACAGGTATCATGCTCTCTGCAAATCCTGACCAGCCCTAGATGTGCCAATAAGCATTTTTTAAAAGCACCATGTTCAAGACATTGTGTAAAGCACTGGGGATACAAAGAAGGGCAAAAACCAGTGCCTATTCTCGAGAATTTCACATTCTGATAATGAGACAATATGCAAACAACTGTGTTCAGATTCTGGAGGAGGGGTTGTCAAAGATGGAGTGGTCTGCCATTTCCTGTTCCAGCTCATTTTACAAATGGGGAAACTGAAGCAAACAGGGTAAGTGACTTGCCCAGGGTAATACAGCTAGTAAGTGTCTGAGGCCAGATTTGAACTCAGATCCTGATTCTAGAGCTGGTGCTCTATCTACTGTGCCATCTAGCTGCTCTTATCAAAGTGTAGCAGTCATCATGGCAGCTCATGTTTATATGCCACTTTTTTTTATTTGTGATGGGCTTTCCTCATAACAAGCTTGTGATTTATCCATGCTCTACTAGCAGGTAAGGTGTGGGAGCTGGGACTCAAACTCAGGTCACCCCAGTTCAAATCCAGCTCTCTTTCCATCATCTCACCATGCTATCTCCACAGTAGCATCAAAGAGAACAGCCTAAAAAACACCATCCCAGAAGTCTTGGTCTTCCCCACTTGTATTTGCTGCCTGCAGCTCAGTCCATTCCAATTCAACAATCATTTCTTGCAGGCAGCCTGGGAGTGGGAGAAAGGCTGGTATAGTTCTCAACACTGCTGCTCACCATTACAATTTGCTGCTCTACCAGCTTGGCAGCCTTCGCTTCCTCAGTGTGAAAGCACACCCATTTTTAAGCCTGTCCTAACTTACCTCTCCTTGGTTAACTTGCACCTATCAAGCTTCAGTGGAAACTGAGGAGCTATCAGATGTTGTCCCTTACAGAAAGGAGTTTACAGTAGCTAAGTTGAGGAGAGGTGACTAAGATATATTAAATAGTACTGCAGTGTATAATTAAGTCCCAGACTGCGTACCAAACCAAAGGTGAGAGGAATAGGGACAAAAGGAGTGAGAACCACAGGAGTCAGGGAAGGTTTAAAAAAAAAAGCCTTGGGCCTTCAAGGATAGTTAGGATTGGAATAAATGAAAGGAGAAAGAAGGCATTCCAGGCTAGGACCACATGAGCAAAGACTAAGATGTCAGTAGTGCTCCGCTATATCATATGACCTTGCCGCTGACATACCTTTAAGGTTGCAGCAGTATTCTTTTTCTTTTCTGGAGGCAGTTGGGGTTAAGTGACCTGCCCAGGATCATATAGCTAGTAAGTGTCTGAGTCTGTATCTGAACTCAGTTCCTTCTGACTCCAGGGCTGGTCTCTATCTACTGTGCCACCTAGCTGCCCCTGGAACAGCATTCTCAACATGACTTCTGTGAACTTCTGTTTCTAATGAATTTTTTGGATAACATTATTTCAATATAGTTTCTTTTGTAACGACATTTTTTAGATAACATAATATAATTGGTTTCTTTTGTAAGGAAATTTTTTAGATAATGCTATTTCAATATAATTGGTTTTCTGTGTATTTTACTTTATGCATTTAAAGTCATTATGCTGAGAAGGGGGCCAGAAGACTCACCAGATTGCTAGCTGGGTCCAGGACACAAAACCCTGGGTCAGAATGTTCAAGAATATATTCTCAGAGATGTAGGATGCCCTGACCCTGGCTTTGTTATCATAACCCTTTCCCCAGGTACAGATTTTCCTGCTCCCAGGCTTTAGGGCACAGTCAAAAACATACTCAAGCAGAACTTTAAAGGATCAACCAGTACTGATTTCCAGATGCTATTGCCAAGAGAGGGCAACAAAGAGAGGATATAACAAATACTACCTAAGAGGGTAGAGGCCAGCTACTGATTAGTGTTGGCCCTTCAACTTCCCCTGTCCTTCTTCTGTGTCTGCATTCTTCCTGTCTATTGCCACACAAAGGCTGGTCCAATCAATATCAATCAATAGAACACATTAACTTCATTCTCCCTTTCCTTTTTGTTCAATTGTGTACTACTCTTCATGACCCCATTTGGGGTTTTCTTGGTAGAGATACTGGAGTGGTTTGCCATTTCCTTCTTCAGCTCATTTGACAGATGGGGAAACTGAGGCAAACAGGATTAAGTGACTTATCCAGGGTCACATAGCTATTAAGTGTCTGAGACAAGATTTGAACTTATGAAGACAAGTCTTCCTGACTCCAGGTCCAATGCTATATCCACTGTGCCACCTAGCTGTCCAAAGATATGGAAAGGGTCAACTAAAATCAGAGCAGTTCTGTCTTACCCTAGTTGGTTGGTTGGTTATTGTCCTTTGTCTTTGAAGAGGACCAAAATGACATCACCATGATAAAGTGAAATTTCAGTGTGTCTGACTATGGCTGATCAGACCAATATGAACTCAGAATGCTCTACCACAGGTTGGACACAGTCTATGTGAATATTTGGGGTGGATACCCCAAATTTGTGCATCCTATGTTTACTTTGTGCTGTCTCAATTCTGCTTTGCTCAAGGAGCACAGTACCCTTTCTGATGTCGACACACCATGCTAAGCGGTCCTCTGGCAGTGTCTCTCATGTTACACAGTCAAATCCAAAGTTCTTGAGAGAGACCTTGAGAGTGTCCTTGTATTGCTTCTTCTGACCACCATGTGATCGCCTGCCCCATGTGAGTTCTCCATTAAAGTCTTTTTGGCAAGCATACATTTTGCATTTGAACAATGTGGCCAGCCCATTGGAGTTGCGCTCTCTGAAGTGTAGTTTGAATGCTTGGCAGTTCAGCGGAAGCAAGGACTTCAGTGTTTGGTACCTTATCCTGCCAGGGGATCCTCAGCATCTTCCTAATTCAGTTTCCTGGCACGGCACTGGTAGACTGTCCATATTTCACATGCATATAACAATGAGGTCAGCACAATGCCTCTGCAGACCTTCAGTTTGGTAGTCAGTCTAATACCTCTTCTTTCCCAAACTTTTCTTTGGAGTCTCCCAAACACTGAGCTAGCTCTGGCAATGCATGCATCAACCTCATTGTCAATGTATATATCCCTAGAAAGTACACTACCAAGGTAAGTGAACTTATCCACAGCATTCAAAACTTCTCCATTTGTTGTAACCAATGTTTCCACATACGGATGGTGTAGTGGTGGCTGATGGAGCACCTTTGTTTTCTTGGTGTTAATTATTAGACCAAAATTAGCACAAGCAGCAGAGATTTGATCCATACTTTGTTGCATCTCAGTTTCAGAGACTGCACTGAATCCATAATCATCTGTAAACAGAAAATCATGCACCAACACTCCCTCCACTTTGTTCTTGGCTTGTAGCCTTTTCAAATTGAAGAACTTACCATTAGTATGGAAGTTGATCTTGATGCCCTGTTCATCCTCATTAAAAACATTTGACAACATGGCTGAAAACATGCTAAAAAAGCATGGGAGCAAGCACACAGCCCTATTTCACTCCATTGGTGACTAGGAAGGCACAAGAGCATTGTTCACTATCCAGAATGCGGGCAAACATACCATCATGAAATTGACATACAATATTGATGAACTTCTCTGGACAGCCAAATTTTGACATAATTTTCCATAAACCCTCACAACTAACAGAGTCAAAAGCCTTGGTCAGATCTACAAACATTGTGTACAGACCTCTTTTCTGCTCCTGGCGTTTCTCCTGGAGTTGTTGGGCAGCAAACACTACATCGATTGCTCCTTGGCCATTTCTGAAGCCACACTGGCTCTCAGTATATGACCATCTTCCAAGTGAAGGATCAGCCTATTAAGGAGGACTCTAGCAAGAATTTTGCCAGCAGTGACTAAGAGAGAGATCCCCCTGTGATTGTCACAGGACAATCTATTCCTTTTACCCTTACAGAGATGGACAATAGAGGCATCCTTGAACTCCTGGGGGATAACCTCCTCTTGCCATATAAGCTGAAAAATTTCAGTCAGCTTTTGAATGAGCAATGGTCCCCCTACCTTGTAACTCTCAGCTAGAATAGAATCAGCACCAGGTGCTTTGCCACATGAAAGGAGCCTAATGGTCCTCAAAACCTCTTCTTCAGTAGGAAGTTGAGCTAAGAAGGGATTGACTTCAACCTGAGGTAAATGGTCAATGACCTCAGCATTGATTGATGATGGTCTGTTGAGAACACTATGGAAGTGTTCAGCCCATACCTACCCTAGTAAATGAATGGAGAATCCAGTTCTCTTTTCTTAGTAGAGATAAGGGTTATAGTATCATACTAAACCAGAAAGTAACTATATTTCCTAGATTATTTTAAGTAATCACTTTCTTCCTGATTCCCAATGACAACAACATGGTTTCACTTCCTCCTCCCCCATCCCACACAGGAGAGTGGCTTACACTCCATTACTTTGAATGGTACTCCTTCTCATGCCTATAATAGGGAAATGACACGTGGTATAGAGTTGGTTAGGACCATATGGAATGGAAACAAATCATTCTTTCTCCTTGCAAAGGCCTGGGTTTGGTACAGAGTGAGATACAAAGGTCAACAGTTGTGTTACCTATAGCAAGGTGGTTTGTGATATAGTTAGTGCTGAATGTCAGAGTCTGCCTACCTAGCTAACTTTGCTCCTGGGATCAGATTTGGGCCCTTGACTGGTACCCTTTACCTCTGTTTCCTGGCTTGTTCCCTGGCTATGTCAGCTCCCCATAGTCTCCAGCTGCTAAGCTTGGCATTCAAAACCCTTCACAATCTGGCTCCTGCCTACCTCCAGGCTTATTTCATATCACTCCTCTTTCTTCATATGAGTATCTGGTCACACTGATCTAGTTGTTCTCAAGATGTGTCATACTCCCAGGCCTAGAATGCATTCAGTGTTCATTCCTTCTTCTTAAAATACCCTCCCAGTTCAGCTTATCTGCTACATTCCTCTTTCCTCATCCACCCAATTTTTGGCTCTCATTTCTTCCTCTGGTTATTCTGTATATGTTGATCTATTTACAATGTTGTATCTCTCCAGTAAGATGTAAACTCTTCAAGAGCACCTATTAGTACGGTGCCTTGCACACAGTAGACAATTAAATACATTGGGGGATTAAATTGAGTTCAGAGCCTGTGTCTTTTTGCACCCCCAGCATAAAGTCTTACCGCTAGTTGGTGTTCAATAAATTCTTTAATGAGGATCATGATGACACGCAGACAGAGCTGTAACTAGACAGGGTGACCGGGTCTCTTTCCAGGACTCTGGCATGTCGCACTTGGCCACCACTGCTGGCTTCTCAGATTTACCAAGGAATAGGAAGGAGTTGCTTTGACAGATATCCCCGGGTCCAGCACCTGAATTTCAAGTCCTCAAGGAGCCAGAGGTATCTAAAAGTCTGGTGAACTTTCTCCAATTTAGTAAGAAATGTTTTTCTTATAGCTTAATTCTCTGTAAACACAGTGGCGAAATACAAGGAAGGTCTTTAGATAAGCCATTTTTGAATAGACTTGATATTGGAAGACTTGGATGCAAAAACAACTATAAATTCTGGTGCTTGGAGCACATTCACTTGAAAAAGGAGGGGAGTGTTTGTACAGAGAGCCTTAGTAGAGGCAAATGAGATAAAGAAGGCTTAAGAATGGGCATTTTTCCTTTTTATTTTTTCTTTCTTTTTTTTTCTTCTGTAGCCATTGGGAGCTTTATTGACACAAAAGCAGCAGGCCTGAGATTCAGCAAGGAGCTAAACAAAGGCAATTATATAGGAAAAGGACCAGGCTTTTATAGGATGATTTTAGGTTTTCCTTATGGGGGTTGGAGATCTAGGGTAAGTCTTGCAAGATAAAGGTACAGGGTAAGGACTAGGAATGTCACAAGATAAGGAAATCCCATTCCCCAGGATGATAGGTGGGGGCAGGGAATCTTATGGTGCAGGATAAGGGGAAGTTGTGGTTAGGGGAGACTTTAGGGCACCAAGGTCTTCACAAAGTCAATCAATATTATTTTAACTCTTAGGGCACTGTTTCTATCCACATCATTTCCCCACTCAACCACTAGGTAGGAGAATTTTTTCAGGGGGAAAAGGGGTGAAGGTCATTGTCTTCAGTAACTGCTTCCTGCTGAATAGGGGTGAAGAGTGCACTTCAGGGGCCAGAATAGGTTGCAGGGGAGGTGATGAGCATGCTGTGCAGAATGCGGTACCAACTGAGTCCAGGGAGGAGAGAGGCAAGCTACTTGGTGACATCAAGGGCAGGTTTAGGCAATCCTAAAAGTTGCTCTTATCCCAGGGGCTAGGAGAAGATCATTGGAGTCCAATTAATATTTGGACTCCTGGGTTTCAGCACCATTATGTTGAGGAGAGAAATGGGAAAGCTGGTTCAAAATGTGAATGAATTCACTTAGACCTTCTCTGTAGCCATTGGGAGTTTTATTGACGCAAAAGCAGTGGGTCTGAGATTTAGCAAGGAGCTAAACAAAGGCCAGAATAGGCATTTTTCAATTAATCAAACACTTACTAAAAGCTTACTATGTGTCAGGCATTGTCCTAGGTTTTGGGGATACAAACAATCTCTGCTTGCAAAAAACTTGCACTATAATAGGGACATATAGAATTACACAGTAAATAGAAAGGGAATACACTTATTACATAAGATAGTTTGGGAAAGAGGGCACTAGCAGTTGGGCAATCAGGAAAGCTTCATGGAGAAGCTGGTGCTTGAAATATGTCTTGAAGGAAGAAAGGGATTCTTTGAGGCAAAGGTAAAGTAGGCATGCATTCCAGATATGGAGATGGGAGATGGACTGCCATGTTTAAAGAAGAGGGAAAGTGAGTCTGGATCACAAAATGAAAGGGGGAGAATAATGTATAGCGGGCTGGAAAGACAGATTGGATCTAGGTTATGAAGGGCTTTGAAAGTTAAACAGAGGAGGTGATACCAGAGAACCTCTAGTGTTTTACTGAGTATGAAAGAGACATGAAAATCACCATGGCAGTTGTGTGTAGGATAGACTGAAGTGGGAAAAGACTTAAGGCAGAGGGATTCATTAGGAGACTTTTGCAACAATCTAGGCAAAATCTAGAAGACCTAAATTTAAATGGTAGCTGTATGAATAGAGAGAAAGCGACAGACACAAGAGGAGAAGACAGAAATGGCAAGATCGAGCAACCGATTGGATATATGGATTAAGGAAGAGTAAAGAGTGAAGGATAATTCCAAGGCTATAAAGCTGGAATACTAGAAGAATGGTGGCACCCTCAACAGAAATAGGGAAGTTTGTAAGAAGAGTGGGTTTGGGAGGGGAAAGAATAAGTTTTGTTTTGAACATATTGAGTTTGAGATATCTCTGGGGTGTCTAGTCTGAAATATCCAATAAGCAATTCATTGGTAATGCAGGATTAAAGCTCAACTGAGAGACTGGGCCTAGAGAGATGAGAGCTGAACCTATGGTAGCTAATGAGGTTACCAGAAAGGAGAATGTAGAGGGAAAAGAGAAAAAGGCTTATGACAGAACTTTGATGAGCTCTCACAGTTATGGAGTGTGACATAGATGAGAAGAGTGATCAGACAGTTAAGAGGGGAACTAGGAGAGAATAATGTCACAAAAAGCCAAGGAAGAGTGAATATCCATGAAGAGAGGGCTATGTGTCCACTGTAGCAGATAGATCAGGAAGGATGAATATGTCAATGAAGAGATCATTGATCATTTTAGAAAGGGCAATTTTAGAGGAGTGATAAGGCTGCAAGCTAGATTGTAAACAACTGAGGAGAGGCAGGAAGTGTAGACAGCTTTTTCTTGTAATTTGACTGTGAAAGGGAGGAGAGATATAGGATGCTAACTTGAGGGGGTAGTAGAAACTAGTTAAGGAGTTTGAAAGATGGAGAAGACTCAGGAATGTTTGAAGGAAGTTAGAAAGGAGCCAGAAGAAAGGGAGAGGATGAAGATGAGAGAGTGAATGATTGAGGGTCTAATCTTCTGTAGAAGAAGGGAGGGGATAGGATCAAGAGTACTTTAGAGATGTTGGCTTCTATAAAAGAATTACTTATTTTCAAAATCTAGGGGAAAAGGAGTAGAGAATGGGTTTTTGAGGGTTTTGAGATGGAGAAAAGGGAGCTCACATTACATGATTTCAAGTATTCCATTGAAGTAAGAGGTGATGTCCTCAGGTGAGAGAGATGGAGAAAGGAGGACATGTGGGAGGCTTAAGAAAAATAGAGGTTTACAATGGCTTCCGTAGTGAGTGAGATAGGGAATCATTTAGAGAGCAATAAAAGGACTGCTTTGCCACAGCAAAGGCCCAGTTGGATAACCTAAATTCGTAATCCAGTCAACACTTCCTCCAACTTCATTTAGCAGCATGTTAGTAGAAGCAGAAGAGGCATGTGGAGGCAGTAATCCAGCCTGAGGTTTGGCCAGATTTGGTCACTGGACAATAGGGTGAGGAATCTGAGAGTAGGAGACAGTGTAGAGTTGGACTGATTTGGGTTAAGTTTGGAACATCAGAGGATGAGTAAATGACCTAAGAAGTACTGTAGGGTAGAGAGATTGAAGGTCTCACTGTGAGAGAAGAAGAGATTTCCTCATCAAGTGCTTTTCACTAACAAAGCCAGGGTAGATGAGCTATGGGGGCAACCAGAGGGTGGGGAAATTGTGCTAAAACCAGCCTTCGTACCCCTCCAAGGCTGCCTGTAGGTAGGAAAGGAAAGTAGGGAGTATTGAAACTTCTGGTTTCTTTGTTGAGACAATATGAAAGAGTGGAAAGAGACCTGGAGTTTGAGTCAAGAGACTGCAGTCTGATTTCTTAACTCGACCCTTAACTGGCTGTGTCACCATGGACAAGTCCCCTCATCCTTTTGAGGAATGAAACTTATAAAACCTTTAACAGTAGGTAAATGTGAGCTATTATGGTTACTGCTATTGAAAAGCTGTTTATATAGAATGGCAGGGCAAGAGGGCAAGGTAAGCATTCTTTCTTGTGAAGCAACGTGGCTCTAGGGGCCTGGTATTCCTGGGTGGCTCTCTCTGTGTGTCCCTGGGAAATGTCTTATGTGCTGGGCCATGCTGTGCGAGCTGCCCAAGATGTCCAGCACAGAGCACACTAAAGGATTTAGCCAGTGATAAATCTGTGTCAAAAGATCACTGACAGCTGAGGCCTTGATAATACCTTTTGAGCCCTCTCCTATTATCTCAGTGTCAGAGGTCACAGGACCCTGACAGGGGAGGAGGCACTGAGGGAAATTTCTTCAAGCAGAGAGAAGCAAGGAGATCAATTAATAATGCTAATACTACTACCAATAATAATAACTGATGTAGAAGGCTTTAAAGTTAGCAAAGTACTTTTTACCTGATCCATTTATTATCTCATTTGATCCACTGAGGAAGGTACTTTGGGTATCTCTATTTTACAGATGATCCCCAGAGAGGTTGAGTTGTCCATGGTCATGTAGATAGTTGAGTATCAGAGGCAGGATCTGAAGCCAAGTCTTCCTCATTAGATATCAAGGATGCTATATCTGTTGTACAATGCTGTCTTTAGAAGAAGAGGGTAGAGAAGGATTTCAAACAATGTTCTGGGTTATGATTGAAAAGGAAGATGGGTTCCATGGAGTTGCTAGGTGAGGAACCCAGGAAGTGGAAAGTAACTCAGTAAGGGTAACAGGTGGCTGAAAGGAATGCACTTTCCAAATGGACCCAGGCAAGGTGGAAAGGGAGGAAAGTGTCACCTTTGGGAACAAAGCCAGAAAGGACCTTGTTTCTTTAGTGACCAGGTGGCAGGACCAGACTTCTTTTTCTATCCATTATCTATTCCTCTGGCCAAAGTACAACCACTTCCTTTCAATGACCTGTAAGTCAGAGGAAAGCCAGCCCCGTGGTTGGAGGTTTATGTTGGGAGTAATCCTTGTCAGTCTTTCCTGCTGGCATCTGACACCTGAGGCAGCATGGCATGAATGAATGAGTGAACAAAATAATTAAGCACTTACTGGGTGCAAGTCACTGTGCTGAGCTCTGGGGTTACAAATGGGAAAACAAGACAGTCCCAGATCTCCAGGAGTTCCCATTTAATAAGGGGAGATCATAGTACATCTAGGACCTGAAAGCCACATGGAAAGGCCCAAAAGTCTTTAGGGTACAGTGAGAAAGCAGGTGGTGACGTGTCTTCTCAGAAGCCATTTCCACTAATAAAACCACATCCAGTTCTTGTGTTGAATCATTTGAAAGTGTCAGAGACTTCAGTGGTGAGAACTTTCTTTTCCCGTCTTCATTTGCTGTGGCTGCAAAAGCAGGTGTTGGATCTCATCTCTACTTCCCTGGATAAGGGCTCTGGGGTCGGAAGACCAGCGTTCAAATCCCTCCCTTTGTGATCTTGGGCAGGTCAATTACCTACTCGGGGCCTGGGATCCTCATCTATAAAATGGACTAGATCTGTGTTCTAGATCTATGATCATGTGATTATTCCTCAGTTTCCTCATCTATCAAATGAGATGAGTCAACTAGATGGCCCTGGGACTTAATGATCTGTTTGGCTTTTTTTTTGTTGTTGTTCCTGTCTACCTGTCCAGCCACTTAATCATTTCCTTTCATTTGCTTCTTCCTGGTTCCTGATTGTCTTCTAGGTTACAACTCTTTAACTTGTTCCTACTTCTAGTATCTGTATGTTTTGTAGTTCTGGACTACTTCCTGATTCCTGTAGCCTCTCCCACTATGCTGATGCTCCCGGGTCCTTCTTTGGATGCAGTATACTATCAGACCATCCTCTTACATTTTCTCTCCATCAGTCCTCTTTCTTTCTCTCACCACCCACAATTCCTGTGCGAACACCAGAGTGCAAAAGTTTAGAAACTTAGGATGCTTATTCTGGGGCCTGTGAACTTGTCTTTACAATATTTTTATAACTCTGTTTCACTATAATTGGCACCCTTTACAATCTTCTGTAATTCTACACATTTAAAAAGAGCTGTGCAGTTAGGTGGCACAATGGATGAAGTGTTGAGCCTGGAGTCAAGAAGACTCATCTTCCTGAGTTCAAATCTGTTCTCAGACACTTACTAGCTGTGTGACCCTGGAGAAGTCCCTTAATCCTGTTTGCCTCAGGTTCCTCATCTGTAAAATGAACTGCAGAAGGAAATGGCAAAACACTCCAGTATCTCTGACAAGAAAACCCCAAATGGGGTCACAAAGAGTTGAACATAACTGAAACAAATAGAACAAGAATAAACTATTATCCTGATGAGCGGTTCATTGACTTCACCTGATTGCCAAAGGGGCCCATGGCACTAAAAGGGTTAAACCCTCCTGTCTTGGACTAAAGAGCTGGGGAGTGAAATTGGAGATGACAGCTAAAGCTTCATCACCATGTGAATGAATGTAGGTCAAACAGAATCAAGGAATAAGATGATATACTTAACAATTTGTCACTATTGTTGTTGAGTTCAATTCTTTGTGACTCCATCTGAGGGTTTTTTTTGGCAGAGATACTAGAGTGTTTTGCCATTTCCTTCTCCAGCTCATTTTACAGATAAGGAATTGAGGCGAACAGAGTTAAGTGACTTGTCCAGGGTCACACAGCTACTAGGTTTCTGGGGTCAGATTTGAACTCAGGAAGAAGAATCTTCCCCTCCAGGCCCCTAGCTGCCCAAATTGTGCAGATTGTCTTCCTAGTTCTGCTAATGTTGTTCTGTATCAGTTCATGCAACTCTCCCCAAGTTTTTCTGAGCCCATCCCTTTTGTCATTTCTTATGAAATGCCATTCTCTAAGCATAGTCCCTTAATGCTTCACCACTTGCTCACACTTATTCAGTGTCTAGTACTTCCTAATTGCCTACCCTACCTAAAGAAACAACTATTGAAATTCTGGATCTTGGCCATTCTCATTTCCATTTGCCAGTGCAAGTTCAAGTTGGGTGGGATCTCACTAGAAAAGTAAAGAAAAGATTGAGGAAAAAATGGCACAGAGGGAACATTTTTTTCTTTCCTCTTCCCCATTTGTTTTGATTTTCTGTATTACAAGGCAGAGTGTTTCTGTATTACAAGGGAGGGAGAAGGAGAGGAGATTTAACTGTGATGCAAACTGAAAAAACATTAATAATATTTATTTGCTTTTTAAAAGAAAAATGGAAATGTTTTCAGATTATGACTTACTTCAGATGAATAAAATTTTTAAGACATCCATATATTTTGACTCCCCCAAGTGTTTCTTAAACCTATATAATAGGAAGATCTACAAAAATATTTCAGAGGCAGAATGACAGTGGAAAGAGTGTTGGAGGTGGAATCAGAGGCCCTAGGTTCAAATCCCTCATCTGTCACTCAATTACTTGCATAAGCTTGGACAGGTCTTTGATTTCTCAGGGCTTCAGTTTTATCATCTGTAAAATGAAGGGATTGGACTAGATGACCTTGAAGGTCCTCTTCAACTAGAATTCTATGATTGTACGGTCCTATATAAAACAATTTCCATTTCCAGGTCACTTCAAAGATGAACAACATGTTCCAATTCTCAAATACAAAAGTGAAATGCATTTCTGCCTTCCTGAGGCAATACCATTTTCACATGAGAAGGAAGAAAAATTTGGGGTTTTCTTTACTTGTGAATTTAATCTTTATCTCAATGATTTTGTATATGTCCCTGTTCTCTCACTAGACCTTAGAAGACCCAGAGTAAAGTAGACAATACTGGTCAGCCTTGTCCATTCATTTCTGGTAGAGATTAGAAACTAGAAATTTATTGCTTTGCTTGCTCAAAGAGATCAAATCAAAAGCAGAGAGATCAAGGCTAAGGTTAGCCTTAACATAAGAAGGAAATTGTATTCTGACCGTTTGTGTCCTTGTGAACCCCAAGGGAGCTGAAATAAAGCATGCATCTAAAAGGTAAGAATTTAAACTTATCTGAAATCAGAATAATAAAGTTTACCATAGAGTAGCATCCATAGCCTGCATTTGGCACCCCCTGGATGCTACTTGCAAATATCTAGGACTTCTTTGGATTCATATTCTACTGCTTAGACCCCCCATTTCCTTCTGAATCTTGACCGTCAAGGATTATACACACAATATCATAGTAATGCAAAAGAATGCTTCAAGTAGAAATAATATATAATAGTATATATATATGATAAATATAGTAAAATAGTAAGATAAGTAATAAGAAATGATAATCAACAGCAAACACTTGATCACCAGCTTCCCCCCATACCTGCTCCTTGTATCTAGGAATGAGAGACAGCAATGGTGCAGTACAAAGAACGTTGGTCCTGAGGGCAGAGGACTTGGGTCCAATTGCATCTTTCTGTGATTAGTTGGGAGTCTAGCTCCTGCCCCTATATTGCTAAATCAGTATGATGTGCAATCTGGGGGAGTGATTGTTGTTGGCGTGTTTGTCCTTCGTTTTGAGAGGACCATGCCATCAGAGAAATAATGACATGACTTGCACTTGACTGTGTTTTGAGTGAGGGAGGGCTGTGCAGGTCACCAGCCTCACTTCTCCTCCAGAGCCATCTGAATCCAGTGACCAGATATTCATCAGGATGACTGGAGACGGCCTAGGATACAGTGAGAGACCTTGGCCTTTTAGGATAAGACCTTTTCCGGTCCTCACTTAAAGTGAGATAATGCTCATTCAGTGAATAGGTCTCTTTAAAAAGTAGTTGAGGGATGGCTCCTCTAATAAAAAAGAAAAAATAGATAAATCATACTGGGAGGGGCAGGAGCCTCAGAGTTGTTGTTTCTGTAGAGAAACTGCTACTATTGACATTCACTGTAAGCCAGGAGGGTCCAAAAACAGCCATTGAGTGGAGGTTGGGTAAGGATTGAGAGTGCATAGGGTCTAAGGTTTTAGGGGAGACAAGGAAAGAAAGGAAAGGAAAAAGAAGGAAAGGAAGGAAAGGAAAAAGGAAAAAAAGGAAAAAGGAAAGGGAAAGGGAAAGGAAAAGGAAAGGAAAGGAAAGGAAAGGAAAGGAAAGGAAAGGAAAGGAAAGGAAAATGAATATAGACAATGTACCCCAAATTAACTGGGCAGCTTTTGACCATCAAAATTTACCTTCTTTTGAAGAGGAGAAGGAAAGGGAGAGGGCAAACTGAGAAAGGGAAATTGAGAGAGAGGATAAGCTGAGTTACCCAGCTAGCTGGGTCCCCATTTAGGCAGTTCAGTCTACTCACAGGTTGTGTTTGTTCTTTTTTTTTCAGAGAAATGATGACATGACTTGCACTTGACCTTGTTTTTCGTGAGAGAGTGCTGTGAAAGGTCAAAAGGCCTAAGGGAGGGATAGATTTGAGTACTGCTTGCCACTTTAGAGGGGAGTTGTGAAAAGGTGGGCGAGTAACTTGTCCATCAGGTCCCGTTAAAAGGTGAGTCGCCAGGTGGCACAGAGGACAGAGTATGGACATTGGAAGGACCTGAGTTCAAATCTGGCCCTAGATACTCATTAGCTATATGATACAAGACAAGTCACTTAACCCTGTTTACTTCAGTTTGCTCATCTGCAAAATGAGCTGGAAATGGCAAACCTCGCTAGTATCTTTACTAAGAAAACCGTAAATAGGGTCATGAAGAGTCAGCCTTGACTAATCAACTAAGCAACAACAAAGATACAGTTAAGGGATAGCTCCCTAGATTTGTGACCATTTCTTTTCTACTCCCCTTTCTCCTTCATTTCATAACCTGTTAGCTATCTTCAAAACCCCAGCTGCTCATCTTGTGTGGGATTTTATGACATCATGACTTGCTGAATTCTTATACAAAATTCTAGGGGATATAACCGCAAAGAGAACATGACACTATCCCCAACCATGAATATGACTCCTCACAGATGGAAATCATAACTGAATTTTTAATAATTTAATTTTTTTATAGAAAAATCACCTACACATTTAGTCCTTAATAAAAACATCCTGCTTAGGGTAAACTTAAGTGAGGCCTGGAGGAAACAAAAGTGATTTACAAATACCTCTGAGGGAAATCTATTATGCTAAATTGAAGGTAATCTATCTTAGTGTTCATATAGAGCTTAGTAAAGCTTTTCAGGTTGTTTTTTCCTTCTCAACAAAGTAATGGGATGAACTTTTAGCATATGGAAACATTTCCACACTACAAGGCATTCTGGGAAGAGTTAGAGAATGATTGTAAATATTATCAAATGAAATTAGCATTTAGAAATGATACTCTAGAACTATAGGTAGGAAGAATAAATATCCTTTTATATGAGAAGTGTCCTAAGGCCATTCAAGATCTTCATTGTTGTAAGGAAACAGAGTATAGCAGCATTAGTGGATACAGTACTGGATGCTGAGTCAGGAACATGTGGGTCTGAATCCTGCCTCAGATACTAGCCCATGCTAGTCACTTAGGCTTTCTGAAACTCAGTTTTCTCATCTATAAAATCAAGACAATAACAGTACTTTCCCTTACTTGGGTTGTTATGAAGATCCAATGCATGTAAGTTATGCTGCGGATTTTAAAACATTACGTAAACGTAAATTATTAGGATGGAAGACTATAATAAAACAGAAGTAGCATCCTCAAATAATCAAATATTGCTGCATTAAAATAACAACGTATCAGTAACTTCATAGGGAAGCTGGAATCTTAATGATCAGGAAAAAAAGTCACTGAATTCTAGGAAAAGCAATGTATTCCTTTGCATTGGCATTGTCTACCCCTGAAAATGTAGACTGACAGGAATCTTTTAAGTGACTAAGCTCATCCTAGCATTTGCCCAGCAGTCTTTGTACAAGCCTCAGACTGTGAAAGGCTAATGGAATCTGTGCAAGGAAAGATCAATGGGGCCCTTTGTCTCACAGTATTTACAGACTCACAGGCAAATGTATAGAGCGAGAATCATAAACTTTGATAACGTCTCAGCTAGTTTTGCTTGCCTTCTCTTCTTTTGCCAAATTTTGATTTGACACTGTCTATAAACACCAACAAACTCACAACTACTCTTTCTTCCTTTTTCCCCTCTTCCCTCTCCCAACCATGTGGAGCTCACTTGGAGCAAAAACAATTGAATGGGAATAGTAGAGCTGGGAGATCTCTTCAGATATTCAATCATAATTGAATTTCTAATAATTTAATATTTTATAGAAAATCACCTACACATTTATCCCTTATAATGACAGCTTACTTAGGGTAAACTTAAGTGAGACCTGGAGGAAAGGAAGGTGATTTACAAATAGCTCTGAGGGAAGTCTATCATACTAAATCAAAGGTAATCTGTCTTAGTATTCTTATAGAGCCTAATAAAGCTTTTCAAATTTGTTTTCCCTCCTTCTCAGCAAAGTGAGGGGATGAACTTCTAGCATATTGAAACGTTTCTGCTCTACAAGGTGTGGAAATATGCCACCTCTACACACCAGGTGTGGATGTATTACTGAGAACAAACAGTTCAACTCTGAGTACAGTTGTGCTAAGAGAAGGTATGCTGACCCTTGCCCTTATGGAGATTAAGGTGGGCCCTGGACAGAAGTACCATAACAACAGTCTCCAGGTTGTGAGACCTGGAGCACACCTAGTGGAGATCAAAGGTGTGTGGATGGTGATCGCCTCAAGAAGGAAACATTCCTTCCCCAGATGTTAGTGCCTGAGAAAGTCTTGTTCATTCTTTTCTAGTTATGGCTTCAACTACCTCTAACCCAGCTCTGTTACTTATTACCTTTACGATCTTCTGCCAGTTTTTTTATTTTTCTGGGCCCCAGTTTCCTTATCTGTAAATGGTAATGTAGATTATGTCTAAGGTCCCTTCCAACCCTAAATCCTATGAACTAATAATACCTGATGTGCTCTGTGAGAAAGTGGTAATAGTATTGGAGATGATGAAGCCAGAAAGATCAGCTAGATTTAATCAGAGACATACAAGAAGAATTTCATGTTCAGCAAGGTGCATAATTTTAAAGTTATGTAAGAATCACTTCTCAAGGTATCTATGAGGGGAAAATTCCAAAAGTAGGAAAAAGATCACGTATGTTGCTCTTGTGAAGAAGAAGTAGAAGGAGGATGAAGTAGAGAAGGAGAAGAAAAAGGAGAAGGAGAAGAAGGAGGAAAAGGAGGAGAAAAAGAAGAAGGATGAGGAGGAGGAGGAGGAAGAGGGAAGAGAAGGATTAGGAGAGGAAAAGGAGGAGGAGGAGAAGAAGATGATAATATCAGTTCCCACCCTTTTTGCCTGATTTATCATCTATAAAATCTTCTTATATAGAATATATATTATATATGTATTCTATATTATATATATATACACACACACACATACACCTGGAGTATACTTAATGAAAACATAAGGGGACAGGAAGGCTATTGCACTACTTCTCTAATAGATTACATCTTTATAGTCATACAATTGATTGAGAAGTATAGAAAATGTGAGCCCCCTGTGCATATTATTTATTGATTTGTCAAAAAGCATCTGATCAGGTAATACAAATTTCAACCTCAAAAGTTACTTTCAGACAAGATGTCTCCTATGGACACGTTAAAATCAGAAAAGATTTTATAACAGATGTGACAATATAGATAGGGATATGGTAGAGTCCAGACATTTGATTTCATTGATAGAGGGAGATCCCTGAAGAGGAAACTTCTACCAACGTAGGTTGCCACTTTCTCTGTCTTAGAGAATTTCTAGAGCACTGCAAAGTTAAGTGATTGTGCCAGGATGACATAGTCAGTGTGTGTCAGAAGTGGGACTCAGGTCTTCTTGGCTCTGAGGTTAACTCTATTAAAGCAAGTAACTTTGATTGATGATGGGGTAAATATTGACATTAAATGAGGTGGTAAAGAGAAAGATATAGTTCAACTGATGTGCTTGCCAGTTTCATGAAAAATGCCTTACATAAAGTCCAAACAAAAGGATTTCCTATTTATAGTGAGTTTCTATAAATGTTTCTATTATCATATAATATTGTGTCAGTTGCTTTATGCCACAGAACCTTACAAAGCCTCTTCAGTGAAATCTACAACAATGCAAAGAAGAGTGGTCTCACCAGTCACATTGGAAAAAACAGTGGGTGAAAGTTAATTTTCATAAGTGCAAATCTGATCATATCTCACATACACACACACCCTCCCTACTCAATAAAATGCCTCCCTATTGCCTCTAGGATCAAGTACAAAATGCTTTGTTTGCTATTCAAAGTTCTTTATAACCTAGCCCCTTTATACCTTTCCACTCTTATGTTTTACTCCCAGACATGTACCCTTTGATCCATTGACATTGGCTTTCTTCCTGTTCCCCCATCTCTAGGCTCTGGGAATATTCTCTGGCTATCCATCATGCCTGCAATACTCTTCCTCTTCCACACCACTTACTGACCTTCCTGGCCTCCTTAAATCCCAACTAAAACCCCATCTTTTACTGGAAGCCTTCCCCAGCTTCTCAATTCTAATTCCTTCCCTTAATTAATTATTCTTACTTATCCTGCATATAAGTTGCTTTGCATATATTGGTTTGCATGTTGCATTCCCCCATTAGATTCCAAGCTTCTTGAGGGCAGGTACAAAGTTTGTTTGTTTGTTACTTTTATGTATCCCCAGTGCTTAGCACAGTGCCTGACATATTTTAGGTACTTAATTAATGTTTATTGATTGATTGATTGAGAGAAACATACTGCTCAGAGGCAAAGACTATTCCATTAGTTTGCTAATATATGTGTCCCAGTCAGTTACTAACTTAGATGAACAAGGAAATTAGCCTAGAACTGAATATAGGAGGAAATTATGCTGGATTGAATTTGGGGAACTAAAAAGTTCTTTTAGTAATCCTCAGTGCCTTACTGTCACAAAAGTCTATCCCTTTAAAATCAATAGTTTCTCACTGATGTTACAATATGGCTATAAATCAGTCATGGGCCACTACAATCCCAGAAGAATTAAAATCACAGGTAATCCAATGGATAATTAAAAGATACATGTTGGGTATAGTGTAAGTTGATGTCAGTGTGTTACCAGTGTCAGCTTTTGGGTGATAAGCAGAGTCAGGAACATCCCCAAGAACATGTCTGACCAGAAAAGGAGGCTAGTTGGTTATATAGTGAGACCAAGGCATTTAGATGCATAGCCTAAGTGGTAAGTACCTCGGTACTCCTGAGATAGTGAAGGAATAAGAGAAAGGCCTCCAGATCATTGAACAGGTAATTTATGGAACATTTATTGGAAACTATGGACAAAAATTGCCTAAGGTAAAGTTTGGAGGGTTGTGATGTGTACCAAGGGAGGGAATAGCCCATATAGATAAAAGGACGCAGCCAACAAAGTATCCCTTTACCTACATTTGCTTCTTAATGATGTAATGAAGCTAGAAAACTTACAGAAGTTCTAAAGAAAGGCAAACACAGTATGCTCAAAAGCTACTCTTGCAGCTGCTATCTTAAAAAAGAAGCAGGAAAACAATGCAAAAAGCTATGCTATAGCCCAGTGTTAAAACTCCATGAGAAGTACTGTTTTCTCCGGAGACTTACTTAAAAGGAAAAAAGAAAGAAACTTTTCATGAAAGAAAAATTGCTGAACTACATAAAGTACCTGGTGGAACAGACATTGCCCTCTGGGTTCAAGGGCAGCACTTCCTGTGCTCAGAACAATTTGTCCAGCATGTGTTGCATCTGAATCAGGCAGTCTTCCATCAAACGTTCCTCACAAAGTGGGGGAGAGCATATGCAACTGTTTTTAAGATATCATAGAGGCCTCTAGGTATGTGGTCACTCTGTCATTCAATGTTGTTCCTCCTTTGTTTTGGAAGAGGGCAAATGACATCCCAGGGAAATGTCTTGACTCATGGGTGAATTGGATTTAAGTGAGGCAGAGGAGCACAAAGCTGTCAGCTTCCCTCTCTCAGAGTCACTGAAGTCCAGTGGCAAAACAGAAGTCAAGATGACTAGTGATAGCCTGGGATGCAGTGGAAGCCCTGGGCACCTTTGGTGTCTGACTAAGTGCTAAGTGCTCCACGGCTCTTGCTTCAGCTGCCTTCATGGCTGTTGAAACAAATTGTTCTCATCTGCTCCATCCTCTAGGGAAACTCTTCAAATGCTTGGGGTAGAGATTCCCCTAACTCCTCAAAGGGTTTAAGGCCAGTCATATATCCTCAACCTGGTTTATCCTGTCTGCCGAGACAGTTTAACCAGGGTGTGGCCTGCTGAACATGCTACAGCTTGCAGCTACAGATGAGAGCTGGGCCACAGGTGGACAGTAAAGGTGGATGAACAGTCCTGAAAAGGGCTCAGCAAGCCCTCACAGCAGAGGTGCTAGTCCTCCCTCCACATCCCATATACCCCTCATTGTTGTAACTTAGTGCACTTTGCAAGGAGAAACTTCAGGCCAACAAACAAACAGTTTTTCTTTCCCCCTTCTCTTGCCTAGAAGAAATTAGAACAGGTTCTGAACCACACAATTTGGTTTTGTTGGTTTTTGTTTTGTTTTGTTTTCTCTCTCCTTTCCTTTTGTTTTAAAAAGCATGTCCCAGGCCTTCAGGGGAAGTAAGACAACAGCTCAAGTACAGGAAGAGGTCAGATAAAGGAGACTGGTTGTTATTGTAAAATGTAAGAACCTTGACTTGGGTCCTTTAATGATTCAGGGAAAGCCTGAAAGATGTTATTCCAGAACATTAAGGAAGAAAGAATAAACCTGAATGGAAACTAAGATGTGGAATGGGAGGGGCATGAAGATCAACCTGTGAGTCATGAACACAACATATCTGATCATCTAATCTGAGAGAAGTGGCTGTTACCTCCCTGCCCAAGGAGACCATGAGCTAAATAATGAGCCTGAGCAACTAACTGGGATTGGAAGGAATGCAATTTTTCCTGATACTCAACAACATCTAATGCTTTTCTCCCGTAAATTTTTTTTGTATTCGTTCTATGGATATTTTTTGGGGGGGGGGCGGGGTCCAGTACTCTTTATTTACAAAGAAACCTCTGTGGTTGATCAGTGTCCAACCCAGTGAGGTGATGCAGGAACTTGGAGGACTCTCTCTGCTTGACATCCCTGAACAATAACACAAGCTGTGTAGACACAGCTGTGTCAGAAATGGCTTTCCATTCCAGTGGCTGGGGTGCTGTACTACCATCCGTTTCATGCATGTATTCTTTTTTCTCCTTGGTTCCCTTCATATCATGGACCAAGGTCCTAGAAAATTTCATCTACGTGGGATACTACTTCCCTCTCTGTCACAGTCCTGACAAAGAAGCCAGAGAGCTAAAAGGCACCAGCTTCCATAAAGAGGTTTCCATTTGTTCAGTCCTACTCCCCAGTTTCCTCCTATGTAAAATGAGCTGGAGAAGGAAATGGCAAACCACTCTAGTCTCCTTGCCAAGACAATCCCAAATGGGGTCATGAAGAGTCAGACATGGCTGAAAACAACTAAACAATCATTCTCCATATTCCAAGTTGTTCCTTTGAATCTCTATATCTTTAGTTTCCTCCAAGAATCACACTGCATATACTTTTATACACACTCTTCCCTCCAGCAGCCTGTAAGGTTCTTGAGGGTAGAGAATGTTCCATTTTTATCTTTATTTCTTGGCCTTAGCAAAGTGGCCTACAACTAGTAGGTGCTTAAATGGTTGACATTTAATACTAGGGGTTATGCTTTGCCTGTACAAGATAGAAAGGATTTGAAACAAGGAGGAAGTAAGACATTTTGTCTCTCTTTAAGCATGGAGTGTTATGGTTATTTCGCGTAATTACTTTTGTTAAGTAAGAACATTTTTGATAGATTCAGCACTTTTGATAGACCCAATAATCAGAATAGAGCATAAACAGGATCTGTACATTTCCTTGAATCAATCAAAGTCATTGTGTGAGAGACTGGGTCATGCTCTAAGAAATTTTTGTAAAAGGAAGCTATTTGAGAACTAGGGCAGCTAGGTGATGAAGTAGATAGAGCGAATAGACTCATCTTCCTGAGTTCAAATCTGGCCTCAGATACTTACTAACTGTATGACCCTGGGCAAGTCACTTCACCCTGTTTGCCTCAATTTTCCTTACCTGTAAAATGAGTTGGAGAAGGAAATGGCAAGCCATTCTCGTGTCTCTGCCAAGAAGACCCCAAATGGGGTCATGAAGAGTTGGACACGACTGAAATGACTGAACAACAACAACACCTGAGAATGAGAGGGAGAGATTCTGAGGATTTAGATTAAAGAGGTTAGAGCAAGAATGGCACACTCCAGAGAAGCAAAGGGACAAGTGAGCTTTGGTAAAGAAGTGAAATATCAGGGGAGTCATCAGCTCTACAGGCATCTTTTACAAGAAGTCTCAGGCTGAGGGAAGTCCCAATAAAAGGTCACCTCTTTCCCCAACTTCCCCTGCCAGTGCCGGTCTATTCACAGCTACTATAATACAATCTGCTGTTTCATTTCCTAAACATTTCCAGTAAACTGAATTTTGCTCCAACCACAAAGAGGTCAGGGGATAACTAGATGTAGATATAAAGGTATAGTTAGGCAGAGAGCTCAATTTCTGCCTTAATATTTGGAATTTTCCTAATTGGCAGCTCAGAGTAATGGTGACTAGTTTCAAATGTTAGTCTAAAATAAAAACCCTAAAGCCAAAGAGAAGGGGTTTTAGGGGGCTTTCATAATATTCCCAAAGTTTAAACTGAACTAATTATTATAACAGGGTGATTATATTTCTTTTTTTAATTGAATATGGTTATTTAAATTTTGTTTTTAATTTAAATGTTCTATTAGAAATACAAGCAACAATGTAGCACCCTCTCTGCCATGAGGTGGTTTTGTTGTTTGGGTGTTTTTTAGTCGTGTCTGAGTCTTTGTGACTCCATTTGGGGTTTTCTTGACAAAGATACTAGAGTGGTTTGCCATTTCCTTCTCAAGCTCATTTTACACATAAGGAAACTGAGCCAAACGGAGTGAAGTGACTTGTCCAAGGTCACACAGATAGGAAGTGTCTGAGGCTGGATTTGAATTCAGGAAGATGAATTCAGGATTTGTGACTCCAGGCTTGATGCTCTATCTACTGCATCACCTAGTGCACTGACATGACATAGTATGCTTCATCACCGGTTCTCTGGAATCATGGATGGTCATTGTATTGATTGTGCTTCTCATAGCTGTCAAATTGTCTTTTCAATGCTGTTATTAACTGTATAAATATTCTGTTTCTTTTCAAAAAATATCAATAAAGCAAAAGCAATCAATGCAGCGATGACATCTAACAATTCTTGCAACCTTCTGCCCTCACAGTCCCCCTGCTACTATGCCAAAAAAAAGAAGGTATGTTTCATTATTTGTTCTCCTGCATCAGTAGTGGTTTTTCACTTACTCAGTGTTTGTCTTCTTTTTAGGATTCTTTTTATTCACATTGTAGTAATTTTATCTATCGTATTATTGGCTCTACTTATTTCACTTTCATTCAGTTCGTGCAAATCTTCCCACATTTCTATGAATACTTTATGGAATAACAGAGCAGTAACTGCCCCAGGGCTACTAGAATGCTCTCTCACACTAAGGAGCCCCAAATCTGGATTCACATGAACTGAGTTCAATCATGGGGAAGTCTTGTCTCTAAAGGGAAGCATCAGGCTCTTCTTTGCACTCTCTGGTATTTTATGCCTCCATTGAAAATTTGTATTTGACTCAAGTCTACCAACTTCCCAAAAAGAATTCTCAAGATACTCAAAGTGCAAGGTAATGATATTCTTAAAACAAAAAAGACTGAGAAGTGAACACTTGTAAAGACTTTTAAAATGACACAGTAATCCATAACTCATGATTTTGTCCTGGGAAGTTGGTACTTAAAATATCAAAACATGAAATATTCTATGAGACTGTTAAATGTCAATTTAAAATCTATTTTGTCTCTGCACTAATCAAATAATTTTCCCAAGGCCCGTGTCCTCTATCAACACAAAGTACAGCTTGGGTTTATTCTCCTAGGGGTAATCATGTTCTCTTGTGAGAAACATTCCAGTAGCTACAAGAAGTACCCCAAGCTATGTAACCAGCACTGACTGAGGGACACAGGAGCTCTTGACTTCTTGTGATTGCCAACAAGTTTGGAAATCATGAACCTATGCTCAGGGAAAGATAACAAAGCAAAGGAGGGGATCGGGATAGTCTCAACCTCATCTGGGTAACAAATAGGCTAACTGTGATATTTTCCATTCCCATTTCACTTATATTCATCACTTCTTATTGTACAAAAATTTTATATTCTATGACATTCATACAAAGTACCATAATTTATTTGATCACTATTTTGAGGGCTTCCTAGCTTTGAAATTATATATAATCCTGCTATGAAAAACCATTAAACAGATAGGAGGGTTTTTTTTTAACACACTGTCAGAATATATTATAATGGACTTTTTATATAAAGAGAAGGATGTCTGGGAATGGCAGTAGGTTACATCTTCCTCAATAGCACAAGGTACAGTAGAATTCCCTTTCTCAGCAGTATGGATGCGTCTCTTCTCCCCTCTACTGATATTTGCTTTAGCTCCCAGTAGCCACTACAAACCACAGTTTCCAAAACAGGTGACTTCACTTGGCAGAAAAATCAAACATTCCTATCCTCTTACCCTGCAGGCAAGAGGTTTCTTCTTTGCACTGGAAAGAAGGCCTGCCAGGGAGAGTGACCTAGGATGTACTCTTCCCAATGCTCTAATAGGTGGTAATAATTAATAATAAAAATCACTGTTAGCTGTACTCTCTTGGCTATGCTATAATGAATGACATTGCTAATTTTGTGTTGTTTGCATAACAGTTCATGCACCTTGGAAATAGGCCTATTCACCACATGTCTAATCCAGTGCAGTCATAGGTAAGGATATCTGGGCTACCAGAAAAAATTTGGCTTTGGAAACAGGAATGTAAAGTTCGCTCACTGACTGGGAGTTTTCTCCTCATTTTCCTGAATGATCTGAATGTTAGTTTCAGACAGTGATGGAGTGAATTTCAAGTCATAGGACTTCTGTTATTTTTGTAGGATGTGGGTAGGAAATATGACTCAGTATTTTTCCAGGAGATGTGAAAATTAAATTGCCTATTTTGGCTTAGTTCATGCTGAGATCTGGAACACTCTTCTTGATTTTCAAATTGGGGTTTTTGTTTAGCCTTTCAAATATTTCAGATCCTTGATGTGTGAAGGTTCAAAGGAAAATGTTAAGAAATAGCTTTGTTTACATTTAGAAGATGCTTGGGATATTTTGGCTTATTTCTTATTTGTTTTCCAAATAGCGACACTATTTTAGCATTATTTTTCTATTAAGGTTTGCCAAACTCAGTATCTGTTTCTCCGTTCATTCTCATTGAATTTTCTGAAGTATATGACACTGTTGGCCCCTTCTTATATTTTGGGGTTTTTCCCTTGGCTTCTAAGAGGCTCCAACGCACTCGATCTTTACCCACCTCTCTGATTGCTTTTTGCTTATTTCCTTAGCGAGTTCTTTCTCTTCCTACCCTCTAACAATGGGAATGTTCCAAAGCTAGTTTCTCGGATGTTTATTGTCTCTCTACACTTGTTCTTTTAAAGAGAGACCATCCATTCTAATGGTTCCAGCCATGCTGATATCAACCACATTGAAAATCTCTAATTTGTCCTCTTAACCTGAAATTCAGGACCACATCTCCAACTATCTACTGGTAATTAACACTTACTAGCTGTGTGATTTTGGACAAACCAGTAAACTTCTTCAGTTTTCTCATGACTAAAATAAATAATTTGGACTAGAAAATCTTGAAGTTCCCTTCTAGCTCTGATACGCAGTAGGTTTACAGATAAGGTTGTTGTGGCAGAGGCCCTAAGCAGGGCAGGGAGATCAGGGCCTTGTCCAGGAAACCAAAATTTAGAAGTTGACTGTATGTGTATTCTTCCTATCTGACAGGAAGAACCAACAGGTTCGTTGAATAACTGGCACCTGATAAGCTTCTTCTCTTTAGGAATCCTCCAGCCCACATCCGGCTTCCTAATAGTCCTCTGTCCTATGTAATGGCCTCTTGTATCTTTCACGTAATTATTCCTTTTTTGCACAGGCCCCCAGGATGCTATATCTCATGATTCCATTGCTTTTTCATCTCTCTCCTAAGGTCTACCATATCCTGGAGTCGAGAGAGATAACTCCTGCCCCACTGTCCTCTCCTACTATGTTCATTCTGATCCCAGGGGTTCAGGGTCATCAATTAGGATGTGAGAACATGGGTTAGACCCTTCAGGGGATGGGCTGTGCCCTTCCTATTATAACTGCCCCAGGATGGGGTAGCTATCTACAGTGTACCTTAATGTCATCATGCTACTGGATCTAGGGCTGTGCCATAACGTTCACAAGGGACACTTAGAGTTAGTGATAACATTACCTACCCAACTCACCTTGAAACAGAGACTATAACATGAATATAAATTAAGTGAAATCCATCCATGGCAAAATGAAGATGAAGGTTAGTATACTCTGGTTGAGATACTTTGAGTATCTGAGTACTTTCAGTATCTGGGGTACATTCTGTCTTAGTCAAGTCCATTTCTGCTTTCTGACTCTGGTGGTGACCTCCCCAGTAGTAGCCTCAATATGTTAACATATTTTTTTCTCTCCTCCACGGGGTTGTGGATCCCAAGGTCTATCTCAGATCTCCCCCGCAAGTTTGTTCTTGGCATCAGATTGCTAGCCATGGCCCTGCTTGTGAGGACCGAATGAGATCATCTATTCCAGATGAAAGCACTTGGTAAACTGTGAGGTACTATACAAATGGAAGGGGGGAATGCCCATGGAGGCTTCATTTTTTGTGCCCTTCTACCACCAGTGTCTTGGTGCCTCCTGGAGACTAATTAAAGCCTTGAGAACATTCGCATGGCAGGACTTCATGGGAATCCAAAGATCCAACAAAGATGGGTGATTATGTTTACTCAGCCTCAGAAAAAAAGGCAGTGAGAAGCTCAGAGAGTGTGGGGTGACATGTTGCCTGCTGCTGAGGAGCAAGATAGGCAAAAGAAAGTGATGCACCCTAACCCAAACAGGAGACCCTTCATGGAAAGGAGGAAAGCAGTGCCTTACAACTCCATGAGGAACTCTTTCAGGTCACCATGTTGGAACTACAAGGCAAATTGTCTCACAATAGCTATCTTGGATCCCTTTTGGGGGCCACCTAAACAGGGCTGTGAAGCTATGAAAAAGACAGATTAAGGACCCTGATGACTGATCTTCAGGTCTGGTGACCTTGGTAATCTCTATAGAACTAATTCTAAAACCAGAGTAACAACAGCCCACAGATATATGGGAAAGAAGTGGAATACAGCAAAGAAACCTGATGCAAGCAGTAGGTCTGGAGATGGTATGCAGTGGTGTTTTCCAGTTGGCACAGTAGCTATGGAGTTAGAGCTTTGGCACAGAATGATGTCTGTGCAGGTGGATCTAGTTATGGTCAACAATGGTCAGCAGACCCGAGGCATGTAACACTTAAGAGGTTGAGCTGGGTCTGATTGACAATGGTAGAGGTAGGACATTGCCTAGTAACAGCTGAGGTCTCAAAAAGTTTCCTGGAGAGCTGTTCTAGTAGCACCTTATGGCAGCCCTTCCTCTGGTGTTTTTGGAAAATGAGTTTTCTTTCTCTGTCCTGGGGCCTTGGTTTTTCTTTTCCCCCACTGAACTGGGAGTGGAGAGGCAAGGAGGAAGGAGAAGTATTTTTCACTGATATATGAGGAATTAGAAAGGATTATGTTACATGGATTTTCTTCTTAGTTTTACTTTGTTAAAATAATTTAATTAAATATTTAGATGATTGCTTGATCCGCACTGGAATATTGTTCTCTTCCCCTATACTGAAACTGAGACTGGGACTTTGTTTTACAAATGTAAAGTACTAGTTATTCACATGTAAGATGTCCTTTTAACTTTAAATAAGACATAAGAAGGATTCCAAGAAAGCTCAAAACAGAGATCTTTTATTGGTTTACATGAACTGAAAATCTAGGATGATATTCCAAGAGGCTTTGTTATCAGCTGACCAAAAGTGAAACATTATTTGATTTGCTCATTTTTTATTTATCTGAATTTTTTCTAGGTAACAATATATAAGTCTGGGTGGCAATACATATTTGCTCTTGCCAGCAAGATTATTTAGGTACATGTTTAACCTGCCTCCAACATCTCTTATTTTATCTTTTTTTCTTGTTCATCAACTCTCCCAAGCCTATTGGGTTTATCCTCTTTTTCTCTAGTATTAGAGAATTCTCTCCTTTTTCTCTAGTATTAGTCCTTTCCAATATCTTTAAAATTACTCTCCACTTTAAACTCTGGTCCAGTCCTTGCTTTTATTTGTTTATTTGGCTTTTGCTCTTCTCTATCTATGTCCTTTCCAATGCCCTTACATACAAAAAAATTTTATGGGGATACTTCTACTGTTATAATGACAATATCTCATAGGCTAGCCAGTTTGGCATAACTATTTAAAGTTTTTCTAGGTCCAAATCTCTTCTAATTATATTGTTTATAACGGTTATTCAATTAATAACAACAAAAATTGGGTTTTTATCCCTCTGTTATTTGAACTGGGCATGAACCTCAAAGAAAATCAATTTAATTCAATTCAACAAGAATTTATTAAATCCCTAATATAAACTAGCTTAGGTACTTCCAAGGTTTAGGCTTATAGGATCATATATTTACAGCTGGAAGGAATTTCAGAATTCATCTTGTCTAATCCCCTCATTTTATAGATGAGAAAACTAAGGCCAAAAGAGGTTAAGTGACTTGCTTAAAGTCAGAGAGATGTTAAGTGGAAGAGACAGAACTTTAACACAGGTCCTATGACTTCAAATCCAGAACTCTTTCTAAAAGAAATCAAAGACATAGAAAATTTGGAGAACCAAGCAGATAAATAATCTTCCTGAGAATAAAAGACAAATAGACAGAAAGCAGCTAGACAATAAAAGGTAGTAATATCATTAAGTGTCAAAATGAATGGCTGAAAAGAGGTGCTATAGTTATTTAAAGAGGAAAAAGACCACAAAATCTGAACTTCCTAAAGAAATAAATCAGGGTTTGAGATTATTTACATTCTTCCACAGTTCTTATTTATACAGATTCATGAGTGACTAGCACAGTGCTTGGCACCCAGTATAGGTCCTTATATGTAGTAGACAATAAATGTTCAATGAAGTTGAGTCCTTGAAATATTGGGCTTTCAGAATTTGCAAGTGTTTCCTTAATGACTGTTAAGAGCTACTTCTCTTTGAAATCAATCATAAATAAATAGAGATGAGGATGCTAGTCAATGGGAAATATAATTTATAAAGGACCTTTCAGGAACTCATCTATAGCAATATTGTTGTTCTTTTTTCCTCGTGGTACTTTTATGGCTCTCCCTTATGTAGCCCCCATTAATAAATCTCAACCTCATTTATTATAATGTCTGATTGATAATGTTCAATAACAAGTTAATTTCCAACATTATTTCCAGCACTTAGAAGAATGCTTCACACATTGTAAATGCTTTAAAAATGGTCATTGAAGTGATTGTTTTGATTAGATGATTAGCATTATGTAAAGCAGAACATCAAATATGAATGAAAATGGACATAACTCCAAATACCCACTTGAAATAGATTTTTCCTTCTAAACATGTTGATTGTATTTTTCCTATTTGATTTGGTAAATCAAACTATTCACACTTTAAGGGGAAAGGAGAGAGAATAATCAAGCCACTCATTCTTTAAGATTCTATCATTTAGGCTCCATTTAAATCTGAATCCTTTCTTTAAATTTCCCTTATTAAGATCAATACATAATTTGTTAAGTTTGTTAAAAAATTCTACCTTTATGCCTTATACCCTAGTAGACGGTTAATTTTTATAAAGTTTCCATGTAAAACTGAAAATATATATACTTCCCATTCAGCAATCATTAAAGATCTAACATAACTAATTTTTCAAAAATTACATTGAATTTCATGATTTCCTTCTTGTTCATATTTTTATTAGATTTATCTATGTATGAAAGGGGTATACTAAAGTCCCTGTAACTAGGGAGAACAACTTGATTCCAGGCTTAACTCCAGCGTTATCCACTGTACTACCTAGCTACAGAGATTTTAGTGTGGGATATGAAGTTTGGGCTACAGTAAATCTTAAAGATGATCTCCAAGTCATGGAGAGACTGCACTTTTCATCAGTAGAAACACCTCACATAAATCAGTTCCTTGAAGGACTGAAGAATATTATTTTACTATGCAGTTCATAAGGCTATTGTGAGGAAAGCACTTTGGAAATAAACCTTCAAGCACTAAAGGAAAGTGACTTCGTATTCTCACTTAAAATATTTATAATTCCAACCTTAGTTAATCAGGTCATGATTTACCCTCTGGGGACAGAAATAAAGAAATGAGAACTGGGCCATCCTAGACAAAATTATCACTCAAACAGACAAACAAGCCCCCCTCCTCCAATAAATACTGATTTAGTGCCTTTTATGTGCCAAATAGTTGATGATCTCTAAGTTTCCTTATAGCTCTAAACCTATGATGTCTGTCAACTTGTAAAGTCTTGCTTAAAGTCAGAGGGATGTTAAGTGGATGTTTGGGATAGATAACCTTATGAAATGCAAAATGGATGATTCTGATTACATTAAATTGAAAGATTTTTGCACAAAGTCTATGCAGCCAAGGTTAGAAGGGAAGCAGAAAGCTGGGAAGCAATTTTTACAGCCAGTATCTCTGATAAAGGCTTCATTTCTAAAATAAATAGAGAACAGAGTCAAATTGATAAGAGTACAAGTCATTCCCCAATTGATAAATGGTCAAAGGATATATATGAATAGGCAGTTTTCAGAGGAAGAAATTAAGCTATTTATAGTCATATGACAAAATGCTCTACTCTAAATCACTATTGATTAAAGAAATCCAAATCAAAACAATTCTGAGGCACCACATCATAACTATCAGATTGGCTAACATGACAAAACAGGATAATGATGAATGCTGGAGAAGATGTGAGAAAATCAAAACACTGGTGGAGTTGTGAACTGATCCAACCATTCTGGAGAACAATTTGGAAATATGTCCAAAGGGCTATAAAACTGTGCATACCCTTTGACCCAGAAATACCACTTCTGGGTCTGTATCCCAAAGAGATCATAAAAATGGGGAAAGGATTGAGGTATATGAATGTAATAGAATACGATTGTCCAATAAGAAATAATGAGCAGGTGGACCAGAAAAACTTTGAGAACTTATAGGAACTTGTGCTGAGTGAAGTGAGCAGAACCAGGAGAACATTGTACACAGTAACAGCCACATTGTGTGATGACCAACTTTGTTAGATTTAGCTCTTCTCAGCAATGCAAGGATCTAAGACAACTCCCAAAGACTCACAATAGAAAATGCCATCCACATCCCAAGGAAGAAATATGGGGTCTGAATGCAGATGGAAGCATACTATTTGCTCTCTTTTTTTGTTATTTTGTTTGTTTCTTCTTTCTCATGGTTCCTCCTATTGGTTTTAATTCTTTTTTTTCACAACATGATTAATGTGAAAATATGTTTAATATGAATGTATATGTAGAACCTATATCAGATTGCTCACCATCTTGGGGAGGGGAAAAGAGAGGAAGAGGGAGAAAATTTAACATTCAAAATCTTATGGAAGTGAATGTTAAAAACGAAAACTAAATAAATATTAAAAAATTATGAAGGTTACTAAATTGGGGGTAGTTTTGATGATTACAACTGCCAACAGGGATATGAACCATCATGGTCCTATAAATTCCACAGGAAGGAATGGGGACAGTAACAGAAAAATAAATTTACATATGATAGCAATTTGGACACACCTGGAATAAGGGGCCAATTTACTTCAGCCAGTCTGAACTTTTAAGTTTTCTTATGGCTTTGGAGCACCTGAAATACTTTCATGGACCTCATCTTCTCATTTAGGTCTTTAGCACTGAATTTTCTCACTGCCTGAAATCTAGATCTAGTCTTTTGGTTAGCTAGCCCCTGCCTCACAGACTGTGTTAGGAATCTCTGCTTCTGACCCTGCTTCTGTTTTTAGCACTTCTCATTTCTTTTCCTTCCCAGCTAAAGTAACTCCTAAGCTTCTTGATAGCAATGTGTCGCTTCATATTCCCTGATTCCATCTGCCCTGGGTTAGTATTTTTGTGTCTCTAAATCTGAGGTGGGGAGGATGCAATACATAGTGTAGACTCTATTCAGCTTTGGTTCTTGCCACACCCACAGAATTGCATGGGCATTGCCATAGCTTTCATGAGAACTAAATAAGGCAGCTAGACGGTACAGTGGAGAGAGCACTGCACCTGAAGACCTGAGCTCACATCTTGCCTCAGGCCCAGGCTATGTGAGTCTAGGCAAGTTACTTGGTCTCAGTCTCAGTATTGTTATCCATAAAATGGAAATAAAAATAGTTTCTAATTTACATAGTTGTTGTTAGACCTAATGAAATAGCATAAATGTTATTGCTAAAATACTTTGCAAATTTTAAAGCTATGCACACACACATGCCTGTCTATACTGTACAACTTTATGCCTATAAAACTACATATAGCTTTCTATTTTAATATATAATATAATTAGATATGACATATAATATTTAATATATATCTCTATATAAAGCTGCAGATATAGCTATATATAGTTATATATACCTATATAAGCTTTAAAGTTTGCAAAGCACTTTAGATATGCTACTGTATTTAACATAATGCTATTACAATTATTAAAAAAATTCAGCCAGTATTTGCTGGCCTATGTGATAACTGACTTTAAATCCTAATCAAGCCAAAGTTAATTGCATCGATGAATTAAAATCTGACATAACCAACTAGGAATTCCTATCAGGCCAGGCAGAAGAGATCCCTCACCCTACGAAATTATTGGAGTAATATTCTTCCAATGCCACATGCACAGTATACTAGTTATTCTACCACAGCCTAGCTCTGTATTATTAATAGCTTGCTAATACCACATTGACGAGATGGATGTTGTTCTATTAGATAGCCTATCTTTATATGATTCAAAATTTTTTTTTATACTGAACCTGGGATTTAATAAGTTTAGGGCATTCCTTGATGAACTTTCCTGTGCTGCTTCTGATTGATACCTAATTTTCAACTAATAGATTTATAGAGTAGCTGAGGGCACTGAAAAAGTTAGCAAGAACAGCAGGGAGTTAGGTGGCTCAGTGGATAGAGCTCTGGGAAGACCTGAGTTCAAATCTCAGCCTCAGGCACTTATTAGCTGTGTGACCCAGGGCAGCTCACTTAACCTCTGTCTGCCTTAATCCCACTGGAGGGAGAAATGGGCACACCATTTCAGTATCCTTACCAAAAAACACCATACGCAGTATTAGTATGTTATGGTCCATGGGGTCACAAAGAGTGGGACATGATTGAAACATTTTCCCCAAACTGGAGGGCTCATACAAAATCTTTGGGGAGAATGGACTAAAATTTCAAATACAATCCTTATGAGGCATATGAATACAGATCTGTTTAGCCAAAGAATATATCCTGACTACTAAACCTAGACATCCTTTTTTCTTTGTAGAATTTTTTTTCTTTTTATTAAAGCCCCTCCCCCCTTTTTTGGCAAGACTATCTGGGTGAAGTGACTTGTCCAGGGTCACACAGCTAGTGTCAAGTATCTGAGGCTGGATTTGAACTCAGTTCCTTCTGACTCTAAGGTTGGTGTACCATCTAGCTGCCCCTCTATAGAATTCTTAGGAAGTTCCCTTGTATGTTGCTATTTACTAGACTCTGAGAAATAGTGCCTTTCTAGAGTTAGTAATTGGCACTTTTCTACTCAGGAGGACCTGAGTTCAAATCTCACCTCAGACACTTGACACTCACTAGCTGTGTGACCTTGGGCAAGTCACTAAACCCCAACTGCCTCACCTTGGGTCATCTCCAGTCATCCTGATGAATAATCTGGTCACTGGATTCAGATGGCTCTGGAGGAGAAGCGAGGCTGGTGACCTGCACAGCTCTCCCTCACTCAAAAAAAAAAAGAAAGTCAAGGTCAAGTCATATCATTACTTCTCTGATGGCATGGTCTTTTTCAGTAACGAAGGACAAACACACAATTGGCACTTCTCTACCACAAGGGACCTCATTCACTGACACCATTCTCTGGTGATTCTTTTTCCACACTCTCTGTTGGCACTTTTGTCATGATTACTCTGTTGGTTTTCCCTGTTCCTGCCTAGGGTCATTGATAGGAACTTTGGAGTCACCTCAGGATCTCCTGACTTCATACAGTCACTTGAGCATTACCATCTAGGAATACTTATTTGCCTAAGATTAGCTAAGAATAAACACAAAAGAAACAGAATTTGGCTCACCAAGTTTCCATGTGGATACTTGGACTAAAACCAGGTAGAAGAATATTTGAGCATGCTCCAAGGACTAGCCCAAATAAGCTGATCTTTTCTATGCTACATATAGCTCCCAGTTCCTCATAAATTCTTTGGGGATTTGAAGGTGAGTCTACTTGTTCCTTTTGATATCAGAAACTTGGAAAAGACTTAAAAAATTAAAATATTCTAAGATATTCAAGTATGAGATATGAGTATACATTAAGAGGCTGGTTTTGGAATTGGAATGAAGGAGACTCTGTAAGACATTTTGGGGAGAGGATTGGCAGTACTGGATGATTAGAAGTGTTAGTTAGAAATGACTTGAAGGTTGGAAGCAAGGTGATGGGAAGGTCATTGACATGACATAACATTCATGACATGAAGGTCATGAAAGTCATTGACAGCGTTGGATAAACAGGTATGTTTTTTGACAGTTCAATTCAATAAACAATTGTTAAGTAGCTATGTGCCAGGTTCTATGCTAAATGCTGGGAATGCAAGGACAAAAATTAAAAGAGTCCCTGCCCTCAAGGTGCTTACCTTCTACTGGGAGAAAATAAATGCAGGATATATTTTTAAAAATAAAGAAATTTGGTACCATGGAAACACTAACAACTGGTGGGAATAAGGAAAAACTTCTGATGTGAGTGGTCCATGGCAGTGTGGAGACATGGACTTGATTACCCTAGAACAGCAAACTAATACTAAGATTTCTCTCAAAACTGCAAAATGTATGAAATAGTTGAAAATGGTTATGTGTTTAAATAGAATATTTTGTGATGGCTTAATATGTCTATAAAAAGTATATATTAAAAAAAAGACTTTAGAGCTGTCTGTGACTTCATCAGTGGTACAGATCAAAGCACAGATAAATCACTAAGACAAAGAAAGTTTATCACCTGGTGCCAAGAGTTTCTCTTTCTTAGCCAAGCTGGTTCACAGACAAAAGGACACATATTCTGTTACTGGGCCTGTATTAAAAGCCTTTCTAGTCTGGTTGGGCAAGTAGTCTGATAGTAAATATTAACTCACATTTATATGATGCTTAAAGTGTACAAAGAACTTGTGGTAGTCACCAAATTACTTTTAAGTTGGCATGTCAGGCATGTTCCTGAACCACTGTGTACAGCTTTTGAGGGTCAGAATTGGGAACAGGGATCCAGAGTAGAATGGGGAGGAGTTTCTAATGTTTGGTGATATACTTGTGAAGTCATTAGAAGCAGGCTATAACAGATAAGGAGAGAACTCAACAGGTAGCTGTCACTATTCTTTTCTACCTCTAGTGAAAAAAAAATAGCTATCAATAATGACTGTAAGATTAAGCAAAGTGGGATTTTTTTTCCTGGAGTTCAGTTTCCTAGGCTCAGGATAAATTGTAAACATCTGAAGGATTAATCGCCTTCAAACCCTGATAATTCACAGCTGTGCTGAGTAATGTAGGTTTCTTGCCTTCTGGCTCTGAGCCCATCAGGAGCCAAGTCTTTGTTATATATTCTTAGAGGTTGGCATTTTGCTTTGGGGCTTGCTCATAAGGAGGACCTTTTGATTCCCTGGACCAGACTCTAAGTATTTGTTAAGAGTCACCCGAGTACTCAGATGTTGGTGTTTTCCAGGTCTGGTGGTGTATTACTTTGTTCAGACATTTGAAGCCCTGTCTGTTGAATCTCTGTGCTAATTTCTCTGCCTTTATTTTTTATACTCACTTCTTTGTACTTATCTGTAATTAAAGATTGTTGACCCCTTTGAAGTTGTCTTTCCTTTAGAAAAACACATCAAAGAACCTGTGCTAGTAGCCCGCACTGTGTGCTAGTGTGGTTGCTACTACAATGACACATTAAGAAAGCAATTTCTTAACTTAGATAACACTATAAAGAAAAACAACTTTGAAAGACCTGTCAATAAATGCAACGACAGAATATGATTCCAGAGGACTGGCACTGCCACTACCCATGTCCTGACACAATAAACATTTATTAAGTGCCTATGCTGAGCCAGGCAATGTGCTCAGGACTGGGGACAGAAAGAAAGGTTAGACAAGCTCTGCTCTTGAGCATTTCACAATCTAATGGGGAGACAACTTGGGGAACAGCCAGTAAAAATGCCCAGAGTTGGAAAGTACATTGTCTTGTTTGAGAAAGAGCAAGGAGGCCAGTGTTACTACATGGAAGAGTACATTAGGTGTAAGGTGTACAGAGATTGGAAAGATGGGGTTGTGTGAAAAGTTAGGAATGGCTTTGGCTTTTTTTTTTTTTAACAAATTTTTATTGATTTTTTTTTCTGTTTCTTACAAGTATTCCTTGTGTCTGAAACATTCCTTCCCCTCTCTATTCGTAAGAGCCATGCCATGTTACAAATAGTATTTTTTAGAAAGGAAAAAAAATGAGCACAATTGACAAATAGTCTTTTTTTTTTTTTTTAAGGTGGGAGGTAATCTCCACAACTGATTGATACTCTGAAGTCCAAAAACATATGTATTTTGTAACACCTGAAGACATCCCATCTCCACGAAGGAGTGGGCTGGGAATCTCATCTCATCTCTCTTTATTTGAATCCTCTTTGATCTTTATAATTTTATTACATTTGCTTTAGATTTTGGGGTCTGTAGTTCTTTCCATTTACATTGTTGGAGTTACTATGTATATTGTTTTCTTAGTTCTGCTTGCTTCACTCTGTATCAGTTTGTGTACATTTTCTATGCTTCCCTGTATCATCACACATCATCCATTACATTCACGTATCACAATTTGTTTAGTCATTCCCCATCTGATGGGTATTTACTTTGTTTCCAATTCTTAGCTATCACAAAAAGGGCTCCTCTAAAGTTTTGGACCACATGGGGACTTTCTTATAAAGGGCTTTGAATGCCAAAGAGAGGCTTTTATATTTTGATCTTGGGGGGGGTAATAGGGATTCATTGGAGTTTATTTCGAGTGAGGAGGAGGGAAGTGACATGATCAGATTAGCACTTTAGGAAAACCACTGGCAGCTAGGTGGAGCATAGACTGGAGAGGGGAGAGACTAGTGGCAGACAGACCTAGGTGTGAGGTGATGAGGGCCTGTACCAGGGTGATGGCACTATCAGAGGAGAGAAGAGTGTGTCTGCAAGAGATATTATGAAGGTAAAATTGACTGGCCTTTACAACAGATTGGATATAGACTTAAGTTGTGGAATAAAACATACATTATTAGACAATGATGTGGAAATTTGCTTTACTTGACTATATTTATTAGGAGGGTTTTTTTCTTTTATTTTTTGTTGTTCAATGGAGGGAAGGGGAGTAAGAAGGAGAGAAAACAAATGCTTGCTAATTTAAAAAAATTAAAATAAATTAGCTCTTTTGTAACACTGAGTTTTATTGTGATTCTCCACTTCTTCCCCTTATTTAAATATCCTAGAGGCAGCCTGCAGTGGATAGAAAGCTTGCTTCCAAGACAGGAGGAAGTCCTGACTATGATTATGAAATATAGGCTGTGTGACCCTGGTAAAGTCACTTAACTTTTCTGTGCTTTAGGTTAACTCTGTAGGTCTCTAAGTCAAAGAGAAGGTAAGGGGATTGGTAAAGAGATTTCCTTACCTGGGAATTTCCTGTACTAATGAAATCAGTTGCAGTCCCTATCCTTTCAATATCCTAGTTAGTAGATCAGCCACCAGCACACCATCCACATGTGGAACCATCAGTTACAACAAATGGAGAAGTTTTAAATGCTGTGGATAAGTTCACTTACCTTGGTAGTCTGCTATTCAAGGATGTACACATTGACAATGAGGTTGACGCATGCATTGCCAAAGCTAGCTCAGTGTTTGGAAGGCTCTGAAGAAAAGTTTGGGAGAGAAGAAATACTAGACCCACTCCCAGACTGAAGGTCTACAGAGCCGTTGTGCTGACCTCATTGTTGTATGCCTGTGAAACATGGACAGTCTACCAGCACAATGCCAGGAATCTGAGTCCTTTCCATTTGAACTGTCTTAGGAAGATTCTGAAGATCACCTGGCAGGATAAGGTACCAGACACTGAAGTCCTTGCTCAAGCTGAACTGCCAAACATTCAGACTATGCTTCAGAGAGCACAACTCAGATGGCCTGGCCCTGTTGTTCAAATGCAAAATGTACTCTTGCAAAAAAGTCTATTCTATGAAGAACTCACATGGGGGAGGTGATCACATGGTGGTCAGAAGAAGCGATACAAGGACACTCTCAAGGTCTCTCTCAAGAACTTTGGATCTGATTGTGTGACATGGGAGACACTGGCACAGGACCGTTCAGCATGGTACGTTCACATCAGAAAGGGGGCTGTGCTCTATGAGCAAAGCAGAATTGACACAGCACAAAGGAAACGTAGGATGCACAGATTTGGAGTATCCACCCTAAATGTTCACACAGATTATCTGCATCCAGTGTGTGGTAGAGCATTCTGAGCTCGTATTGGTCTGATCAGCCGCAGTCAGATGCTTTGAAACTTGAGTTTATCATGGGGATGTCATTTTGGTCCTCTTTGAGAACGAAGGACAACAACCAACCAACCAATCCTAGTTAGTCCATTCTGTGCTTTCAATTTTGAGGCAAATTATTTGCAACCTGCTTTCTCCAACTGACCTCGTTTATTTGCTTTGGGTTGTTTGAAGTTTATAAACAAGTCTGATAATACAGACCCTCTCAGGATACTTTAAAGGGTATTTAGAGCACCTAAGTCAATTGAACAGTGATATTCTTTATCCCATTAGAAAATTTTTGTACCTTTTCTAGCCTCATAACTTACAGACATCTAACAGATGAGGAGTGGTAGCAGTCCCTTAATCCACTTTGTTAGTCCCAGTGAAAAAAAGACTAATACAAACATTATATATTTTATGCCTACATATTCCCAACTCCACAGGAAATAGCATTTTACACCATAGGAGCCTGTCTTTCTAGTTAGAAGGGTCAGTTACTGACGGGACCTTTCTTGACTTTGAGACATGGTTAAATATTTTCCTGTTTTCTTAGTCTTCAGTCTCAGCTAGGAGATGATGATCCCTTCTACCATCCTATTCTGCATGAACCTCTCCTAGGGTCTCTTTAGGACTTGTTAGCTTCTGGACCCTGCCTGTCTTATAGACCTTTGAATAATATCTTACATATGATCAAATGACAAGTTGCAGGCAAAGGCACTTTGGAAATCTTGAGGCACTATTACTGCCAGCTATTATCATTACTACGTAGAACTTTGTGTTACAAAATATTTTCATATAGTCTTACAATCTTTTGAAATAGGCAAGAGCCAGCTATTGTCTCCATTTTTTAGATGAGAAAAACTGAGTCCGAGAGACCTTAACTCACCCACCGTGGTGAGTAACTGGGTCAGTAGAGATGAAATTAGAACCTAATTCATGCGCCTTCTAAAGTGTTAGTTCTTTGTCTGCTGTAGCAAGCTCCTTCTAAACATGCCCTAGGGTCACAAATCGCCCTCATGTCTTTCTTGTCACCCAGGATGTCCAGTTCTTTTTCTGCTTTATGGGTACGGGAGTCAATCTTCCTTAATCCTATATTTGTACTATCCTGGATGTTCGTGGTTGTTTCTCACTTTGGATTTATAAACTTTATCATCCTGCTTTTGTAGTAGCTCTTTTGCTAGATCTGAATTTGCTATTATTGCTACGAAAATTTCGAATTTTACCTTCCAACCCCATCTAATTCACAGTTCCTGAAAAGATGCTTAGCATTGTTGCAATCCTTTTTTTTCTCAGGATAATCAATAAAGGTATTGACCGGGCCAGGCCCCTGGGGGTGATCAGTTTTGAATCTGGTATTATGGTAGATTTATGTTGTCTCCCACCTCATTTAATCCATACTACCTGAAAATGTTAAGCCTTGTTGCAATTCTTTTTCTTCTCAGGATAATCAATAGAGATACTGAATAGGCCAGTCCCCTTGGGGTGAATTCAGCTCGACGGCCTGTCCCTGAGAGTCTGGAAGACCTAAGCTCAAATCCAGCCTCCAACCCTTAACTAGCTTCCTGCACGAGTCACCAAGTTCTCCGGGACTCAGTTTCCTCATCAGTGAAACGGGGGATCATCATCCCACTTAGGTGGCTCAATCGAGCCAGTGCGTGAAGCGCCGCTGGGGAATCTCTGTATAAACGGGGGCGATTATCCTGCTCCCCGCCGGGCCCTCGTGCGTGCGCTGGCAAGTTCGTTCTGGGGGCCCACGCCGCTTCACCCCCACAGACGGTCCCTCCGGCTTCTCGGCGAGTGCTGTGGGAACCCCAGAAAAAGTTTTCCTGGGCTCGAGCCGCAGCATCCCCGCATGGGCTCGGCCCGCCCCGGCCCCCGGCCCCCGGCCCCCAGCGGGCTCCCGAGGGATGGAAGGCTCCGTCCCACCCCCTCCCCCTCGCGCGTTTCAAGGCTGAGCCGGAGATTCCTGGGGTATCTTTCATTCCCATCCCGACCTCTCAGGGCGCCCCCGTGCAACACTTTTTTTTGTCTAAAGAAAGGAGCAACATTTGCCCCCTTTTCCCTGCCTACGTAATTCCGTGGTCTCTTTGATTTCTTAAAAAAGAAAACCATAATAATCAGCGCGGCTCGGCGTCTAGGTCGCGAGGCGCCCCGCCCCTCCCCCGTCCCGCTCCCCCCGCCTCCCTCCGTCCCCCTCCCCCCGCCCCTCCCCCCGTGCCCTTCCGAGCTGCTCAGCCCGGGGCAGACAAGGAAGCCCGGAGCGCGCGCCGGACGCCAGAACGTGCGTCTTTGCGCACGTCCTCGCGAAGAGCGCCGGAAGGAGGGCGCGCGGGGGCCGGGGGACCCTGCGGGCCGCCGGGCGGAGGCGCGCGCCCGCCCGCCCGCTCGCTCCCTCGGCCGCTCGCCCGTCCGCGCGCCTCGGCGCAGTTGCTGTCGCCGCCGCTGGTGCTGCTGCTGAGCCGTCGCCGCCGCCGCCGCCGCCGCCGCTGCTGCTGTGCCGCCGCGGCTGCGGGAGGCGGCGCTGGCTGGCGGCTGGGCGAGGGAGCGAGCGAAGCAGAGTGTCTTTTAAAGATGGCCGGAGCGGCGGCGGCGGTGGGCGCCGGAGCGGCCGCCGAAGCAGCCCCAGCCGCGGTGGCCGTGGCGGCCCCGGGCCGGGCCTCGGCGGCGCCGCCTCCGCCGCCCGTGTACTGCGTGTGCCGGCAGCCGTACGACGTGAACCGCTTTATGATCGAGTGCGATATCTGTAAGGACTGGTTCCACGGCAGGTAAATAAGCCGACCCCCCTCCTTCCCTGCCGCTGCTCCCCTCGTCCCCCGGCCCGCGGGGCTCCGGGACCGCAGGGTCCGGGGCTGGGGGCCGGCAGCGCCCGCCGCGGCCCGGGCCGGCTGCCCCGAGCCCCGGCTGCCTCCGCCCGCCGGGTCCCGGCTGGCGACGAGGTGGCGACCGGGGTGAAGAGTCACCGCAACCAGCAGGAACAAAGGGGGCCCGAGAGCGAAGTTGGCCGAGGGGAGGAGTTGGCGCCGGGGACCGCGGCTCGTAGCGCGGGGGTCTGCGGGCGCTGGGGGGGCCCTGCCAGCCGGGGCGGATGGAGGGGGGCACCTCGGAGCCTCGGGACGGGCTCGAGCTTCCCTACCCCCGCCCCCCGATAAAAGAAATGATGGTTGTGTTTTCATGGAAACGTTGGGTCCCTCCGCTTGCGTCGGGGGGCGCGACGTCGTCGTCGCCTCCAATCGAAAGCCCCAGCCCCGGGAAGCCGTGCTCAAGTAAACATAGCAACAGATGAGGAGGCACGGTCTGTCTGTCGGGGACTTAGAGAACCGGAAGGAGGAGAAGAAGGAGGAGAAGGCTCCCTCCTGGGAATTGGAAGTTTGGGGGTCCGGGTGCCCCCCGAGGGGCGGCCGGTTGGGAGGCTTCTCCGCCCCCCCCGGGAGGAGCGGGACAGCTGGGCCTTGGAGATGGGGGGCGGCCCGGCTCGGCTTCCCGACCCTGCCCACCCCCGACAGAAACTTTACAAAGAGACTTCCCCCGGCCGACGGACGGACAGAGACTCTAGGACCGACCGCGGACTTGGTGCCCCCCCCCCCCCGGGGGGTTTCCTGGAATAAACTTTAGCCGCTCGTGTCGGGACTCGGAGGACGGGTCGCGGCGGTGGTAAAGGTCGTTACCAGAAGCCAGTCGCCTCCGCATTCCCGGCTCTGACGTTTGCGGGAGCCGTGGGGCGGCCTGGCCGCCGACTCGAGTGTTTTGTAATCAAAGTGTGTGGCTAATAAAGGGCGGCGCCGCAGCCCCCGGACTCTGGCGTGGGAGGGACTCACGGGCATTTAAACAAAGAAACTAGTTGAGAACGGGCCACCAAAGTCCTGATTTGGGGGTTCAGGGACTACCCTGGGGGCACCCTCCGGGGAAGTGGGTTCCCCAGTCCGACTGGCGTCGGATATCTTGTCCAAACCCAGCTCTGGAGTGGTGGCAGATATGGTGGCTGTGATTGTAGGAAATGTCCTTTGATTGACAGCAGGACATTTAAATACACCCCCCCATCCTCCCCTTCCTTCCCCCTCCCCCCCGTTTTACAAAAACATCACAGGACTGAGTATCTTTGGCGCCCTCCGCTGGTTCGGGAAAGGAAAGCTATTAAGTACTGCGTTCTTGCTCCAGCCTCTGCGGCCGGAGTTCTGGAGATACCGAAGTGACAGCTCGGTTTTGTTTACTTCGGTAGCTCCCGGGGTAGGAAATCCTGGTATTAACAATCCCAGTAAAAAAAAAAAAACCAAAAACAAAGAAAAAATAAAAAAAAACCTCCCAGATCTTTAGGACAGCTCCTTAGATTAGGTAATTTAATTTTTGGTTTTCAAGTAGTTTGATGATCTTAAATAAAATTTGAGTTGAAAGTGACCCAGAAGATCATCTTGTAGTTGAAATCTGAATTATTTAAATCACGTGCACTGTTCCCTGCTAATGAGTGATATCTGCCCTTTATTTTAAATGGGTAGAATATTTAATTGTACAGTGTTATTTTGTGCATTCAGATATAGCCTATTTCTGCATTATAGCACATTTTTTATCCTATAGTTTTGGTTGCAGGTAAACTAAAATAAAATTGTATAATTCTGGAACTTGTCTTTTAAAGTCTATATAAAGTTAAACAAAATTGAAAGTAATTTTCTGGTAATTTTTTGGTCACACTTATGCTGTATTTACTGCTTATATCGGATTAAAACGTAAGAAAAATGGATATAGTTTCAGAAACAAATTTATTTGACTTTTAGGTGTCTGATATTTTTAGTGTTGTGCAACAATTTGTTAAGCTTATATTGCCAGAGACTTTCACAGAGAATTTTATAATACCATACAACTGAAATTTTAAGGGCAAAGAGATAAGGAATTTAGGGAAAAGGTTAAGTGAAAAAAAGCACAAGATCTCCAATTTGAATTAAACTTTCATGATTTTATTGTAATTAGAGTACTGAAATAAACTTTTCTGAGTATAGATAATTTTCTGTCAAATATTTGATCCTTTCCTTTGAAAGTAAAGGTAATGTTACATAGTTTGAAAATTATAACATAGGAGATTTTATGAAATTACACTACATATATACAAAAAGAAGTATTTTTAAATCACTACCATGTTGTGTTGGTGATAGATTTGGTGATAGGACCCCTTAATATAGAAAAATTATTTTCCCATAACAGACTATTTTGTGTGATACTTAAAAGAACTGGCAAATATATTTTGTATTCACTATTTGTGTACATGTGTTTGGCCTGGTAGAGTATATACCTCTTGAGAGAAAGGATTTAAAACATTTTTGTCTTTGTATCCCCACTTTGTAGCTCAGTCCTTGGTACATAGTTGGTGCTTAATAAATACTTGTTGATTTGATTGCTGAAACAGTTAGACTAGTTAGGAAGCTTTTACTTGGGCAATAGCTTATAAGACTGAGGAGTTGGGTAACCAGTCCTAGGTGGCAGCGTGGAAAATAGAAGGGAGGCAAAGGAAGGAGAGAGATCACAGGTGAAATTAATAGATCTTGTATTCTGATTGATTGTGTAGGATGAAGAAAGAGTCAAGGTTTTTAGCTGTGGATAACTGGGTCATTGGCTGTGCTATCAACAAAAAGGGAAGATAAGTTGATTTTTTTTGGTAGGAATATGAGAAATTCAATTTTGGACATTGAATTAGAGATCCCATGTGAGTGCTGGGCTAGAGATAATAGATTTGGAGAGTCATCTGCATATTCGTGATAATTAAAGCCACAGGAGTCGGTGAGATGACAAGGGCCATAATGGAGAGAGAGATAGGAAAAAGAGGGGCAAGGACGGAATCTTAGAAGGTTATGTAAAACTAAAAGTCTGTATTTCTAGGAATGAATAATGAACGAAAAAGCATTTATTGTATGCTTTCTATATACTAAGCACACTATCCTAAACACTGGGGTCTGCAGATAGAAAATTAAGATAAGTTCCTGATGTCAAGGAGTTTGTTTTCTAATAAAGGTAGACAACCTTCTTTAATTCATGTGCAATACCTCATTTCAAGATACTGCAGGCAAATGAGGAGTCCCTGTCTTTACCTATAGCACCTCTTTGGAGATAAGATAGTCCATAAAGTTAGTGAACTAGTGTTTTCATTTATTTCTCTCAAACTTTCCTCAAGTATCAAGGTTCTCATATTTTGGAATTTGGTGAGTCTGTTTTTCTTATTTATGTATTTTAGAAACAGTTCCATAAACGGTTTTTAGGTTAGGTTGTTAGATAAATATAGGGGTATTTCCTTATTTTATGTCAGATAAATGTCAGATAAATGAGGTATTTCACTTCTTTCTTCTGTAAAACCTATTCTTGAAATTAACTACATAGCTGAACTGACAGATTTAAATTTTTTTCTCTTCAACTTTTTAAACAACTCTATTGTAAATATTGATGAGCTCTAGTATATCTCGGAAAAATAGAAATGTGGCTGCCTACAAACCTTCTACTTCCCCCGTACTGCAGTAATTTGCCATTTCCTTCTCCAGCTCATTTTACAGATGAGGAAACTGAGGCCAACAGGGTTAAGTAACTTGCCCAGGGTCACACAATTGATTAAAGTGTCTCAGACCAGATTTGAACTCAGAAAGATGAATCATTCCGACTCCAGGCCTAGCACTCTTGTCCACTGTGCCCTCTAGCTTCAGGCCCCCCCCACCTCCAAACCCTTTCCTTTTCAGCTTCTGACTGCATTACTGAACTAAAACTGCCCTCTCCATTGATCTCTTGATTGCCAAATTTGATGACCTTTTTTCAGTGCTAATCCTTCTTGACCTCTTTGCAGCATTTGCCATTGTTGATCACCCTTTCTTCCAGGATACCCTTGACAATTATTTTATCTTTCAGTTAACAAATATTTATTTTTTCTTCCTCTCTCTACCCTCCCCCATTGGGGGGCAAAAAAGAAAAACAAAACCTTTATAAGAGATATGCATAGTCAAGCATAACAAAACCCTACATTGTTCATGTCCAAAAATTTATATCTTCTGCATCTTGAATCCATCACTTCTCTGTCAGGAAGTAGGTCACGTTGTTCATCATCAGTCCTGGAATTTTCATTGCATTTGGTCAGTGTTCTTCAAACTTTTAAAATTGTTTAACCTTATAATGTTATCATATAAATTGTAGTCCAGGTTCTTCTTACTTCACTCTGTATCAGTTCATATAGTTCTGCTTCTAGATACTCTTTCCTCACTAGGTTTTTCTTATATTACTCTCTTATTCTGTTTTATTCTGTCTCCTTTGCTGGTTTTTTATTAATCTTGTACCCAATAGCCCTGCATTTCATAAAAGGCTCTATTTTGTGTCCTCTTTTCTCTATATATTATCTTGTTTGCTGCTCTTTTCAGATCCTTTGAGCTCAGTTATCTCTGTGCAAATAATTCCAAGATCTATATATCCAACCCTAGTGTCTTTTATGAGCCCCAGTTCCACTTTAATAGCTGCCTTTTGGACATCCTGAAGTGGATATCAAACTCAGTATACCCCAAACAAATCTTTTCTGTTTCCATCCCCCTCTTCCAAACACTCCCCTCCCTCTAACTTTCTTATAACTGTTGATGTCAACAACACCCTCTTAAGTCACTAAAGTACTAAACCTCATTGCTGAATCTTGTCATTTTTATCTTCAGGGATGTAATCGTATACACCCACTTCTTTTCACCTAGACAACCACAACCCCTTTTGCCTGTACTGTTGCCTTCTATCTGTTTTTCCTGCTTCAAGTCTTTCTAGTCCAATCCATCCTCTGCTTCTCATGTCTTCCCCTACTCATCCCCCCACCCCCATGTCAGTGAGTGAACTTCAGTGGCTCCCTGTTCCCTCAAGGATTAAATGTAAACTTTGGTGTTTAAAGTTCTTCACAATCTGTCCCCTTCTTGCCTTCCAGTTTTCTTATAGTTTACTCTTCACACATGTTCTGTTCCAGCAACATCGGTTACTTAAACACAACCCTGGTTGGCTCTCTTGTCTGTGGGTTTTACTTACTGTCTCCTACACGTGGTGTGCTCTACCTCCTCAATTCTGCCTCTTAGTTTCCCCGTCTTCTTTCAGAATTTAGCTCAAATCCTGCCTGTTGAATCTAGGTAGCTTTTCTGAATCTCCTCAGCTACTAATTCCTTCTTTTCTCAGGGTCCATCTATGCCGTGTGTGTATACGTACATACGTATATATTATATGTAATCATTTGCATATTATTTGAACCATTAGAAGGTGAGCTTCTTGGGGACAGGTTCTTTTTTCCCCCTTTCTTTGTATCCTCAGTGCTGAGCACAATGTCGGGTACATAGTAGATGCTTAATAAATGGCTTGTTTACTTGACTAGAATAATTACAGGATCAAAAAACCCTGAATAATCAGTCTATCACTAGATATTTATTAAGCACCTTCTATATGTATAGCATTATGTATACTTTAGTAGAATTTAAACTGTTAGACCGTTCCATGGCACAATGCCTATTACATGATAAGCATTCATAAATGCTTGCTGAATTGACTTGGATTCCTAGCTGTATTTGGCTATTGATATCTGAATATGTTATTGTACATTATTGCTGCCTTTGGATGTTCAGACTAACTTTTCAGTACTTTATAGCAGTCTTTTCTACATTTTGAAAAGCAGGCGATCTGCTTTTATTTTCAGATTTCAAAGGTTATTTTTTAAAAGTAAGATTTCTAGTAACTCTGAGGGTTTTGCAGTATTTATGAAGGAATATGTTTTAGGAATTGCTTATAGTGGAATTACTGAGTAGTCTGAGAATCTGGAAACATAAGTTTCAGTTCTGGCTCTGTTACTGGCTAGTGATTTTAGGTAGTCTGCTTCACTTCTCTGGGTGTCAGTTTTCTCATTTACAAAATGAGAGTTTATCAGTCAGTCTCTCATCATTTTTTAAGAGTCTGTTTACCATGTACAAGTCTTGTGCTAAGCACTGAAGATACAAAGAAAGGTAAATGACAGTCTCTGCTTTCAGGGAGTTCACAATCTAATGAAGACACCCTGAAAATAAACAACTACATGTAAACAAGATCTAGACAGGATAAATTGGGGGTAATAATTAGAGGGAGGGCACTGGCATTAAAGGTCATCAGGAAAAGCTTCCTGTTAGAAGAGGAGATTTTAGTTGGGATTTGAAGGAAATCATTGAAACCTTGATGGTAAAGGAGAGATTTAGATGAGGCAGGAGGCATAAGGAACAGGCAGTGAAAATGTGTGGAGTCAGGAGATGAAGAGTGTCTTGTGTGAGGAACAGCAAGGAGATCAGTGTCCTTGGAGAGTGTTGTAGGGGGAGGTGTAAGTCATGTGAAATGTGTAAGTTGAGCTGTGAGTTCAGGTTGTTTGAAGGAGTATCAATATGTGTGTGGAAGTCTTTTGGGGAGTGGTGGCAGAAGTTAAAGAGGAGAGAAAGACCGGGAGCCAAACATTGAACTTACTGAGGAAAGAAGGGTAACGTCCTGGAGGGCAGTAGACAGCAGCTACCAACATTTTGATTGAATGGTAAATATGGATGGAGTGAACCTCGAAGGAGAGGTTACTAAGAGGTATTGGTAGAGGGAGAAACTGGAAGAAGCAACATGGAAAGAGGAATATTCCAACTCCTCCACCTTTGGAAATGAGGGAGGAAAGGGAGGCCCCAGATGCTGTTTTCAGGAGGGAACTTGGTCCCTGTGAGAGCCAAATGATGGAAGGACTGGGAAAGGAAAAGATTTTAAAGATGAAAGCAAGTTTGTTACTTATGGAACAAGCATTCTAGAGAGTACAGTGGAAGAATTTGCCCTCTATGATTTCTAAGGACTCTTTCAGCTCTATGAAGTCACATTACTTTCTTTTTCTTTTTTTTTTTTGAAAGGTTAGATCTTTATTCCAAAAACCTTGAATTTTGTGTTAAATCATTTCTCTTTCAAGTTAAACTGTCCTGTCCCCCTCCACAACAGGAATGATAATAGTAGAAACATGGGAAATATGAGGGGAAGAATAGGAACCTATGGTAAAAAACAAACCCCCAAATTCTTTAGTATAAAATAGGTTAATTTGCCTAGGTGCAAATAATAATTCTTAATTTTAAGAATTAAAGTAACCTTTTGTTACCTTTTCACTTGAATGCTAAGTTTGTAACCTGATTCATTCTGATGAATATTACATTAGTTTATCAGCATTCAAATTATATACTTTGAAATGAAGCACATATATCATCTATGTGTTAGTGTTATTCTTTTACATCTGTTTTACAATGTTAACTTTTTAAAAAATTCAATTTTTTTGTTAATGGCTACATTTGTTAATGTAACAGGAAAAGCTGTTTTATGAGGTAACAGTTTGCATTTAGTTTTCTTTTTTACATTTAAGTTATTAACTAGTGATCCTGTGCAAGTTATAAATGACCCAGACTTCTAATAGAAATGTGAAACAACACTGATCAAAAGACAGAGATAAAGTAACAAATATTGAATTTGTACATTAATGCCATTTGCTTTCCAGGAATCATCTTAGAAATTGGAACCAAGTGAAATTGTTTTGAGATTATAGGATTAAAAGAGATGGGGACCCTGTAGATGATTTGGTCCAACCCTTGTATTTTGCAGATGAGAAAACTGAGACCCAAAGAGGTCTTGCTCAAGTTTACAGAAATTCTAAGTACCCCAGTGAGAGTTCAAATTCTGACTTCAAATTTTTAGTATTATTTCTATCATACCACACTGTTTTTAGGGACTTGTTCTTGTAGCTCTCCCAACTCTTTGCTGCTCATAAAATAGTAGTTAAACATACTACAACAACTTGGTCTTGTTGACAACCTGTTCATGTGATGGTGAATGCTGTTATTTGTGACTTATTTTGTACCACATATTCATGTTATAGAAATGGGATAAGGGAATGAGGTGAAATAAGACCCTCTTTGTTTTGACATAGGGCATAGGATAAGAACTGGACCTGTGATTTCACTGGTATAGAGAATTCTTGGTTGAGGAAACCTATACCACTGCAGGTCAGCACCTCCTCTGTGATTTTTAGAGACTTTTCCTGGCTTCAAGACTTGACTATCTGTTATACCAGAGGTACCCTCGGGCTTCGTGTTGACTTAAGAACCACAAATTAACATTATCTATCTTGCATTGTCTTTTTATTTATTTTGTTAAACTTTTTCTAATTACATTTTAACCTGATTAGGCAATACTTAAGGGGAGATTTTGGTTGCTGGAGTTTGAAAAAAAAAATCTCAGTGCTATATTATGCTTCCTCTTTTGTTTTGTCCTGGCTGACCGGAAAGTTTTTGTTTTCCCCTGAAAACAAACAACTTTACCTAGATTCCCTTGTCTTTCTTGTTTCCCCACCTTAACTCTTGCTTTATACTTTCTGAAAGTAACCTTTCTTTACCTCCCGATTACTCAGCTTTCTTCAGTCATGTCACTTTCTCCAGACTATTCACCTTATCTGCCTTTCTTTTTGATACAGCTCCTGATTTTCTCCCAATATCTTTCTGACCTTCTCCCTGGAACTATGCAGTCTCTGTGACTTAATGGAATATGCTTATGGGTAGGGGATAGGTCACCTTTCTTAACTTGTTTCAGACCTAACTTGGGGTTAATTTACCATTTCTGCTCCCTGATGGTGTAAAGAGTATCCTGGGAAGGTTTCTAGAGTGACTGAGAGGAAGGCATTATAGAGGGTTGCGTACACCTCATTGGATGACAAAAAGAACTGGAAAGTCAGGGGTAGTGAATGTTAACCCTACATGCAAGCTTGTCTAAGGTGATGGATTTACACAAGCAGTGATAAAGAGTAAATAAATGAGGGTGGTGAAGAGAGGCATGTCTTTGAAGGCTAAAATGAGAAACTGAATTAGATTCATAGTTAGCCACTGAAGATTCTTGAGCCTGATAGTGTTGTGGTGGTAACAAGTTTGTGTAGTAATTGTATTCTTTATGTGGTTTTGGTGGGTGGATATATATTTGTGTCTGAGTCTCCTTTCCCTGCCTGACACTATTTACTTGAACAGTTGACTTTGCTTACTGAGATTTCATATTCTTTGGTGTTGGGGAAAGAGAGAGAGAGAGAGAGAGAGAGAATGTGTATATATGTGTGTGTGTGTGTGTGTGTGTGTGTGTTTTCAATTTGGATGAGCTTTGCCTCTAACTTATTATTCCCTTTGTCCTTCTCAAACCCCTAGTTAGTTTTGGCTTTTCCCCAGGAAGATCCCAAAGTGCTCAATAATCTTTGGTTGTGGAATAGTTTTTGAGCCAATGAAATGTTAGCTCACTGATTGTTCCTAGGATAATAAGAGTCATATGTCTCACAGATGGTTATATTAGCACGTAAGAGAAATACAGAAATACAGTAACACTTCATTTATCCAACATCTTTGGGGAATGAGGTGTTCTACATCAGTAAATTTTCCTGATTACTGAAACCTGCCTCTTCTAAGAATGGAAACTTCTTAATACCTTAACTGTTTTAGATGGTAGTGAGAGAATAGCTAGAAATGAACGCATATCTTCTTAGTCAGATGAATTACTTTCAAAGTAATGGAACAATTTGCAGATGTGATTGTAGAATCATTATTGGTAATCTTTAAGGAATCATTGACAATGAAAACCTTGCCAGAAGACTAAAAACTTGAAAATATCCTAATTTTCAAAAGGGGGAGGAGGGAACTTTGGATTCAAGAAACTATTAGGCTATTTATATCTCTGGAAAACTCTCAAATAAATTATTAAATGAATAGTTTGTGAGTATTTAGAAAAAAGAGGTAATCGTTAGTAGCCAGCATGTTTCCTAAGAACAAAGGGTGGTTGGAATAGGTTAAGTACTCAAGACGCAATAGTCAGTGACTATAATAATATACTATTTGATAAATCCAAAGACTCCAGCTTCTGGAATCAGAACTCACTATTTAACAAAATATGCTGGGAAAACCGTATGACAGAAACTAGGCATAGACCAACATCTTACACCCTATACCAAGATAAAGTTAAAATGGGTATATAATTTAGATTTAAAGACTGATAATATAAGCAGACTAGGAGAAGAGCAAGGAATAGTTTACCTGTCAGGTCTACGGAGAAGGGAAGAATTTATAACCAAACAAGAGACAGAAAACATTATGAAATGCAAAATGGATAATTTTGATTACATCAAATTAAAAAGTTTTTGCACAGATGCAACCAGTGCAACCAAGATTAGAAAGGAAGCAGGAAGCTGGGAAACAATTTTTACAGCCATTGTCTCTGATAAAGACCTAATTTCTAAAATACATAGAGAACTGAGTCGAATTTATAAGAAGTCATTCCCCAATTGACAAATAGTCAAAGGATATAAACAGGGAGTTTTCAGAGGAAAAAATTAAAGCTATCTATAGTCATATGAAAAAATGCTCTAAATCACTATTGATTAGGGAGATGCAAATCAAAATACACATCACACCTATCAGGTTGGCTACCATGACAAAACAGGAAGATGATAAATGTTGGAGAAGATGTGGGAGAGTTGGAACACTAATTCATTGTTGGTGGAGCTGTGAGCTGATCCAGCCATTCTGGAGAGCAATTTGGAACTATGCCCAAAGGGCTACAAAAATGTGCATACCCTTTGACCCAGCAATATTGCTTCTGGGACTGTATCTCAAAGAGATCTTAGAAATGGGAAAGGGTCCCACATGTACAAAAATATTTAGAGCAGCTCTTTTTGTGGTGGGCAAGAATTGGAAATCGAGGGGATGCCCATCAATTGGGGAATGACTGAACAGGGTGTGGTATATGAATGTAATGTAATATTGTGCAATAAGAAATAATGAGCAGGTGGACTTCAGAAAAAATCTGGAAAGATTTATATGAACTGATGCTATGTAAAGTGAGCAGAACTAGGAGAACACTGTACAAAGTAACAGTCACATTGTGTGATGACTGACTTTGATAAACTTAGTTCTTCTCAGCAATGCAGGGACCTAAGACAACTCCAAAAGACTCCTCATAGAAAATGCTAGCTATATCAAGAGAAAGCACTTTGGAGTCTGAATATAGATGGAAGCATACTATTTGCTCTCCTTTTCTTCTGTTGTTTTATTTCTTCTTTCTCCTGGGTTCCTCCCATTATTCTCATTCTTCTTGACATTATGACTAATGTGAAAATATGTTTAATATGAATGTATATGTAGAGCCTGTGTCAGATTGCATGCCATCTTGGGGAGCGAGGGAAGAGAAAAAGGGGAAAAAATTAAAAACTCAAAATATTGTGGGAAGTGAATGTTGAAAACTATAAATAAATTATTTGTTAAAAAAAGAACAAAGTGGCAAATTAACATCATTTCCCTTTTTGGTAGTGTGACCAGAGATGAAAAGATTAGGAGAGTGCTGTAGAAATATCATATCTATATTTCATTAATATCAGTATTTCATCAAGACTTTTGACATGCTTGTAGATAAAATGAAGAAATTGGGTCTAAGTATTAGTATAGTTAAGTGGATTTGTGACACTTGTATGTTTGCTAATTAACCTGTTTTAATCCAGGTTGTTAAAAATAATTGATCAGAAAAGACCCAAAGACCAAGCTATTGGGCACACCACCAAGGACCTCTCTCTCACATTGACATCAGTCGAATAATTAATACTGTACCCATATGGTTGTGAATGAAACTAGGGGAAATCCCACCTTTGATGCTTGGCTTAATTATCTGTGTGATCTTGCCCAAGTTATAACTTCCCTAGGCCTCAGTTTTATCCTTATCTCCAAAATGAGGAGAATGAGTTATTGATCTCTCTGAAGTCACTTTTAGCTATAGATTTATGATCCTTGGATCAGTGGGTGGAAGTTAACAAAGAGGCAGATTTAAGTTTGATTTCAGGAACAATTTTCTAACATCTGTAAATGGCATGAACTGCCTTGAGAGTTGGCAGGTTCTTCCTTACTGAAGAATTTTAGGCAGATGCCACATGGCCACTTGTCTGGTATATGGGGATTTCTTTGGGAATGTAGATCAGATCAGGCCTAGATGATGAGGTCTGTGGTTAGTGTGATCATCTAATTTAATAACTTAGTTTTTACATATGAAAAAAACTGAAGTTCAGAAAGCAAGACTACTTGCTCAAGGTGAAAAAGGCTGCAAGTGATGGAGTCAGGCTTCAAACCCAGGTCTGGGTGGTGAAAGATGGGTAGCCTTCTGTACTTAAGGAGGAACAGTTTAAGGAGCTGTTGATCCAGAGGGGAAGGGGTGGAGGGAGGCCTTGGCAGTTCATTCCTTGTTATATATTATATATACTCCAGTTCAGCTCATCTGTTTATTCTCTGTTGTCCTTTGCTCATGCTACTTCCTACCTTCCCTCCACCCCAACATGGATATTCTTTTCTTCAAATTGCACTTATCTGTCAAGGTCTAGTTCAGAGTTTCATATTATTCAGTAAGACCTTCCTAAATATCAATTTATATTCTCTTGTAACCTGTACATGTGTTCTAGCACTGTATATACACTATTATTTGTTAATTGTCTTATTTGTGTTAGACTTCTCACCCTACTACATTGTAAAGGCAAGGATTATGTCTCATTATTTTGGAATCTCTGAAATACCTAGACAGATCTGATCCCAAAGTAGGTGCTATTGAATTGATGAGACTAAAGTAGTGGCTGCTGAGTTGATTAGTGTTTGAGGAGAGATAAATTTAAAGAGCTAAAATGCCTTTTTTATAAAAGTTTACTTTTAGTAAAGATAGAAATTTAAAAGCAGCTTTTTTTTTTGCTTCTAGATTATTTCAATTTTATTTGAATGTATGTTTTCTGTTGTGTTTGGTGATACTTTCATAATAGAAAGCCATACTACCTAGTAATTTAACTTTCTAGTGTGATTCCATATGTAGGGCACTCAGTAAATATTAGATGATGATATCAGAGATAGCCTGCTTTGTTATTTTTAAGTGGGTGATTTTACAGTTAACTTGACACAGTGAATTTTATTACATGGTCTTAAATATAGAAATTCTTCTGACCTAGTGAATTGGAAGATTAATTTTTGAGAGAATTTGATTGAATGAGTTGTCCTAATGGACATTTGGATCCATATAACTTGGGAAGACATTACAGATGGATAGTCTAGAACTTAACAGGAGGAAGAGAGCAGACTGAATTGTATTTGTGAATCTGTACAACATTTTCAGTAACCATATCTTTCTCCCTGAAATAAACAAAACACTTATTTTTTTTACACCAACATTTTTATGATGATACTGTATAGCTGTGAATCATAAACTCTTCAAAGAATCAAAGTTGGAAGTTTTACCCAAAGAGCTATAGAAAAAAAAAAATAAGGTAGGTGTAAATAGGCTTCAACATGTTACCAGTGGTGACTTGTGTTCAAGAAGTGGCATAAAGGTTAACATCCAAGTCATGTATAACTGGAAAAAGAAGTGAGTTGAACATAGAGTCAGTATGAGAGGTATAACATAGCTAAAGCCCATGTACTCCATTGATATCCAATATAATGTCAAGAGATCTAGAGGAAGGCTCCCAGCATTTTAGGTGAATTCCTGTGTAGGACTATGAGAGAACATGGACAAGAATTGAATTGTACAAGAAATGGACAAACAAAAGCAAGAGAATCACATAATATGTAAAGTATTGTAGAGGCAATTGAATGAATTTTAGGGGGAGTTTTTGTGAAACTGTAGTCTGACCTCTAGTGGAAATTAAGAACTACAAAATGGACCTTATGATAGAGACGGTAGGTTCAAATCTTGGCATGTAAGCTTTTTACCTGTGTAACCCTGGACAAATCACTCAATCTCCATTGGCCTCAGTTTCCTCATTTGCAAAATGAGGACTACTGACTAAAATTGGACTAATAACATCTGAGGTCCTTTTCTGCTCTGGATTATAATCTGATAAATAGCATTTCATTTTGCATTAATTAAATATTTTTCTTAAATTTACTGTGTCACAAAGTCTTTTATCATTCCACCTTTCCCTATGCCTCATTCTTTATACACCTACTCTTTTATCTTCATTGCAGTCTCCAATACCTTCATACTTCAGTGCTTTCTTAGGCGATTAGCTCTGCTTCCACTTCACTTTCCTCTCTCCCCTAAATCATTCAGCCCTAGATTTGACAAATTCAACTCTACTCTTCTAGCCTCAGATTTTTCATCCTTTTGTCCTGATTGAGTACACTCAGATTTGTCATCTGATATTGACTGAGCCCTCAAAGCTGGAAGGCAATCTTTATATTTTTCCTTAATTGATTCTCTATTTCATTACCCACAGAAGCTATTCCAAAGGCTCTTTTCGCCTTAAATTTATCATACCTTCCCCTTTTCCCTGCTCTCTCAGATGAGAGCAATGACTCTTTACTGAGAAAATTGAGGAATTTGCCATGAGCTCCCTCTTTTTCCCTTCTCTTCATTTTAGAAACTTTTTGACATCATCCCTTGTCTTCTTTTCTACCAGTTTTTTATTAATAATGAAATGACTTTTTTTTTTGTTTTTGGCTAAAGCCAATTCCTACGTATTGATTGATTCTCATCCCTTGCAGTCTTCTTTAGCAGATTATACCCTTCAGTCATTTCCCCTCCCTCTCTAATCTTTAATCTCTCTTTATTAATTGGTAGCTTTCCTACTGTTTTTACATATAAGTAAATCTTCCCCATACGTTAAAAACAACAAAACTTTACTGTTCCCTACCATTCTCTTTAGCTATCATCCTATATCTCTTTTCTTTCACAGCTGAACCCATAGAAAAAGTTGTCACTTATTTGCCTTCACCACCTCTTTTTTTCCTTAACTTTTTTCCATTCTGACCTCATCAGTCAGTTGAAATTTCTTTTTTAGAGTTACCAATCATGGCTTAATTTTGCCTAACCAGAGAAGTCTTTTTTTTTTTTTTTTTTTAGTTCTTACCCTTCCAGATCTTTCTGCTACACTGAACATTGTTAATGACCCTCTCTACCTGTACTCCTTCTCTCTCTCTCTCTCTCTCTCTCTCTCTCTCTCTTCCCCTCTCCCCCTCTCCCCTTCTCCCCCTCTCCCTCCCTCCTTCTCTCTCTCTCTCATCAGTTATCATCTCTATGCAGGTGACTCAGATGTCTAAATAATCCAGCTCCAATTTCTTTGCTGAGCTGAATTTCAGCATCACAAATTGCCTGCTGGACATTTCAAGTTGGATGTCCTGGAAGCATCAAAACAACTCAGATGTCTAATCAAACACGCCTTTTACCTGAACATTCCAATTTCTGTCCTGAGGTACCACCATTCTTCCAGTCTCCCATGTTCATAATGTCTACTCCTCACTCTGCCTCCTCCCACAAGTCTTAGTCAGTTGCCAAATATTTTGGTTTTTACCTCTACCACATTTCTCACATCCAGTGCCTTCTCAGTCTTCGCACAACCATTGCCTAGTTCAAGACCTCTTATTTCTTACATCACTGTTGCAGTGACCTCCATGTGGACTTAAGCCTCTCTTCATTCCAATCCATCTTCTACATAGCTGGCCAAATTGATCTTCCTTAAGTGAATATCTGACCATGTCATTCACTAAATTCCACAGGCTCCCTATTGCCTTTTGATTTAAATATAAAATTCTCTGTTTTACTTTAAACATGAGTAGGACAGATGCAAAACCATTTTCATCCTACTATTTCTGTTTACTTTGCCTTTTTGGAAAAAAAAATCATTCTATCAATTGATTGCAGCTTGATCCTTAGAGGAATTCCCAAGTTCTGGTCTTAATGATATTAAAGACTTTTACAACCTGACATCCTAATTTTTTTTAATCTCCTTATTCCCCTGGTCTCTCTCTTTCACATGCACAATACTCTATTTTCTACCTTATTGAATCTCTCTCCTTCAAGAAGCAAGTCAAGCACTATCTTCTGCATGGTTTGACCTAGTACCCCAAACTACCTGGCTTTTATTTTGTATTGATGCAGTGTGTAGTTTGAGGAATTAAATCTATTCAATAAAGTCACCTATAGATTTTTTTTGATCAAATAAGATATTTGTAAAGTGCTTTTCACAGTGCCAGGCAAATAAGTAGATGCTATATAAATGATTATTCCCTTCCCCCTTCACTTTTCCTTGAGATATGTAATGACACAGTGACATATTTGTCTAGTAATTTCATTATTTATGTGGTTTTGTTGTGAGTATCTCTGTTAAGTGTCTTTTAGGTGTGTAGTTTTCAAAATGAGGTATATTCTTTATGTGCTTGTATAGGTACAAGTTTTGTCTTTTGATGGAATGTAAACTCCTTGAGAGTAAGAATTGTTTCATATTTTGTATTTGTATCCCTATCTCCAAGTGTAGTGCTTAACACAGATGCTTAATACATGTTTGTTTGTTGATTAATTGCAGATCCCTATTGCTTAGTGCTAACTAGGTTGTAAAGATTCACAAAATATGATTTCTATTTTCAGGGAGCTTTCCAATCTATTAGGGATGTTACAGTCTAGGATTTGCATCTAACATTTGTGGGTACTGTCTGTAGGTGAAGTGCCTTTTGGTTGAATATTTAATGAGAACTTATAATTTATTTTACTCATCTGGTTCAAGTTTTAGAAATGTAGTGGTCACAATGGACATTTGTCTGACACTCTACTAACCAATTTTCCTGAGTGCGTTAGATCTCCCCTTCAGTATATATCCTTCATGCTGCTGTCAGAAGGATCTTTTTTTACATAGATCCAGTCATATTAGTCACTTGCTCAAAAGTCATTAATGACTTTTCACTACTTCCTAAGTGCAATTCTTATACCTTTGTTGCCTTGTTACCCAGGGACTTGTGCAATGTGACACTGTCCTTTTCCAGCCTCCCTGATAGGATGACCTCCATACCTTTTCTATTATAGCTAAACTTGTCTACACTTTGTCTCCTCAGTGCTTGATAAATTCTCTAGGACGGTGGTTCCTAGATAGAAGTTGACTCGAAACAATCTTTAGAACCCTTGGGTGGAGTTCAGGCTGCTTCATGTGAGTCAGCACTATGATATAGCAGCTCCATATGCTAATACGGTCTTAGGCTTCATTAGGTAGGGAATAGTGTTCAGAACAAGGAAAGTAGTAGTTGTCTTTGTGCTTTGCACTAGTCAGACTGCATCTGTAATGTGTTCAGTTCCATGTGCCACATTTTAGGAAGGATGCTGATAAGCTAGAGAGCATCCTGAGAAGGGCAGCCAAGATGATGAGGTCCCAAGATGGTGCCATATATAAGACTGAAGGAACTGGGGGTTTTCAACCTGGAGAGAAGTAAAGATTCAGGGAGAACTTAACCATGTCATAGTATTTGAAGAATTGTCATATGGAAGAGAAATTAAATTTGTTCTTGGCCAGAGAGAACAGGATTAGAAGTGGGTGGAATTTTCATGGCAGAAGATTTCAGCTTGAAAAAAGGAAAAACTTGTTAGAGAGTTATCTAAAAGTGGAATGTCTTGGGATGCAACGGGTTGGTTCTCTTTCAGTAGAAGTTTTTAGGTTAAGTCAGAAGGACCACTTCGAGTAAATAAAAGCCTTGGCCTGATTTGGGGGGGAAAAAAAGGTTGGGTTTTGTTTTTTTTTTTTTTGGATTATATTAGATGACCTCTGAAATCTTTTCTAACTTTGAGAACTTGTGATTCCGTGAGACATTTTATTGATTACTACTGCTGTATATTCACAGCTGTGCTAGATGATAGCTTCTAATCAAAGACACAAACTGTGATCCAAATTTCTTGACTTTAAGTGTTTACAATTCTAGGTGTTGAGCTAAGACATGAGATAACATCACTTCATTGCTTAGTATTGCTTGTTAAGTTGTAATAAGTACACTTCAGCAATTAAGTTGTCATAGGAAGTTTGAAGAGAGAAAAATAATTTATAGCGGAGACAGCTGAAGAAAGATTCACAGGAGGTAACATTTGCATTGGGTCTTGGAGGATGGTGTAGTATTTTGGTAGATGAATAGGAGAAGAACTCATTTTAGGTAGGAGAAACAGCTAACCAAGACTATTGATAACATTGTTTGAAAAAATTAGTCACCTAGTCTTTGACATCAAGAAAGAGATATAAATGGGAGCAGTGGGGGAAGAGTGGGGGTGAGAAGGGAGAAAATGTTTTCAAATCCCAGGGCATTCTGGTTGGTCATTAATTCAGCTCTGTTCTCTTCAAGTGTCAAAAGAATGCCAGCTAAGCAACAATATCTGAAGATTAAGACAATGAAAAGTGCTAAAGTTGTCACTGTCCCACTCACCAAATGGCAGTGAAGCTGTTCTTCTGTAAACAGAAGCTGCTCAACAAAGGTCAGATTGTCACCACTATAGAAAGGATGCCAAAATGCAGTTCCTTGGAAATCAAAAGATTTTACCTTTTGGGTTAGCAATTTCAACACACAGACACACACAGACACACACACTTTTTTTTAGGTCAGGGGGATGTGATTTTGTGTTGAAAAGGCTCCAGAAATCTTCAAAAAGAATCTTACTTAAAACTGAATTGTGGTGTCACAAAATTATTTTAAAGAGCACTATACCTTTATTGCCACGCTATTTTGACTATCAGAGAACTAATTCTTATGGTCTTTTTCATTATTCTCATGGGCTTTTAAAAACCTTGTCTACCCAGTTTTCCCTTTCATATGTTTATTTCTTGATTTTGGTGTGAACTATTTCCAAAAGACTGGAGGGTTGTGTGTGTGTGTGTGTGTGTACATATATATGTGTGTATACACACACACACACACACACACACACACACACACACACAGTACAGTAGATTGTAGAGAAGCAAAGAACCAGAGGTTTTGTTCCATAAAGGTTTTGCCTCCAACAATATTGCAGCAACAGATATAATTCTTAAGGAAGCTTTTCACTTTATTTTCTTAAATTGCTATTGTATGCTTATCAGCATTATAAAGTGGCGGAGAATTAGGAGGATGTACAAAGTTTTGCTAAGACCGAGTCTGGAAGAGGGATGAAGACTAGTGATATACTGTCAAACAGTTAACAACTGTCTCTGAAAAAAAAAATCTATGCACGACATACTTTTAAGTTTAATTTGCATTATTAACATTTTCTCCATTATTTTCTTAAGTTTAAACAGCCAACAGAATAATAAATCAAACTCCAATTTGAAAGGTTTGTGGATTTCCAAGTTGTCAATGATCACGCTAAAAAGCTATTTGAACTGGCTCCTGCACACCCCTGAATAAGACATACCTAGATAATAAAGTGCTTTGTGAGGTTTGACTGAGGATGTTGTTGATGGGAAATTAGGAATGGTCAGTTTGGAGGACACTGGGGTTGAGATGAGTTTTATGTAAAAACACATTTAGATTACAAACAGATAAGGAATATTTGATAGACTTTAAACGATGTAGTAATTGAGGAAGAAATTGACATAAACATCTTTCATAAGGTCTACATTTGATCTTAAATATTTACATGAAACAAGTATCATAATGTAGCGGAAAGAGTACTGGACTGGAGTCATGAGACTTGGGTTCAAAAATTTCAGTTATAACACCTACTAGCTGTGTAACCTTAAAGATATTTAATTTCTCTGTGCCTTAGGTAACTTATCTATAAAATGAAAGTAATACTTTTGCCCACCTAATTTGTATGACTGTTGTGAGGAAAGTACTTCATAAACTTTAAAATGTTACCGAAATGTGAGTTATTACTATTTTTGCATACTTTCATATCTTAGTTATTACCATTTCTTGAAAAAACTTTTTTCTTTTTAATGAACTCTCAGGAAGTTGTTATTCTGTGCCATTAGGTTTTACTATGAAATTTGTGTGACTCTTTTTACTCCTTGCATTCTTCTTTTTTTTGGTTTTTTTTTTAAGCTGCAATATGAGTAGTTTTACAGGTTTTATAACTGCTTTTGCTTTTCTTTGGACCTGTAGGAAGATGTTGAACCATGCTCTCTGTTGTTGAGTTGACTTCAAGTATTCATTTTTATTTTATCTTATGACACTTTTATAAAATCATCATCCTCAGAAATATTTAAAAAGTCTTTGTCCACTGGAAAATATGTTAGACTATATTGTAAAAGTGATGATAAAGCATCTACCCTTTTACACATAGGATTCCACATATCTCAAAATATTAATACCTACAATTTTTGTGGTAGCAGAAAGTTGGAAATGGAGTGAGTGTCCATCAATAGGGGATGTTTGAACAAGTTGGGTGACAGTAATTTAAGGGAATACTCTTATACTTTAAGGAATACTTTATGAAGAATTCTGAGATACATGGAAATACTTGTATAACCTGGTGCAGAATGAAGTAAGCAGAACTAAATGATTCCCGTAATGTTAATGAAAAAGTGTACTGAAAGGTCGTTGAACTCAGATTCATTGGAATGACAAATCTTAGTACAGGAAAACAGATAATGAAGTACACTTCCTTCCTCTTTATAGAAAGTTGAGAGGACTAAGGGTGCTGCTGACTGTTGGATGAACAGCAAGCATCTCTTGTTAAGTAGGTTTTGCTGAACTGTTGTGAGAAAGTGTTAGAAGTAATAGAATTCATTGGCTAGCTTGCTCTATCAGTAACTTGGCTAGATTATTGTATACAAATTTTTCTGTTTCTAAGGACTACCATGTCCAGTAGCATCCTACTCTGATGCCTATTACAGTATGAAAGTGGTCCTGAGTTATTGAGAAATTAATGCCAGTGGAGCACAGGCTCTAGCCAGATCTATTAAATTAAAAAGTTGTAAATATGTTCTTGTCACCTCACACATGTCTGTTGCCCAATCTTCCTAGATGAGTTTGAGAAGATTATTATTACTAGATTGATTATAGTGTGAAGTGTTTTTCCACGCTGGCTGCTTTTTAAAGAACATCTGGTAAGTCCCATGGGGACATAGAGGTTTCTGTTTTTAAAGTGTTTTGCCATCAAAATCATTTTGCTCTTAGTAATCATGTGCTTTAACCCCCTGTTATACAAAGGAACAATTGAAATTGTATTTTGATTTAGTCGATTCCTTAAAAAAAAAACCCTCAAAATTATAAATTCCTTGTTCATTAAGGTATTTATATTCCTGATCTTAAAATCTCCACTAGGCAGTGACACACTTTTTTTCTTGTAGTGTTTAAAAAAAATTATTCCAAATTTGATAGCCCAAACAGAAAACTTCTTAAAGAAAGAGACCAAGTCTGAAGTGGGGACCAAGGGCAAACTAAATGTACAGAAGCATTCTATGTGAAATGATAAACTTTAGATATTTTATATTTGTTTTAAAATATCAGTTGATGGGACGGAGCCAAGATGGCAGAGTAGAAAGACACACATACGAAGGCTGCCCCCACACAGCCCGTAAAACACCTATAGAGAGGGATTCTCAACAAATTTTGGACAGCAGAAGTGGAGAACAACAGAGTGGAGGAGATTTCCAGCCCAGGGTGACCTGAAAGACCCACAGGAAATGTCAGTTGCATGGGACGTGGAGCGGAGCACGGGACTCGGAGTACGTGACTCGGAGCGTGGAGCCCAGCCCAGCCCAACCCTGGCCACGGGCTGCATGGCTCGTGAACAGCCCCAGCAGCAGAGAGTCCGCAGATCCTTCAACCCATAGGCACCAAAGGTCAATGAAGGGGTTTATTCATCTGGCCAGGAAGGGAGAAGGGCCTTCACATCGGGCAGGCAGCAGGAGTTCTCAGGGCAACCCTTACAGCAGCCTGAGACCATAGCTAGATCGTAAAAACCCCTGGAGGCACTGAAGAGCTGAGTCCTACCTCAGCCCTGTGTAGATGCCCTGAGGCAGCTGGTCTTTGTCTAGCACCAAATGGAGGCCCTGCCCCCATAGCTTGACTGAATTCCACTGCCTCAGTGCTAGCTTGGAGGAACTGGAGGTCAGGTGCCTGTGGAGAGGAACCTCTGCTAAGATTCTGAGCACAAAAATCCTTCCCTGCGCCCAGACCAGCATACACTTGATTGTGCCACCTTGGAGGAACTGATATCTTACAGGTTGCCAGAGTAAACCCTACTCTTGACAAAGGACTGAAAAGTCAAGTAACTGGTTGGGAAAATGCCCAAAAAAGGAAAAAAAAAATAAGACTATAGAAGGTTACTTTCTTGGTGAACAGATATCTCCTCCCGTCCTTTCAGATGAGGAAGAACAATGCTTTCCATCAGGGAAAGACATAAAAGTCAAGGCTTCTGTATCCCAAACATCCAAAATAAATATTCAATGGTCTCAGGCCATGGAAGAGCTCAAAAAGGATTTTGAAAATCAAGTTAGAGAGGTGGAGGAAGAACTAGGAAGAGAAATGAGAGAGATGCAAGAAAATCATGAAAAGCGGGTCAACACCTTGCTGAAGGAGACCCAAAAAAATGCTGAAGAAAATAACAGCTTTAAAAATAGGCTAACTCAATTGGCAAAAGAGGTTCAAAAAGCCAATGAGGAGAAGAATGCTTTCAAAAGCAGAATTAGCCAAATGGAAAAGGAGGTTCAAAAGCTCACTGAAGAAACTAGTTCTTTAAAAATTAGAATGGAACAGATGGAGGCTAATGACTTTATGAGAAACCAAGAAATCACAAAACAAAACCAAAAGAATGAAAAAATGGAAGATAATATGAAATATCTCATTGGAAAAACAACTGACTTGGAAAATAGATCCAGGAGAGACAATTTAAAAATTATGGGACTACCTGAAAGCCATGATCAGAAAAAGAGCCTAAACATCATCTTTCATGAAATTATCAAGGAAAACTGCCCTGAGATTCTAGAACCAGGGGGCAAAATAAATATTGAAAGAATCCACCAATCACCTCCTGAAAGAGATCCAAAAAGAGAAACTCCTAGGAACATTGTGGCCAAATTCCAGAGTTCCCAGGTCAAGGAGAAAATATTGCAAGCAGCTAGAAAGAAACAATTCAAGTATTGTGGAAATACGATCAGGATAACACAAGATCTGGCAGCTTCTACATTAAGGGATCGAAGGGCATGGGATATGATATTCCAGAAGTCAAAGGAACTAGGACTAAAACCAAGAATCACCTACCCAGCAAAACTGAGTATAATAATTCAGGGGAAAAATTGGTCTTTCAATAAAATAGAGGACTTTCAAGCATTGTTGAAGAAAAGACCAGAGCTGAAAAGAAAATTTGACCTTCAAACACAAGAATCAAGAGAAGCATGAAAAAGTAAATAGCAAAGAGAAGTCATAAGGGACTTATAAAGTTGAACTGTTTACATTCCTGCATGGAAAGACAATATTTGTAACTCTTGAAACTTTTTTCAGTATCTGGGTAGTTGGTGGGACTACACACACACACGCACACGCACGCACACAGACACGCACGCACGCACAGACAGAGAGCACAGGGTGAATTGTATAGGATGGGATCATATCTTAAAAAAATGAAATTAAGGGGTGAGAGAGAAATATATTAGGAGGAGAAAGGGAGAAATAGAATGGGGCAGGTTATCTCTCATAAAAGAGGCAAATAAATGACTTTTTAGTGGAGGGAAAAAGGGGAGGTGAGAGAAAAAACGTGAAGCTTGCTCTCATCACATTCAACTAAAGGAAGGAATAAAATGCACACTCATTTTGGTATGAAAACCTATCTTACAATACAGGAAAGTGGGGGAGAAGGGGATAAGCAGCATTGGGGGGATGGTGGAAGGGAGGGCAATGGGAGGAGGGAGCAATTAGAAGTCATCACTCTTGGGGAGGGACAGGATCAAAAGAGAGAATAGAAGCAATGAGGGGCAGGACAGGATGGAGGGAAATATAGTTAGTCATACACGACACGACTATTATGGAAGTCATTTGCAGAACTACACAGATATGGCCTATATTAAATTGCCTACCTTCCCAAAGGGAATGGGTGGGGAGGGAGGGATGGGGAGAAGTTGGAACTCAAAGTTTTAGGAACAACTGATGAGTATTGTTCTTGCAAGTAGGAAACAGAAATACAGATAATGGGGTATAGAAAATTATCTTGCCCTACAGGACAAAAGAGAAGATGGGGATAAGGGAAGGGAGGGATGTTAGAAGAGAGGCCAGATTGGTGATAGGGGCAATTAGAATGCTCGGTGTTTTGGGGTGGGGGGGAGGAGAGAAATGGGGAGAAAATTTGGAACCCAAAATTTTGTGGAAATGAATGTTGAAAAGTTAAATAAATTAATTAAAAAAAAAAAAAGAAAAAAATATCAGTTGACTTTAGCAGAAAGTAGCAAAAACATGCCATTTGCTTCTTTGTACTCGTTTGAACCTTTTTCCTTCCGTATTTTTCCAAATTTTGTTCTTATTTTTATTTAGTTGAAGTCAGTTTGCATATTCTGCTTCTACTTTATTCTGCATCATTTCATGTCCTTCTATGTTTCTTTGTGTCTTTTAGACTTGTCATTTGTAATTTCTTATGGTACAATAATATTCCATTTTTAATATACCAAAATTTGGCCAATTATTGGACATGCTAACTGTTTCTGATTTTTGTAATACTGTTCTGAACATCTTTTTTTTTAAATAAATAACTCTTTGATATGGTTAGGGTATAGCCCTAGTAATGGAACCACTAAGTCGAAGCTTGGGAAATTTTGTAGCTCTTATTTAATGTAATTATTAATTTAGCATTCAACTCAGTAATCATGTCTAGATTGTGAATTAGGATCTATTATGTGCCAGGTACTGTAGTAGATATTGGGATATGAAGACAAAAAAAAAAAAGTCTGGCATTAATCATTGATTTATAAATTCATCAGTCTTTATTTTTTCTGTAAAGCTTATTTCCACCAAAGTATCACTACACCTTACTTTCTGACTAAATTGTTATGGTGATTTAAAATGTTCAGCAGTTTTCTAGTATGTATAATTAAATATTTCAGCATTTTAAAAAATATCCTAATTAAAATTGTTAATTGTTGTCTATGTTGATGCTAATAATCAGGATGACAGATTATTGTCATTGATATTAATGTACTCAAGGAAATAAATTACTCATTTGCCACTGGTGATTAAAAATTAAGCTTGGACACAGAATTATAGAGCCTCAGAGTTGAATGGGTTATCTAGGCCAAACCTTATGTGAAACAAGATTTTACTAAATGATATAAAAATGAGTGGGGGTTATAATATTCTTCTATGCTGGGATAATTAGGCTTAACTCTTTATGAAGGGCCTGTCTGTCTCCCTCCTTCCAATTTTGAATTTCGATCATCTTCCAGATACTAGACTAATGGGTTCACCATGGACATAACACCTGAACACAGTTTTTGTGATTTATCTTTCTCTCCATGAGGATGGTAGTACCATATTTCATTGATTTAGCCCGGGGAACGACACTTTTTAAAAAAATTTATACTTTAATTTCAGTGTTAATGATTTTGGAGGTATTGTGACTTAAGACAGAATTACTTGCTCTAAGTCACTATTGATTGGAGAGATGCACATTAAAATAACTCTGAGGTACCACCTCACACCCATCAGATTAGCTAATATGACAGCAAAGGAAAATAATAAGTATTAGAGAAGATGTGGGAATATTGGGGCACTGATACATTGTTGGTGGAGTTGTGAGCTGATTTAACCATTCTGGAGAGTAATTTGGAAGTATGCCCAAAGAGCAATCAAACCGTGCATACCCTTTGGTCCAGTGATACCACTACTAGGTCTGTAACCCAGGGAGATCATTACAAACAGGGAAGGACCTACATATTTTTGAATTTATAGCTGCTCTTTTTGTTGTGGCAAAGAATTGGAAATTGAGGAGATGGCCATCCATTGGGGAATGGCTGAACAAGCTGTGGTATATGAATGCAATGGAATACTATTGTGCTATAAGAAATGATAAGCAAGCAGATTTCAGAAAAACCTGGAAAGACTTACATGAACTGATGCTGCATGAAGTGAACAGAACCAGAAAAACGTTGTACACAGTAACAATAACATTGTGCAATGATCAGCTATGATTAACTTAGATCTTTTCAGCAGTATAATGATCCAAGACAGTTCCAAAAGACTCATGATGAAAAATGCTATTCACATCCAGAGAAAGAACTGATAGAGTCTGAATGCATTTTAAATCAGAGCAAACTTTCACTTTTTTGGAGGTTTTTTTTTGTAGTTTTTCCCCTTTGTTCTGATTCTTCTTTCACGACGTCACTAATGTGGAACTAGGTTTTATTGATTGTACGTGTATAGCCTATATCAATCAGATTGTGTGCTGTCTTGGGGAGGGAGGGAGAAAAATTTGGAACTCAAAATCTTATAAAGAATGAATGTTGAAAACTATCTTTACATGTAATTGAAAAAAAAATACTCTTTACAAAAAAAAGAACAGAATTACTCCTGATATTCCTATTAACTTTTGATGAAATTCGTGTTGAGTTACTCCTGATCCTTTGAAGTTTCTCCCTGAGTTTGCATAGTAGGTAATTAGGCAAGTGGAATTGAACTTTAGCATGTTGTGTCACTGTAGGTGTGTGTGTGTGTGTGTGTGTGTGTGTGTGTGTGTAACTAAAATTGTTGGTAATTTTACTTTTAAATTGATTAGACTAAACCTTTCAGTTATAGTGTTTGATGCAGCTTTCTTTTAAATTTATTTTCATTTCTGAATTTTATTTTTTTCTTTCTATCTTAGTTGTGTTAGAGTAGAAGAACATCATGCTGTTGATATTGACCTCTATCACTGTCCCAACTGTGCAGTTCTCCATGGATCTTCCTTAAGTAAGTACTAGATGTGCAAACTAATCTCAATGCAGGATATGTAATAACACTCCATTCTAACCAGTTATGTCATTGTCATGTACTACTGTAAGAAATGTTTTTCAGGAGATATTAGGAATAAGTTCTAAATCTGTTATTAAACTGTTTCTAGGTCAGGAAGTTTGTGTGTTCAAGTTATTAATTGTCAAAACAACGTGAAAATTATGCTCACATTCTGGTTACTCAATCCAGCTATTGAATCATTTTACGAATTAAAAATGTACTCTTCTGGAATTATCTGTGATAACTTACAGAATGTGTAATGTTTTTGTTTTCCCAATAAAACTAGACTATAATCCTTTAAACAAAGTTTTGTTTTGAGGTTCAGCTTTATGTTTTTAGTAGAAAATAACTATTTGGCTAATGTGCAATAAATATATACTGATAAGCACTTCTGAATTATTTAGTATCTTTTTTTCCTCAAAAATTTAGACTACAAGATAGACTCAGAATTATGATCATCATTTTTCATTGCACCAAAACCCCCCAGAATAGGAACTGTGAACTTGCCAGTACCTGAATATGTTTTGGTCCATGGTTTGATTTAAAGATGAATCTATAATATTTTTTCTGAATATAACAAGGTAGAATATAGTTTAGCAATCTTTGCAGTTTTTTAGAAACTCTGTTCCATAGTGCTTTATATGTGATTTTGCTTCATTTATCTGGTATTAACTGAATTTTTTAAAAGGTTGGGACTATGTTATATAAATTCTAGGTAATAAAAACCAAGCCTCTGTGGACTCATATTCCTGTGATAGTAATGACTAAATGTGAATATTAGACTAGTCTGGAGAATTTATTTACAAGTTTTAATGTCTTTTCTGTGAAAACGTATACAGATTCTAAATAGACAATTTAGGATCAAACTTTTGGAACATAGCTTATTTGTATGTTGGAGAATACCTGTGTATTAAATCTAATTTAAACTTGATGATTCAGTTGACATGATGATGAGAAGTTATTATCTTTTCCCACTTCCCCTATTATCTTGTCCTCCTCATAAGCTAAGTTTGACTTCCTTACCCTGAAGACCCATAGGAGTGCTGCTCTCAGTTCTCTTGGGATAGACTCTTGCCTATCTATGCCAAGGCTGACCATTTGCTACATAATGACCAGCCTTTGTGGAAATCTAGTGCCAGTATAACCATGGCCTTGGTAGAGTTAGCCAAATTTCACTAATCTTAGATGATGGTAGTTCTTATTTTTAAGTTATTTATTTGCTTCAAATGATATATACCTATGATAGTGTTACAGCATAAGAGAGGATTACCTCTGATATTCCCACCAACTTCTAGTAGTGGGGAATTGGAGTTGAATTACTCCAGTCCTTTGTGGTTCACCATGAAATTGACTTAATAGGTAAGCAGACAAGGGAAGTAAAATTTTGGTGTGTCCTGTCTGAATAGGTGTATCATCAAGGCAATATTCACAGCACTGGTGGTGACTATGAATATGCCAGTGTAGTTCTCAATTGCCAAGCATAAAAGATTCTCCATATAGAAGGCAGAAGAAAAACATTTATTTAAACCAGAAAGCAAAGTCCGTCATGGTGACCAAGAAGTTAATAAACGTGATCACAGCAGGGGGCAAAGCCATTCCCAAACCTCCACCCTGTCAGCCAGGGCCTTCTCACTATCAGCTATGTCACAAGCCTGAGCCTTTCTTTTCCCTCTGACCCAACCCAGCTCACTCACTTCCTCTCGGTTCTGCGTCACCCTTCCTGTTCCACCTCTTCAGCAAACTCCTCCTACCACCTGTGCCTTAGGTTTCCAGGTGATTCAAGCAGATCATATGGGCCTATTAATGAATGACAAAGATCTTTCCATTTAAATTACTATTACAGTAGGTAAGGCATAGGAGGACAGGGAAAACTTAAATTATTGTCATTTTTATTTTTAAATATACCTGTACTTGAAAAAAGCATTTCTTGTTGCATATTCCTGAGCCGTCATGTAGTGCTCAGGAAAACAGAATACCTCTCATTTTACTCCATGTCTATGCCAACTTTGTTCAAAGTGGCTTTCATTCCAGATACTTAGGAGTTGAGTGGTATAGTGGCTGCTTATCTCTACACTAAATGGCTCAGGAATGTAGTGCTTTTAAAATAGTAGTTCTTCTGTCTCTTCTCTCTGATGTCTCTTATCAGTTTGAGCTGTTCTCACTGTTTTGTTAGTTGTAAATACTCTGCCTTGTTTTCTAATCTTTTGTGTTGTGGAACGTTTCAGAGTAACCTGTCCTTTGGAGGTTTTGTGACACTTTTGTGGTACTCAGAAGATTTTTTTTTTGCTTACTTACAGGGTTTGTTGGGAATATTACGGATAAATTGGGCAAGAGAAAAGTAAAGCTGTTTCAATTTGGTTAGCTCTCTAGAAATAATTATCTACAAAGACAAAAGTTTTCTGGTACATTAGTCTTGGCAATTACGTCAATGAATTTTCAGCACATGGATATTCTCTAGTCACTAAGTATGCTGAAACTTATGCACACATTTTGTTCTCTTCAGAGATGCACCATTCATGTGCAGAGATCAATGCAACTAGCCGTTTGTTTTGTAACAGTCCAGAAATTCCCAAGATCTAGCCAATATTCCTTTATGTAGAGTCAGCTTTTACTCGTCCTCCCTGCTTCTGCTATTTCTACTGTTAAAAGATTTTAGTTGTCCCGTTGGGGAGCTTCCTTTTTATTTCTTGGTGCTGGTACATCATTATTGAACCTAGAATTTTCTAGTTGTTGGATGCTGTTCAGACAACATGATGCCTAATTCACATTTCAGCCTGGACGTCTGCTTTGGAGCATTTGCCAAACCTCAACCAAAGCTGGGCCCTTCTCCTCTTTAAAACTGTATTCACTTATAAATTGTGCAGTGATCCTTTTGAAGATTAGCATCTAATAAGGCTGAAAACAATGACATATGCTTGCTAAAAGATGTTTACTAGTTTCATGGAAGATGTCCCTGTATAAAGTCTTAAAATGAGAGGAAAATCAAATAGATGGTGATGACTCCAGGTGTTCCTCTTTGTAGTTTTAAACTCTGGAACATTCCAGAGTTACCTCAGTGCCCTCATCTCTTCTCTCCGTGTCTTCATCTTGCTGCTTTTAGCTTTGTCAGTATATGTATCCAGTAGGATATTTGTATTAAGGAAAGGGTGATTGTATTTTTTTGAAAATATTCCATTGTAATGTAAATGTTGTAAATGTTCCATTGTAATTTGATGTTTTAGGAGCAAAATTAAGTTTATTTCAAATTCACATGAAATTATGGACCTTATTACTATAGAAAAAGGTAACCAAGAGAGCATCAACAACTACTGATCTACATGCTTACTTTCCCTTGTGTATAAAATTTTTTTATGAGAAATGTCTTTACCCATAAAGGACATCCTTACTAAGGGCATTAGTAAACTATAAGGTAGGCTTTTGCAAGGAAGGAATACTCTTCAGGAAACTACATCTTTACCACTCAGTTGACTAAAAGATATAAAGAATACAAGTGTCCATTGTGCTTATTGTTTGGTTATTTTTTTAAAAAGCACTTGATTTAGGAGAACAAGACATTATTTTAAAGGCACTCTTCCAACAATGTATTCTCCCATTCATACATGAAAATAGTTCAAGATTTCTTGAAAGATGTAACATCAGAAATAAACATATTTTGCTCTCTGCTCAGAAACATAAGGCAGAGAATAAAGTAGGGAGAAGTATGCTTTCCAAAAGACTTTGCTACTGTCATGACACAATCCAGCAGAGTCTAAGTTGAAAGATTCCCTGAGTATTGAGGTTCTTTAGATTCTAGATTCCATATTCTTTCTGCTACACTACAGTGCCCCTCAATGATGTTTTGTCATCCAAGAGGCAGTTTGGTATGGTGTAACACTAATGTGATACCCATAGCAGCCACTGTGAATATGTATGTGTATTTCCAGGGTAAATTTGCAAAATATAAACCCTCTTCCTCAAAGATGAAACCAAAGTATTTATTCAGATTCCAGAAAGCCATTTCCACCATGGTAAGAAAGAAGTTTATACACATCACCAATACAGGGAACGCTGACATCTGCAAGCCTTCCCTCTGTTAGGCCTCCCCACAGACAAGTTCCTCTAGGTAAAATTCCTCCCTCTTTCATTGGAACTAGCTGCTCAGCCTCAGCTCCGTGTGGCTCTCTCCCAGGTCTGCCTCACTCTCACTTCCTGCTCCACCCATTTGGCAGGCTCCTTCTACCATAGACTGTGTGACTCTGGCTCCATGTGAGTTGGGCTCCATCACTCACAACAGTCATCTGGACCTGAGCTCAAAGCAGGTCACATAAGCCTGTTAATGGGTAGGAAAGATCTTCCCATTCCATTAACATTACATATGGTTGTTAGGGTGCTAGACTTGGGTGCAACAAGACTGAGTTTCAAATCCTGTGTCAAACACTTAGCAGTGATGTGACCCTGGGCAAGTCATTTAAACCTCTATGCCTTAGTTTCCTCATCAGTAAACTGAGGGGATTGGAATTGATGACCTCTAAGGTCCTATCCACCTCTAACTCTATGATCCTGTTTGCATACATTAATATGCATTTCATTAAGCCTTTGAATATCTCTTGAAACATATTTGTAGCTACTCAAAATAATTTGTCTAGGCTGTCCATCCACTGAGGAAAAAACCAAGTGGCTAAAGAATGTCTGTCATGCATATTATGACATACATTTGAATAGATATCCTATAAAGCTTGTCCATCATCAAATATATCTGGGATAGACAGTAAGAATACAGATGAGTTGGACCCAGAATTAAAAAGAAGAATGGGCTGAATTGTCTTCAGGAAACTGCACAGTTCCTTTAATGACTAGATTTTTTTCTAGAAATCATGGCCTTTTTTTTTTTTTTTTTTTTGGTAAATACTAGTAGAATACTAGTATTCTTATAGGGCTTCAAGACATGAAACTTCTGGTCTTTTTACCTCTCTCTCTTCTCTTAGTCCATTTCTCTTTTTTCTAATCTCATTTTCTTTCAAAACGTGACCATTCATTTTGTTCAGTTCAAATATAGGCTGTCCTTTACCCTTTGCACAAACAAAACTAATGCAGCTAAACTTAAAAGATAAGCAGATAAGTGGGAAAAAGAATTTGTAGCAAGTTTCTCTGATAAAAATCTCATTTCTGGGATATACAGGGAATTGATTCAGATTTATAAGAATAAGAACCATTCTCTAATTGATGAATGGTCAAAGGATATGAACGGGAAATTTTCAGAGGAAAACAGTCTAAGCTATCAATAGGCATATGGAAATACTCTAAATCACAAAGTTTGAGAAATGCAAATTAAAACAACTAAGGTATCACCTCACACCCATCAAATTGGCAAAGTTGAGAAAAAGGGAAAAGGACAAATGGTAGGGAGGGAGACTGGGGGTAGGAAAACAGGTACATTAATGCACTGTTAGCGGAGAGCTGTGCATCAGTCTAGTCATTATGGAAAGGAATTTTGAATTATTCCCAAAATGTTATTAAACTGTACATACGCTTTCATGTTACACTACCTCTGCTAGTTTTACACTCCAAAAGGTCATCTTCTCTACCCCATGTTAGGTAATGAATTCTTTCTCTATCTGTAGATCTAACATGTCATTTCTTTTTACTTATTTATTTATAGTTTTCAACATTCAATTTTGTAAGATTTTGAGTTCTAAATTTCCCCACCTTTCCCCTTCCTCCTCAAGACAGCATGAAATCTGATATAGACTATATATGTTTCCACATTAGTCATAACAAATAATTTTTTTCCTTGCTCCTCTAATTTGTTTATGATATCACTTTTTATATTTAGAGCTTATCTTGGTATATGGTATGAGATATTGGTCTATACTTAAAGCCAAATTGCTTTGCAGTTTTCCCAGCAGTTTTTGTCGAATAGAGAGCTCTTGCCTTAGGAGCAGATGTCTTTGGGTTTGTCAAACACTAGGCTACTGTGTGCATTTGCTTCTGGTTCTTCTACTCATTTGTTCTACTGTTTTGTTTCTTAACTAGTACCAAAGCATTATTGCTTAGTGGCTTCTTATTTGCTAGTAGCATAAAATGCAAATTCCTTAGCCTAGTGGTTTTTAGAACTCTGTAATTTGGTTCCCACTTGCCTTTCCAGCCTTGTTTTGTGTTAACTCTCTTTCGAGTATTCTGTATTTGAGATTGACCTTCTAGCTGTTCACTGAACTTGAAGTTTCATCTCCCATGTCCTTACTTTTGTACAGGCTATATATATAACCTTAATGCTTGGAATATGCATTCTCCTTACCTACATCTCTTAGAATTCCTCTTTTCCTTGAAGCTCAGCTCACATGCCACCTTTTTATTTAAGCCTTCCTTGACCCATTCACTCCCTTATAATACTCTTTCCCTTCTCAGATTACTTGTATGTATCTATGTACATTCTTACCCGTAGGATTTAAGTGACTTGAGGATGAGAATTGTCTATTTTGCCTTTGTATCCCCAGTGCCTAGTAACTATTTATTACATGTTTAGTTATTAAAATTGAATACATGCTAAAATGTAAGATATCAGAGATACTATTTGTTAGGATTAGTGAAACTGCCTCAGGAAAGGGAAAAGCAGATGTTTTTCAGAGCGCATGGAGCTGTTTTCTGTAGATGTTGTCCAAAAGTGCTGTGTCTGGGCAACATTTTTGTATTCTGCTGTGATAAAATGGGCTTATTCTGCCTTCCATATTAGAAGCAAGATTTTATACCATTATTAGTTACCTTGAATTATGTACTCAAGCCATACTTATTTTTTGCTATGATTACATAAAGTTTACTTCTTGCTAGTTTGGCCTCTCCTTCCTCATTGGACCAAACTGGGGTTATTCAGCTATAATCTTGGGTATATTTAGCATGTAAGGTTTTTTTGGTGATTTTGAATGCTATATTTAGAGGTAATCCACTCTAAGATAACCATTCCTTACTACTATGTTCTTTTTTTCTGGTAAATTTTTTTTGGGTTCTTTGGTGCTTTAAAAAGGGACATTAGAAAATACACTTAAAATTATTATTGATATGATCTGACCCTCTCAGACCAAATAACATTGATTTTCATAATCTTTTTTGAGGGTAAGTATTAGTCTAAGGTATCATGTATTCCAATTTTAGTTTTTTCATCTTCAGATTCTGCTTTAGAATTTAAAATGAAGTTGGTGAGAAAATTTAAGTGCCCAGGATGATGTTATCAAACTGAATGTACATTTCAGACTTAATGTATTTCTATTTAATGTCATCTTGCACAAAATGGTATTTACCATTGATTATTACCATTGGTGATTTTTACCGTCTTAGAATTTTTATTTTATCATTTCATTGACAAATATTGATTAATTTTAAACTATGTTCCAGGACATAATGATCAAATTTGCAATTAAAGTCCTTTCTGATGCCTTCAATGATCCTTGCTTCTCAAAAGCTATTGTAGTAGAGCCTAAACTTAGGCAAATTCTAATGATTTTAAAAGGTAAGAAGTTAATGATAAAGTGTTTTTGACTGGTGACCAGCTTAAAAGTATGGAGAGGCTCATTTCTAGTAGGCTAGCCATTAGTTGATGCATTGTTTGGCCATGTAAGTCATGAATGACCAAAAAGTATATTTTTATATGTATATTTACGATTTGGTTCTCAATTATCAAAAATATTTTTATTTTTAAAAATTCTAGTGAAAAAGAGGAGGAATTGGCACAGACATGACTACACAGAGAATGATGATGGTTCCAAACCAGTACAAGCTGGAACACGAACTTTTGTGAAGGAGTTACGTGCTCGGGTCTTCCCAAGGTATGCACTTTGTTCTGAACAAAAAGTGACTAGGATTGTTTGGATACTGTGTTTTTGTTTCAGTTCCCTTAACTAGTTATGGATGGGGTAGAGGTGTTCTTTGTCATACTTTTCATTTCTTCACCACTTTCATCTTTCCCTTTCTTTTGCTTCTTTTACTTTTTTTTTTGTCTTTTATCTCACCATTATTTTTTAGAGTTGCTTTCCCTTTGTCTGTCTTCCTTTTTTATTTCTCTTCTGTGTATACTTTAGAAATGCTAGAAACACCTGAATCTATCAGGCTTAGCTCTGTTGGTGATTCTAAAGACCAAAAATATTGCCAAGCTTTGTTCTAGATCATATTCTTTGTGCATCTGTTGGTGTTTTGAAGCTAGCAGGATGGGTTGGGATTTCCTGAGGTTTGAGAGAGCCTGGTTACATTATTAAAATCATGATTAAGAGTCTTTTGTAGAAGATGTCTAAGTAGAGTCAGTCTGCCCAGCCCCAGCATGATTACTCAAGTAAAAACCTAAAATTCACACCTAACCAAATAATTTTGATCAAGAGCTTTAATGAGAAACTAGAGTAAGTGACTTTTTCCATCCCAGACTTGCATAAGGTCAGCCAGAGGAGAATAGGCAATAGGAAAAGGAGCTGCCAGCAAAGTGAGAGGTAGCCCAAGCAAACCAGCTAAAGCTTCCACCATAATAGTGGTTAGGAGATACATATGACCTGCAAAGAAAGCTCTGTGGTCAGAGGTACCCAGAGTGGGCAAGCCCCTTGGAGGAGACTATAAAAGCCTAGAGATGTGACAATAAATAGAACTTCACAGAGCAAATCCTTTAATTAGGGGGATTTGTTCTGTGAAGTCTGGATTCAGTCAAAGGGCTGCACTTGAGGACCAAGAGGGCCACATGTGGCGTTGAGGCCACAGGTTTCACAACCCTTTCCTAGGCTTAAGGCCCTTCGAAGCTGAGCACTTGTCCTGAGATACTATAGAGAACCCTGAAGCCCCAGTGTTCTGAACTTCAAAGATCCAGGAGGACTAGATAGGGCTCAGTTGAGTGGACTCAAGGTAAAGATTTTTATAGAAACTCATGGGACTTTAAGGGTGAGACCAAACAAGCAGTTTATGGAGCCTGGCCCTGGTTCAGAGCCCTAATTCAGGAGCTAAATGTGGAGAAATGAATAAATCAAAGAAAGCATCAGGTAGCATAAAAAATATTGCAGATCTGTAGGTCTCCTCCAAAGAAAGAGTAACTCTGTAACAACTGCAAGCAGTGATTCAGAGGGAAAAAATGGATTTTTCTACATGAATACCTAGAAGAAAAGAATCAAGAGATGAAGCACAAATAATGAAAGGAGACTAAAATACCAAGCTAATACCAAAGAAGCCAATAACTCCATGGGACAGCAAGAAATACTAGAATAAAACTTAAAAGACTGAAAAAAATAGAAAGAAATATAAGTTATGTGCTATGAGAAATCACTGACCGGAAAAACAGGACAAGGAGAGATAATTTAAGAATCACTGGACTCCGTGAAAACCATGATTCAAAAACAAACAAAAAAAAAATGACGCTGAACTAGGTTTTTGCCTTTTTTTTATCCCCAGGATAACGTAGTGCCTGCACATAGTAAGCACTTAATGAATTCTTGTTGACTTACATTGTTACTTAAAGAAATCACAAATAAAAACTGCCCATTTCTATTAGAACCAGAGGTCAAAATAAAGGTAGAAAGAATCCACCAATGACTTCTAGAAATAAACCCCAAAAGAAAAAGTTCTAGAAATGTCTTAGTCCAAATCCATAGCTTTCACTGCAAAGAAAAAAGATTGCGACTAAGGAAGCAATTCAGGTATCAAGAATCAAGAACAATTTGGGCCACACGAGACCTGGCAGTTTCTATCAACAGAAAAGGAACTCTCAGAATACATTATATCAAAAGGCAAAAGATAGAAGCTTATAACAAAGAGTAACTTATCTAGCAAAGCTAAGCATAATTTTATAGAGGAAAAAAGCAGACCTTTAATAGAATAGGGTTCTTTGAAAACATTGGTGATGAAAAAACCAAAGTGGAGTAGGAACATAAAATACAAACACAAGAGTATAGAAAATTCCTAGAGAGGTAAATTTATGTGAGCAATTGGAAGAGACTGTTATAATGATGATGATGATGATAATAATAATAATAGCTAACATTGCAAACCTTGAGTTACATAAAAGTGCTTTACATATATAATTTTATCCTCATAACAACCTTAGGAAGTAGGTGCTGTTATTCTCATTTTACAGAGGAGGAAACTCATGCTAAGAGAGGTTATGTGACTTGCCTAGGGCCACACTGCTAATATGTATCTGAGGCAGAATTTGTATGCAGATTTTCCTGACTCCAAGTCCAGCACTCTGTCTGCTGCACTAATTGCAATGCTAACGTTTTAATAGGAGGAGAAGAAACAAACAAGTGTCCCTTCAGAGCCTTAATATGTGCATTGTCAGGTGAGAAAACCTCAGACCATGGGTGCACCCTTGACCCAAGCCTTTCATTTCCTCCTTCGTGCAGTGTGTCTCTGAGGAAAAGCTGCTTGGGGCCAGGCTGGGCATTTTCCATGTATACCAAAGCAACCACTTCCATTTGTACCAGAACAAGGCATCTACCACCTCCTACTCCCAAATGGGATGTAGAGAACCTTCTGTGCAAAAAAGAGCAAATCTCCCTTTGACTTCAGGCTTCTCTGCATGTCTTTTGAGGGTACAAGTGTGGGACCGTCTCTCAATGTTCTTATACCTGGTTATATCCACCATGTCCCAGTGACTCTGAATTCCTTTAGGTCATCATCCAAACCCCATTCCTTACCCCCTACCACCTGATTCTTCATTTCCATCCCCCTCAATCCTCCCACCCCAAAATTTCATCCTGGTTCTATCTAACCCTTCTATTGTACCCTCTACAATGCCTGTTTCAATAGACAGCAAACTTCCCTTCATTTTAAATTTTGTGTTCTCACAAATCTGCTAGCTTTTACTGAAACCTGGCTTTGCCATAATGGCACAGTCTCCCTGGCTACCCTTTCTAATACTGGTCTGTGCTCACTGGTTGAGGCTGGGGAATTGGAATACTTCTTGCTTCTCTCTGCCACTTCTAGGCACTTCCCCTTCCTCTATCACTTGGTAACCCCTCTGTCTATGAGGTTCATACTATTCCTAAGGGGCAGCTAGGTGGTACAGTGGATAGGGCACCAGTGCAGGAGTCAGGAGGACCTGAGTTCAAATCTCACCTCAGACACTTGACATTCGCTAGCTGTGTGACCTTGGGCAAGTCATTGAACCCCAATTGCCTCATCCTGGGTCATCTCCAGTCATCCTGATGAATATCTGGTCGCTGGATTCAGATGGCTCTAGAGGAAAAGTGAGGCTGGTGACCTGCACAGCCCTCCCTCACTCAAAAAAAAAAAAAGGTCAAGGTCAAGTCATATCATTACTTTTCTGATGGCATGGTCTTCAGCAGTGAAGGACGAACACACACACACTATTCCTATATACCACCCAATCAAAATCCTGTTAGCTGTGTGTCTACAGACCCCTTAGGTCATTCGCCTTCCTTCCTTAGTGAGTTTGAAGCTTACAGTTTTTCTTTCCTTCCCAACTCCTATTAATGTGCATATTGATTCTTCCTCAAATACCCTAACTACTCAGTCCCATAACCTATTTACCTCCCATGAACTCCTTCTCTTCACTTCAGCCACACACAAAGATAGTCATACCCTTGATCTTGCCACCACCATATACACCACCTCCATGTTCAAGAATTATAAAATCCCCTTGTCTGACCATAATCTACTGGTTTTTTACTTCTCCCTCTATCTTCCCTTACATAATCCTCTTCATCCTCACCATGACCTCCATTGTTTGACCCCCCAATTCTCTCCCAGGCCGTCTCCCCTGCACTAGTCATTCTCTCTTCTTCTCCCCATCTTGACTCTTTGGTGAACCAATTCAACTCTACTCTGTCCTTTCTTGAATCCCTAGTCCCCTTATCATTTAGAAGATTACACCCAGTGTTAGCCTTGGGTCACTCCCACCATTCATTGCTGATGTACCTGCACATATACATCATGGGGTGTAGGGTATGTTCAGGGAAGACCAGTATCATTGGTTTGATGGCTGCCAAGCCCTTTTCAGGGCTCTTTCCATATTTGGTGTCTACCTCTTCCACCTAACTCTCACCTGTGGCTCCAAGAAGCTGTAGCATGCGCAGTGGCCACTCTCAGGTAAACCGTTTCAGCAGACGGGCCTAACCAGGTTGAGGGTAACCAAAGCTTCTCAAACTCTGGTGAGTTAGTGGGGTGTCTACCCCAAGCATGTGAAGACTTCTTCATCTGGTGGAATGGGTGGGTGAGAACAATTTGTTCCAACGGCCATGAAGGCAGATAAAGCAGGTGATATGGAGTGCTTAGAGCCTGGTTAGACACCGAAGACACCAAAGTCATCCACTGCATCCTGAGCCATCACCAGCTGTCTTGACTCTGTCGTACTACTGGACTATGATGACTGGAGGAGAGTGGGGCTGATGACTTCGTGCAACTCTGCCTCACTTAAATCCAATTTACGCACGAATCAAAAGACATATGGTAGAGCATTCCGAGCTCCTATTGGTCTGATCAGCCACAGTCGGACACACTGAAATTTCACTTTACAATGGTGATGTCATTTTGGTCCTCTTTGAAGACAAAGGACAACCACCACAACTACCTGTGCGTGTGCTGCTGAATGAAGGTGGAATTATGCAACTATTCTGACTGGGTCCACTGCAAATTTATCATACAACCTCAGCTGGACCCTCAATGCTCTTTTATAATCCTGCCATATTTCCCTTTACTCACTGTCCAATTCTCTGCAATGTCTCTTCCAAATCTTTTCTTCTCAAGCCTCCCATGGCTCCCCCTCCCATGACTTACGCAGTGGAGCATGGAGGCCATTCAACATGAACTCCTTTTCTCCCCTCTTCCTCTTTTCCTATCATTCAAGCACCTTTTGCCATTCTCTCTTCCTTTACCCTTTCTTACATGAGGAAGTGGCATTACTCCTTACCAAAGCTAACCTGTCTTCTTATTTGAGCATTCCCTTTCCATCCCATCTTTTCCAGCAGATGGCCAGTCACCCTGTTATCCCCATTCTTTCTTTCCCTTATTTCTCTCTTTTTACTGACTAATTTTTTACTGCCTACCAATATATCCATGTCTCTTCCCTCCTGAAAAAACCCTCATTTGATGCTTCTATCTCCACTAACTATTCTCACAGATTTCTCTTGCCCTTTGTACCTCAACTAGAAAAGGCTATCGCAATAAATACCTCTATTTTCTTTCCCCTCACTTTCTTCTTTTACCCCTTAAAATCTTGCTTCTAACCTTATTCCATTGAAATTACTCTCTTCAAAGTTACTAATGATCTCTTAGTTGCCAAATCCAGTAGCCTTTTCTCATTCCTTGTTTTCCTTGACCTCTCTGCAGCCTTTGATACTATTGATCACTCTCTATTTCTTGAAATTCTCTTCTCTATAGGTTTTTAGGACATCATTCTTTTTGGTTTTCTTTGCTCCTATCTGAAGTATCCTCTAACTCCTTTGCTGGATCCTCTTCTATATTATACTCACTAACCATAGGTATCCCTCAGGGTTCTGTCCTGTGCCCTCTTCTCCCTCTACACTGCTTCACTTGGAGATCTTAACAGCTCCCATGCATTTAATTACCATCTTTATGCTGATACTTCTCATCTTTCCTTTCCCATTCTGTCTACTGACTTCCAATTTTGCATGATCAACTGCCTTTCAGAAATCTCAAACTGGCTGTCCTAAACTCAGTATATTCAAAACAAAACTCATTATTTCCCTTCCCAATCCTCTTTCTCCTGCCTTTCCTATTACTATAGAGGGCAGCACCATTCTCCCAGTCCTTTAGGTTCACAGCCTAGGAGACATATTGGGTTCGTTGCTATCTCTCACCCTCCATATACAAGCTATTACCAAGGCCTGTTGATTTCACCTTTGCAGCATCTCTTGCATAAATTCTCTTTTCTCCTCTGACACTGTCACCACTCTAGTGCAGGCCCTCATCATCTCATGCCTTAATTATTTTAATAGCCTACTGGTGGGTTTGCCTGCCTCAAGTCTCTTCTGCCTTCAGTCCATCCTTCCTTTAGCTTGTTCTTGTCCAGTTAGTTTTTAAGTCATGTCAGACTTTTTGTGACCTCATTTGGGATTTTCTTGACAAAGATACTGGAGTGGTTTGTCATTTCCTTCTCCAGCTCATTTTATGGATGAGGTAACTGATTGTACCACCTAGCTGCCCTCCACTAAGCTTCTAAAGTGATTTTCCTAAAACACAGGTCTGATCATGTTGTCTCCTACTCAGTAAAGTCTAGTGACTTCCTGTTTTCTCTAGGATCACATACAAAATCCACTCTTTGGTATTCAAAGCCCTTTCTAATCTATCCCCTTTTACCTTTCCAGCCTTCTTACACCTTACCTCCCCCACATATTCTCTGATCCAGTGCCACTAGCTGTTCCGAGAACAAGACACTCCATTTCTCAGCTCTGGGCATTTTCTCTGCCACATGCCTTGAATACTCTCCTTCCATTTGTTTTGACTATTTACCTCCCTAGCTTCCTTTAAGTCCCAACTAAAATCCCATCTTTTACTTGAAGTCTTCTCCCATCTCTCTTTATTCCAGTGCCTTCCCTCTGTGAATTATTTTTCATTTATCCTGTGTATATAGCTTGCTTTGTATATATTTGTTTAAATGTTATCTCCCGTATTAAGTTGTAAGCCCCTTGAGGGCAGGGGCTGTCTTTTGCCTATTTTTATATCCCCAGTGCTTAGCACAGTGCCTGATACATAGTAGGCACCTAATAAATGTTTGTTGATTGATTGATATTGGGAGAGTTAATAAAAACAAGAGAATTTGGGGGTGGATTTCTTCAGTTAAATGAATGAATGAATCATTTATAATTACTTAATTATGTGCAGTGCAGTGTGCCAAGCAATGGAGATACAAACAGAAAAATAAGAAAACTCATACTCTCAAGGAATTCAGCATGTGTTTGGAAGGCTTCATCTACAAGTCAGATAGAAACCTTCCATGGTTCTTAGGCCAATTCTTAATGCCATTTCCACTGATAGAATTATGACAGATTTTCATCCTGAACCCTTTGGCAGTGCTAAGGCCTTTGGTGGCAAAAACTTTCTTTTCAAAGGCCTTCAGAGATGTGACTGTAGCACATCAAGGACTGTGACAAGGCTGTAGCACTTTGTAGGTTGTTTCCCAGGGCAGTGAACTGGAAGCATTGCTTTTCCAAAACTCTTGGGTTCAGGGTCCTGAGCTGTTGCCATCAGGGTCTGAGGAAAGATGGTGGCAAAGGTGGTGGTTGTTTGACTTGCCTGGCATATATTGCCTCCTGTCTTTCTCTTAGAATACACTATTGCTTCCATGAGACTGACTTGCCCTGCCCTTTGTGTGGCAGTAGGTAGGGATAGGGAGCTTCTAAAAGAAGTTGTTTTCCTAGATGATCATTGTGAGTAGGACCAGTGGTTTGGGATATACTGCCACTTCCAGAGTTCTTTTGTTTATAGAAAAGGGGAAAGAGATGGGAAGGTAAAAGGAGAAAGAATGGGGTGGAACTTGGTAATTATGATGTGTAAGAAGAGCATGCAAAGATAGAGGAAGAAGGGGTGGGGGAAAATAGGTGTCAGATGAGCCTCACTCTTTTTTGTTTGAAATAGAAGAGAACTGAATATATGTGCGCATACAAACAGGTATAGGAAAAAAACCACACTCAACAGGGAAATAAGCAGGGATAGGGAGGAAGACACTGTTTAAAAGGAAGGAAAAGCCTGGAGAGGATTGCTATAAGCAAAACAGAATTCCTGTTTCTAAAGTGAAGATTAAAAGGGGAGAAAAGCAAAAATCGGAAGCTAAGAGGATGCCTCTAAGTTGGGGAGTGGTTGAACACATCATGGTATATAATTTCAATGGAATTTTATTCTCCATGAGAAATTGTGGAAAAAAAAATATTTCAGTGAATTCTGGGTATTTAAAACTAGTGCAGAATGAATTTGATAGAACCAGAACAATTTATTTAAGGACAACAACATTGTAAAGGAAAATAGTTTTGAGAAATTTAAGAATTCTTAACCAAATCATTGACCAGCCATTTTTCCAATGTTATTGGATGTTTTCCACCTCCTGACTGAGATGAATTAGACTCTAGCAGGAGAAATATACATCCATATTTAGACATGGCTACTCTGTAGATTAATTTTGTTTGATGTTGCTTATTATGAGGGACTTTTTCCCCATTTAGTTTTTTAATTGGAAGGAAGGTTTAGTGTTAGTGGTATTCTCCCCAGAAGAGGGCCATCAAAAATATTTTTTAAAATTCATGAACACACTTTTAAATAAATGACATTTTACAAAAATGTAAAATACCCAGTTTAACAGGACAAGAAATACAGAATTTAAAGAACCCTATTTCAGAGGAAGAAATGGAACATACTATACATGAAATTCCAAAGGAGGAACAAAAAACCTGTAGGACTAGATGGATTCACAAATTCTATCAAACCGTCAAAGAATAATTCCAATATTATATGGTTTGCAAAGTTAGCAAAAGAAGGGATTCTGCCAAATTCCTCCTATGACAGAACTATAGCTCTGATACATAAACCAGGGAGAGTTAAAACAGATAAAGAAGAACTTTAGACAAACATCCCCAGTGGACGTTGATGGAATATTTTTAAATAAGTTTGACCAATTAGACTAAAACAATATACCACAAAGATTATTCACTATGACCAGGTTGAAATTATGCCAGGAAGGAAGGATTGGTTTAACATTAGGAAAACTATAAATTCAGTTAACTATGTTGATTACAAAATGAACAAAATTACATTATATTGATTTAGAAAAGCTTTTGATGGAATGAAGCATCCATTTCTGTTACAACAACAACAACAACAAAACCAGAAAACATTGGAATAAATGGTCCATTCCTTAAAATTATAAATTTTATGTGTTTGAAACTAAGAGCTACTATTATAAGTAGTAGAGATAAACTAGAATCCCCTCCAACAAAATCAGGAATAAAATAAGGCTGTCCATTGTCACTGCTTCTGTTTGACATAGTGCTAGAAGTACTGGCTATAGCAATGACAGGGAAAAAATTCAGAGAATAAGCAAAGGTAAAGGAGAAACAAAATATCACTTTTCGTTATGATATGATTGTGTACTTACTGCTAAAGAGCCAACCAGAAATTTCCCTGAAACTGACTTCTGCTTCAGAGACAGATGGTGCAGTGGATAAAGCACAGGGCCTGGAGGCAGGAAGTCAAAATTCAAATCAAGCTTCAGATACATCTAGCTTTATGGTCCTGGTCCAGTCACTTAACCTTTGTCTGTCTCAGTTTCCTCAACTGAGGAAAATAAGGATAATAATGGCATCTACCTTTAAGGGAAGTTGTGATCAATAAGATAAAATTTTTGAGAATTTAGCACAGTCCTTGGTACATAATAGACACTTAATAAATGCTTGTTTCCTTCACCCATCAGCTTAAAAGATATAAAATTAATGTACCCAAATAATTACTATGTCTGTATTATAGTGGTAAAACCCAGCAGGAAGGTATAGAAAGAGAAATTCCATTTAAAATAACTAAAGATTATATAAAATACTAAGGAGTTCACTGATGTACACACAAAAGCTGTTTGAATATAGCTACAAACCACTGTTTACAGGAATACAGATCTAAATAATTACAAAACTGTTATTTATGGGTAGAGTCAAGATAATACAAATGACAATACTAACCAAATTAATTATTCAGTGCCAGGACAGTCAGACTACCAGAAAATTAATAATGAAAGCCCCATGGGAGCAAAGAAGATCAAGAGTTTCAAGACAAATAATTAAGAGGTAGCAATGAAGGGGGCCTCGAAGTACCAGATCTGAAACTATACTACAAAGCAGTAATTTTCTTTTTTTCCCTTTTCAATAAAATAGTATTTAATTTTTTCCAACTACATATAAAGACATTTCAACATCCATTTTCTGAAAGATTTTCAGTTCCAAATTTTTCTCCCTCTCTCATTCCCCCTTTCCAAGATGACAAGCAATCTAATGTACATGTGCAGTCATATAAAACAGATCTCCCATTAGTTGTATTGTGAAAGAAGAAACGGAACAAAGGGAAGAAATCATGGGAAAAAACAAAACAAAACAAAAAGTGAAAATAGTACGCTTTGATCTGTATAACTTCTTTCTCTGGATGTGGGTAACATTTTCCATCATGAGTCTTTTGAAAATGTCTTGGATCATTGTATTGCTGAGAAGACCTAAGTTGATCATTGTACAATGTTACTGTTACTGTGTGCAATGTTTTCCTGGTTCTGTTCACTTCACTTACCATCAGTTCATATAAGTTTGTCCAGGTTTTCTGAAATCTGCCTGCTCATCATTTCTTATAACATAACAGTATTATATTACATTCTTATGCCATAACTTGTTCAGCCATTCCTCAGTTGATGGGCATCTCCTCACTTTCTAATTCTTTGTCACAAAAAGAGCTGTTATAAATATTTTTGTACATGTAGGTCCTTTTCCTCTTTGTAATAATCTCTTTGGGATACAGACTTAGTTGTGATATTGTTGGATCAGAGGGTTTGCACAGCTTGATTTCCCTTTGGGAATAGTTTAGATTGTTCTCTGGAATGGTTGAATCACATCAGACCTACACCAACAATGTGTTAGTGTCCCAACTTTCCCACATCTTCTCCAGCATTTATCATTTTCTTTTTCTGTTATATTAGCCAATCTGATATGTGTAAGTTAGCACCTCAGGGTATTTTTAATTTGCATTTTTCTAATCAGTAATGATTTAGAGCATTTTGTCACATGGATATAGATAGCTTTGATTTCTTCATCTGAAAATTGCCTGTTCATATCCTTTGATCAATTGGGGAATGATTTGTATTCTTAGAAATTTGACTCAGTTCTCTTTATGTTTGAGAAATGAGACTTTTATCAGAGACATTTAATGTAAAAACCGTTTCCCAGCTTTCTCCTTTCCTTTGAGTCTTTGTTGCATTGTTTTTGTTTGTACAAAAACTTTTAAATTTAATATAATCAAATTTTTCCATTTTTCATTTTGTAATGCTCTCTGTCTTGTTTGGTCATAAGTTCTTCTCTTCTCTATAGATCTGACAGGTAAACTATTCCTTGCTCTCCTGATTTGCTTATAGTATTACCCTTTACATCTAAATCATGTACCCATTTTGAACTTATCTTGGAATACAGTGTGAAATGTTGGTCTCTACCTAGTTTCTGCCATACGGTTTTCCAATTTTCTCAGCAGATTTTTGTCTGCTAGTGAGTTCTTATCTCAGAAGCTGGAGTCTTTGGGTTTATCAAGCAATATATTACAATAGTGTTTTGTGTACCTAATCTATTCCACTTGATCTACCACTCTTATTTTTTAGCCAGTACCAAGTAGTTTTGATGATTCCAAAGCAGTAATTTTCAAAACAGTTTGGTGCTATTAAAAAAACAGACCAATGGAACAAATTAGGTATATGACATACAAAAAGAAGCAAATAAATCTAGGAGCTTGTGTTTGTCCTTCATTTTTGTTTCATTTTATTTTTTTATTTAAGTTTTCAACATTCATTTTCAAAAAATTTTGAGTTCCAAATTTTCTTCCCATTTCTCCCCTCCCCCACCCCAAAATGCCGAGCATTCTAATTACCCCTATCACCAATCTGCCCTCCCTTCTAACATCCCTCCCTTCCCTTATCTCCATCTTCTCTTTATCTTGTCCTGTAGGGCAAGATAAATTTCTGTACCCCATTACCTGTATTTCTCATTTCCTAGTTGTATGTAAGAACAATACTCAACAGTTGTTCCTAAATTTTGAGTGCCAACTTCTCTTCCTCCCTCCCTCCCCTCCATCCCCACTGGGAAGGCAAGCAATTCAATATAGGCCATATCTGTGTAGTTTTGGAAATGACTTCCATAATAGTTGTGTTGTGTAAGACTCACTATATTTCCCTCCATCCTATCCAGCCCCCCATTTTTTCTACTCTCTCTTTTGACCCTGTCCCTCCCCAAGAATGTTGACTTCTAATTGCTCCCTCCTCCCATTACCCTACCTTCCATCATCGCCCCCATCCTGCTTATCCCCTTCTCTCCCACTTTCCTGTATTGTAAGATAGGTTTTCATACCAAAATGAGTGTGCATTTTATTCCTTCCTTTAGTCGAATGTGATGAGAGTAAGCTTCATGTTTTTTCTCTCACCTTCTCCCTTTTTTTCTCCACTGAAAATTCTTTTACTTGCCTCTTTTATGAGATAACCTGCCCCATTCCATTTCTCCCTTTCTTCTCCCAATATATTTCTGTCTCACCCCTTAATTTCATTTTTTTAAGATATGATCCCATCCTATTCAACTCATCCTGTGCTCTCAGTCTCTCTGTCTCTCTCCCTCTTTCTATGTGTGTGTGTGTATGTGAGTGTGTGTAATCCCACAAACTACCCAGATACTGAAAAAAGTTTCAAGAGTTACAAATACTATCCTTCCATATAGGAATGTAAATGGGTGAACTTTAGTAAGTCCCTTATGATTTCTCTTTGCTATTTACCTTTTCATGCTTCTCCTGATTCTTGTGTTTGAAAGTCAAATTTTTTTTTCAGCTCTGGTCTTTTCATCAAGAATGCTTGAACGTCCTCTATTTGATTTAAAGACCAATTTTTCCCCTGAAGTATTATACTCAGTTTTGCTGGGTAGGTGATTCTTGGTTTTAGTCCTAGTTCCTTTGACTTCTGGAATATCATATTCCATGCCCTTTGATCCCTTAATGTAGAAGCTGCTAGGTTTTGTGTTATCCTGATTGTATTTCCACAATACTTGAATTGTTCTTTCTAGCTGCTTGCAATATTTTCTCCTTGACCTTGACCTTGACCTGGGAACTCTGGAATTTGGCCACAATGTTCCTGGGAGTTTCTTTTTTTGGATCTCTTTCAAGAGGTGATCAGTGGATTCTTTCAATATTTATTTTGCCCCCTGGTTCTAGAATCTCCGGGCAGTTTTCCTTGATAATTTCATGAAAGATGATGTCTAGGCACTTTTTTTGATCATGGCTTTCAGGTAGTCCCATAATTTTTAAGTTATCTCTCCTGGACCTATTTTCCAGGTCAGTGGTTTTTCCAATGAGACATTTCATGTTATCTCCCATTTTTTCATTCTTTTGGTTTTGTTTTGTGATTTCTTGGTTTCTCATAAAGTCATTAGCCTCCATCTGTTCCATTCTAATTTTTAAAGAACTGTTTTCTTCAGTTAGCTTTTGAACCTCCTTTTCCATTTGGCTAATTCTGCTTTTGAAAGCATTCTTCTCCTCATTGGCTTTTTGAACCTCTTTTGCCAATTGAGTTAGCCTATTTTTAAAGCTGTTATTTTCTTCAGCATTTTTTGGGATCTCCTTTAGCAAGGTGTTGACCTGCTTTTCATGATTTTCTTGCAACTCTCTCATTTCTCTTCCCAGTTTTTCCTCTACCTCTCTTACTAGATTTTCAAAATCCTTTTTGAGCTCTTCCATGGCCTGAAACCATTGAATATTTATTTTGGATGTTTGGGGTACAGAAGCCTTGACTTTTATGTCTTTCCCTGATGGTAAGCATTGTTCTTCCTCATCTGAAAGGATGGGAGAAGATATCTGTTCACCAAGAAAGTAACCTTCTGTAGTCTTATTTTTTTTCCCTTTTTGGGCATTTTTCCCAACCAGTTACTTGACTTTTGGGTCCTTTGTCAAGAGTAGGGTATACTCTGGGGATCTATAAGATCCCAGTTCCTCCAAGGTGGCACAATCAAATGTGTACACTGGTCTGGGAGCAGAGAGAGATTTTTGTGTCCAGAATCTTAGCAGAGGTTCCTCTTCACAATCACCTGGCCTCCAGTTCCACCAAGCCAGCACTGGGGGCTGAGATTCAGATAAGCTGCAGGGGCAGGGCCGCCATTCAGTGTGAGATAAAGATCAGCTGCTGCATGGCCTCTACCCAGGGCTGAGGTAAGAATCAGCTGCTCAGTGCCCCCCGGGGTTTTATGATCCACCTATGGATGTGGGCTGCTGTAGGAGCTGCTGTGGGAACTGCTGCCTCCTGCCCTATGTGGCCTCTGCAGTCACTGCCTGAGGCTGGAGCTGTGGGAAGGCCCTTCGCTCTTCTCAGCCAGCTGAAAAAACCCTCTCACTGACCTTTGGTGCCTGTGGGTTGAGGGAATCTGTGAACCGAGGCTACTGTGACTAGAGATTCCACCCCCGAGCCCTGTTCGTATCCTCCTCCCAGAGCACAGCTGGGCTGCATGGCCAAGGCTTGGCTGAGCTCTGCTCCGCGTTTGGTGCGACAGATGTTTTTTGTCAGCCTTTCAGGTCATCCTGGCCTGGAAATCTCCTCCACTGTTGTTCTGTGGCTTCTGCTGCTGTAGAATTTGATGAGAGTCTTTCTTTACAGGTATTTTATGGGCTGTGGGGGGAGAGCTGTCATATGTGTATCTTTCTACTCCACCATCTTGGCTCCACCCTCTATAACTTTCTGTTCTTCATTTTCAAAGAGGACCATAATCTAGTATCTTAGTATTCAGGAAACACAAACATTTCAGCTACTAGGATAAGGATGCACTATTTGAAAAAAACAGGTAGGAAAATTGCAGAGCAGTATGAAATAAATTAGATTTAGACCTCACACCTCATACCAGGGTAATCTCCTAATGGATATGTGATGTAAATATAAATAGCCACATCATAAACAAATTAGAGAAACATGGAGAAAATTATCAGAGCTATGGATAGAAGAAAATTTCATGAGCGAACAAGGGATAAAGAGGATCATAGAAGATAAAATTGAAATAAGTTTTGTACAAACATTCAATAAAAAAAGGAAACCATTGAGTGGGAAAAAATCTTTGTGGCAAGTTTCTTTGATAAAAGTCTCATTTCTAAGATGTATAAGGAACTGTTTCAAATTTATAAAAATTTTTAAGAAGGAGAGATTTATAAGAATAAGAGTCATTCCCCAATTGATAAGTGGTCTAAAGGCTATGAATAGGCAATTCACAAGGGAATAAATCCAAGCTATCTATAGTCATGTGAAAAAATGCTCCAAATCACTGTGGGGTGGGGTGGGGGTGGTACTGTTACAAATGTGTAATGTTACACGTACTTTTCAGTTTTATATATCATTATATCAGTTTTACTTAAATATTTTGTTATAAGACCACTCGATGTAGAGATAATCTGTAAATATTTGTAGTATAAAATCATTTAAATTTAAAAATTAAAATGTGTTGGAATGTCTTTCCTAATTACCTTCTCACTACTTCACCTTCACTCATTTCCCACCCTGCCTGATAGTGTGTTGATTTTGTTGTTGTTTGCTTTAGAATTTGAAACAGACTTTGTGTGTCCCTATTGGTTCTTGCCATTGGTAACAGGATAGTTGCCATGGCAATGGGTCTTTCAGCTCTAGTTGCTGGAACCTTCCTGTCAATAAGGAAGGGGAGGGGCCAGAGAGTTTGATGATTGGCTGCTGGGTGGTTCTCCCGAGTTGAGTATGGGGACCATGAGGAAACTTGATGCATTTTCTGTGCAGTGTAGAGTAGCTCCAGGGCCACCATCTCCCCAGCTCAAAGGGATTGGGACCCTGAGGCTTTCCCTTATCCTCATTGGACATTTTTCCGTTTGGAGGCTCAATAAATTGTTTAAACATTTAAAAATAAGAAATTCAAATTTGAAAACGTATAATTTTAAAAATTAAAATGAATATACTTTTAAAAAAACATGAAATGGAGGCTTAGAATTTCATATAAAGTCTTTTTTTGTATTTTACTCTGTATATGGTTATGCTTTTTTTTTGATGTTTGAGTGCAGAATAGGAAAATTAAACTTGATAAAGCTTATTATGCTAATATAAATAATTTCTAACATAATAATTCACCATTTTCATGACCTGGTACATTTACTTTAAGGTTACTGAAGAGCACATTAACATTCAAATAGAGCACATATTTATTGGAGTAACAAATTTGTGTCGATATTTTGTGTATACCGTTTCTGCTACTGTATATTCTGGGTTCTATTACCACAGCTTTTGCTATTTGACCATTATCCTAAGGGTTCTTATATTTTCCATTCCTCTAACAGAATGATCTCTGAAATGGAAGTTGTGGTCTGACCCCATGTAGTATGTGATTTTTACTTGAAAGACTGGGATGGGACACATTCCCTACATGCTGTTTGTGGGACTTATTTCCATCACAGTCATACCTACTTTTTCCATCCCTTCCTTCTGCTGTGCAAGTTCCCAAACTCCCAGATGAAATGTTGGCCCCTCTGGATAATTATAACTGCTGTAAGGCCCTAAGTAGCAGGTTTAGGGAAAGACTACGAAGTACACAGAATTTCAAAACCTGACTAAAGTAGGGTCAGGAGAGAATTTGGAACCTTGGCAGAGGAGATAGGAAGAGAGAATTTCTAGATGTTAGCAAGGAAGCATAACTCCAGGATAAGAGAATTAGAGTCTTACATGTACATGTCTGTATACATAGACACATATGTATACACATTAGAATATCATCTTTCAAATTATTTGAATTTTAAATGATCTGTCTTATTAACTTTTTTTCAGTGCTGATGAAATCATTGTAAAGATGAATGGTAGCCAGCTGACACAGAGATACCTGGAGAAACATGGATTTGATGTGCCTATTATGGTTTCCAAAATAGATGATCTAGGACTTAGACTCCCTCCACCAACTTTTTCTGTTATGGATGTGGAACGTTATGTAGGTATGAACTTTACACTAAAATTTTAAAATACCCCAGGGGAAGATGCGGCATAAGTGAAAATGATTAATGTCCTAGTGTTTGGAATAGATAAGAATTTTTATATAGCATAGATTTACTAAATTTTAGGTCATTAGAATATATTTATATACATAATACAACACAGACACACAGACACACAGACAGACACACAGACAGACACACACAGACAGACACACAGACACACAGACAGACACACACACACACAGACACACACAGACACACACACACACACACACAGACAGACACACAGACACACAGACAGACACACACACACACACACACACACACACACACACACACACACACACACACACACACCCACCCTCCTTGCTCACGATATGTACCTAATAAATGCTTAGTGACATGCAGGATGGCAACCAGAATTGAGGCAGAAGAAATAGATCTTTTGTGAACTTCCTGATCAGACTTTCTTAAGTATTGCCTTATTCTTTCACTTTAACAAGCCCAATTTTACAATGAGCTTGTGAAATGCACTTATATTTTAGTATCTATTTTAATCTAGTCACCTCTCTCAATGAAAAGAGGAACCATCTATCATCATCCAGTTATTTTTTCTTTAAAGAACCTTGTTTAAAGAGAAGATACTATTAAAATTTTTTTAAAGTTATATGTATACTTAGTAATGAATGATTCAGCAGAATCACATGCCATATATATATATATATGTGTATATATATATATGTGTATATATATATATACACACACACACACACATATACATACAGAGAGAGAGAGAGAGAGCACATTTTCTGAAAGTCTTTGTACAATCTTAGTGCATTAACTAGGGGATGTAGGAAGATAACTCTCTTTGGAACTTACAGACTTAGAATCATAGAACTTTAGAGCTAGAGAAAGCCTTTAGAAACCATGTGATACACTTTCATTTTATTGATGAAGAAACTGAATGTAAGGTCATAGATCTAGAGTTGGAAAGGACCTTGATGGTCATATAGTCCAACCCCTCCATTGTATAGATGAAGAAACTGAAGGCTAGAGAGGTCATATGACCCAGTGGCAGAGCCAGGATTCAAACCAAATTCTCTGACTCCAAATCCTTTGATCTTTTCATTATGCAGCACCATTTTGGCCTGTCTTTGTAAACAAATCTAACAGTTTTCCTCTACGTGTGTGTGTTTTGCTTTTCTGCTTTTGAATTTTAAACTTGAAAGCATGGGCGTAGGAATATCTTATAATACATGTAAGAAGTTTTATATATAACATTAATTAATAGCAAAAAGTTGTTTAGTTTGACTTAAAAAAATCAAAACCTAGAAAATATTCTTGTTAGTGCTACAAAGTTTTTTAGATGACTTGGTGGTCAGCCCAAATTAATTCAGGTTTTAAAAAGTATTTTAAGCATTTTTTGGTAACTCTTTCCTCAAAATTAGACTGTGATTTCTTTCCATAGGTGGTGACAAAGTAATAGATGTCATTGATGTGGCAAGGCAGGCAGACAGCAAAATGAAGCTTCACAACTATGTTAAGTACTTCATGAATCCTAACCGTCCAAAGGTGTTAAATGTGATCAGCCTCGAGTTTTCAGACACAAAGTGAGTAGTTTTAGACAGTTTGGTTTAGGGGTTGCTAATGGGAGGAAGTGTAATTTAATAGTAAACTAAGTATGGTAATAAGCACACTCAGTCTTCAAAAATTTAAGATGGTGATGTTATAAGTTTTGTTTTGGAGTAGTATGAAAATTTTTGAAGTAATTCCTTTTAAAGTTTGATTATAATTATAGTTATATTTGAGGTCAAATTATTTAGAGTTGTTGGTAGGGGAGGGACATTATTGTTGATAAGTTTTCAATTTTATGTTTCTTTTTTAAAGGATGTCAGAATTGGTGGAAGTTCCTGATATCGCCCGAAAACTTTCTTGGGTGGAAAATTACTGGCCAGATGATTCAGTCTTCCCTAAGCCATTTGTCCAGAAATATTGTCTGATGGGAGTTCAAGACAGCTATACAGACTTTCACATTGACTTTGGTGGCACTTCAGTTTGGTACCATGTTCTCTGGGTGAGAATGGGTGGCATGCACTCTTAAAGTTCATTGACATTTCAAATATTTGTATGTAGTAGAATTTTTGTGCTTTGCAGAGGGATATTGCTATTTTAGTCCTCTTTAATTGTGTCTCCTATTTACTTAAAGAATCATTTAATAACACCAATAAATTGTTTTTCATTTGCCTAGACTGAGAAGAAAAATTAGGAAATAAGCCAATGGATGGAATCGGAAGTTCATCATCTCATCTTTCCTTGAAAAGTAGTTCTTTCCTATGTGTCTTCTTTTTCCTTTGTTTTTTTTAGGTTACAGTTTTTCCATCTCAAGTGGAACAACGATATATCCAGTTGTGGGTGGACTCCACTATAGAGTCATGTTATCTAACCTTAACTATCTCCTATTTTTATTGTCTTCTGATCCATTCCTTATCATACTCTCTCTAATAGCTATTTCATACTTTCTCTTCTCTTTCAGTTCCTTTCTACTTCTTTTATTTCCCTCAAATGACCTGGCTTTCTACATTACTAAGGTTAAAATCACCTGTAGTAATCTCTCATGTTCATTCTTAAAGTTTTAAGGGACTTCGATGCTAGGTCCAGGTGACCTATACTCTAAAATATTAACAACTCTCTATCACTGATATTTCAAAGGTCAAGGAGACTGTAGCTCTTCCTGGTTATGTTATGCTAAATGGGGGCTTTTGTGGTGTGTGGTGTTCCTGGTTCAGTCGCAGTCATAGGACTAGAAAAGGAAAAAAGTTACTTTAGTTAAAACAAAGAGAATCCCAATGTATTCTAGAATGTAATATAAAAAGGGGATGACAAATAAATATTAAGAAAAGATAATGATGATTTACAAAGAACCAGCATCATTCATTACAAATAGGTTATTATTCAATTAACAAGTATTTAGTATGTGCCAAGAATACAAAGAAAAAACAAAATCAATCCCTGCCCACAAGGAGCCTACATTTTAATGGAAGCAACAACACATACAAAGATGATACAGAGTAGATGGAAAGTGGCCTTAAAAGGGAAGGCTGGCAACTGTGGGGACTGGAAAACTCTTCCTTCAGATTATGGTACTTGATTTGGGTCTTGAAGGGAGCCAAGGATCCTAGAAAGCTGAGGTAAGGAGGGAGAATATTTCAGACACTGGGGGCAGCTTTTGAAAAGGTACAGAGATGAGGCAGATGTCTTTTGTGAGGAATGCCAAGTAGGTAGTATGGCAGGACCTTAAAGTGGATAGAGAGGAATGTCTTAGAACACTTGAAAGGTAGGAAAGGGCCAGGTTTTGAACAGTTTTAAATGCCAACTGGATGACTTTAAGTTTGAACCCAGAGGGAAATAAAAATAGTATGGTTAGACCTATACTTTAGGAAAATCCATGGGAGGGTAGATTAGAGTAGTGGTAGACTTAAAGCAGGTAATCAGAAAGTTTTAGCAGAATCATCTCATTTATTTTTTTAAAAAAACAAGGTTCTTAGACTTGGAAATGCTAGATTTTGCAAAGTATTGACAAGTCTCGCATGCTTTCCCGGTAGACAAGAGGGATAAATGAGAGCCAGATAATTTAGAACTGAGGGAATAGCCATCCCAAAAGAATTGTCATTAGTGATTTGATGGCACTTTGGAAAAAAGTACCTCAGAAATCTGTGCCCAGCCCTTTGATGTGTGTGTGTGTGTGTGTGTGTTATGTTTCTGTGTTATAAGAATAAAAGTATAGTCTCAAGTGGGGACATCAAGATGGTTGGCTAGAGTCTCTGGGAGGAGGTAGCCAGAGAAGAGGGAGAAGTATAATATGGCTGGGGTTTTCCTGATAACAGAGTTAGGAAAAACTTACAGATTTAAAAAATGAAATGCTCTGCCTTGCAAAGTAGTGGAGTCCTCACTATGGGTCTTGAAACAAAGACTAGATGACCAGTTTGGTGGGAGGTAAGATATTGTGGAGGAGATTGTCATTCAGGTATGGCCTGGAATGGATGGCCTCTGAATTCCTTCTGACTGAGGTTCTGTGATTCTGTTTTGTAACTCATTTGAAATGCAATTTAAGAACTAGAATGTATTTTATTGACTGGTGCAGTTTCTTTATTTTGTCAATGAATTAATAGGAAAAATAGGTTAAGTACTTTGCGCTTTGCCATGTTTAGTAGACTTAGACCCTAGGACTTGGGATTCTTGACTCCCAATTTGATAACTTCCACTTAAATCCTTTTTGGCCAACCACAAACCTCTTCAGTACCCCCTGGTTACTGCGTGATGCCTCAACTGTTTTTGATGGCATTCTAAAACCTTATATCCTATAGCTTGTCTTTTTTACCCCACTCTTCCCAAACCAAAACTGACAGCTCCTCTTTTTCCCCATCTTGTATTTGTTGTTTGGGTGTAATGTTGGAATAATTGCCTCATTGCCCAGAGCAAGATCCGGCCTGGTAATCCAATGGGGTGGGGCAGGACTGCCCATTCAAATAGCTCCTTCCTTCCTTCCTTCCTTCCTTCCTTCCTTCCTTCCTTCCTTCCTTCCTTCCTTCCTTCCTTCCTTCCTTCCTTCCTTCCTTCCTCCCTCCCTCCCTCCCTTCCTCCCTTCCTTCCTTCCTTCCTTCCTCTCTTGCTTCAAACTGACTCAACTGCAAACCTGGATTTTTTTTCTTCTGAATCCTCTTAAGTTTTCTGTAGTGTCCTGTTCACTTTTTGTTTGTTGCTTGAATCTGCCCACAAGAACCAAAGTCATTGTTGCTAGGTCTCTGACCCCTGTTACAAATGGTAGAGACTGAGTGGCCGATGCAGTCATAGCTGCATACGTAGGTATTACATATAAATATTCTGTACGATTGGGTTGTAGTTCCTTGAAGTTGAGGTCAGCCTTAAATTCACTGACAGTGTTTAGGATTGCTGCTTGTGAAACTCCTGGAAAACTACTTATTGATGATATTCTTGGATCAAAGACTTAGTCCTGGTTTTGCTTCTTTGTATCTATTTGAGAATGGTTGTAGTAACTTTAAAGAAGCTCACATGGGTTAACAGTTATTGATTAAGCATTTGAAATATGCTTTTCTATGCTTAAAAAAAGATTAGAGTATCTAATTTGGTTCTTGCTAATGAAAATTTAAATTAATTTAGGGCAAATATTAGGTTGTAGGTTTTTATTTTTATAAGGAATCTTATTTTCTCTTCATAGGGTGAGAAGATTTTTTATTTGATAAAACCAACAGATGAAAATTTAGCCCTCTATGAATCCTGGAGTTCATCTGTCACCCAAAGTGAAGTGTATTTTGGTGAAAAAGTGGATAAATGCTACAAGTGTGTTGTGAAACAAGGGCACACTCTCTTTGTTCCGACAGGTAAGTTTTTCACCTCCTCCACAATTGATTTATAGTGATTCAAACAAAGGGTCTTTCAATTTTTGTAATGACATGAATAAACTTAGCCTGTTATGGCCTCAGCCTGGAATTTGCCTCTGGTACCCTGCTAAGGGCTCCACATATAATACACACTAATCCTGGTGCTGTGTTTCAGTACCATCCTTTGTCATCCTCAACCTCTGATTGGTCCTAACTCTGCAGAGAAAAACCTGGATCTTTAATATTCACGTTATACCAGGTACCAAGATCCTGAGATGGACATAGTATTGATCACTGGCCTTCCCTGTACAGTTAGGAACAGGTGTCAGGTGGGTGAGTTTGGGGTACGGCGTTGGTGCTTTGTGTGGCTCTCTGATTCTGTTGCCTGACTAGGATGGCAACTCTGAGTATCACTGTCGTCTTGTTTGTGGTAGCTCTTTGCAGTCATGGAACACAAAGCAGTATATAACTATAGCTTTTGTGTCTCTGCCCACCTTCTTTTTAGAGAAGGGGCATTGGATGCCTTGAACAAACAGTAAGCATTTAGAAGAGATGAATGTAGACCAAACCTGACTCTCCACCTCTTCTTGGTCATCTCTGCTGTGTTCCTGGTTCAGGCTCAGATGGAATGTGGACAATGGTCATCACTGGTACAGAGATCTTTTAGGGGATGAAGAGGTGGGGATTTGGGGGAGAAGAAGGAAGCATGTGACCCATCCCAGCTCATTGATAATTTTTTTTTTTTTGTAAATCTGGCGTCAGTGTTTGGGGCCTAAAGTCTGTTTGAAGATCACTCAGGTCTTAATTCAGGTAGAGCATAGAAAGGCTTGTAGAACTATGTTAAGATCAGCTGCCAAGGAATCTGTAAAGGAGGGTCCTAGGAAGAAAGTGGTTAGTGATCACAGGAGACTTCTAGTTGTATCCTAGAAAAAACATTGGACTGGGAATAAGGAGACTTCATTTCTAATTGTGACTCCTTCCAACTAGATGTGTAACTTTGGACAAGTCACACCTTGGTATATTAGAGAGAGAGCTGGGTGTAGTGGGAAGGAGTCATAAGACCCAGGTCCTAGGCTTGGTTCCACTACTTATTAACTGCGTGTCCTTAGGCAAGTCACTTCTATTATGAGTGTTGGTCCCCTCATTGAGGAATTGAATTACATGGTTTCTGACTTCTTTTCTAACTGCATTGTACAGTTCTCACTGAACCTCAGTTTTCCGTATCTAACACATGAGCACTGGACTAAATGACCTCTAAGGTGCCTGCTAGCTCTAAAATTCAGTCATTTCTCAATATTCACCTCTCTAACAAGCCTCAACTCGCTAGTTGTGAGCTATTTTGGTCTTATTTTCAATCTGTTCGGTCTTGGATCAGTGACCCACCCCTTCAGTAAAACCCTCTCTTACACACTTTAGCTATTTGCTCTGGTAGCCTGTCTGCATTGTCATTCTACCTAAAAGGAACACTCCTCTCCCTTAGCTTAGTCTGTGCTCCTTCCAAAGCCTATGTACTGCTTCTTTGTCTTGAGTTCTCTGAGCACTCCAACTCTACCTCCTTTTGGCATTTATGTCATTCCTCTCTTAGAACGTAGCTGTTCTATATATTTCTTGTATCTCATCAAGCTCCAAGTATCTTGAGAACAGGATCTATGTAGAAATTATCTTGGTGTCCTTAGGTCTAGCCCAATGCCATTGTATGTAGTGGGAACTTAGTAAATGTTTAGCTTTGGGACCTTGGGCAAGTCACAGCCTGGTGTAGCATGGGAAGTAGCCTGGTATATAAATAGAATTGAAATTGAATGAGAAATAGGGGAATAGTTACTGCCACAATCACACCAAACCTCTAGTGGCACTCTGTTGCTTTTGGCTTTCTTGGTCTAAGTGTGGATATGCCCCATTCCTCTTAATCTGCCAAAGCTGATTTTTCAGGAGGAACTTTATAAGTTCCCTTATAATAATATAATAACTCTATAATGTAAAAATAAGACAATATAAATGCACAGAATGACAGATTACAGAGCACAGATTTATAGAGCAGAGGTAACTCATCTAGCTATTGACTGGCTTTGGCACATATTAGGCCTCATTCAGGTTTGATGTTGCAATGAAATGAGCACTTTGTCATTCAAGTTAACAAAAAGCAGTTTGCTTAACCGTAACATAGAGAGAATATTCACCAAACAAGATACTCTCCTTTTAGCTTGGGTAGGCAGCTGACAGCTGTCCCCTCCTCCCCAATCTCCATATAGAAAAATGTGATTACTCTCATGGTCTTCAGGTGTCCATCAGGTCTGAAGGGCACTGACTTCATGTGAGTAGGCCTTTTTATGCCCTTATGGGACCAGGAAACAGGAAAGCCACATCAGTATGGTCAGAGACTCTAGGTCTAGCCTCATTAGTAGCCTATAGAGCAGATAGCTTAATTCCTTAAAGCTTATTTAATTCATTTCAGTCTGGTCTAAGGGCTAATTGTCAAACCCAACCATGCGTTTCCTGATTCAATTACAAATTCTACCTGGTACCCTTCTCGAAGGATGACTTACCAGAACTGTATCATTGTAATATCATAATATTCAGTATGTAACTCTATATAATAGAGATGTATTTTCAAATAATGTTAAATATTACATAAAAAAATTAGAACATTCAGTAATAAGTTTCCTCCAGTAATAACAGGAAGGTCATAAAGGTCATTTTCTTCACAAAGTCAGTGCACTGGCTAATGCCTGTAAGTATCTGTGTCTCTCTTTTCTCCTTTCTCTGAATTGTGTTAGAGGAACATTGAGCTCTGCAATAGATGTGACCAATCTGAAGAGTGCAGTGTTACTCTTTAAATGTTTTTTGAGCCATGTTTATATATTTGTGACTAGTCAATTGACAATCATGTTTCCTTCCTCCAAAGTCTTCTCATATCTATGATAAGCATCCCCAGTTCCTTCAGTCTGATATAGTTAAAATTCACTCTCCTTTGTGCACCTTCCACCTTGTCAATGTACCTTGTAAAATCTGGGTTGTAAGATGAGGACACAATCTTACCGTGTTCTGATCAACTTTTAGAGTATATTGGGGCTATTATATCCCTTGTTGTGGAAGCCATATTTCTCAAATGCAGTATAAGGATATATTAGGTTTTTGGTAGCACATTCTGCTTTTGAATCATTGAGCTTACATTCTTCTAATACACATCAGTACCACTCTAATCAAGTTATTGGTCTTAGTTTCAGTTATTTTAGCACTGGTCAAATTATAATAGATAAGCACATTCAGGACTATAATATTTAATCAACCAGTCAAAATTAAGTGCCTCCTACATGTCAAACACTCTGCTTAGTTTTGAGGTTACAAAGACAGAAGTAACAGTGCCTGTCTTCAAGAAGCTTACTTTTTTTCTTCTTTTTTTCCAAAGCAAAAGGCATATAATGAAACTCAAGGTGCATAAGCCCTTCATAAATGTTAGCTGTTGTCATCCTCATTATTATTACCACATAAAAATGAATTTAATCAAGTAGCAAACATTGTACCCCAACACAAATGGCTGTCATCTCCCATTTCCCAGGAGAGTACCATTAAACTTCCCATTTAATCTTCCTGTGAAGGCACTTACCTTCTAAAGAGGGAAGCAATGTGTTTATATTTAACTGTATACAGAATATATATAGTTTGTGGACAGGAAGCACTAGTAACTCATAGGATCAGGAAATGCTTCATGGAGAAGGTTGTATTTGAGTTGAATCTTGAAGGAAACCAGAGATTGCAAGTGGTAGAATCAATCAACTTGTATTAAATGCCTACTATGTGGCAGGCAGTATGCTAAGCACAGTGCTAAGTCCTAGAAGTGAAGTAGTGTATGTTCTAGGCATAAGGGATAGGCAGGGCAAAAGCATGAAGATGGGAGAAGGAGCATTTTATGTGCAGAAGTGCAACTAGCTAAGTTTGGTGTGATTGTGGAATTTCTGGAGGAGAGTGTTGTGTAAAGAGATTGAAAAAGTAGCAAGATTGTGAAAAGTTTAGATGCTAGAGAAGTTCATATTTCATCTTCAGGTAATAAGGAGTCACTGGAGTTCATCAGTTGGTGATTGACATGGTCAGACCTGCACTTTAGGAAGATCACTTTGATGGTTGTGCAGAGGATAAATTGGAGTGGGGAAAGATTTTAGACAGGGGAATCAAATAAGAGTCTACTGCAGTAGTCTAGGTTTGAGATAATGAGGGCCTGAACCAGAGTGGTGGTTGTATAAATGGAGAAAAGGGGACTGATATAAGAGATGTTGTAGAGAAAGAAATGATATGATTTGCAGACTGATTAGATAGGTGAGGGACATCAAATTTGCAAACCCAGGTGACTTGGAGGTTAGTGGTACCCTCAGCAGTAATAGGAAATGACATTGAGTTTTGTTTTAGACTTACTGAATTTGAGATGCTTATAAGACATCTTGTTGGAAATATCTACAAGGTGATTGGTGATGGTTAGGACTGGAATTCAGGAGACAGTCCAAGGCTGGATATATAGTTTTGGATGTCATCTTCATAGAGATGATAATTGAACCCATGCAAGTTCATAAGGTCACCAGATGAGAGAGTATAAAGAAGAAAGAGGAGAGGGCACATAGCAGAGCTTTGGGGTAGACTGGCAGGCAGTTATTGTGTCATGATATGAATGTTGAGTTAGAGAAAACTGAGTAGTGGTCATACAAGAGAGAGGAATGTCATGAAAACCCAGAGGGGGAAATAGTATTCAGTAGGAGAGTGTAGTCAATAGAATCAAATAATGCAGATGGTTTAGAGCAGTTTTAACTTCTTTGTGTCATGGATTCCTTTGGCAATCTGGTGAAGCCTGTGGACCCCTTCTCAGAGTCATGTTTGTTCCTTCATTCATCATTGAAAGAAATGCTAAATTTCAGTTAGACATTAGTGAAAATAAGAAGGTCATTTTTTTCCTGTCGAAATATATTGACCCCCTTAAAATTTTCCATTTACTCCTTGGGAATCTGTGGGGCCCTAGGTTAAGAATCTGTGGTCTAAAAAGAGATTGAGAAAAGGCCATCAAATCTGGCAAAACTTCCATGGCAAGAGAAGGGAGGTATACTGTGTACTTTACTATTAATAGCCCTGTGAGGAATCAGGAGGTGAATCAGAGGTCTAATGTCTTTCATTGTTGTTTTCCTTTACATTATTGTGGTCATTGTGAAAATTGTTCTTTTGAGTCTTCTTGCATCATGCTACAAATGTACAGGTCCTAAATTTCTTGAATTCTTCAATCAATCAGCAAGTATTTATTAAGTACCTGCTTTATGAAACACCTTGTCTAGGCCCTGGGATACAGATTTGAAGAATGAAACAATCCCTACACCCAAGGAATTTTCATTCCAGTGGGAGAGACAAGTACATATAATGATGGCATAAATATGAAGTGAATCAATATAAATATATACACAGTAGTCAAATGCAACATCTTTTAGAAAGAGAGAGCCCTAGTGATTGGGGAGTCAGGAAAAGCTTCATTGCAGAAGGTGGTGTTTGTTCTTTATCTTAAAGAAGGATTGGGATTCTGAGAGGCAGAAGTAAGGAGAGAGTGCCAGGACAAGGTCACATGTCACGTGTCCTGAGGAAAGAGAAGAGATCATGTTGATTGAATTACAGAATATAGAAGAGGAATGGGTGGGTAATGTTCAGTGAGGCTGGAATGGTAGATTGAGGCCAGATTGAAAGGGCTTTTATCCTAGACATAGTAGGAAACCATTGGAATTTATTGAGTAAATGAGTGATGTGGACAGATCTTCACCTAAGAAAATGAATTTGGTAGCAGTTTTGTAGTATGTCCTTGAGTGATGAGAGGCTTGGGGTTGAAGACCAATGAGGGCACTACTGCTGTTATTTAGATGAAAGTTGATAGATGTGTGAATGGAATTAATGGGTCAAATGGGAGGAAGTAGTCTTCTGGAAGTAACACAGCAAGATTTCACAATTGAGGGAGAAGTTGAGAATGACCCTTGGAGAGGGGAAGGATAATGATACCCTTTGATAGAAATGAGGAAGTTTGGAAGAGGGGAAGGTTTTTTGGGAAAAGATAATGAACTCAGTTTTGGGCATATTGAGGATCATTGATTGTGAGCTAGAAGAGACTTTAGAGGTTGCAGAGGAGGAAACTGAGGTTCACAGAAGTTAAGTGATTGTCCAGGGCCACACAGCTAGTCAGTATCTGTGGTAGAATTTGAATCCACATCTTTCTGACTCCCAAGTCCAGCTCTCTTTCTACTCATATGCCACAATTCGTTCAGCCATTCCCCAATTGATTGGCACCCTCTTTGTTTCTTGTTGTTTGCTACCACAAAAATGCTACTATTACTACTTTTATATACATGCATATTTTCCCTGTCTTCGACCTACTTGGGATTGACTATAAAACTAAGTCTTTTATATTAATTGTTTATTTTTAATATTGAATATGAGCCATTTCCATACTATAATATTGCGGTAAAAAGTCAGATTCACCTTATATAATTTTAGCTTTTCCAGAACTTTTCCAGGTATAGAAGAATACCTGTAGGTGCAGTATTTTTTCTTGTGGAACCACATCCTGGGTAGAGCTGCTTCTCCTCCTGCCTGGGGCACTAAAACATTTCAGGGTTGTCTTGAGGTCCAATTATAACTAACTTTACTTTCCTCATCTCACAAAATATTTTACTTGACTCCAAGTACAGTCTTTTAATCTACATCAATTTGCATTTAAAAAATAAAACTCCTTCTCTTATATTTGGACCTTTATAATAATTATTTATCATTAAGTAGATCATTTACATTTTACATTTAATAGACTATGTTTATTGGTGTATTGTGTAAGGGAATATTTATCCATTAACTAATTATTTTGCTGGTTGATCTCACACCTATTTTGCTTCATACTGATATATCTTGTCATTTCAGGGTGGATTCATGCTGTGCTTACATCTCAGGACTGTATGGCTTTTGGAGGAAACTTTCTGCACAACCTTAATATTGGCATGCAGCTCAGGTTGGTTTTGTCAGTATTTAAAGTTCTTTGTTTTTTCCTTTATCAAGTAGGATGTTTTTCAAGCTTTTAAAAAAGATAACCATCCAGCATATGTTAAAATGGGATTACTGGAAAACAGGATCTGGGAACTAAATAAGAATTTTTTTAGTCTTTTAAAAATTAATATAACAATTTTGCCTGAAGCAGATCTCAATGTATTTCAGTTCTTCAAGAAAAAAAAAATATCAAGAACTGAAAAAATTAAGATCTGCCTAAATTTAAATACCTTTAAACCATTCATATACTCTGTTTTGGCAGTTACTGAATGAGCAAGACGATTTAAAGGTTGGCCAGACTCAAGTGTGCAACATGGTGCTAAAAAGAGCAACCCAAAGTCAAGATTGTTGCCTGAACACCTATTTTAGTTGTTGCCCAGCATGTAGAGCTGTTTTCTAAACATATTGTTTTTATTTATTACAGTGGAATCCTGATAAAATTCCATCTGTTAAAAGATCACACATTGGGTTTGTATCCTAGTTTTATGAAGTCCACCTTTTTCCTTACAAGTGCAGCAGTCAAACTTGATAAGCTCATTACCTGGATAAGATCACAGTTCAGTCTTGTCCAAATGTGGTCTTGTTAAGGTTTGACTGTACAGTATTTTGTCTTGTACTTCATGGCCTGCCTATTTTATTTTTCTCAACATTCTATCAGTTGGGTAAATATATCTAGTTTTAATATTAATTATAATTCAGTAATTATAAATCCTTAAACATTATTCATTTAGGTGTTACGAGATGGAGAAAAGGCTAAAAACACCTGATCTTTTCAAATTCCCTTTCTTTGAAGCCATATGTTGGTTTGTAGCCAAAAATCTACTGGAAACTTTGAAAGGTAATTATTTCTTCATGAATCTAACTTGCTAAATGCTGTTTCATGGCAAACAGAGAACTTTTCAAAAGTCAGCCTTTTGAGTTGCATCTTCTCTAAACTTATTTCAAGATTATTTTTTTAAAAGTTAGTGTTTAATAAAAAAAAATTAATAACTATGATTTCCTGACAACCAGAAACCATTTTTTTTTTTACCATGGAATATTAAAAGGTCACCATTTCATGCTTTATATTTTGTCATCTAAGAACAACTGTTTGGTAAAATTTAATTCTTATTAATTTAGTTCTAGTTATTTTCTCTTTCTTATTTCATTTGTGCCAGTATAATATCAAAGTTTATAGATTGTCCAATTTAATCTTATGTCTAGTTTTATCAGTCAAGTAGTAAAACTAGTTTCTCTTTAAATGATATTAATGAGTATGTTGTACTTCTGGAAACTATTATTTCCTATAGAAGAACAAGGATAAACTTACTGAAAGAAGAGACAATAAAAATGTTAGTGCTTTGTCTTTCCATCATCATATGACAGGAATAAAAAAGAATATTACTTCCAGGATATTATACATGCTGTAAAATTATAAAACTCATTTGATGATGCTTTATTTTCCCCCTTTCTTTGTGCATATACTTTGGGCAAGTATGGGCGAGTACATCAGGTTGTTTTCTGGGCAGTAGGGCAAATGTGGTGAAGGGCCCATGTGAACAGGCTGACTAGCTATGACTTCATAAAGAAAATCTAAGATTGATTTCATAACATTAGTTCCAGAAGTTAAAAAACTTAAAACTTTGACTTTTTGATGTAATCAGTGTGTTTAGTTAAGCTACAAGGTTGTATCGTAACATAGCTTCTTCCAGTCATGTTGCAGTGACCATGCTTGTCTGATTCTACTAAGGTCAAAAGAAAAAATAATTTTTTCAAGACTTGTTTTCAGACAGCTAAGTGGTAGTGTATATATGAGACCAAATTTTAAAATAAACCCATGGAATTGTCTTCATTGGCTATATTCTTGCCTTACATCCTGTTTCTGCTTCTCCTATTCTGCCCTTGTCAGCTTGGCTAGTTGACTGTCATGCCGTTTAATACTCATTTAAAAATACCTAAATATGGAAAATTCACTTAACAAATATTAAAGACTTATTATGTTATCAAGCACTGTGATGGGGGAGAAAAATAATACATATAAAGGAAGATGGACAGTATTGATACTACATTATTTAATTTATTATGTACTTTAAAAAAACAAGCTGTGATGGAATTTCATGATTGCTTTGCAATACTTTTTCTGTTCTTTGTATATGTAATTGTACATGTAAGTATTCATGTTTGTTGATGTATGTCAAATTCATAATTTAAAAAAAGAAAAAAGTATACCATAAAATAAAGTATATACCCCAATGAGGTTCTAAATTCCATGGAATTTTAGAGAAGTGAGAGCTTCTTAGATGAGGTGGCACTTAAAGTGGTCATTGAAGGATAGGCAAGATTTCAGAAAAGATTTGTGGATTTGAGGAGAGAGGCATTCCATGCATGGAGAGTAGAATGACACAGAAGAGGGAATGTGTGGGTTCTTTTCAGAAAATAATTTTTGCTTTGTTTCCCAGTGAGTGTACAGTCTTTCTTTATTTTAAACCCAAACATTTCTTTTATTTAACATTTTACAAATTTTTTTTGGTATTTGACATCATTATTTCCCAGTAGCACTCTTTTTCTTTCCCCCTACAGTAGAAGTCTCTGTTGTAACAAAAAAAGTTAAATAAATCAAACTGTCACTGCACCCACCCCGGACAGCTTTTGCAACATTCCATACCTATTGTTCTCCCTTCTTCTGGGAAGGTTTTTGTCATTTGTCCCCTGGAACCAGGATTGGTCATTGTATTTAATCTTTTAAATTGAATTTAACCTTTTAGTATTATTTTCATTTGCATTCTTGTTGTCATCATATATATTGTTTTCTTATTTCTCCTTTCTTTTTTCTTTATCGCTCTATATAATTGCCCCCTTGTTTCTCTGAATTCTTCATATTTGTCATTTCCTATGGTATAATACTATTTATATCACTACCATAGCTATTGTTTAGCTATCTTCCAACAGTGTGTTTTGTTTATTATTTTTTGATTCTACAACAAAAAAACATTCCTTTTAGCTGCTAGTTTTGTTCTAAACTGCTTTCACTTGTTATATCCTATAAAATACCTAAATTGCTGCCTTTATTCCTTTTATTTTCCAGAATTAAGAGAAGATGGTTTCCAGCCCCCAAATTATTTAGTGCAGGGAGTCAAGGCATTGCATACTGCTTTAAAATTATGGATGAAAAAAGAAGTAAGCTATTTTCTTTGTAGTTCTAATGATTATTTTGTATTTCATCAGCTAAATTGATTAAGGTATGAACACTCTAGGTGTGAATCTTCAACAAAACCTGAGTGGGCTACCAGGAGAAGAAGAATCAGGCTTTATTGATAAACATTTCATTGTTTGTCATGCTGTGTATGTGTGTGTGTCTGTGTCTATGTCTGTCTGTGTGTATGTGCTTGTATTTAAGGAATTTAATACATGTCCTAGATCTACATCTGAAATAAGTGTGTGTTCACAGAATCACTGAATCCAGTTGGGAAGGGGAGTGGGGATAGGGGCTTCATTTGACCTTTGTACAGCCCATACATGAAAAGAATCCCCACTGTAACAACCATACTCTAGTAGTAGTCATCTAGCCTCTGCTTGAAGACTTCGAAGGGGGAGAATCATAAGGGGAAAGCAGTTCATATATATTTTGGACGTAGAACAGAATAGGGATGTTAAACCCCTGTCATGAACTCTAGTAGCAGAGATAGAGCACAGGGTTCAAATGTGATTTTGTTACAACTGTCACTAAATGAAGTCTTATGGTACATAAGGACAAATAAATACTTGTATAATCTCTAACCCCTTGGATTGAAATTTCCAGCTTTCCATTTATCAAAGACTGCTTCTTCAGAATTGCCTTGAGGTATGGGGTGGGATTGTAATTGCAGGTTTATCTTTCCAGGGATCTTCTACTAGTGAGCAATTGATTAGCCTGCTTATAGATTGCTGATAGTTCTTGCTTTAGTAGGGCAGGAAGGGCAGGAGCAAGATTGAGAGAGCACAGTATTGTATAGTAAAGTTAATAAAGACATTTTTTATGAATGCCAGTTTCTTTTAGAATTCTTTATGTAAAGTCAGATTTGTGTGATATGAATTTATGTAAAGCGAGAACTGTCTGCCATGTTTTAGTTTAGTAAACATTTGTTAAGTATGTACTATGTATACAACACCATGTTAGATACTAGGAGTATAGAGATAAAATAGAAAAAATGGTCTTTAGCTTCAAGGAGCTTACATGAATATTTCTAGGCAGCAGGAAAGGAGCTTATTAATACAGAATGAGGAAGAGAAAGACTATTCACATGTAGTGGGATTGATCTTGGCAAAGAGGATGGCAGTCTTTTGTTCAGACAGTGGAACAAATAGGAAAGGATCCTAAATAATTTTAGAGTAGTTTTGAGGTGTGAAGATGGAGATCATTGCCTTTATTTTCTCAATAAAGTAGGAGACAAAGTCTTTGACTGAGATGAAGGATTGAAGGGGGTTTGAGGGGAGGAGAAGGTTTAAATAGTCACTGGAAAAGGGTGACAAGATTCAGTCAAGGGAGAATTAAAGGGTGTCTACAGGAGTGAGAGCCCAGCTGAGACTGAATTACATACATTATAGGTGACCTCATCCTTGGATGGCATGACTTTCATGGCACTGAGAAGAAGAGCATATTAGGAAGTTGATGGAGCCTTGACAGGATTTAAATTGTGATGAGTTAAGGGAACAAAGCACTGAAGGAAGAGGATGGTCTATAGCATTAGAAAGAGAGTGCAGTTTCACAGCCTGGCTATGCTATTGGTGTGACCTGGGCTCGTCTTCCTCAAGCTGCTTTCCATCTAAAATGAAGGAGTTGCACTAAATGGCTCCTAAGATCCCTTCTGTTTCTTAAGTCAGTGATCCCATGAGCTTACAGATGAGCCTCAGTAGAAGCTACTGTGGAAGATGCAACTAGATATCAGACTTGGTCTGACTTCAAGAACTGTAACATCTTCCTGAAAAGATTAAGACATATATGGGTGAAAAAGACTTATTTTATGTTTATTATGTACAAGGTACTGTGCTAATAATAAGCATTAAAATACAAATAGAAAAAGCAAGACACCCTGTCTTTAAGGAACTCATTTAAATAATCTAAGAAAGTACACGTTAGAGAGTGGTGGCCAAGGTGGAGTTTTGGTCTGCCGAGTCACAGGGAGGGTGAGTGGCAGTTGACTTGTCCTTTACAGCAATGATAGTCTTGATTTAATTGCTGTATTCAAAGTTGTATTGATGTGCCAAGGGAGGGGGGCTATACATGTGTAGCAACATAGCAAGAGGATGACCAGAGTGTAGCAGGGCACACCCCGGGTTTCAAGGCTGTCTTGGTAGTGATTGTACTTCTCAAGTGTAGAGTGTGACACAAGTCTCATCTGTACTATTTTCATTAAAACTCTGTCAGTTATTTTGGAAGGTTGGTTGTGGGTTTTTTTGTTTTTTTGATGTGTCATTGCTATCAGAAGGCTTAAAAAGAACAAAACTCTAAGGTCTTCAGAGACATGGGTAGTTCTGCTTCCCACCATATTGTCTGCAAATAGAACAACTCAAAGCTGCTTTACATATGTTGGTAGCTGTAGGTAGGGCTAATTTTTTGTTTCAAATTAGGCTTTTTATATTTAGTAGTTCCATAAGCAGTTTGTTTGATGAGACAGTTTGGTTTTGCATTTTAAAAGCACCAAGTTCCCTTTGGAAAATTTCTCATTCTGAGCAGCAAAGACAGTTATTTTCAAGGTATCATTTCAGTTTATTTGCTAGAGCACAACAGCTCAGATCATAGTCTCTCCTGTTCTTCAGTAAGGATATTCATGAATCCTAGTGATAAAGTAGCTTGTATTTTCTGGGTGTGGGTTTTTTCCTTTGTGTTTGCTTCTACCACCTAAATTGTTTCTATTGTCTTTGCACTAGTTTCAACTGTTTTGGGGCAGCTAGGTGGTACAGTGGATAGAGCACCAATGCAGAAGTCAGGAGGACCTGAGTTCACATCTCACCTCAGACACTTGACACTCACTAGGTGTGTGACCTTGGGCAAGTCACTTGATCCCAGTTGCCTCATACCTGGGTCATCTCCAGTCATCCTGATGAATATTTATTTGGTCACTGAATTCAGATAGCTGTGGAGGAAAAGTGAGGCTGGTGACCTGCACAGCCCTCCCTCACTCAAAACAAAGTCAAGTGCAAGTCATGTCATTATTTCTCTAATGGCATGTTCTTCTTTGGCAGTGAAGGATGAACACAGTTTCAACTGTTCTAGTAGATTTACTTTTCAAATGGTTGTTTTATTTATCGCAAGGCAATATTACTTCACTTTAAAAAGTTAGAATAAAATATTTGAGATAATTAAATTTAATTGTTGAAAATTTTAGACACTTACCTTGAACAGTTCTGGAGTTACTACAGTTTTAAATTGGAGGCTTCTAAAATATCAGCTTATTAAATTGTATTCACCAAAATGAATGAATATTGAGAAATATTGTAGATATTATTGTGCTTTTAATTTCTACAAAATGCCTTTTTAACATTGAGTTTATGCTTTTCACATTCAAATACAATAAGCAATTCAAATTCTCAATGTTATAGTTCTACTTGGACTGATTTTGATGGCTAATCAAATTGCACCTTGAAATTTGATGGACCTAGTTGATGGTGACTTATCAGATGCTCCTCTTTGTTGATGTGACCTATTCACAGGTGATCTAGTTTACAGTAATCTATTAAATAGTTGCTGGTCTTCATTCATTAGCAGTTGGAACAGATTAACCATGTTAGTCTTTACTCTTGATGACTTTTATTTTTCATTGAAAAAATATATATATGCAGCAGTTGTACTGATTTAATATCAAATGATTTGGAGTTTGGCAAACTGTTCCTTATACCTGAGTACAACTCCCTCTTTATATTGCTCTCTTAAAGTCCCCAACTTCCCTCAAGGTTCACCTCACGAGTTGTTTCTCTCATGAAACTTTTCCTGAACTTTCATTTGCATCCTCCTTCCTTAAAATACCTTATGACCATGGGCAAGTCACTTGTCTTTCTGAACCTGAGTTCTTCATCTGCAAAACGAGACTGACTAGATGACTTCTAATCTCAGATCATTTCTAGTTTTAAATCAGTAATCCTGTGAATACCAAAGTCTCCAAAGAATTTGAATTACTTTCTACCTAAAAGGTAATGGAGGTACTCATGGGCATGAATAGGCTACAAAATGTTATCAAAGAACTACATGTGAAAAGAAGTCTATGTAGCAAGTAGTACTGAAGAAATAAGAGGTGAAAAAGTGAATCTTACTCTCTTCACATATAGCTTAAGGAGGGAATAACATGCTCGCTAAATTTGGTATGAAAATTTAGCTTACACTACAGGAAAGCAGGAGAGAATGGGATAAGTGGGGTGAGGGACATGATAAGAAGGGTGGGCAAATGGGGGAAGGGAGTAACTAGAAGTAAACACTTTTGAGAAGGGACAAGGTCAAATGAGAGAATAGGATGAAGGGGGGACAGGGTAGGATGGAGAGAAATATAGTTAGTCTTACACAACATGACTATTATGGAAGTCTTTTGCAAAACGACACATTTATAGCCTATATTGAATTGCTTGCCTTCTCAGTGAGGATGGGTGGGGAGGGAGGAAGGGAGAGAAGTTGGAATTCAAAGTATTAGAAACAAATGTTGAGAATTGTTATTGCATATAACTGGGAAATAAGAAACACAGGTAATGGGGTATAGAAATCTATCCTGCTTGGTAAGAAAAGTGAGAAGATAGGGCTAAGGGAAGGGGTAATCAGAATGCAAGGTGTTGTGGGGTAGGGGGAGGGGAGAGATGGAGAGAAAAATTGGAACTCAATTTTGTGGAAATGAATGTCATAATCTAAAGATAAATAAATGTTAATTTATCTCATGCTTGGCAACAGGTATTAACATTTTTGTTCACTGTGTTTAGATTCTTTATGTAAACACTTTATGTAAGACTATCAAAGTTAAAACATAATTTTCTTTAGTAATACTCATTTGTGGTCCATAATTAAAGTACAACTTGTTAGCTTTAAAAAAACCCCCAACAAAACAAGAAATAAGAGGTGACTAGTGATATCCAGGGGTGAATGAGCGCTAACATATGGAGTATCTGTGTACTTCATTGGGTACCAACACCAAGGGTAATAGAAGAAGGACCTTGATTGAACACATTAACACTTGAAAAGTCAAATAGCATTATGGTAACAATATGAGATTTAATGTCCCAGAATATTGTCTGATTAAGTAATACATAAATTATGTCAGCATTAAGTGTCCTAAGTTATGTTCAAAGAGAATTTCTTTTTATGACATTCACTGTTTAGCTATTTTTTAGAACGTTAATTTTCAGAGAAATACAGGCAAAAAGATTTTACTGAAAGATGAGAGGAAATAATTCCTTTTGTTTGGATAGTTGAGTACTTTTTTGAGGGAATTAATATTTAGAGGTGAATATTTGAATGTGACTAAGGATGGTCTTTGAAGGCTTTAAGGCTTTCTTGTATCATCTCACTTGATCTTCACATCAGCCCAAGGAGATAGACACTATGGGTACTACCATATCTATTATACATGTAAAGAAACCAAAGTTCAGAAAGTAATTATACTCACTTAGTTAAACTGATTTGCTTCTATTCACACCACCAGTAAATTTTAGAGGAAGTCTGTGAACCCTGGGCTTCTGGTGTTCAGAGGTAAGCTTTCTCTACCATACATGCTATTGCCTATTACGTATGAGTATAAAACTTAATTATGAGCAACTTAATTAAAAACTTAAAAATGAACAGAGTTATCGATACTTAGGATGAAGTTAATAATGATAGTGCTTTAGTGTTTACAGAGCACTTGTCTTATAATGATCCTGTGAGACCAAGAGTGTGAGTGTTATCATTACCATTTTATAGAAGAAGGAATTGATACTTGCAGAAGTAAAATTAACTTGTCCACCGTCACAGCTAACATGTAAGAACCAGAATTTGAACCCAGGCCTCTTTACTCCAAGTTTATTGCGCTTTATATCACATCATACTGCTTATTTAGATGTGCATATAAAACTTATAGAGTGCAAAAATGAGTATGTTGGATATTTAAATTTGTCTGGGTACTTTAGGAATTGTTAACTTTTATTTTTGTTTGTTTAAATACAGCTTGTATCAGAACATGCCTTTGAAATTCCAGATAACGTTAGACCAGGACATCTCATTAAAGAACTTTCTAAAGTAATTCGTTCAATAGAGGTAAGAGTAGAAATGGTTACCTAAGGATTGGCTCTGATTTTTTTTTTGAAGCAGATAATTATAATATTCTAAAAAAAAAACTTTGGAAAGCTGTTTTGTGCTTTAGAAAATGCTAAATGTGTTAGACCTTTTAAAATACTGATCTAAATTTTTAATTTCAGAAAGTTTTAGAGTAATTTGGGGACACTGTAATGGTATTGTGTTTTAATTGGGCTCACCAGGAAACATGCCTTTGGGTATATTCAGAATAGGAAAAAAAGACATTTAATACAGTTTTGAGTGTAGGCCTAAAATCAGAGAGCCTTCAACCATTTTTACGTATAACTGATTATAGCTCCTAAGACATCAACAGATGATCAGTAATTAGAGAGCTAACATAAATGTAGCTGAGGGAATGTAGTAAGCAAAGAAATTTGGAGAAATAAATTTGAATCAGAAGTTAGCAGGATGAGATTTTATAGTGATGGATATAGATATAGATTGTTGACAGTGTAGAGAGTATTAAGGAAACTTAATTAGAGAGTGTCCTTTGTGGAATAATCATAAAGCCAAATGGTTAGTTTTAATTTGATTAAAGAATTTTTTGGCAACTAATTCAGGGTTTGGAGAAGAATTACATAGCTGAAACAATTCAGTTCATACATATTTATTAAAAACCTATGTGTGAAGCACTGCACTAAGTGGTGTAATACAAAGACAATAAAATTGTTCTTGTTGTCAAAAAATTTACATTTTATAGGGAGGATTCAATATGTACACAAATAGAGAGTAATTTGGAAAGAGAGAGGAGTAATAACATGAACATTCTACTCTGCTGATTCTCTTTGTAAAATGCTTTTACATATATTATTTCATTTGCTTTTCAAAACAACTCAGTGAAGATAATTGCTTTTATCCTCCATTTTATAGATGTAGAAACTGTGACAGGTCAATTGACTTGCTTCTGTACTTCTTTGTATAATTAAAAACAAAAAGTTACAAATAATCCCAGTATGACTATATTGAGGGGCTAGTATTATATAGTAGATGAGACAGTTGGCCTCAGAGTTAGAAATATCTGAGTTCAAATCCCATCTCTTGATGCATACTGACTGTGTGACCTTTAACTGTTTTCAGTGCTTTCGGCTACTCTCTAAGAGTATAAATAGAAAAGACTGGGATTTTTAAAGAGTAATATGAAGCATCAATAAATTAGATAAGTCTACTTTTAATGGTTTTGAACTGGCCTTGAAACCTACTTTTTTCTGTTTTAAAAAAATTATTGTTATCTTGTTTGTATACCATTTACATTTCCCACTGTTCTGTAAAACCATCCAATATTTCAAAAAATTTTGATGCTATATGCAATGTACCACACTCATAATTCTCCTTCATTTGCAAAAAAGTGAGAAGAGATGTCCTCTCTTATCTTTTCTTTGAGACCAAGCTTCATTTTTATAATTTTGTAGCATTCACCTGAAGTTTCATTCAGTTCTTTCCATTCGCATTATTATAGTCATGCATACTGTTGGTTCTATTTACTTAGCATTGAATTGTTTTCTACAAGTCTTTTCTTGCTTATTTGTATTCATCAGTCATTGTTTCTTATGAAACAGTGATCTTATATACTATAATTTGTCTATCCATTCCTCAGTTCGTGGACATCTATTTTGTTTCTCGTTCTCGGTTGTCTCAGAAACCTGTCACAGATATTTTGGTGTACGTGGAGCCTTTTTTTCCCCTTCATTTGACCTCCTAATTACATAAGCTTTGCAATGGAATCTCTGTTTTCTCTGGGTAATTCTAAATTATTTTCCATAATGATATGACCATAATGCTCTAGTTTGTCTTTCCACACTTCCTGCAACATTGATTATTCCCATCTCTCTTCATTTCTGCCAGTATGCAAAATGTTATAAAGTGTGGTTTGGCTTTGCTTTTTTCTTATTATTACTTTTTTGGGGCTTTTTTTCATATGGTTATTAACACTTTGAAATTCTTTGGGAAATTGTTAGTTTATATCATTTGACCGGTTATCTGTAGGATAATGAATTTTGTTCTTCCATATTTTAGGGGTGTGTGTGTGTATGTATCTTGGAAATCTAACATCTATCAGAGATTTTTTTTTCCTGGTCAACCATTGGGGAGCACATCTTTGCAGATCTTCTTTGCAAAGCTATTTGTGTCCTATGATTCAGACCTTTTGATGGATTTTAAAACTGAATTGTTTTTGTTTTTTACAGTATGCTTTTATAGCTTTTTAAGTAATGGAAAATATGATTTTCCTCTGTTCTCAAAAGTATTCTGAATTATTTTCAATTTTTGAAGGAGGAAAACAGTAAGCCAGTCAAATCTCAGGGAATCCTTACTACATGCCCAGTTTCACGATCCTCAAACGAAGTATCCTCCCCATACCATTCCAGACGAAGAATGAGGAAACTTCGAGATCATAATGTCAGAACGCCTTCTAATCTGGACATCTTAGAACTGCACACAAGAGAGGTGCTCAAAAGACTAGAGATGTGCCCATGGGAAGAGGCAAGTATAATGTTTTTTTGAAGGGGGAGTAAAAAATAAAATGCTCTTTAGAAGGAAAATGTCTAACAGTCTTAGTGGTCAAACAATCCCAGTTTTATAATGCTGTATTTTTGTAAACCAGGGATTGTTGATTATAATTATTGAATTTTTTCACTCCCACATTGGTTGAAGAAAGCAGTATGTGTAAGCTGTTACCTTGGAGAATGTATTTCATCACTTGGGTACTAAAGTCTTTTCAGAAGTAGTGTTGATGGATCTGTAGAATTCACTTTCTGTAATTTAAAATCTGGAAAGAAGAGCTAGCACAGAATTCTCAGTGTAACTATAAAATAAGGTTGGAAGGATTACTAACTTTTTTTTTAATGTGGTGATTTAGAAACTAAATTGTGTAATTTTTGTTCTAAGCCTATATTACCCAAAAATAGTTGTCAAAGAAAGACTAAGTATAATACCAAATTCCTAATTAGTGTCAGGAAAATATATATTTTTGACTATGAAATTTTTTTAATGTTTAATATGCTCCCTCATCTTTATGAGGGGAGTAGGAAGAGAATAAGCATTTATGAAATACCTACTATGTGCCAGATACTGTGATAATTGCCTTTATAAGGACATCTCATTTGGACCTCACAACAACCTTTTGACACTTGGGTCATGTGCAGACAATGCTAAGTTATAAGTTGTAAAATAAGGAGTTTGCTCACACTAGCTTGGTCAGAAGAGTCATGAATAAGCTGAGGTTGAGGAGAGTATAGAAGAGATGGCCCTATCCAGGACAAGCTACTGTGTGTTCAAAAATCTTACTTTAATTTTTGTTGTAAAGATAAAATAATGCAACTTTTATATACCTTAAGGATAACTTGAGCTCTAAATTGAGTGGAAGATTCAACAAGCACCTCCAGCCATCTTCTACAGTACCAGAATGGAGAACAAAAGATAATGACCTCCGATTACTGCTGACAAATGGAAGAATAATTAAGTACGTAAAGTAGATGGTTGTATACGTCTGTTTACAAAATAGATATCTTTAGCAGAGTTGGATGTAAAATAAATGTGTAGAAATTAAATAATTTTTACCATTTTACTTACTCTGTAGTTATACATGCCAATGAAATACATTACCTGTGCATTTTCTTTATTCATATAATCTCCATTAATACTTATTGTGGATAAATTAACTAGAATATGTTCTTAATTAGTTTGAAATAGTGACAAATTCAAACAGATGAAGGGAAACACTGCTTTACCTAAAAGTTACCTTTTTTGACTTTGTTCCCCCCTGACATGCAGAGATGAAAGACAACCCTTCACAGATCGAAATCTATATACAGCAGACAGTGAGAATGAAGATTACATGGAGAGGTCAAAAAAGACAAAGAGCCTAAAGACAGAACAGATTTCAGAAGAACAGGGGAATATGGAACCTCAGAAACCACTTCATAGTAAGTTCATTTTCATTTGACTTTTATATTAGTTATCTTGTTTATCACATAGTTTAATTCTTTAAAATAAGCTTCTAACCAGTTAATAAATCATGTGGGTTGATAAGCATTATTAAATTTGTTGTGGTCTCTCTAAAACATCTTTTTAAAATTTTCATTCCTATGAAGTTATTTCTAAATAGTTTCTCAAAACAAATACAAGTCATCAGTACCAACAGAGAAATACTCAAAGAAGCTACTCATAGTGTTGAATTGAGTGTGTATTTGGTGGTATCCTGTTCACATTTCACATCACAGCAGTCTCCAAATGGTATTAAAAGGTTTAATCCATATTGATCATTCTTGGTCATATACCCCATGAGGGAGATGATTAAGTGACTTAATGGTCATAGCATGATCTTTAAAAATTTCCAATAGCACCTACTAAATTCCAGGAAAGTCTTGAGTTATTGAAGGCTGTTTGGATGTGGTCACCTGATAAGTCATTCTGCTTTCTCTGGATTGGTGCTCACTTCCAATTGAAACACAGCACGTTCCATTTGCTTGGCCAAGGCTCTGCAGACTTGACCCTTCTCAGATTACAGCATCTTCCAGTTGCTCTGACACGTTGATTAGTTTTTCCCCATGTTCTTCTAAGTTCTTTCTAAAGACAATAAGACCACCCAGGTGCAACAGTACTTTTGGGAGGTAGATGTTTCTTCTTTCTCCATAAGCTATTGAAATATGGCCAATGCTGTTACTGGAATCCCAAAGTGTGCACTATTTTAAGTCCAAAACTGAAAACTGATTGTCCAGCATTTTGCCCAGACATTCTGCATTCATTGGCCTAATGTAACTTGTTCACTTTAGTTCTTCTCTTCAGTGACCACCTATAGGCAAAGTATATTAAGGAGTGGATCAGCAAGCTCCTGCTTACATGCATGCTAGGCCCTAGGGATACAAGTGTGAAGAAGGAAGCAACTCTGCTGTCAGGGAGCTTATACTTAATTGGGGAGATAAGTATATGGACAAATATAGGGAAGATACTAGCAATTAGGTGATAAGGAAAGGCTTTATGTAGAAAGCAGTGCTTGAGTTATGTGTTCCATGAGGTAGTGGTGAGGAGGGCATAGCGTAGACATAGGAGATGGCCCATGCAAAGACATGGAGATATGACATGGAGTGTCATGTATGACAAAGAGAAGTCCAATTTGGCTAGGTTATGATAATGTCTTTGACAGGTTCTGCAATGCTTTCTGAGACTTTCATTTTGTTCATCTTTTTTTAATGGTTACTGTTTTAAATTTTTAAGCAAGTCATAAAAAAGATGACATCTTGTCAACAAAACTGTTTGCTACTTTCAAAGACGTCCAGCACAGAGTCCAAATTTAAAATAATTTCTCATTTGGTGGTGAAGGCTGCCAGATGTTCCCATTAGTGGATTACGTTGTACCAATTGCATTAAGCCTCAGAACATTTTAGTGCATTCTAAATGATATCTTAAATCACTTAAAAGAATTTGGTCTAATTATTCAACAGGAAACTGAATCAGTGAATCATATTTATTTCCCATACTATCATAGGCAGTTGGATGCTTGACCCATACAGCTTGTCCACCAGTATGTATATTTTGGGCAAACACTATGTCTGGGCAATAAACTGGATCCAGAATTTAGTCAGAAGGAAAGCTGACTAAATTTTTAATGGGAAATTCCAGTCGTTTTAGCTTATATCCTGTTTGTTTCTGAAATAGTGCCTCATCTTATTTTACAGTATTATTCCAGTGAATGTTATTTCATGATTTTGAATCATGGAATAACACAGCCTCCAAAGAATTAAAAGCTGCCAGAGTTGCAGATCAAAGAACAGTAGAGATGTACATGGGGGCTCAAAAGACCAATAAAGAACTCAATGGGTGAAGTAGATTTATAAAAGATGTTTTTAGTGTCATATATGAACAGAAAAGAAGTCACATTGCAAAAGCAATGAATAATGTTGCACAGGTCAACATGGCATGGATTTATTACAGTCTGTGCCATCTTAGGAAATATACCAATGAGCTTACAGACCTGTAGAAGTAAAGAAGAAAACAATAATAGTAGAACGATAAATTTTTGAATTAAAAAAAAATTCTTGGCAGTGTGCCTTTACACAAAATTGGATCAAATCTGGTTGTTTTGTTTTAGACAAGTTCATTTCTTTGGGGTTATTTGGAAAGGCCTTTTGTCTAGAATCCCAATGAAGTGCCGGATATTATTTATATAGGACAAGAATTCTCCATCCTCCCCTCCCCCCATTTTAAGGAAAAATCTCACAGAAATTTCATTTTTTCCCAAGCTACTTTGTAACTGAATGGCTTAATAGGTTGATACAAGTGGTTATTAAAAGTTCATCTTTTACAAAAAAATTCTTTCCAGAATTGCGAAGAATTTGGGAACTTGATAGATTTGAAGAAATAACCAAATAGCATACAGCAGATCAAAATATTGGATGTAATTGACAATTTCATCACTAGTTGACAAACCTTTTGTTTAATTGCATAAATTTATAGCAGCAAAAAAAGTTTGTTTCCAGAGTCAATGTTACTGTGATATTCCTATGCAGTGCTAATTTATTAATACAGCATTGCAACTTTATACTCCATTTATCTGATATTCAGCGCATTTCCAAAGTAAGCAAAACTGATCTCTGGGAACTCCACATAAATGTCATAGAAACCTAGAACAGAAATCATACACTTTGTTCCCCTGCTCAGAGCAGTCTTTATTCAGTTTTAACATTAAATACTACAAAACTTAGATTCATACTTTCTAACTTCTGGCACAAGAGAAGCTGCTGCACACGGAAAAAGTGGCCTGGGAACTCTTTGAGGTATACAAAATGACAACAGAAGAATCTTAGAATTGTAGAATTTAGGATTTAGGACATCATGTAATCCAGTCCCTTCATTTTATGAATGATAAAACTAAGGTTTATCGATCTTATTGATTACCAAAAATTAAGTGGTTTGTTTTGTGGAAGAATATTAACTGGGAATAAAAGTAGTAGTAGTAATAATAATAACAATTGTAGCATATATTTCTTGAAGGTTTGCAAAGCACTTGACAAACATTATCTAATTTTATCTTCATAACAATCCTCAAAGGTTAGGTGCTATTATTATTTCCATCTTATAGATGAAGAAATGATGCAAACAGAGGTTAAGTTATTTGTCCAAGGTCAAATAGCTAGTAAATGTTGGAGACCATATTCAAAATGAGATCCTCCTGACTCCAGGTCCAGCAGTCTGTCCTTTATACCACTGACTATTTTTAAGTCCTCTTCAGGTGAACTAGGAGTTCCAAGAAGTGGAGGGAGAGCACCCCAGACGTAGAGGAAGACCTGTACAAAGGCATGGGAATGGGAGGTGGAATGTCATGTACAGAAAGCAACAAATAGACCAGTGTGGTAGCTCAGAGTACATGAAGGAGTTTGTATTTTAACCTAAAAGCAGTTCCTAGAACTTCTTGAACAGAGAAATGACACGGTGAGAGTTGTGCTTTGGGAATATCAATTTGGCAACTTTGTAGAGTGCATATTGGAGAGGGAAGAAATTTAATTTGGTGAAACCAATTAGTAAGATAGAAGATGGTATAAGAAATGTTGAAGAAGTAGAATTTACAAGACTTAGTAAATGATTGGATATTGGGAGGGGGTAGTGAGGAATGAAAATGCAGGATGCTTCTAGTTTGCTAATCTGGCTACCTGAAAGAACCTATAATGCTATCCATAGGAGTAAAGTTAGGAAAATGGGTGGATTAAGGGAAGTTTGTTTTGGACATGTTGAATTTGAGATACCTGTGGGTCATTGAGGCACAGATGTCTGCCAGACTGTTTTGGTGTTGAATTATAGCCCAGGAAAGGCCTGTGGGCCAGTTAGCTAGACTTGGAAGTGACCTGCATAGAGGATAATTGAATCCATTGGAGCAGAACACATAACTAGGAGAGAATCTGGGAGAGAAACGGAATGGGGTCTGGACATAACAGCCTAATAACAGAGTGACTGTGACGACTGAGAGGGATCTATCAGATAGGTAGAAGAGGACTACTGATGCAGGAGAGAGGATCAGTAACATCAAGTACCACAGAGAGATTGAGAAGGATGAAGCCTGTGAAAAAACTATTGAATTTAGGAATAAAGAAGCAGTTGGTGCCCTTGGAAAAAACAGTTTTTTGTTTAGTGGTGGGGACAAAAGCAAAGTTGAAAGAAAGATTAACCCAGAGGTGAGAAAGTAGAGGCAGTTAATGTAGTCTGGAGAGGCTGAATGACTGTCAGGATCACAAAGCTAATTAGAGACAGAGCCTGGCTCTAGTAACCCTGGTCCAATGGGCTTTCTACCATGCTGCTTCCTTTGGGCAAAGTGAAAAACAGTACACATGCCCAGGCCCGGACCCCCAGCTTCACAGCTGGTCAGATTTCTTGCCATCCTGAAGAGCTGGATTTCCTGTTGATCTCATCAAGCTACCACTTGCCCCAGGAACTTCTCTCCCACAGTTTGCACAAGTACTTTGATTTTTTTTCCCCCTTCATGTTTGAGATATATACTACTTTTTCTTTCTTTTTTTTTATGCTGGCAAGCATTAAACTAGCTACCTATTTAGAAATGTGATAATGCATTCCTAGTAAGGTTCCTCCTTCTGAATTAGAGTTTGTAGGCTAGCTGGGGTTTTTATCTTTGGTTAGCTCTTGATGAATGATGTCATTGATGAGAAACAGTTTCATGTAATTCAAAATGGAAATATAGAATCATTAAAAAAAGCCCACCTTTTTCTTGTAAAAGTCAGGGCTTTCTTAGAATATACTAATATATACTAATAGTACTAAAAAGTTTTTTACTTGAGTATTTGACAAACCCTTCTTTATTAGGAACAGGTAGATAGGGGTGGTGGATAAAAATACCAAAGAGTTTTGATATCTCTTTCCTGAATATAAACACCAGTGAAAACAAACATAGCTATATTCATTACAACGAAGTCTCTGCTACATAGGATTCTTTATAGCATGGACTGAAAACCAGAAGGACATGGGTTTTTAATTCTGTCACTAATTAGCTCATCAGTTATTTGGACCTCAGTTTCTTCATCTGTAAACATAAGAAAGGTTAGACTAGGGCTGTCTGCATTGTCTCAGCTTCACAATTCCTTCCTGGAAACTAGTTTGAAAATCTGCTGCCTCTGCTACATTGGGCTACTGTTATCCTAATAGTATGTTCTTTTGTTTTGTTAGGGGCATATTCAGATTTAAGCATGCCAGATTGATTTATACCTAGGATACAACTTTGTACATAAGAGAAGTATAATGAACTTTGATGTTTTCTTTGTAGATTAACGTGTGAAATATTCCAATGACTCCTATTCTCTTTTTTCTTCCAGTGTTTTTTGAAAGTGTTAAATCAGAACTTAGAAATGGATCTTCACAATATTCTGATATTTCTGATTCAGAGGAATCTGCGCCTGATTGCACTGTTCAGGTAAAACCTTTTGCATCGCTAAAGGAAATTTTTTTGGGAGAGAATCAAAATAAAACCATAGATCTCAGTTTGAGGATAAATACTATTCTTTCCAATAGGTGTGTATCTTTGATTTTTAGTACATTTACAGTAATTATAGATGATAACCCACTGTTTAAGATTGCTAAATATAGCTTTATGTCAGGTTTATCTGTAAATTTAAATCTTAAAGAAAACACAGTTTTGTTATTTTCTTAATTATTGTTTTAAATTTCTTATTTAGAATTTCCTTTTACATAAAAGAATGCTACCATCATGCTACTATTGCATTTTAAATATAATCTTCATAGTAATTACAATATATTTGGACAGGACTAAAATTAAATGACAGAATCTCAGCACTGGAAGGGACCTCAGAGGTCCTCTAATCTAGTCCAACAAGAATAAGCATCACTACTGTAATATCCTTGACGAGGGTGGGTCTTCAACCAGAGAAGTAAAGTGCAAGTGTCCTCCCTGCCACGTGAGAAAGCCCATTCTGCTTTTGGATGGTTTGGATTGGTAGGGAGTTTTTCTTTACGCTGAACCAAAAATTTGTTTTTCTTCAACTTCCAGCACTTATTCCTGGTTCCCCTCTCTTGGACTTACCCTTTAACTATCCTATCTCTCCTGATCCCCCACATTTTCTCTTCTTCAATCTAAATATCCCCAATTCCTTCAACTGATCCTCATATGGAATGTTTTTCAATCCTCCCATCATCCTTGGGTACTCTCTACTGTCCTTTCTTGCTTTTCAGTGTCCTACCTGAAATGTAGTGCCTAGTATGGAACACAGTACTCCAAATGTGGGCTTACAAAGGCAGAGTACAGTGAAGTACATCTTACTTGCTCTGGGTTCTGTGCTTCCTTCAGCCTAGCATCATATTAGTTTTTCTGGCTGCCATGTTATATTGGGGCCTCATTTTGAGCTTTCATTGTACTGTTTCTCAGATCTTTTTCACAAGAGCTATAGTTTAATGTGTCCTCTATCCTTTACTTGTTCAGTTAGTTCATTTATTATAGTTAGTAACCAAATAGTAGAATGTAACATGTAACCCTACTAAATTTCAACTTATTAGAGTCAGCACCATGTCCTAGGCCACTGAGATCTTTTTGGGTGCTAAATCTGTTATTTATTGTATCTAGTTTCATGTTGTTTGCAAATTTGACAGGCATTCCATCTATACTTTAATTCAGGTGATTGATAAAAATCACAGGACCAATGACAGGTTGCTGAGCCACTCTACTAATAATTTCTGTAGGTGATATTGCGCTACTAATAGAATCTTCATTAGGTCCAGTCATTCATTCTTATTGTACATCTCTTCATCTTGTCCTGAAGGAAATTAGGTTCTTCCCTCCTGACCTATTCTCGATGAAATCTTCCCTTTCTTTTTTAATGATACCTTCTAGAATTTTTCAAGAATCAGGCAAGTCAGATAGCCTGTAGCATAGAAACTTTACTCTTTTTCATTTTGTAAAAATCCAGACAGCATTTATTCTTATGTTTTTCATTTTTACAAAGATCACCAGTGGTTGCTTGACAATCATATTTCCCATTCCTTTCTCTCCTGGATGTAGTTTATCTGGGTTTGGTGATTTAAACTCCTCTTACCTGTCCCTCATTTACCTTGAATTTATATTTCCTGTTTTATTTGAGAGTAATTAAAGCACCTTTGATGATTCTCAAGTTGAAAAGTGAAGATCTATGTTTTAGGAGTATGAATTTGGCAGCTCTGTGGCAGTGGTATCAAACTCAAATAGAAACAGATCATAAATTAACATTATCTTTGTTTTATTGTATTTTTATTTATTTTGGTAAATATTTTCCAGTTACATTTTAATCTAGTTCTTATGCGTGCTGCAGGCTGAGTTTAATACGCAGTGTAGAGGGTAGATTGGAGATCAGAAAATGTAAAAATAGGGAAAACTTCAGTGTACAGGTAAGAGGTGATGGGGTCTTGTATTAAAGTAGAGGCTGTATGAATGGAGAGAAGAAGCTGGAAATGAAATATTGTAGAAGTTGAACTAACACGACTTACCTAGTAGGATATGAGAGGTGACGGAGAGGACAGAGACAATTGTTACTTTTAAGGTTGTAAACTTAGTGATTGGAAGGTGATGTCTAAGGCCATGGGTTTTATTTCTGATGGTCTTTTTGGATACTGACTCCTGTTCTTTCTTTGTTATAAAAGGTACTTTTTATCATATCTAGTGTGGCAGATAGATGTGGACAGTTTTTCCTGATAGTCTCTATTTTTAATTTACGTCCTTCTTGTTCAGCTCCATAAGATTAGTAATTGTATGTTTATTGGCCTTTGTTAGGTATCCCTGGTCAAAAGCCCAGCTTTCCTTTATTTTTAGCAGCAGTCCATAAATCTAAATCCCATTTTCAGATATTGCATTTTTAGTTAGTGACTTTTCAAATCTGCTTTCTAATTCTGAAATATCATCTTTCTGTCATAGCAGTAATAAAAAATGCCGCCTGTATGCACTAACATTTTCAGTTTGTTGACTAGGAGCTTGTAATTCTCAGCAATACTTTTAAAAAATTTTATGTCTTTTATGTAGATTTCATTAAATTGTTTATTATTATAGAAAAACAGTTTTGCCAGGGAAGAATCAGAAAGCTCAGGTGATGAAAAGAAACAAAAAATATCCTCAAATTTTAAGAAGGAATCTGAGATGATGATGAACATGTATCAAACTAACAAGAAGCCATCTAAAAGTGAAATTCCAAGTAAAAGGTAGGCCTTTTGGTATGTATTGGGTTTTATTGTTTTGGAGTTGTAGTGACATTTCAAAGAAGAAATAAATATTTTTCTTCTGTGTTACTTTTTAGGGAATGTCCTACCTCGACTAGCACAGAGGAAGAAGCTATTCAGGGCATGCTGTCTATGGCAGGATTGCACTATACTACTTGCTTAACAAGGCAGATGCAAAGCACAGACTACGCAGCTGAAAGAAGCTCTCTTCAGGAACGCAACAGCTGCAATAGGAGTAACCATGAGGTTACACAGTTGTATCAGTCCCATAAGCCAGTGGAATATGGTAAGCAATGACATAGTGATCTTCACAGAACAGTAGTCCCAGTTTTGATTGGAAGTCACGAGTTATACTTTATCCACACATATTGATACAGACTCTTAAAGTACCAGTCAGCCATGCAAACTTTTGAATTCCCTTTCACTTCCAGCTTTACCTATGTCAGTTGCTAAATAAGTAGGGGCAAAATCAAGAGAGGATATAGAAAACACAGTGATGTGATAATAGCTATATTCTTAGATTCTAGGTTTCAGCAGAATAGTTCGTTTCATGTAATCTCAAAGGATGAGGTTATCAAAGCTGACATTTCTACCTATATTTGTCAAAGCTAATGTTTCCTAAAGAATGTATTCCTTTTTTTCTTTCATAGGACCTTGACCCATCGTCCATTCCATTTCTTTTTCTCAAATTCTTAGTTTGTCTTTTTCCTTCTGGTTTTTTAAAACAAACAAACCAAAAAACCTTCCCTTGACCTGGTTGCCTCTTAAAGTACCATACCGTGTCCGACTTGTAGAAGTAGTCAGAACTCACTGCCTGTGCTTCATTACCAAGTCGCTTCACAACCCTTGATGACCTGAAGACAATACTACCCTACTAAACTTTAATTTTTGGGTTACCGTTTACCTTATAAATACCAAGTCCTGACTTTGTCCTTGTTGATATCTTTCTTGACTCTCCTGTAACATCTGATACTGTTGACTACCACCTTTTCCCCCTTGAATACTTTGTCACTGCTCTCACTGCTTTCTCTCTCTCTTTTTTTCCTATATGACTGACTTTTGAGCTTAACTAATTCATTTTCCAAGTTCATCCTCCTGCCCCACCTCAAGGTGCCCTGCAAAGCTTAGTTCGTGGTTTTCTTCACTCTTCCTTCTTATATGTATTCTCTTTGCTGCTTTAGCACATCCTGTGATTTCAGTGATCACTTTTTTGCAGATGATTTCCAAATCTATACCCTCAGCCCCCAACCTCTCCTAAGCTCATAATTGTTACCAGATATGTCTTGAAAACTAGTGAAATTTAACGAGTCCAAAAATGCAGGTATCACCTTCCTTCTAAATACTTCTCTTGCTAATTTTCTTTCCATCCATCCTGCATCTGAGCCTTTCTATAAGTTATCTCCCCTATTAAAATGTGGTCTTGAGAGCAAGGATGGTTATCTTGTATTTTCCATTTCTATTTGTATCCCCAGAACATAGCACCATGCTTTGAACATAAAAGCTCCTTAAAGAATGCAAATTCATTCATTGATATCATCACTTTCCCAGTCACTGAGGCCTAATTTGGGAATTAATTTTGACTGTTCCTCCTTTTTAACCCTTTTGCCCCATCTAGTCATATTTTAAAAAGTCATTGATAACTTTTGTTTTGACACCACCCACAGACATGTGAGCTTCCAAGAGATGAGTTGATTAAAAGGCATAGTTTATGCAGTTTTACAGCCAAAGTGACTATAGCAGTTATCTCTATCCAAGTTATTTTCAGATCCATATGCCCAGCCCCTCAGAATTTCTTAGTTACTGTCATGCATTACCTGCTGCTTCAAACTCTGGATGTTCTTTAGACTTCTCAAATTGAATAGGTCCAAAACAGAATCCATCTTTCTCCCTACAACCCTTTCTTCTTTTGAACTTTCCTGTTAGTGTGGAGGGCATCACTATCTTCCCAGTCACCCAGGCTCCCAGTTTTAATGTCATTCATTTTTCTCCCCAAATCCTTTTCCTGCACAGTGAGTTCCGGTGCTTTCCTGTTAGCTGCAAAATCAAATGTAAACTCCTCTGTTGGGCATTTAAAGTTTTTCAAAACCTAACTCTTTCCCACGTTTTCAATCTTCAGTCTTTCTGCAATCTACAAATCAGCGACCCTGGCCTACAGTGTAGTTCTCAGACATGACCGTATTCCATCTTCGTCTCTTTGCCTTTTCACTGGATATCCTCTATTTTTAGAATGGTCTGCTCCCTCACCTTTACCTCTTGGTTTCTCTGACTTCCTTCCAGCCTCAGCTCAAGTCCCACCTTGTGTAGGAGATTCTTAATTCCCCTTGCTACTAGTGCCTTCCCCTGTCAGATTTCTTCTATTTTCTCACTCTAGATTATCACCTGTCTAGTGTTTACTAAATTATTTACATGTTATTTCCTTTATTAGAATGTATTCTTTTTAAGGACGGGGATTTTTTTTGTATTCCTAGTGCTTAACATAGTTTTTGACACATAGCACTGGATAAATGCTTGTTGACTGATCAGTTGACTTGATTATATAGTTCATTAGGCCAGCTCATTACTGATTACATTTTTGGAGGACAATGCTTTAGTAACTTTGGGTCTTCTCAAATGGTGTGATTCAGAAATTATCTGTCAGGTGATTTTTTTTTTTTAATCCAGTGGTTCTCAGTAGCAAAAACATCCAATTCAGTCTTCAGTTTCTTCCTGCTTACTACTTTGCATACACTTTTGAACTTAAAGCAGCTATATTGAGAAGAAGATATCTGAAGAATGAGTCCAATAACACAGCAGAACTAAATAATTTTGAGAATGGTCTTCATAATTTTATTTCAGGGGTATCAACAATCACTGCCTATGTGTATGTTGGGGAAGTCCCTGAAGTTATTGGTTATTGTGAGCATCTAAGTTTTTGGATGCTTTACCCAAGAAATCCTTCTCAAAATTGATGACTATCAGGACAGAAGTAAGCCAGATTGCTAGTCCAGGTTATAAAAAAACCAATTTACTGAACTCTTGATATCTTTCTTCATTTCCCTTGTATTGTTTTGTTTTTTTTAACCTTTTGAACATCATTTCACATTATGGAAATGTCAGTAATAACACAATCTAGATTTGATACCATGAATGGCTTTCCTGGCATGGGAAATTGATTTCTTTATATGTCTTTTTTAACAATCATTTTTTTAATGTTTATTTTTAGTTTTCAACATTCATTTCTATAAAATTTTGAGTTCCAAATTTTCTCCTCATCTCTCCCCTCCCCCTACTCCATAATGCCTTGCCCTTCCCTCAATATGCCCTCCCTTCTATCACACCCCTCCCTTCCCTTATCCCCATCTTCTTTCTTATAGGGCAAGATAGATTTCCTTCTATACCCCATTACCTGTATTTCTCATTTCCCAGTTGTATGCAAAAACAATTCTCAACATTCGTTGCTAAAACTTTGAGTTCTAACTTCTCTCCCTTCCTCTCTCCCCACCCATCCCCCCTGAGAAGTCAAGCAATTCAGTATAGGCTATATATGAGTAGTTTTGCTGAAGACTTCCATAATAGTCGTATTGTGAAAGATTACCTATATTTTCCTCCATCCTATCCTGCCCCCCCCATTTATTCTATTCTCTCTTTTGACCTTATCCCTCCCCAAAAGTGTTTACTTCTAATTACCCCCTCCTCTCATTTGCTCTCCCTTCTGTCATCCCCCCACACACCTCACTTATCCCTTTCTCCCCTACTTTCCTGTAGTGTAACATAGATTTTCAATACCAAATTGAGTGTGCATGTTATTCCCTCCTTAAGCCAAATGTGATGAGAGTAAGTTTCACGTTTTTCCTCTCACCTTCCCCTTTTCCCCTCCATTGAAAAAGCTTTTTCTTGCCTCTTTTATGACAGATAATTTGCCCCATTCCATTTCTCCCTTTCTCTTCCCAATATATTCCTCTCTCACCCCTTAATTTTATTTTTTTAGATATCATCCCTTCTTATTCAACTCACCGTGTGTGTGTGTGTGTGTGTGTGTGTGTGTGTGTGTGTGTGTGTGTGTTATTCCCCCAACTACCCAAATACTGAGAAAAATCTCAGGAGTTACAAATATTATCTTTCCTTGTAGGAATGTAAACAGTTCAACTTTAGAAAGTCCCTTATGATTTCCCTCTCTTGTTTACCTATTCATGCTTCTCTTGATTCTTCAGTTTGAAAGTCAGATTTTCTATTCAACTCTGGTCTTTTCATCAAGAATGCTTGAAAGTCCTCTATTTAATTGAATGGCGATTTTTCTCCTGAAGTATTATACTCAGTTTTGCTGAGGAGGTGATTCTTGGTTTTAATCCTAGTTCCTTTGACTTCTGGAATATCATATTCCAAGCCCTTCAATCCCTTAATGTAGAAGCTACTAGATCTTATGTTATCTTGATTCCATTTCCACAATACTTGAATTGTTTCTTTCTAGCTACTTGCAATATTTTCCCCTTGACCTGGGAACTCTGGAATTTGGCTACAATATTCCTAGGAATTTCTCTTTTCAAATCTCTTTCAGGAGATGTGATCAGTGGATTCTTTCAATATTTATTTTGCCCTCTGGTTCTAGAATCTCAGGGCAGTTTTCCTTGATAATTTCATGAAAGATGATATCTAGGCTCTTTTTTTGATCATGGCTTTCAGGTAGTCCCATAATTTTTAAATTGTCTCTCCTGGATCTGTTTTCCAGGTCAGTTGTTTTTCCAGTGAGATATTTCATATTATCTTCTATTTTTTCATTCTTTTGGTTTTGTTTTGTAATTTCTTGGTTTATCATAAAGTCATTAGCTTCCATCTGCTCCATTCTAATTTTTAAAGAACTATTTTCTTCAGTGAGCTTTTGAACCTCCTTTTCCATTTGGCTAATTCTGCTTTTGAAAGCATTCTTCTCCTCATTGGCTTCTTGGACTTCTTTAGCCCATTGAGTTAGCCTATTTTTAAAGGTGTTATTTTCTTCAGCATTTTTTGGGATCTGGCTTTTCATGATTTTCTTGTATCGCTCTCATTTCTTTTCTCAGTTTTCCCTCCACCTCTCTTACTTGATTTTCAAAATCCTTTTGGAGCTCTTCCATGGCCTGAGACCATTACATATTTATTTTGGAGGTTTTTGATGCAGAAACCTTAACTTCCTCTGATGGTATACATTGTTCTTCCTCATCTGAAAGGATGGAAGAAAATACCTGTTCACCAAGAAAGTAACCTTCTATAGTCTTTTTTTTTTCTCTCCCCTTTTTTGGGGCATTTTCCCAGCCAGTTACTTGACTTCTGAGTCCTTTGTCAAGAGGAGAGTATACTCTGAGGACCTGCAAGTTCTCATTTCCTCCAAGGTGACACAATCAGTGGAGAGGAGTTTATTCCTCTCCTGACCTGTGCATTGGTGTTGGAGCAATCAAAAACTTTTCTGCCTAGAATCTGTGAGTAGAATTCCCTCTCCACAACCGCCTCCAGCTCCATCATGCCAGCTCCTCCTCACCTCAGGGCTATGCTCTTCCCCAGGGTCTTTAGGCAAAGGGATCCCAGGGCTGCCACTCAGAGGTGAGATTTAGATCAGCTGCTCTGTTCCCCCAGGGTCTTTAGGCGGAGGGCTCCAAAAATGGACACTGCCGCTGCCCATGTTCCTTTCTCCTGGGTGAAGGAGCTTTTTCGCTGACCTTTGAAGCTGTCTTTGGCATTTGTGGGTTGAGCAGTCTGGGAACTGCTGCTACTAGTGGTGCCCTGAAGCCTGTTCTGATCCTGTCCCTGCCATGGCCCACACTGGGCTGCACTTGCTCTGCACCTGGTGTGATAGACTATTCCTTTTGGCCTTCCAGGCTGTCTTGGACTGGAAATCTCTTTCACTCTGTTGTTTTATGGCATCTGCTGCTCTAGAATTTGTTTAGAGTAATTTTTTACAGATATTTTATGGGCTCTGTGGGGGAGCTTCTACAGATTCGTCTTTCTACTCCACCATCTTGGCTCCACCTCCTGTCTTTTTTTTTTTTTTTTTTTGAGAAGGTAAACAAAAATCAAGAAATATTTCCTTCTTTGTTCTTAGTGAAGTGCTATTGCTACCTGAGAGTAAATTGGAAACCATTAGTCCTTCCAAATAGTGTATTTGTTCCTATGCTTCATTTAGGGTAGATGCTCGTTTCCCAAATTGCAGGACCTAATTTTTTATGCCATATTTTTCATGACATATTCACATGAAGGAATTTTTCAGGAAACTACCTTTAAAGTCTTATATAGAAGTTAATGGTGTAAATCTCTCTGTTCTCTTATGCTATCAGTAGATGGGTTCAGTGCACTCATGCAGTTGTAATCCAGCTTGAGAACTGACAAAATAATTAGAATGTTGTATAGAGACCCTAGTGAAAGGACATTATTTTCTATTGAAAATGTGAATGAAGAGCTCACTGAGTATTACATTGGTACAAATTGTTTTCTATTTTAAACATTTTATGGAATCCTACAAGATATTATGTCTTGTTGTTTAATTAGAACTTCTTTCTTTAGGTCAGCATATTAAAACAGAGGAACAAGAATTAGGGGCATCATCCTGGGTCAGGCAACTTACAACTTCCAGATTAAATCCTCAGGTATGTCCAAATTTTGGAACTGTTTTCAGTTAATTAGTTAACAAGTATTTAAGTACTTACTAAGGGCCAGGCAGTTTTAAAGAAATGACAAAACTGTCATTTACTTAGCTTTTTACTTTTGTACCATAGATAATTAATAACTATGAGATTTGGGACTTTAAAATGTTACAACATAGGCTTTCTTGCTCAGCTACATTTTCCATTGATTCATAATCATACTGATCCAATTTTTAATAAGCAAATCTCTACTTAAGAAATAATGATCATATGAAATATCTAATGTGGAAATATGTGTGATATAATTGTACATGTAGAGTCTGTATCAGATTGCATGATGTCTCAGGGAGGGGAAAAAATTAGAACTTACAGTCTTATAAACATGAATGTTAAAAACAAAAAATAAATAAAGCAAACTATCAGTCACAAAAAAGAAAAAAAAGAAACAGTGACAATTGTCATTATCATTCATTACCAGTAAGAAAAACTGTGAGACTTAAGCTCTAGGGGAATATAATTTTGATGTGGGGTAGGTGGAGGGATTATACACACGTACACTGAGTACAGGTTGAGTTGAATCAGAAAAGATGATATCCATAAAAAAAAAAAACAAAATTAAGTGGTGGGAGAGGAAAATATTGGGAGGAGAAAGGGAGAAATAGAATGGGGCAGACTCATAAAAGAGATAAGAAATATCTTTTTCAATGGAGGAGAAAAGGGAGGAGGTGAGAGGGGAAAAGTGAAGCTTACTGTCTTCACATGTGGCTTAAGGAGGGAATAACATGCTCATTAAATTTGGTGTGAAAATCTATCTTACACTACAGGAAAGTAGGGGAGAAGGAGACAAGTGGGGTGAGGGGGGTGATAGAAGGGAGGGCTAATGGGAGAAGGGAGTAACTAGAAGTAAACACTTTTGGGAAGGGACAAGGTCAAATGAGAGAATAGGAAAAAAACTGGGGGTGGAGGTGGGATTGGTGGTAGCAATAATGATAATATTGATAGTAATGACAGCTGAAGTATAGTTATTTAGTAAAGTCAAATTGCTAAAGAATGATTGACATCTTTTTTAATGAGATAAGGGAAATACAATTTACTAATATTAGTTGTAATGTAGGAATCATCTGTAGTTAATTAAGTCTTGCTCTCACATCAGCAAAAGTATCACAAATTTTTTTTAAAAGGAGGAATTTATTATAGTACAGACAATTCCTACATGATACCTAATATTTGTAAATTAATTCCATCTCTTAAAAGATAAATACTACTTATTTTAGCTTAATTTTTTCAGTAACAAAAACTTATTTTTTTATCTTCTCTCCCAACCCTTTTGAAAAAAAGAGAAACCCAAAACCCTTGTAATAAATATGTATAGTCAAAACAAATTCTTTTATTAGCCATGTGCAAAAATATGTCTCCTTCTGCATCTTGTATCCATTACATCTCTGTCAGAAGGGTGAGTAGTATGATTCATTACTATCCCCACCCCCTTTTAATATGACTGTTGATAGCTTCGATTTCTTCCTTTAGAAATTTTAGAATAAATTAGAATAAATATTCCTTGAATATTTCTCAATTGAGGAATTGCTCTTATTCTTATAAATTTGAATTAATTTTTTATATATCTTGGAAATGAGATCTTTATCAGAGATACTTGCTGTAAAGATTTTTTTTCCCTCCCAGTAGACTGTTTCCCTTCCTAATTTTATTTGCCTTCATTTTGTCTGTGCAAATATTTCTAAATTTTATGTAATGAAAATTGTCCATTTTATCTTTTTTGGTCCTATCTCTTTCTTAATTAGTTATAAACTTTTTCCCTGCCCAGAGATCCAACAGATAATTTGTTACTTGTTGCTCATTTAAATAGTATTTCCTTCACAGTGAGACAACTGCGGACTACCTATTCTAGAAATCCCATACCTAACAAAGTGTTTATATTTAGGTGGTGCATGGTATTATATTTAAAAAGCAATGATGTCATTTGTATCAGCTCCTTTATTGAGGAAATGTACATATTGTCAGATAAAGTGACTTGTTTTTGCTTAACTGATTGTCTTTGTCAGAAGGGAATGTTCATTTAGTTAATGGTGAGGAAATACATTTAGGAATAACTGTTGTAAAAAGAAAAAATATCAATAAAAGCTTTTTTAAAACATTATTTTAAGATATGCTTCAGAGTCAGTAAACAAATCTCTTAACCATGCTTGCTCATTCACACACTTGAGTTGTGATTTCATAGTGCTTCATTTCCATAGATTAATCAATCAACAACGTTTACAAGCTGGAGAAATTAATTATTGATATGTTAAAAATCACATTAAAGAAGTTTATAGTAATGTGTTTATTTGGCCCTGTCCTTATCCCGACAGTTGGCATTTAGGATGTCACTTAGTAAGAGCACAGAGGGCAGGGCCGTATTGATTGTTTGAGCAGTAGTGCCATTAGTGAAATAGGTTTCCTTGTCTCTAATATTTGTTCCCTAAGCTTATATAATCAATATAGATTGTCACAACTCTGTCTTAACTCACAGGAATATTTTCAATGGTGTTAACTTCAGATTCCTTTATTTTGGTGATAATTCAATAGCAAGCACAAGGAATTCTGTCATTGTTTTATTTTACTTTGAGTTCCACATTCTTTCCTTCCCTCCACTCTCTCCCAGTTGAGAAGATGAGAAATATGATGCCCATTATACATACAATGTTATGCAAAACATATTTTTACTGTAACCATGTTTCCAGAAAAAAAGCAAGAAAAGTGAAAAAAAGCTTTAGCCTGCACTTAGAGTTCATCAGTTCTCTCTCTAGGGGTGGACAGCACTTCTCCTCATGGGTTCTTGTGAATCAGCTGTCATTGTCTTGATCACAGCTGCTGAGTTTTTCACAATTTTCATTGTTCCACTATTTGTCACTGTTTGCAGTGTTCTTCTGGTTCTAGCACATGGGGTTCTTAACCTGGGATCCTTGAACTTTAAAAAAATATATGTATGCACACACACACACACACACACACACATATATATGTATATATGTTTTGATAACTAAATATACATAAAATCCTTTGTATTTATGTATTTTAGGCATTTAAAAAACATTCTGAGAAGGGATCTTTAGGCTTCATCAGACTGCCTAAAAGTTTCATGACACATAAAAATGGTTAAGAATCCCTGAGCTAGCTCTTGTTATGAGCCAGCCCAAGTGCCAGCTTCCTTGTGTGGATTCAGCTGTTTTGCTTCCTTGACTGCAGGATCCAGGTAAAACCCAGAAACAAGTCAAAAAGGAAGGTTCACCAGAATTCATTCAGAAGGTTCAAAATAGGAGTTACATGGACAACAGTGGTTCAAGCCTCCAAAATGGGAAGTGTGCACAGAATCCAAGCTTCTTGCCAGGCACGTGCCAGATGAGCAATGGCAGCTTTAGCCCAGAAAGGTCTGGGGGTGAAACTTCCTTTTCGTTACCACTGCACCCAATCAAGAGACCTGCATCCAATCCACCGCCCATCAGCAACCAGGCAACAAAAGGTAAGGGGGGGGCCTTCCAGCTCTGATTTTCTTCTCCCTTCTTGAAACTTAAATTACCTTTTTTACTCCATGAAGGGAACGAATGAGACAAAGGACTCTAAATAAATACTACAGAAAGCCCATGTAATCACAACTGTCAAAAATAAGAGATGGATGAAAGAGCATGAGAGCACTGATTAGTGAGCAGCAGATGCAGAGTGCTATGTGTATGGACATGAGTATTTTTTTAAAATACATATAATGTTCAGATTGGAGCTCCATATCTATCAAGCTGTGGGTACTAGACGATGAGAAATCAGCCCACCTATAACCCTGGTGCTGTATGTACTCCATGGGGAAAATAAACATTTGTATAGCGTTTACTATGTATGAAGCACTGGCTAAGTAATACTAATCTCATTTGATCCTCACACCTGTCCTGTGATGGTGCTATTATAACCAATATTTTACAGTTGAGGGAACTGAAGCAAACAGAAGTTAAGTGACTTGCTGAGGGGTGTACAACTAGCAAGTATCTGATGCCAGATTTGCATTCTGATCCTCTTGATTCCAGAGCCACTGCTCTATCCACCACCTAGTTGCCTCACTGTAGAATAACATAGAAGTAAGAGTACAGAATTTCCCATGACAGTTTCATAAAACAATTCCTGTCATACTACAAGAACCCAAATTGGCTTTGGAATCATGGAATAAATTCCATGATGTCCCTTAACAATGTCAAATGGGTCCTACCTGGTATATCTTTATATTGTAATGCTGTGATAGAACACCAGTCTTCATGAAATTCACTTTTTATTGGTGTGGAGAGCATTTTAGACCCTTGATTCTAGTTCTTTCCCTCTTAAAATTAGCTTGTAATTACTTTAATGTTTTGAGAAATTAACATTCTTGACTACAGTTGATATCTGAGAAAGAATATTTTCCTCATAAGAAAATGGAAACAGTAATAGCTCACATTTTAATTATATCCTTTGAACTTTACAAAGCTCTTTTTTTTTAAACAATATCTCTTTGATGCAGGTAGTATATGTATTATTCTCATTTTGTGATTTTCTTGAGGTCACAGAACTAGTAAGAAGTAAATCAGGTTTACTGACAAGCCTAATGACCTTTCTAGCTACTCTTCAAAGTGAGTCTAAAGGTGCCTTTTCACCTCACTATTATCTAAATTATGTCTGTCATAAAAAGAATATTATCACAGAAGTATTATAATTATTTTCTGTTAGAAGAAAAATGTGTTAGTGCAAATGCAATTTTGTTTCCCTAGTGCACGTGATGTTTTACTTTCAGATAATAGGCATTTTCATTTAGAACATATAGCATGTTTGAAATGTTGTCCTTCCTTAAAAAAAAAAATCCCTATTGATGAATTGTCATCTTTAAAAACCTAGTTAACATGGTGGTTGATATATTGTAGGTAAACGTCCAAAGAAAGGAATGGCAACCGCCAAGCAGCGCCTTGGGAAGATCCTTAAGTTGAACAGAAATGGCCATGCACGCTTCTTTGTGTGATGTTGGCTGCTTTTGCTGCCACTCTCAACTTTGGAGACCAGTACTGAGGGCAATGGGGCCTGGAGCTTCTGCTGTTCCTCTGCTTGAAGCAGACTTGCATGTACAATATAAAACACTGCCTGAAGAACAAAATGAACCTGATGCTGCATTTTCACTGTGCCACACCCACTGAGCAATAACCATTGTGGACCTGGTGGGGGGAGGATGAAGGAGGGGAGAATTTTAAAAGAGACCAGGATTAGGGCTGGTCTCTTGTCAGGGCTTGAGTATCGTTTTGTTGTTGGTAGTGTCTTGACTTATTTTCAGTGGTAGGGTAAAGAAAGTTATCAATAATTTATTTAACAGATTTTTTAAAAAGTTAACAGCTTTTAAATTCTTTCTTTTTTAAGCTATTTATTTGGAAGACTCGTGGGGAAGTATCTCACTAATTTAGATTTAAGAATGTGAAGGTTTTTAAATTATTTTTGATAGTGTGAGTTACATGTGGTGAAGAGCCATAGTAACAGTAATTTGTCTGAACTCTTAAAATTTGAAATTCAGGTTAAAGTCTTAAACAGGGATTTGATGCATTAATTATTTTAAATTAAGATGTATATGAAATTCATTTTATTTTATATATTTTGTGGATTTTTTTTTAAAATAAGCTATTAGCTTGGCTTTTTCTAACTTACAAGTTGCATATTGTCATCCAGGTTAGTTACCTTATTCCATCTTCTTTCTCTGCTGTCCTCTGTTTTGTGGCAACCTAACAAGATCTTTGTTTTATAGGAAAACAACTTCAATACCCTATGCTTTCCAAAAAACAAGAAGAAAGGAAAAGAAAAACCTTGCAAAAAAAAAACCCCAACAAACTCCAAATCTTCTTTTTCTCACTTTGACAATTGTGATTTTCTACTTAGGTAGAAAAAAATAGACATCTTGAATTTTCATTTGTGCATTTGATTTTAGGTCCCAAAGAAAACTGCTTTTTAATATTTTTTCTTTCCCTGTTCTGAAAAGAACCATATGTTTGGTGTAATTTTGGCATATTGGTATTTGTTTAAATACACTTATAGCTACAATGGGTTCCTTTTGTAATTTTGTTGCAAGGGGGGTTGGGTTAAGGGGAAAAGAAGAGGGGGAGTCAGGGATAACACCTGCCTTATAGGTTGTTATAACAAGTTTTTAAAAATATATCCTAACCATTGGGGGAGGGGTATGATTTGACCTGCAGTGTATATAAAGCTATATTATTAAGATCTACCATAATAGGCTTCTAATATATTAGGTTGTAGAGGAGCAAGGGTATTGAACAAGTAGGGTTGATTGTCTAATCTTGTGACCTTTTAAGATTTAGTTTGGGTCTGAGTTTGAGATGAGGTTGGTGCTTCCTGCAATTTACTCCTTTTTGACTTTGCCAATACATAAAGAAGATGAGACTAATTTTTAAAGTCAGCATCTGTCTCCTTTATACATACTTCTTATTGAATACCAATTTTCAGTTGCTTGTTAATAGCTTATATTTTTCAATCAATATTTTTAGTAACAATTTAAATACTGAATATCTGGTGTTGGAGGGGGAAAGTAGCTGTTTTTGTTTGTGATGAAAAGGGCATTTTATATGTTCCAACCAAGAATTTCAAGTCTAGGGAAATGTACTGAGTAGGCTTTATTTTTATGATGAACTATGGTCATGTCATTGATTGGTGTTATTTTCATTCAGCAAACAGGCTACACTTGTCTTTTTGTGCTGTAATTTCTACTGATGAGCTAAAATAAGTAGATCTGTGTCTCCTTCCAGATTTACATTTATGTTTTCAGAAGAGGAGCAGTTCTTTTATCCCATCTTCCTTCCAAAGTTTAAAGGAGTAATTGTAAACAGGTGATGAATTTGCCTTCCATGGTTATTCCAAGCCCAGAATCACTTGGCTCAAGACTGATCCATTTCTGGTTGTCAGGAAGAAGAATCTATCAAACATAGCATGTCTATAAAGAACTCGTTTTAAGCTGTGTCCACACTATGCCAAAACAACTAGTTGAGAACTGAATTATTCATCAAGCCAACTGGTTGATTATTTTTTCTACATGATGCCAAAAAACTGGTTTGATTGATCTTTTCTCCCACTGAAATGAAGTAGTATTTTGATTTTGTGTAGACAGTGTTTTAGTGTCAGGGATAGATTACAAATAGATTATTACCTGTCAAGAAATAACTTTAAAACTGACTTTTTAAAAACTGAGATATGTACTGATCTAATTTGTATCTGCAGTTATAGGTATTCGTAGCTGCCTAACTTTATTTTCTTTAGCCAGATAGCCTAAATTGAAACAGAATTATTTTATAGATTAACTCATATCCTATATTCAACCTTTATATACTTTGATTATGAGTAAATAACTATGAATAGCCAGCATGTGAATTTTGACAATGAACTTCACTTAATAGAATCAAATCACTGTCCCCAAAGTAATTCCAGTAACTAGATAATTTAGTTAAAAAGACGCCTCTAATAACCACTGCAGCTGAAATGAGAATTGTATGTTTCTGAATGAGGGGAGCCATAGCTACAGTTCTGTTGACTTCCTGTTCACGTCCCTTAGGGACATTGAGTCTTGCCAAGGTTTCTTGGTCTCGCATGCTGAGATCTGAAGGAGATACTGTATTTATATCTAGTGCTTGAAGTCTGCCCTTCTAAGAAGTGAGGAGTTCTAGCACAGATAGCCCTTGCTCAAGCACCTCTTTTCTAAGGAAAACCAGGAAAATTACATTTTGTGAGACTATCCCATTTTCTCCTCTTTAATTTGACAGAACCAGTGGAGCATCTTCAACACCCCTTCTTAAAAACTTTCATTCTTGATGAGATCAACATTTTACAGTTTCTCAAAGCACTACTCTTGCAGATAGTTAATAGAGACTATGATGGGCTCAGGAAGCTTATAATAATTTTGGAGCAATTAACCAGCCATAAGCAAAATGCTCAAGGCTCCCCAAATTTCAAATCATGATTTTAGATACCCAGTTTTTATGTAATAATAGACAATGGTTTGAGTTCTTTTGTAGATGGTTTTTTTCTTCTGTTAAACAGTTTATGTCAAATAATGCTATACCGTGAAGTGATGGTTAATAACTAAACAACAGATGATGTAGTAAAATCTGCAACTTACGACTTTCTAATGGTCCAGGTTTTTGGAAATACTTTTGAAAACATTTCTTTGATTAGTATCATTTAGATTATTGTATGCAAAGAAGGAATTTCTAATCCATAACTGCTTATTTTTATACATAAAGGTAAAATCATTCATATTTATCATTAGTTGAATATTTAGTTTAATTCTCAATCTTCGACTGTCAAAAACAACTGCAGTAACCAATTCCCTAACAAATATACTCTTAGTTTACACCAAGTGAAAAGGTAAAGACACTGGCAGTGTATTGCATGTATGTACTCTGAGGTGGGGAGGCAGGAGTACTAAAGAAGGAGAAACTACAGTCGTTTCTTGGAGTGTATCTCTGTATTGAACATTTACACTTCTAGGCTTGCTGAAATGAAAGAATCCATGGGAAAAATACAGCACAGTTTTATTAATTTAATCTAAGATATAGACCACTATAGAATGAAAAAAAAAAAACCAACCCAGAAATACTTGAAGTAGGAACAAAGTTGATCATTTTAATGTTTATAACTTAAAACTGATTTTAAAAAATTGCTATTTTTATGAATGGGCACATTTTTACTATAGCATAAAAACTTTTAAGAAATGAAAATAATGCAGATTATAACATTTATTTCCTGATGGGAAATTCATTACCCATTTCATTAAAAGAATTCTGAAAAATCTTTAACAAGAGGCTAAATAAAAAGAGATAGTTACAGTTGTTGAAGTAAGCTGATACTATTTGTCCTAAGAACAATGAGGTAATTTTAAAAAATCTTAACAAGTACTATGATAATCATATTCAGTTGGAGAGGAGGAAAGGTTAGGGTAGAAAGAAATTGGATTTTTGTTGATTGAAAATATATATATAATTAAACAGCTATAATAGAATAACTTGCTAAGGAGAAATGGACTATCATGTCACATACCAATCCCACCTCCCAGGTGAAGGTAATATTAGATTTTTAAACTATCTTGAATACTGTACTGTGACTTCAGTTAAAGAAATTATTAAAAACAAGGATGTTGAGAATTTAGAAGGGACATCAGGAAAGATAGTTTTGTCAGATCCCAAAAAAGTTAATATTCGTTTTAGTGAGAAGAATAAATTTTATTAGATACCTGGATTCTTTTTAAATAATCAGCCTTTCCCCCACCCCCAATCCTTTCCCTTTCCTTTTACCCCTGTGGTCTTTTCAAGAATCTCTCCATTTTGATGAGTTGAATAAAAATTGGTAGGAAGAATTTTTTACTCTTTGTATGATCGCCAAAAGTAAAAATGTCTCCATGGTTGAATGACAGCAGTTTCATTTTGAGGAGGTAGGGTCAACAAAAGTATAAGTATGCAAAAAAAAAAAAAAAAAGCCAGTGAAGTTCCTTTGTTCCAGCAAACATTGAGCCTGAAAGGAGAGAGACTTCACTCTGGTATTCCCTGGGATTTCTAGATTTTAGACTTGGAACACATAGGAGATTATTGGTAGAGCTTCTCTGCCTTCAAACTGATAAAATATATTATTTCCCTTTTATAGAGGAAGCAACTGAGAATAGAGAATTCCTTCCTCCACCACCACCCCTCCCCCCCAGCCATATACAGCTAGTTAATAAATACATTTTAATAATGGAGATTAGACATTTCCTTCCTTCTGTAGTGTTCCTTGCATTATGCCATGCTGTATCAATTGTTTTTTTATTGTATCAGTTTGGTTACTGGAAAATAGAAGGGAGGAATAAGAGAAACGTTATCACAATTGAGGTTTTAACAAAAGGGTAAACTAAGGCAGATTTCTGCGCAAAATAGCATTTATTAGCAGGGGCATGCTACCTGTCAATAAATGGTTTCCTGGCTTTCTTCCATTAATGCCAAAGACCCCGAGCAAAAGGACAACTCTCCTTTTATAGGGTTTGGGGAGTACAAAACAAGGGATAGAGCAGGGTATATGACATCATGGAATTAAGAGCAACATGATTGATTACAGCGCTGAGGTGCAGGGAACAACATGATTGTTGGGAAGTTTGGTAATAGGGGCTAGCAGTGATCTCCCTTATCTCATGAGACTAAGAAATGTTCTTTGTTCAAATCCAAGTAAAAGAGTGGCCCAGACTTTTGGCCAGCAAGGCAGACATCCTTGAAGGACAGCTTAGTGGTGTAAAGATAGCAGGCCCAAATTCCCTTTCTGTTCACATTCAATCTCCAAGGTTAGTTAAATTCCTTGAGGCAAGAAAGCTAGATTTTTTACATTTAACCCGTCACAGGCCAGCTGAGCTCTGAACTAAGCTCAGAGACAGAACCCGACTTAAGCAGTTACAAGACAAAAGTAGAAGGCAAAATCAATTACTTGTAAATAGGATCAATAAGAAAATGATACAGGATCAATTTTAATTTTCTTAATGATTATAGTTGGGGACTTAGCCTAACTGGAAAGGAGAAATGATTACTTTTTTCATACAGTTTCCTTTTTTATTTTAGTGGGGCTGTGCCATCAGTAATCAAAAGTCTGGTGTACTTGTGTAAAAATAAAATCTTTAAAATGGTTAAAAACCAGTAACAGTCCTAACAACAATGACTGTATCACTAAGTCATTTGCCTGTTGTGGTTAACTGTGGTTCTACTTGTATATTCTTCCCCATCTTCTTTCGTAAACCTTGTCCCTTTCCTAAGTTGCCTAAGAATTTGTGTCTTAATAAGGAAAAGGTGAAAATGAGGGTAAAACCTCTTAGAAACCAGTAGCACTGAATCTTGCAGCAAGTTTTTCTTCTGCACTACTTTCCCAATAAACCCTGGCTACTAGGTAGCCTTTGATGACCTCCAAGTAGTTTACCTATGCAACTTGTCATATCCCATTCATTCATTATTTTTTTTTCTCTGCTATTTCAGGAAGAAGTTCCTAGGCGAGGGAGAGTTTCTGTGTCAATTTTACCTTCTCCTGGTTTTATTTCAGCCACTTTTCTTCATAGGTTTAAGCTTTCCTCAAGGTATATTTGACTAGAATACAGTGAGTTATGTTTGGCAGATTTTACGGGGGATCTCCCGGCAGTAAGTCGACCGTCTACTAAGGAGTTATCTCCCTTGCTTGAAATCTTTTATTCTCCTCTAATACTAATTTAAAGCTCAACGCTTCTTTATTTATTTAAGATACTTACACATTACTTCCACATTATGATCAGGGGCCTGAGTGTAACTCATTACATGAACCCTAGAGCTGTTTTATCTTTCAGAAGAAACTTAAACCAAACTAAGGGCCTTACAGTATAAAGTGAGGCTGGATTAAAAGCTGCAATCTCATTTTCCCCCAAAAAGAAGTTCTGAGAGAAGCGCATCACAGATCATGCAGCAGTTTGGTGGGATGTCACGGCACACATCAGGAAATGCACCTGCATCATTGCAGTTGTATTTCCTTTGGAAAAGACTTTTCTACTTTTAATATGAATTAAGCCATAATAATTTCATGCTGTGGAATGAGAGTGGAGAGCTTCACTTTAAGAGATTATATAATACAAATGTTCACATTTACTGTGAAATGACTTGACTTTGCCAGTGCTTCAGCAGGTTTTGTGGTGATATTTTGGAGGGGGGATGTGATATTTTGTTTTTTAATCTGTGAAATTTTAAAAGGGGACAGTTGTTGGCCATGGTATTTACTAGTTTTGTAGTAATGTTTTGCTAACCTGACTGCCTTTTCTTCCCCCAGTGATTTTTATGGTCCAAGTTGACTCTTGCTCTTCTTTCTTACTTTGGGTGTCTCTGGGTAGTATGTTGTCTGTTTGTATAGGTTGTCAGTGTGTGTGCACAGGGTGTCCTTTTGTTACAGAAACACACTGGGTTGCAAGTGGGTGTTTGGCTGGGAAATGGGATGCTGAAGTGTGAAGAACGTTTTTTTCAATTCATAACAGTATTTCCCATCTTTTGCCTGCAGGCAGGGAAAGTGTATGTACAGTATTTATTTTGTTTCTATTTTACTTTAAATTTGTAAGTTTTGAAGTAGCTTACATTGGTCATAGGGAAGGACAAGTGACTTGTTTAAATTTGTATTTGGTATTCATACTTTCCAATTTCTGTACTTTTAAGATATTGAGATTAAAATTGATATTACTTTTTGTTTTGATTTTAGCACGCTGGTGTAATTTTTTTGTTGTTCATTTTGTTTGAAAGTACAAATGCTGAAAGCTGTGTAAACTGTGTCTTTGAAAGAAAAAATTCTGAATTCTATTTCCAATTCTGGCTGTGCCCCTTTACTGTCTCCTGACTCATGGGAATATTCTTTGGGGATGTGGGAAGTGGCCATAGATATAATGTACCTTAATATTTCTGAGGATTGGAAATTAAGATTTTCTTAAAAACTTAACAGATGATTTCCTAAATGTTAACGAAACCCTTAATTGGGCCTAGTCTGGTGATTAAATTTCAGCTGAGTAGCTCTTAGGCAGAGGAATGTGAAGCACACCATAGATCCCTATAGATATAGTGGCCTCAACAGATCCTTAAGATTTAAATGAAGATTGAGTTATAAATTATTTTGTGTTCTAGTTAGTGATCTAGGACTTACAGTTAACTGAAAGCTTAGAAAAGCTATGAGTATTATATTAATGTGAATTGTAGAAATGAAGATTGGCTGCTAGTTAATAATATCTAAAAAATTAGGGCTGACTGGAGTAGGTAACCCATGAGCCAGGCACTTGGAGTGCCTCCTCTCTCTCCTGATCACATCTACTTTCCTTTTTTCTCTCATTTTCTGTCCCTGCCCTTTCTTCCTTTTTTTTATTTTTGCTTTCTCTTCAGCTCTCTGACTTCCATTTCTCCTCTCCTTTTATTCTTTTCCCTTGCCATCCCTTAATATTGCCAGTGGCACTCCAGGTTTTGATGTAAAGGATTTGCCAAGTCTAGTGTGGGTATTAAACAATCACAAAAGGTCCTTAGAGAGTACACCAACAAGATTTCAGTTTGAAGTGGAAACCCAGAGGACAGTTGGAAAAGAAAATAATAGTCATGGGGTGTTGTGGGGATCAGTCACCGCTGATATTGCCATTGGATCTATCATTTTGGGTGGCCCAACTCACATCTAATGGGTGAGTGGCACACGCCAAAGACAAGGGCCTTGCATTCTGAACCCACAAGAGTTACTAGTGGTTGCCAGGTCAATGTAGTTCTAGGCAGGAGGAACAGTTTTTAGTCAGTGAGGCGGCTCAGTGGATTAGAATGCTGGGCCTTCATGCAAGGAAGACCTGAGTTCAAATGTGGCCCCAGATACTTACCAGCTTTGTGAGCCTGAGAGAGTCATGTAACTTTGATTTTCTTCAGTTTCCTTATCTGGAAAATGGGAATGGGTAATAGCACCTACCACACAGGGTTGTTGTGAAGTTCAAATGAGATACTTGTAAAGAGCTTAGCATAGTATCTGGCACTGTGATAGGCACCGTTTAAATGCTAGTTATTATTACCTATCTCAATTGGTATAACTGCCCTAAGTTTATATACAGCTTCATATTGAGTTCCCAAGTTATGAGCATGAAGACTCCAATTTTTAAGAATACTGGTGTTATGAGGGCAGACCGCACTTCTTTGTAGAATCCTGAAAGCCCTGTTAGCAGAAGGGAAAGTCTTTGTTAAATTATGTTGAAGGTATTATTTTTTATCTTATAAGGCCTTCACTAGCCGAAAAGTCAGCCCTTTCAGTCTATCCAACTTGGACTCCAGTAAGCCTATAGGGGAATCAATTCAATTTAACAACTGAACGTGACCATATATTTACAGAAGAAACCTGTATTAGAGGTGACACAATTAATAAAGGCACACAGATCAATTTTTCAAGTTAAGTAGTAGAAGGTTGCAAAAGAATCTGGGGAAAAAAATCATAGATACTGTATAGGCTGTCCCAAAAGTCTGGATGCAGTTGGAGCTATTAAAGCTACTTTTGGGGACAACCCTGTATTACTACTTTTCAAAAAAGTACCCTGAAAGATAACAGTACCTACCACACACACTTCCCTTCTAAACTTAATGAAAGTTTTATGAGAATAAACATAACCCAAGGATATTCAGAGAATACATAAGCTTCCACATAATTTTCAGTCTCAGACCATGTCTTCTGTTGTGGTGGGTGAAATCTGAAAGAACTGAGGAAACAAGGGTTTGGGCTTCCAAGTGTGTTGATTTAAGTAATGCATGCTAATTGCCTAAAAAGTTAAGACCAGGGCTTCCTCAGTTTGGCACTGGGCCCCCAAATCCAGGGGAAGACAGATTTTAATGAATTAAAAAAAAAATAGGATATGAACCAGGAAATAAGAGTAGGTAATCTGATTTCTAATTAGGGGAAAGATTAGGGACTTGCCAAGTTGGGAAGGGGAGATTGAACAGGTGCAATTCTATGAAATCAAAAAAAGACATGTCCCACTCCTCTACCACAAGTGTCCAAATTCAATCAAAGGAATAAGGAAACAGTAACTGAACAGTATGGGCCAGTTTTCATATAAGATACATGGGTTGCTTGAAATGTGTAAAATGAGAAAAATTCATTACATCAAATATCTTTGGATCTGAATGGGTATCTGGTCAGTACAATGTAAGTCCTCAGTTAAATGTCTCTGAGCAGCAGGTTGAGGTGGTCCAGCTTCCCTGCCACACTGGCCTAGGTTAAAACAATGCAATAAAGTTTTCTCCTGAGACAAATTGGACTAGACCCATAATTGAATAGAAAGAGAAATGGGCTAGATCCAGAGTTGAGTCTCAAGGTGGAATCAATGTGGTTCCTTCAGTTCCCACAATTCCTCACTACTGGTTGAGTATACAGGATGATACTATGATGACAATGAACAAAAAGCATTTTGATTCATTAGAACCAAATGGCAATAAAAGCTCCTCTGCAGTAAGGCATTTCCAGTGTAAGTTAAGATCATGCAAGATTCCTAGATGCAACCAGACAGCTAACGGTATGAAAGGTGTTCAGCATTTATTAACTGTGTATATGCAGACAAGATCACCTGATAGCTGCTGTTGATGTAAAGGTGAGAAAGTCCCTGCCCTTTGAAGCAGTTTCCAGTCTTTTGAATGTTTGCCAGTCCGTTAGTCACAACCTTTCTCTCAACCACTGAAGGACATATAAGTGTGTCTCCAGCTCTACATCCACGATCCTAAGCTATCCCGCACCAGTCAGGGGATCCCTCAGATGATATTCTCCTAATGCTCCTGTTTGTGAATGACTGCTGCTTTCATCAAATTCTAAAATATTAGATCTCATCCAAGAGAGATGAACCAATTAGTCCATATAATAAAAACCAAGTGGATGAAGGATGCATTTGCCCAGATTGTAACATCAAGCTGAATGTGGGAGTTCACTAAGTTGGGCTATATATACACACTGGCACACATACACATATATACACACATCTATACATGTACATCTACATACATGTATGTATCCACTCTATCCAGGGTGGACATTGCAGAAGTACAGGATGTTCGAGAAATAAGGAAAAACCAGGCTTGATTGTGTTTGGAAACTTGCCAACTGTCAGTAATCACAGCTGCTCAAGTCCATCATTTCTATATAAATACTATACTGGTCGTGCTTTCTATATGGGGTAAATCTTTGAACATGGACAACCAATAATCAAAATTGTGAACTAAACAATGGAGAAACACATGGTGGATGTAAATACGCTACAGAAATTTAACAGTGGGGTTTACCACATAACAAATTACCAAGGCCATGGATGTCTTTGAAAAGATTAGATAGTTGTGTTCAGAGAATGAGAGAGAACGTGTGGATAACCCCAAATTCTTCAGTGTCCATTAACCATTTGAAACACAAGAAAGTCTCAAATAGGTGAAATCTATGGAGTATTTGTCTCATGTATGAAAGACATGAATAAAGTTCACACAAGAAGAGGTGCAGATCAATTGCAATCTGCACCAGTGAAGAAAGTACTCGATGAATCCAACCAATTATTAAAGTATGAGGGTAGAGAATGACACAGTAAATGGGAATCAGATTACTGAGAATCTGAGTAGCTAGGGAGCTCAGAGCTGTCCTAGTCCAACCCATACCTACATGGGGATCTCTTCTTTGACATTCCTGGCAAGTGTTCAACATGTGCCAGACATTGTGCTAAGGGCAGGAAAGGTACCTCATGGAGCTTGAAATCTAATGGGGAAGGCAATATACAAAAGGAAGCTGAAAAGCTTGAAGGTACCTGACAAGGTGGCATGGCAAAGAAATACTAAAGTAGTGCAGCTGGGTGGAAAACGAGTCATCATCCTGCTGTCTCACAGCCCTGTTAGGAGATTTTTCTTTTGTTAAATGTGAATGTACTTCTCTATACCTGACACCCACTGGTGGCCTTTTTAGTTCTGTTTCCTGGGGCTAAGCAAAATGAGATTCTTCTACATGAAAGTTCTTCAAATCCCTTAAAACTACTTGAGGCTAACAAATATTCCTGCATCGACCATCCATATGACATTGTCTCTAGCTTTTACATCTTGGTGACCTTATAACTCCTATGGGTTTAATTATCATCTTTATGCTAATTACTAGCATATGCTAATGACTAGCATCCAGATCTATAGTCCCTAGTCCTAGTACCCTAGACTATTTCCTGAGCTCACAGCACCAGCTACCTAATAGACATTTTGAACTTCGTGTCTTATATGCATCTCTTAACACATCCAGAACTCGTCTTTTCTTACTAAACCCAATCCTCTTCCAGACTTTCATTTTTCTGTTGAGGATGCCACTGTCCTAATTTACTCAGGTTTAAAACTTTTGACGCCTTACTCATCCTTATCCCTATTTAGTTGCCAAGTCTTAATAACTCTATTTCCAAAACACCTCTTGCCTTTCTCTACTGTCCAGGTATAAGTCTTCTGTCTTCACCTAGACTGTTGTAATACCCTCTAGTTGATCTCCTTTCCTTAGATCTCTCCCAGCTCTCCATTCAGTTGCCAAAATGATTTTCTAAAAGTACAGATCTGAGCATGTCAGTCCCCTCATTAAGCTCCCTATCACTTAGGGATATATTGTGGTACTTGGAGGGGGGGGATGAGCCCCTCTGGTGTGAGGGCTTGCCAATCCCTTTTTGGGGCTGTTATCTACCTTTGGTGTCTCCCTTTCACCCAGCTCTCACCTACGGCTCCAAGAAGCTTAGCATGTGTAGCAGCCACACTGTTGGCAGATGGGCTAAACCAGGTTGAAGGTAATTGATAGGCCTCTAACCCACTGGCGACTAAGGGGATGTCTACCCCAACTATGGAAAAACTTCCTCCAGGGGAATGGGAGGATGAGAACAATTTGTTCCAACCACTATAAAGGCAGCTGAAGCAGAGACTACAGCACACTTAGCATTTGGTCAAGACATGGAAAATGCCAAGGTCATCCACTGCATTCCAGCCCATTGCCAGTTATCTTGACTTTTTTCCTGCCGCTAGACTTCGATGATTCTAGAAGAAAGTGAGACTGACTACTTTGTGCAACTCTGCCTCGCTTAAATCCAATTCAAGACATCACCCATCACATCATGATGTCAACTTCTAGAACAACTATGATCTCCTCTCTTTGGTTATTAGAGCTACGTATGTTCTGGGTCCATCTGACCTTCCAAAGATTTTTGCCCATTACCCCGCTGGATGTGCTCTGAGCGCCATTTTAACCAACCAACCTTTCTCTTTTGTTCACTGTGCATTATACTCATTCTTTTTCATGCCTTTTCACTTTAAAAAAAAGTTTATTCAATGTTTTATTTTCTGCCAATTACATGCAAAAATAATTAAGATTTGTTTTATAAAACTTTGAGTTCCCAATTCTCTCTTCTTCCTCTCCTCACCCTTCGTTGAGAAAGCAAGCAATTTGATAGGTTATGCATGTTCAGCCATGCAAAATACATTTCTGTATTAGTCATGTTGTGAAAGAAAACACAACTAAGAAAGATAAAGAAAAAAGTAAGCTTCAATCTGCATTCAGACTCCATCAGTCTCTGAAGATGAATAGCATTTTTCATCTTAAATCCTTTGGAATTGTCTTGGATCATTGCATTGCTGAGAATAGCTAAGTTATTCACAGTTGATCACTGTACAACACTACTGTTTCTGAGTTCAATGTTATGCTCATTTCACTTTGCATCAGTTCCTGTCTTTCCACGTTTTTCTGAGAGCATTCTGTTCATCAATTCTTATAGTATACCATAACTTGTTTAACCATTTGTCAGTTGACGGACATCTCAATTACCAATTCTTTTTCACCACTAAAAGAAGTGCTATAAATATTTTTGTACATATGAGTCTTTTTCCTTTTTAAAACAAATCCTTTTGAGATACAGGCCTAGTTGTTGGTATTGCTGGGTCAAAACCATTGCATGGTTTCATAGCCCTTTGGGCATAGTTTTTCCATGCTTTTTCACAGATTGTTCCTCCATCCTGGAATTCACCTTCTCCTCATTTCCACATCATGGATCCCTGTCTTCTTCAAAGCTCAGTTCAAGTACCCCCTCTAAAATGAAACCATTTGTAAGGGCCTGCTTCCCAGAAATTACTTTTTATAGACTTTCTATTTAATTTTCTATGCACATTTTTTCTCTAAATAGAATACAGGCTCCTTGAAGTCAAGGACTAATTCATTTTTGTCTTTGTAATTCATATGCACTGTGCCTAGCATGCCTAGCATGTTGAATGAGAGGAATAGATGCATGGATGCATGAAGATTATCAGATTATGAAACCCAAAAGGAATCTCAAATTTCAATAATTAGTTGGTGACTTTTGTAAATACTCTAAAGGAATAACAAAATAACAGTTGTTATTTTGATAAACTACACAAAATCATTATAGGGAGAATATTTTAATTAACTAAATCCACAAAATTCTACTCTAATGCCTTGTCACTACATGGAATGATCCTGGATTCTCCAAGACTATGTCAACACAGCCTTAGCTCTGGCAGGTTTTACCCTGTTGGAAAAGCTTTGGTCACACTCCTTGGAATAGATCAGCTTTGCTTTTCAGGGATCCAAGTACCAAGGAGGCTCATGAATTCTTGGAACACATGCAACACATTAAAATGCATAATTTCCCTCCATCCTTTATGGTCCTCTTCCACATCCACCCAGTGACAGTGGCAGGATAGAGGGGAAGGGCATAAAGGGTACTAAGAATCACATAGTTGTTTTTTTACTCAATTTTGTTTTCATGAAGATCTGTATTGTCTCCTACCTCTCTATGTCCCTATTGAAAAAAAAAAACAAGAAAAATGGTATTCTAAGTATTAACATCTCTGCTTGGTGGCCAATAAGCAGATGTACTGCTGGAAGAGCTAAATGATACCAATCAACATCATTGCTGTTAACAAAACCAAAAGAAAGAAGTCACAGCTAATTGGGAGGTTGTTTACAGGTAGTCTTAGAGAGGCAAGGAAAGGAGTTGACAGTTGAAAGGCAAAGAGAAACACTGGTTCATGGGGCTATTTGGTCATCTCTGATTGCAGTTCTGTTTGTTAAAAGACCATCATTAAAATAACTTCAGTCTATACGCCAATGTCAGATGAAGAGGATGAAATGATAAATTCTTTGAAGAGTTGGATAAGAACCTCCAAATCCCAAAAATTCTGATACTTAGTAATTTCAAAGCAAAGTTGGGGAGAAGGTGAGGGTGTTGAGTAATACATGGACAGCATGGTTCAGGAGGGCAGCTAGGTGGTACAGTTGATACAGTGCCCAGTCTGGAGTCAAGAAAGACATCTTCCTGAGTTCAAATCTGGCCTTAGGAATTTTACTAGCCGTGTGACCCCGGGCAAGTCACTTAACCCTGTTTGTCTCAGTTTCTTCATCTGTAAAGTGAGCTGGAGAAAGAAATGGCAAAACACTCCAATGTCTTTGCCAAGAAAACCCCAAATGGGGTCAGGAAGAGTCAGACATGACTGAAAGGACTCAACTACGACTATGTGGTTCAAAAAAAAGTAGTAAAAGAAGTCAAAGACTTGTACACAGGAGACTCACCTTTATGTTACCTCAACAGAATCATCCCTGCTTCTAGGCAATCTTTTCATATACCTTAGTTAACTCTTTATCTCATTCACCATAGTGGTTCTTCCAGACCTTTCATCCCTCCTCAAAACCCCCACGGCTCCCCAGCCCCCTCAGTTAAGAACTTTGCCTCAGTTTACTGACAAAAAATGAGACCACTATCTAAGACCTCCCTCTTATCACCTCCTTATATCACATCACCCAGATGCCTTCTGCTCTTATCTCTTCCACCTTTGTCTCACATCAAGAGCTGGCCCTCATAATATTCTGCATTATTTAAGAGGGAGGCTATAAGCATTCATAGAGCACGTACTTTGTGCCAGGCACTGTGCTAGGTGCTTTGCAAATACCTCATTTGTGATAATTAGGTGAATTATTCTCTCCACAACCCTGTGAGGTGGGTGGTGTTATTACGCCCATATTATAGCTGAGGGAACTAAAGCAATGAGGTTCTCAAGTGACTTGCCCTGGGTCACACAGCTAGGAAGTGTCTGAGGTTGCATTTCAAGTCAGGTCTTCCTAAATACAAGAAGCACAAACAAGGAACTGTGTTCTGCTCCAATTTACAACCCATAGATGGAGTTGGCGAACCCAAAGACAGTGGCAGCCACTAGGGGGCTATCCTGTAAAGAGGTGTAGTAGCCCTGCCTGCTCCATCTTCCTTTATGCCCATGTAAGAGGATTCCTGCTTGTTTAGTGATAGTGATGCTTAGTATCATCGCTAATTAAGCCGCGCGACTTGTATGTTCTGTTGTTTCCATACAAATATATACACATATATGTATACATACATATATACTTTACTTAAAGCAAGGGTATGATTATTGTTAACTAATAGGGAGAGAGATGAGGGCTAGAGAATTAAGGTTAGATTTGGGGTAAGAACAGGAATAGTGAGGTTTTGTTTAGAGACATGGTAAAGGTTAGTGCTAGGGACTGTAACAGGGATGAAAACACGGACAGTAATTTAAATGAGCTTCTCCCCAGTGACAGCTGTTGCACAGGAAACCAAAAATAAGAAAAAAAGAGCCCGTCCGGAATCGGTCCCTCAAGAATTAGAAGGACATCGTAATCAAGGGGAAATGGTAAGGTAGATGCCCTTTGGAGAGTTTTAACTGAGGTCACAAAAACGCTGAGAGGGAAGCCGGTAACATTTTAAATAACAGGGTGGCCACCAAACCCTTCTATCCATCCATCTCTATCTGCTTTTTAAAAAGAATGGATTGGAAATTTTAAGAAATGTAAAAACGGACTAGAGCTTCCAGATAATTGGTCAGACCTTATCAAGCAAGTGAAGGAAGGCTCTGCGCTCAAGTCACTTTTAAGCCTAAAACGTCAAATCCTCTAGAAGCAAGTAACCTGGCTGCGGAGGCTGCACGTAGGACTGAAAGGAGAAGTCTGCGGGCTTGTCACCCCATGGACGCCGCTCAGGGCAGAGAATTCCGAGGGCTTTGTTCTGCGCACAGGCGGATCGCTGGAGGTCAGCACTTGCAGGCATGGGTACGGAGGTCACAGGGAGGGGCTGGCTCGCCTTCACCCCACCATCCACCTGCCCCAGCACCGATGGACGAGGGCAGCTGGGGGCGGTGAGTCCCCGAGCCAACGCAGCTCCATCTCTGTCACCGCTTCTGAGTCTCTGGCGACCCCCTCTGGGGTTCTCCTGGTCAAGACCCTGGCTCAGCGCTTCCTCTTCTGGCTCGTCCGACGGCCGAGGGAAGTGGAGGCCAACAGTCCTAAGGGGTCGCGCAGCGAGCAAGCGTCCGAGGCCAGCCTGGAACCCGGGCGTTCCCGGCGCCGGGACCCGCGCCCCGTCCCCCCCCCCCCCCCCAGCTGCTCAGTCATCGCCCCACTTTCGAGAAGACACAGACCTCCTCTTCACGTCAAATCCCAGCTTATCAAACCTTGGTTCTACATGAATTCACTAAAGTGTCGTTTAAACACTATTTGTCTGGCCTGACAGAAGGGGAGTGGGGAGTGGCTTGGGGCAGTCTGGAGGTGACCGGCCGGGAAGGCTGGGCCAGGGGCCAAGACTGGGGGGAGCCTCGGGGGAAGGTCAGGGCCGCTTGGGAAGTTCAGTGTGTGGGGGAGGGGGCCATAGCCTGCCTGCAGAATTGTTATAATATGTTCATCCTGACCCCGCTCACTGACCTACGGGGTCTCCCGGGGCTCCCCCGCCCGAGCGGGGCGGGGGCAAGTTTAGTTTTCCGTCCGGGGGCCGCCTTCAGTTTCGATTTGGGGCTGGCCCCGCCCTTCCCCAGCCGGTTCCGGGCACGCCCCCGCTTCCGGTACGAGGCGAACCGAGGCGGGGAGGGGCGCGCTCCGGCTGCGGCTGGGGTCCGCGGAGCGAGCGAGCGCGCCCTGCCATGGCGCAGGCCGCCATGGCCAGCCTGGTCACCAAGGACCTGTGCGCGGCCGGGGGCAGCCTGGGGCTGGCGGAGCTGAGTCACCGGCTCCCGGGCGGCGTTAGCGAGGATGCTCTGGAGAAGTCGCTGCGCAAACTGGCCCCGGGGCGCTTCGTGCTGGGAAAGCGCGGGGGCGGCGGCGGCGGCGGCGGCGGCGGCGGCGGGGAAGCCGGGGGCGGCGCGGGGGAAGCCGGGGGCGCCGGCGGCGGGGCCCCGGAGAAGCGGGTGCTCGTGGCCGCCACCGGCGCCAGGCTGTGCCCCGCCTACTCGGCCGCTTGCCGCGGGCAGTGCGGGAAACTGCACCTCTGCAAGTTCTTCGTCTACGGAAGCTGCAAGTTCTCGAGCAGCGGGTGAGGGTCCCGCCGGCTCGGCGTGTGAGGGCCCCGGGGGAGGGGGGCCATTCCCGGGGTCACAGCCGCGCGTCTCCGGCCTCGGCCCCCGGGCCCCCTCCTCCATCCTCCTTCGAGGCCGGCGCTGCCGTTCTAGCGTCCCACCGACGGGGAGGTCGAGGCCAGAGGGCCGGGGGCCCGTTCAGTCTCCCAGCCGAGGCCGGGCTGACCCGGTCCGTCAGAAGCTCCAGCCGCTCGCCCCTTTAAATGCGTCGCGTGACCACCCGCTATCCCGCGTCCTCCCGCGCGGGGCCGTGGGGCGGTGGGCCCCGCCCCCTTTCCTTCCCTTCCCCCCCCCCCCCCCGCCGTACTTCTAACCTTCCTGCCGTTCAGTCGGCCTCAGTGGGGCGCTGTGGCGCCCTATGGAGGGGGTCGGGCCGGGCCGGGCCGTGACCGCGGCCGCTCGCGGCACGGTCCTCACGGCTCGGGGGAGCGCTAGGTGAGAGGACGCCAGGGCGGGGGCTGCGGCCGGGCCGGCTCCGCCGTCACTTGGTTGTGCGGATGAGGAAACTGAGGCCCGGGCCGCCAGGGCGGGGCAGCTTGTCCACGTGCTCCGGAGAGGTGGGAAAGGTGTTCCCCGAGGTGAGCCGCTGCCGGAGCGAGCTGGAGGTGCGGCCCTGGAGCCCGGAGAGCCCGAGCCCAGCCTCGTTGGGTTTGCTCCCTTCGTGACTTCCTCCTTCGTGACCTGAGGACCCCGTGGGCCCGGCCCGCCCCGCTCCTGGAAGCCAGCCACGAACTTCCCAATTTGTCTGTAGTAATGCTGCTTTTGCGTACCGTGCCCGCTTCGTGCCAGGCCCGCCCCCGCCTTGGTATCCAGATCGAAGCCAGCCTGTTATTAAAGCTGGGACTGCCCTTGGCCAGGAAGGATGGCGGACGACAGGGGAGAGACTTGGGGTGTAGGTGGTAGGGACTGAGAGAGGAGCAGGGCCCAGCGGAGAAGGGGCGTGTCCTTGTCAGAGAAGCCGAGCCATCATGGTGGTGTGGGAGCTGGGGCTCCTCCCTGGCCCCTCAGGAAGGAGGGAGTGAAGAGTTGTTTGGATCATTCTCTATCCCTTGTACACCCTCCTCCCATCCCTCCTTGCCAGCAGACCTCCAAGGCCTGGATGATGCCTTTCTGTCTAGACTGACTCATCTGTCTTTCTGTTTGTGTCTGTCTTTCTCACTTGCTCAGATTGCCCCAGTCCACGCCTGGTTGTGGGATTGTTCCGGCCCCCCATCTCTCATTTCTGTGGCAGGCTGGCACATGCCAGGTAGCTAAAGACTCCTCTTCCTCTCCTCTTTTCAGTCATATCTATCATGGAAGGGAACCTGGATGAATGGTATCATTCTCCCTGTTGATGTCAGGGAGAGACTGGTGCTAGCTCCAGTATGGTGGCTCTATCTTCTGGCTGTGTCCGACCTGTGGGTTCATTTTTTTCCCTTTTTATCCAGTACCTAACCCAGTTTCTGGCTCAGAGTACCTACTTAAATGCTTGTTGATGGGGGCAGCTAGGTGCCAAAGTGGATAGAGCACCAGAGTCAGGCTGACCAGAGTTCAAATGGAGCCTTAGACGCTTATTAACTGTAAGACCCTGGGCAAGTCTTGAAGCCCTGATTGCTTCCTCCCCCCGAAAAAAGCTTATTGATTGATCTGGAATGTGGGCGATCTATAGTATAGTTTGGGAACACTGACCTGTCAGATTATTTTCAGCTTTAATGAGTCTGTGATTAATAATTCCAAGGGAATTTCCCCAGATCACAAAGTGGCAGAGTCAGGCCCCCGGTTCTCCTGATTTCCTTTCCAGTTATCTTTACAACAACAAATGCAAAAAAATGATTTTCATTAAGCTGAAATCTCACCAAGTTTCTCCTTTGCTCAGTAAAGTCCAGCAGTTCCTTATAGTCTCCAGAATAAACCATAAAGTCTTTTATAACCATGTTCCCACCTCTCTGTCCTGCATCATTATTCATTCCTGACTTTTGTGTACTCTGGTCAGGCCAAACTGGCCTTCTCTTGGTTTCTCATGCAAGACACTCCATCTCCTATGTAGTGGCTGTCTCCCATACCTGAAGTCCACTCTCTCCTCATCTCTACTTCACAGAATTCCCAGCTTCCTTCAAGACGCAGCTCAGACACCTTCAGCATCCCCTCAAGCGCTGGTGCTCTCCCCTCAGATTGCCTTATGTTTAACTACTTTGCATTTATTTGTATTGAAGCTCTATGTTGTGGGTGTATATGTATATATGCATACACACATGCCCACATGTTTGTGTATCCATGTATATTCTGTATGTATACATACATGTGTGTCCTTCATGTTTCCGTCATTAGAATCCATTTCCTGGATCCGTGATTAGGTTGTTAATAAACACTTGATCGTTCAACTACCAAGATATTAGTTCACAAGGACTGCCAGACCAGTGGGAATCCTGTGCGAGTTGGAAAAATGATCACATTAGAGAAAAATGTAGATTACAGGTTGACCTTTGGCAAATTCCCAGATGTTTCCTGGTCATGGCTGATTTAAAGATCCTTATCATCTTGGCAGTTGTTTGTGTAGTCTGAGGCGAGGACTTTTGACAATTTATTTCACCAAATTGGGGACGTGGCAGGGAGTCCTTTAAAGTACTGTATGAATGAGTTATTTTTAGTAAGGGTATTTTGGCATTGGGTGGAATTTTGTAGCTTAAAAAAACTCCTCTCCCTCAAAGAATAAAAGACCTTCAGATTTTTCCTATCTCTCCTTCCTTGTAACAATGCTTTGTCTTTTGGCAGACGAGGGCAGTGATATGAGTGTTTTGAGTAAAAAGACACTGTAGAGTTGTCAAAACATAGATTTCTGTAGTTGTTGGAAGGGACCTTAAAAAGCTCCCCTTCATTTTTACAGTGAAGGAAGCTGAGGCCCAGAGAGACTAAATTATTTACTTAAGTAGCAGTCTCAGAATATGAATCCTAGTCTTCTGATGGTACCATGATAGGAGAAAGAAGTCTGAGGAGAACAATTTAATATTACCATAAGTTTCCTGTATTTCCAGAAGAGTAATTAGGTAGGAATACAAGTTGGCTATGTTGGTGATTTCTGTAACCCAGAATTTAAGCTTTTTCAGGGCTGTATTAGCTAGGAGTCACATTTCTTGCCAGCATCTCTCTCCATCTATACTGTGGTTCTTTTGTGATAAGTCTCGTTTTGTCTACCCTTTGCTGTCCTGATGAGATACCCTGATGAGATGATTGGCCTCCATTAGGGTCAAGATCCCATCTTTCTCTTCTGTGTCGTTCCATAGTACTGGCTTAGGGTATAGCTTTGAACATGATTGTTCTAACCTCTTGTTCCAGTGTCCAGAGGTAACCTCACTCTGTTGTGTCGTGACTGCATAAGATACTTCGATCTTCACTTCATAAGTCACATCAAATACTGGTTTCATGAATTCTCACCTCTCCCTCAAAGCACTTTTGGGTTGCACATGGTGTACTCTGTGGGATGATGCTTAAGAAAGCTGCTACTTGAGTAGATGTATTCTTTACATTGCAGACTGTGCCCAGAAGGGCTTGGCTTCAGCACTGGGCATAATGTATACCCACTCCAATCATTCATGCCTAATCCCAGTAGGATGACAGCATGAGAGAATGGATGGGTGGAGGTGGGGAAAAAGGGCAGAAAGAGAAGTGTTTAGGGCAGACTTTCTGTTTTGTCTTTGCTTTCTTCTATAGGGCAAACAGTACCAATCATTGGTTCACTTAACAATTGCTTATCAGGTACTCTGTCCTGTTCTGGAAAAAATACCGAGATAATTAAGATATGATCCCAATTCAAATGGAGTTTACAATCAAGTAAAGGTCATATGCATATACAGATATGCAATAACTGAATTTGCTTAATAAAAGCACTAATGGAGAACAGAGTAAACACATAAGTGAAGGATAAAATCCTATGGAGGTCTGAGGGAAGGAAATATTTCTGACTAGGGGCTTGGGGAAGGTTTCATGGAGGAGGTAGGGTTTGAGCAAGGCTTTGAAGGATAGGTAGGCGTTGAAGGATTAAGGTCTCCTGCACATAGGATGTGGTTGTGAGCAAAGATATGGAAGCAAGTTATGTATGGTATTCTAGTTTGGCTGGATCCTAGATTGTGTGGAGGGGAGATGGAACTGGACAGTGAAGCTGAGGAGGCAGTTTTGACTTTAGTAGGTAATAGGGAGACATTGAAGGATGGTCAATAGCAGAGTTAATTATGTGGCCCACAGGGATCCATCTCTAATTGAGTTGAACCCCACTGATGTACAGTGGGGGTAAGCTTTGAAGATAGGTGTGGCAGCATTTGGAGAGGCTAAGTTAGGGGTAGCTTGCATCTGTCTGTGTTGCTAAAATTGGAAAAAAAGAGGGGAGGGGGTGGTAGGTTGGAAAGTAGATAAAAGTAGCCAGTTAGCACCAAGGGTGGCAAATACTGAAGAGGCCGAATTTTATTTTATTTTTTTTATTAAAGAGACAGATTTTTAACCAACTCTAGCGTTTCTGTTCGTGTGTGCCTGAGTTGTAATGTTGTAGGCCTGGCAAAAGTATCCTCATGGTTGTAGGCTACCATAAGTACTGAATAATCTGGAGGCCGTAAATGTAAAATGACAGTGCCATTTTCCTAAGAGTCACTGCAATGGAATATACGAGGCACTTCCTCTTTAAGGAATAATGGAAGGCCAAAGGATCCTAGAGTTTGAACTGGAAAGAACTCAGTCCCCTCATTTTACTGATAATGAAACTGAGACTAGAGAAGGGAAGAGAGTTGCCCAAGGTAATTCGGTAAGTGACCCAAGTACACAGCCACCACATCAGCCTTTTATCCTCTTTGCCTCCATGTTGCTCAGGCTTACTTTTTGAGGAAATGTCCCCTCTGTCTTGCCAAGACTAGTTGATTTTATTGTGTATTTGTTAATTAGGTCTTGATATGTTTTTGAGGGTGGGATGTGCTTGGGGGGATCCTCCCCCCAAACTGATTTTCTCCTTCCCTCCTCTCCTCTCTCCTCTCCCTCCTCCCTTTTCTCCTCTTGTCTTGTCTTCTCTTCACAGGAAACAATGTAAATATAGCCACCAAATTGATTCTGCGCACAACATGACTGTCTTGAAAAGCCATGGAATTGGGAACCTAAACTTGAACGAACTAAGCCAACTTTTGCTTCAGAATGATCCTACACTCTTGCCGGAGGTGAGTGGCAGATGTCTAGTATGTGTGTGTGCGCACGGTAGGATTCATTGTGAATCTCTGTATGGTGATTTAAATTTGGTATTTTTGGAGGAATGATCTTTCCTTTTTTAACTGTCTATAAAAGTTGCAAGGAGAGAGGGCTTTGGAGATGAGGAAAACTGAAGACAAGATAGGATTGTAATCCATTTTGGGGAATGTCCTCTGTGTCAAGTCATGGATATAAATCCAATGAGTCAAGAAAGTTGCAGGGCAAGAAGATTAGATTCACCAAACATTTCAAGCTGGAGGGCACCTTAGAGATCATCTTGCCCAAGCCGCTCGTTTTATAGACGTGAATTACACATAGTTATATAGTATGCAAAACAGTCACTCTTTAAGACATGGATTGTCAAATTATGGCTGAAGGGCCAAATCCTGCCTTGCTTCCTAGTCTTGTATAGTCTGCAGGCTGTGAATGATTTTTACATGTAAAAACAGGTTAAAAACTGATGGTTAAAAGCCATCCTTAGCTCCAGGGCCATATTGAAAGGGTGGTGAGCTGGATTTGGCCTATGGGCCATAGTTTGCCAACCCTTGCTCTAGTGAACAGTGTGTTTTCTCCTTGTGTTTTTCTTTATAATGGCACAGATAGGCCTGGTGGAATATAAAGTCTTTGAGGGCTGAGAGTGTTTTCCATTTGTTTTTGTGTCTCTTGTGCCCATGTGAAAACAAAACTCAGACCAACCAAGAGATCAGTAAATAAAGGGAGGCCTGGGGAGGAAGGTGGAGAAGGGGATTCTTATAGAGCATAGTGTCAAAACAGCAGGGTGATACATGGTTTGGATACACAGAACAGCTGAGCTGCTGGAGGGATAATAAAAATGAGATCACAGAAATGTCCTTATCTTTGTCTAGAAACAGGGGTGGTTAGAAACATAGGGGTACATAGGGATCTTTTTGGGGGCAGTTAGAAACTGCTGGACAGAACAGGGTAGGACCCCAGGTCTACCAGGGGTTAACACCGAGCGAATATAGTGCTTTGCACGTAGTAGGTGTGCAGTATATGATTGTTGAGCTAAATAGAACTCAACAGCCTGTTATCCTTTCTACTACCTCATCTTAACTTCGTTGGAATTTATGGTATTATAAGTAGCAGCACAGATCTGTTTTATAGCAAAACTTTGGATAATAGGAACCTTCAGCAAGTAATAACTCACTTATAGCACTTCCAGGCGTGTAAAATGCTTCCCTTGAAGCAAAGCTGTGAGGTAGGTAGTGCAAGTAATAAAATTCTCATTTTGTTCATGAGGAAACTGAGGCTCTGAGAGGCAAAAGACATGGCCCATGCTCATTCAACTAGGAAATCTGGATTCAGACCTAGGTCTCCTTCATAGACATATAATTCCCCTCCTCCCACCACCCAGGTTTGTTTATTTATTTCCCTTGTTTGTGTGGGATCCCCAAATTCATTTAATTGCTTTTCTGGATTTTGGTATGAGATTTGGGGGATGGAAGTGGGGTAGGAGGAAGCAAGAGACAAAACTGTCTTTGTGGCTTATTGAGCAATTTTTGGTAGATTCAGCAGGTATTTCTTGACTCTAAACATTTTGCTGAGGCAGCTAAGTGGGGCAGTAGATAGATTACTAGGCCTGGAGTCAGGAAGACTCAACTTTCTGGCTTCAAATCTGGCCTCAGACACTTAGTAGCTGGGTAATCCTGGCAAGTCACTTAACCCTTCTTGCCTCGGTTCCTCATCTGTAAAATGAACTGGAGAAGGAAATGGCAAACCACTTCAGGATCTGTCAAGAAAACCCCAAATGTGGTCACAAAGAGTTGGACAAAGAAGAAATGTGACCTAGTGCTTAAAAAACCTCCAGTCCCACTGGGACAACAAGACCTACATATGGAACAACTTTAAAAAAACTATAAAACCTTACATTAATTTAGATGGTGTTTTTACAGTTTACAGAGTGCTTTCTCTATTTCTCTTATTTGGAAAATCAGTTTAACAGCCCAAGGAAGTAAATGATGATGTGTTAAACTGTCAGTCAATAAGCATTTATTAAACTCCTACTATGTGACCATCCCTATGCTAAGTGCCTGGGATACATAGAGGCAAAAGACAGTTCCTGCCCTCAAAGAGCTCATGATTTAGTGGATTCTTAAATTTTTTTTGACTTGCTTCTTAAACTGTGGGTCTTGACCCCATGCGTGTAATAGACAGTAAGTGATGTGGTGAGCCCTAAAGGGAAGCCTGCAGCTTTCCCTGATGGAAGTGGATGGACTGGTGGGAATCCCCAGACATGCTCTTGGTGAGGAGGTGTGGGGAAGGAAGCAGGTGGCTTTGAATGCCAGGCTAAAGACTTTGGCATTGATCTACTGGGCTTGAGATGGTCCCTGGAGAATCTCAGGTGGGAGAGGAAGTTGATTTTCAAAGTTTGGGGAAGATTGTTCTGGCTGTTTTGTAGGATGGGTTGAAGCCTGGTGTGGATACCTCACTGCTTTTGATTTGTATTTCTGGTGGTTGAGAAGCTGGATCATACATGTACTTGAAAGCTTCTTTCAGTCAGCCCAGTAGGCTGCTGATCTCCCTGCAGCTGTATCCTTTCATGGTGTTAACCTCATTCAGAAATATCCCTACTTGTCTTCATTCTCTCCCTGTCCATCGACTCCTTCTCATCTGCTTCTAAACATGCTCAGTTCTCTCTCCAATCCTTAAAAAAAAATCCCCTTGCCCTCTTATTCTAGCAAGTTACCAGTTACTCCTCTGCTACTTTGCTACCAAAATTTAGGAAGATTAATTAGCAGGCACTCACTGTCAGTACTTCCTTACCATTCACTCATTCTTCAGTCCATTGGCAGTTTGGCTTCTCTATGTGTTATTCAGCTAGAACTTCTTCATCAAAGGTCACGAATCACCTGTCATTGCCAGATACAGTGGTCTTTTCTCATTCCTCATTTTTCTTTGCATCTCTGTGTGTCATTCATACCCCCACTCCCCATCTGTTTCGTGTTCCTCTCCCTGGCTTTGCTAACACCAATCATCTTGGTTTTCTTATAACCCCTGTCTTCATTTCATCTCCTTCCCTGGTTCCTCAGATGAAAGAGCCCCCAAGGTTCTGTGGTCAGCCGCTTTCTGTTCTCTGAAGCTCTACTCTCTCTTTGGGCCTCTCTGCAGCACTTGACGCTATTGACTGCTAACTCCTGGCTACCATTCTTTTTCTTCCCTTGACTTCTGAGATATGGAACTTTCCTGCCTCTACCTCTTCTCTGAGGGTTTCTCACCGTTTCCCTGGGCTCTTCAGGTAAGGTGTTCCTCAAACACTCTTTGCTCAGCTTGCTGTCTTCTAAATGCCATGTGAGGTTTGTTTACAGTTCTCTGCTACCACAAAAGGGCTTTTAATCTGTCAACCAACAAGCATTTATTAAGTGCCTACTGGGTGCTAGAGATTGTGGCAGAGTCCAAGGTTGGGGAGCCTACAGTCTCAAGGCCACATATGGCCCTCTAGGTTCTTAGATGCAGCCCTTTGTCTGAATCCAAACTTCCAGAACAAATTCTCTAATAAAAGGTTTTGTTCTGTAAAACTTGGACTCGGTAAAAAGGCCCATGTGGCCTTGAGGCAGCAGGTTCCCCACCCCTGTGCCAGACATTGGGGATAGAAAGACACAAATGAAATTTTTAAGAGATTAGTAACTAATAATAATGAATCATCAAGGTGGTGGCCCATAGGGCCAAGCCCTGCTACCATAATGGCAAACAAAGGTAGGATAAGAGAAATGAACTGGGACAGTTGCATAGTTCAAGGGTTCAGGGCTAACTATAAAAACAACAAAAACCAGGTTTAGTGTGAATGAAAGAATGAGGTGTAAAGAGAGGAAACCAGTGTGGTTGGAAAGGAAAATATTGAAGTTTGGAATCTTAAAGGTGATATATTGAGGTCTAAGGTGAGAGACTTTTCTGAAATAATATTTCTCATGATAGTTCTAACACTGTGACTTCCATGCTAACAATCCTTCCATGACTCTCTATTATTTACTGAACGTATTCCAAATTTCTTATCTTGGCATTTAATGCTCTTTATGATCTAGTTCTGTTTTTTCTCTCTCACATTACTACCTTCGTACTCCCTCCCCAAAAAAAATTAGAATAAAAGACATTTTCTCAAAATTCCTATACCAGGAACTCATTTCCACCCCTTCCTCCCCACCTATTGAAATTCTATGTATCTTTTAAGACTCAGTTCCAATACCCCTCCCCTCCCCAACTCCCTGTCCCTACAGACTCCCTAGCTCTAAGAAATCTTCCTTTCCTTTGATTATTTTTCTGCACTTTGTGCCTGTCCTGTGCAAATGTGCTCTTTTGTGCTTTATAATTATTTGTGTACATATCTAGGGCTAGCACCTTGTCATTCATCTTTGGATGCACCAATGCCCAGTGTGGTACTCTGAACTAAAAGGCATTTAATATGTGTCTTTTGAATTGAATCAAGGAATACATAGTCCAAAAAGTTGGGTGGGTACCTCGTCTTGCTCTACCTGACGCTGAGTATTGGAGTTGAATGAGACTCACAGAAGGTGTCTAGAATAAAGGGGTCCAAGTAGAACTCAGAAGTAGGGACCTGGGCATGGCCCAGCCCTGGGTTTATGTGATGTTCTACACTCATTGGTTTCCTTACCCTTGCTCCCATGCTCTGAGAGCTGTAGGATGGGGAAATGGGAGAAATTGGGGATTGGTGGGAAGCCAGTCATATCTTACCCTTATTTGAATTCATAACACATTGTACTTCTTTTACTAACTTTGTTATTATGCATGCCCTTCTGCCCATATTACATTGAAAGCCTCTTAAAGGTAGGAACTATATTTTGTGTGGCTTCTTATCCTCCCGGGACCTAGGACAGTTCATTGCACATATTAACAAATATTGCAAATAAAGATAAAAATTAATAAATAAACTTGAGAGGATGCCTCATTTTATGTGTTAGGACTTTATATTTTTTTCATAAAAGAATAGAGTCTTCTTAATTTTGAGGATAATTTGCAGATTATAGGTGTGAATTTTTTAAGCGTTTGATAGAATTCTGTAAAACCTGTAAATCTGTCTCCACCAGGATTCTTTGCCTTTGATTGCTCCTTTACAGTGAATTCAGTTTCATTTTTCTTAAATTGGATGATGATCTTCATGTACCATTAATTTAGTTATTCTTATATTTTTGTGGATGGTAACATAAAAGGACTTCTTAATCATTTGTTCTTTTCTTTCCTTGTCTGCAGATCTGCGCACACTATAATAAAGGAGATGGGCAACATGGTTCTTGTACCTTTAAAAATATTTGTGCCAAACTCCACATTTGCCAATACTACTTGCAGGGGAGCTGCAAGTTTGGCAGCAGCTGCAAGCGGTCCCATGCCTTTAATCCCACATGTCAGGAGAAATTGAAAAAGTGGGGGCTTAGTGCCACTATCATTCAAAAGTTGCCTTCCACTTACAGAAATGCTTTTGACATCAAAAATGAAAGCTCAACAACACCTGAAAAAGGTAGGGAACGCTTCACCATTCTCCATGCACCTTGGGAATGTCTTCTCTGATAGAGGCCAGCTAGGTGGGCTCCTTTTCCTTTTATTCTCTCTCCCTCCCTTCCTTTCTTCTTCCTTTCCTTCCTTCCTGTTTTTCTGTGTCTCTTTCTATGTCTCACTCTCTGTGGCAGGTGAAAGATGAAATGATTGAGAAAACAAAGGTTTGATCCTCGGACCATATTGATTTATTAAGCAGTGCATGCCAATTGCCCAACAGACCAGGACCAGACCTCTTCAGCTTAGGCCTGGATTCTGAATCCAGGGGGAGATAGATTTTTATGCATTTAAAAACAATTAATCAGATAAGGTCAATCAATTAAAAGGAAAAACTACAAGATTAGGAAATCTGATTTCTAAATGGAAGAAAAATTAGGGACTTGCCAAGTTAGGAGGGGGAAGAGTGAACAGGTACAATTCCCAAAAATCAGAAAAAGACATGTCCCATTCCCCCTAAATGTCTGTATACAATCAAAGGAACAAAATAAGTTACTGATTAATCAGTATGGGGCCAGTTTTCAGATAAGACATATAGGTTGCTTGAGATGTGCAACTGTGAGGAAACTTCTTTCTTCAGTTTTTGGATATGACTGAGTTTCTGTTCAGTATAATCTAGGTCCTTAGTTAAGGATCTAAACAGCAGCTAGAGGTGGTCTAGTTTCCCAGCAATGCAGGGTTAGGTCCAAACAATTCAATAAGGTTTTCTCTCAATTTTCACAATTGAATTAAGTTTTCTCACAACACAAAATTTGGACCAGACCCATAATTGAATAGAAACTGAGCTAACTCCAGAATGGAGTCACAAGATGGAGTCTCTCTGGTTCACTCAGTTCCCACAATTAACTCCTTACTGTCCTAATCTCAGTTCCCTCATGTGTCTGTCACTCTCTTAATGCTTGTCTCTTTCTTTCTGTCTTTCTGTTTCTCTCCCAATCCCAAACTGAGAAAAAAAGAAAAAGAAAAAAAAGATCTTTGTAATAAATATGCATGCTTAAGCAAAAACAAATTCCTACCTTGACTGGCCAAAAATATATATGTTTGCAGTAGGTATAAATCCTCATGTCTTCAAGCCAGAAACAATTCCACTTTTTTCTTTTTCCTGTCCTCCCTTTTTCATGGAGTAGAGCCATACTTTCTGTTGTAGCTCCTGGGAGGTTGTTTGGCCATTAACGACTTGCTGTTAGTTTTATTGGTCTCTGGACTTGTTATTAAATGGATTTGTAACATTAAATGAATGTCAGGAATTCCAGCAAATACGTTTGTTGTCTCGATTTTGCTCCCTGTCTTTAAATAAGTTTTGAAATATTTTCTTTGCCTGAACTTAATGTCTTCCTTGGGTTTTTGTTTAATCACTCTATGTAAATTCCTCTTAATTGCAAAAAACCTGAGTAAATGTCTTTCTTTGTTCATTAAGTTTTTGGGCTTTTTAGGTGGGTGAACAGGCATATGGATTCAGGTTGCATCCAAATTGGGATTAGCAGTTTCTCTCTATTACTTCTCATGGAGAGATTTATCAAGCAGTGTCCCTTGAAATCAGTAATACTTTCCACTATTACAATGCTGTTCTGGATGAAGAATGGAGATTTGACAAGTTTTCAGATGAGGATAAATTGATGGAAAGGTGTTTTAGCATGGTGGGTATAGATGGCTAGATTTGGAGTCAGAAGGGACTTGGATTCAGATCCTACCTCAGGCATTCACTACTGGCGTGACAGCAGACAAATAGGGTAGCTTTTCAGTCAGCCCTCTAAAACTATAATTTATCAGTGGGCTGTGAGCCAAGTTGATGGAGGGACCTCCCACATCAACAACACAACAGATCTCTGAAATACTGAATAATGAAGATCTCAAGCATATTTTCAAGAAAAACTATATGGCAGACCCAATTCTGGGTTGGAGAAATAATTTGTGAACCACTGTTATCCCTTAGCGGTTTCAGAAAAATATGACCTGAAGATTTAATCATTTCCACCATTAAATTTAAATTTTCACATTAGGCCCTTTTCTTGGCAGTTGCTATTAGCATGAGAGACCAGTTCTAAGCTCCAGTTAAATATTGCATATTGTATGGGAAATGGAAAATTGTCCTCTGAGTCAGGAAGACTGGGTGTCAAATCCTACCTTTGACATATTCTAGCTGTGTGACCCAGGGAAAGTCACTTAACTTCTTGATGCCTCAGACAGCTCTCTAAGGCAAGTTGTGGTGGAGTGGAGGTTCAAAAGGGATACCTAAGTGGTGAAGTGGATAGAGTGCTGTAACAGCAACCACATTGGCACACCCAGGAACCTGCTAGTACAGGTTCTTATATCTGCTTTACTAGGAAAGATAGCAGTTTAAGGGGTCAGCAGTCCCTTTTAATTACATTCAGAGAAGTATCGAGAAGATTTTTATATATATATATATATATATATATATATATATGAGTATAGAAATGTATATATATTACGTTTTTTTTATATATATATATAAATATATATACAGAAGAGTATAGAAAATACACGCAAAGAAATGAAGACTAACAGATAGCCCGAAACCTACATGACTCAGCACATCTGTGAACTATCAGGGTTCAAAGGAGATTGAGCCTTCAGATACTCACAATTTAGTTTGAGCCTGGGAAACTGAACTCCAAAAAGAAAACAAAAAAAATCCCACTTTGCTTTCTGTTACAAGCACCAGCCCTGGAGTCAGGAACATTCATTTTTCTGAGTTCAAATCTAGCCTCAGACATTTATTAGCTGTGTGACTCCCCTCCCCTATTTGCCTCAGTTTCCTCAGTTGTAAAATGAGCTGAAAAAGGAAATGACATAACCCTCCGGTATCTTTGCAAGAATCACAGAATCTGAAGTGACTGAACACCAACTGGAGGATCAAATGAGCTAATTAATGTTTGAAAAGTTCTTTGCTATAAAGCTATTTATGTATGAGGGGTAGCCAGGTGGTGCAGTGGACAGAGTACCAGTGCAGGAGTCAGGAGGATCTGAGTTCAAATCTCACCTCAGACACTTGACACTCACTAGCTGTGTGACCTTGGGCAAGTCACTTAACCCCAATTGCCTCATCCTGGGTCATCTCCAGTCATCCTGATGAACATCTGGTCACTGGATTCAGATGATTCCAGAGGAGAAGTGAGACTGGTAACCTGCACAGCCCTCCCTCACTCAAAACAAAGTCAAGTGCAAGTCATGTCATCATTTCTTTGATGGCATGGTCTTCTTCAGCAAGGAAGGATGAACACACATTTATGTATGAACTGCTATTATCACATTGAAAAAAATCACAGGTCTATGCAAAAATTAAAAAAAAACAACTTGGTGCATTCTGCTATAGCAAGTCAGCAGAGAAGGACCTTGAGAGATGATCCTGCCTTTATATAAGCCTATATCTAAAAATGTGGTTGAGGGACGATGGAGAACTTGAGGTCTGAAGACATTTTGTGACTTTTCAGGGAGGAGTTCTTAATATACTCATCTGAACAAATCACAAACTGGGATTTAGAGTTCAGTTAACTTTTAATATAGAATTATATCATCTGTAGCCTGATGGAGAAACTTTCAACTTTTCTGAATAAAAAAGGTTCCTTACTTGTGAAAATCATTCCCTTTTTACTCCTTTATACCTTGAAATACTTTGACTTCAAATCAAGACTTGATGGAAATTAGTTCCTGTTTTTCATGTGTCTCTACTTTCCAGAAAGAAGCCAGAAAGAAGGTGACTCTGCCCCCAAAAGCAGTGAAGAGAATGATGAGATCTGCTTGTACCACATTCGGCAGGCTTGTAGCTTTAAAGGTAAGCTATTGGGAAATGGCTTCTTCTAAAGGGTGCTTTGCCATCAGCCCAGACACATACACCTGCTGCTGTTTTACTGTACCCTCCTGTGTTAGCACAATCAGAATGCTGCCCCACTGCTCCTTGACTCAACTGCCTGGTTTACTCAGTTATCTGTTCCCAGAGTTCTCCCTTATGAGGCTCTTGCCAGCTCTTGAGTCAACTGAATCCTGGAATTGTTAGAGCAAGGTCTTTCAATAGAGGAGGGACTTTAAATGTGATCTTTTCCAATCCCCTCCTTTTACAGGAAGAGAGAAAAAAAAAGTGCCTAGGGTTAGAGGAAGTTGTGGTGCTAGTATTAGAACCTAGGCCTCCTGAAATAGATCTAGGGCAGGACACTTGTTTTTTTGTTTTTGTTTTTTTTAAATTAATTAATTTATTTATAGTTTTCAACATTCATTTTCACAAGATTTTGAGTTTCAAATTTTCTCCCCATCTCTTCCCTCCTCCCACCTCAAAACACCATGCATTCTGATTACCCCTTCCCCCAATCTACCTTCCCTTCTATCACACCCCTCCCTTCCCTTATCCCCATCTTCTCTCTTTTCTTGTAGGGCAAGACAGATTTTTATACCCCATTACCTGTATTTCTTATTTCCCAGTTACATGTAAAAATAATTCTCAACATTCATTCCTAAAACTTTTGAGTTCCAACTTCTCTCTCTTCCTCCCTCCCCCCCATCCCCAATGAGAAGTCAAGCAATTCAGTATAGGCTATATATGTGTAGTTTTGCTGAAGACTTCCATAATAGTCATGTTGTGAAAGACTAACTATATTTCCCTCCATCCTATTCTGCCCTCCATTTATTCTATTCTTTCTATTGACCTTATCCCTCCCCAAAAGTGTTTACTTCTAATTACCCCCCTCCTCTCATTTGCCCTCCCTTCTGTCATCCTCCCATACCCCACTTATCCCTTTCTCCCCTACTTTCCTATAGTGTAACATAGATTTTCATACCAAATTGAGTGTGCATGTTATTCCCTCCTTAAGCCAAATGTGATGAGAGTAAGCTTCACTTTTTCCCTCTCATCTTCCCCTTTTCCCTCTCATCTTCCCCTTTTCCCTTCCATTGAAAAAACTTTTTATTGCCTTTTTTATGAGAGATAATTTTCCCCATTCCATTTGTCCCTTTCTCCTCCCAATATATTCCTCTCACCTCTTAATTTTGTTTTTTTAGATATCATCCTTTCCTATTCAACTCACCCTGTGCCCTCTGTCTATATGTGTGTGTGTGTGTGTGTGTGTGTGTATGTGTGTATGTGTGTGTATAATCCCTTCAACTGCCCAAATACTGAGAAAAGTCCTCTATTTCATTGAATGACCATTTTTTTCCCCTGAAGTGTTATATTCAGTTTTGCTGCGTAGGTGATTCTTGGTTTTAGTCCTAGTTCCTTTGACTTCTGGAATATCATATTCCAAGCCCTTCAGTCCCTTAATGTAGAAGCTGCTACATCTTGTGTTATCCTGATTGTATTTCTATAATATTTGAACTGTTTCTTTCTGGCTGCTTGCAATATTTTCTCCTTGACCTGGTAACTCTGGAATTTGGCTACAATATTCCTAGGACTTTTTCTTTTCAATCTCTTTTTGGAGGTGATCAGTTCTTTTTTTTTGATCATGGCTTTCAGGTAGTCCCATAATTTTTAAATTATCTCTCCTGGATCTATTTTCCAGGTCAGTTGTTTTTTCAGTGAGATGTTTCACATTATCTTCTATTTTTTCATTCTTTTGGTTTTGTTTTGTAATTTCTTGGTTTTTCATAATGTCATTAGCTTCCACCTGCTCCATTCTAATTTTTAAAGAACTGTCTTCTTCAGTGAGCTTTTGAACCTCCTTTTCCATTTGGCTAATTCTGCTTTTTAAAGCATTCTTCTCCTCATTGGCTTTTCGGACCTCTTTTACCGTTTGAGTTAGTCTATTTTTAAAGGTGTTAATTTCTTCAGCATTTTTTTAGGTCTCCTTTTGCAAGCTGTTGACTCACTTTTCATGCTTTTCTTGCATCTCTCTCATTTCTCTTCCCAATTTTTCCTCCACCTCTCTTAACTTGATTTTCAAAATCCTTTTTGAGCTCTTCTATGCCCTGAGACCATTGCATATTTATTTTGGAGGTTTTAGATGCAGAAGTCTTGACTTTTAGGTTTTCCTCTGAAGACCTCAATTGTTGCTCCTTATCTGAAAGGATGGAAGAAAATACCTGCTCACCAAGAAAGTAACCTTCTGTAGTCTTATTCTTTTTCCGTTTTTTGGGCATTTTCCCAGCCAGTTACTTGACTTGTGAGTTCTTTGTCAAGGGGAGGATATACTCCAGGGACCTGTAAGTTCTCAGTTCCTCCAGGGTGGCACAATCAAGGGATAGAAGTTTATTCCTCTCCTGTCCTGTGCTTTGGTCTGTGAGCAGGATTCCCTCTCCAGAGCCTCTACCAGCTCCACCAGGCCTGCCAGCACTCCTCGTCCCAGGGTCCCTACTCAGGCCTGAGATCCAGATCAGCTACTCAGTTCTCCCAGGGGCTTTAGGCCAGGGCTCCAACAATGGAAGCTGCTGCTACCTGGGGCCAGGGCTAGACTGCTGTGTTCCCTTCTCACCCAAGTGAAAGAACTTTCTCACTGACCTTTGAAGCTGTCTTTGGCGTTTGTTAGTTGAGGAATCTGGGACCCACAGCTGCTGCCAGTGGCATGGTGCCTTGAAGCCCCCTCCAGTTCTGTCCAGTGCGGTCCACGCTGGGCTGTGCTCCCCAGGACACTTTCTACTAACCCTGAAGCCTCTCCAGTTAGTCTTTCTCTTGAGGTGGTGGGGTCAGGGTTATGGGCTATCTCAGTAGTGTTTCAGACACACTGTATATTAAATTGGCCTTAGGTTGGCCCAGGATTGTTGCTACCATTTTTAACATGACTTCTATGGGGAAAAGTATTCCAGGCTCCAAATACCTAACTTAGGAAGGAACTTTTGGGAGGAGATCCTGTTGGAAGTGAGGACTGCCATATTACCATGGGCGGCGCTCCATGGAAGTAGGAACGGGGTTCTTTATTTGAAGGTTCCTGTGGCATCATTCATAGCAATGATTACTTTGTATTCCACAGAACCTTGATTGGTCTTGGTTTTCTCATCTGTAAAATGAGAGTGTTGGGTTATTTGGCACCCCATCCCCACCCCGTGTCTGCTGTAGCTCTAAATATCTGAGTCTCAGGCTGCAGCCCTTGCTTATCCTTCAGACCTTCATCCACAGTGAGTCATCAGTTTCACTTTCAGGCAGTTGTTCACAGTTCAAGGAGTTGCTTTATTACTCTTATTTTTATCATTATTTATTATCAGTCTTGCTCTGAATTCAGACCCCTTGTGGCCTGACCCATTTATAAGTGCACAGACTAGTTCAGAGTTCACACCCATCCTGCTAATCGACCTCCTCTGTCCTCCATCTTTTTCCCCTGGGGTCTAAGATTTGAAAATAAGACATGTAATATATGATTAAATGGCACTAGAATAATACTGTTTCTGAGAAGGGGAAGTGAGTGCAGGCTGGCGGCCTATTCTAGAGGAAGAAGGAGGATGGCCGGGTACCCAGTTTCAACAGAACAGGTGCTTGGAGATGGTTCTTTTGGATTTGTGATGTCTCAGCCACACAGGACTGGTCTGCTCCTCCTGGCTACCCATGCCTGTGTAAATGAAGAAGAGCACCTGCCTGGGGACTAAGCTCATGGTCTGGCCGTTATTGTGTGGTGGTCTGAGCAGTTGAGGCACAGAAATTTTTGGCACACCCTTCTAAGGTTCCCTGCTTGGAGTTTTAGCTTTAGTTTGTTGTTGTTTGGTTTTCTGGTTGTGACCCTGTGGCCCATAGCACACCAGTGCTATTCATGGCCCAGGTTTTTCTTGGCAAAGATCTGGAGTGGTTTTTAGCCTTAGAGGGTATTGCCTAAGTCCATTTCCACCTATACTGTTTTTTCATATAGTCTGTATTGTATGGAATTACCATTTTGATTTTGTTTTCATTTTTGTTTTAGATAAGTGTTTTAAGGTCCATTTTCATTTGCCGTATAGATGGCAGTTCTTTGATGGGAACACATGGAAGGATTTGGAAGAAATGGAGACGATTGAAAAAGCATACTGCAACCCCAATAAAAACCAGTATGAAATGTTATTTATTTCTGCTCTTTGCCTGCGCTGTTTGGGGGGCATTTCCATATTATTTAATTTTGCCTGCCGTATTAGAAATTGAGCATGCCATGAGGATGTGGAAGTGTGGTAACTACCAGTCTCTGGTAACATGTTTTCTGCCCTGTCTGCCTCGTGTACTTCCTCTCTCATCCCTTTAGCAAGAAGCTGTGGGGAGGGGGGGAGGGAAGAAGGAAATAATTATGTAAATATTTACTGAATAGAAAGACCATTAAAGGATTAGTTGGTGTGGGGGCATCTGGGGTTGACTGAGTTGTTAGCATGGTCCTGCTTTGTGCTACTGGATTTGGGTTCCAATCCAAGCTTGGTCTCTCACTAGCTACACTCACTCTGTAGTCCCACAGAGTATTTAACCTAAGTGGTTGCTTAATCTCCCTAGGACTTTGTTTGGTCATCAAGAAAATGAGGAAATTGGACAAATGAGCCCTGAGGCTCTTTGGGCCCTAGCCAATCATCCTATGATTCAGTGGGGAGGGAGGTAAAATGTAGGAAGCTTCCTGGCTCTTTTCTTAAGGTTTGTTTTGAAACTTGTTTAGAAGTGATTCCAGAGCCAAGGGATTTCTGGGTTTTGTCTGCAGTATTATTGCATTGATACCCCTTTGTTAGTGTAGATATACTGGAATAGTAGTTAAATCCATGGAATTAATTTACAGGCAACTTGGTGGCAAAGTGGATAGAGGGCCAGCCCTGGAGTCAGGAACACCTGAGTTCAGATCTGGCCTCAGACACTAGCAATGTGACCTACGTGCCTCAGTTTCCTCATCTGTAAAAATAAGCTGGAGAAGGAAATGGCAAAGCATTCCCAGTGTCTTTGCCGAGAAAACATCAAATGGGGTCATGAAGAGTTGGATACAACTGGATGAGAACAAATTCATTGTTTAGCACTTTATCCTTCTGTTTGTGTTGGTCTTCCCAAAAGGTTTCATTTACTCACTGCTCACCAGGGATGGATGTGGGAGTGGGCCATGGACACCTTGCTTTAGTGACAAGTAAAATGACCATAGACTTAAAAACAATTTCTTTTGGAAAGAATGTAAAGTAATGCAAATGCTGAACAAACATTACCAAGAGAGTCACTGTGCTATAGTAGATGGAGAGCTGGCCCCAGAGTCAGAAAGACCTGGATTCAAGACCTACCTCTAGCGCATACTGTCTATGTGACCCTGGGCAAGTCACCTAATTTCTTAGTGTTCCAGGTGGCTCTCAGCTGAAGAGCCAAGGTGCCAATCTGTGTGGGTAGAAGGAGTCCTAAATTGGGAGCTCTCCTCACACCACTGAAATCACAGATCTGGTTAAAGAGAAAATTGGCTAAGTAAAGATTTTCAAGGGGGCCTGATGAATAATAATTATGGCTAGTAATTTGTTCTCTGGTTTCAGTCTTGTCCAACTCTTTGTGACCCTATTTTGGGTTTTCTTGGCAAAGATACTGGAGTGACTTGTCATTTCCTTCTCCAGATCATTTTTACAGATGAGAAACTGAGGCAGATAGGGTTAAGTGACTTGTCCAGGGTCACCCAGCTAGTAAATGTTTGTGTATTTGAACTCAGGAAGATGAGTCTTCCTGACTTTGGCCCCGGCACTCTGCACTAGGACTCTGACGCCACCTAGCTGTGGAATTTTTACCCACTTCCTTTCTTGCCTAGGTTGCTTGTTAAGGTTGCGTGGAGCCCTGGGATCGCCTCCATGAACTTTGAATACATGAGTTGTGCCCACTACAAAGCGCGACGTCTCTCCACGGCCTCTTCTGTTGTCAAGCCTCCACACTTCATCCTCACTACCGAGTGGCTTTGGTATTGGAAAAATGATGGTAATTTGTGGCAGGAGTATGGCCTAAAGGTAAGGGAGGCGCTCATTTGGGCAGCTCATAGATTAAAATCCCCTGTGCTGTGTGCCATATATCTGAGTACCACCTATACGGCCTGCATTCACTTGTCTTAGATTCAGTTTCTCCATCAGTGAAATGAGGGACTTGGATTAGCTGGCCTCTAAAATCCCTTCTAGCTCAAGCCTGAGACTCTCTAAGTGATGTGGGACAAGAGTAAATAGTCCTTTTGGTGACCTGAGAATGATGAAAACATCTAAAATACGGATGTCATATGCTGTTTTGATGAAAAAAGCTTGCTTATTTCAAGCAGTTATTCAGTAAAATTCCAACACAACTGAGGAATTTGGAGCTCAGTCTAGCGAGACTTAATCTTTATCTGTATAAAGATCCAAATCCTCTTGAATAAGTGGAAATTGTCACGCGGTGAGTATCTTTTCTGTTCCTTGTGTTAAATGAGGTGGAAAGAAGCCTTTGCTTCCATTCCAGCTGACAATTCTTGGTTTGATTTTGGGCATGTCAAACGATACAATGTGCAGCTGCCCATTTATCTGATGAGGAAAGTAAGACTCAGGAGAGGCTGAGTGACTTGTCCTTAGTCATATAGCTAGTAAATGTCACAGGTAGGATTTCAACTCAAGTCTTCCTGACTTCAAGTCCACCCCTCTGTCCGCTGTACTCAGATACTTCTGTGTATCCCAAAGGAGGGTCTTAGAGACAAATAGAAGATGAGTGGTAGGTCAAGAGAGCTGATAATTGGAACCATGATAATAATGAGCTCTTCAACGAAGTCTAGAAGGAGAATCAGAGAGGTAGGGAGAAGTGAAGTCAGTCAGTAAACTTAGCCAGACACCTGCATTGGTGATGCCAGTCATTCACCTATCAGTGATGTAAAAACAACAACATGAACAAATGTTTGGTGACTGCCCTTTATCTGCGAAGGCATTGTTAAGGCTTTAAAAGAATTTGAGAGTTTCCCATTTTAATAAAGAATTCTATCTGTTCTTACCTTCCTTCCTTCTTCCCTTGTTCAGCAGAAATCATACTTTGTAACCCACAAGGTATATAGTTCTTAGATTTCTGTTTTCCAAAGGAATTTAGCAACTGCTCCAGTCAGCTTTTTCTTGATGAATTTCTAACACATGTCCCTCTGCTTTCCTACCCCAGCTGTCCCATGCCAACTCCTCTAGCCTTCTGATCAAACCTGTCTCCCTTCTGGCATTATTCATTTTCCTAGGCTGGACTCTCCAGTCCCATCCAACCCTACTCAAACCCTGTTGTTGAACTGTCAGGGCCTCCCCTCAGCCCTGACTTCTGGTTCAGGAGCCCCCGGTTCATCATTATTAAAGCCTAAAACAAGGATAGGGAACTTGTGGTTCTGAGGCTGCAAGTGCTCCACCCCTGGCCTGAAGTCTTGTGTCTGCATAATCTAGGGGCCCATCACCTTTACTGGAGGCTTGTCTTGCGCTATAAGAAATGGTCTTTGTGTGGTTCTAACTTGACAGGGCACCGAACACCACGCAGCTGATGTTAGCAGCAGTGACTTGGAGAAGGCCTACTTGAGCCAGGAGTCATCTATCCTGAAGTTCTCAGTTGGAAAGCTTGTCTATGAGTTGAATTTCAAAGGTATTTCCCAAGGATGCTCATGTGACAATTGGTGCTTCTTACTCCTTGTACTGGCTTATTAGACTCAGTCATGACACGGTGCCAGAAGTGCTTTACACGAAAGACTTCGAGACTAGATATGTTTATTGAAGGCTACACAGACCGGATCAGGCAGAAATCAGCAACCGTATGGTCTATTCTGAAATCTAGCCCTGAAGTGGCAGTCACAGTTAGCATGACCAACCTGCGTCTGAATTCCCTGCACTCCATGGATGTGAAATGTGCATGTAGGACACTGTCTCATCATGGAAGTGGCCTCCAGCCCCCATAAAGCAGAAATTTTTATGACTCAAAGGAGAGCTAGATGGAAAATTATTGTGACCTTGTGACTTCTGTCCTGTTGTGGTCTTATCAAAGGCACCTGAGGGACAAGTTGGGAGCTATGGCTGGAGGTATCTTTGGTAGGGGTCTCTAGGGAATAAGGATGAGTGGTGGATAAGTATTTACCATGCTACAAGAACTAATCTTCTGCAGCTCTCTATAATTTTATTTCTTTTAAAAAAAAAATGGTCACCAATTCATACTAACCTTTCCCTCACTTAATTCAGGCCAGTCAGTTTTCACATGTAGTTAAGTTAGTTTTGTTGTTTTTTAGCCATGACTCAGAAAAGCTTATGCTACGGCACTGTCAGAAAAGTCTGTCGGAGACCAAAATATGTCTCTCCTGAGGATGTGAAGACGAAGCAGACTTGGTAAGCTGTACTTGAGTGATTTGTCCCTTGGTGCAGATTTGCTATAGCTCGTAGCTTTGGTTGATACTGAGATTAACCAGAAATGTCTGGCTAACATCAAACCTTACTGTCTTTGTTTAGCTCCAACAAAATATGCAGCACAAATCAATATAATCAAATATAAATAATGTATCACACATACATATTTTACTATTTTTCAAGTGTGTATAGATATTATGGTTAAAGATAAAAATTCATTTAAAAGCAAAAGTGAATTCATAGTAGCTGTTTTTGTAATTATATTTTGTTGGTGAATGGTTAGTATTGCTCTCTCTGAAGAATCCAACAAATTTTTTTTTACCTTATAAATGGAATTCTCATGCTCCAGAAAAGGTTGGGAACCATCTTCTGGCCAAATGATCTGAATGGAGGAAGGAAGCCAAGCTCTCATACCCTCGCTCTAGCAAAAAATTAAAAATAACACCAGAAAGAAGAATATTTAAGAAACTCAGTGAACAACTCTAGTCAATGACTTCTTCCACCCCAGAACTGCATGAAAACTTTGGGTTCTTCAGGGCTTAACTCTGTTCAGCCAGGAGGTCCTAAGCCCTATTTGGCTGTGGTTATGCTGCTTAATTTCACTGTGGTATCTCTCAGTTATCTGCTTTTAGACACAAGCCATTCTCTCAGTTGGTGTATTTCTAGGGAATACTGAGTAGTTATCATGTCAACTCAAATCAGACATAATTAGGAAAGTAGATTTGTTGGAAAAGAAAAAAATGCATCCTAATGTCAAGTAAGAATGTAGGAATTGTAGGATTGTAAGAATATTTGCTGTTTGAATCTTCTATATCACTAATATTTGTGGAAGTAATTAAGGGTTAATCTAATTACCATTGCTAATGACTAATTATTAATGTTTTCAGTCTTCTTAGCTTGCTTAAGAGGAGACAGAATGAGGAATTAACCATTGGGACAAGGAAGGATAGAAGTGATAGGGTCCAGAGACACTGTGTGAATGAGTGGTAATAGTATTGATATTTCCTGTGGTAATAGTATTGATATTTCCTGAGACACTGAAAATGTTCTTTATTTTCTGTTATGTTCAGTTGTGACAAATCAGTGAATCCAAAGGATGTCCCATCTCATTGGGACATGTCTGCGTTGCCTGACCTGGGATTTAAGGTATGGAACCTGAACCGCTGATGATCTTAGAATTTAGGAGTCCGAAAGTACCTTAAAGATTACCTCGTCTAACTCTTCATTTTTCGCATGAGAAACCTTAGGTTTAAAGTGTTGTTTGGTTGTTTCAGTTGTGTCTGACTCTTTGTGACCCCATTGGTGGTTTTCTTGGCAGGGATATTAGAGTGGTTTGCCATTTTCCTCATTTTCACAGATAAGAAACTGAGGCAGACAGGGTTAAGTGACTTGCCTAAGGTCGCACAGCTAGTAAGTGTCTGAGGCTGGATTTGAACTCATAAGATGAGTCTCCCTGATTCCAAGCCCAGTGCTCTATCCCAGTGTGCTACCTAGCTGCCCAGGCTCAGAGTAGTGGCGACTTAGCCAGGCCCACAAAGCTATTTAGGAAAAAACTGGACCTCGATCCCAATTCTTCTCACTTGACTGTACAGTTGCTATGTCATGCTGACCAGGGTGAAAGTCATTCTTAATGAATGGATTGGTAGCTTGGTATAGTGGAAAGAGTGTTGGATTCAGATTTGAGAGACTTGGGGTCATATCCTGTCTCTAACACTTAATCGTTGTGTGAACATGGACAAGGCACATGGCCTCTTCAGCCTTCCCTTTCTTCAGTTTTCAGGCTAATACTTAACCTCACAGAATTGCTCTGAGGATCAAATGAAAATGGATGTAAAGAAAAGTGCTATGTAAATATTATTATTGTAGGATTTAGTGATGGGAGAAAATCTTAGGCATCATCTGGTCATTTGGTCTTAGCCCCATCACCTCATTTACAGATGAGAAAACTCAGGGCCATGTAGAGGTTAGGTGACTTGTTCAGAGTAGCAGGATGCAGAGCTGGGATTGAAACCCAGGCCTTTGCAGCTAAAACTAGTGACATTAAAGTGACCAAATCTCAGATACATCATTGGTGATTGTTGTGCCCACGGCTGGAGGGGCAGAAGTGTTTGGGGACAGTTTTAGAGGTGGTGGTTGGACCCAGAGAGGAAATGGGTGAAACCATTAACTATGAAAATTTCTTAGAAAGTAGAATTTAAAGGATGAAGGGACTATATTTTATTCAAGAAACAAGGCATATTTTTAGGAGACCAGGTAGGTTATCAGGAAAAACTGGAACTTGAAATAGAGGTGGTGATGTGTGTGTGTGTGTGTGTGTGTGTGCGTGCGTGCGTGTGCGTGTGCGCGTGCGTGTGTATGCGCTTACGCATGTGTGTGCACATAGGCTTCAACAAAAATGTAGTTAGCCAGATTCCCTTTCCCTTTTCTCTTCCTGTTGTTGTTCTCTTCTTGCTACATCAGTCAGTTCTTCCCCATGTTTGTTCTTTTTGTTAAAAAAAAAAAAAAGGATCTATTTGTCTCCCGTATGGAGCCGTCATGTCCTTAATGTGTTTAAAAAATATATTTATTTTTTGTCTCTTGTAGCTAATCCTACTCTCCCCCTCCTCTGAAGAGTATCTGAAGGTCCAAGAACAATTCTGTCGTACAATGCGTAACTTCGTCATTCGTAAGATCCAGAGAATCCAGAACCCAGCACTCTGGGAAGTGTATCAGTGGTATGTTTGAGACAGTCAACAAAGAAATAATAAAAAGCAGAGCTCGGTGCTGTCTGGGACGCACACTGAGGTCTGTTAGCTCCTGAGTTAGGGCTCTGTCCGTTTCACCGCAGGGGCTCCTCAGGTATGTGACTCCTCCTCCCCTAACCAAACTTGTGAAGCATTCTTAAAAAGACCAGAATGAGAGAGAACTGATTAAGCGGATCCGTGCAACCCATTGCCACTTGTAGACAAAATATCCACTCTACCAAAAGTGCCAAGAGCATGTTTTTCCCATTCAGGTGGTATTTTAATTTATGATTTATCATCAGTCACTCACATCTTTGTAGATGTAGTGGTTTTTGTGCATAGGATATGGCGTAAAACATATGGAGATACGCCACTGTAGGGCTGGCTTCTCCATGCCAGGTGTTACAGTGATGGTTTCTGGCATACATCTATTTGCAGTAGATTTGTAGTTTACAGTCATAAATCCTATAATTAATCACAAGGAATAAGATAGAAGCATACTTAGCTACCTACAGTCAAAGGTGAATGGCTTTTTGCCCTGTTCCTTATTGATGAAAGAGTAAAGTTTGCTAAAACTTACATATTTCCTGCATTTGTTGATGATATTACCCTATCTTATTGGGCTAATTAATTAGGCTCCAACAGAAGGGGCTCTTGTGCAAAGGCCTACCACTTCTAGACATTTATGGAATGTCTGCTCTATGTGTGGAACTGGGAATTGGGCTAAGTGCTTTACAAAGATTACTTCATGTGATCATTTACTTGAAGAGAGTTGCCACCTTGCAGTAGTTCAAGACCAATAATGCTCTGTGTTGCATTCTGGAGAGAAAGATTGGCTTGTTGGCCACCGGAAACCATAAATAGTCACAAGCTCCTTGTCCTTTCCCATGTTTCCTTGAGAGGGGAAAACACCAGATTTGGGAGTGATGATAGGAAGAAAAAACAGACTTCTTTGCCCAAGGGCTTATCTCTTCTGGGATGACCTTGAATGAAGTAAGGGATAGAGTTTTTCCTTTATTTCTTATGCCCACAGAAAACTGAAGGGGAAAGAAAGGATAACTAGCAAAGAGAACCCACATTTGGTTATTTTAAAGTCTTGGTGAAAGTCATTTAATGTACCTGAGAATCTCTTTGAGGTTTGCAACGTGTTGGTTATTTGGGGACAAGTGTGCTCTCAGATCACTGTGCAGCCTGTATTTGGTTGGAACCACCCACGTTGTGCTCTTTGTCACAGGCAGAAAGCACAGATGAAGAAGAGTAATGGAGGACAGGAAGTAGATGAGAGGTTTCTGTTTCATGGTACTCGACCTGAGTATGTCGATGCCATCTGCCATCAGAATTTTGACTGGAGGATCTGTGGCCTTCATGGTACTAGCTATGGCAAAGGTAACTAGTTAAGATTTAAATTTTTTAAAAAACTAAAAATTTTCTGAAAACTTGTAAATACTTAAACATTGTAAGACTATGTGGTTTTGTTGTGGTGGTGTTTGTGTGTTAGCATGCTCTTCTGATGCAGGTTACAACTTATCTGTGATTGTAGATGGTCTTCTCGTCTTACTAGAACTGAAAAAAATCATCAGCCTTGGCTCAGCTGGGTAATGCCCTTTTCTGAACCCTGATTTGACTGGTCCTTTGGTGACAGATATAGAGTATATCACCTGAATCCTTCTCAGCTCTGTAGGAGCTGCAAATCTTGAATTGCAGAGGTGGAGTCTCCAAGAACGACACATGGTAACCCCCATGCCACACTGAAGTTTCAGAGTAAGGTGTTTGTGAAAGTTCCTAAAACCCAACTCTGCAAAATTAAGAGAGGAGCCTTGAGACCTTGGCCTAAGAAATTAAAAGAATGTAATCCTTTATTAAATGTAGACAGTAATTTGCTTTCAAATTTTGTGAGAAGTGCTTTGCTAACATTAGCCTTTATTTACCTGGTATGTGCCCCAAAGTCCTTCAAAACGCAGACACTCTCCTTTTCCAGGGGCGAGTTGAGAAAGGGGCATTTCTGCTTAGACCAATGTTTTGTATCCATCTGAGGGACAAGTTGGACTCTGTCTTTATATTCTTGATGCTGAGCATAATGGTACTGAAGAAAGAAGCTACTTACTTGTTGATTCAAAGGGGCAGTCTTACCTGAGATTCAGGGAGAAATTGAGCAAGAAACATGACACTTTTGCAACTCCTTCTGAGGCAAGTCTTTCTAGGATGGTGTCTTTATTTCCTTGGCACTAAATTCTTCGCACGTCACACAAGTTTATTCATATGGATGTACAAATCCCAGCTATGGTTTAATCAAGCTGTACATTCTTCTGTGACTTGGGTAACTTTTATAAACCAAGTTTCACTTTGGTGGTTGAGCCTGTCTGACACAGGGGCTTCTGCAAATTCTGTGAACCCAGATTTTCAATTAGCATGTGACCAATTAATTCTCTGATTTATAGTCTCTGTATATTGAGATAATACTTATTGAAGGAAGCCTGCAAAAACTGTTCACTATAGCACAGAATTGTTCAACAGATAACTTGCTCTCCAGATGCAACTTGAAAATGTTTTTCTCCCATGTGGGCTGGACAGAAGTTTTTGTGTCAACCTTTACCATCATTTCCAACCCCGTTAGAACCCAAGGCTCAGTCATCTCTTTAGCTAGGGAAGTTAGGGGAGCTTATTGCTGATGGCTGTCCTTAGGTGTTTCAGAGGAAGAAGAAAGAGAAGCAGAAAAAGTGGGAGGAGAAAAAAAGAGTTATGGTTGGAGGGCAGAGGGAAGAACAAGCAGACCATCTCTCGTTGCCTCAGCTGCCCTTTGGTGTCTACACCAGTGTGGCCTGTGGCTGAGGGAAGTGGAAGTACTGTAACCATCTCCATCCCTGGTGATTTGCCTGACACTCAACCCTGTTGTCTGGATCGGTGTGTTTCTTTTACAGGTAGCTACTTCGCCCGAGATGCTGCTTACTCCCACTACTACAGTCAGTCTTTGCTGAAATCCCAGACCATGTTTTTGGCCCGGGTTTTGGTCGGAGACTTTACCAAGGGCACTTCCTCCTATCTGCGGCCTCCTCCCAAAGAAGGTCAAAGTAACATCTTCTACAACAGCTGTGTGAACAGTGTGAGCGACCCTTCTGTTTTTGTGGTCTTCGAGAAGCACCAGATTTACCCAGAATACCTCATTTGGTACTGAGCCTCCCCACGGACAGCTTGGTCTACCTGACTCTTCTTTCTCCAAAACATCTAGTCCTGAAATGAAGGTTTGGAGACTTGCACGTTTCTCTGCTTCTTTTGGTGTCTCTTTTCTTAAAGTAGAGAAAGAACCTGGCATCGTTTTTGAAAAACATTAAAAAGTTTTAATGTCCTACTTTGCACTAATCTCCTTGTACAGGTATATCACTGACTTTTTGCTAAAGGAGAATTTTCTCTCATAGCTCTTGTTTACTTCTTTCTGTAGTATAACATCAACGACAGAGTAACTGATGAGTATATGGTGATAGCCACGCCTATTTTTTTCCTTTTTAACTGTGTCGGACTTTTATTGTCTTAGTTAAGTATTCTGTTGTCTTAGTATTTTACTGGTAAGAGCAAAATTGCACTAATTTTTTAAAAAAATCTTTTATTGAGATCTTCTGTTTTTATATTTCCTTCATTTCTGAATCTATCCCTTCCCTGCCTTACAAGCTGTGCCTTGTGACATTAACTAAAAAAGAGCAGCTCAACAATGCTGAACAGGATGTCATCTTAGATTGGCAATATACACAGTGTTTCTTACCTGTAGTCCTCCACCTCTTCAAAGAAGGCAGGGATTTCTTTTAGGGCTAGTTTTAGTTTGGGAATATACTGATGACCCAACATTTAGCCCTTTAACCTCTGCTATTTGCATTCGCCCTTATCTTTCTGCCTGCTCTTTACATCATAGCTGGTAGCAACTGGAAATGGATCTGCCAAACTGGCTCCCTGGTAGGAAAATGAAAAAATGCTTTTGTGTTCTACTATTTTGATCTGATTCTTCCTTTACGGGGGTTATCAATTAGGGTTTTGATAAAATTAATGGCATCTCTGCAGTGTAGACTAACCATTTATACCCATCAGCTCCCAACGTAGCCACTTTCTCGTTTGGTCGGTAATATGAAATGTCATTCATGCTGGTTAAGAGCAAGTCATACTGTTGAGTAAAGTTTTATATCTGTGTGAACTTATGCAAGTGTATGTCACAAATGAGTATGGAAATAAAAGGAAATTTATCTACAAATGAGTAATGAGTGAAGTTACTTGCTTCTTTTACTTCTGCATCCTCAGCACATGTGGACGGTTCAGTAGTACAACACGAAGCACTTTCCGTGTATAGCCATGGAGGTAAAGTATGATAGTGTTATTACCCTCAAAGTTTACCATTTAGGTGGCAGTTATAAGAGATATGTAAATAATTATGATGCACAGTCATAGGTGGTGAGTGCATTAGAGGATTGTAAAACCAAGTGTTTGCTACATGAGATCTGGAAGTAGGGAAGGTTATTACCAGTCCAGGGTTCAGGGAAAGGTTAATATTGAGATGATGACATTTGATTTGGTTTTTAAAGGCTAGGTGGGAATTCATCTGGCAGAGATGGGGAGAGGAGATGGTCCAGTGATGAAGAGAGAGCAGCTTAAGCAAACTCATAGTAGGAGGGCCATGTTTGGGGGCTAGAAAGAAGTCTATTTCAGCTGAATCAAAGAGTGCATCAGTATAGGGGCTGAACCTATGATTTCATTGCTGTGGGAAACTCCCAAATGAGGAAATTTTACCAATGTAGCTGGCACCTTCTCTGTAGTTTATAATCTTAGAGACTTAGTTGCCTAGAGCAGTGGTCTCAAACTCAGATAGAAGCAAGGTTTTGGAACTGTGACAGGGAGGTGCATATTGACCCAGAAGATGACACAGTAATATTATCTATGTTCTGTGGTATTTTGGTTTATTTTGTTAAATATTTTCCAATTACATTTTAATTTGGTTCAGGCCACACTAGAAGTATAGTTGGCAGGGGCAGAGTGTTTAATACTGCTGGTTTAGAGTACTGAAAGGTTAAGTTATTTGCCCAGAAGTTAATATTACAGGTGGGATGTGAATCCAGGCCTTCCTGAACTCTGAGGTCTGCCATGTTTTATTTCTTTTCTGTAAGTATGGGGGAGGGAATAACATGAGAAAGGTAGGATAGCATCATTGCTACTGATCCAGTGACCTGATTTTTTCATATAATGTTCTGTTGTGATCCCAATTACATTTTAATCTGGTTCTGGCTACACTGGACAATGTTGTGGGCAACAGACCCCATGGTTGACACCTCTGGTGTAAGGAGTGCTGTCTCGGGGCAGCAAGGTGGTGCAGTGGATAGAACACCAGTGCAGGAGTCAGGAGGACCTGAGTTCAAATCTCACCTCAGATACTTGGCACTCACTAGCTGTGTGACCTTGGGCAAGTCACTTAACCCCATTTGCCTCATCCTGGGTCATGTCCAGTCATCCTGATGAATATCTGGTCACTGGATTCAGATGGCTCTGGAGGAGAAGTGAGGCTGGTGACCTGCACAGCCCTCCCTCTCTCAAAACAAAGTCAAGTGCAAGTCATGTCATTATTTCTCCGATGGCATGGTCTTCTTTGGCAGCGAAGGACAAACACACACGCATACACACACACACACACACACACACACACACACACACGGTGCTGTAGGTAGGTAAAGGATTTTGAATTTTGCTTGCGAGTTGTATTCACTGAAGATTTTTGAATGGAAGCATGATGTTATCACACATATGTTTTTTAAAAATTTATATTCAGTTGTAATTCCTTCCTTCCCTCCACTCCTCCCCCACCCATTGAGAAGGCTAGAAATGCAATACAGTTATATATGAGGTCATACAAAATGTATTTCCACGTTAGCCAAGCACAGTTATACATTAAAGAAAGAGGACTCACTTGCCGTTGTCAGAAGGCTTGTGTGGTTCAAAGTGGCAGAGATTGTTGGCTTCTTTGTTCCCATGACAGCAGGGGCCTCTTGAAGTCCCAGTGACTCAGGAAATATGGCAGGGGCCTCCCTGACATTTCAAATAGAGTGGAGTCTGGCCCACATTTTGCACCTGCTTGGTTATTATGATTGAGGAGTAGGAATTCCATTCCCACTCTCTCAGCTAACTAACTTTGAACTAGAAAGCATGAAATTTTTACATTTATGCTGGGGTCTCGGAAGCAGATAATTAGCTTAAATTGACTATTTTGATCACCTGCCAAGTAAATTTCAAACTCCTCTGCTTTGTCATAAATCCCATAGAAATATAGAGTCAAGAAAAGTACAAGACATGTTTGATGAACATGAGTGGTCCAGTTTGACTGGAGTTTCAAGTTTATGTAGGGCAATGGTGAGAAACAAGCCTAGAAAGATAGGTTGGCACCAGAGAGTGCAGGCCCTTAAGTCTGAGTTTTGATTATTTTTTGGTAGGTAATGGAGAGGGCAGCCTGGAGCCAGAAGGACCTGAGTTCAAATATGGCTCAGACACTTAATAGCTGTGTGACTCTGGGCAAGTCACTTAATCCTGTTTGCCTTAATTTCCTCATCTGTAAAATAAGCTGGGGAAGTAAATGGCAAACCACTCCAGTATCTTTGTCAAGAAAACCCTGAATGGGGTCATGAAGTGTCGAACATGACGGAACAACGACAATAACCAGTAAAAAAAAAAATTGAGCTTTCACTGCCAGATTTGTTAATTTATATGTTATATATATATGTACTGGTATTTTAACTCATACATAAATAAATACATGAAAATAGAAATTAAAGAAAGATTGAGATAAAGATGAAATATTTTTAAAATAAAGTATTTTACTTATTAACAGTAAAAAACAACTCTTGTTCTCAATGAAAATATTATTAGTGTTTTTAGATGGAAGCAGTGTGGTTAAATGTGAATAAAAATGTTACTTAAACTGTGATGCAGTCAGTTCATAAACAAGCATTAAGTGCTTACCAGATACTGGATATCACGCTAATTGCTGTGGTAAAGCAATTCAAAGATCTGGTTTTAAGTTCACTATATTTTAATAGGTAGTTTAATGGTTGTATCTATGAAAATTCATAGATCCAGAAGAAGTGACTGCACAGGTTAAATAAGGATCCTTATTTTTTTCAGTCCAATTTACTAATTATGCAAAGGTTTTTTGCTGAAATTTGCCTAATAAATTTCTGGTTTTTGCAAAGGAAGGTAGCCTAGCAGTACTACATCTCAAACTATATTATAATGCAGTAATCATCAAAACTATGTGGTACTAGCCAAGAAAAATAGATGAGTAGACTAAATTAGGCACATGAGACACATTAGTAAGTGACCATAGTAACCTAGTGTTTGGTAAACTGAAAGACCCCAGCCTTTAGGATAAGAACTCACTGTTTGACAAAAACTGCTGGGAAAACTGGAAAACAATATGACATAAACTAGGCATAGAGCAACATCTTACACCCTGTACCAAGATACGATCAAAATGGGTATATGATTTAGACATAAAGGATAATAAATACCATAAGCAAATTAGGAGTCCAAGGAATAGTTTTTCTGTCAGGTCTATGGAGAAGGGAAGAATTTATGACCAAAGAAGAGATAGCATTGTGAAATGCAAAATGGTTAATTTTGATCGTTAAAAGTTTTCGCACAAACAAAACCAACGCGACCAAGATTAGAAGGAAAGCAGAAAGTTGGGAAACGGTTTTTACAGCAAGTTTCCCTGATAAAAGCATGATTTTTCAAAAATATAGTAAGTCAAATTTATAAGAATACAAACCACTTCCCAATTGATAAATGGTCAGAGGATATGAACTGGCAGTTTTCATATGAAGAAATTAAAGGTATCTATGATCATATGAAGAAATGCCCTATATCGCTTTTAATTAGAGAAATGCAAATTAAAACAACGAGGTATCATCTTACCCTTGTCAGATTAGCTAATATGACAGAAAAGGAAAATGATAAATGTTAGGATGTGGGAAAATTGGGACACTTGCACTTTTGGTGGAATTGTGAACTGATTCAACCATTCTGTAGAGCAATCAGGAACTATGCCCAAAGGGCAACCAAACTATGCATACCCTTTGAACCAGCAATACCACTACTAGGTCTTTATCCCAAAGAGATCATAAAAAAGTGAAAAGGACCTACGTACACAAAAATATTTGTAGCGGTTCTTTTTGTGGTGGCAAAGAATTGGAAATTGTGGAATTGTCCATTAATTGGGGAATGGCTGACCAAGTTTGGTGAATGTAATGGAATACTGTTGTGCAATAAAACGTGATAAACAGATTTCAGAAAAACCTAGGAAGACTTAGATGAAGGGATCCAAGGTGACATGAACAGAACCAGGAGAACATTGTACACAGCATCAGCAACATTGTGGGATGATCAGCTATGAATAACTTAGCTCTTCTTAGCAATATAAATGATCCAAGACAATTCCAAAGGACTCATGGTGGAAAATGCTATCCACATCCAGAGGAAGAACTGATAGACTCTGAATGCAAATTGAAGCATACCATTTTCACTTTATTTTTTCATGTTTTTTTTCTTTTGATCTGTTTCTTCTTCCACAACATGACTGATATGGAAATATGTTTTACGTGATCGCACATATATAATGTGTATCAAATTGCTTAGCATTGGAGGAAGAAGGGAGGAAGAAAAATATGGAACTCACAATTTTATAAAAATTAATATTAAAAATTGTCTTTACATATTGGAAAAAATAAAATGCTATAAAAAATTTCCATTTTCCCTGAAGTCACTTAATTTTTCTTGCAAACTCATCATAAGTTGCTACACTTGGATATTTTTAACAAAAGAATGAAAATGGTTCCCACTGAAACTCTTCATTTGGAAGATTCTCAAACATTAAAAAATTCTACTTCTGAGTTTCTGAAGTATGCTGATGTGAGAATTTGTATGGATGAGCCATGCATCATTTTTTGGCAACAAAAACAGGTTTTTAAATGTCTTGCTCATGGTGATACCTTCATGCTATCAGTGTCTATCTCAAGACAGCATATAGACAAAATGAGGTTTATCGTTATAATCTTGATAGTTTGGAATTTTTTTGGCTAGATTAGTGTGAGATCTGATTAGATTGTCTTTACTTTGTACTGTGACACACAAAGGGCTGGTACTACAAATACAAGTGTCAGCTCTGCCATTTTCGTGTTTGCTTATTACATTAATTATGTACCTATTACGTTGAAATGGCGAAACGCCTCCAGTACCTTTGCCACAAAAACCCCAAATGAGTCACAGAGTCAGACGCTACTGAACAACATTTATATAGCACTTTACTATGTGGCAGGCACATAGTAAATAAAGCTAAATGCTTTACAATGACTATCCCCCAAGTTACAGATGAGGAAAATGATGGAAATGAAGAGAGATTTGCCCAGGGGCACACAGCTGTGAGGCTGGATTCAAACTCAGGTCTTCCTGACTCTAGACCCAGAGATCGATCCATGTGCTACTGCAGGGCAGTGGTAGGGAAGCAGTGTTTTTTTAACATAAATCACCATTTTTCCACCCAAACATAATTCATTTAAAGAGTGTGACCTGTATTCCAAATAATATAATATTTTCAATTTCAGGTGTAGTGTTCTTATTTTGAAATGGATGTTGATAATTATTGTAATCAAAAAATCATATTTTTTTCTACTTCTGTGTGATTTTTTAAAAAACTTTCAGGGTCATTTTTTTCCCCCAGGGCTGCTTGGTACAGGGAGGAGAGCCTCCCTGGATCTGGAATCAGAGTAACTGGGTTCAGAGCTCAGGTCGGACTCATGCTACCCACGATGCTGAACAAATCTTTTAACCTCCCTGAGACCAAGTTTGCCCATCAGGAAATGGTTGGCTTAGAAGATCTCTAAGGTACCTTTCAGGCAGAAATCTATGATCTTGTGATTTTCATATTTATAATGAAAGTAAAAGGAATACAGAACCTGATGCATAGAAATTTATTTCATGCACATAACTTTTTCCAGACTGTTCTCTATGTAAAATATCTGAGTATTTTGAATAAAAAGTTAATTATACTGCTGGAAGACCTAGAGAATAAGACAGTAGTTGTTTGGAGACTTCAAAGTGCCTCTTTCAGATTTAGAAAATTCTAACAGAAAATTGCAGGATCATCCATAATACCTATTGAGTTGAAAGAGGCCTCAGTGGTTTTCTAGTCCAACCACCTCATTCTACAGATGAAGAAACTGAAACCCAGAGAAACTGACTTGCCAAAGATTACAAAAGTGGTAAACAGCCAACCTGGGACCTGAACCCAAGTCCCCTGACTCCAGATAAAACTCTTCTAGTGTGCCATGTTGCCTCTAGATAGGCTTAACCTCGTCCCTCCATGATGGCAATATTGACTGAGCCTATTCCTGAGAAGAAAACTGAGAAGGCACCTCTACAACTTTGCAGAGGTAAGTGACAACGAACTTAGAATACTGCATGTGTTAGATATCTTGATTAGGTATTTTTTCTTTTTTTTAATTCTTACAAGGGATGACTCACTAGAAGGAGGGATACAGTGTGAAAGCTAGGTAATTAAATATTTCAATAAAATTTTAAATAAATATTTAACAATTAAATCTAAAATATTAACAATGTAATAAGTATTATAATACATAATAATGTAATATGCAAACAAGAAAATGGCAGAGCTGACACTTGTATTTGTAGTACCAGCTTTTTATGTGTCGCATTACAAAATAAAGACAATCTAATCAGATCTCACACTAATCCAGCCTAAAAATTCCAGAGTATCAAGATTACAACAATATACCTCATTTTGTCTATGTACTATGTCTTGAGATAGTCACTGATAGTATGAAGATGTCACAATGAGCAATTCGTTTAAAAACCTGTTTTTGTTGCCAAAGAATGATGCACGGGTCATCCATACAAACACTCACATCAGCATACTTCAGAAACTCAGAAGTGGAATTTTTTAATGTTTGAGAACCTCCCAAACCATTTTCATTCTTTTGTTAAAAATATTCAAATGTGGCACCTTATGCTGAGTTCGTAAGAAAAATTAAGTTACTTGCAGGGAAAATGGAAATTTTTTATAATATTTTATTTTTTCTAATATGTAAAGACAATTTTTAGCATTACTTTTTATAAAATTGTGACTTCCATATTTTTCTTCCTTCCCTCCTCTCTTCCTCAAATGGTAAGCAATTTGATATCCATTATATATGTGCGATCACATAAAACATATTTCCATATTAGTCATGTTGTGGAAGAAGAAACAGACCAAAAGAAAAGAATCATGAAAAAATAAAATGAAAATAGTGTGCTTCAATCTGCATTCAGAATCTATCATCAGTTCTTCCTCTGGACGTGGATAGCATTTTCCACCATGCTCATCTTACAGATGACGAAACTGAAACGAACAGAGTTAAGTGATTTGCCCAAGGTCACACAGCTAGTAAGTATCTGTGGCCAGATTTGAACTCCAGGGCTGTTGATCTATCTATCCACTGCATCACCTATCTGCCTATGTAAATTTTGCCTGTTACTATTAGACTCCAGAATTTGCATGGTTGTTCACAATTGAGGAAGAGGCTAATATACGAGTCACCCTCCCTTGTTCCCTCTACCTTTCCTCTAATCCACCCCCCACTCCCACTTTTTTCTTCACTCCATTTGTGGGGCAGCCCTTTGCCGGAAGGGCCCAGAAATTTAGAAATCCTTGCTGGTGGACTTTGAGCCATTTCTACAGGATATGGATGTAAAGTGCAAAGTCTTTGGGTGGGGAGGGAATATCGGGTACAAGAGAAGGAGGAAAGGGTGATGGGCTTCAGAGTGAACGCTCAATCTCTAAATGCTCTGAGGAGAGTGTGCATGGACATATTAACATAAGCTCTGTTAGCTTTTGGATCAGCTGAAGAGTAAGGTCTTGTTTCTGCTTCTAGGGAGACGAATGGGGCATCAACTCTGAAGAGCTAAGAAAACCTCCTAGGCTCCAGTCAGGTTTGCCTTTCCTTTGGGTAAGGCCTGGAAACCAGGGCCTGTCATCTGAACCAATATGCTGTCCAAAGCTATGTTCTCTTAGGGCTAGTGTCCTGAAACAGCTCATTGCGCCCCTGATTGTTACTGACTTTAATTTGTAGCTTTTTTTTCCTAAGGTAAATGTGCCCTTTAAATGCGCAAGGTTTCAGTCCTCTGTCAGGAGCGTTTTTTGTGAATTATATAGAAGCCCTCCTTTAGGACAACAGATCAGCAACTCAAATGCAATCAGCCAATTCAGAATCAAGTACAAGCTGCTATGACAAGCCTTTATTAAGTGCCTAGAGTGTGTGGCAGTACGGTACCAGCATGCAAGGTATCCACAAAATAGATTTCTACACCGTATTTTCTTTTTGTAAGTTGGAATATCCATACAGTGGGCTTCTTCCACTCAAGAGTGTTCTCGTAATGTTGAGTTGCAGGGATGAGAATGATTGCAGCTGAGAAAAGCTCCCCTTCAGAAATATAGTGGAGAGGGGCATGATTTTGTCTTAGCGGGATGCAATTTTTATATGGACTCCGTTTCGGGGTCCTAGGGCAGATCTGGACTTTAGCTGCAAGGGTACCTGAAATAAAGAGCAGATGGATGAGAATATGTAGTCATAAGAAAAGCTTAAGCTGATCTGGAAGGGAACTCAATAGTCCAAAAGGCAAAAATGAGGAAGGACTGCATTTCAGGCCTGGAAACAGGAGAATGAAGTGTTGTGTGTAAGAAAGGGAAAGAAGGCAACTTTAGCTGCACTCCATGAAGGGGAGTAATATGTAATCACGCTGGAAAGGTAGCTCAGAGCTAGGTTGTGAAAGATTCTTAAATGCCTATTTATATTTGATCCTAGAGGTAATAGGGAGCCAGTGGAGTTTATTAAGAAGGTGAACGTAAGAGTGACTGTCTCCTCCTCTTCCAACACAGCTTCTTCTCCCTATACAATTTGCTTGTTTCTAGCTTTTCTAATCTGGGGGCATGAAAGGTCCCATATCTGTATAGTGGGCTCTTCTCAGATTGCCCCTCAGGTGCCCCAATGGCCATCACCTGGTGACTGACTAACAAGACGTTTCCAGATGGAGACGAAGTGGGGGCCACTTCCAGAGAAGCTGAATGTCCCCATGTATTTGCATATTAGCTATTTTAGGGCAAAGTGAACTTTCTCCTTTGTTAAATGTTCAGGGACTTGCTTCATTTCATCCCAACTTTGAACCTGAACTAAGATGGTGCTGGCTTTAGAGCCACTCCTTCAACAAGGGGAGTGACTGTGGTCAGATCCCTGCTTTAGGAAAATCCCCTTACCAACTGGGAGGAGCATGGACTGGAGAGGGGAAAGACTGTAAAGTACTTTCCTTTTTATAGATGGGTAAACTGAGATCAAATCAGTCAATACTTAAATTAATTCAGGCTATTCACTGGAAGCTTAAGTACTTTAGCCATATAATGAGAAGAGAGGACTCATTGGAAAAGCCCCTGATGTGGAAAGGATGGAAGGCAAAAGGAAAAGAGGACAGCAGAGGAGGAGAAGGAGAGATAGTATCAGGGAAGCAACGAACTTGAGCTTAGATGGACTTTGAGAGAGCAAAGAATAGAAACGTCTGGCCTGCTGCGGGCCTTGGGGTCACGAAGAGTCAGACACCACCGAACGATGACAAACGGAGGCCCAGAGAAGTAAAATAAAGTAGAGTAAACTTGTATAGCAGACCAGTGGCAGAGCCAGGACTAGAGGATCAGTCTGTTGGCCCCCAGTTCAAGGCTTTTCATTTTTTTCCCCATAAAATTGTTGCATTTTTGGACTTGCTAGGGGCCCTTTGAATTACAGGCAGAAATCAACCCCCAGTCATAGCGCCTTTTTGTGGCTCTTCAGCGCCCCCGTGAGGTATCAGTAGTTCATGGAACATTATTTCCATTCCATAGGTGAGGAAAGTGAGAGAGCAAGGTGACTCGCATGTGGTCGCATGCTTGTACATTGGAGTCAGGCTTCCAAATCAGGTCCTCCGACTCCAACTTCCTTCCAGCGTCACCCAGTACCTACAAAGGGTTAGGCTTGGCATTCTAAGTCTAGGAAGCTGCTGTTGCAGACACCCCATGTCTAGGTTCCCCCTGTGAGAGAACCAGGTGAACAACTGCCCCTTACTCAATTTGGGTTTCTGGAATTCCTCTCTCACCTTTGCTCTTGGAAAAGAGCTGGGATGCAGGGCAGCTAGGTGACCTAGAAGATAGAGCACTGGACCTGGAGTTCAAATCTGGTCTCAAACTCTTGCTGGCTGTGTGACACTGGGTAAATCACAACCCCAATTGCCTCCAAAAAAAAAAGAGAGAGAGAGAGAGAGAGAAAGAGATGCGATAGAGTGAGCAGATTAAAGAGGATCAAATGGATGAGTAGGGAGGAGCCCCTCTGCAGAAAGAAGGGCTTACCTCGGTCTCAGGGCAGGTTTCAAACTTGAACTTCTGAAGAATTCGAAGCAATGTCAGCTTGATTTCCAGGATCGCCAGCTTCTCTCCGATGCAGCTGCGAGGACCTGCCCCAAATGGGAGGTAGGTGAAGGGCAGATGTTGTTGTCTTGCCTCCTGGCTAAACCTGCAAGGTAAACCATGTACAATCAGTTCTGAAAAATAAGGCCACTTCAATGTCTTTTAGAGGTATTTCTAACCTACTTCACTTTAATATTAGAACAACTCCTATTTATATCAAAACCTTAAGGCTTACAATGCACTTTTCATACAATAATGCTGTGAGATCGGTACTGTAAATGCTTGTAGTACCCATTTCAAATTAGTCACCGATGGGGAAATGACTCATTTAGTGTCACATAGTTAAGGCTTGAACCCAAGTCTTTTGGAGTTGTGGTTGATTATTCCAATGCAGATTCTTAAATTTTTTGGAGTTGTTTTTCTTCAGAGAAAGACAACTTTGGTGTAATGTATAGAAAGCTGGCTTTGAAACTGGGAAAACCTGGAGTCTAGCGTTGCTTCTGACGTATGGACTCTAGGGCCCTGGGAAAGTCACAGCCTCTCAGTGCTCCAAGGCTCTGTCGTGGAACTGAAATAGAAACAGGGGCCACTAAACCATACATTAGGGTCCCTGTGCGTCACATGTTGATTTAATTTCATAATGTAATGTAATATTATCTATGTTTTGTTATATTTTTGTTTTATTAGGTATTACCCGATTACATTTTAATCAGGGTTGGGGGTACTTTGGGGCTGCATTTCTCTTTAGAATATAAGTTGCAGAGAAGGTGCTGACCTACATTAATTGAGGGACTTTCCTCACCTGGGAGTTCCCTGTACCAATGAAATCACAAGCCTAGTTCATATTCCTTTTTCTTCACAGTATTGTAATCATTGTATGAATTTCTCTCCTGATTTTGCTCACTTTACTCTGTATCATCAATTCATTTGGATGTTACCAGGTTTTTCTGAATCTGTCCCTCTTGCAATTTCTTTTGATATAATAATATTCCATTACATTCATATAACATCATTTGCTTATCAATTTTTCCAGTTGATGGGCATCCACTTTGTTTCCAGTTCTTTGTTACAATGAAAACTCTACTGTTAACATTTTTGTACATTTGAATCCTTTCCCTCTTTCTTTGATCGCTTTGGGGTATATGGCAAATCTTGGCACTGTTGGATAAAAAGTTATGCACAGGTTAGTGGGAGTGTTGGAGGTATGGTCTGAGTTGCTTTGCTGATTGACTAAACCAATTCACAGCTACCCCAACAATGCATTAGTGTGCCAGTCCTCTTTGATGCCCTCTAGTAATTGTCCTTTTCTGGTTTTTATCATTTCTATCAATCTCAAAAGGGGGAGATGGAATTTCAGAATTGTTTTCATGTGAATTCATCTTGTTTTTAGTGTTTTGGAGCACTTTTCCCTATGGTTGTTGATAACTTGCTTTTGGAGAAAAAAAAGAACTTTTCTTCATGAGTTGCCTGTTCATGTCCTTTGACCCTTTATCTATTGGGGAATATCTCTGAGGCACAGAAAGGTTAATTCACATGACCAAGGTCATTCAGTAAGTAGTGGTGATATAGGGAATTCAAGTCTCCTGCCTCCTAATGTTTTTCCTCCCCATTCCATCATGTTGCCCGGAAACACTTTGATTTATGAAGCAAGCCCAACCCATAGATTATGCAAAGGTAAATTTCTGCCCCACTCATATTGGAATTATGACTTCTGAATGAGATACTATAGTCAAGGTCCTGAGGGTTGATCACCTTTTTTTCCGTGAGTAAAGGAGAGCTTCACAAGATGTCTATCAAGTGTTGAGACCAAGTATTGGGATCTATCTGATTACTTTATAGGCACATTCAGATCCATAAATAGGGCATGGTGAATGGGGCTTTACCCAGGATGCTGAAATTTAGAGGGCACTAAGAGTGCTTACATTCCTTTAATAAAACCAGCTACCCATTCCCTGCTTCCATTAATAATGGCTTCCCACTCTTCTGAAACCTATGCCTTCCCTTATAATAGGGCAGTGTCCAGGGTTCCTCCCCCACTGTGTCTTGTGTCCTTGGTTTTCTCCCCTTGAACTGATTTTGTTTAAAAAATTGATTTAAGGTCATGTCTCTATTCTGCTTTCCTTGCGTGCATTTTACTTTCAAATGAGGTTGTTGTGTTATTAGTTTTACTTAACTGTTTGATTTTGTTACAAGAGACCTCTCATGAAGTAGGAGTCATCTATGAGTGGTTGTAATGTAAAAACAAAAAGACATCAGTAACACTTTAAGAGAAAGTGTTATTGATGTCTTTGGTGTGATACACTGCGCTTGCCACCCACTCTCACACAAAAAAAGAAGAAACATTCTGCATAAGTGACTAATAAAGCAACCATACCCAACTTTGGAGGGCACGTTCCTTATCTAGTCCTCCACCTCTTAACTGAAGAGGGAAATGTATCTCATCATCTGTTCTGACTGAGCGCATTTTACACAGCCTATATCGGTCACCAAATTTCCTGGCTATGGCTATGGCCACATCTCCTCAGAAGGCTGTGAAAGAAAATGCTTCCACTGGTTGAGTGAGTATCTAACTGAACGCATGATCCAACTCCAGTTATAGTGGAGCTTTTAGAAAGGGAAAAAGAGGGAGAAGGACATTTCCTACCTCTCTGGGATAAATGTCTCTGGGTTTGGCCAGTATTCCGGATTGTGATGCAGATAGCCAACAGCTGTTTCCACAATAGCCCCAGCTGGGATACGGAGGCCCCTCACTTCACAGTCTTTTGCTGTTTCCCGAGTGAACCTGGCATAGGCAAATGATCACAGAGAATCAGATGGTAACATTGGACTTTTAGAAGCCATCTATGAACTGTATAACCAGTAAAAGTTGTGCTTCCACTGAGGCAAATAAGAGGCGCGAGGACAATATATTCATGTGTGCCAGAGTGAAAAGATGACCATGGAAGGATTCTCTTTGATATGCAGGAAAATGTAGAGATCTGATTGTATCAGAGCCTGACCAAATATAGTTTTTAAAAAATTATTTTATTTGTCTTCAATTTTCTACAATCACTTCCATAAATCTTAGATTTTTTTCTCCTGCTTCCCCCTCCCTCCCCATTTCCTTCCTGAGATGGTATGCATCTTATGTAGAACCTTATATAGGTTCTACACATACATTCCTATTAAATACATTTTCTCCTTAGTCATGTTGCATAGAAGAATTACAGTGAATGGGAGAAACCATGAAAACAAAACATAATTCAAAAGAAAATGATCTCCTTCATTCTGTGATCTAATTCCATAGTTCTTTCTCTGGATGTGGAAGGCATTTTGCTTCAAGAATTTTTTAGGTCCTTGCATTGCTACGAAGGACTAAGTCTACCAGAAAAATTCCTCACACACTGTGGTTGTTGCTGTGTACAAAGTTCTCCTGGTTCTGCTCCTTTCACTCAGGATCAGTTCATGGAAGTCCTTCCAGGGCTCTCTGAAGTCTTCCTGTTCATCATTTGTTATAACAATAATATTCCATTACAACTTGTTCAGCCATTCCCCAATTGATGGGCTTCCCCTTGATTTCCAGTTTTTGGTCACCACAAAGAATGCTGCTATAAATATTTTTGTACATGTGGGACCCTTTCCCATTTTTATGATCTCTTTAGAATATAGTCCCAGAAGCTATATTTCTGGGTCAAAGGGTATGCACATTTTTGTAGCCCTTTGGGCATAGTTCCAAATTGCTCTCCAAAATGGTTGGATCACCTCGTAGCTCCATCAACAATGAATTAGTGTTCCAACTCTCCCACATCTTCTCCAACATTTATCATCTTCCTGTTTTGTCATGGTAGGCAATCTGATAGATGTGATGTGTATTTTGATTTGCGTCTCTCTAATCAATAGTGATTTAGAGCATTTTTTCATATGACTATAGATAAATTTAATTTCTTCCTCTGAAAACTGCTTGTTCAAATCCTTTGACCATTTATCAGTTGGGGAATGGCTTGTATTCTTGTACATTTGACTCAATTCTCTATATATTTTAGAAATGAGGTCTTTAACACAGACACTAGTTGCAAAAATTCTTTCCCAGTTTTCTGCTTCTCTCCTAATCTTGGTTGCATTGGGTTTGTTTGGGCAAAACCTTTTCAATTTAAGGTAATCAAAATTATCCATTTTGCATTTCATAATGTTCTCTATCTCTTGTTTGGTCAAAAATTTCTCCATTCTCCATAAATCTGACAAATATACTATTCCTTGATCCCCTAATTTGTTTATAGTATCAGTCCTTATACTTCGATGATGTATCCATTTGGACTTTACCTGACCAAATATCTTTAGCAACTTATTCTTGTCTATCAAATAGACTCCTTTTCCTAGTTTTCAGGGCCCTTTAGAATCTGAATGAGATATTACAGTCAGGGTCCTGAGGGTCGATCACTTCTGTTTCCATGGGTAGAGCTTCACCAGATGTCTATCAAGTTTTGAAACCAAGTATTGGGATCTATCTGGTTACTTTATAGGCACATCCAGACCCATAATCAGGGCAGGGTGAATGGGGCCCTATCCCAGGATGCTGAAATTTAGAGGGTACTAATAGTACTTACATTCCTTTAATAGAACCAATTACCCATTTACATCTTTTACTGATAAAGGCTTTCCACTCTTCTGGAACCTGTGTCTCTCCTCATAATGGGGCAGTGTCCACAGTCCTCTCCTACTGTGTCTTGTGTCCTTAATTTTCTCCCCTTCAATTGAATTTGTAGGGTACATTCCCCATCTGTCCCCTGCCTCTCAACTGAAGAGGGAAGTATGTTGCTGTAACCTTTCAGCTGGATGTTGGACCCTGTGCTCTTTAGCTGTTTAAAATCTCAGATGCTGAGGTTTGCTTGACTCTTTTTAGATCTTGAATTAAGTATGATCCAGCACCTGCTAAAAACCCATTTTAAAAAATGGCCATTTGAGAGACAAAATCCAAAATGCACATCACATCCTCAATAGCTCTATCTTCTCTTGTATTAAGTCATCAGAGCAAAGCATATTATCTGTCTTTTCCTACCCCCTCAAAAATACCTTTACTGGGTTTTGGTTATTTACCCCCTGCATTTATTACATGTAATCCTCTATGAATAAGTTATGTATCAGTGCATTGTTGCTATCTCTCATAAAATCAGTTGAACACATTGCCTACTATATTACTCCCAGTCCATTAAATAAGGGGCTACATGATACATTCCTGTTTGAGTTTAGTTTAAAAGAGAGGAATAGTAAGCTTCTGGCCAGGCATGGAGTATACCTGGTGACAACTGTTAAGGATATATTTGCACAGAACTGGATGCCGTGTAATTCTAATAACCGGTCTTGGCCCCAGGAGGATATGTGAAGAAATATACTTACTGTTTGTCACTGGAGATGTGGGGAACGATGGTTTCAGAGATTTGTATGTGCTGCCAAATGTAGCCAATGTGTGAACTCATTACAAAAAAAAGCTGTATGGTAGTGAGTGTGATTTTATTTGATATATATATAAATATATACACACACATACATATATACACATATATTATTACATATTATTATAGTTAGCTTAGTGATAATAACTGTGATATGAAAACAAAAGGTATGAATAGTTCAACTTTGGGGAAAAAAAGAATGTATTTGCCTGAACTCAAGCAAATAGAATCAAAAGGACTTTTCCCTGAAAAAAATGGGTGGGGGGAAGAAAACCACCAAAATATATCCTTCAATAAATACCATAGACAGCAGGTGCCATGTAGAAAGAAGACTAACAGTGATGCCCAGAAGTTCACTGGAGAAAAAATGGAACAAAAGAAGACCTGTGATCTCTACGTACAAATATGTACAAAGAATGGGTGCCTAGGAGGATGAGCTGGAGACAATTCAAGAAGACAAGTTGGGTCTCAGATATCACAGACTGTGTTGGATAGAACCTGTGAGTGGAATATGACTATGGAAGGGTATATGATACCTTATTCAAAAGGGGAAAAATCATAGGTAATAGAGATATAAGTGTAGCTCTCTGTATTCAGATGATATGCTCATGGAAGGAAATTCAAGAACAAGGGAAAATGATGGAAAGCATTTGGGTAAAGATCAAAAGTGCCCACAACAGGGCGATGTTATAGTTGGAATATATACTAAGACTACTTGAACAGTCTATCTGGCCTAGTCTGTCTCAGTGATCAACCTTTCATATAGTCAGTACCAACACTGTTTTGATGATGACTACTTTGTAATGTAATTACTACTTTGGGGCAGGGAGGTGGCACGATGGATAGAGTTCTGAGCCAAAAGTTAGGAAGAGTTCAAATCTGACCTCAGATTCTTATTAGCCCTGTGACCCTGCGTAAGTCACTTCACCCTGTTTGGCTCATCTGCAAAATGAGCTGGAGAAGTAAATGGAAAACCACACCAGCATCTTTGCCAAGAAAACCCCAAATGAGGTCATGGAGAGTTGGATATGACTGAAACTACTCAACAAACAACACTTTGTAGTATAGTTTGATATATCACTAGGTCCCTTTCCTTCCCGCTCTTTTTCATTATTCTCATTGAGAAACTGTTGAAAGCTAGGACTCTTCACTTAGGGATCTTTTCTGACAGTGGTCAATAGAACTCTTGGTAGGTTGAAACTCTTTAAATGAACACGTACAATTTTGTGTGTGAGAAAAGTATTTATTGGGGATTTTTTAAAAATGAGGACATAAAGACTATCAGGAAATTACTAGCTCAGGACAAACATGCAAATCTATTTTTTAAAATATAAGTTAAAATATAAGTTTAAAATATAAGTTAAGAATAGAATCCTTAGCCATAAGCTTAAAAGCATACGACAGTTATTTCAGGATATTGGCAATAGACGTCTGTCTCTCCTGGACCTGAATGGACTTCTATTGAGGCTGTGGGGAAAGAAAGGGAAAAGGAGAGGGAAAAGGAAGGAGAGGCTACTGGATGTTTCTCATTTTGAAGAAGAGATACTATTCCTTTCTTCAGGAGAGAAATAAAGAGAGGGGAAAGAGAGAATAGGGGGGAGAGAGCAAGGTTCAGAGAAGAAAATGAAGTCCTGTGTCTTTAAATCTACTATTTCTGGCCAAGTCAGGTATCCAGCTAGGCTCCATACCTATCCAACTTTACTTTCTTGAGAACAGATGATAACAGATGCCAATCTCTTCCAGATCTGAATGTCAGTGGTGATCTCTATCCCCTTTTCCAAGAAAGAAGTCAGTTTTGAATCAAGGGAGTCCTGCATAAATAGAAAACCTCCCCTTCATTCTGATTAACCTAAAATGTTAGGCTCATTCTTCTGGTTGAAGCTGTAGGAAAAAAAAGAGCTATTATGATAATAAGTGGCATTTATAGAGCATTTTAAGGTTTGCAAACTACTTTCCACACATTATCTAATTTTGTCTCCCAACAGCCCTGTGAGGGAGGGAATAAGTATTATCCCAGTTTTACAGATGAGAAAATTGATACCCTATGGTGAGAGGCAGGATTTGAATTCGTGCTTTTGTAACTCCAGTTTCAGGATGCTATCTGCTTCAACCGGATCCTTTTCAATGCTATTCATTCTTTTGTGCTCCCCTACCCCATTCCAAACCACCAGAAGGTAACAGTGTCAGCTCAGCTGTTCGTTATCATACTGCCAAAGAGAGCTAAGTTGATAAGCTCTACTTAACATTTGTGTCACCTGCAAATTTGATGAGCATGTCATCTATTCCTTCATCTAAGTCACTGATAAAATATTGAACAGCACAGGACAAAGGACAGATCCTTGTGCCACTCCCTTTAACATCCTCCCTTTAAGAGGATATTAATGATTAACTATTCTTTGGGTCTAGCCTTTCAAACACTTTTAAATCCACTTAACTACCAGTATCTAGCTGCTTTCTCTTCATCTAGTCTACAACATCATACTTTGTTTAAAACAATCCAAGGAATTGTGTCTGCAGCATTCCCCTGAGTTAACCGTAAGCCCAGTAACTCTATGAAAATGGAAATGAGGTTTGGCTTAACCAGCTCTTGATAAAGTTACATTTGCTCCTAGTGATCACTGCTTCCCTTTCTAAATGCACACAAATAATCCTTTTAATAGTAACAAAATGTTCTAAATGTTTTCTGCAATAGCTTCCCTAAACGTAGTAAGTCTTGTAACCTTGTTTAGAAAAAAGAAATGGGCCTACGTTGACATGACCTGTGTTGATGAATCAAGCACATGGCCTTTCCTCTTCCTTTTCTCTTGCTCACCCCCGCCATGCTTAGTGTGGTTTCTGCTTGACTTTGTCCATGCTACATGTTTTAACCTACAAGCCACCTTTTGGCATTAGTGGGTTATATAAAATACTAAATAAAATAGTTAAATAAATAAATAAAAAAATAGTTAAATAAAAATACTAAATGAGATCAATTTGATCTGTGTGCCTAAGGAAACCAATGGTTAATTGAAATGACCCCCATTTATTGCCAGGATCAAGGGCACATGGGTAAAACCTATGTTACCTGTTCTGTATTCTCATAGGAAGGAGGTGGTACTGAATAATATTAGCTATAGTAGCAATATCTGGCGGGTAGATAATGTTTTAAGGTTTGCAAAGCTCTTTAAAGACATTGTTTTATTTGATATTTCCATGACAACCCTGTGATATAGATGCTGTTATTATTATTCCTGTTTGTGTGGTCCAGTGGACTCAGAAGACCTGAGTTCAACTCCTATTTCCAACATTAGGTGGGTGACCTCAGGCAAAATTACTTAACCACTCTGGGGTTCAGGTTCATATATCTGTGCATGTGGGCATGCACAGGTGTGTGTGTGTGTGTGTCTGTAAGAGAGAGAGATCTGAATTAGATGATCTTTGAGGTCTCTTTTAGTTCTATCTAATCTTATGATCCTAAGAGGAATTGGGGGCATCTAGGTGGTGCAATGAATAGAAAAGGTCAGACCTAGAATCTGGAAGACCTGAGTTCAAATCTGATCTCAGACACTTGCTAACTGTGTGACCCTGGGCAATTCACTTAAATCAGTTTGCCTCAGTTTCCTCATCTGTAAAATGAGCTGGAGAAGGAAATGGCCAGTATCTTTGCCAAGAAAACCCCCAAATGGGTTTACAAAGAGTCAGACATGACTGAAAAATGCTTAAACAAGAGGAAATTGAGACCCGGGTTCATTAGACTTGTCCAGAGCCACGCAGCTAATGAGTGTTTGAGGCAGGACTCAAACTCAGATGTTCCTGATTCTAAGTCAAGTGCTCTCTCCACTATCACACATTATCTCTTGACTGTGTTCAAAGAGAAATCACATAATCTGAATTGAAGGAGATATGTGAACATTTGGTTCAATTATCTCTGTGAATATGATTATGAATTCCCACTGTGACAGGTTTGACCAGTAATGGGGAGTTTGCTACCTTCTAAAAGGGCTTGTCCTGTTTTGGGACGACTGTAATTATTAAAATTAAGGTTTTTCCTTATATCCACCTGAAATCTGCCTTCCTTGTTGCTCCCACCTGACAGGAAGGAAGAAAGCATTTTATTATTAAGCACTTTCCATGGGCACCAGAGGCACATACAAGGCAGCCCCGCCTTCCAGTTTATATCCTAAAACAGGGAAGAAATACCCAAAAGGGATTGGAAAAGAAGGAAGAGAAGGGAAGGGAAATGAAATCCAGAGAAAGTAAAAACAAATCAGGACAAGGCAGGCCAGCCTGGGGCCCTTGGAGGAGCTCACTAATGGAAGGGGTGAGGGTGGGGGGATATTCTATGATGAACAGACTGCAAGAGTGAGCTGCCCTTCTGGGGTCCAGCAGAACCAGTCTAATCTTTCTTCTGCATGATGAAACATGATTTGAGCTGTAGAATAAAAAAACAGATGCTCCAATGAAGGATTTTACAGTACCTGCTGCTAGATGATGAACATTCAGAGAGAACAGCAACATTTTACTTGCTATTAACCATTTGAAAAGCTGTTCAGAAAAGTATCTTCAAGTTTGTATAATTCCCTCTTTTAAAAAAAAAGACCAACAGTACATCTTAATGATGTTCATGTCTGGAAAATTAATTCCTTAAAGTGCTGAGCTGAACATATGGCATGTGATTAAATCGGTTTGTCTTACTCCTGTTTACATATCCCTGAATCTGATCGCTTCTTTGTTCACTCCAAAGAGCCACTTATTGGGGGAAATCTGAAAGAAACAGTAGAACAGCAGTTCGTGCCTTCTAGGCACCTACTTTTAATTGGCTAAGATTAAGCTAAGACCCATCAAATCTTTGGAGACCATTGTACCCTGGAGAAAGGAAGCTCCCTGAAGGCAGGGATTCTCATTTGTGCTTTTGTATCACCCAGCACCTACCATCTCATCTTGCTCTAGAAGGGGCTTACTGTGTTTGTTGGAGCGAATCTGTTGAATTGAATTACAAAGTAACATATGAGAAAGTTCTGGAATAGATTATGAAATGATATTTCAGCTAATAAGTCCTGAGGCACAATAGAGAATCAATTTATATAGCCACTTGTGGTAAAGATATTTTTTGTGTCCATGATGTCATTTCATCATAATAGCCCTCAGAGATGTAGTGCAAGTATTATTAGCTCAGTTTTATAGATACAGAAACTGAGAGTCAGACAGGTTAAGGAACTGAGCCAAGGTCACAGAGCTAATAAATGTCATCCCCAGGAGTTTTAAGATTCAGATGTCCTTGTCTTCCTTATACTTTCCCTGTTCGTCCTCACGCTAACCTGCCTCAGTAAAGGGAGGGTGTGATTTATGTGGGACCTGGCAAACTTCTTAGAGGGATAAGTTTTGAACTGAAGGAAGAGATAGACAGGGTTTTCTGGAGAGAAGAGAAGAGAGTACCCCTCCCCTCCCTCCTCACTCTCCTTCCCCACTAGAAATGTAATACTGTGATAAGGAACCAGAGGAAGACCAATAGGGAAATGAGAAGAGGACCTTTCAAAGAAGATAAAAGTGGTGAAAAGCCTGGACAAGGAGAAGGTGCATTCTGGGAGAGGGGGCCATTTTACCTCTTGATTTTCCATGGGGTCAGGGTGAGGGAGTTGATCCTGGGAAAGAGGTACCATGTATGGGACCTGGGTGGAAGGGCCCTAGATAAGGTTGTTATGCTGCAGATTGAGGGATGGTAGAAAGTAGAAAGTTCTTCCTGGGAGAAGAATCAGAATGTTGGCACCCAAGAAAAAACAAAGCCCTGAGTCCTGGGCTATCAAATGTGGTGTTAAATATTAATATCTCTGTTTTATTGATGAGGAAAGAGACTCAGAGGTGAAGTGCAGTATAGTGGGTAGAGTGTTGGACTTCAAAGTTTAAGAAGACCCAAGTTTGAATCTCTCATCAGATACTTTACTAGCGGTATAACTGCAATCTCCCTGGGTCTCAGCTTCCTCATAGGTAAATGAGAGTGGTTGGACTCAAATACCTACCTCTAAGATTCCTCCCAGCCCCAGATTGAGAATTCTATGATTATACACATAGCTATTACATATTAGGCTTGCAATTGGAATTTAGGTCTCCTGATTTAAAAATCTAGTACTTTCTATTATACTTATTCTGTACTGTTCCCTCCTCCTGCCCATTACATGTTGACTCAGAGAAATCCATCTGCTAGCAAACATTTATTCAGGGCTTACTATATACAAAGTGTTGTAGGTGACAGTTTGTGGGAGCTTACACCACCAAATATAAGATGCTGTTTCTACACTTCAGGGGGAGAGAGGATGGTTGGGGAAATAAGATATACACATGAAAAGAGAATCTCAATAAATGTCAACTTGAGTGGTACCTGTGCAGCTAGGTGGCTCAAAGTGCTGGGCCTGGAATCAGAAAGACCTGAGTTCAAATTTTACCTCAGACAGTGTGACCCTGGGTAAGTCACTTAACCTCTTTGCCTTAATCCACTGGAAAAGGAAATGACAAATAACTCCAGTATCTTTGCCAAGAAAATACCAAATGGAGTCACAAAGAGTCGGATGTGACCGAAATGATGAAACAACAGCAAAAATGGATGGTAAGGGCTATACAAACCCAGGGAAGGGAAAGGATAATCATATCCACGGAATCACAGATTAAGGGACCTCATGGACCATCTAGTCCATCTAGTCCAACTCCTACCTGAAAAAGAGTCCCATATACAACGTATCCCCCAAAGTGGTTATGAAGTCTTTGATTGAAGACTTTCATTATGGAGGAAACCATGACTTCCCAGGCAGGCTGTTCTATTCTTGGATAATGTAATTGTTAGAAAGTTTTTGCCTTATGCCAAGCTCAAATTTATCTCTTCTCATGTCCACCCACTGCTCCTAGGACAGAAGTCCTCTGGGGCCATGAGAAACCAATCTAATCACTCTTCCCAATGAAAGCTCTTTGGACACTTGAAGATGGCTTTTATGACTCCCCTGAATAGGCTCTTTTCTGTTCTAAACTTCAGTGGCAGTTCCTTCCACCAATCCTCATATGCTGTGATCCTGAAACCCTGTCCCAGTCTGATTGCCCTCCTATCAGCTTCTTCCTAAAGTGGAAACTAATACTGAAGATGCCGTCTGACCAGTTCTGCTTTGTACATTAAGTCCAGTAAGACTATCACTGCCATATTCTTGGGGGGAGGAAGAGCTCAAGATTGCTTTAGTTATTTTAATTGTCTTATCATATTGTTGACTTAAGGTTTGTAGTCTAATAAAGCCCCCAGATCTTTTCCTAGAAAACTTCTATCTGGCCATACCTTCCCCATCTTATACTTTTGGAATCAATTTTTTTGAGCCCAAGTACAAGATTTTACATTTAGCCTCATTGAATTTCTTCTTATTAGGTTTAACCTACCTAAAAGCTGGTGGGTACATCCTCAAGGTCTCTGCAATCACCATATCCAGGTAGGGTAATTCTTCCAGTGTGCAGAATTTGGGGACAGTCTACAAGAAAGGCACAAGAAAAAGAAAGCTGTGTTAAGATGATTCCCATAATTCTCAGCTTTTCCATATTTTTCAAGTTGGAATCCTACCATAGATGTTTAAATAAAAACTTCCGTACTTACAAGCAAGTATAACACAAATCTCGACAGGACAGTCTATGGACAGCTCTCCTATACTGGAATTACATTGTATTCAGTGTTGCTCAAAACTAGCAGGCGGACACCCAGGGCTTAAAAATTTCTGGATCAAAACCAAGCCAAATAAACACATAAAAAAATCTCTGGGTCATCATGATTCTAGAAGACTCATGATGAAACCTTCTCCCCACATCCTAGGAGAGAGGTGGCAGACCCATTGCAGATTCACATGGATTTTTTTTTCCAGTATGCTCAATGTGGGAATTTGTTTTGCTTATTTGTTACAAAGGAAAGAGAAAACATGGATTTTTGTTGATTAAAAACATTAAATAAAAAAATAAATCTTTGGATCATAATGGGGTCCCTGTGAAATCCAGGGAAACAGCCTGGTGTGATGGAAAAAGCAATGGAAGTGTTGTCAGCACCTCTAAGTATGAGTTCTGGCTTTACTGTTGTAAATAATTACCATGTGAGCCTAGACATGGTGGATGGTAGTACTGGACTTGGATTCAGGAAGAGCTGAGCTCATATATTGTCCCTGTTGCTTATTAACCATGTGACAAGTCACATCACCTCTAGTTATAGCCTAGAAGACCACATTTCTAGGCTATTGTATTATTCCTGCTCTAGGTGGGTAGTTTAGCCAAACTATTGTGTTTACTGCTTTCTGTATACAGGGTTCCATTTTCCATCTATACCTTTGTACAGGCTATCCCTCATACCTAGAATACATTCCCTCTTCACCTCTGCCTTTTAGAATCTCCAGTTTTCCTTAAGTCTTAACTTAATTGTCACTTCTTATATGAAATGTATTGTGATCCCTCAAGTTGCCAGAACCCTACCCTACCTCTACCCCAAATTACTTTGTATATATATATTTTGCATTCATTTATCTGTATATTGTTTCCTCTAAATAGCATGTAAGCTCAAAAATTACCTTGTATTAAGGAATGTTCTAGTAAATATTTAACAACAGTCTCTCCAAGAAAAAAAGAAAGAAAAGTACATACTCTCAAATTTAATCTGCATTATTCACATGTTCTGTTCTCCATTATTTCTTTCTGGACAATCAACAAAGAATAAAACAAGCCCTGATATGTAGCATTTGTCTATTTCTGAGGTATAAGTGCTCACACTGAAAATTTAACATTTGGCTCTCAAGTGATAGGAGCTGTTTCAATGGTATGCCATTGCTTTTTCATTTATTTTGTGTGTACTTCCATGTATAAATGTGGTCTCCCCCATAGAGAGGGCAGGAATTGTGTAGCTTTTGTCTTTTGTATATCTAGCTCCATACATGGCATGTAGTAGACATTTAATAAATACATTTTGAATGAATGGAAGAGCACGGACCAAATGACCTCTAAACGTTTCTTCCAACTTGAGGCTTCTGTGATCCAAATACATATGATCTAGTCTATAAATTTGCAAATGCCATAAATTTGCAAATGCAATCCAAAATGTATATGATCTAGTCTGTGCAGACAGGAGAGGGGCCAACACAGGAGAGAAACAGAAGGGAGGGCGGTTCACAAATCAACATAACTACTTTGTCTCTTCTAAGCTCTTTCCTTTTGGAAAACCTGGTGACAAAAACTTCATGGATCGATTCTGCCAGCAGAGGGCAGCAAGAGCTCATTGAAGAACAGGTACCAGTGAACCCGAGTAGCCTGTTCTCTCTAGTTCTACCATTTAGTAGCTGGGCATATCACTTACACTGTCCATAACTGAACATCATTTTCCTTATCTGAGTAATGAGGTAATAACCTCATTGAACACATATGTATAAATACATGGCATGTATACGTGTATATTCACACATATCTATTTATATCTATACCTCATTGGGATACTGACGATGAAATGATATGGAGATAGGGACTAGACCTGTGATTTCCTTGTTATACGGAATTCTTGAGTATGGAAAATGCCTCTACCAATGCAGGTTGGCACTTTCTCTACAATTTACAGTTTTAGACACTTGTCTGGTACTTGAGAGATTAGTGATCTGTCTGGGGGCACACAGTCAATACATATCAGAGGCTGGTTTTGAGACCATCTCTCTATTTACTTTGCCAATATCCATCTCTGAAATAGCATTTAGAAATCACTGTATCAGTGACAGGATTTTTTGCTTTGCATTCTTTGATCTATACCTTTGATTTCATTGGTAGAGGAACACTGGTCAAAGGAACTCCCTCTTTCCATAGAAATGAACAACTACTCTGTAACATCTTGTCTTAGAAAGTGTCTCATTGAGATGTGCCCAGAGTCACACATCTAGCATGTATCAAAGGTGAGATTTGAGCCTGTGTCTTTCCATCTTAGTGGCCAGCTCTATCCACACAGGTGAGGCTGTCCTTTTCAGATGTGAATTTTTGTATTATCCTTCTGGGTTCCCTTAGCACTTCTCTGCTGAAATACTGGCTCTGGTGCTTTAGACAACTGCAGTTTTGTTGGTGTTAGTACTCTTTCACCAGCATAAATTGAAAAACCCCTCTTTGTCCTAGGAGATAGTCTTTGATCTGGACTAAAAAAATATCATTGCCCTATAGCCACCCTGATCTTCTGGTGATAGATATCTAGTCTGCCCCTGGACCACACTTGAAGTCTTTCCAGCTTGATAGCACCTGTCAACATCTACACTTTGCTGGCACAATCTTCAAGAATCTTTTAGGGTCACCTCCATACCACGACATATGAGAGTAAGGCTAAAATGGAATTGGACTATATTTGCTGAACTGTATTTTCCTATGAATATTCTTGTACTGGACTGCTGGTACATTTACTCAGGACTACATTCTGGAGCCTTCTTAGAGGGAAGGAAGTAGACGAAGGAAGAAAATAACTCTGCTCAGCCTTGTGCCAGTGAGCTGATTGGCCTAAGGGGGGAAATACTGGAAGTGTTGTGGGCAGGACACAAGGCAAGAATAGAAGGTGGGTGTGGTCAGTGCATTCATGGCATGTGTTCCCTAGAACATGCCTAGTTATATATGCCCACAACTGTTTTATGCACACCCCCATCGCCACTGTGTCCTACTTAGGATTTTATCTTACCCTGAAATTTTGGTATTTTTCCTTAGAATTATGGGGCAAGAAAGGACCTTCTCAAGTGCTAGAACTGAGGTCTAGAAGAGTGACTTGTGCAAGGTTATGCAGCTAGTAGAATTCAGGCTTGGTCTGGTTTCTTTCTACTCTACTTTGACACTCTCACTGGATCTACTGCCTATGCTGACTGGAGAAGCAGAGCAATAACCCTCCTCTCCCCATCCCACCTCTCTGCTGTAGGGTCTGTGTAGTCTACTTGCAGCAAATAATAATGATAAGCAATAGTTGCTAACATAACATTTCTAGATCACTTTATATTTAACAAATGGTCTCATTTGATCTTCACAGCCATTCTGTGAAGTCATACAGATCAAATATGGTTATTATTCCCATTTTACAGAGGAGAAAACAGAGGCTTTGGGAGATTGAGTGACCTGCTATTAGGTAGTATATGGCAGAGCTGGGACTCGGGTCTTCTGATGCTAATATTAATAATAGCTATTACTTATACAGCATTGTGAGGTTTGAAAGTGCTTTATGTAAGTTAACTCATTTGATCCTCACAACAACCCTGGGAAGTTGGGTACTATATATTTTACAGATAATGAAACTGAGGCACAGGGAGGTGATTTGCCATCGGTCACATAGCTAGGGAGTGTCAGAAGCTGCAAAGCCAGGTCTTTTTGACCCCAAGTCTAGCATTCTACCCCACTGCACCACCTAGCTGTCAAGCTGGTGGGATAGAAAGTGGCTACTAAGTCATCCATCACAAAGAGGGAGGAGTGGATGGTGGCTTCTTTCATGTGTCATTGGAACAGCTCCCAGTGAAGTCAATGCAGCTTTGGCAATTATCCAACATGGCTACTCCAGATGGTGGGATAGATAATGCTGGTCTCAAAGCAGATTTCTTTCTCTAGCTTGAATTACCTGGTTCAGCTGTTCACACAATCCTTTTGGTAGAATGACTGCCCAATCTGAACTTCACCTGGTGATGATGAAACTTTAGGCTGTGGTTGGGAATATGCAGTATCCTCTGCTGGTCTAAAGGAACATTGGCACAGTTTATGGGTAGTGACCTCTCAGGGCCCCTGGCAATGCTCTGACACTACAGAGGGACAGAGAAGGTGGGGCTCTGCCTTGGTGCAGGAAGAACCTCAGTCTAATTCCCTATGCTCATCTAATTGTAGGTCTGGTAAAAAAAAAAAAAATCATGATCTTTTGGAAAATCTATTTAGACCTTAGAGATCAGTCAATAAGAAATTGTTAAACACCTACTATATACGTCAGGTGCTGTGCTATATTTTAGAGATGTAAGGACAGAGATTAAACAAACAACTCCTTACCTCTAGGGACTTATCTTCTATCTGGGGAGACAACATGGACACATAGAAGAATATTCAAAATGAATTCAGGGTGATTTGTGGGGAAGAGGCATCATCTAGACCAGGAGTTTCTGACCTTTCTTGTGTCAAAGACCCCTTTTCAGTCTCTTGAAGCGCAGGGACCCTATCTCAGAATAATGTTTTTAAATGCATAAAATATAATACATAGGATTACAAAGGAATCAAATTATTCTGAATTCAGTTCTCAAAATACTTTTTAAGAATAAGTTTACAGCCCCCAGATTAAGAACCCCTGATCTAGACAACACCTCATTTTCCAGATGAGAAAACTAAGGGATGAAATAACTTTCCTAAAGTCACACAGATAGCAAATAGCCAAGTCAGTCAAGCGTGGAAGAACCTAACCCTTCTGATGCCAAATCTTGAATTTTCTACTTTGTTTTCTGTTGCTTCCAAGGGCCATTAGCGAAAAAAGAAAACATAATCAAGATATGGATTTGGGGGACAGCTAGGTAGCACCGTGGATAGAACATTGGCCCTGGACTTAGGAGAAACTGAGTTCACATCTGGCTTCAGACACTTACTATCTGTGAGAGCCTATATCATCCCAATTGCTTAAAAAAAAAGATACAGATTTAGGGGCGTAAGTCTTCACTGGAGGCCCCTCAACAAAACTTCTCAAGAAAGACCTTTCTCCAGCATCACAGTTTGCAGTTCTTGCCTTTCCTGGTACCCTGCCCTTTTCATGGGTCCCCATGCCCTGCAAAAGCCACCTGGGTTAGAACTCTACCACCGTTTGCGTCTTTTGCTCATTGAGTTTAGCATTCACCACTACATTTTTACGAAGTGTTTTATAGTTGCTTTTTTTTTCTTTTTAAAACATTGGTGTTGCTTTTTCGGTCCCCTTCCCTTTCCTCCCCACCCCCCCAAACTCTCCCTTATAACTAAGTGTAATTAAGCAAAACAAATGGAAACATTGACTATGTTTGATAGTGTAGCATTTAAATCTTAGAAAAACAACCAAATGATCCCAGGTGCAACCTTGTGTTGCTTTGGCCTTGACAGAAGGGCAGGGAGGGGCAGTACTATGTGTGTTATAGTATCAAGAGCACTGTATTTATTTATTTATTTTCAATTTAATCTAATTTATTTTCAATTAACAAAAAACTATTTTCTTTCCCTCCTAAGAGCATTGGATTTAGAATCAGGGGACCTGTGGCTGAATCCTATGCTCTGTTACTTAATACCTATAAAAATGACCTTGGACTGGTTCCTTGCATCATCTGTAAAATGAGGGGGGCTGGATTATGTGATTTTCAAGTTCTCTTTCTGTTCTGAATCCTTTGATCCTATAAGACTGTGATATCATGAAAAGAATGGATGGGACTTTAAAAAAAACACCAAAAAAAAAAAAAAACCTGAAGATATCTTGAAACATGAATGAGGTAGTTTTTAAGACAAAGTAAAGGAATTCTTCATACAGTCATAGAATTAGAATTGGATGGGACTTTTAGAGGCATCTACTCTACCCCCTGCATTTTATACAGAAGGAAATTGAGGCCCAGGAAAGTGAAATGACTTGCCCAGGGTTATACAGGTTTTAAGTGCCAAAGCCTGGATTCTAACTCGGGTCCTTTGACCCCCAAACTAATGCTTCTTCCAATTTCCATGCTTCACTCATTATAGGAAAATGTTCCCCTCAGTTATCTCCTTTCTTACCTTACACTTGAGCTTAAGCAGTCCTGCTTTGGTCCTTACCATGAGTAACATAAATATCCAGCAACTTTGCTGTTAAAGACCCCATTAGTACCAATGGCGAGCCTGCATCACATATATAAACAGCACCAGAGCAATGGTTGGGCCAGTGAAAACTGAGCTCCAATCTTGCCTGGGAGGGTGCTGTGATCACTGCTTCTATTTTAGAGATCCACTAGGAACAAGTCTCTTTTTCCTAATAACGAGAAGACCTTTCCAGGTGTGTTTTCCCTCTTCCCTTTTCATTTGGCTTTTCCTTTCATTGATGCTAGAGAAAACAAAGGACTGTTATCATTCAAAAATCATAGAACCAAAAAATTAGAAGAGGTGACTTGTCAAGTCAGGTCCATGGTTCTCTCAGACCATACTGTTGCCTCTGATCAAGGGACACCATAGGAGGATGTGGTAATTTGCCTTCCCGAACATCAAGCTCCTAAGGTAGGGTTGGACCATGGGTGTGCCTGAGGGGGCTTGGGAGGCAATTGTCAAATTTTCAGTGTGGGCACAGACACCTTGGAAATCATAAACTACGAATCAGAACTTAATTTATTGTGTTTTTTTAAAATTATCTAGACCTAAGAGTGTGATGGAGAAACTATATATAATGTAGATTAAACTTAAAAGTGTGTTAGGCATACATTTTTCCATCCAAAGAACTAGTAGTAGTAGTAGTAGTAGTAGTAGTAGTAGTAGTAGTAGTAGTAGTAGTAGCAGCAGTAGTAGCAGTAGCAGCAGTAGTGGTGGTAGTGGTGGTGGTGGTGGTGGTGGTGGTGGTGGTGGTGGTAGTAGTGCTAGTAGTAGTAGGAGTTGTAGCAGTAGCAATAGTAGCAGTAGTAGTAATAGTAGTGGTAGTAGTGGTGGTGGTGGCAGAGTAGTAGTAGAAGTAGTAGTGGTGGTGGTGGTGGTGGTGGTGGTAGTAGTAGGAGTTGTTGTTGTTTATAGCAACCCCTGGGTTGACCCTTAAGTATCCCCTCTATCCTACCTGTCTGAATTCATCATTGATGAATTTATCTGAACTTTTAAGCCTGTTTGTATCTTCAGTCTCTACATAATTAGTTCCACAAGTTTCTTTCCCACTGGGTTTGGGGTCTCTAAATCTATGATCCTAAAAACCTTTAGTAGTTGGGAAGCTTTCTTTCTTCCCAATATGTAGGTTAAAATGTGCAGTCTTAGAGTTTGAATGGATCGTATACAAGGTCTAAGTCATCCCCAGGAGCCCAACTCCCTTGAATCATCCCCAAGTCACCATTTGGTCTCTGCTTGGATGCTTCCAGTGATGGACAGCCTGTTCTGTTCCATCACTGGACACATTCCACACAAGCATATTAGGACAATAAACAAGGTTGTTCTTGACGTTTAAAATAATAAGATATTTCTATAGAATTGTAAGATTTATTAAGTGATATTCTGCAACCACCTTATAAGTTAAGTAGAGAAAATATTATCTCCATTTTACAGATGAGGAAATCAAGTCTCATAGAACTTAAGTGATTTGCCCTAAGCCACAAGAGAGTATGTAAATAGCAGATACAAGACTTGGGGCAGCTAGGTGGACAGTGAATAGAGTGCTGGGCCTGAAGTCAGGAAGACTCATCTTTCTGAGTTCAAATCTATCCTCGGACTTAGTAGCTGGGTGTCCCTGGACAAGTCCCTTAACTGTGTTTGCTCCAGTTTCCTCATCTATAAAATGAGCTGGAGAAGTTAATAGCAAACCACTCCAGTATTTTTGCCAAGAACTGCCCTTCCCCTCAAAACTCATGAAAGATGTACACAACTAAAAATGACTGAACAAGACTTGAATCCAGGTCTTCTGACTTGGAATTCTTTTGATTCTGCCATTAAGACCAACCCCCTGTAATTTGTTTAGTACAAATCGATCTCTCTGCATTGTGTGTTCCCACATAAAGTGTATGGAAACTTGGTCATTCTCTTTGTGGTGTGACTTCCATTCTCCTTTCCAAGATATTTTATTCTCATTTCTGATTGATTTTCAACGAGCAATGGCTTCTAACTCCAAAGTTCTTGGTATCTTAGTTTGCTTGCCAGGTAGTTAAGGGTCTGTAAACAAATAGTTAAATGTGCTAGAAAACTATGATATTTAGAAGAATACCAGGGGGAATAATTTGGTAAAGGGAATAATCCTTTGGTAAAATGTATATTTTTCTTCTTCCCCCTTATAGCTGTTTCATAAGTGTGGATTTTTGTACTTCAGGATTTCTGAAGGCAGCAAATATACGCACAGACATGTGTATTTACAGAGAGAATTTTTCACTGTCTCTATAGGGACAATGATTGCCTTCTGACTCAGAGAATTTTTTAAATAAAAAAAGAGGAAGACTAGAAGAAAAAATTCAGCACTGATTAATATATTAAAAAGTCCCTGATGTAATATTCAATGTTCTACTCATGTACCCCTGCTCCCTACCAATACAAAGAAGGAGGATGAGGTAAATTCTCATTTCTCTTCTTTGGGACCAAGTTGTTCTTTGTTCTTTATATTTTCCCAACATTTAACTTCAGTTTTTTTATTTGTTGTTCTTTCCATTTGAATTGTTGAAGTCATTATACATATTGTTTTCCTGGTTCTGCTAGCTGCACTTTACATCATTTCATCTGTTGTTCCTTACAGCACAGCAAAATTCCATTACACTCACACACCACAACTTGTTTAACCATTCCTCATTCATAAGCATCTACTTTATTTGCAGTTTCCAGTTCTTTACTACCACAAAATATATTGCTATAAATATTTTGGTATATATTGAGCCTGTCTTTTTGTCAGTGACTTCCTTGGGGTATATGCCTAGAGGTGGACTCTCTGGGTCAACAGGTGTGGCTATTTTCGTCACTTTGTTTGTATAATTCCAAATTACTTCACAGAATGTGAAGTACTAATTCACAGCTCCACCAATTTGTGCCCCTTCTTATGTCATCTTTATCAATTTTCTGGGTGTGAAGTAAAACCTCAGGATTGGTTTGTCTTCATTTCTCTATTAGTATTTTGGAATGTTCCTTCCTATGGTTGTTAGCAGCTTGTAATTCTTTTGAGAACTATTTGCTCACATTCTTTGATGTGTGATGTTTGGGGGATAAAATATTAATTTTGATAGTCTTTCTTCTTGTTCTTCTAACATTCTCCCAAAGATAATGTGGTTAGCCAAGTAAGACAGAACTTTTAAGTGGTTCATATTGCTAAAATTAAGGAGAACTTCAAAATGGCTAGTGCCTCATAGCTTATGCTCAAATTGGGAGAATCTCAGTGGGAAAATGAAGATAGTCTTATCTTCCTCTGCCTTGGAGATCTGAACAGATGTTGCTGTTCATTTGTTTTTCACTCCTGTCTAACTCTTTGCGACCCCATTTTTGGAGTTTTCCTAGTGGAGTTACTGGAGTGGTTTGCCATTTCCTTCTCCAGCTCATTTTATAGATGAGGAGACTGAAGCAAACAGAGTTAAGTGACTTGCCCAGGGTCACATAACTAGTAAGTGTCTGTGACTGGGTTTGAACCCAGGAAGATGAGTCTTCCTGACTCCGGGCTGTTGTTCTATTCATTGTGCCACCTAACTGCCCATATATGATGGTACCTTTTATGAACATCAAATGCTGAGGACAACTGACTGCCCTATCACCCATTCAGGGCCGCTAGAACTCTTGTCATGATATTCTGATGCACTCAATTCTTTTAATCAGTATTTGTTAGTCTACACATTCTATCTGTCCTTGTCTTCCTTTATACAAATGCCATGAGGGATGCATAATTAGTAAGTCAACTAGCATCTATCGAGTGCCTGCTATATATCAGGTTCTGTGCTGAGCCATGGAAATACACAGAAGGGCAAAAATGATCCTGCTCTCAAGGAACTCATAGTTTAATGGGGGAGGTGACATGCAAATAACTGTGTGCAAACAGGGTTTTTGTTGTTCAGTCATTTCAGTCATGTTTGATTCTTCATGACCTCAGTTAGGGCTTTCTTGGAAGATACTGGGGTGATTTGCCACTTCCTTCTCCAGCTCACTTTACAGATGAGGAAACTGAGGTAAACAGGGTTAAGTGACTTACCCAGGGTCACACAGCTAGTAAGTGTCTGAGGTTAGAATTCAACTCAGGAAGATGAGTCTTCCTGACTCCAGGCCTGGCACTCTATCCACTGTGCCACCTAGATGCCTCAGAACGATACATTAAGGATAAATTGGGGGTAGTCTCAGAGGAAAGGTATTAGGATTAAGGAGGGATAATTAAACCCCCAAAAAAGATTAAGTAGGACTAGGAAAGGCTTCTTGCCAAAGGTAGGACCTGGAAACTAGAAGGTAGAAATAAGGAAGGAGGAAATCTGGGCATGGGGAACAGCCAGAGAAAATGCCCAGAGTTAGGAATGGAGAATCTTGTGTGAGGACCAGGAAGGAGAGTGGAAAAGACTGATATTAATACCACCAACTGGCAGTAGTTTTGAGTGGTTTCTTAAGTCATTGATATCAGGGAGAACAATTTTTTGGAGACTTTTTTGAATATCTGTGAATCACAGAGGGGACTAATATATGTAGTTTTCTGGAAATATCTTACATTCCACTTAGGTAGGTGGCACAATGGATAGGGCACTTGGCCTGGAGTCAGGAAGACTCTGAAATTTTATTATTATGACTTACTTGAAGTCAAATTAATAAATTGAGTTCAAATTTTACCTCAGACATTTTCTATCTATATGATTCTGGTCAAAGTCACTTAACCTTTATTTGCCTCAGTTTCCTCAACTGTAAAATAGGGATAATAAAAGTACCAACCTCACAGGATTTTTGTGAGGCTCAAAGGAGATACTATTTGTATAAGTGCTAAACACAGGGCCTGCCACATACTATGTATTATGTAAATACTTATTCTCCTCTTTTCTCCCTTCCCCCTTTCTATTTCATGCAGTGAAAACCATCTAGACCTAGCACTGAGTTTCTCAAACATTTTTTTTCAATTCTCAAGCCCCAGACAATTTCCAAAATTCAAACCTCACATCTCCAGTGAAGCTGATGGCTCAAGAAACAATTATGAAGTCCTGGGCTGCAGAGATTTCCTCTTCATCCTACCAGGACTTCCTTCGTTCCTTTGCTGAGATTTTTCCCAGGAGGCAGAACTCCTCTGGAGTTAGACTCCTGCTCCTTGGCTAGAGTATTTAGTGATCATGGTGAGGGGGTTTTAAATTCATGCCAATTAAGGTAGAAATTCCACAGTAGTGCTTGGATCCAGGAAAACTAAGGCAACTGTGCCTATTTCTTAATTTTTTATTAATAACTCTTTTTTTTTTTTTGGAGACAGTCTTATCTCACTCAGGCTGGAAGTGTAGTGGCCACTTATGAGTCCAACCCTAGTACTGATCAGCACAGAAGCTTATTCTGATTTCTCTGTGTCTCTCTGTCTCTGTCTCTCTCTATCCCTCTGTCTTCTCTCTGTCTCTCTCTCTGAGCAGGGCCCTCTGTTTCCAGGGACACACCATAGTTATGCTGGACTTGATATGGAGATCTTATCAGCCATAGCCATACTGCAGCTCAGAACTTCTGAATTAACATGATCCACTAGCCTTGGATGGCTCAGTGGATAGAGTGCCAGGCCTAGCATCAGGAAGACTTATCTTTCTGAGTTGAAATCTCAGATACTTATTTGCTGTGTGACCCTGGGCAAGTTACTTAACCTGTTTACCTCAGCTTTCTCATCTGTAAAATGAGCTGGAGAAGGAAACGGCAAACACTCCAGTGTCTCTGCCAAATGGGGTCACAAAGAGTTGGACACAACTGAAAATAACAACAGCAACCACTTTCCTCAGCCTTCCTGGCAGCAGGGACTGCAGGTGTCCACCACCACACCTGGTCAAGAATTATCTTTACAAAAATTATTTTAAACCTGAAAAACATCAGCAAAGAAACATAAACATTTCTACACCCGGAGAGCAGAAAAAGAGGAACATGTAAGAAATTGTCGATTTCTATTATGTACATTTTTTAAAAAGTACACTTGCAATTTAACATGGGTGTATGGTTATTCTCCCCTTCTGAAATTCCTTCTGTTCTCTCTGTATATTTTTAAAATGTTCCATTGACAGCCTTTTCTTTCTTTTCTTTTTTTGGGCATCTCTCTTACTTCTGCTCCTTCCCCCCAATAAAAGCACTTCCTTGTAACAAATAAATAGAATTAGGAAAAATTCATTTGAACATTGACCATGTCTGAAAACATGTCATTCTGTACTCTTAGCCCATTACGTCTGTGGCTAGGTGTGAGAAGTATGTCACCATCAACCTTCTGGAATTGTGATTCATTGGTCAGTGCATTGATCAGAGTTCTTAAGTCTTTCAGAATTGTTTTCCTTTACAGTTTTGTAGACATCATATAAATCGTTCTCTTGATCCTGCTCGTTTCACCTTTTATCAGTTCAAACAAGACTTTCCAGGTTTTTCTGAATCCATCTCTTTTGATCACTTCTTATAGTACAGTAATATTGCATTATACTACTATAACATAGTCTGTTTAGCCAGTCTTCATTTTTGCCCATGAGAACTCTCTTGGAAATTCCAGATCTGCTACCCCTGCTGTAGGGAGGGCTCCCCTCCATCTCCCAATAAGGTCATAGAAGACTTTCTCAAAATCTATAAAGATATATGCTTTAAGTTTTTCTCAGAGAATGATTCAAATATAATGGGCACCTGAAACCTCCTGTCAAGCACAACTGAACACTCTGTCCCTTCAATCTGTGCTGTCATTTCATAAAGCTTGTGCCTTGATGAGTCCTGGAAAAATGGGTCTAGGGAGAATCATTGGCCAGGGAAGCTCCTGTCTCTAGTCTCTCCACCTTTGACCAATTTATGACCTCTCTCCATCTGAGTAGGTACACTCAGGTTCCTTCTGCACACACTGATAACAAGAGACTAATCAACTTCCCCTGGTTGTTTCCCATCACCGAGTTTTCTTAACCTCTTAGCTTGATCAGAATTATGGAGTGAAACCTTTCAAGCCTGGAACTGTTGGGTCAGATTTTTCCTCCTACTGGTCGTCAACACAGGGGATGCTGGCATGAGAATATTTGGAACTAAAATCCTTTTATTCCAAGAATTCTCTGTAGCACTCCTTTGGGGACTACTCCCTCAACTTATATTCATACTTGCAGATTGGGTCCCCTAGAAGGCAGCTGACTATTCTCAGGGTTTTAATGGAAATCTTGTAGGATTGTACTTCTAACATTATGGTTCTTGAGTCCCCATTGGTGTGCTTCCCATTTACAGGCAGCCAGTAGACTTTTTTAGCTTTCAGCAAAGGCATTTGCTAAGATGGCATTTCAAGATTAGTTGGCACAAAACATTCTTCCAAAAAGCCTGCGGCATGCTCTCCCACAAACATACCCATGTCCATGTGGAGAAGTTGGCTCAGACTAGATTACAATGGCAGTGAGACATGTGTTGTAGGATACACATGTGACAAAGGACAACTCATAGCTCTCAGTACTGGAAGTCTTTACTCTCTTTGTAGATGCTGCAAATTGTTTCTCTTAGGTATGGCTCTCTGTTGGGTGGGCCAGTCAGCTGGACTCAGAAGTTTTATTCCTTTCTTGAGTCCAAAAGCAATTCATATCTCTACCTGATTGAGTCACACTCCCTGAAGCTACATCCTTTCTTAGGTGACTTCCTTTTCTAATCTGTCCGTCTTCAGCATATCTGTTCGTTGTACAAACACCGCCCCCCGCATCCCTACCTCCTATCAACCCTTGATACTTTGGGGACACTATAACTCTGACTTCCTAGGATCTTTGAAGCTTTTGGAACTGTGAGGTCATCACCCAGATATAGCCATCTCAAGATTGCTGCTCCAACAACCACTGAGAGAAGGAAACACGATAGAGGCAGCCTAAACCTAGGCTCAGGTTTGTCCTAGGCAGGACACAGGATGTAGCTGCCATGTTCTCTAACTGTAAGGAGGCCAGGGGGTGGGGAATGGGGCAAGTTACCCCAGCCTTAGTTCTCAAGAGACATAGTAACTTGCTTTTGTATAATCCCTGAGTCCCGAGTTCTTCTGACTTCGAAGATAATTCGGGAGGTATCATTGCAGTGCAAGCCCCTGTGTGCAGCCAGAAAAATAGGGCATACCATGAACGTTGCTATCTTCCATATTGAGGAAGGGAGCCATGACCTCTTCTCACCCCCAGGCTTCCATGTGCTGAATGAGAACCAGGCAAAGAGGATCTGTACATGCTCCCATAGGCCAGTTCACCCATGTCACATCACTTAATTGGCTTGTCTTCTTATTTCTTGATCAGCTTTATTGATGGTGAATAACCAGGAGGCTGGCCCTGCTTTTCAGACAGTGACTGTTCATCATTGAAGGTCCTCCCAGTCATTTGACTAAGGCTCACTTGAGTCATGCACCCTGAGCTGGGTATTGTACCTTTATTTGCCTCTTCCTAAGGAAACTTAGCTAACTTCTGGAGAGAGCGGAGAGCTCCTCCTTTTGGGTTTTATCTAGGAACTTAATGTGAAGGTCCTCAGCACCCTACATGCAAAATGATTTTCCAGGCCTCGCAAACATATAGGCACTGTAACAGATGGGTTTTCCATTTTTAACATATGCAACCTATCAAATGCAGATCCTCTGAGGCTCTCTGGCAGTCAGCTCTGCTTTTCTGTGTCTGACACTTGCCATTTTTGAAGCACCTCTGCAGTATCTGTCAGAGGGGGTTCAAATTTCTTCTTCCCTTCTAGGGTAACAACCTCTCTTTAGAATATTGACGATTTTCTAGAAAGGGTTTGCACAGGGTAATTGTAGTGTCTTGTTGGGAGCCTGCCTAATTACCTATGCCCATATTTCTGGGCCATGGGTCAAGAGATCATTTGGTTCTGGGGTGGTGATGCTGATGATGACATTCATGGACAGCTTCACCCCAGGCCATCTTTGCTCAAGGGGACTCCAAATAAATGTACAGCTTATTAGAACTAGAAGAGGGAGGCTTAATTTTCAGTTGTTATTTCTCTCCACCTCCCCCCCAAATGAAATTCATTTGCATTCATTTCGCATATGTCCTATATTTACTTCTCTGTGACCATGTTTTATTCCCCTCCCCAATAGAATGGAAACTCCTTGAGGTCAAGGGCTGTCTTATTTTTGTCTTTGTCTCCCTAATGTCTAGTACAGTGCTTAGCACACAGAATAGGTACTTAATAAATGCCTGTTGAATTCTGCTAACATGGCTATGTTTGGAGCTCTCCCCTGCGGATAGTTTATTTTTATTTAAAAAAAATTTTTTTTTTTAATTTTTTAATTTTTTTAATGTTTAACAATCACTGCCATACAATTGCGATTTTATCCCTCCCCACCCACCCCCCACTACCTCCCTCCCTCCCCACGACTGCATACAATTCTGTATAGATTCTACATATACTTTCCTATTGAGTATATTTTCACTATAGTCATGCTATGTAGTCAGACTAAGATAAATGAAAGAATCCGTATAACAAATCAGAACATGATACACAAACAGATACATATACACAAACATGATCTGCTACATTATGTGAGTGACTTCCATATTTCTCTCTCTGAGTGTGGAAGGCATTTTGCCTTGAGGTCCACCATTGGGATTTTTTTTTTTTTCAGAAGTTCTTGTGTTATTACAAAAATCTAAGTCTACCAGAAAAAACTCTCACACACTGTGGTTGTTGCTGTGCATAAAGTTCTCCTGGTTCTGCTCCTTTCACTCAGCATCAGGTCATATAAGTCCTTCCAGGCCTCTCTGAAGTCTTCTTGTTCATCATTTCTTATGGCACAATAGTACTCCATTACATTCATATACCATAATTTATTCAGCCATTCCCCAATTGATGGACATCCCCTTGACTTCCAGTTTTTGGCAACTACATAGAGTGCTGCTATAAATATTTTTGTACATGTGGGACCCTTTCCCATTTTTATGATCTCTTGGGGATATAGTCCTAGTAGCGATATTGCTGGGTCAAAGGGTATGCACATTTTTGTAGCCCTTTGGGCATAGTTCCAAATTGCTCTCCAGAATGGTTGGATGTGCTCACAGCTCCACCAACAATGAATTAGTGTTCCAACTCTCCCACATCCTCTCCAGCATTTATCATTTTCTTGTTCTGTCATGTTTGCCAATCTTATAGGTGTGATGTGGTACCTCAGAGTTGTTTTGATTTGCATCTCTCTAACCAATAGTGATTTAGAGCATTTTTTCATATGATTATAGATAGCTTTAATTTCTTCCTCTGAAAATTGCCTGTTCATATCCTTTGACCATTTATCAATTGGGGAATGACTTGTATGATTATACATTTGGGTCAGTTCTCTATATATTCTAGAAATGAGGCCTTTATCCCCGAGCTTAGCTGTAAAAATTTTTTCCCAATTTACTACATCCCTCCGGATTTTGGTTGCATTGGGTTTGGTTGTGCAAAAACTTCTCAGTTTAATGTACTCAAAGTTATCCATTTTGCATTTCATAATGCATTCTATCTCTCCTTTAGTAAAGAATTCTTCCCTTCTCCATAGATCTGATAAATACACTATTCCTTGCTTCTCCAGTTTATTCATGTAAAAAAAATTTTTAATGCAATTTTATTTTGTTTTCAATTCCAAATGCTCTCCCTCCCACTTTCTCCTTCCCCACTCATTGAGAAAGCGGGGAAAAAAAAAAAAAACCAAAATAAAACCTGTCACATATATGTATGGTCAAGCAGAACAAATTCCCACATCCCATTTGCCCAATAAACAAACAAAGGAATGAATAAATGAATGAGTAAGTAAATAAGCAAATGAAAAACTATATAGTTCAATCTCTACTCTGTGTCTCTCACCTCTCTATGCTTCATTGCAAGTTCTCTGGCATTGTGGTTGGTTTCACTGTGTTGATAGGAGTTCACAAGTCTTTCTAAATTGTTAATCTTTATTATATTGTTATTATGGCATAAGGTTTTCCTGGTTCTACTCACTTTACTCAGCATCATTTCTTGCTTGTCTTTCCAGGGTTTTCTGAAATCCTTCCCTTCATCTTGTCTTATGGCACAATCACTGTTAATTGTTTTGATATAGGTAGCTTTTCCTTTCCTCAGAGATCTTTAAGTACTTGGCTCCTTATGTAGAGATGATTATGATTACTTTCATACTGCCCTCCTCTCTGGGTGTCTCTCTAGGACATCAGAAGTCTCCCTGCCTCCGGAAGCTCACTCCAGACAGCATCTACAGTCATCCCTGCTGAGCCTTTTACCCAGTATGTTAAACCTTCCCAGAAGCTACAAGGCCATGGGCAAAGTCTCTTAAATGGTGCCATCATCATAGTCTAATAGCCTTCCTCAAACTAACAGGGCTTTGTGCGGAGCTGCATGTATCCTCTCCCTCCAGTCCTCAAACAAAAGAGAAACCATTTTTTTTGTCTCACCTTCATAATGCAATGCATTACAGGCTCACTGCCTAAAGGAACGCAACCTGTCTGAATGCTTCCTAGAGATACCAGCTGGGTCCAGTTCTCTCAGTGCCTTAAAGCCATATTTGGGTCATATCCTCCACTGACAAACCAGTTCTACCCAAAGGCAACAGGTCTTTACTGAGTCTTAGAATCCACCAATATTCCCCTCCCCCACCTTCTTCTTCAATTTCCTAGCTAAATGCTGACTCTGCTTGCTCCCTATGTCCTTCAATTGCCACTACTACTTCTGCTGTGTTCCCATGCCCACCCCACTGCCAAAGGGAGGAACACAAGGAGAAAGCAGCACAGAATGTCTTCTAGAATGTGCTTAAAATGCCTTGCAGAATTGGATGGGGAAATACATTCACACCTGAAAATCAAGTAATTGGGAAAGTGAATGTATAGTCTATTTATAGCTAGTTAAAAGAGAAAGAAAAAAGAAACATCACACAAACACACATACATATATGCATGTGCAATGCACACACACACACGCACAGACACACACACACACATTCTGGCAGTGGCTTTTCTTGTGCTCAAAACCAATTATCAGGGACTGAAGCCCAGGCAGCTGTGAGACTGTGATAAAATGAAATTACAGGACATAAAGTAATGTGTTCACATGCTCACATGCAATGATCCATATAAACATGTGTGTTCTCTCCCTGTACTGCCCCCAATGACCTCAGGGTGATTTACCTGCATTGTGCTTTTTCTTTTTCACATTTGTTATCTGTGCTAACTCTACTTAAGAATTCACTCTGTTGGAATCTTGGGATAATATTGTGATTGAAGGAAATGTCTACACCTAGTAGGCACTGAATAAAAGCTTTTTTTTACATGGAGGAAGCATGATGTAATGGGGAAGCTCTGTAATGGGGAGTCAACAAGGCTCAAAGTCTAGTCCTGACTTCTTCATAACCTAGCTGTATGACCTTAGGCAAGACCCTTAACCACTCTGAACCTCAGTTAGACAGAAAAATACCCAAATCAAACAAATGTGAGGGCTTTTTCCCCCTGGTGTTACATCATTCAAGCCTTTGAAAAAATGGTTCCTGAAGAAGATGGGACAAGAAAAGTATGGAGACACCATGAACATCATTGTCCTTCATATTGGGAAAAATAGTCATATCCTTATTTATTTAGTTAATCAATCTTTTAAAAATACATATTCGGTACAAAGCACCCTGGGATTATGACATGTAGCTCCTGCCTTTAGGGACCTTGCAGCATAGCTAAGACATACACAAAGGAAAAGTTAAATAAGTGTGTAAGAGTTGATGATTCAAGACTAAGTGGATTTGATAGTTCTTAAGTGCTACAGGCAGCTAAGTGGCAGAGAGTATAGAGAAACCTGAATTAATCTCACCTTGGTCATTTACTACCTGGGTAACCATGGGTATCACTTCAGACCTCTCAGCTGAAGTTTCCTCATCTGTGAAATGGGCTAAGGATAAAGCTGCCTTCCAGGGTTGTTTTGAGAATCAGATGAGATTGCATGTGTAAATTACTTTGCAAACTTAAAGCATTATATAATAGACATTATTATTTGGAGGTTAGAAGGACAATTCACTGGAGACTAGGGTAGATGGGGGGGAGACTTCATGGAAGAGATACAACTTGAACCAGGCTTTGAATGACAGTATTTTGATAAGTATAGGGTTGGGGAAAGAGTGTTTCAGGTCCAGAGGACTGTGTGGCCAAAGGTCCAGAAGTAGGAATTTTCATAACATGTTTGAAGGATGGTAAGTAAACCAGTCTAAGTAAAAGGTGAAAATGTGGGTTGGGGTCATATTAGAGAGGGCTTCCAGCACAAGGCCAAGGACTTTAAATTCTATCTTGTTAGTATCATCTTGGGATAAATTTTGCTTTCGAATTTACTAATTGCACAAATTCTACACAAGCAATGGGTTCACAAGGAAATAATACAAGTTTTTAGGTGGGTACAGTGGATAGAAGGCTGAGCCTGGAGTCTGGGAGACTGAGTTCAAATCTGACCTCAGACACTTACTAGCTGTATGAACCTGGGCAAGTCAATTAACCTTGTTTACCTCAGTTTCCTCATCTGTAAAATAAGTTGGAAAAGGAAATGGCAAACAATTCCAGGATCTCTGCCAAGAAAACCCCAAATAGGGTCACCAAGAGTCAGACATGATTGAAAACAACTGAAAAGCAGCAGCATCATTGGTTGAGGAGCAGCTAGGTGGTGCAGTGGACAGAGCATCGGGCCTGGAGTCAGGAAGACCTGAGTTCAAATGTGACCTCAGACACTTACGAGCTGTGTGACCCTGGGCAAGTTACGTAACCCCTATTTGCCTCACTTCCTCATCTGTAAAATAGGGACACAGTGGAGAATGAAATGGCAAATCACTCCAGTATCTTTGCCAAGAAAACCCCTTGGACTTCAGGGTCACATAGAGTTGGACATGACTGAACTGCAACAATGAATCTCTGGTTGAAAGCTGGGTTTGAGGAAGATTAATATAGTAGCAGTGTAAAATAGATATTGGAGGAGGAATAGACCGGAGGCCACTTCAGTAATCATAACACAAGGTGATGAGGGCAAGGAGTATGGTAATGGGAAAGAACATTGGAATGGGAGGGATGTTACTAGGGAAGACTTTGAAAAGCCTTGAGTACAGATTGAATATGGGTGGTTGGGAGAGAGAACTGGCAAAGATGACTGAGGTTTTACACTTCAGTGACTGGGAAATAGTGGAAAATAAGATTGCCAAGGGAGGAGACTAGCTGATGAGGGAGAGAGGGAGGAGATGAGCTTGATTTTAGGTGTGTTGAATCTGTGATGATAGAAGGACATCCAAGAGGAAATATCTAGTTCACTGTTAGAAACAATAAGACTAGAGTTTAGGGCTAAAGATGTAAAATTTCAGAGTGTCAAAGGGACCTTAGAAACCATCCAGTCCATTCCCTAACCCCCTTGTTTTACAAATGGGGATGTTATTCCCATGGAGGTGATAGTTCAAACTATAAGAGTAATGGAATGGGGACAGCTAGGTGGCACAGTGGATCAAGCATTGGCCCTGGAGTCAGGAGGATCTGAGTTCAAATGCAGCCTCAGACACTTGAGAGCTATGTGACCCTGAGTAAGTCATTTAACCCCAATTGCCTCAAAAAAAAGTTATGGCATCATATGAGAAAATAGCATATATTGAGAACAGCAGAAGGCTAAGGACTGGGCCATTGAGAGCATCCATAATTAGGTAGGAGGAGAGGAAGAGGAGACAGTCAAAGGAAACTCAACAAATGGACCAAGCAGTGGTAAGAAAGCTGCCATAGCATAGTGTCACAAAATCACATGCTATACACAGATACTGTATCACCTAACCATGCACACTGTTGCTTCTCTACTCACAGTGTGCACATTATATGCATGTGTAATGTCACTGGCATCATGTATCTTGATTTTAGCATATTTTCCCATGATACGTTGACCAAATGATGGTATTACTTAAACATTATTTTTGAATAATATTAAGTGGATTTACATCTGGTTGAATGACCATAACTAAAAATTGCTGAATAATAGCTTTGTGCCAGCCTGGAGGGGACTCTAGTGGAGAGACGACAGAGCTGATTTGTCAGTGATTTTGCTGAAGATATACAAGGCTTGTTTACCAGATCTGCAGGTGACGTAAAGGTGAAGGGGACAGATAACACATTAGACAACAGAATCAAGATTCTAAATAAGGTTGTACGGCCGGGTCTCTAGCTTGAAACTCTGAGAGAGAAAAAAGTGCATGAATCTATTCCCCTACGGCCCCATGCACCATCTCTATAGCTTTCCAAACCAAACTATAGTGCCCTAGCCACCGCTTCCCTATATGTATTGTGTTTCCCAATAGACTGACTGTAAGCTGCTTGAGGGCAAGGATTCTTTTTGCTTTTGTATTTGTATCCCCAGAACTTAGCATGGCATTTGTCACATAATGAGTGTTTAATAAAAATTTTTTTCATTGATTTCACTTATTCATTCAACAAGATGTAAAACTCTGCATTTATAGGGACAAAAAAAATCAATTGCACTAGTACAGAATGGGAGGAACTAATCTGGTAGCAATTCATGTGAAAGAGACCTGGAGTTTTAGTTTCATAACTTGAACCAATGGTGTGATGTAGTTGCTTAGAAAAGCCAAAGTCATTCTACGTGTCTTGATCCTTCAGTGGATTCATAATCTCATCAATATGGGTATTTCTAGTTTGTCGATATCTCTCTGAAACCAGAACCCCCAGATGAATGGGATTCAGATGTTGTTGATGATGGAATGATTATTTCCTAGAGCCTAGACACCATGCTTCTCCTAATGCAGCCCAACATTAGATGGGTCTCTATTAGACAAGATATCAGACTAGTCATACCTTCTCATCCTATGTGATTCCTGTCTGTGTTTTTCTATAAATCCTCCATAGGGAATGTAGGTAACTAGATGGTGCAGTAGACAGAGTGTTGGGCCTGGAGTCAACAAGAATTGAGTTCAAATTTGGCCACATACTGCCTACCTATAGAACCCTGGGCAAGTTACTTAACCTCTTTTGCCTTAGTTTCCTCTTCTGTAAAATGGGGATAATAATAGTGCCTACTTCTAAGAGTTGTTGTGAGGGTAGAGTAATTATAATAATAATTATTGTAAATTAGATTCACTGCACATCCTGGCACATAGTAAGCACTATATAAAGGTCAGATATTTATTATTATCATTACTATTAGTCATCTCACTGGAGACTGCCCTCTAGATCAAGGGTTCTTAGCCTGGGACCCATGACCTTTTTTAAAGATATTGTTTGAGAACTTTGTTTCAATATAATTGGAGTCTATATAATTGGAGTCCTTTGTAGTCCTGTGCATTTTATTTTATGCATTTAAAAACATGATTCTGAGAAGCAATCTAGAGTACCTACCTCCTTTTCCAATCTCCCATTAGACTGTGAGCCTTTTGAGACCAGGAACTGTCTTTTACCTTTTTTGTATCTCTGTCTCTTAGCACAGTACCCAACAGCTAGTAGTCACTTAATAAATGCCAGTAGACTGTAGTTGTTCTTTTAATTTTATATGTCCCCAATGATACCTCTTATGCCACTTGTCATTTGCACATCATGGTTAGCAATAAGCTGAAGCCAACTTATACCCACCATGAATCTTCCCTCTGCCAACTGGGTTTCCTGCCATCATGGTATCCCATGATTTGCAACCATATAGCATCCTCAGAATATCAATATTTAAAATTTAGACTTTTGCAGTAGGGGATGGATCAGAATACTTGAAAATGTGGAGCAATTTTATATGTTTTCTGATTTGCTATCTATCTATCTATCTATCTATCTATCTATCTGTATTCAATTCTGAGTCCAGCTCAGAGTGCCTATTCAAAATACCTACGTGTTCCATAAATGTATAGACTAGCCTGATGGGCTGCCCACCCAAGTATATCATCTAATCTTGGGCTGCATTAGTAGAAGCATGGTGTCTAGTCTCTAGGAAATAATCATTCCATCACAGACAACATCTGAATCACAACCATCTGGGGGTTTTACTTTCAGAGGGACATTGACAAACTAGAAAGTATGTGGAGGAGGGTAACCAGAACTCTGAGAGGTCTTGAAACTATGTCACAAAAAGAAATGGAAGTGTTTGTTTGGAAAAGTGAAGGCAGAGTGACATCATAGTGACCTTCCAATATTTGATGGGCTGTCACATAGAAAAGGAAATCCACTTAGACCCATAGCATTTCAGACTTGGAAGAGACCTCCGAGGTTATCTATATGACTCATAAATTCCCTCAACAGCTTGTAAAACTATAAGACCAAATGGAGGAAATTACAAGGAAGTGAATTTTGACTGAGCCTAGAGTTGGTTTCTAGGCCTTTCTGAGAACAAGAGTTAGGCAGCTAGGTGACACAGAGCTATGTGGCACTGGGACTGGAGTTGGGAAGAGCTGGCTTCGAATACAGACTCACACACTTGGTAGCTGTGTGACCCTGGGCAAGCCACTGAATCCTCTTGTCTCCCTCAGTTTCTCAGCTGTAAAATGGGAATACTAATCGCACTTACTTTCAAGGGTTGTAATGAGGATCAAATGAGATCATCTTTATAAAGTGTTTAGCACAATACCTGGCTATTATACAAATGTCAATAATATAATAATAAGAAATTTATTATGTGAATTATACATACATAAATGCTAGCCAGAACAAGGGAATCCTTCCTGTCCTTACAGGTTTTTAGAGAGGCAACATGGCAGAGTGGATGGACTTAGAAAAACCTGCATTCAAATCCTGCCTTTACCATATAGTAGCTCTGCGAACATAACTTAACTGGTCTGAGCTTCAGTTTGCTGACCTGTAAAATGGGGATAATAATTCCTGATGTTCCCCAACTTGGAGTTGGAGTTGTAAAGCTCCAGTGAGATAATGTATGAAAAGCTCTTTGTAAACCTTCAAGCTCTCTATAAATGCCAGTGGTTATTCTCTGTTGCAGAAGGGATTTTTGTGTTAGGTAAAAAGCCCTTTCCAACTCTAAGAGCCTGTGATTCAATGATTCTTCTGGATGTGAAGGAAATATTGCTACCGCATTATGCAGACTCAATGTCACTACACCCCACACAGACTTAATGTCAACGTGTGCAGGGAAAATGTCAACATGTGCAGGAAGGGGACGATCAAGCTAATTTACTCCACTTACAACCCCCTAGTATTTCCTGGCTCTGTCTTTCCTATGTGTCTCTCCCTGATAATTCAGCCTGCAAGTCTGAGCCCAGGTCACTCACTATCCTTAGGGAAACAGTAAACAAAGATAAGAGCTTCGGGCCCTGGAATTTATTTTTTATCCACTCAGCCTAAAAGCAACTGCATGTTAAATTTAGAAAGCATGATTCCAGCCTCATCCCCCACCCCTCCCCTTCCTGCCTCTTCTTACTCTCCACATCCTGAAAGAAGTCTCCACTGACCCAGGCTACACAAATATCATGTCTGTCCAAGTACAGGCCAGCCCCAAATACAGGTGACCCTCCTAGAAGAGCTTCTTTTAAAAGGAAAAAAATTAAAAAATTACATATATGCTGAAAAATAACATCATATAGGTCACATTCAAATTTTACACAAGACAGAAGAAGAAAGTGCAGCCTGTATTGGGGCCAAGCCAGTGTTTAGAAAACCCAGGTGCTATTTAAAAACTTTTTTTCTGTATCAGGGGTTCTTAATCTGGAGCCCATGAATTTGTATTTTTAATATTTTGATAACTATATCAATATAGTTAGATTACTTGGTAATTCTATGTATTTTATGCTATACATTTAAAAACATGATTCTGAGAAGGGATTCATATAGGCTTCACCAGAGCACCAAAGGCATACGTAACACAAAAAAAGGTTTCGAACCTCTGGTCTAATTGCTTGTTAGAGGATATTATCTAATGATTTGGGAGGAACAGCTGATGTCCATGTTGATATCCCTCCACTAGTCTGTTTCCCCTCTTCCTTTTAGGGGCAGCCCTTTTTTCACCTATTAACTCACATTTAACCTTTGCTGAAATCCTCTTCCAGGATCTCATTATGGCATAGAGGTGACCAATTCTGGTAGGTCCTGCTAACCAGCAAAGTTTGTTGAGAATGGACAAAGAGCAACTTTAAGCGTCTGATCTGCGGCTCAATCTGGGTGAGTGCATAGATGCTTTATCAGTGTATCATGTATGGACATAGTTGTCCATGGGTTGTTTCCCTGATTAGACTGTGAGTTCCTTAAGGTCAGGGATTGCTTTTACATTTCTTTGTATCCCCAATACAGCTTGGTGCCTGGCACATAGTAAATGCTTCATAAATGTTTGTTGACTTGACTTGACTTTTTGTTGAGTTAACCAGAATATTGGTCATGAGGTGGTTTGTATCCTTAGCATTACCAATTCACAAAGACCATCTACTAAAGCTTGGAAGGGTTTTAATATGTGTTCATCCCATAGGGATGAAAGCCCATATCTTTTGAAGTATTAAAGTGTTTACCCAAATATCTACCCAGGATAATTTGTTCTGTGTGTGTTTCACTAACACATCTGTTGGGTGGGATACTGATAAGAAAAACATAGTCCAAATTTAGCTGGGCAATTTCCAATTTATTTTAAAAAGCAAGCCTCACAGTTTGTGAGTCTCTAATTGAACAACTCTCTTTCCTATGTAGGTCAGATCCCATTGGAACCAGCTCCAAGAGTCTGGACAAGTCCTTTCATTGAGCTAGCTTCCTGTTCTAGTGAATTTGATTTGAAATAAGTTTGGCCATAGAGTCTCTTGATTAGATAGAGATCTCACTGTGATGGAGTTTGTTGTAAGTGGAATTTGTCCAGTATATCATTAGATTCCCCATGCTCTACTTGTCATCATCAGTTCAATTAAATAGATTAAGGATCATAGGTTTGAAATGGAAGAGACCCCAAAGATCACCTAGTCTAATGCTATTATTTTGTGGATGAGGACTCCAAGATCCAGAGAGATGAAGAAGTTTGTCTAAAGTAACTCAGCGACTTAGTGGCAGAGAGAGAGAGAGAGAGAGAGAGAGAGACAGAGAGACAGAGAGACAGAGAGACAGAGAGAGACAGAGAGAGGCAGAGAGAGCCAAACTGACATCGGCCATCTCCCAGTCCAGTGTTTCTCTCTACCCTATTACGTTTCCTTTCTGTATGGGTGATCTGAGGGATGGTTTGGAGAGGGCTACAGTTATATTCCCTGATGGCAACGTCATGGTCTCCTTGTTTCCTAGGATGGGGTGGGGGCAGAGAAGCTGGAACTAAGATACATAAAAATAGAAAGTGCCCAAAGGCTCACCCTGGCTCTGGGACAGTATTTAGGCATTCCACAGAACAATGTAGTAGGTAATTTTAACAAGCTTAGGGAAAAGGGAGAGTGACCAGATGCTCTCAGTTGGCATTCGGGGAGGGGAAGGGGAAAGAGAGGTGAAAAAAAATCTGGTAACCTTTCTATCAAATTACTAAAGCAAACTAGGACATTAAGTCAGGGCCATTCTACCCAAATAATATTTGGTTCATGAGCCGCCCCGTGGCATATCAAGAAAGATCAAATGACTCATGAGCCTTTCATTTAAAGACTTGTAAATGGCACTTTCATTTAAAGACTGAGAACAGGGGCTTAAGAAGCAGAAGGAAATAGAGAGCAGCTGGGAAGGGGTGATACATTTATCTTGGACTGCAGTCTCGTGGCCAGGGGGCGAAGAGATCACAGGGCCTGAGCCTGAGCACACACCAGAGGCATGAACTAGGAAGGAGGGCTGGGTCCTGGCCTCTCTTCTCTACTGACTCCTAGTTCTCTCTTCTTTTTCCCTGTGATCCTGTTGGTTCTTATGGGTGCAGCTCAATGAATGCATGAATGAATGAATGAAAAAGTATTTATTAAATGCTTTCCATGTGTCAGGTACTGGGCTAATCACTGAGGATGCAAACACAAACAAAAAAATATTCATCCCTGACCTCAAAGAACTTACATTCTAGTAGAAGGCAATATGTAAAAGAAAACTAGAAAAGGTGTGGAGTATAGGAGCTTACACACAAAGATATACACACATACACACATGCATACACAAACACACACATACATACACACATATGGTTTGGAAATGACTGGAAAGCCTGGCTGTCAGCAGATTAAAGCAGAGTCCAGAATGTCCTGGGGGCAGAGTCCAGGATGTGGTTGGAGCAGGATGACTTTGTAGATGACTCCTGCATCTTAGCTCCAGTCTTTGTCCTGGGTTCTAGTCCAGTATCACCAACTGCCTGCTGGATGCCTTCACCAAGTATATGATAGGTACTTCCAACTTAAAATGTAATTCACATTTCCCCACAAACCTATCTCTTTTCCAGACTTGCCCATTTTTACTGATGGCATCACTATCCTTCACCCAGGATGACACCTCTTCCTGTCTGTCTGTCTCTATGTCTCTCCTTCTTCTTCCCACTCCCAACTCTTTTGGTTTTCTGTCTCCCCTTCTCTCTCTCTCTCTCTCTCTCTCTCTCTCTCTCTCTCTCTCTCTCTCTCTCTCTCTCCCCCTCCCTCCCTCTCTCCTCCTCCTCCTTCTCCTCTTCCTCCTCGTCCTTCTTCCCCCTTCTCTCACAACATCCATTGCAATTGAGACTGAAGATGGGGGGACTTAATGTCCTAGTTTGCTTTAGTAATTTGATAGAAAGGTTACCAGATTTTTTTCACCTCTCTTTCCCCTTCCCCTCCCCGAATGCCACTGACAGCAGGGGGTGAGGAGAATGACATTCCACAGAGTCAACAGAGAGACTCAAAAGGAAGGGGTCCCAATTACAATGGTGGTACTTACTGAGCCTTGTCAAGGCTGCCTATTGATTCCTGCTGTGTGATGTCCATATGTGCTTGTAGTTGTGTCCAGATGAGGTAAGGCGTCCTGACTAGCAAACTGACAAATCGCTAACTCTCCTGGGTTCCATTTCATACCAACTCCCATAGTCTATGCCCTTGAGTCAGGAATGTTGAGGAACTTTGACTCTGTGGTTCTGAACCTGATGACCACTTACATGGGAAGTAGGAGTCAGGCATCCTATGAGAATTGTGTTGTTACACACTCCTTTGCTTGCTCATGGGGATAAAACTCAGGTAATCAAACTCAAACTCTATATTTTCTAGAACAAGATTGATCCTATATCTGAAGGATTTGGGGGGGTCTGGGAAAATGACTCAGTAAATATTTTTATTACTTATTATTATGTATTGTCTCCAAATTATTAAGTAATTTAAAAAACTCATCCATTCTATGATAAGAGTAAAGCTGTGCAGCATGGGAGACACTGGCACAGGACCGCTGGGCATGGCGTGCCCACATCAGAAAAGGTGCTGTGCTCTTTGAGCAAAGCAGAATTGAGACACTGCAAAGTAAATGCAGGATGCGCAAATTTGGGATATCCACTCCAAATATTCATATGGACTATCTGTGCCCAACCTGTGGTAGAGCATTCTGAGCTCATATTGGTCTAATCAGCCACAGTCGGACACACTGAAATCTCACTGTATCAGTGATGTCATTTTGGTCCTCTTCGAAGACGAAGGACAACAACCAACCAACCAAAAGCACAAAGCCTTAAGCCAGAGATGAATCTGTAATTATTCCAGCTGGAGGTGGAGATATTTTGAAGCAGGGCAAGGTTGCCCCTAATTTCCCTCATCCTGTTCCCAAATCCAGGGATTAAGTTTTTTTTTTTTTCCTTTGAGCTCTAGATGAGTCAGAAACTTGATCTCAAGTCCCTGGCTGCCTCTTCTGCTTTGTGTTTCTTTCCCTGAGTACAGATGATTGAAAGTGCTCAATGAGATGGACATTTCCATCCTTGGCAGCAACCTCATGACCTCCAGAACCTCATTACATTCATGTACTAGAATGTATTTCCCCATTCCCCAGCTGATAGGTATCTTCTTAGTTTCCAGTTTTTTGCTATGATACGCAGTGCTACTATATTTTTTTAAACATTGGATCCTTTCATTCTTTCTTTGATTTCTTTTTTTGGGGGGTGGGGGAGGAAAAGAGTAAATATGTAACAGTGACATTTTGGATATAAATTGATTTCCAGAATGGCTCAACCATAGATCCACCCACAGGAAGCTTCAGAAATTCTTAACCTATTTCTTCTTTTCCCTTGAAAATTTCAGGAGGACAAAGTTGTAGCAACATTTCTTGTTTGCTCCAGAGTTAAACACTCTGGGCTTGCACATAACTGTTCACTTCATGGACTTTATCTGGAGTCAGAGCCCTTTCCCACTTTCTTATCTCTGGAATTGGAGGTCATGCCTTTTCTAATGAGATGGAGTTCTTTCTAAAATTACACCCAAGGCTTTAGATACCTTTCCAGTTTCCCTACTCTATTCTTGCTGCATTCCTTGAGTAGGACAGAGAGTGAGATTATATCCAAAGGCAACCCTCCCCATTCCTGCCCCCATATTGTCCTTGGCACATCCAGCTTCCCCTCATGACTGCCTGTTTCCAATAAAGCATGTTTCTCTACAAGTTTGGCCCCACCTAAATTCTGGTTTTACCTAATCATTGCCATGCCCTCACCTGGGGTTCAGTTTCTTCAGCTGTTGGGTTTGAGGTTGTACTATATGACCTCTAGGGTTTCTTCTAGGTCTAAGTATAACGCCAGCAAACCCCACATTCAGGTTTATGTACAATGGTTCCCTTAGACATTTCTGCAACTCACTCCATATTTTAAAAATGCCTCTGATACAAAACACTTCAGAAATAGCTTTCTAAGAGATACTCCATCTCTTTCTTTGGGAGGCTTAAAACACAATGCCTAATCAGGGTTTTGAAACACCAGTTTAAACTAGTTTCAGCACCTTCCCACATTCTTTGATATTCCATCTCTTTGACATGTATTTCTTTTGCTCACTCGGACCACATCTCATCCCATTTGCATTAAGGCTGCAGCAGATGTTAATTATGGCAATTTGTTTGGGCTGTAGAATTTGGGGATATCATTTGTCAAGTTGTATATACTGAAGATAGTATGTAATGCACATTTAAAACCTCACAGACACACCAGTCTATTTTCATTTCATCCTTTCGTTCTGCAGTGTGGCAACAAAAACCCATCCTACCATAAAGAAGGCACAGGTTGGCTTTCTCTCAGTCTCCTCTCAGTCCCATGGGCAACAATGGGGTAGGTAGAACCAGGAGGTTTTAGTTAAGCTAAGGGGTCTATCAGATACCATAAATCTAGGTAGGGAAAGTCCAGGGAGGTCAGCTATGGTAGGAAAGGGCAGGTGGCAAGCTAGAAGCAAAGGCTAGAAGCTGAGGTCTAGAAGGTTATGAGGTTCAGCAAGGACTGCCCCAGTGGGCAGGGAAGACCTTTGATACTAGAAGAGACTGTATACCTGTTTTATGGTACTTGCTGTGTGTCTGAAATGCCCAATGCCACAGGTGCTAATCGTAGTCGGAAAACCTACAAGTGAACACTCAACTTGCTGAAGCAGTACTTGTGGAATCATGGGAATGTCCTCACAATACCTCCCTGTCCACCAGTGGTTGTGTCTCCCTTTGTTCGGTTCTTGCCAAACTGGCCTCCTTCCTGCTCAGTGTTTTATCTCTCAGTCCCATGCTTTTGCACTAGCAGTCCCCAATGCCTGAAATGCCCTTCTATATCACCTCTTCTTCAAATCGCTAAAACTCCCCCTAAAGCTAAGCTTAAATGTCATTTTCTGCATGAGGCTCCTTAATTGTTATTGCCCCCATCATTACCTTTGTGTGTATATATGCACACTTGTACATGCATGTTTGTGTGTTGTGGATATATATGTGGGAACTCTATATGAATGTATGTGTATATACACATACATGTACATATATAGGTATATACATAGATACAGTATATAGATACACACACATGTGTATGAATGTATTTTTTTCTTTCAATAGAATGTAAGGTCTTTGAAAGGCATTTACATTCATTTCTGTTCCCATATCCCTGGTGCCTAGCTCAGAGGCACTAAGGATGTGGGGTTCTAGGACCATGGATTCTGATAACATTAGGATTCTCGGGTCATTGATTTAGAGCTGGGAGAAGTCTTAAAGACCCTTTAATCCAACCTTTTTATTTTATCAGTGGGGCCCAGAGGCCTAAGCCAAGCTCTCAGAGGCAGTAAGCAGCTGAACTAGGATTGAACTAGGACTCGTACTCACGCCAGCTGCTCTAAATACATACTTGTTGCTTGCTGGCTTTGTTCAGCAGGTAAGGACAGGTATGATGGTTGACTTCAGTTTTCACAGGAGAATGTAACTGTCCTACAGGGAGGTTCCCAGGATTGGTCTTAAACTGTATGCCTTCCAGTCTAAGAGGTAATAGAGACAATTTTGTATTCCCTTGTAGTTAGGTGTCAGCTGCAGGACCACTTCTGGACCATATCATTACCAATAAAATGGGAGAGTAAGTCACCCAGAAAAGGAATTGTTGTGGTCAGAATGGAGGAGAACAGAGAACCATAGCTAAGCCTGGATTCAAGATGGGAGCAGGTCCTCAGAGGCAACAAGAAAAAAATGCTGCTTCTTCAAGGGAAATACTCTCTGATCCAATACAACACAGAATTTGGCTAGCATTCCTTCCAAGCCAAGTGGAATTGATCAGCCACAGGTGCCATTTCTCTGTTTACCTGGAGCAGGAGAAAGGGACTGTGATGGTGGTCAAGTTTGGGGAAGGACAGTCAGTCTGGTTTATCCTACATACAATTAAATCTTAGACTCTATGGGAAAATAGAGGACCTGCTCAGTGGTGTCACTATTCCCATTGTAAGCTTCTGGAGATAGAATAGAAGAGAAAGCACTGAATTTGGACTCAGAACATTTACATTCAAAACCAGGCTCTGCCACTTGTAAATTGTGCCATGGTGGGCAAAACATGCTGACTTTCAGGCCTCAGTTTCCTTATCTGTAAAATCAGAGGACCATACTAAATCACTTCTGATGAAACATCCTATGAACCTATGAGCTATGAAGAAGTTAGTTCATTTAGACATAAAGCACACATACAGAGGCGATGTGGTCTCTGGGAAGGAAGGCTGTACACAACCTGCTCAGTGATGACATTTTGTTCTTTGAAAATTTCTAAAAATGGCATAAATTGAAGGCACATTGGAATTGGAAGTCTTGCATTTAAAGGCCATCTCTGCCACGTGCTGCCTCTGTGAAGTAGGTGCTATGATTATGCTCCTTATACAGATGAGGAAACTGAGACTAGGAGAAGTCAAGTCACACATTTAATGTGTCCGAGGCAGAATTTCTACCTGCCTTTCCTGACTCCACCTAATCACAGACAGGACAACAAATGTGAAAGGAAATAAGCAGCCGCCATTGTATAATCTGGAGCCTGGCCATAATTTGACTTAGGTGGGAATTCTTTCAACTGTTCTATTTCTCGAAACTCTGCTTCCTTTCCTACCAGGGATACTTGGATGTTTTCTGGTGCTTTTCCTACACAGGTAGTGATCATGATTATGGTTGAGGAGGGATCGATCTGCATGTAAGTCTATCTGTGTTTCTTCTACCCTTTAATTTGGAAGCATTAGCTCCTCCTGGTGCCCCTTCCCCCCTGTTTACTCTCTCCTCTCCCTGGTCCCCAGCTGGTGCTGGTTTCTGCCTGGAGACATTACACGGGGAGAAGCAATAACCATTGGTTATGTGGGTTCTGAGATCGTTCCCGGACCAATGGGGATCCTATGTGTCATGGACAGACTGATTAGCATGTTAGCAAAGAATACTGAAAATAGCATGGTGCCCAGCTGCTCTTAATTTCCACTGAGGGCAGGACAGGAGGAAATGGCCCTCAGTTCCAGCAGGAGGATTGATATCGTGAAGATCTCAACAGTAAAGCTTCCTTCCCTGAAAAATGTGCCTTGGTGGGAGGCTGTGGAGTCCCCTTCCTCAGAGATCTTTGAAAACAGCTACTAACTGGGATACTATCTGGGATGTGGAGAATTATCTCCATTAGACTCTGAGCTTTCCATATCAGTGTCTAAAGGCAGAGACAAGTCATTGGGTGGAGGTAGGGTTAGTAACAGTCTTTGTATCCTTAGAGATACAAAGTTGGGTTTGGTTAGTTCCTAGGGGTTTGACACAGTCCAGGCTTGCTAAGTAGAGCTCCAACATCCTCTTGGTCAGAGTCTACTCCTCTCTGTCTATGGTGAGAGGGAGGCTCCGGCTTGACATAGCTATGAGGTAATTAAGACTGAGTGCCCCCGGGTTCTAAAACTTACTCTGGTCTTAATGAGAGTGAGACTGCTGGGTAGAATGTTTACAGTGTTTTGAAGGGTCTCTTGGGAAAGTGTTTTGATTCCTACTGGGCACCAAAACATTTTGGTCAGCAGCTGTGTAGACATAGCCCTAGCAAAACCTAATGACATCTTTCTGAAGAAGTTTGTCAGTGGGCTAGCTAGATTATCTTACAGATCCCAATAGAATTGTTCTGATTAATATTTATGTAATATGTATGACTCAGTATATAACTATGGAACTACGATAACCTACTTGGTCAGTGCTACAGATTCCAATGGTTTCCTAACTTCTTGGAATTTCCTAGTTCAAATTTACTTTCTCTTGAAAGTCTGTGTTGAGTAACTCTATTTGTCCAGTCACCTAACTAGCTCTGTGCTCGTGGACTCTGAATTCTATTTTATTGACTTAAAGACACATAGCTGTTCTTGTATATGTAATTACCTAAGTGGCATAATGGAAAGAGCGCCAAACTTCGCACCACAGAAGCTGGGTTCAAATCCCAACTCTGTCTATTTATATTGGTGACGTTGAACAAGCTACAAAACTTTTTTGCCTCAGTTTCCTCATTTGTAAAATGAGGGTGATGATACTTATATTCCCTATCTTATGGGGACCTTAAAAGGCTGTAGAAATGTGAGTTATTATGTGATTTCACATGGCGGTAGAGAGGCAGCATGAAAATGTATCTGGATTGAGAGATGACCTCAGAGTCAAGAAGGTCTGGGTTCAAGTCCATCCTTTGACATATACTAGCTATGTGACTTTGGACAAGTAAGGTGATGCTGGGATAGAGCCCTGGACCTGGAGTCAGGAAGACTAGAGTTCAAATGTGGTCTTAGATACTTACTAGCTGTGTGATCCTGGGCAAGTCACTTAATGTATGCCTCAGTTTTCTCAATTGTAAAATGGGGATAAAAATAGCACCTACTTCCCAGGGTTGTTTTGAGGATAAAAATGATATATTTGTAAAGCACTTAGGCACTTAATAAACTTAATAAAAATACTGGAGTTCTTAAGAAGAAAACTCATATGTCCATGCGTGTTGGATGGCTAGATGTTTAACTATCTCAGTAAATCTCTTCCAAACCTATGATTTATCAATTAATGGAGGATAAGGGAGTCTTTCTGAATTTTTGGCTGAGGGGCCCTAAATTTAAATCAGTGTCATTGGCAAGCTTAAAAAGAGACCTGCTTTTCTACCCATACAGAGACAAATTCAGCTTTGACGTCATAAAACTGTCAATCTGCTATGATTTGAAAACAGAATTCACTTATTAGCTGTGCCTCTTCTCCCTGAGTTTTGGCAGTTCCAAATGATCCAAAAGAATCCTTAAGACCAGACAGATTGTGATCCTACATACTGGCTCTCATCTTTAGATCCACAAAGGTCCCCATTTCCTATGGGGGAAAGTAAAAGTAGATAGGAGAAATAATATGGCTCTCCAGGTTTGAAATAAAAATGCCTGGGAAACCACTTCTGGAAAGCTTGTACTATCCCAGTGGAAGACCTTGCTTTTTGATGAGCAGTCTTAGTGGGATGATAAGCTTATAATCAAACATGTGTTTTATAATTAGGCAACTGTTTTATACTCAGAAGCACTGAAAATTGATTTTGAGCAAGTATGGAAAATGAAACAAGAGAGGAGTAAGATCAGATGCATAATTATATATTATATTGACCTGAATAAAGGGCATACTTCCCCCCCCCCCCAATCTAGCTTATGTAAAACCTGAGAATGACTTATAATCGGTGTTATAGTATATAGCTGTGTGCCTCAGTGTGTGTGTGGATGTGTGTAATTTTCAAAAAGGTTTCATTTTAGGAGTAAAGGCAATATCGAGGGGGGTAATCAACACTTAGATTAATATGATAAGTAAGAGATCTTTAGCTCTATCTAGTGCTGTAAGAATAATGGGGAAAATGGTGGAAAACTCACTGCCCCTACTTTCTCAGGATGGATTTTAACAACCATACCATATCTTCTCTCTGATCTGTGCTGTCGATGCAATGTTAATCAGTCATGGTCAAGGTTTTTCCTCTGAACTAGTGATAAGCTTCTTGACGGCAGGAACTAGGTCTTTTCAAAAATTATTTTTTGTTATTATGAACTTGACAAACTGTAATGAGAGATAAAAATCTTCCCTGCCCATGGATAGGCCTCAGGTGGGGCTATTGAGGGAGGCTTGATTAGAGGAGACTTGTTTCCTATGATGGCCCACACCTTTGGCTGATTGCTAATGAGGTACTGGGCCATGAGGAGTCATGCTCTCCTGCTCTGAAAAGAGAATATGTACTCTGAGGTAAGCTTTGTTGTGGGACTTAGTTTTTGGAAGAAGGTATGAGTGACACATGAGAGTCTGGGAAGCCGTTTTAAGAAGCACCCTCTGGCTTTGAAAATCCGGATGCTGGTGCTTCTCTCTCTGGTAATGTACGTATTGCCTATGGTCAGATGGTTGGAAGCCCTGTCTGTTGGTATATGTGCTTGAGTAAAGTGATTGCTAACCCCTCCAAAGCTGCTTTCCTTTTAGAAGAGCAGGTCTAAGGACCTGTGCGGCAGGCCCTCCTATGTATGCCAGGATGCTTGCTGGTACACAAACATCTCCATATACAAAGAAACAAAACAGAAGATTGGATCTGAAATCATTAATATAGTATAAGTTTGTTTAGAAAAAAATAATAAATTCAGCACATTAATTTCAAAGCATTAGTATTGTTTGTTTGTGTTTCCATCTGAGCTTTCTTCTGTTTTCTTCTAAGCATTTAAAAAAGATCTCAGCAACCTTCCCTCCTTCGTCTCAACAGGCCCTTTTTCTTTCAACCCTCCCCCCTAAGAACAAACAAAAAATCCTTGTAGAAAATAAGCGTATTTATGCATAGCCAATCTACACATTGGCTGTCTCCAGACATGTAAATCTCATTTTGCTCTGACAGATCATCACTCCTTTCAGGGGAGCGGAAGCAACTATCTTCTGGAGTTGTGGTTGGTTGTTGCTTTGATTAGAGTTGTTAAGTCTTTCAAAATTATTTTTCTTTACCATAATGTAACCATTATATAAATTGTGCAACAGTTCAAACAAGCATCTCCATGTTCCTCTAAATAGTATTCTCTCTCATTTACATACCATAATTTGTTCTGCTGTTTCCTAATTGACAGACACACCCCTTTAATTTCTTCTTCAAGCAACAAAAAGAGCAAAAATACATATTGTATTGATATTGTATATATCAATCCTTTCTGTCTTTGATCTCTTTGGAAGTATAGGCCTAGTATTGGTATCACTGAACCAAAGGGTATACACAGTTTAGTGACATTCAGTATAGTTCCAAGTGGCCTTCTAGATTGGCCAGACCAATTCTCAGCTCCACCACCAATAATATGTTAGTGTGCCTAGCTGCCCCAGCCTCTCCAGCAAATGCCATTTTCTGTTTTTACTAATCTGGTGGGTGCGAATTAGAACTTCAAAGTGGTTTTAATTAATGTTTCTCGTGTTATTTGGAACGCTTTTTCATATTGTTGTTGATGGCTTGGACTTCTCTTGAAATATGTCTATTTCTAGCCCTTGACCATTTAGGAGCTGACTCTGATTCTAAAGTATTTGAATCGGTTTATTATATATCTTGAATCTTATCCCTTTATCAGAGTAACTTGTTGTAAATAGTTTTTCTTCAGTTAATGAGTAAATAAGTGATAAAGCATTTATTTAGTACTCGCAGTGGGAAAAGTGTTCGGTATACAAATAGAAAAGTAAGACAATCCTTTTTCTCAAGGTGCTTCTGTTCAAAAAGCTAAAGGTTGGACAGAAAGATAGTGCATTGGCAAAGCACAGGGCAATACATTTTTAAAGGTCATTTCCACGGATCAAACTATATCTCTTTTTGATGCTGAACTGTTTCACAGTATCAAGGACACTGGTAACAAGAACTTTCTTTTCTAGGTCTTTAGTAACTGTGATTGCTAAGGAAGCAGAGAGAGCTGTATTACCTGCAGGGTCTCTTACAAGGTTGCTTCTCCACAGGGGTCCATCCTTTCCGTGATGGCTGCTGGGGCCAGGGTGGAAACAAGGCCATGCATCTGGGGCAATGCTGCTCCCAGGGCTCTTGGGCTTACCTGCCTTCTGGTGGCATTTGGTTGGTAATTGATGTTGGGGATTAACTGATTCCTTTCTAATTCTAGCTGCCATGATTTTGTATGTGCAAAAGCTCTTCAACTTTATGTAACCAAAACTGTCCATCTTATCTCCTGTGAACCTTTCTTACTATTACTGTGTCTAGACCTCTTCCCCTGTCCATAGCTGTGAAAAGTGTCTTTTTTCCCCCCTGCTCCTCTAATTTGTTTGGGATATTACCTAGGGACCAAGTATTACAAGTCTTTGCATTTCCCCGACTCCAATCTAACAAACTACATTGCGCATAGTGGGTGCTAACTAATGGTAAATGAGTTAATAAATGAGTGAATTAATTTTGGTCATTCCTATTGTGTATGTTAACTACCTGGTTCATTCTGGAGTTTTTTTTTTTCTGTTCTGAAGAAGACAGTCACTGGCTTTTATTTTTTCAATTGACTAATCATCCCTGACCAAATAGATAGGGGCATGAACCATTTCTTTGTGAGGACAGAATGGGAGGGATCTTGGGTTTGGAAAGACAAAGGAGTTAGGAATTGTCATTTCATTTCTCTGGGCCTCAGTTTTCCCCTGGTAGAGAGTTGGCAAGGAAGATCTCCAAGGTCCTTTTTAGCAATAATGTTCCATAATTCTCTGACATGAGTCTATAGAAAAGCCAACGAACGATAGAGAGGATTTTTGTTCAGGTACACGGTAGACTAGGGGACCTCTGAGTTCCTGTCTAACACTGACATTCCATGGTTCTAGATCTAGCCATCCTTTTTGAACAAGATATATTCTTTTATTTTCTATTCTCATCATGACTCCTATTTCCCATGCTGCTGAACAAAGCTGGAGGAAATCACACAGTTATGTCCTGGATACGTTATCAATTCATGGGATCCAGCTTCAGCAAGGCAAATCCTTTTCCTTCTTCCCTGATTGGTTCCCCATCTGATGCACCCCCAAGAGTTTTTCCAAGTCTTCTCTCCTCTCCTCGGGCCTCCCACACCTTTACAGCCTTCCTCTCCAAAGTGAGTACCTCAGTTCTTACTTTATGAAGAAAAGGGAGTCTATTTGATGTGAACTCTCTCTTCCCTTCTGTTCATTTAAAAATCCTTTGCCTTCTTCCTCCATTGTCTCCACCTTTCCTCCAGTCTCAGAAGATGAAGTGGTCCTTCTGATCATCTCTCCTAGGTGTTGGTATTCCACCAAACTCTGTCCTGGGCTCTCTACTCTCTAGAGAGAATTTCTTTTTTTCCTCACTTTTTGGATATTTTTATTGATGTCCTTTTCCAATGGCATTTTCAGAGGATCCTAGATTTAGAACTGGAAGGCATCTGAGTGGTCATCCTGGCTAATCCGTCATAAGGAATCTGAGGCCCAGGTTGTAAATTAACTTGTCCACAATCACACTAGTAAAAAATTGCAGGGTTGGAATTTGAACCCAAATTCTCTGACTCTACAGCCCATGGTCCTTCTACTGAGCCAGAGTCAGAAAGACTTGGTTGGGTTCAAGTGCTGCCTTGGACATGTACTAGTCGTGTTATTCTAGACAAGTCCTCGAACTCAGGAGTTATTATTCCGTAGCAATAAAGGCACTATCCTTATTCAGAAGTCCCCATATTGATGGAATCAAAGGTTCAGACAAAAAGGAAAAAAGTCCACAATTTCAGGTAAAGAAAAAAAATCAACTGAGAAAGGAATGGATGGCAGAGATCCTGCTCAGCAGTAGTTCATGTGAAGGTTGATCACAGATATAATATGAGCCAACAGTGATACTAACAAAGAAAACTCCCCTTAGGGAAGTCCAGAAATATTTCCAAATCTGCTCTGGGTTGGTCAGACCAGTGCTGTGTTCAATTCTGGGCAGCACATTTTAAGACTATGAGATGTGACTATAAAGCCATGTGACTGTTTTAAAGAAACAGACTATTATGTATACATTCAAATACTGCTGTCCTTCCAAACAGTCATTTGGGAGGCCATAATGAGTGATCTGATCCAGTGATACAAGCGCTATGCAAATCCTGCTTCTCCTTTGGAGAAGACTTCAGAAGCAGTTTTCAAGTCACATGAAAGAACTTGTTACTCATAGGTGCACCTCATTTTTTGACCCTTATTAGAATTATTCTCCCAAGTTGGTCACCCTCCTTTTTATCAGACTTAGTCATTTAATTTATCAGATTTAGTCATTTTAAAAAATCATATGCATCCAAAAATACAAAGCTTTACCACCATCCAGGAGATCCAAAGGTAATGAACTTAAAGTGCATTTATACCCCGCTCCCCTAGGAATACCCTAACAACTTGTTCCTTGTACTCTTAAGTTGCCCTGGATAGAGTGATGGATTTGAAGACACAGGTCCTGGGTTCATAATTCTAGCTTTGCCATTGGTTTTCTGTGTGACCTTGGGCAGCTCACTTAACTTTTCTTGGCCTTAGTTTTTTCATCTGCAAAAGAGGGTGGTGGGCTAGACAACTTTTAAGGTCCTTTTCATCTCTAAAGCTATGATGTTATAGGCTCCATACCCTTTCCAGCTAAAAATCTATGAACATGTTGTTATTGTTCATATTTCTTTCTTGAAGAAGACCATGATGTCATGAAGGTGATGTCTTGACTCACTCATGAATCAGATATAAGTGAGGCACAGCTGCACAAAATCATCAGCCTCACTCTGTCCTCCAGAGTCATCAAAGTCTAGTGACAAGACTAAGTAAATGGCAGAGGATCATGGAGGCTAAGAGGGTTGTCAATACTCTGAGAGACAAGATAGGGGTCAAGAACAGGCAAATCAGAGGGCACTTAGATACCAGAAATCAGGACATAAACTAGAAGTCAAGAATCCCAGAGCTAAAACGCAGGGTAAGAGAATAGGCCCCGAACCAAGGAAGTGGCTAGAAATCCCAAGGCATTCATAATGGCAACAGAACTGCATTTATTGGCGCTTTACTGGTTAATGTTACCATCACCTGCCAGTCACCCAGGTTTCAACCTCTGTCTTGGTTCTTGATTCCCCTCTTTTCTTCAACTTCTAATGAGCCGCCAAGATCACTTAGTTCTTCCTTCATAATGGCTCTCATATTTATCCTCTCCTATACATTTCTAATGCCAACATTTTTTTTTTAACACCTAGTCTAGAAACTATTGCAGTACTCTCATTTCCAGTTTCTATGCCCTACAATCCATCTTATGCATAACTGCCAGATCAGCCTGCCCAGAATATCCTTTTGTAAATGTTATCTCCTTATTCCCTATCAGTGAGAGAATGAAGACCTGAGTCTTGAGCCTGGCATTCAAGGCTTTCTACAATCTGATCCCAAACCACTTCTCCAGTCAGATCTTCTACTACTTTTCCACAAAGCCCTCCTTTCCACCTGAACACATCTATTCCTCACTGCCTCCCATTTCTGCATGTTTGCTTAAGCTGTTCTCAAAAAAGCCCACCTTGCTTCTCTACATTTGTCTGAATCTCATATTTCCTTCAAGGCCCAGCCCATGTTCCCCCTCCTTTGCCTTCAAAGATTCCTATTTCTCTGGTTTCACATAGCACTATGTTGTTGTTGGGCACTTAGCATATATGATTATACTCTATTGCTGCTTTTTTCTTTATGTATTTATGTCTTGTTTCCTCAACTAGATTATAAGCCCCTGAGGGCAGGGACCAGATCACGTATCTTTGGTGCCTGGTATGCTGTAAGCATTCTGTAAATGTTTGATAATGGTGATAATGACAAAGGGTGGTGTGTGTGTGTGTGTGTGTGTGTGTGTGTGTGTGTGTGTGTGTGTGTGTGTGTGTGTGTGTGTGTGTGTGTTTAGGGGGAAGGGAGGTTAGAGGCAGACAGAGAGAAAGACCTAGAGAGAGATGCACACGCAGAGACAGAGACAGAGAGAAAGATTAGGGAGACACACACACACAGAGACACACAGAGACAGAGTGAGGCAGAAACAGGTACAGAGAGACCAATAAACAGACTGACAGACGCAGAGAACGTGAGCTCTTTCCTTCCCTGAGGCACTACCCCTTAGCTCTGTTTTGTTTCAGCTCCTTTCTGGGCTGTGTGCAGGCCATAAGGGGTCTGTAAATCATCTGGCAGAAGCGATAGCCTGGCTTCCTCTGACCTTTCCTGGAATGTCCCCTGTTGGATGGAGCTCCGTGCTCTCCCTCTCAATGCAGGAGGGACTCTGGGATTTGTAGTTGAGAAAGCATGTCACACAGGGGACCGTAAATCTCTCTGCCTCGGGAGCCCCAGATCCTCTGGTTATTGGAACAATAAGGAGCTGCTGTGGACAACAGACGGGGCAGCCCATGGCTCGGGGCACAAGTCTGCTTCTCCCTGGCTCCGGGGGCGCAGATCCCACCCTGGGGCTGCGGACCTCTCCAGAAATATCCTCAGCCCCCACCTAGAATTTCACCTTTGGTCTGGCCTGGTGATGGCCTAGCCATTTCAGATGGGCCTCCCAGGAAGGTCGAGCCCTGAAAAGGGTAACCTTTGCCCTTCCCCTCTGAAATCCCTCCCGGGCTTGGGCCCTGCTGGGCATTCAGAAAGCACTTGTGGAATGAATAATAAGGTGGGATCCTAATTGAAATGCACTGTTGAAGCTTTGCATTTAAAGCCGCTGGGTGCTGAATTCTTTTTTTCCAACAAAGAATGTGTTGGCAAAGTGTTGTTCCACATCCCACAGCCACCTATGAACAGGGTCCCCAGAAGGCCACTGCGTACATGAAGCTCCGCTAATTTACTGACTAGGGCTTTTTTTTTTAAAGGACTGGGACTGTTTTGTTGGTTAAAGGTGGGGATAATAATTGCTTTATTGGAATACAGAGAGAAAGAGGGGTGTGTGTGTGTGTGTGTGTGTGCGTGTTGGTCTTTTTGGAGCTAAGAGGCATAGGGAGAAGAACACTGTTTTGAAATAAATGTGTCTGAGGCTCTAACTCCAGGCTTGTGACTTTGGGACATTCCTGGGCCTCCATTTTTTATCTGTAAAATGGGGATAAGAACCCTCATACTACCGGACCTCCCAGGGATGTTGGGAAGCAGGTGCTCTATTGAGATCATTGTATTGTAAAAATACACAGAAGAAAACAGAAAGAAGGGGACATAAATGGTGGGCTGATTTTCTTCCCTCCTGAGGTATTTAATGTACACTTTAAAACTCTGTTTAGTTCATGGTTACCTATCAGTGTCTCTTTATATATGTATTCATATAAATATATATGGTCCTATTTTTTGTTCTTTACGTATAATATATTCCTCTTTTTGTCCTTTATGTACATATTTATAGTTAGATATATATGTATATATATGTATTATATATATAAATATATACCTTTTTTTGTTCTTTAATAATACATATATCATATGTCCCTTTTTTGTTCTTTGTATGCTGAAATGTTCATATTTATTGATTAAACTTATTTCTGCATGTTATAATATTTCATATGTAAATATAACAGCTCCTTTTTATTCTTTATATACGTGAGACATATACCTCTTACTGATCTTTATACATAACATGATTCATATACTACATATATGCATATAGCATTCCTTTTTTTTGTTCTTTGTGTACTGAAATGTTCATGTTTGTTGATTAAGTTCATAATAGAAAAAGAACATGTAAATTAAAAGAAAAAAGGGAGGTGGAATGAGATCATTGGTAACCTTGGAGACAACAGTTTTAATTGAGTGGTATGGATAGACTTTGGATTGCAGGAGTTGAGAAGGGAGTGGAGAAGTAGGACACTGGAATTAACAAGTATAGATGGTGTTTTCTGTTAAAAGGAAGAGAGCTATCAGATGATGACTTGAGAGTATGATAGGATCAAATTAAGATTTTTTTTTTGGATGGGGGGGATCTAGAAGTGTTTTTGTCTTTGTTTTTTTTTTTAGATACTAGGATGAGGTTGAAACTCAAGGAACCCAAAGGGATAATTAGGTGCTAAGCCTCTAGAGCAGATGGGAGAAGATGCAAATCAAGGACACAAGTAGAGGGGTTGGCATTGGGAAAGAGAAGAGCTACCTCATCTTCTGAGGTTGGCACAAATGAGAAGAGAATGGGACTTAGCTTGGTGGAATTAGTGAAGGGAGGGAGTTTGAGACATAGTGACCTTAATCTTAATCTGTTCAGTGAAGTCTGAGGTGAAGCCCTCTACTGAGAGGGAGTGAGGAGGAGTGGTATAAGAAGCATGAGGAAAGAAGAGATACTGTGGAGAGCATCATTTGGACAAGAGTAAAATGGATCCTCAGTGAGAGTCCAGTTGAGATTGGATAGCAGCGATTTGTAGCAAAGCCCTTGGGTGGTCTGGCCTTTTTTCATCAGTGCTCTATAGCACTCCAGAATAAGGCAGATGGCAGGAGTCATCGTGGACTCCAGGCAAAGGAAGGAAGGGGCGTATCAGATCCAGTTAATATTTTGGTTGGTTTTACTAAACTGTATTTTTCTACTTTGTTACGAGGAATGGTTTGCTGGATAGGAGGCTTGGTCCTACGTGACTGGAAGGTTCAAAACTCAGCTTCTTCTGTGTGAGGCCTTTTTAGGTCTTCATCATTGCTAGTGCCTTCCCTTGAGATTACAGCCTCCCTTCCCCTCCCCTCATCTACTCCATGTATAGCTTTTATATAACTAGTTGTATACAATATCATTAGAATACAAGCCCCTTGAAGTCAGGGACTGCTTTTTACCTTTTCTGTATATCCCCATTGCTTAGCACAGTGAATGGTATACATAGTATGCACTTAATAAGTGTTTTGATCAATATAATCAAGATCAATAAATCATAATAATTGATCAATAAAAAAATCAATAAAGAGATCTTTTAAAAATTCATGAGAAAAATTTGTGAGGTAATAGATGGATAGCCTAGGGGTTACAATGGCACACCTGAGATATTAAAAGAACCCAGGTAAGACTCCTCCGTGGAAGATTTATACAAAGACATGGCCGAGAATTCTTTTGCATGACAACATCTGTAGTTAGGGATGTGCTCTTAAATGTTTAACGACTGAATGAATCTGGTTGGGGTGGGGTGAAGGGGAACACCCTCCACATGACACACTTTTGAATTTCATCTTCATTATTGACAATTTCTCCATCACTTTTTAAAGTCTAGGTGGTCAACAAAGCAATAAGTCAAGCCCTGATGTGTAGTATTTCCTGATTTCAAAGGTGTAAACTCTCCCACTGAAAGTCATAAGACTGGCTTCCTCCAGCATAATAACCTTGCTTGTAGGGGTTGTGCTTATCTGAGTCTTCTGAGGGAGTGCCCATGGTGACAAATCACAGATCTATTAAAATATGCAAATATCAAAGCTGACCTGGGGAGGTAAACCCAGTGGTTTCAAAGAAAAGTCATACATGGTAATAACAAGCTAGAGAAGTTGATAGAAGCAAAGACTAAATGTAGGGATACACATAACTTGTTGAATCAGATCATGGTGTTCAGGGTATTGAGATACTTGGGAAGATGACCAGTGCTTGTTAGGGAGATGGAGTGGTGTAGTGGAAAGAGTATTGGACTTGGAGTCAAGAGATCTGGGTCCCAGTCCCAACTCTGCCATTTAATAGCTCTGGAACCTTGGGAAAGTCAATTCATTTCTCTGGCCTTCAGTTTTGACATCTTTAAATGAAAGGCTCTAATTAAATGACCTCTAAGCACCCTTCCAGCTTGACAATTCCATAAATTCCCAGATTGCTATATACCCGAAATTCTCCCCTGAAGGAGGAAAGTCTTTTCTGGAAATGAAGTGAATTTACCTCCTCAAAGTTGGCCAAGCACATCCCTACAATGCCAGGTCATAAATCAAATTTCCAGAAGCTCAGACCACTGATACTTCCTTCCCCACTGGAGAAAAAAAACAGTGAAAAGTTCAGGCTTTCTCATGGGACTTGTGGGGAAATGCCTGATTTTCCTCTTGAGAGACCCACCCTGAGACCATATTACAGTTTAAATTGTCTAAATCCTACTTTATACATTCTCATTTCCTGTCCCCCCCTCTCTTTTCCTGTCTTCTCCCTCTCTCCCCCTCTCATTCTCTCCTTCCTCCTCAGTCCTCAGCAACAGTCATATTTGCGTGCTGTTAAAGCCAGGCTTTAGACTCCCATATTTCCACTTTGAGGGCAATTTTATAGGTATTTATGTTACATGTCCTGATCTCTTACTCTATGGAGCCCGATGCAGCCTTTCTGGGGTTTAGTCCCTGCGTCCTGCATTGACATTATCTGGTCACTGTGACATTGTTTTGAGAAAGAGGGAGAGAGAGAAAGATTTACCACTGGATAAAGTGTTACAGCTGCCATTGACTGCCACTAGCAAAACACTTGCCACATGCTGGAGGAAAGAGGCTGCTTCTCAGCTATTAAATAAATAGTGAATTTGAGGGCAAGTTGAAAAAAATAAAGATTTTTAAAATACCAAAGCATATTAACTAACTATATAACCTTATAGTTTAATATGATAATAAGCAGCTGTATTGTATTATGCAAATATATGTTAAGTTATTCACAAACTCTCATAATATTCCAATAAAAATTCTAGATATGACATTTAGAAAAAATGACATCATCTGATAATTGTTTTGCTCCATATTTCAGTAGCTACGATGGCCTTTTATCTGTGTCTTCTTTCACCTGACCTCCCTGCCTTCCTTCTGCCTCTGAGGAATAGATGAATCTCTTCCTTGCCAAGTCTCATACTGAATCTTTTCCCTTGATCTTAGTTCTTTCCACCTTCTTTGGGACACTGTACCATCGATCTTCTTCTTTCTTTTCCTCTTTCAGTATCTCCAGCACTTAACACAGTGCCTAGTTAGTTCATAGTAAGCACTCAATAAATTTCCTTCCTTCCTTCCTTCCTTCCTTCCTTCCTTCCTTCCTTCCTTCCTTCCTTCCTTCCTTCCTTCCTTCCTTCCATTTTTTTCTACCAACAAACATGCATAGATTTCCCCTGTCCTAAAGCATACCTTTCCTCCACCCAGCTACCTCTCCCTTTTATTGTTAAACTCTTAGGAGGATGATATATAGCCCATTTCCTTACTACTTACTCTTCAGTTTCTTACACTATGACTTACATGTCTGCCCTCTAGTGAACCTGCTAATCCACTCCCCCTTCCATTTCTTATCTCTCTGACTGTATACTCCTTGTGTATCTCTTCCCTTGACACCTATTTTCATTCTAGACCTTAAATGGAGGTGTCCTTCAAGTTGGTCCTTGGCTCCCATTGGCCTCCTCTCTCTGTTCTGTCCCTTGGTGATCTTATCCATTGACATAACTTCAGCTATTATCTCCGTGGAGCTAACTCCCAAATCCCCATCCTCGTCTCTTGACTGCCCCAGCTCCAGTTGAGATTTCTGGCCCTGACATTCACTTAGTAGAGGGGCCAGAGATAACTCATTTGACTTCTCTGAACCTAAGTTTCTTTATCTGTAAAATGGGGACAATGAGCTTGTGCTATCTATTTTACAGGGATGTTCTGAGAAAAATACTTTGAAAACCTTCAAGCTCTCTATAATGAGTTGTCATTATTGTTACTATTATTTTACTTAAGTTACTAATAATGAACAAGTCACTTAACACCTCATGGCCCAAGGCAGCTCTATTAAGACTTTTAAATTGTAGGCAAGATGCCAATTTGCATTGGAGGTGGGGAGAGTTTCTCTACCAGGGATTCCCTAAACCAGTGAAATCACAAATCTAGATAATAATAATGATAATTTCCAGATGCTTATCTCTACCTGGATATTTTTGCCATGACTTCATACTCAATCCATCCAAAATGGAATGCATCCTATTTTCCCTAAAAACTTGCTTCTCTTTCTGACTTGTTTTTGTTACTGGAACTACAGCTTTCCTAATCAATTGAGCTCCAGACCTTTGTGCCATTTTTGATTCTCCCCTTCTTCCTTCTTCCATATGAAATCAATATCAAAAGTCCTATGGATTCTACCTTTGAAATTCCTTATTAGTCTCTTTTGTCCTTTCTACTCCTACTGCAAGCAACCTAGTTTAAGTCCTCATTTCCTTTCGTTGGGATGCATTATTTCAGCTTCTTCATGTGTCTGGTCTCTTCTCCCACAAGTCTATCTTCTACTTTTGCCAGGTGGATCATTCTAATGCATATGGCTGGTTATGTTGTTTTGTTCAAAAATCTTCAATGGCTCCCCATTACCTATTGAATAAAGTCCAAACTCCTTATCCCAGCATGTACGGTCCTCTACAAGTTGGCTTCAGTCTTTCTATTTTCTCCTGTACTACTCCCTCCCATTTATTCTGTGCTCCAGTCAAATCAGATTACTTATCATTTCCTAAACATGCCCCATACTTTCTTGCATTCATTCCTTTGCCCTGAGATGCACCCTCCACTCCTCTCTTTTCCATCTTTGTTTTAAATATTCTACTCATCCTTCAACACTCATTAAGCTTTCTCTGATCAGCTTCCTCCCTCATTCATTTGCAAAGACATAAATTGTCTTTTTTCTCTTTTAGGTTCTCACAAGACTTTGTGCACTTTTTATGCTTAATTTAGTATAACAAGTATATCTGAGCAGAACTATATTTCCCAGAATGCTTGGGTCCAGACCAATGTTTATTTATTAGAGTTGCTTCTAGGATTTCATTGCCAATCAAGTCAGGTAATGCAAACACAGCTGGGGTTTGGGATGAAGAACTTTCCAGAAGTTTGGCAGTGAGGTGGTGCAGTATTGGGGCTAGAGTAATAGGCAGACTTGAATTCAAATCCTGCCTCAGAAATTGAGTGGCTATGTGACCTTGGGCAAGTCACTTAGTGTCTCCCAGACTCAGTTTCCTCATCTGTGAAATGGGGATAATAAATAACACCTACATCTCAGGGTTGTTGTGAGGATAAAATGAGATAATATTTATAAAGTGCTTCATCAAACTTTAAAGTCCTACATAAAGGCTAACTCTAAGAAGATAGTGTTTTAATAGAGGTTTCTGCCAAGGTCAGTGATCATGTGAAAAGATCTAAGGGGCATCAGAGAATACATTGGTGACGTCCAGAAACTCCGAGTGTGGCCTCAAGAAGCAAGGAAAGAAGACATTTGACCTTCACCAGAGCTGGGCAGATCAGCTGAGTGTTTCAGTTGTAGGTACAGCTACTCCATGGCTGAAGTCATCCACCTCACATTTTAGCTAGAAAATAATTTTACACCTGCTCTCTCAATTTGAAATGGTGAGTTTAGAGAGACTTGTTTCTCATGCTAATCAAAGGCAAGGGGATGAGACTATTCATTTGGGAATGTGTGTGTGATATTATCTACCAGTTGCTTTACCATTCATTTCAGTCTTGATAACGTTTTATTTTTTTTTAATGCTATTTTTTCTTTTGGCCTGGGCTTGTTAGTTTAGTGAACAACTTAATACCTAGATATCATTTGACCTTCAAAGTTTCTAGTTTCTGCTTGTAGGGGAAGGAGGAATATGGAGGTGAATTATTAGGAAAAGTCCCCACAGTTTGAGCTAAAGTCTATAGGAGTGAGACCTTCTCCCCCCAATCCCCAAGTGACATTTTATCCTAGTTTTTTTATATCATCTCTCCTATTAGACTATAGGAGGCTCCTTGAGGGCAGACATCATGTATTATTTTTCCTTATAGTCCCTTCAATGCTTGGGAGAGCGCTCAATAAGTGATGGTGAATGAATGAATGGTCTTTACAACTGCTGCAACAAATTATTTACTTAGCTGAGGTCTTTATAAAAGATTGACTGACTTTCTTATGGTCTGATACAGTGAATTAATTCTGTTCCATTGTGCTGCCTTTCAGATGAGCTGCAGTTCTATTGGAATAAGAGAAGGGGCTGTCAATCCATTTTGGAAGATTACTTTAACAACTTTAATTCTTTAACCACATCGCAGATTTATATAAGATTTGCAAAGTTTTTTTCTCACAACAATCTTGTGAGGTCTGCAGAGAAAGGATTGTTATTCCCATTTTACAAACAAGGAGAATGAGACTCAGTTCAACATCTATTGCCTTTATGCTATGGGGGCAGCTAGGTGGTACAGTGGATAGAGCACTGGCCTTGGAGTCAAGAGGACTTATCTTCATGAATTCAAATCTGGTCTTAGACACTTAACCAGCTGTGTGACCCTGGGCAAGTCATTTAACCCTGTTTGCCTCAGTTCCTCATCTGTAAAATGAGCTGGAGAAGGAATTGGCAAACCACTTCAGGATCTTTGCCAAGAAAACCCTCAAAGCGGTCAACAAAAAGTCGGACATGACTGAAACGATTCAACAACAATGATGCCATGTTCTTTCTAGAATGTTTTAATATATTAAGAGCCTGATAATTCAACTGAAAAAACTAGAAGGCAAACAATATGGTTTTTCCAAGCTGGCTTCTGGATCCTGGGGGTGGGGGTGGAATTCATTTGTTTGGCATCTGGTCTGGATTTCCATGAGGACTGATTGCCTGAGTACCTGAGCCTGCCATCTGAGTTGAGTCTGTGCCTTCCTTCTCGACTCTGGCCTGAGGAGGGAGCCAAAGGGTTTCTGCCTGCGGCTTTCCGGCAAATGGAATTCAGTAAACATTTATTAAGAAGGGGTACATGGTGTTAGAAGAAAAGACACTTTCCTTGTCATCAGAGAGTTTGCAGTCTAGTAGGGAGCTAAGATGAATCTGCAGATAAGCAGACACATAACAAGAGCCTGCTGGCTGATTTGTTGATTGATGACTGTTAAGTAGGAACTGTGTTCTCATCCCAGCTTTGCTATTTCTTACTAGTGTGACCTCCCAGGTTAGCTAACCTCAGGCTCCTTGTTTGTAAAATGAGAGTGTTGGACTATATGGTCTAGAACTAGTCTCTTTGACCCTAACTCCTAAGATCTTTTAATTACATTCTAAAGGGAAGGAGAAGGTAATAAGCATACATTGAACACCTCCCATGCGCCAGCACTGTGCTAAGCACTTTATACGTATCTTGTTTGATCCTTACAACTACCCTGTGAGATAGGTGCCGTTATCTTTATTTCACAATGAGGAAACTGAGGCAGACAGAAATGAAGTGACTTTACCAGGGTTACATAGCCAGTAAGTATCTGAGGCCACATTTGAGTTCAGGTCTTTTTGACTATCTATTGTGCCAATCACTTAGCTACTTTATAGCTAAAGTGTGTGTGTGTGTGTGACAGAGACAAAAGGAAGGGGAGAGGAGGAGACAGAGGATGAGAGAGAAGATGGGGAAAGAGAGAGAGAGAAATAGGGAGAGGAAGGGCAGACAGAGACAGAGGATAAGAGAGAAGATGGGGAAAGTAAGAGAGAAATGTAAAACAGAATGCTAGAGGAACTTGGGAACTAGTCCCTCGAGAAGTTTTTCCCAATGAAGAAATCCAGTTGGATTTGATCAGTTGTCCCAGAACACAATGTTATCAGTTTTTTCAGCTGTGTTAAATTTTTTTAGACAAAGGTCTTTCTTTCCCTTTAGTGATCTTTCCCCGCTTAATCAGAGATTTTATTTTTATTTTACTATTTTATCATTTTAACTTTTTACTACATTTTGCCTTTTTCCATTTGGTCATTTTATTGAAGTACATATTAACCAAATTATTTTATTATTCTTACCATCTACTTCCTCCATATTTCCTCTCAGTCTTGCATTGATATTTCATCCGGGCATGGAAATAACTCTCAATTCTTGAAGGCTATGTCAGCCAGAGGTGCTCTAGGAGCTCTGGCAGGTTCTTCCAAGCTGGAAGGGCTTTGAGGATGGGCCTGGTAACAGACTTTTATCAGAAGCTTCAGTTTTGCTAAATTTGGAAAGACTCATCGTCCTAAGTTTGGTGACTGCGCAATTTAATGGTTTGGCTATGGCAGCTGGCAAAACCATGTACCTCACAGAATCATAAAATTATAGCTGTGGTCCACCTCAAAGGCCACTGAATTCAACCCCCTCGCAATGGAAATTGAAGCTCAGAGAGATTTAATGATTTCCCCAAGGTCAGATAGGTAGTAAGTATCAAAAGTGTCCTCTGACTCCAAATCCAGTCTTTTCCCACTTCCTCAGGGGTTATAATCTACCTCTTTTCCTTTGGTAATGTCCACACCATGGGTTAATTTGACTACAGACACATATATTTATTTTACGATTGTTATTCAGAGTTTCTTCACAGCAGAGGAAACCTATACTAGTGAAATGAGTCTCGCCCCAATCCCCATCCTTATTTTACATATAGAAGTGGTCTTGTGTAGTACTCCAAGGTAGCCTTGGAGTCAGGCAGACCTAGATACCAGTTTCTCCTCTGGTCTGTACTGACTGCCAGGTAACTTCTCTGTGCCACCATAGAATTCTCCATTACTGATCTGCATTGGTAGGAGGTATTTTCTCACCAAGAAGTTCCTTAGAAGGCATTTCTTCACCAAGAGTTCACCAGAAATCAGAGGTATGGAACACCTGGTCATCTCTTCCCTCATCAACTCTTATTATTTTAAATAAGGAATAGGAAATACAAATATAAAGGGGACAGCCTGGTGCATAGCTTGTTCTCTAAACAAAGGAAGCTAGATGCCTTTTTCCCTCAGTTAATTCTACTGAGGTCCTTTTTAGCATTCCCAAGTGGCTCTCTTACTCTAGTTCCAAATGATTCCTTTGACCTAACCAAAGAGGTAGCTTGGCAGCTTGGTGGCGCAGTGGAAAGAATGCTGGACCGGGAGTCAGGAAGACTCATTTTACTGAGTTCAAATCTGGCATCAGATACTTATTAGCCATGTGACCCTAAGCAAGTCACTTAACCCTGTTGGCCTCAGTTTCCTCATCTGTAATGTAAGTTGGAGAAGGAAATGGTAAATCACACCAGTATCTTTAAAAAAAAACCAAACCAACCCAAGTAGGGTCATGAAGAATCAAATATGAGTGAAGAGTTGGACACAACTGAAAAATGGCCAAACAACAGCTTAAGGTACCCCTTTTAAGAGCTTGATAACCCAATAACAAAATCACTATTTCTGGTAACCCAGTAGAATTATAGTAATAAATGTTTAATGACCCATCGTCTGAAAAACAGACAAGACCCACTTTTAAGTTTATTATTCATTATTAACATTTTCTCTATCATTTTCTTAAGTCTAAACAATCAAAATAATAAATTAAGCCATGAGTTGTAGCCTCTGATGATTTTTAAGGTGTAGATGCTCACTCTGAAAGAGCCCATTGGACCTAGCTCCAGCACCCCTGTGGTTATAGGTTAAAACCTGCCCTCCTTTCCTTGGGACCAAAGGTAGTTCAGGGTAGCTATTCAGTAATGCCATTTTACCTAGGACCATCAGTCAAGTCAATTAGCATTTATTAAACATATAATACAAACTAGGTATTATGTTGTACATTTGGGATATGAAGGAAGGCCAAAAAATGCCCACAGTCTTTGCTTTCAGGGACCTCACAATCTAATAGAGGAGACAATACACAAACAATTATGTACAAACAAGTTATATACAGGATACACTGGACATAAATTCAGAGGGAAGGTACTAAGGTTCAGGAGGCTTCTTGTAGAAGGCAGGACTTTAGCTGAGACATGAAGGAAATCAAGGAAGCCATGAGGCAGAAATGAGAAGGGTGAGAGTTCCAGTAAGGGGACATCTTCAAGGTAGAGGGTAAAATCCATGATCTTTAGCCTCTGTAACTAATAAACATTGATGAAACTACATACTCAGCCTAAACGGTGAACTTTGAACTTCAGAAGGCTTTTGATGGGAAGTCATACTCAAGATTCCCTCCCAGCCCAATCCCTTTATAGATTTACTATTAAACAATAACTGGGTAGGTGTCTGGATCATATAAACAACAAGATGGAGGATTAGACATTTTCTCCAATTCCCATGAGGTTTTAAACTTCTCCCAAACGTAAATTATGTGCCAAAGGATAAAGCAGCTTCAGCTATATCCATAGTCTAGGACACCCAGAATCCAAAATAAGACAACCCAAGAACTGATGTTCATTGACACCAAGCTCACTTGGTACTCTTTCCCCATTTTCCATGCTAATAGGAGCAAGGTTGCACTAGCAAACCAGAGGACATGATGCAGGCTTATATCAAAACCTACTCCTATTCTCCAGTCTCCCCTCCCTCCTTCCAGAGCTGTGGAGACCCTGACTCCACATTGTGCAATTTTGCCAGCCTGGACAGCCAGCTTGGCCACAGTTTTCAGGGGCCAAAGGCCTGCTGGGGGCTGCAACCTGGAAACAACAATGCTGCAAAGTTCTGAACTGCTGACACTGGGCTAGAGAACAGAGGAACAGAGAAAGTGGGATAGGTTATCAGAACAAGACACTGTGCATGTAAGAAGCTGTGCAGCATTCTATCAACCATGAGGGGAAAAAGCACAGTATCAGCTGGGATCAGTTCTGACCACCCAAAAGTCAGTTGGGGACAAGACCCAGGCTGCTGAACCATAAATTGCCCAGAGTGCAAGGAAGCTGAGACACTTTGAAATCTAGCACCCATGGAAACCATATTCAGAGGAGAGGGTATCAGGAAGTGAGTGATAAGGAAAATAAGAGGGGGAAAAAGAAAGTGTCACAGATTTCAGGAAGAAGAAAACTCAAAGACCTTGAACATAAAAAGGTAAATCAACAGGAAAAATACTAACAATAGAATGAAATATGGCCTCCAGATCAAGTTGAGACATGCATGAATAAATATGTTAAAAAAAAAAAAAAAAAGGAAAATGATCTAACCCTTGAGACAGAATACCTGGTGGAATTTAAGGAGAATATGGAACCACAACATTATTCCGGAATGGTTTGAAAGTGAAATGAGAATTATCGGAGTAGAATTTATGTCCTGCACAGAAAAGTAATAATAATAGTAAACAATAGAAAAAATTGAATATGCAAAACTGAAATCTCACCAAAGAAACAAGAAGAAAACAAGCAAAAACAAATTTTCATTTAGAAAGAAGTCTCTTACTGATCTCTCTGTTGTCACTCCTTCTAAAGTTCTACTGTGAATGTTTGAGAGGCAAATAATCTCTTCAGTTCTAGTTTTTTTTTTAAATGGTTCAAATTCTTTGTATTGGAATAATGTAGCACTATTCTCTACCTGGGCAGTTAGTTTGTGCAGTGGATAGAGCACCAGACCTGGAGTCAGGAGTATCTGAGTTCAAATCTGGCTTCAGACATTTACTAGCTGTATGACCCTGGGCAAGTCATTTAATCCAGTTTGCCTCAGTTTCTTCATCTGTAAAAGTGATTGGAGAAGGAAATGGCAATTCATTGCAGTGTGTTTGCCAAGAAAACCCCAGATGGGGTCACAGAGAGTTGGAGATGATGAGATGACTGAACAACAGCAGTTTCCCACCCACTAGAAAAAGGAGGGAGAATGGAATAATGTGTTCTGAAGAGCAGAGGAGCTCAGAAAGCAGCCCAGGGTGACTTACCCTACAAATTTGAACTTAAGCATATATGAAAAAAGATGGATGTTCAATAATAAAAAAGATTAGAAACGTTTTAGAAAGAAAACCAGAATTGAAGAGACTATTTGCCTCTCAGACACTGTAAACAACAGAATTTCAAAAAGACTGAATAAGTGCAGTGGGCAACAGAGTGACAACAGAGAACCCAATGAGAGGCTTCTTTCTAAATGTACAAAAGGAGATAGGGGTGAAGACAGAAATCTGGTAGAGGTAACAATGGCGAGGTGGACAAGGGGGTTATGGATAGAACCTGGCAACACCCTACCTGAGGGCATCAGGGGGTGAGGGGAAGAGAGCCAGTTGGAATAGGACCACTTTAAAAAAATATTGAAGTAAAATAATTGAAGAAACAAAATATTGTATTTACAGCAGAAGAGGGAACTTGAAACAGAAAAGCTTCTGCACAGACAGCATTAATGCATCTAGGTTAAGAAGGGAAGTGGTTGAATGGGAGACAATCTTTTTATCAAATTTCTTTGACAAAGATTTGGTACCCAAGATAGAGATGCAATTATTTATACATATATATACATGTATGTAGATGTGTGTATGCATGTGTATTTATATAAGACTAATAGCCATTCACCTTAAGATAAATGGTCAAAGGATATGAATAATTCTCAAAAGAACAGCAAAGTATTCAGAACAACATGAAAAAGTGCTCCAAATCAAAACAACCCTGAGGTTTTATCTTATACCCTGCAAATTGGTAAAACGACCAAACGATGGCCCACAGTCAATGTTGAAGGGATTGTGGAAAGATAGGCACATTAATACATTGTTGGTGGAGCTGTCAAGTGGTACAACCATTTTAGAAAGCAATTTGAAATTATGCAAATAAAGTGAATAAAAACGTTCATCCCTTTTGAACTAGAGATGTCATAGTTTTACACCCCAAGAAGTCATTGATAAGAAAAAAGCCCTCATATACTCTAAAATATTTATAGCAGCACATTTTGTGATAGCTAAAATTGGAAACAAAGCTCATGTCCATCTTTTGGGGAATGCTTACACAAACTGTGGTACTTAAATATAACTAGATCTTATTGTGCTGTAAGAAATGATGTGTGTGATAAATAGAGAGAGAAAAGCATGGAAAGGTCTACATGAACTGATGCGGAGTGAAGTAAGCAGACCCAAGAAAACAATGTGCATAGTAACTGCAACAATGTAAATAAAAAGAACAACGACCCCCCCCTCCAAAAAAAAAATCAAGGTAAATGTAACAAAATTATGAAGATCAAATGGGACTTGAGGGGCAGCTAGGAGGCACAGTGGATAGAGCACTCACTGGCCTGGGAGTCAGAAGAACCTAGGTTCAAATCTGGCCTCACACACTTGACACTAGCTGTGTGACCCTGGGCAAGTCACTTAACCTTGATTGCTTTGCGCCACCTCCCCCCAAAAAAGGACTTGAATAAAGAGATACAAGAAGATACCCAACCTACCCCTTTGTGGAGAGGGGAGGTCCACAGGTGTTTCACATTGCACGTGTTTAGCCTAGGGCTAAACACAATTCTCTAGACACTGTCTGACTAAAATACAGAGCAACTATCTCTTACTTTCCTCTGGAATCCACAACTCCCTTAATGCAGTCCAAAATCACATTCACTTTTTGGGCTGCCCTATCACACTGCTGACTCATGCTGACACTACAATCCACTAAAACCCAGAGATCTTTTTCAGACAAACTGCTCTCTAAACCTTCCTTTCCCATTCTGTCCCTGGGTATTTGAATTTTTGAAATGAATGCAAGACTTGACATTTATACCCAGTGAATTTTATCTCATTGATTCATCCTGATGTTCTAGACTAGCCCAAAGTCAAATGCACAGCCTGGGGGCTGCATGTGGCCAACAACACCCCTGAGTGGTTCCAAACCAGATTCAAATGCATTTGGGAAATATTTAACAAAATAAATAGAAAAGCAACATAGAAAATGTTAAGATGTGGTTTTTCCAAGTCAATATATGCCCCACTCCTATCCTTATGTATAGTTTAATGGCCTCAATTCTATTTGAATTTGACATTTCTGATAGCCTGTTAAGACCTTTTTGGAAACTGATTCTAATAATAGCTAACATTACATGAGGCAGTAGATTATACAAAGTTTACAAAATACTTTCCTTACAACACCTGTATGAAGAAGGTGGTGCGCTTTCATTGATCAGGAAATGGAGAGTTGTCGAGGTTGGGGTGGGCAACCCGGGGCCTTGAGGTCACACATGGTGTTTTAAGTCCTTAAGTGCAGCCTTTTGACTGAATCCAAATTTTACAGAACAAATCCTAATCTTGGTCTTTTAGTGAGGCTGCAGGTTCCCCACCTCTGGGCTTAGGAGAATTGTCCAAGCTTCTATAATCAGTAAATAGCAGAGTTAGACCTTGATGTTGAAATGGGCATCCATTTCAAGTGCTATTCTCTTTCCCCTAACCTTAACTCTAGATAATCAACTGATCCTCCCCCTGTCAAAGCAGAGCTTTATCTTGGATTTTCCTAATATTTAGTGTTTCCTAAGTCCCCTCTTTCATTTAGGAAGTTAAGGGATAGTTTATAAAATTCCAGATCTCAGAGTTGGAGCCGCAGAGACCATCTAGTTCAACTTGTCCTAAAACAGGCATCCTGGACCATCGCCAGGAGTCTTGACCTTTGTTTTCCACTGGACTCTGATGACTGGAGAAGAGAGCAAGGCTGAGGACTTTGCACAGCTCTGCCTCACTCAAATCCAATTTATGCTCAAGTCAAGACTTCACACTCATTATGTCACTGGTCCTCCTTGAGAGCAAAGGACGAACAGTAATGACAGTAGAAACAAGAATCTTTTCTTTGATATCTAGAATTTGTTGAAAGGCTTTAAATAGAGGGAATTCTATACTTACAGTGCAACTCATTCTACTTCTGGACAACTCGTGTTATTAAGAAGTGTTTTCTTACATTGAACCAAAAATCTGACTGCAATGTTTACTTGGCTTTAGTATTGTCCCCTGGGGCCAAGCAGAACAAAATTAATCCTTCTACCATGTGGCAACTGACAGCTCTCATTCCCTCTCTCCCTCATGTCTTTTTTCCCCCTCCAGTCTAAACGTCCATGGTTTCCTAAATTGATGCTCACATGGTATGGTTTCATTGCCCAGCTCCAATTTGTCCTTTGCCTTTCTGAAATGGGACGTCTAGGAATAAACACAATATTCGAGATGTATACCAGTCATCTTTTAAATATGGTCTAGAACAAGGACCCCTTCAGTAGTTTGGTAAAGCCCACTGATTGCTCAGAATAATGCTTGCAAATAATTGAAAGAAATGATACATATCAGTTAGAAGTCATTGAAAATAAAGATACTTTTTTTTTCCACATCCAAATTTTTCACTATCCAAATTCACAGACTTCTTGAATTCTATCCATGGTTAAAAACTGTGGTCTAGATTCTAGGGGATTTGTTCTGTGAAGTCTGGATTCAATCAAAGGGCTGCACTGAGGACCTAGAGGACCACATGTGGCCTTGAGGATTCAGGTTCCCCATCCCTGGTCTAGAATTTTGCCAGACTAAATTGACTAAGGTTGGGATCATTCTCAACCAGGCCTTTATTTCTTTATGGTTTTCCCACTTTGCAAATGACAGAGCTCCAATTTTTTTTTTCAACAAATGGGGTCTGACCAGAATTCCAAAACCCGTAAAGAAAAGGGAATCTGTTATACTCTATGACTATGAGCTCCTGCTACCCACCCAGAAGTTGCTTGTCTGCTGGGATCCAATCCAAGAATAACTCTTCAACTCTTTGACCTTATTTCCCTAAGTTTAAATAGGTGGCTATCATGGGTACACTATATATTCCAAAGCCACCTGACCAACTTATAGGTAGAGCCCTTAACTCCAGGTGTTTTCTGAGGGGTAGTATTTGTATCAACTCAGCTTCTTATCTAGACCTTCTTTCTGCTTACTTCTCCTAAGTACTCTCCTTTTTGGGAAAACCCTGCCCCAGCCAACAAGTGACATTAACCACCACTCTGACCCTGATTATGATTCACTTTTTTGGGTTGATTCTCACCTAATTCTTCTTCTCCATCATAGACCATTAGTCATAGACCCCACACCTGGCTGACTCTGCCCTTGGCTCTTTCCTTCCTCGGGGCTGTACCAGGAAGCTCATCCATTTCCCTATGACAAGGAACTGGACTACTGTATGACATGTTAGTCCAGATAAGTGAAACTGGTCCATCCATTAAGAATTCAGTAATTGGTATCATGTAACCCCAAGCCTCCAAAGGCAAATGGATTCATTTTCTTTGACCCTATGGGTGTTTTTAGATACATTTCCCAGTGTTGAAAAATCTTGTGCTAGAATGGGGCAGGATGGGAAGCAGATGCTGAGATCCTGAACTTCTCACCTTCCTCTCAGCCTCTAACATCATTTGCTTCTTAGAGACTTGACTATTAGATAATGAATTACCATTCAAGCACCACTTCTGAGATATAAAATTCCATGACCTTGGGGAAGTCACTTAACTCTTTAGTACCCTAGGAAACCTTAAGACTCTAAGCTACGTAATAGTTGTTGATCTACCTGCATTGATAGGAATTTTCTATATTACTGATTTTACTTCAGTTTTTGTTCATGCAGATGTATCACGTTTCTCTGAATTTATCATTTTTTCCTGCACAATACTATTTCGTTCCATTCAAATGCCACAAGTTGTTCAGCTGTTCCCTAATCAATGGGTTCCATTTTGTTTCCAGTGTTTTGTGACCATACACCAAAAAATACTGCTGTGAATATTTTGGTACACACAGAACCTTGCTTTCTGTCGTTAGCCATCTGGGAACATATGTACCCAGAAGTGGGATCTCTGAATCAAAGGACTTGAACAATATAGTGACTTTTCTAGCATAATTATTGAGGCTCCTTTTTATAATTATCTCTGGAAGGGAAAGTTACTAAAAGTATGGGAAAAATAATGGATAAGACTATTAATTTTGAATCAGACTTATGAAGAATTTCTTGGTGAGGAAATTCACCCTGCCAAACAGATGTAGTCCTCAAGAGTTCCCAGAGTTTTGAGAAATGGAGTGATTTGCCCAAGGTCCAAGGACTGACCCAACTAGTCTAGGAGGCCTGGTAGGACTTAAACCCAGGCTGTCTTTTAAATGTTTACTATACCTGGGTGATGTAGTAGATAGAACAATGGGCCTACAGTCAGGAAGACCTGAGTTCAGACATATGTGTGGCCTTGGGCAAGTTATTTAACCTCTGTTTGCCTCAGTTTCCTGAACCGTAAAATGGAAATAATAACAGCACCTACCTTTCAGAGTCGTCGTGAGGATCAAGTGAGATATTTGTAAAGCCCTGAGCACCATGCCTGAAATGTCATGGGTGCCATATAATGCTAGCTATTAATATTACTGCTTTTTTATTATTTATTATTCTTATTGCACCCTGGTTATCACCCACTCCCTCCTCCACAAAGTGAAAGAGGGGGCCTATCATCAATGCCTGCTTTCTTATCTTTATAAAATATTCATAATAATGTACACACAAATCAAGTGCATCCTTTATGAAAATATAAGAAGTCTAATGGCAGCCATCTCTAGGGTGGGGAGGGAGAAAAAACGAAGAAATCAATTCATAGGATAATTTTGTTGTATATTTGAAAGGTACAGCAAGTTATGATTAGTAGATTTGCAGTTTAGTGTACAATCATCTTTTTCATTGTACCATGTTGTGGAAATGCTTATTTTATTCCGTGAATATGTAATATATAAAAAAAGGGAAAAAAAGAAGGGTATAGGTGAGTTTTCCTCCCTTCCTCCATCCCCCCCAACACTGGATCTTTCTATCTTGCTAAGGTTGAAAATATAGCAGCCTCTCACAGACCTTATCCCACTGCTGCTCAGCCTGGAAATTCTGACCTGTTCTGTTGCCCACCCAGTCCAGCTCAGTCTTCCAGAAGCAGCCTGATGGTAACCATGCTTAGGGACTCACCATACTGGTGCTAGACTTAGAGCAGATACCCAATTGGCATTAAGCCCTACTGCAGCTCAGAACTCCTCATGTCAAGCAACCTGCCTGCCAGATTCAGCCCTTTTGGTAGGGGAGATCGCAGGCATGTACCAGGCTGCCCCACCCAGTAACAAGTGAGTTTTTATAACAATTTTTTTACAACCAACTATATCTTTATAGTTATACAATTAACTGGACGGTACAAAGAAGACGTGCTCCTGCTGCTATTTGTTTGCAAAAAATATATTTGACTCAAGAGAGCAAAGTGTAGCTTCATAAGCTCTCATCCAACAAGGAGTCCCCCTATACATTATCAAGATCATATAAATTTCCTTGATAAATGTAACCACAGGAAGAACTTTGGTCAATGACTCTTCTGATGATCCCTGTCAAGAAAGGATTAAGACATGGAGATATGTTTGTCAAGCGTGTTTGTTCTGTCATGGAGAGTGGAAGCATGGGATGCCATCATGGAGGCCCAGGTCTGTCCAGCTGTTTGAGGGCTAGACTCAATGACCGCTGAAGTGTCTTTTACCTCAGTCCAGGATTCTAGGTCTTTCGTAATCCAGCTCCAGAAATTAGGGCAAGCAGTAAGTCTGATGACAGAATCAGTTCTATTTCCAAGTAGTATGAAACAGGGGCGTGTCTTAGCCTTACTCTGTTTAAATTTATATTTAAGTGTCTTGTTATACTAATACTAATAATAGTTGCTATTTTTATAGCATTGACTATGTGCCAGTCATTGTGCTAAGCACTTTACAAACGTTATCTCAACCACCTTGGAAGGCAGATGCTATTATTATCCTCCCCATTTTACAGATGAGAAACTGAGACAAGCAGAGATTAAGTGACTTGCCCAGGGTCACATAACTAATAAATGTTGAGGTCAGATTTGAACTCCTGACCAAGACCTGTTTTCTGTCTACTGTGCCACCTAGCTGCTCCCCTCAATCTCTCTTAGTGCCAGCACCTTCCCTCTGTTGATTATTTCCTCTTTATTGTGTATATAACTTGTTTATACACAGTCCTCTCCCCCATTTGACTGTGAGCTGCTTGAGGCCAGAGATTGTCTTGTGCCCCAGTGCTTAGCCCAAGATGGCCTTAATAAATGTTTACTGACTGAGTGACTGAAAGGCTTGACCACTTCATAGAGTTGCTTTTGCATGAAATCTATCTAAGATCTCTCCCACCTCTACCCAATCAGGATTTACCCCAGGTTAAGAACCTCTTCTCTGCAGTCCAGCCAAACTAATCTTGCAATTCCTCATATATGCCCTTTCTTCTTACTCTGCTGTAGCTTTTTGCAGATCAGTCTAACTAACCATCTGATGCGTCCATTTTGAATTTTCTCCCTTGGGCCAAGACACCTGAGCACTTTGCACAGGTGTTTCCCATCTTCCCCTCACCTCTTTTACCGAAGTGTTCTGAGGAGAGACAACCTGTCTTCATCCCAGAAAGGTCTGAGGATCAGGTCCTATGCATACCTTTTTCATGAATTAACTAACAGCAGACATTCTTAGAGTATTTGAACTAGTGAATTTCCCAAGTAGTTCATGTCCCTTGTGAAACACAGATCTCCTTCTCTAACATCTGCTCATTTTTATACACCTTCTCATCAGGCTGAAACTCTCTATTTCTTTTTTCATTGCTATTGTGAAATTTAAAGCTATAGATAATTGCAAGAGAAAAAAAGCCCCCAGTACAAATTTTAATAATTGATGAAGAAAACCATTCCATGTAATATAATACATCATTTGGTATATGGTGCTTCCTAATTTTCAGTCTTACGAATAAGTCAAAGAACAGTGATAATATTGGTTCGAAAACTCATTTGAAATAAATAGGTAAAGGTTTTACTTTTTTTCCCCACTTTTTAAATTACATTTTTTGCTAGGTTTTGTAGTTATGTGATTTAGAGCTGGAAGAAGTCTTAGGTATAATCTAATCCAATGGTCTTTACTGGAGGTTCACGATTCCTCAGTGGGTATATGGGATGGATTTCAGAGAGCCTGTGAATTTGGATGGGGAAAAAATCACAACTTTACTTTCACTAACTTTTGGTTTTCTTTGTAATCCTATGTATTTCATTTCATGCATTGCAAAACATTATTTTGAGAAGTGGAATTTAGACTCTACCAGCTTGTCAAAGAGGTCTAAGATACAAAAAAGGTTCAGAATCCCTGTTCTGCTAATACCAGCCTATCATTTTACAGATGAGAAAAATTAGGCTTAACCAGATGAAGTGATTTTATCACTGAAGCAATAATTAGAAAAATCAGGTTATTAACTCAAATTTTCTGATTCAGAAACACCACTCTTTATACCACTAGTTTTTTGGGTTTTTTTAAGTTAATTTTCTTTCTTTATGTGACTTCGAAAATTGCTCAACTCCTTTTTGGAAGTGGTTAGGGATTTAAATCACTCTTCTTATCTGTGATATGAAACTTGATAGACAACTTGATGTTGTCTAAGCCCCTTTCAGCTCTGATATTCTCTAACTACAGAATCATAAGTAAATGAAATGATTTATTAAAACATTTTGGATATGAAACAGCATACACAGAGAGAGCATCTGGGTGGATTTTCTTTTTTTTAAGAGTTCAGTTCAGAACAGGAAGAAAACTGATTCTCTCTCCCTTCCCCCTCCCCCCAATCTTTCTAATAAGGTTTCTTTTTCCTGGTGTGTTTGCTTTATGGCTTCTACAGATCTATCCCTAGCCTTGGTCCCAGCAGGAGAGCGAGTGGAGTTTAATTACATTCCACCTATAGGGAACATCCTAGGAATTAAGCTTTGAAAAACAACGTGTGCAGTTTTTAAAAAATCCAATTAAGCCAGTGAAAACCAGGCATTGCCTTTTCTGTCCTAGAGACATCATCTAAATATTTAAATTTGAAAGAAAGACATTTAAACACTTTGATTTGATAAACTCTCCATACTGCAATTCATAAGGGAAAACCCAAGCCATCTTACCATGCTGGACAAAGGGAGATGTTTTTATATACAGTGCACATAACTCAATTCTGTGATGTAATGCCGGTCCACAGGCTAGGGGAAAGTAGATTTACCCTCAAGATAACACCAGAAATAGAAATTCTGGCCCTAGAAATAAAAATTTCAAAAAGGTCCCCGTGTCCTCCACTAGCTTCACTCCAACCCAACTTCTGTGATTATGGTATTCCTAATGGTTGCTTTATTTATCTACTTTGAGAACAGAAGTATCAACACAGGTGTAGTCTATTGGTTTGTTGATGGACCATCAGTAAATATTTAGAGGGCTCACATATGGAAGAGGGATCAGAGCACTTGGCTTTAGAAGGCAGAACTAGGAATGATGCATTGATAAAGGTTAAATGGGAGGCAGATTTTAGCTCAAAAGAAAGGAAAAAAACTTTCTAACAATCAGGTCTGTCCAGCGATGGAAAGGGATGCTTTGAGAAATAATATGCTCTCTCTCTCCTGGAAGTATTTAAGCAATAGCTGGATGGTGATTTGTCAAGGATACTATGGAAGAGATGCCTGCATTTGATGGAAGGTTGGAAAGAAGGTCCCTTTCACTCATAGGTTTTTGTGAGTGAGTGACTAAATTAGCTGTGTGACCCCAGGCAAAAGACTTAATTTCTTTGGGCCTTAGTTCCTCCATCTATAAAACTAGGGGATTGCGTTGGAGTAAGTGATCTTTAAAATCCTCACAGGATACTTGAGTCTAAGATGGGTATTTATAGTTTAATTGAAAAGAATGCCTTAATCCAAAGAAACTAAACCAACATGAAATATTTTATGTGTCAATGAAGGGGTCATTACAGAGTTTTAATTGGGAAGTGATGGAGGTGATCACTTTTGGGGACATGAGATTAGACTAGATGATTAGGCTGGTTTAAATGAATCTGATTCTATGAGATGTTTGAAGAAATGGGGGCCTTTTCAGTATTATCCATATCATACTACTTAGGTGGCATCTGTTTTACTAAAGTGTGAAACAGGTGACCCAAATTAAGGGTGTCAGACTTTCAGTGGCTCATTTGCAGTTTGAAAAGGCTTTTGGGTGGTCCATTTGCATAAAAAGTGTTAGAAACCCTTTACCAGATTCAATAGGTTTGCCCCTGGGCGTGAATTGCCTGGATGCCTTTTCTCTGCCCTTTCATTTAAAGGGACAAAAGAGAGAAAGTAAGAATTTAAGAATGGGTAACCAGACCTGGAGAGTCAGTTGAGAAGAGACCCAATTATGGAGGAAGAACTGAGCTCTTGTGGATGTCCTAAACCCTTGAATACTTGCTTACACCCTTTGTAAAGTTGAGAGGTGATGGGGAAGGGGATTCCTTTCTTCATTCAGTGAGTAGCAGCACGAAGACATCATAGAAGACATCCAAAGCCCTTCAGTATGGAGGTGTGAATTGCCCCTCACCAGAGTGTTCCCATGCACGGTGTTCATGCCTGACTTTTATATTTGCTCAGTCTCCACTGATAATATTTCTATTTGTGGGAGAGTATGCCCTAGATCGGTGGGGGAATGATCTAAATCCTCTTACTATGCTATCACAGTAAATGCCTTTGCCCTAGGCTAATTGTTTCCTCTGTCTGATCATTGAAAGGTAGACACATCCATGGGGGCTTGTGAGCTAGAGTGTTAATTAAGAGTGGATCCACAGAGTACTTTGAAGAGGGGTTCCAGTGTACCTGTGAATACATGTTGGGGGAGATAGCTCCAAAGCACACTATACTTTTGTTTATTCTTTGTTTCTAATCCACAAATGGTTATTCCTTTGTTTCTACTGCCAATAATAATAGTGCCATATGCGTGTTTTTAATAACCCTTTGATGTTCTAGGGGTCTTAGGTGAGGGCAGTACAGGAGTTACATAAACAAGTCATTAGGTTAAGAATAGAAAGGTGGGCCAGGTTCACAAAGAGAAGAACACCCTATCTCACCTGTGGAGTTGTTTCCAATGTTTATTTTTTAATTTTCACTTCTCTAGATGGATGTGAACCTACCCTGTCAGCATATTTGCTTAGTAGAGCGTATTCCCTGTAGATGCCCAGATTTTAAATGTAAAATACTTTGAGATGCCACATGAAAGGCATCAAATGCGGGCTGATTGTTGTGGGTCCTTCCCTGGAGTGGTATCTCTTGGCATCTCACCTCTTGCTTTGCTCCAACACAGAGCACTGGCCTGCAGGGACTCTTGGAGGGTCTCAGAGCAAAAACAGAATCGGATTCAAAGCTTTATACTTGATTAAGCTAAACACCCCCAGAGTCAACACTTCCTTTCTGGGACTTGCTGTGGGAATCATTTTATGCTGTTCAAGCTTTCGATGGTAGTCCAGAGGGTTCTTAAGAGGCTGAGATATGCATGGGGGCAGGGAGGAAATCCTTTCCTTACGGGGTACCAGACCAGAGAGGTGAAGGGGAAAGAGGGGAACAGATAGAAGAATGGGGGCTGGGAATAATAGGTAAAGGAAATGAGAAAGGAAAGTGGGGGAAGGGAGAAAGTAAAAAAAAAACAAAAACTAAAGAAGACACGGCAGAATTATAGAGGAAGAGAGCAGAGGGGAAAAAAGAAGAAATAAGGAGAACCCTGTTTAGGCTCCTGGATGGCGATTATTCTGAGACTGTTAAATGACGTCAATGTAGCTTCCTGGGCATGAGTGCAGAGAGCAGGAACTAGGAACAATATAGAGCCAGAGGGCATTTGGGTTCATCATACTCCATAGGGCTTGGTCTCTAATTTCCCAAGTAGTACATGGAAGAAGGTAGGAGATAGAGGCGAATCAGAAACTACCCTTTCTGAACATATCAACGTCATGCTCATTTCCCCTTGAAACTGAGAAGTCTTAGATCAGTGTGAAAGGTGTGACAGTACTGGCTTTGACACTTATTAGCTGTATGACTAAATTATCTGAGCCTCTGCTTCCTCATCTGTAAAATGGGGACAAGGATACCTGTAGTCTCTACCTCACAGGATTGTGAAGATCATAGACGAAGATCCAGAAGGGCCCTTACAGGCCATCTATTCCAGCACCTTCGTTTATAGAGGAGGAAACTGAGATAAGAAAGGGCTTTATAAACTTTAAAGATGCTAAGCATCAGAACTATTGCTTTCTTTATTGACTAGATTTGTGATGTCATTGGTTTAGGGAAATCCCTTTGAGGAAGCTTCTTCTACCAATGCAGTGTACCTACTCTGCAGCTATAGTCTTAGAGAGTTGCCTAGATGATGTCAAAGTCAAGTAGAAACCAGGTCAACTAAACTGTGGGAAGCTAGGTGGCCCAATGGATAGAACACCATGCCTGGAGTCAGGAAGATTCATCTCTTTGAGTTCAAATCCAGCCTCAGACACTTACTAGCTGTGTGATCTTGGGCAAGTCACTTCACCCTGTTTGCCTCAGTTTTCTCATCTGTAAAATGAGCTGGAGAAGGAAATGGCAAATGACTCTAGAATCCTTGCCAAGAAAATCCTATCTGGGGTCATGAAGAGTGAGACACAACTGAAAAGTGAACAATAATAACACTGCCCTGTACATAAGGGTTGCTGTGGGCTGCATATTGACTTCAAAAACCACATATGAACATTATCTATGTTCTGTTGTACTTTTATTTGTGTTGTTAAATGTTTCCCAATTACTTTTTAATCTCTTGTGCTGTGGGCCAGACCCAGTGTTTTCAATACCTCAGGAATAGAGCTCTTAAAGGTTAAGTGACTTAGAGAAAGTCACACAGTCAGTATGGATTAGAGAGAGATCTGGAACCCAGGTTTTTATGACTCAGAGGTCAATTCTCTCTCTATTATGTCTTGGGACAAGTTCATATCTTGCTATTATGCCTTTACAGTTAATGTTCTACAATTTGTTGTTGTTTAGTCATTTCAGTCCTGACTCTTCATGACCCCATTTGGAGATTTCTTATCAAAGATACCAGAGTGGTTTGCCATTTCTTTCTCCAGCTCATTTGACACATGAGGAAACTGAAGCAAACAGAGTTAAGTGACTTGCCCAGGGTCACACAGCTAGTTAAATGTCTGAGGCCAGATTTGAACTCAGGAAGATGATCCTGGAGCTCTGTCCACTGTGCCACCTAGTTGCCCCTTCCAAATTATTACCCAGTTAGATAAAATAACCATTTATTCTAGTTGAATTAAAGTATTAGGCTAACCTCTGCAGGTTCACTGACAGCATCTTTGACCTAACTCCAGTAGTAGAGAGGATATTAGAGGTGATATGGACTTCATTCTGTCCCCACATGATTTTGACCTCTTTAGTGAGGTCTCTATACTTTGAAAACCTTTTTGTTTGGAAGGGTTTTGGTTATGTTTTTATTAATCATTGTTATGACTGACTGATTACGGGCAGCCTTTTAGTTTCTGATAATGGTTTAGTTCCAGTACAGTTTATTGGCTGAGTTCTCCAGGGTGTTTTGAGGTCTGCGTGTGAATTTGGAATCTGGCAGTTCATGAAAGACAGTGAACTTCTGATGGGTAATTTTGGCCACCGGTATTTGGTAAGTACTAATTTTTTACAGCCCAGAGTGATATGTTGCACTGCTTCCCCTGACTCCTTGCATAATCTGCCTTGATCACTCACTCTGGGCTCCTTCTGTAGTTGCTGCTGGCAAAGATCTGGCTCTGAATTGCCATCATTAGTCTCTCCATTTCAACAAATAGATCTGCATGACTCAGGCAGGACCTCTAAGGACACCTTCCAGGTCTGAATCTATGGTCCTTTGATTTCTTTTCATCTTCTCAACAGCCCCATGAGATAGATACTGAAGGTGTTATTATGCCCATTTTACAGATGAGGAAACTGAGGCTTGGAAGGGTTAAGTGGGTTGGCCATGGTCACAGAACTAATAAGTGTCAGAGCCACATTTGACTCTAGGTCTACCATTCTAGGTCTACTTTCCAGGATTCTATCATCTCCAGGATCTTATCATTCTGCAAGATGAAATCAATGGAGAAATTAACACCTCTTTGCACCCACTAACCTTGGAGTCCTTTTTCTTATTGTTCAGTTGTTTAGTCACATCTAACTCTCAGTGACTCCATTTTGGGGTTTTCTCATCAGAGATACCAGAGTGGTTTGCCATTTTCTTCTCCAGATCATTTTACAGATGAGGAAACTGAGGTAAACAGGGTTAAGTGACTTGCTCAGGGCCTTCCCTCCCTTTCATTGGACAGGGTGGAGGATGAACATTGGAAAGCTCCTCTCAAATTCTCCATTATTTAAGGATGTCTCCCAGAGAATTGTCATCATTTCCCACCTGGTTAATTTCCTAGATAACACCATGTCCAGAAACTCATTGTTCTGAAAGATGAAAGCAGCTTGGAAACTTATACCTCTCAAGGTAGTTTTCCACACCAACTTGATGACCTCGTCATGGCTCCTTCACCCCATGTTGGATAATCTCTCTCACTCCTCTTTTCAGTTTCTCTTTGTGTGTCATCTACCCTCATTCCATGTGAGCTCCTTGAAGGTAGGGATAGTCTTAAACCTTTCTTTGTATCCCCAGTGCTTAGCACAGTAGGTGCTTAATAAATGTTTGTTGACTGACTCACAGTCTAGATCATCTGCCTCTCATGTCTGTGTTCTTTCCATCAACTCATATCTTCCACTCGGATCAAATGGAATAATATAGCACATTAATAAGGCAGAATATTAAAGCACTTTGCAAACCTTAAATCTCTCTGAAAATACTGGCAATCATTAGCTATTATGATCTAGGACCTCTTCTCGGGATGCTCAGGGAGAATGATGCTGAGGCTGATATATTCAGGAAGGGTAGGCAACTCCTTCTTTGTTTGGCATTTCTTGGTGGAGGTATTTGACTTCAGGTGGGTGTCACCCAGGGAAGGTCTTTGGATTCTGCTCTTGGATTTTAGTCATTTCATAGGCTCCTTCGGAGGTAAGCATGGAGTAGGTACCTACCGTATGTACCACTGGATGAAGGTAACTAGATCAGCCATTACTATTGCTTGGTGAGGTGATGCCTGCTTATTTGAAAAGTATTTCTATAAGTTTTTGAGCAGCTTGTCGTGTGCTCTAAGAAAGCATATTAATTCTCTTCTCTGTGTGGAAGTGTTCATTTTTTTTTTTTATAGCTGCTTTATATTGATGATGAGGATATGGATGGAAAAATGGATACGGTGCTAGACTAGGAGTCAGGAAGATCATCCTGCCTCAAACTTTACCTGGTTATTCTAAGTTGGTCTAGTCTCTTAATCTTGTTAGCTTCAGTTTCTTTGGCTGTAAAATAGGGATAATAATACCACCTACTTCCCAGGGTTGTGGTGAGGATCAAATGTGATAAGATACATAAAGTGTTTTGCAAACCTTAAAGCACAATATAAAAGTCAGCTATAAATAATACAAATATGATAAAATGGAGGTGACAATACCCATATTAGCCATCTTACAAGGTTAAGAAAGCATTTCATGAACTTTAAAGTTCTATATGCATGGGGAGTTATTGCTACAGAACTGAGAGTCAGAAAGAAATTTAGAGGTCACCTAGGCCAACCCAAATCACGAATCCTGTCTTTAATAATCTTAACATATAAGTGGTCATCCAATATCCTCTTGAACAGCTCCAGTGAAGGGAACTCATTATCTCTGGAAGCAGATATTACCATGCAAAGGGAAAGGGTTGAAAATGAGGATTACTCTGTCCTGCCCTGTCAGATCTGGGATATGTGATGACTTTAGCCAAGGGGCCTAAGGAAGGAAATGGCCGTTCCCCCTCCCTTGGGGGAGTGGTAGAACAATCTCTTCTTCTGCAGTATCAGAGCCTAGGAGAACCAGGCACTGTGGTTCCTCATACCCAGTGGAGACTTGTGCTGGCCTTGGCTTCCAGTAGAGGTTGCAGACCACAATCTCCAACATAAGGGTTGAGTGCTGCCCCCACTTAGCAGATAGCTTAAACTTCTTGGTCCTGACCTTAACTGGCTGTGGTTCAATACCAAAGATGGATGAACCAGGTTATGGCTATGGTCAGATATCTCCACAAAGGGTGTTGGCCTGTTACATTGCCCTGATACCAGGCTAAGTTATGAGGGACTCTGACTTTTTCTGCTCTCCCCTCAGCGTTCTCTAAAAGTATAGATAGTACAGATTATCTTTCAAACACTGGTCATACAGCTAATGAAAAAAGGCCCCCTGGGAGTCATTCAATACTGATCACAGTAGGTTGGCATTCCTCCCCAAGGGCAGAATATAATGGAAAAACCAAAGACCACATGCTAGATGGGGCATAGGTCAAAGGGGAGCCACATGGCTAAAGTATCTATGTCAGTGGGTATATAGGAAATGTCCCCAGACCAAATTCTAATATTATGAGAGGCTCTGGCAGCCCCAGAATAATAGTAGCTGACATTTATATGGTGTTTTGATGTTTAGAAAGCCCTTACATATTTTGTACAAGCATCACAAAAACACTGTAATATGGATAGTAGAAATATTGGTATTTCCATTTTATAATTTGGAATAACTGAGATTTAGGTTAAGTGACTTACCAATGGTCATGCAACTAATAAGTATAAGCAAGTTTAGAACACAGGTCTTCCTTAGAAGAACTCTACCTATAAAGTCAACCTGCTTCCTATTTGTAGACATGTCATCATAATCTCCTTGTCTTGTGTGCATCCAGGCCACCCCAGCAATCTGGCATGTGCTGGAGAAATAGACACAGTGGAATGAAGCTGGTATACATGGACAAATGAAACACTTGCAATCAGTAAAGTGATTCCACAGTCTCTTCCTTTAACTGGTTCAATCAAGCATTGATTAAGTGCTTAGGATTTTCGAGGCACCAGTTTAGGTGCCTTGCAAAATGAAACCTTCCCTGCCCTGAAGTAACTTGAATTTAATGAGGGAACAACATATATATACACATATATATGTGTGTGTATATATATATATATACATATGTATATATACATATATACATATATATGTATATATATGTATATATATATATATATGAATAGATACAAATCTACATAAAGTAAATTCAAGGGAATGGGGGTGTGGGAAGGCCTGATGCAGAACTTTGAAACAAGAGTGATTAATTCTAAGAGAATTAGTTGAGGGGAGAGTGCATCTGAGGATGGGGGTGGGAGGCAGGAGGGTGACGATTAGTGCAAAGGTCCAGGGATGGATGACAGAATGGGAAATGGAATGTTGTGAGTGAGGATCATCAAGGAGATTGGTTTGGTTAGACCAAAGAGTGTGCAAACGGGAGTAGCGTACCGTAAGCTTAGAAGGTGAAGTTGAAGTCAGATGAAGTGCTTTAAATGCTAAACAACAGAGGAGTCTGGAGTTTACCGTAGAGGGCATGGAAGCTTACAAAGCAGGGGAATGACATGGACAGATCTGTGCTTTAGGAATATCACTTTGGCAGCTGTGTGTGGACTAAAGAGGGGAGAGAAGGAAGCAGGAAAACTTGGCAGGAGGTGACTGAAATAGTACAGGTGAGAGGTGAGAAAGGCCAACAGCTAGTTGCGTTAGTGGATAGAAAAGGATGGACATGCTGGGAGGGGGAGGGGGGAAGGAAGGAGGGAAGGAGGAGAGTGGGAGGGGGAAGGAGGAGAAGGAGGAGGGGCAAAGAGGAGGGGAAGGAGGGGGAGGGGGAAGGAAGACAGTTTAAGATTTAGCTGAAGGTCTAGCAAAAGAGACTAAGAAGAAGCAATCAGATAAATAGGAAAACCAAGGTAAAATCCTGATAAACCAGAGAAGAGAAGGCATGCAGGAAGAGAGAATGGTCATAACTGTTAAAAGTGGCAGAGAGGTCAAGGAGAAAGAAAATTGAGAAAAGGCCACTGAATTTGGCAATTATGAGATCATCTATTAACTTTGGAGAGAGCAATTCCAATTGATTGATGAGGTTGGAAACTTACAGCAAGGGACTAACACATGGGTGAGAGGAGAGGAAGTGGAGACAAGGTTATAGGGCTTTTATTCTGGGAGTGTAGCTGTGGAAGGGAGAAGCAATTTAGGATGCTAGTTAGAGGGGAAGGTAGGGTTAAATGAGAGATTTTTTTAAAGGGGGGGACTTTGGTATGTTTGTAAGCAACAGAAGGAGTCAAGAGATAGAGGGATTGAAATTGTGTGTATGTGAGTGAAGAAAGAGGATGAAGGAAGGAAAGGATGGAGAGGGAGGGAGAGAAGGGAGGTAGGGCAGCTAAAGTGGCACTTAAATGGGTTGTTTGCTAACACTTTTTTAATGTGAATAATATAATAGCCAGCATTTTATACCACTTTAAAATTTGTAAAGGACTTTATAGACATTATCTAATTTGATCCAGGGAGATAGGTGCTGTTGTTATCCCCAATTTACATCTGGAGAAAGTGAGGCAGTGACTTATCACCTAGCTGGGGCAGGTCGGAAGCCCATCCAGTGCCAGGACTGTAATTCTTTGTTTATTTCCTCCCTTTGACATAGGGTGGTAGATTAAGAGAAGGGAGGAACCTCAGAGGCCATTGTCGACCAGTTCCATCATTTTATAGATGAAGAAACCCGAGGCTGAGAGAGATTGTGACCGCGTGAGGTCATCACATCAGAGGCAGAATTTGAAACCAGGTCACGAGTCTCCGGAGTGAGTACTATTTCTGCTGTATTAAGCGGCTTCACGTTGTGCTGTCGTATAATGTAATTCTTTTTAACTATAAAACTCAGAAGAAGCATTAAGTCCAGTCCCACGGGCAGATTGCAGGATTAATTTGCTTAGAGTCGCGTCGCTAGTTGTGCTAGGACTTGAACTCGGGGCTTCTGGTGCCTAATTTGCCCTCTTTTCACTCCCACAAAGTGTCCCCTCTCTCAGGGCCCGTTAACACTTAAGTCGTAGGCGCTGGAGGCTCAGGAGCCTCGTGGCTACCTCCATCAACCCAGTTCCAGGTTGGTCTGTGCTCCCAGGTGTTGATGCTGGCTTTGATTCCATGGTTGCCATGGAGAACAATGAGGACAGCAGCCGCATCAGCAGCGGGAGCTCTCCAGCTGAAAGGGAATGCAGGAAAGCAGGAAGGCGGGGCTCCCACGCACAGCTGAGATTTCCAATGCACGAGTACCCGGAGAATACTAAACAATGTAGATGGAGATGCTCCTTGCCCAGTCACTTGGGGGGCCCTTGAGCCTTGATTCCTACGCCCTGGGGCTTTGCCTCGGACTAGCCTCACTGGACTTGGGAGCCAAGTGATCTTGCCTCCATTTCTCCCTTTAACACCGATTTCCAACCTCTACCACGGACCTTGCCTTTTCCTTCAGACCCTGCTATTGTCTCTCCTCTGGTGTCCTTAGTCCTCAAACTTCGAATCCTGCATCCCCAGCCACTGATATCTGCTTGCACCAACAAGAGTGTCCCAACTAAAGTCTCTTCCCACTCTTCTACATGAGAAGGCTTTAGTCAAAGTCGTAGAACCCGGGAAGACCGTGCTCCTTTTCCCACATCTGGAACTGGAGATACACATGCCCTCTGGGGACTTGGTTGTTCATCATTTCTTTTAAAGTCAGATAATACTTACTTCATATAGACAGATGCCACGAATGACCTACTATCAGCAGGGTCTGGACTGTGGATTTTTTTTTGCCAGTAACAGGGATGGATTTGTGCTTAGACATCCACTTTTTTTCTTATATCTTCCCTGTAACTTAAGGCATATATTTATAAGATGGCTTGCTGGGACTTAAAATGCTATCGGGATTATGGAATCCACTGTCTGCGAGAAACCCACTGACCCATACAGGAAAAACATCTGCAACTTCGGTCCCCTTACAAGATTCTAAATCGACTGAGCTAAGCAGATCAGAATGCCCTTCTTTAACAGGAGGAAGAGGAAGGGCCGGTCAAATTTTAATTATGCACCCACATGAGCTGTAAGACAATTTGCCAAGAACCATAATAATAAATAACAATAACTTACATTTTAAAGTGCTTTGTGGTTTACAAAAAAATCGACAATAAATGTTATTGCAGGTGATATGCTCAAGAATTCTCTGATGTCGATAATGTATTATCCTTATCTTACAAGTGAGGAAACTGAGACTCAGAAAAGGGAACTGTCTTGCCTGTAGTTATGTACTAATAAAGAGGAGACTCCGGACTAGAACCCAGGCCTCTTGATCACAAATCCAGGGTTCTTTCTACTATGCTGTAACTGCTGCCAAGAATTAGTTTTTAAAGTTTTAAAAATGTGGCTTTTCTCAAAATGCATACCTTGTGGTCAAATTATTCTAAAGGAGAGACTGTGTATCAGTCCAAATGAGTTTGTGATTAATTTACAACCGCACTCTGTAGGGCAGATTTATAATAACAATTAAGCTGAAGGAAAATGGACCATAAATTTTGACTGGGCACATCGAGCCCCAGTGAAAAGAAATGAGTAGAGTTTAGCCAGATCAAAAGTCAATAATTTCAGAATAAAGTAACCGAGCAATGGGGGAGGTCAGCTTACACGGATGGAAGAAGTCAGTGTTTTTCTTCTTTTATCTCTCAAACCCAAATTTAGCTAGCAGTCTGAAATGCCAACATTTTAAGGGTTTTATGAATGATGAGACACATTTTCCTATTTTACAACCAGAGCAGCAGAACTAGTTCCAATCCCTAATTACTTCTTTGAAGCTGTTATTTGTTTCTTTCTCTCATGTTGCTGTGTCTGCACATGCTTAGAGAAAGTGTAGAGAGAACTACCGAGAGGTCTGCTTTCTGCATGTAGATTACAACACTAGTACTGTATCCAGGACATTTTAGGTTTTCGGTAAATCTTTGCTAAATGAATGAATGAATGGGAGAATGACTTGGTTACAATTGTTTTACATTGGCTTTTAAGGGGGAAGGGGAGAAAAGACCCAATACAATTTTAAAGCTGGGCTCCTCACTCTCCTTCATCCCATACATCCATTCCATTGACAAGTCGGTATGTCCACAACATGTCTAGCATCCTTACATCCCCTTTTGTTCCATTCAGGCTAGCTCAGTCCCTCATCACTTCTCACCTGAACTCTCATAGGAGACCCTAACTGGTTTTCCTGCTTCCAATCTCTCCTCTCTCTAAGCCATGCTTTACCCAGTTGCCAAAATAATTTTCCTAGGGTACAAATCAGACCATGTCACTCCCTTGCCCAATAAGCTCCCATGGTTTCTTATTACCTTTAAGATCAAATACAAACTTTTCTGGTATTTAAAGTCCATCACAAGCTGGCTCCAATCTAATTGAACATCACTTCCCTTTGTCTACTTTTTGGTTTCTTGCTATTTCTAACATTCAAATCAATAAACATTTATTAAGTGCCTCCTATGTGCCAGGCAAAAGACAGTCTCTGCCCTCAGGAAGCTTATAATCTAATGGGGGAAGACCACACAACAGAAAGCTAGAAAACTGGGGTGGAGGGTAGTGTGGGGTGGGGAACATAAGACACTCCATCTCCATGACTTTAGAGGCAAAGGCTATCTGTCCCTCATGCCTAGAATGACTTATGCATTCCTTCCTTGCCTCTATCTTTTAGAATATTTTGCTTCAAAGCTCAGCTCAAATGCCCTCTTCCAAATGAAAACCTTTTCTTGTGTCCCTCCAGAGTCTAGTGCCACCCTCTGCCTCCAACCTCACCTTTCACCTTGTACTCATTTTTATATAATCATTCGCATTTTGTGTGTGTGTTTGTCCTTCCTTGCCAAAGAAGATCATGCCATCAGAGAAATAATGACATGACTTGCATTTGACTTTGTTTTGAGTGAGTGAGGGCTGTGCAGGTCACCAGCCTCACTTCTTCTCCAGAGCCACCTTCATCAGGATGAGTGGAGATGAACCAGGATGAGGCAATTGGGGTTAAGTGACTTGTCCAAGGTCACACAGCTAGTGAGTGTCAAGTGTCTGAGGTGAGATTTGAACTCAGGTCCTCCTGACTCCTGCACTGGTGCTCTATCCACTGAACCACCTAGCTGCCTCCATATATTTTATATCCCCTGATAGAATATAAGTTCCTTGAGGAGAGGGATTTTTTTTCACTTTTGTCTTTGAATTCTTATCACCTCACCCAGTGTCTTATACATGGCAGGTAATAAATAAATGTTTGTGGATTGATCCATCAAGTAGGAGGAAATAACACAAAGTGAGACGTCAGTTGATTCTGAGCTAAAATATAAAGAAAACAGGTTAGGCAAGCTACTTAGGGCCTCAAATGTTTATTCAATTCAATTAAACAAATGTTTATTTAATCCCTATCACATACAGGTCTCATTGCTAGGAACAAGACAAAAAAAATTGTCCCTGCCTTCAAGGAGATCAGGAGGGATATGAACGGATATAGAAAGTAATTTCAAAATTGCTATCCATCCCCAGAAAAAGAACTGATGGTGTCTGAATATAGATTGAAGCATACTTTTTTCCCTTTATTTTTCTTGAATGGTCTTTTTTGTTTTTGGTCCATGTTTTTTTTCACAACATGACCGTTATGGAAATGTTTTGCATGACTACACATGTATAACTTATATTAAATTGCTTGCCTTCTCAATGGGGGGGGGGAGAAGGAGGGAAGAAAGGAAAGAATTTGCAACTCAAAGTTTTAAAAATGACTGTTAAAAATTGTTTTTACTTGTAACTGGGGAAAAAATACTAGATACATTTTTAAAAACTAAAAAAAAAAGAAAGAACTTTCAAGAGGGAAGAAGGCATTGGTAAAAAGGCAAATTGGCAATGGCCTGGCACATAAGAGGTGGAAAAAAGCTGTGTTTTGAGGGAAGCTAGGGATTCTCCCAGGTAGAAGTGTGTAAGGAAACATACCAATGACCGAGTATGGGTGACAAAATAAGCTTGTAATTTAAACATAAGAATATAAACATAGTCTCTTAAGCGTTAATAAAACTTGGAGAAATAGGCCTCATGGCTAGATTATGGCAGCTGGAAGGAATCTATTTTTCAGAAAAAACAGGGGCATAAGTACCATTGTAAAGAAGGCATCTACCTTTATGGAAATCCATGAATCTCATGCAGAATGCATTTGACTGAGGAAAAATGAGAAAGAAACAGATATATGAGAACATACTGTATTCTACCTGGCTAGAAAGTAGATACTGATGATGCGTCGGTACCAATAACACAGTAACTTTCACAATGGCAGATACAGAAGTGATAAGGACTTCAACTATATGTGGATGGGAAACAGAATTTTATTAAAGAAGAGAACTTCAAATTCTTTACTTACCTTGCTGATAATTTCGTCCCTCATAGTAGAGAAAGCAACGTAAAGAACTACTATTCTGGGGATTAATGCTGACCAATAAGAAAGAATTAGTTGGTGGTGACAGAAATTGCAGGAAAAGTGACTGTTTTGGAGTTCATAGGAGCAAGGCAAAGGAATTTTAGATATTATAAAACTTTTATACTAGATGTTAGTTTTAAAATGTTCAGAAAAAAACAAAAAATTATTTGATGGCTAAAAACAAATGGAAATAATGACTTAAAAGAGATTGGAGGTGTTAAAGAAAGAGGCAAATCACCTAGAGGAAAAAAAGAGAGAGGCATCTAGGGAAACCAGTGTGATGACACAGGTAGCTCTCTGACTAGACCTTTTAAAAGGATATGTAGATCCTGGAGTTAGGAAGACCTGTGTTCAAATCTAGCCTTAGACATTTACTATCTGTGTGACCCTCTCACTTAACCTGGCTGCCTCTAAAAAATTAAAAAAAAAAAAAGCATATGTGCAGAAGATGGAAGGAAGGGTGCATAAATAAAGAAGACTATAACAGGATAGGGCAGCGAGGTGGTGTGGTAGATAGAGTGCTGGGCCTAGAGTCAAGACAGCTCTTTTTCTTGAGTTCAAATCCAGCCTCAGACACTTACTGTATGACCCTGGGCAAGTCACTTAACCCTTCTTGCCTCTGTTTCCTCATCTGTAAAATGAGTTAGAGAAGGAAATGACAAACCACTCCTGTATCTTTGCCAGGAAAATCCCCCAAAAGTTCACAAAAAGTCAGACATGACTGAAAAATGACTAAACAATAACATAAAAGGAAAGTGTGAAACTATCAGAATGTCATCAGGGAGTTCAGAATAAGACACAATGTGTAAAATGTCAACAATAACAAAAAAGACTTTGAAAATGTTTTTGGAAATAAGAAAAAGTAGGGAAAATTCCTCACCCTACTAGGGGAACATGGTGTGACACAAGTAACAAGTAACTGGTTGGGAAAATGCCCAAAAAATGGAAAAAAAAATAAGACTATAGAAGGTTACTTTCTTGGTGAACAGGTATTCTCTCCCATCCTTTCAAATGAGGGAGAACAATGTTTACCACCAAGGGATGACATAAAAGGCTTCTGCATTCAAAACCTCCAAAATAAATATGCAATGGTCCCAGGTCATGGAAGAGCTCAAAAAAGATTTTGAAAATCAAGTAAGAGAGGTGGAGGAAAAATTGGGAAGAGAAATGAGAGTGATACAAGAAAATCATGAAAAGCGAGTCAACAGCTTGTTAAAGGAGACCCCAAAAATGCTGAAGAAAATAACACCTTTAAAAATAGGCTAACTCAATGGGCAAAAGAGGTCCAAAAAGTCAGTGAGGAGAAGAATGCTTTAAAAAGCAGAATTAGCCAAATGGAAAAGGAGGTTCAAAAACTCACTGAATAATATAGTTCTTTAAAAGTTAGAATAGAACAGATGGAAGCTAATGACTTTATGAGGAACCAAGAAATTACAAAACAAAACCAAAAGAATGAAAAAATGGAAGATAATGTGAAATATCTCATTGGAAAAACAACTGACCTGGAAAATAGATCCAGGAGAGACATTTTAAAAATTATGGGACTACCTGAAAGCCATGATCAAAAAAAGGACCTAGACATCATCTTTCATGAAATTATCAAGGAAAACTGTCCTGATATGCTAGAACCAGAGGGCAAAATAAATATTGAAAGAATCCACTGATCACTTCCTGAAAGAGATCAAAAAGAGAAACTCCTAGGAACATTGTAGCCAAATTCCAGAGTTCCCAAGTCAAGGAGAAAATATTGCAAGCAGCTGGAAAGAAACAATTTGAGTGTTGTGGAAATAACATCAGGATAACACAAGATCTAGCAGCTTCTACATGAAGGGGATTGAAGGGATTAGAATATGATATTCCAGAAGCCAAAAGAACTAGGATTAAAACCAAGAATCACCTACCCAGCAAAACTGAGTATAATACTTCAGGGGAAAAAAATGGTCATTCAATGAAATAGAGGACTTTCAAACATTCTTGATGAAAAGACTAGAGCTGAAAAAAAATTTGACTTTCAAACACAAAAACCAAGAGAAGCATGATAAGGTAAACAGGAAAGAGAAATCACAAGGGACTTAATAAAGTTGAACTGTTTACATTCCTACATGGAAAGATAATATTTGTAACTCTTGAAACTTTTCTCAGTATCTGGATAGTTGGAGGGATTACCCACACACACACACACCACAACACAGAGTGAGTTGAATAGGCAGGGATCATATCTAAAAAAATAAAATTAAGGGGTGAGGAAGGAATAGATTGGGAGGAGAAAGGGAGAAATGGAATGGGGCAAATTATCTCTCACAGAAGAGGCAAGAAAAAGCTTTTCCAATGGAGGGGAAAAGGGGGGAAGTGAGAGGGGAAAAGTGGAGCTTACTCTTATCACATTTGGCTCAAGGAAGGAACAACATGCACACTCAATTTCGTATGAAAACCTATCTTACACTACAGGAAAGTAGGGGAGAAGGGGATAAGCAGGGTGGGGGGGATGATGGAAGGGAGGACAAATGGTAGAAGGGAGCAATTAGAAGTAAACACTCTTGGGGAGGGACAAAATCAAAAGAGAGACTAGAAGAAATGGGGGGCAGGATAGGATGGAGGGAAATATAGTTAGTCTAACACAACATGACTATTATGGAAGTCATTTGCAAACTACACATATGTAGCCTATATTGAATTGCTTAACTTCTCAGTGGGAATGGGTGGGGAAGGAGGAAGGAAGAGAATTTAGAACTCAAAGTTTTAGTAACAAATGTTGAGAATTGTTTTTGCATACAACTGGGAAATAAGAAATACAGGTAAAGGGGTATATAAATTTATCTTGCCCTACAGGACAAGAGAAAAGATGGGCATAAGGGAAGGGAGGGGTGTTAGAAGGGAGGGCACATTGGTGGAAGGGGTAGTCAGAATGCAAGGCATTTTGGGGTGGGGGGAGGGGAGAGATGGTGAGAAAATTTGGAACTCAAAATTTTGTGGAAATGAATGTTGAAAACTTAAAATAAAGAAAAAAAGAAAGAAAAAATTGAACTCAAAATGCTGAAAACTATCTTCACATGTAATTGGAAAAAATAAAGTACTATTAAGTGGATAAATATAAAAAAACAACAAAATAAAAAAAATCACACACATTTGAAAAAAAAATCTCTCTACCCTTCATCCTCTGCAACAGGTGTTACTGCATAAACAGCAGCTATATTGCTGGTGATTTTTTTTTTTAATACATAACCTAAGCACTGCAATGAGATGACCAAATGTCCTATGAAATAATGTTTCTTAATTGCTTTTGGGAGCATTCTAAAACCAACTCTGCCAACAACATTATTTGTCTCTCCAAAAAGAACCTGTGAGTCATCCCTCTATTTAGCTGCGGATTTTTGCTTTCTTCTGCTTTCATTTATAGGATGAATGTTAAGACGGATGTGATTCCATTCCTAATAGAGTAGAAGGTCCACTCATTGGTTATTGGATAAACATTTCACATATAGCGTACCAACAACTAAATTAAAGTGCATAGATCATCTAAAACTATGTGATTCTCAGTACCTTGGTTTCCTTTTCTACTATTTTGCTACCATGACTGCAGAAAGAGGAGACTACCCAGGACTGAGTGCTATTTTGTATTTTTCTTTATTTCATGGGTTGCTGTGGCCAAAATATTCATCAATAAGTGGTCAGTCTACTGGAGATGAGCCTTTTCATATTTAGTCAAACTATTTCTTAGAAAGCAGACTCAGTCTGTTGCTGGGCTGTACTTGGAGTCTTTCCACCATGATAGAACTGGCCAGAGCTTGTATACCACTGGAATAGCCTTCAAGAACCCAGGCTGTCAAAGTAGAAATATGTTTAATATTATTGTACATGTATACCCTATATCAGAATGTAAGCTGTCAGGGAGGGACAGAAGACAGTTGGGAAAATTTAGAACTCAATCTTATTGAAAATGAAAAACAAATAAAATTTTTAAAAAAGAATCTGGGTTGTCCCCACCCCACAAAGCAGCATTTAAGTAGGGCTTTCTAAAGTGCTTTCACTATACCAGGCTGTCTTTGTGAATAAGATGGTTCAATGTGGATTGTCCTCCTTGCTGTTCTTTGAACTTGGCTCTCTGACTTGGACTCCATGTTTCTAGGGTTTTTTTACTGGTTGCCCCCCACCCCCATGCCTAGAATGCTTTCACTCCTCATGTCCACCTTTCGGGTTCCTTGGTTTCTTTTAGTACTCAGCTCAAATCCAACCTTCTTCAGGAGGGCTTTCCTGGATTGCTCTTAACACTACTGGTACCTTCCTTCTGAGATCCCCTCTCACTTGCACTGTCTATAACTTGCAAGTACCTAGTTGTTTTTACATGTTTCTCCCCCTTCATAACATGAGTGCCATGAAGGCTGTGTTTTTGCCTTCTTTATATCTCCGGAATTTCATACATTGACTGGCACAAAGTACCTGATTGATGGATTGAATAACATTGCTGTTTAGTGGGTTTGCAACCTAAACCATGTTCATTAATATGTCTATGTCAGTCTTTAGTGGAGTCTCTGGTAGCATACTACAGCACTTTTCAACCCTGTCTTGTACAATGTTTTTATCAGTGACTTGGAAAAAGACATAGTAGGTGTGCCTATCAGAATTATAGATGGCATAAATCTGAGAGAGCTAGCTAATATGAGAGATGACAAAATTAAGATGAAAAGGGATATCAATAGGCTGGAACACTGGGTTAAAACCAAGAAAGATGAGGTTTACTTCAATACATTAAAACAAGGTATTTTTTTTCTCACCCTTGCTGTGTCATGGGGCCCCTTTGGCAATTTGGTGAAGCCTATGGACCTCCTCTCAGAATAATATTTTTAAAGTCATCCCAGTAAAATACTTAGGAGTACAAACAGCACCAGTTATATAGAAGTACCTTTACCAATATGGAGAGCAAGTTCATGGACCCCAGATTAAGAACCTATGCTCTCAAAGATCTGTGATAGTACATTGATGTCTATTCCTTTAAGGTCTTGGTAGGTCATTCTTTCAGTTACTGTGGCCAAAAAAACCCCACCACTTTTTGGTCAACCTTCTGGTGATGAACCTCTCCAAATTTAGCTAGATTAGATCCTTAGACAACAAAACAAGTTCTATCTCCAGACCTTATGCTTGAAACTTTTCCCGGTTGGCTTCCAGAATTTGTGTCTTCTTAGCATAGCCTCTGAGGACTCAGGGTTGCCTCCACATGGTGCTGAGGCAACAGAGTGGACTTTAGTGTAGGAAGCTTCAATTTAACAAGGACAAATGCCAACTTCTGCCTTAAATGGTAAAATTTTTAAAAAGTAAATTGCTCATGTATAAGACAGCACTTCTTGTGATAAAGTTCTGAGGGTTTGAATTGGCCTCAACCTTAATACAAGCCAAGACTGAGATATGGCAGGTCAAAAGTAAAAGACTCTTAGATTGTCAATTGTAGTACAGTATCCAGATCAATGGCCAAGCACTGTTATGCTCCGCAGGGATTAGAACACATCTGAAATATCCAATATTAGGCATTGCATTCTAAGAGAAATGATGATGACATGGAGTTTGGCGAAAGGAGGAAGACCAGAGGGGTAAGGAAGCTATAAACAACATCATGCAAGCAACGATAAAAGAAAACGGAGTTGCTTAATGTGATAAGAATCATACTAAATGGAAAGTTATTGTGGAAGACGGATTTGGTTTATTCAGTGTAGTTGCAGGAGGCAGAATCATAGAATTTTAGTTTGAAAGAAGCTCAGCCATCCAACCCAGAACTGAAAAGGAATCATTACAACATACCCAACAAGTGGGCTATTCAGTCTCTGCTTGAAGTCCCAGTGCAGGGGAACCTGCTCCCTCACAAGGTATCCCATTTCACTTTTGCTTAACTCTAAATGTCAGGAAGATTTTCCTGAAATCAAGCCTCTTTTCATCTTCTGTCCATTGCTCCCAGTCCTTCCCTCTGGGGCCAAACAGAACAAGTCTACATGGAACTAGAATGAATGAATGAATGAATGAATGAATGAATGAATGAATGAATGAATGGTTAGAAGAAAGCCAGAGGCTGGATTTCATTCAATCTGTGGAACTGTTGGAATCACAGAAATTTTTGAATACCATCGTAATGGTAGACGGCTGTAGGCTGAACTGATCCTTGAAATACTGGAGAATAAGGAAATACAAGAAAATTCTTGCTAAAAATTAAAAAAAAATAAAACTGTCCCCAAACTGCTTTATATGTTTGTCAATAAAAGTGTTCAAGCAGAGGCTAGCTGATTATCTGTCAGCTTTGGGACAAGTCATTTAACTCAGTTTCCTCATCTGTGAAGTGAGAGGTTAGGAAGGAAAGGAAACAAACACATTTTTATAATATACCATTAACAAATGTGCCATCTCTTAACGTACATTTGTTATGTCTACGAGGCATTGTGCTAAGCACTTTACAAATAGAATTTTATTTGATCCTTGGGAAAACCTTGGTCTTGGGAGATCTCAGGAAGGAGGTGTGGTTATTATCCCTATTTTACAGATGAGAAAACTGAGGCAGACAGTGGTTAGGTGACTTGCAAGGATCATATAGCTAGTTAATTCTGAGAACAGATTTGAACTCAGGGATTAATTGTTAATTGTATTATAAAATATTAAATATTAATTAGATCAGGAGTTTTTAACCTAGGATCCATGACTATATTTCAGAGAGTTCAAGAACTTGGATAGGAAAAAAAAATTAAATACTTTCACTAACCTCTTACTAAAATTTAGCATTTCCTTCAATTATGAATATTTTTTTTTAAAAAAATTAATGTCAGGGTCCATGACACAAAAAGATTAAGAACCCCTGACTTAAAAGATCTGTAAGACTTCATACAGCTCTGAAATTCTCTGTTCTATTCCAGAAGGGTAGGAAGATGGACGAGATCACCTGTAAGGTTCCTTCCAATGCTAAGCTTTTCAATCATATATCACAGAACATTAGAACAAGTAAGGATCTTTGGGATTATAATACAACCCTTTCACTTGTGGCCCGTAAAAAAACTATGAGCCAAAAAGAACAAGTGACATACTGAAGGAAAGGAGTTCTTAAACTTTCCAGTCTCAAAACCCATTCACACTCTATAAAATTATTGAGGGACCCCCAAAGAGTTTTTGTTTGTGTGGGTTATATCTATTGATTATATCTACTGATAGTTACAATGAAGGCCCATTGCAAATGGGGATTATTTCATTCTTTGTACTTGCATCCCCAAGTACCTAGCACAGTGTTTGGCATGTGGTAGGTGCATATTAAATGCTTGTTGGTTTGTTGAAAGTTAGGTACTTTTAGTATTAAGAAATTAAAATGTCTCAGAATTATTGTAAAAGTAGTTTTAATCTCGGGGCCTCCTGAAAGGGTCAGACCACACTTTGGGAACTCAAGGACCAGCTAGGTGGTGCAGAGGAGCACTGGGTTTGGAATTAGGAAGATTCATCTTCATGAGTTCAAATCCAGCCTCAGACACTTACCAACTTGTGACTCTGGGCAAGTTACTCAACCCTGTTTACCTCAGGGAGAAATGAGCTGGAGAAGGAAATGGCAAACCACTCCAGTATCTTTGCCAAGAAAATTCCCATTGGGGTCACGGAGAGTTGGAAATGACTGAAAAATGACTGAAGAACAGCGATTCAAAAGCATGCAGAAAATTAGTGGCAGAGTCAGAACCCAAACCCAACTCAGTGTGGTGCTCCTTTACCTGGATCTTATTCCATGTCGGATCCTGGTTAAGGATTAAAAACAAGTGTGTGTGTAAATATGCACATATATATAATATGAATGTGTGTATATACATATAAACTCTGTGTGGGTATATACGTGTGTGTGTATATACACACATCTATCATCTATCTATTTATCTACCTATCTATCATCTATCTATCTATCTATCTATCAGCTTTACCAAGTGCTTACCAAATATTAATTCATATGTCATTGCTAGCATTATGCTTATCAAAACAAAAATGTCACTGTATCAACCACCCCTCTCCCACCAAACCCCAAATGGGCTTCACATGTATAACAAATGGATCAGATCTGCACTCACGTTTTTCTCACTGAATTTATCCACCTCTCTCAGGAGCTTCTCCTGGCACTCAGGGTTGGTAGCCAACAGGTAGGTGACAAAGGAGAGGGTGTTGGTGATGGTTTCATACCCAGCAATTAGAAAGATGAAGGCTTGTCCCACTATTTCATCTATAGTCAAGGCCCTTTGTAGCACATTGGATGTAGTTTGCTGGGTCGGAGGTTGTCTATCCTGAGCGCTTTGTCTGACAGTGTCAAAAAACTCCATACCAACAGAGGAAGGAGAGCCACGGGCATCTAGGAATATCTGGAGAAAATCTCTTCGTCTCTAGGAACCAAAAGAGAAAAGGATACACTTTTATCCAATCGGCAAATATTTTTTAAACCCCTATTACATGCCAGGCAACTGTGATAACTGATGGGGGTTCCAGGATAAAGAATGAAATACTCACTTGCAATGAAGAGGAGACAATTACATATGAAAATATATAGAACACAGATGTAAAATGCATAAATACAAATTTCTACAGAGAGGAAGAGGATTGGGAGTTGAAGGATCAGGAAAGGCTTCATGCAGAATATGGTGCCTGAGCTACCTCTAAAGGGAAAGGAGACTCAGCATCTTGTCCTTGGGATTCTTAGTGACCAAAGAAGGGAAGTGTGTAGGGGAACGCTGCCTTAAGACAATCAAATAAATGAAGACCCAGATTCTAGCTGTTGCTCTGACTAAATTGTACCCATGTTCTGTCACAGATTACCTATACTACCTCTATTCCCAGGTTCCATTTGTCCAACTCAGCCAGCATTTGAAGGTTAATAGATCTGGTCCCAGGCACTCCACCCAAGAATGGGAAGGAGTTTGTTTTTATCTGTGTCTAATTCCCTCTCCTGAGCCTACTTCTCCTTCTCTGGTGCCCTTCCCTCCCCTTTAGGTACTACTCATCTCCTCTTTATCAGTCAGTTCTACTTAAATATGAGGAAATGTGAGTCGATGGGTTAACCCCATTTAGGAATATTTGTAATTTAAATCTTATCTCACTAGGGAATGAAGGGGCCAGGTAGCTCCTTAAAGGAATTTCGGGTTTCATTCACCATGCCTTCTTATATGGTAAAGCCTGGCTGAATCCAGCTCATGCAGAGGTTATTCCCAGTCTTTCCCTTTTAGATACCCTCCTAAAGATAATCAATCAAGAGGCTGTCCTAGCTTTGGCCATTAGATATCTACTGTCCGGGGGACCTAGGGTGGATAGAGCACCAGTCACAGAGTCAGGGTTCAAATCTGGCCTCAGACATTTCCTAACTGTGTGACCCTGGGCAAAGGGAGGAGGAGGAGGAGGAGGAAGAGGTCATCTACTATTACTGTATCGTTTTGTGTTTTTCCCTGACGCAAGCCAGAGCCTTTCATGGGTCCTTCCCTCTGAGAATGATCCTTCTTTCTACCTTTTCTTTTGGCCTTTTTTCCCTCCAGTTCTCCTTTTCTCTCCTGTAACCCTTCCCTTCTCTGCTAGCAAGGCTGGCTCCTCTTTCCCTAGTGCTCCCTTGGCCCCCTAATTCCTTTTCTCCTAGTCCCCCATCCCTCTGTTTATTCTGTCCCAAGACTCCCAGATGCCAGGAATCACTGCTCATTCTTTCCTCTCCTCCCCTGCTTTACCTATGGTATTCTGCTATTATGAGAAAAGTGCCATTTCCTACCCTAGGCCCCTGGGCTAAGCACAGAGTCTGTGGCCAACATTTTTGCTGCTTTGAGCTCTTTGTAAGTATGAGGCAAAGGCCAGTTCTTTGGGGATAAGATCTGGGAAACAGACATGCTGCTCCAAGACCTTTCAAGGTAAGGAGCTGTCAAAGGACCACGGTGGGGGTGAGACTGGGGGTGGGGAGGGGACTTGGCTTTAGTCTTGGTTTCTGCAGAGGCAGCTGTTGGAGAGCTGGATACAAGATGTGTGTGTACACATGGATGTCATGTGTGATGATATCCATGTGCACCGTTTCAGAGAAAACTCTACATCCAGGCTATTTATAAATATTAAAACATTAACAAATTAAGCAGAAAGGTCAGGGAACCTAGTTTGGGGTGTGATGGGTGGTAAGGGCGGGAGTACGCTGGAGTCAGCTCAAATCGGGGAGTTGGTTGTTAATTTTTCAGTTTATGTACACCTTGAAAATCAGCAAACAACAAATCGGGTCGATTTATAGTTTTTTTGATTTCTAGACTTTAGAAAATGATGGTGAAGATGTTAATAATGCAGATTAAACCTAAAAGTGGGTGCTAAAAATATTTCTCCCCCAAAGTTAAGCATGCCAGCACTCTCCTGGTAAGGGGATATGAAGTTACAGGAGCAGTTAGGTGGTACAGTGGATAGAGTGCAAGGTCTGGAGTCAGGAAGACTCATCTTCCTGAGCTCAGAAGGGACCTGGGGCAAGTCATTTAAGTCTGTTGGCCTCAGTTTCCTCTCTTTAAAATGAGCTGGAGAAGAAATGGCAAACTACTTCAGTATCTTTGCCAAGAAAACCCCCAAAAAATGGGGTCATGGAGGCAGACATGACTGAAATGATTGAACAGCAACAAAGTTACAGGAGATGGGGGCAGCTCCCCACAATGAACTCAAAGCAATTGGCCAGATTCTGACATAAGACAGAAGTGCTTATCTGGGACATAATGAAGGGAGGGTGTTTTTATTCACAGGCCTAGTTCTCTGTCTCTTTCACTGCTAACTCTGGGGTCCCATTGACTTTTCTCTAGTTCTTATCTCTGTTTTTGTATGTCCACCCCCTTCTTGGTGTCTGTTTTTACTCTGTCCTCCCCCTGCCTGTCTTTCTTGCTTAGACTGTCTGTCCCTCTATCTATTTTAACTTTTCCAGAGGTTTTCTTACATATCTTCCCAGATTCTCCCTTCATCCCTCTTCCCCTCCCCCACCGGCAGGTATAGACCAACTGAGTGTCAGGGATGCCTGGGGCTACGACCTAGCTAGATATTCAGTATCTATGTTTCTTTGTCCCTCTTTCTACCCTTTTCTGTGTTTTTCTCTTTGACTTCCTTTACTTCTGTGTTCTCTAGGACTGTAAATCTTTCTAGGACTGGTTCCAGCCATATGTGATAGCATCACCCTGTGTGTACAGGGACAGAAAGAATGCTAGAATAATTGAACTGAATGTGAAACTGTACAGTACGAATAGATGAAGCTCTCCGAGTAGAAAGAGTTCACAGCCTCTCTTGTTCATCCATTCTGGTGTTTGAGTTTTCTGAACTAGACTTCCCCTGCCTCACATCCAGCTGAAACCTGTTTGCTTCCATTGAGGCTCTTGGCCTTGCATTTGGCCTGTCAGATGTGAAGTAATCTGCGCCTGTGCCTACAAGTACTCAGATAGACAAACAGCTTCTAAAACACTGGCTGCTTTGTGAAACATGCTGGGAGGGCCATTTCCTCATCATGGTTGCTGTAGAGGAAAAACAATAACTCAGGAGATAACTGAGGAAACAGAAAATGAGGGTGGAATAGACAATTGGTCACCAAATTCTGTTCTGGCCCCGTCCAGTCTAAATGATTAAAGATATTAACCAAGTGAACCTTGGAAGTCAGAAGAACTGGATTTGAATATTGACTTTGCCACTCCCTTAATGACCCTTTCTGGGCCTCAGTTTCCTTATCTACAAAATGATGCCTAGATGATCTTTAAGATCTTTTCCATCTCTAAAGCTGTGACACTATGATCTACCCTCTCGCCCCTTTCCATTTCATCAGTAGAAGGTAGACTTCTTTTGGGAAGAAACTATTCCATCCTTGCTATATTTTCAGCACCTAGCACAGGGCTATACATATTTTTTGTTTGGTCTGGGCTTGTGATTTCATTGGACTTCTCAGGTGAGGAAACCCCCTCCTCTAGGGCAGATTTGTAACAGTTCTGAAATACCTTTTCTCAGTTGTCTGTGGTTTGGAGATGTTAACTGACTTATCCAGAGCCATAGGAGTCAGCATGCATTAGAGGTAGCCCTTGAACGCAGGTCTTCAAGATCCTGAGGCTGGCCTTTTGTCCACTATTCTCTAAGCCACAGTCCTTTTCCTACCTAGAAGCTACTTAAATGCTTACTGGATGAAACTGAAGGAAAGAACAAGGGTCCAACTCCACTCTTTCTAACCTCAAAGAGTAGCTAAGCCTCGAACAGATGAAAGGTGCTCACAGGTGGTGGATGTGCGCTCTCTTTCCCTTTGGAAAGGGACCTATCTCTTTTGCCTGAAGTCCTGGAAGCCAGCTTTAAATCCCATCCATGATTCATAGAACCAGCCCTAGCCTTGTCCCTTGCCCCAGGCTCTCAGGCATCTATTTTAAACTCATTGGCTTGGGACTGGTGGGGGCATTAGGCAGGAGCCTCTGTCACAGAAAGTGTCTGGAGGAACCCCTGGGGATGGAGGTGGCTGAGGCTGGGCCTGTTTCCTCTAGCAGTCAAAGCTCTTGGTGCTGCTCACTCTCCCACCTCAGCTTTTGTAGATTCCTTAATGGCCCTTAGGTCTTTCTAGAAAAAATGTTCTTAACCTGGGGTTCATGACCTTATCATTAAAATGTTTGGGTAACTATATTTCAATATAATTGGCTTCCTTTGGAATCCTATGTATTTTATCTTATGCATTTAAAAACATTATTCGGAGAAGGGGCCCACAGGCTACACCAGGCTGTTTCCATGTTATAAAAAAATGTTAAAACCCCTGACCTCAAAACTTACCTAAACTAATAACTACTGAGGCTCAGATTTTTGCCCTTCAACTGCTGCTGGAAGGGGAGAGTCGGGCTAGCTATTTCCACTTATTCCCACAGTAGAAAGAAGATTATTTTTGTGATTTCTGCCTCTGAATGTGAAAGGTTCTTGGTTTAATCATGACATAAAAATAAACCTAAATATACACACTAGTAAAAATAGGTGTCTTATTCACCCACTGGCCATGACTCTGGGAAAAAAAAAATATTTACCTTTTAACATCTGCACTGCATTTAGGAAATTTTGAGCCAAGTTTTCTGAGTATTTGAATGGCTCTACCTTAAAATAAGTAGCAGCGCATTCTTGCTTTTCTCAGATTAGCTCCTTGTTTGAAACAGTACTCCAGTTCATAAAAGGAGAAGCCCCAGGCAATCTCAGTAATTGGATTGTCAGCATCCCCTTTTCTCTAGGAAACCATTCAGTACAATGGTTATAGAACTTGTAGACTGAGTCTCCAACCTGAAGGATGGAGACTTGGACTGATAGAAGCCCTCAGAGTTGGGAGAAAGGCCTCCCTCTCAACTCCTCTTCCATCAGGAGCATAAAAAAGGAGAGAATTTTCTTCCCTTCAAGTCTTTGCAAGGGATGTGGTTTCTACCTTTAGAGGAAACCTGGAGGAGGTAGGGAATTGGTGAGCCCTATTCCCTCATATTTTCAAGGCCTTCTAAGTTCAGCTCTGGGGCCAAAGATGTTCTTAGCACATGTAAATAAAGCCTCCTCATCTCCTCATTCCTGGTACCTTTGCCCTACCCAATGCTCCCTTCCTGGAGCACAGGAGATTGAAGTTGCTCCCTCAAGGCTCCCCCACACATAGCACTGACCTCTGATTTCTAACTTTTCATCAATGCCCTAACTATTAAACCATACTTCCTTTCATTATTAATCCCATGAGCCATCCAAGCTTTAAGAAAGCTCTTTCCCAAGTTATATCCCAGGGAAGTACAGCTGAATACAAAGATGTTTAGAGCCTCTTGCCCTATTTAGTCAGTTTCCTTACTGTAATCAGGCCCTTAAAAACAAGCAGGCATTTCGACATTAAGCTGTGGGAACATCCAGGAGGAAGTCCTTTCCTATACTACCCAAAAGTACTGAGCCATGAGGTTGTCCTTCTGTGCTCTTAGGCAATTCAAAGCAACAAATATTTACTGAACACCTACTATGTGCTAAAGCTGTGAAAGGAAATTCAGATCCCAGATGGAAATAATAATAACTCACATTATATTATGCTTTGCATTTTTTTACCATGTCCTTTTCTCATAAGACTGATGGAACTGGGGGAAGATGTTAATCATCTACAGTATGTAATATATCAGAGATTATTCCCATTACCACGGATTTTTGAAGAGACATTTGTGGATAGAAAACTAGTCTTAGAATGACAAAAACTTGAGTTCAAATTCTGCCTTGATAGCTGTGTAGCTGTGGATAAGTCATTTAATATCTTGACCTCAGTTTCCTCATCTGCAGAATGGGGATAATAAGAGCCCCACCCCTACCTTAGAGAGTAGTTGTGAGGATAAAATGGAATAACACTTGTAAAGCATTTTGAAAACCTTAGAGTGCATACAAATGCTAGCCTTTATCATTACTACAGTCTTTACATTGAAGGATGGTGGCATTTATTAAGCACCTACTATATGCGAGGCACTGAGCTAAGCACGAGGCATATAAAAACAAGAAAATAAGACAATCTCTGCTCTCAAGGAACATACATTCTAATGAGGGGAGGCAAAACATAAGGGGGAGCAGGGGAGTGTTTGGGGGTGGTGTATCGACTCTGGGTGGAGAGGGGCCAGAAGCTGAAAGTGAGGCCTATTTGGAGAGTGAGCCCAAGGCTGGCCCTGCTCAAGTTATGGACGTTCTAGGCAGAGAGTGGACAGGTGGTTGGTGCGGGAAAGGAACAGACCAGATCAGTCAACAATTGGTCAACAGTTGACTGAGTTTCAGTCAAGGTTCACTTATATTTCATATTGTGCTATCCTATCATATGTTATATCATTCCCAGAGTTGTAACTAGACATTCTGGCATGTGAGGTGGATTCATTTGAGTTATGAGCAGGGGAAGACCATCTCCAGAGAATCTGGCCTCTGCCCCCACAGTGTAAGTGACTCTAGTTCATCAAAGGAGAAGCCCCAGGCAATCTCAGTAATTGGATTGTTAGCATCCCCTTCACTCTAGGAAACCTCAAGTGCTGCATTGGAGGACCTAAAGGGCCACATATGACCTCAAGGCCACAGGTTCCCCACCCCTGGTATAGGGGAAAGGGAAGGAAAAGGGAGGATGGATAGATAATCATTTATGGGAACAGTTGTTGGCAATGAAGGAGCGACCTGTCTCCTCTTCCTCCTCTCTCTACCTTGGCTGACTAACATTCTCTTACCATGTCCTCAAGCCTGCCTTTCCCCCAAGCTTCCCCAGAGAGGTTGTGGCTCAAATTCTATATCTGTAAAATGACGATTGTAATGTTCATGTTACCTACATGCTAAAAGGCATGCTGGATACAGAGCTGTTCCAGAAGCTGTGTGTGACTCATACTAGCTGTACGGTGATCTCTGGGCAGGTCACTTAACATCTCTGTATTCTAGGCAATTCTCTAGAATAACAAGTTGTAGGGAAGATGCTAACCTGCACTGATAAAGGAAGTCTCCTCAGCCGGTAGTCCCCCGTACCCATGAAATCACTGGTTCAGTTCCCATTTCCCTCATTACATCACAGCATTGTCACGAGGCTCAAAATCACCTTAGTTCAACAAGCACCAAGTGCCTACTGTGTGCAATTAGCACCTTCTAGAAAGCATTCCACAAATAAGTGACTTACTATCTCAGCCACGTGGACTAAAATACTTTACCTGTTCTTCAGCTTGCTTGTCTCGGAGAGCAATCGCATTCCTAATGACTTTGTTAAAAAAGGCACACAGTTCATCTCTTGTCTTGTTGGGCAAAACTTGGGCCAGTGGGATCATAATGGAAGGAAATGCCACTGAAGAAAGAAAAACAAAGGAAGTGGTGAAATAGGGACTGTTTTATGTCAAAGATACCTGGGAGTCAATTGTAGTCATGTAAACTATCAACACAAGGGTTAACCAGACACTTCCTTACAGGTTAAATAAAGGTTACTGAATTTCACTAGGTATTGCATTTGGAAACCAGAAGCTAACAACACACTGTAGTAAGATAGAAAGAGGTTCTGGAGCCAGATGTGTATTCTAATCCTGTCCCTGATTTCTACTATTTGTGTGATTTTGAGGTAATTAGGTGGGATAGAGTGATGGACTTTAGTCAGAAAGACTTGAATTTCAAATTTAGCCTCAGATACTAGTTATGTGACCTTGGACAAGTTACTTAAACACCATCTGCCTCAGTTTTCTCATGTCTGAAATGGGGATAAAAATAATACCTATCTACCAGGATTGTTGTGAGGATCAAATGAGATAACATGGAAACTACTTTGCAAAACTTAAGATGCTATATAAATACCGGCCATTATTTAACTTTTCTGGGCCTCAGTTTCCTTATCTGTAAATTGAGATGGCGGAACTAGATGTTTCCTTCTCGCTCATGTACTTTGATTCTATGATCCCCTGTTAGGAAACTGGTCTACTTCATTCACTGTGGAATCACTTTCCACAAGGAACTGTGATTTCCCCCTTCTCTTAATAGAGCCAAGAGAGGCTGCTGTTGTGGAGGTAGATGACCGGTCCCTTAGATCTTACTGGCCTCCTATTCTATCCCCCAATCTCAGTACTTCATGCTATATGCTCTGGGACAAGGTCTTTTCCACTTAGTCCAAATGGATCAAGGCTACAACTCCCTGTAAAGAACAGAGGAGAAAGAATTTCAGATGAATGATTTAGACTTCACCCATGAGCCAAGAGAAGCATCACAGGTGATGTTACCTTGGTCTGAAAGTGGCTGCCACATTTCCCTGCCTGAGTTCATAGTAGGCCTTGTGGTGGTGTCTCAGAGCCAAGCCACCCCAATGCATGGTATAGTGCATGGGTGGGGAACCTGCGACCTTGAGGCCACAGGTTTCTCACTCCTGGTACAGTGGAAAGGACACTGATCTTGAAACAGAAACTCTGAATTTGAGTCTCAGTTCTGGTAACTTACTATGACCTTGGAAAAATCACTTAACCTCTTGGAGGTTTGGTTTCATCACTTGTAAAATGGGGACAGGAAAACTTATACCACCTATGCAGCCTCAGTTTCCCCTTTTGTAAAATTCAGCACATGTTCTCCAAATTACACTCATATTACCCCCCCTCCCAGGGCCATTGGGAAGAAAGTGCTTTGTAACCCTGAAAATGTCTTTTAAATGGCAGCTGTTCTTATTCCTGTAGCCATGATGGAAGGGTGGTATGACTGGCTTTGGGCCTTCTAGAGCACTATGGTTAGTGGGGCAGGTCCAAGTCAGGTTCCAGATATGAGCCCAGGCTTGGTCACATCCTGAGGAAGAGGGCAGAGGCATGTCCCACGGCTTCCTCAGCACTTAAAACTTCAGTGTGGGGGCTGCTGCAGGTGGTGACAGCTCTACAGAGAAGTGTGAACCAGAAAAATGTGAATTGAACTAAGATATGTATGAAATTGATCAGAATGGACAGAACTGCCAGTAATGGAAAGTGAAATAAGACATTTTAATGCTACTGTAAAAGGGTAGGAGATTGAAAAGGGGGAGGAGGGGCAGGGGATGAGAATACATTTTAAAATAAAAATCAATGAAACTACACCCAACCCTTCACACAGTAGGGGATCCATTTGTCACTATTTGTCTTCTAATAAAAATGGCAGCTTGGAAGTATACAGAAGTCCTGCTCCAGTGCTACATGGTGGTGTGAAGGTGACTCTGGGTTTTTTGAGGCTAGGTTAGGGGAGACCAAGCTGTAAAGGCTTCAGGAATTGGATCATCGATGGATATGTATGTGCATTGTCCAAGAACTAGCCCTGCTCATTCAGAGAGGCTTGTCACCAGCTTGGCCACATGATTATTATTTTTTTTTTAGTCATTAGACCCCCATCTGCTAAGTCAAAGATGGGCTGAGTTCTGCCTCAGTGGGAGGATCCCCACTGATGAAATTGCAGATTCTTGAAAGATTGAAGTAAATCCATGACATATAGTAGGGGAAAGAAACAAAACCAAAAAAACATAGCCTGGGAATCAGAAGACTGGGGTTCTGGTTCTGCGTGTCACTTACTAGCAGTGTGACCTTAGGGATGTTATTTTTACCAGTTGGGATCTTGTTTTCCTTCTTTGTAAAAAGGGGATGGGATTTAGACTAGTTGAATTTGTAGAGTTCTTCTGGGACTTCAAGACTTTACTTAGGAGGTAGATTTTGAAGGGTTTTGCAAAAAAAGTGGGCTACACTTTAGGACCAAAGAGGGGATAAGACATGTCTTAATCATGTTCAAAAGAACAGAGAAGGCAGAATGTGTGACTTGGGAACAAGCTTGTATGGCTGGAAGGGAATCACAAGAAATGAGATCCAGGAGAAAAAGAAGGGATCTGTCGTAAACTGGATTCCAGGAGACTGAGGTGGTGCAGCCAGGCCTGGAGTCAGAAAGACTCAAGTTCAAATCTAGCCTAAGATATTTACTAGCCATTTGACCTCGGGCAAGTCTCTTAACTTTGATTGCCTCAGTTTCCCCATCTATAAAAGGAGTTGGAGGAGGAAATGGAGAACTTCTCCAGTATCTTTGCCAAGAAAACCCCAAATAGCATCACAAAGAATCAGACATGATTGAGAAAGGACTAAACAGCAGAGCCAACGTTCACTATCCATGAAGACCTGCTTTGGAATATTCAAAGTAGTTTCAGGACAGGGAGACGGTAGTTAAATAGAAAATCATGTCCCCGAAGATAAATGAAAGACTTTACACTTTATCTCTCATCTGAAAACAACTGAAAATCCCTGAAACAAGTGAACAACCTCTTGATTCCAGGTCCAGTGCTCTATCCACTGCAAGAAGTAATCTGACTGCTAATGTGAGCTCGTTTTAGTGACTAGAAAGGATCAAATAAAAGCTAACCTCCTTGAAGAAGTAGGACAGGACAACAGACTCACAGAATCATCCAACCTTCTGCTTACTCTGTATATATCTTATACACACACACACGTATATATGTATATTATATACTCCTCCATTAGCTGCTTTTTTTTTGCCTTTTCTTGGATCTCTGGAGCTGGCACACAGTAAGCACTCAATAAATGTTTGCCAGGGGACGGGCCCCCCTTCTACAATATCCCTCAATGAGAGATCATCCAGCCTTGGCCCAAAGACTTTGGAGAAGCTTGTTTCATTTCTGGATGGCCCTGTTGTTAAGAAGTTTGGCCTTGCATCAAAACTCAATTTGCTGCTGTGGAATTTCCATCCATGATGCCTAATTCTGTCCCTGGGGCCAAGTCTAATCCCTCTTCTCAAAATATGAAGACAGTTATTATGTCTCCCTCTCAGCTTTTTCTGAGTTTAACATTCCCAGTTCTTTCAGTTGTCCCTCAGGGATTTGCCAGATAGTCACCTGCAATTTGTGTACTTTTCCAAGAGATGTAGGAGGATGCTTAGAAGCCAACCACCCTGAAAAGTGCCCTGTGGCTAAGCAGTACAAGTATCCTTCCCATGCCACTCTGTTGAGCTCAGCTTACCCTCTTTAGAAGTTATACTTACAAATTAAAATCATAACAAATTTAGGAATGGAGAATTGAAAGAAACGTCTGCAGTGTTTCACAAAAGGATTGTCTGGGGTCTTCTCGGAGTCCACTTGGAATCCAAAGGCCACACTGGCAACCACATCAAGAGTGTAACAGCCATAGCACCTGTAGAGTACCCATAATACATGTGGAAAATGAGACCTTTACAGATTCAGCTGCCTCCACACTAAGCAACTTCCAAGGTCTATAGAGTGGGTGTTAATGCTATATAAGCCCCTGGACTAAGGTAGAGCTGCCAAACCCACATAACCTTTCCCCTTCACCATGACTTTAACACTTGTAAGAGCTGAGGAGAAAAGCACTAATAAGAGATGTCTTTTCACACTGGAGCACACTCTGGTAAAAGCCCCTAAAACATATGGATAATATTATGGAAAATATATTGCGGTCTAGAAATAAATAGAAAGGAAGGCCTCCCTTTCCAGACAGTTCTGCAGAAAATATCAGTACTTGGGTTCTGTTTAGATTCTATCACTCAGTTGCCCATTTAAAAGCTTTCCCCCAGCCATCTCAGCTAATGAGTTCTGCATAAGCAATCGGGAGAATCTGGTCCGGTGGTAAAATGTCTGACAACACCTGGGCTTGGCTTATGCCTTTCTTGATGAAAGGGGTTGATTCAATGCTCTCATGTAGGTGCACACTGTGTTTTCTGTGTCAGATATTTGGCATAAGCTCGCACTTCATGTCTATGGCCTCCTCTCGGGGAGATGAGGTGTTCCCCATAAGCAAACTTTCCAGACAATCGAAGCTTGAAGGGGCGGGTGATGGTGTCAGTGCTGCAACTTTTTCCTCTGAACCATTTTGGACTCGATCTTTCTAAAAATGTCACTGCTTTAGCTTTGGTAAACAGTATACATAGAATGTAATTTACCTTTTGTAGGAACGGACTCTTGCTTCAGCTCAATCAATCAGTTAGCATTTTTTAAGAAGTTGCCATGTGGCCAACAAAGTGCTATGTAAGCACTGGAGGTACAGAGAAAGACCAAGAAAAGGCCCTGCTGTCCAAGAGTTTATACTCTAATGGGGAAGAGATGGACACAAACAGGTATGTAGATGATACCTAATAATAATAATAGCTAACGTTTATGTAGCACTTTCAGGTTTGCAAAGTACTTTACAAATAGTATCTCATTTTGGATGGTCACCTGGGAGGAGAAGAAGAAAAGGTCCCTACAGAAAGTGGCATTTGAGCTGAGTCTTGAACACTAGGTGACTTTCAGTGCTAAGATTCTATCCTTTGAAAAACAACTGTGAACATTATTTATTATTTGAGGCTGTCATCACCAACAAGGATTGTTCAAGCCTGAAGTGTCAAGTTGCCTACATCACTCCTAAAAGTGCCTGAATTTGATTAAAGTGTACTTGGAATTATTTAACAAAATAAATAAAAATACAGTAGAAACTAGAAAATGGAAATATGTAGTTTTCTATGTTGATATGGACTCTGCACAGATCTTTATGTGCCATTTTTGTGGCCCCCATTTTTAGTTGAGATTGAGTGCCCTTACTGATCAATGACCCCAGATAGCTGGACTCCGATTATTCCATCCCTTTCTGTAAAAGGGCTTCAGGGTTTAGACAGACAGAAATATAGACTAGAGATACTTTCATCTTTTCCCTCCCTGGCATTTGTCACTTCTCAGTGGCTGTGTTTCTAATCTATTCTACACTGAAATTTAGGGTTGCCAGGGGAAACCAGAAAGTTAAGGTTGTTAAATCACTAACTTTAATTGGATGGCCTAAGGGTAACTCTACAAATCTCCTGTGGAGCAAATCATAGAGGGTTTGTGAGGGCTATTACTCCAAGTATTTTTTGCCTTTCTTCTGGGTTCCAGACTCTGTTCTAGACAGCTGAAGGGGCTCAGAATCCCTGTCCCTGTCAAGTTGAGACTTCCTGCCTAAGTGGGCCATCCTGTTCCTGTGCCCTCCTCACCCCCACTTTGTTTAGATGACCTCCCCTAAGTTGGCTGACTGTTTCCTCGTAGGTCAGTTTAGCCATCTATTTGGTCATTTATCATGGCTGTTTTTGAACTTCTGTACTTTCCTGGTCACGCGTAATTGTCCAGCAATTATACACAGTTACAAGAAGTGGCAATTCATTTGGAGAAGTGTAATTTCTCATCCGCCATAGACTGACCTTACCTCTGGATATCTAAAGCTTTCCCAGACTCTGCATAAGGCTTCAAGTGAGTCAATAGAAGATCACAGGCTTGGCTGATTAAGGGAATCACCTGGAAAAGAAGAAAATCAAGTATAATTAAACACTCTGTACAGTGAATGGACCTAAATTAGCTGTGAATAAAGAGGTCTGTAGTGCTCCCTACTTTGACTGTTATTTTTAACTATGTAATTGCCAAGCTAAATTCTTTCAGCAATGACCTTAATACAAGACCTCCTTGGGAGAAGGCTTTTCCTTCTCTCTCCCTTCCATTTCTTTCTTCTTCTCTTTTCCCTTTTGTTTTTGATCCCTCTGTCTTTCTTTTTCTTTTCTTCTGGGTTCTCTAAAGCCAGGACAGTGGAGTTCAAGCTTTGGTAGATTCTCCCAAGTCAGAAAGGATTCAAGGATAGTGTTGGTGCATCATGGACATGACATTTTAGGATCAATTTAGCTAAGTGCAGAGAGATCCATTAATGAAAAGTTGGGTACCAGATGAGGATTTTTTTTCAAGTAGCTGGTTGTGGTGGTGCACCCCTATAATCCTAGCTCCCAGAGAACGTGAGGTTGGCAGATTTCTTGAGCTCAGGAGTTCTGAGCTGTGGTGGGCTATGCTAGTCATGTGTCCATATTAAATTTGACATCAGTGTGGTGAGTTCCTGGGAGCAGGGGGTATAAGAAGGGGGTAAACTGGCCCAGGTCATAAACCAAGAAGGCCAAGTTTCCAATGTCAATCTGTAGTAGAATCAGTCCATGAATTGTAGCCCCTGAACTTCCAGCCTGGGCACGATGGGGGAGATCCAGTCATTAAAAAGCAAAATAAAATAAAAACATGGGGTGACTGTGATTTGCCTTGGTGGAGGGTCACACCCATGACTCTTTGAAGTATGCAACAAATTTGATAAACATTTTTCTAATTTTCTTTTTTTAACTTTATTTACTTTTAGTTTTCAACAGGCATTTTCACAAGATTTTGAGTTCCAAATTTTCTCCCTACCTCTCCCTTCTGCCCACCCCAAGACAGAATGCATTCTGATTACCCCTTCCCCCAATCTTCCCTCCTTTCTATCGCACACCTCCCTTCTCCTATCCCCATCTCCTCTATTTTCTTGTAGGGCAAGATAGATTTCTATACCCCATTCATTGCCTGTATATCTTATTTCCCAGTTGCATGTAAAAACAATTTTTAACATTCATTATAAACATTTGTTAAGTGCCAAATATATGTAAGCTACTGTGCTAAGTACTGAGGAAACAAAATAAAGACAAAAATAAGCAGTTCCTTCCTTCAAGGAGGTTCTATTATAGTAGTTACATATAATGACAAAAAGGGATGATATAAACAGTAACAAGTAATTAAATTATGCAGAATCATAGTAGCAGTAGTAACATAATAGTAACGACATGATGATAGCAATGATCATTTCAACAACCTCCATATATTGGGCTATTTTCTATCTGAACCACATGGGGGAAAATGTGAGAATCAGATAAGTCATGATGATGACGATGATGCTAATGGAGTAATAGCAGGATAGTGACTTGTTCCAGGATGATTTCTATTTGTACTCCATAAAACAAGATCAGAAGAATGATTTTTCCAAAATAATAATGATAACAACTTGTGTTTACATAGCATTTTAAGGTTTGTAATGTACTTTACATTATTCTCATTCTTTTTCTTTGTCCATAGATGGTACATACATAGTATAGTACATACAAAATAAATATGTGGCAATACAGAAATAATTTCAAGAGGGATCGAACCCCAAGGATTGGGGTGGGGAGGGAACTGGAAACGTGGGCAATGACCTCTGGACTATGTTTTGAAGGAAACTGGAGATGTTAGGAAGCAGAGTGAAGAAGGAGGGCATCTAGATTTAGAGAACAGCACCTGTGCCAAGGCACAGAGATAGGAGGTGGGATGTCACATACAGGGAAAGGCAAAGAGGGCCATTTGGCTGGAACAGAACACATGTAAGAAGGAGCAATAGGAGACAGGAGTGGAAAGATAAGTGGAAACCATAATGTAAAGATCTTTCAGTTGTAGGCTGAGGATTTTGTATTTTACCCTACAAGCAAAAGGGAGCTACTAAAGATTTTTGAGTAGGGGATTATCATGTTGGGTCTATATTTTAGGAGTATTCATTTGGTAGTTGTGTAGAGGATGGATTGGTAAGGAGAAGGCCTGGAGTCAGGAGGATTAATTCAATTTAAAAAGCATTGATTAAGTGCCTGCTGTGTAGTCAATAAACTACATAAAACGAGCTAGAAAAGGAAACTATAATAAACGTATTCAATAAATGTTTGTTAAGTACCTACTATGTGCAGGGGACACAATGGGGATGGGGGGAGAAACTAGGTGGTGCAGTAGATAAAGCACCAGGCCTGGAGTCAAGAGGACCTGAGTTCAGTCCTGCCTCAGACACTTACTGACTGTGTGACCCTGGGCAAGTCACTTAACGCTCTTTGCCTCAGTTTTCTCATCTTTAAAATGAGTTGAGAAGGAAATGGCAAACCACTCTAGTATCATTGCCAAGAAAATCCCAAATGGGGTCATAAAGAATCAGATATGAATGAAAAATGACTGAATAACCACATGTGCTAAGTATTTATTAACAACTTACCATGTGCCAAGCATGGTGCTAAGCACAAAGAAAGGACAAAAAAAAATGTCCTTGCACTCAAGATGCTTACAATCTAATGGCAAAAGAAAGCTGGAAAGCTGTGCTAGGTGCTGGGGATAGAGAGACAAGAACGAACAGTTCCTACCCTCAAGAAGCTTCCATTCTTTAGGGGTAAAACAACATGGATCATATAAGTAAATGCAGAATATAGACCAAGCACATGAAAGATAATTTGTTCAGTGGCAGGGTAGGGAGAACCAGCAACTAAGGGGAGTCAGGAATGATCTTGGGGAGGAGATCAATGAGACAGAAGTTTCTGAGGAAGGAATATGTTCCAAACACAGAAGATGACATGATATGTATGAGGAATAGCAAATCAACCAGTCTGGCTGGAACATGGAGTTTAGGAAGAGAAATAAGGTGATACAAGCCTGGAGTGATAGATGGTTAACCTAGAGTAGTGCTTCATAAGCACTACTCTATGGGTCACATAAGCGAATGTGGGGGTCACCCAAAATTTGACAAGAGTAAAAGGTTTCTAAAGGTTCTCCAACCAAAAATTAATTCAAAATCAAACGTGTAATGAATCTGAGGTGTTCCAGGCAGTCCTTGCCTGTGTTGCATCGTGAACCTTGGCTGCAGCCTTGGTTCTGAACACACAACATGCGCACTTTGCACTGCACATGCCATTAGGCCACACAATGCCAGTGAAAGCTGCCAAAAACACCTGGGCTCAAATTCAAGACTATTATTGCAGTGTTTTTACTGTACCTACAAAATTGCTAAATGAATTTTGGCTTGGGATTAGGACAGAATTTCCAACAGTTTCTGAAGTGGCCCTAAACATACTTCTACCATTTTGTACTACATGTTTATGTGAAGCGGCATTCTCAGATTGATAATTATGAAATCAAAATATCAGTCAACTCTGAAAAATATTGAAGATGCTCTACATCTTGCAGTATCAAATATTCCACCAAGATTTCATTCTTTATGTAAAATAAACAAGCACATCCATCTCGTTATTATGCAAATTTCCTTTTGTCTTTAATAAGTGATTAAATTACATGCATACCAAAGAATTGTTCTGGAATAAATTTCTTTATGATTTATTATCAGTAAATGTTTGATTTGTATACCTATTTAATACACCTATATATCTAGTTGTCACGTAAAAATTTCTTGGGTGAAAAGGGGTCGCAAGAGGACAAAGTTTACACTATTCTTGAAAATTGGGGAAGAAGGAGTCCTCCCAAATTCTTTCTATGATACAAATATGGTTTTGATACCCAAACCAGGAAGAGACAAAACAGAGAAAGAAAATTATAGACCAATTTCCCTAATGAATATAGATGCAAAAATTTTAAATAAGATTTTAGCAAAACGAATACAGCATCTAATCACGAGATTAATACATTATGATCAGGTGGGATTCATACCAGGACTACAGGGCTGGTTCAATATTAGGAAAACTATTAGCATTATCAACCACATCAACAACAAAGCTAACAAAAACCACATGATTATCTCAATAGATGCAGAAAAAGCTTTTGACAAAATACAACATCCATTCCTACTAAAAACATTGGAGAACGTAGGAATAAAGGGAACTTTCCATAAAATAATAAGCAGTATCTATCTAAAACCTTCAGCAAGCATTATATGCAATGGGGATAAGCTAGATGCATTCCCAATAAGATCAGGGGTGAAACAAGGTTGTCCATTATCACCACTATTATTCAATATGGTACTAGAAATGTTAGCTGTAGCAATTAGACAAGATAAAGATATTCAAGGAATTAGAATAGCCAAAGAAGAAACTAAGTTATCACTCTTTGCAGATGATATGATGATTTACCTAGAGAATCCCAGAGATTCAAGTAAAAAATTACTTGAATTAATAAACAACTTTGGCAAAGTTGCAGGGTACAAAATAAACCCACACAAATCCTCTGCATTCCTATATATTAGCAACAAAGTTCAACAGCAAGAGATAGAAAGAGAAATCCCATTTAAAGTTAGGGTAGACAGTATAAAATACTTAGGAGTCTACCTGCCAAAACAAACCCAGGGATTATATGAACACAATTACAAGACACTTTTTGCACAAATAAAGTCAGATTTAAGTAAGTGGAAAAACATTAGTTGCTCATGGGTAGGCCGTGCTAATATAATAAAAATGACAATTCTACCCAAATTAATATACTTATTTAGTGCCATACCAATTAAACTATCAGACAATTACTTTCTAGAGCTGGATAAAATAATATCAAAATTCATTTGGAAAAACAAAAGGTCCAGAATATCAAAGGGACTAATGAAAAGAAATGCTTGGGAAGGTGGCCTAGCGCTACCAGACCCTAAACTGTACTATAAAGCAGCAATTATCAAAACCACTTGGTATTGGCTAAGAAACAGAGAGGTAGACAAGTGGAATAGACTTGGCACTCAAGATGCAGTAGGCAAGGAATATAGCAACCTTCTGTTTGATAAACCCAAGGACCCCAGCTTCTGGGATAAGAACTCATTGTTTGACAAAAATTGCTGGGAAAACTGGATAACAGTGTGGCGGAAATTAGGCATAGACCCATACCTGACACCGTACACAAGAATAAAGTCCAAATGGGTACATGATTTAGGTATAAAGATTGATACCATGAATAAACTGGAGAAGCAAGGAATAGTGTATTTATCAGATCTATGGAGAAGGGAAGAATTCTTTACTAAAGAAGAGATAGAATGCATTATGAAATGCAAAATGGATAACTTTGAGTACATTAAACTGAGAAGTTTTTGCACAACCAAACCCAATGCAACCAAAATCCGGAGGGATGTAGTAAATTGGGAAAAAATTTTTACAGCTAAGCTCGGGGATAAAGGCCTCATTTCTAGAATATATAGAGAACTGACCCAAATGTATAATCATACAAGTCATTCCCCAATTGATAAATGGTCAAAGGATATGAACAGGCAATTTTCAGAGGAAGAAATTAAAGCTATCTATAATCATATGAAAAAATGCTCTAAATCACTATTGGTTAGAGAGATGCAAATCAAAACAACTCTGAGGTACCACATCACACCTATAAGATTGGCAAACATGACAGAACAAGAAAATGATAAATGCTGGAGAGGATGTGGGAGAGTTGGAACACTAATTCATTGTTGGTGGAGCTGTGAGCGCATCCAACCATTCTGGAGAGCAATTTGGAACTATGCCCAAAGGGCTACAAAAATGTGCATACCCTTTGACCCAGCAATATCGCTACTAGGACTATATCCCCAAGAGATCATAAAAATGGGAAAGGGTCCCACATGTACAAAAATATTTATAGCAGCACTCTATGTAGTTGCCAAAAACTGGAAGTCAAGGGGATGTCCATCAATTGGGGAATGGCTGAATAAATTATGGTATATGAATGTAATGGAGTACTATTGTGCCATAAGAAATGATGAACAAGAAGACTTCAGAGAGGCCTGGAAGGACTTATATGACCTGATGCTGAGTGAAAGGAGCAGAACCAGGAGAACTTTATGCACAGCAACAACCACAGTGTGTGAGAGTTTTTTCTGGTAGACTTAGATTTTTGTAATAACACAAAAACTTCTGAAAAAAAAAAAAAATCCCAATGGTGGACCTCAAGGCAAAAAGCCTTCCACACTCAGAGAGAGAAATATGGAAGTCACTCACATAATGTAGCAGATCATGTTTGTGTATGTGTATCTGTTTGTGTATCATGTTCTGATTTGTTATACGGATTCTTTCATTTATCTTAGTCTGACTACACAGCATGACGATAGTGAAAATATACTCAATAGGAAAGTATATGTAGAATCTATACAGAATTGTATGCAGTCGTGGGGAGGGAGGGAGGAAGTGGGGGGTGGGTGGGGAGGGATAAAATCGCAATTGTATGGCAGTGATTGTTAAACATTAAAAAAAAAAAAAAAAAAAAAAAAAGAGGACAAAGTTTAATAAGCCCTGGCCTTCAGCCCCATTGTGAAGAGCTGTAAATGTCATATATTAGAGTCCTACTGAGAAGGGATGAGGGCTTGGATAAAGTCTTTGTGAGTGGAGGGAGGGGGATAGATGTAAGAGATACTGAGGCAGCCAGTTGACATTTATAGAGACATCCTTAGGCTTGGAGTCAGGCATCTGAGTTTAAACCTTGCCTAGATACTTAATATTTATTACTAGTTATCATAAAGACAGCTAGGTGACATAGACTCTGGGCCTGGAATTAGGAAGACCTAAGTTCAAATATGAACTCATATACTTACTAAATTTGCCTCAATTTCCTCAACTGTCAAATAAGAGCGCCTACCTCTCAGGGTTATTTAAAATGAGATAACTATAAACTATTTAATACAGTGACTGGCATATAATAAGTGCTTAATAATGATAAATTATAATAAATGCATGTTTCCTTCCCCTCCCTAAAGCAGGTGACTTAACTTTTCTTAGCCTCAGTTTCATATGGTAAAATAGGGATAATAGCACCTACCTCACAGAGTTGTTGTAAGAATAAAAGGAGATAATATGTATAAAATATCTTTACAAATTGTAAACCACCATATAAATGTTATCATTGTTATTAATTATTGAGGTAGGATTACAAGACTTGGTAAATTATTAGATATGTGGGGGGTGATTAAGAGGGTAAAGACAAAGCTAACTCCAAGACTGAGGTAATAGTAGTAATTTTTCATACAATGAAAATATAATAAAACATCTAAAATTCATAAACATCTAAAATCTGTACTGGATTAGAATTCAAATCCAACAAACTTTTTTTTTATTGACTGCTTATTAAGGCACTAGATCACAACTAATTAGGCCCTGCCCTCAAAAAGCTTACATTCTCTTGGAGGAAGACAAGAGGAGGTGATGTGTGTATGTGTGTGGGTAAAATGTACAACATGCGTAAATACAAGTTAAATAGAAGAGAGAGTACCACCAGCTAAGGTGACCAAGAGAGAGAGTGTCTGTGGAAGTCCCTGAGATGAATCCTGAAAGAAGACAACAGTGTTTGAGAGGCAGATTCAAGGAGGTAATGAATTTTGGACATGGAAAAAATGCACAGGGGTTGGAGATGAAGTGTTGAATTTTAGGGACAGTTAATCATTCAGGGTCAATGTAACGTAGAGATTGTGAAGGGTAAATAGTGTCAAATGGGGGTGGGGAAAGTAGAACAGGATTGTGGAGGTCTTTAAGGTAAGGTTGTAAGGAAGGATACCAGTGACAAGGGTTTACTATAGCACTTCATACTGGTTCCTTAGAGCCATGTCTCAGAAACTAGAAAATGCTCCAAATCTGGGCTTGATTTTATTGTTTTGTCTATTTTCTAGACTTAAAGCAGTGATGGCTAAATGTTAAAAGTACAGATTAAATTGAATATTTTTACTCCCCAGAGAGCCAGTGGTTAAACATTTACCAGCACACCATCACCACTCATGGATTTCAAGTGAGGGATTGACATGATACAACCCAAACCTAAACTTTTGTCAGCTGTATAGAGCAGTGGCATCAACTCACATAGAAAAAGGGACCACTAAACTGTACGTAAGGATCCTTACTGGAGTGCATTGATGCAGAAAACCACACGTTAATATTATCTATGCTCTGTTGTATTTTATTTAATTCATTAAATATTTGTTAAATATTTCCCAGTTACATTTTAATCTGATTTGGGCTATGCTTGAGAGTATTATGGGTTTCACCACATGCTTCCATTGCTTTTGACATCTCTGCTGTAGAGTGTGGTTTGGAGAGGGGACAGACTAAAAGTAGAGAAATCTATCAGACAACTAATAGAGTAGTCTAGGTGAGAAGTGATAAAGACCTGACCTTGGTTAGTAGCCATGTGAGTGGAGAGAAGGGGACATATTCAAACGATGTTGCTGAGATAGAATCCGAAGACTTTGGCAACCTATTTGATATGGTGGAATGAGGAAAAGTGAAGAGCAAAGGTGAAATTCAAGGTTATACCTGGGAGAATGATGGTATTCTCAAAAGAGATTAAAAAAAAGTATGGAAAGTATTAAGGAAAATTTATGAGCTCCCTACCAGCTGCTGGTTTCTGCTTGAATCTATATAAATCCCATAGAATTGTGTAAAAAGTGGAAAGAAAGAAGGATTTGGGGAAAGTACTATACACTTCAATGAGGGGGGGCATGGAGAGAGAAAGGAAACAAGCACTTATTAAGCTCCTACTGTGTGATAGGCCCTGCTAAATATGCTAAATGCTTTAGAGATATGATTTCATTTAATCAATGGATTCATTACATTATGATGTGAGTCTTTTTTCTACCACTGTAATACAGATCACAGCCCATTGGTAAAAAGTAAGTTCCCCAGTGCCTAGCAGAGTGCCAGAAACACAACAGGTATACAATATATGCTTGTTGATTGATTTATCAATGCTTTTTCCTCCTCTGTGATTCTAGTCATGTTTCTTCCATAAACCTTCCATAAATCTACCCAATGTACTGTATAGTTTCTCCTCTGGTTCTTTTAATATTTAATGGACACCAGTGTGACACTCAGGCTGTCAGTCTATTTTTATCTCTGGATCTTGCTACATCTACTTCCACATGTGGTCATACAAGTCATGAATAGTATCTTTTATGCCACTTCTCATCACTTAAGTTCTTTTTGGCAATACTCTGGAGCCTATTTACACCCATTGTGAGTCTTTGTTTGCCCGTTGGGTCACCTTCAATTTTGGTTTATCAGAGATCATGCTGTGACCATGATTTGTAGCTGTCTAGCATTGCCAGGAGAAAATGAATGTAGCCCAGGGTTACTTAGACTTAGAATCACAGAGCCTTTGGAGATGCAGGCTGTCCCTTTAATGGGATCACAGATACTCTGGACGACTTTCCTCTGAGGATAGAGAGTCCTTAGGTTGTTAATGGACAGTCTGAAAAGTTTTTCAGGAAAGCTCTGTTTATCTTGTGGCTGCATAGTGTTTTGGGATACCAGATAGGGGAGGCAGAGAGGTGGAGGTGGGATACAAGCAGATGAATGCCTGGATCAGGAAGAGGAAAAGAGAGAAGACAAAGGCAAGGCATGAGCAGACGACAGCTGAGAGCCAGGGGTGGGGAACCTGTGGCCTCAAGGACTCATGTGGCCTTCTAGGTCCTCAATTGGGCCCTTTGACTGAATCTGAACTTCACAGAACTAATCCCACTAATTAAAGGATTTGTTTTGTAAAACTTGATTCAATCAAAAGACCATTCCCAAGGACCTAGAAAGCCATATGAGGCCTTGAGACAGCAGGTTCTCTCCCCCTCCTCCCACCCAGCTAAAATCAAATGAATCAACTCTACTCTGTCCCTCTCCTTTCTTCCAGTTTCCCTGAACACAAAGATGATTCTGGCTGCAAGGCCTAATGTAGCCTATTCTTTGCTTTGTACTATATATTTGTTTGTATTTGTTACTTGGTACTACTAATAAATTACATGCCCATTAACAATGAGTTTTGTCTGTCTGTAAATTTGTGGTTTGAGACAAAGAAGGGAAACCAATCCAGGGGAGAAGAGATTTTCTTGGTTTACCCCAGGGTGTAAATTAAAGAGAGAATTAAAAATTTTTTATAATTTCTGAGAAAATTGCCGACAATATCTATTAGATTGCTTTTGAACCCAATATTTATAAGAAAATGAACCATTTGGAGACTGAAGGGTGGTGGTGGTGGGGTGGTATGTTTGTCCTTGTATGCACTATTTATACCATCTCATGCCCACATACTGCAGGTCTCTAAATTAATGTTTAAAAAAAAAACAACCAAAAGATAGGCTTTAAAAGCTGAAGATCACTGAAAACAAATTTCCCATATGAAACCCAATCCAATCTCTCTCTCTCTCTTTTTTTTTACTCAATTCTAAGCCCAGTTTATCGTTCATCTGCAATGCTTGTCCATGATATATAACCTACTGATGTGCTAACGATGGGCTATCTATACAACTGCATCACTTGCTTCATGATGACCAATAAAACAGATAAAGATCCAATTCAGTAAATATTGAAATTCATTAAATGCTTTCTCTAGAACCTGCACTAGATTTAGCAAATAGTCTATTCCTGTTATAGACTGCACAAACACAGACTATGGTCTTTATCTCTTAAATCTGCCTTGGTCCCAATGGTACACATTTCACTTCTCTGACTATAGTATGGAATCTCAGAGTTTGAAAGGACTTCAGAGATCAATCATCTATCTACTCAAAGCTCCTATCCAATTGGGAGACTCCCCTCTATGAAATCTCTGGCGGATGCTCATCCAGCCTATGCCTGGATATTTCTAGAGATGGAATGCTCCCAGTTTCAAAAGGCAGCTTGTGTCATTGCTGGGCAGCTCTGTTTATTTCCACAAAATGCTGACTGCAGTAATAGGTAGATGCTGTTTGACTCCTTCAGAGCAGTTAACCTGGATTTATGGAACCTTATAGCTAGAACCCAATTCTCATGACTTTTTTCTTCCTGGCCTTTGTATTTGGACATCATTTGGAAGACTATCCAAAAGGAGGTGAATTTTTTTTTTTTAGCTATGTCAGTTTATTCATACTATGTATGTCTAAGGTGTTGAGAAGACAGTATGACTTAATCATTATAAAACTCAGAAAAAGTCCTGTTTTCTGTGAACTGGATGTTGGAGTCTCATGAATGGCTTTGATTCTAGTTTAGTCCAAATATTGCTCCCATGGACTCCCTTTCATTCACTTTTTCTTCTTTTGTTGTCAGACTTCTAAAGAGTGAGCATTTTGTGGTAATCTGGCATTTGCTCTTACTATCCAACTAAAATGGTTCTCTCTAAAGTCACTTGCAAAATCTTAGGTCAGTATTTCTTTCCCACTGGGCTCTCTTCAGCACTTGATTATCATCTTTTGTTTAATTTTAAAAAATATTTTCTATTCCCTTAGCTTTCATGATTCTGCACTGTTCTTTTTCTTCTCTGCCTCTTTGATCACTCCTTAGCTGTAACTTTCCTTGACTTTTCTTTCTTCTCCCATCTCCTAAATGTGGGTGTCCCCCTGTGTTCTGTTCTTGGTCCTTTTCTTTCTCTAAGGCAAGTGTTCTCAACCTTGGGAGTCCACATACCCTCAACCCACTGTTAATAGATTTCAAGTGGTTCATGAACTTGGATGGGAAAAGTTTATATTTTTATTTTCACTAACCTTTGCTTTTCTTTGAAATCCTACATATTTTATGCATTTAAAAATCTGATTCTGAGGAGGGTTCCACAGGTTTCACCAGACTGCAAAGGGGTCCATTACACAAAAAAAGGGTAAGAACTCCTGTTCTAAACTTTTGCCCTTGACAAATATATCACTTCCCATGACTTCAGTTATTGGCAGTGTAACTTTAAAACTTATATTTCCAGCTCTAATCTCTCTCTCAAATTCTAGACTGACATCTCTAACTACCTGCCAGAAATAGAACATGAATTCTCTTCTTCCCCCATGCCACCCTGCTGACCTCAAACTCAACATGGCCAAACTGAACTCATCATCTTTTCAAAGAAACTATTCCACCTACAGAATACCCATTTTCTGTTAAAGACATGACCATCTACCCAGATACTCAGTCAGGTTCCTAACCCAAGAATCATCTTTGACTCTCCCTGCCTCAGTATCTTAAGAGTATGGAGTCTCTGGGTTGGAATGGGCTTTCAAGGGTCTCTAGTGCAAACTGACCAAGAATCTACTCATGCTAATTCATTTCTCTTGAGAAGCCTTCCCTTTCTCCACCAGTTGAGATCCTATCCATTCTTCAATCTTTTATCCTTGATCTGGGGACCAAGTGACAATTGCATGAAGCCTTCCTTCCTGCCCCAAAGTGAGTTCTCTCTTATTTGCACGTTAGGACTATCTAAAGTCTCATATCACTTTTTTATCTCTTATGCATTCTACCTTATATTATGATTATTTGCACACATATGCATTCTCTTTTGTTAATCTATGAGCTGTTTGGCAGCAAGTACTATGTATTATGTATCCGGACCTTCTTATACACTGTGCCCTGTACGGATAGATCTTGTATGTATTACACACTCCATAAATGTTGGATTTTAAATGTGTACATTATAATCAAGTGAGGTCTCCCCCATTCTCTATACATGGAATTAGTTGCTTTTTTAAAAAATTAGGCACATGAATTTACATCCTAGCTGTTAAATGTAACCTTGTTGATTTTAGTTTAGTATTCCAGTCTGTCGGTATAATTTTAAACATTGAGTCTGTCATCCTTCCTGATTTCTGTCATCTGCAGATTTGATAAACACACTTTTATGTCTTTCTCCAAGTCTGTTTAAAATCTTTGTAAAAAATATTCCTGAGGGGGGCAGAGCCAAGATGGCGGAGTAGAAAGACACACATATGCTAGCTCCGAACCCACAGCCCATAAAATATCTGTAAAGAAGAACTCCCAACAAATTCTGGAGCAGCAGAAGCCACAGAACAATGGAGCAGATGAGATTTCTGTTCCAGAGAGACCTGAAAACGTGACCTGAAGGGTCTGTCGCGCACCAGACCTGGAGCCGAGCCCAGCCCTGTCTCGGCCGCCCAGTGCCGAGAGGAGCAGATCCGAGCAGGCTTCAGGGACAGAATCTCCAGCAGCCATGCAGGTCCCTCCACCCACAGGTGACAAGGGTTGGTGAGAGAGTCTTTTTGGGGGGCCAAGAGGGGAGTGGGGTGTCCCCATAACTCAGGCCCCCTCAGGAGGCAGCAGCAGGGACGGCAGCAGACAGGGGCTCCCCAAGCAGGGAGGAGCCTGGATTCGTTGTTGAAGGTCTCTGCATAAACCCCCTGAGGGAACTGAGCCCCGTGAGGTGGCCCTGCCCCCACCTGAGCACCTGAACTTAATCTCACACTGAATAGCAGCCCCACCCCCACCCAAAGCCCTGAGGCTGGGAAGCAGCATTTGAATCTCAGACCCCAAGCGCTGGCTGGGCAGATCTGGAGGCGAGGTGGGTGTGAAGAGGATATTCAGAAGTCAAGTCACTGGCTGGGAAAATGCCCAGAAAAGGGAAAAAAAAAATAAGACTATAGAAGGTTACTTTCTTGGTGAACAGATATCTCCTCCCTTCCTTTCAGATGAGGAAGAACAATGCTTACCATCAGGGAAAGACACAGAAGTCAAAGCTTCTGTATCCCACACATCCAAAATAAATATACCATGGGCTCAGGCTATGGAAGAGCTCAAAAAGGATTTTGAAAATCAAGTAAGAGAGGTGGAGGAAAAGCTGGGAAGAGAAATGAGAGAGATGAAAGAAAAGCATGAGAAGCAAATCAACACCTTGCTAAAGGAGACCCAAAAAAATGCTGAAGAAAATAACACCTTGAAAAATAGGTTAACTCAATTGGCAAAAGAGGTTCAAAAAGCCAATGAGGAGAAGAATGCTTTCAAAAGCAGAATTAACCAAATGGGAAAGGAGGTTCAAAAGCTCACTGAAGAAAACAGTTCTTTCAAAATTAGAATGGAGCAGATGGAGGCTAATGACTTTATGAGAAACCAAGAAGTCACAAAACAAAACCAAAAGAATGAAAAAATGGAAGATAATGTGAAATATCTCATTGGAAAAACAACTGACCTGGAAAATAGATCCAGGAGAGACAATTTAAAAATTATGGGACTACCTGAAAACCATGATCAAAAAAAGAGCCTAGACATCATCCTTCATGAAATTATCAAGGAAAACTGCCCTGAGATTCTAGAACCAGAGGGCAAAATAAGTATCAAGGAATCCACAGATCACCTCCTGAAAGAGATCCAAAAAGAGAAACTCCTAGGAACATTGTGGCCAAATTCCAGAGTTCCTAGGTCAAGGAGAAAATATTGCAAGCAGCTAGAAAGAAACAATTCAAGTATTGTGGAAATACAATCAGGATAACGCAAGATCTAGCAGCTTCTACATTAAGGGATCAAAGGGCGTGGAATATCATATTCCAGAAGTCAAAGGAACTAAGAGTAAAACCAGGAATCACCTACCCAGCAAAACTGAGTATAATACTTCAGGGGAAAAAAATGGTCTTTCAATGAAATTGGGGACTTTCAAGCATTCTTGATGAAAAGACCAGAGCTGAAAAGAAAATTTGACTTTCAAACACAAGAATGAAGAGAAGCATGATAAAGTAAACAGCAAAGAGAAGTCATAAGGGACTTACTAAAGTTGAACTGTTTACATTCCTTTCATGGAAAGACAATATTTGTAACTCTTGAAACTTTTCAGTATCTGGGTAGTGGGTGGGATTACACACACACACACACACACACACACACACGCACACATGCACACACACACCCAGACAGAGAGCACAGAGTGAATTGAATAGGATGGGATCATATCTTAAAAAAATGAAATTAAGCGGTGAGAGAGAAATATATTGGGAGGAGAAAGGAGAAATGGAATGGGGCAAATTATCTCTCATAAAAGAGGCAAGCAAAAAACTTTTTAGTGGAGGGAAAAAGAAGGGAGGTGAGAGAAAAACATGAAGTTTACTCTCATCACATTCCACTAAAGGAAGGAATAAAATGCACACTCATTTTGGTATGAAAACCTATCTTACAATACAGGAAAGTGGGGGAGAAGGGGATAAGCAGGGTCGGGGGGAGGATGGAAGGGAGGGCAATGGGAGGAGGGAGCAATTTGAAGTCAACATTCTTGGGGAGGGACAGGATCAAAAGAGAGAATAGAAGCAATGGGGGGCAGGACAGGATGGAGGGAAATATAGTTAGTCTTATATAACATGACTATTATGGAAGTCATTTGCAAAACTACACAGATATGGCCTATATTGAATTGCTTGCCTTCCAAAGGGAATGGGTGGGGAGGGAGGGGTGAAGAGAAGTTGGAACTCAAAGTTTTAGGAACAACTGTCGAGTACTGTTCTTGCTACTAGGAAATAAGAAATACAGGTAAAGGGGTATAGAAAGTTATCTGGCTCTACAGGACAAAAGAGAAGATGGGGACAAGGGAAGGGAGGGATGATAGAAGAGAGGGCAGATTAGTGATAGGGGCAATTAGAATGCTTGGTGTTTTGGGGTGGGGGGAGGGGACAAATGGGGAGAAAATTTGGAACCCAAAATTTTGTGAAAATGAATGTTAAAAGTTAAATAAATTAATTAAAAAAAATATTCCTCCCCTCGAGTCCTCTATGATGGATCATCATGGTAGTGGTAGTTGTTGGGTGGGAGTAGGGAGCAGTCTCCTTCATGAAACTTAGTTCATAGTAGGCTTTTAATTTGCCTGCCATTTGTCTTATAGGGGTCAGGCCACCCTTTTGTATAAACTCTTAGTGAAGTCCTTGTCCTCCTACCTTTTGCTTGTGGCTTTTATTTTTTTTTCTTTTGGAGGTAATTGGGGTTAAGTTAAGACTTGCTCAGGGTCACACAGCTAGTAAGTGCCTGAGGCTGGAATTGAACCCAGGGTCCTCCTGATTCCAGTGTTCCATCTCCTAGGTCACCTAGCTATTCTGTCTTGTGGCTTTTCATAATCTGAGAGTTTGATTTGCAATCACATTGATTTCATCAGATGCCTTCCTTTTCTCTGTTCTTCCTATTTGGGGTCATCAGCACTGAGAAGGTCATAATTTCCATTGGATCACCTGTGTAGAACTGTGAGGGTGCTCAGAGGAAATCTAGTCCAATGCCCTCACTTTATAGATGAGGACTCTAAAACCCAGGGAGGTTAACTATCTTTTTCCTATCCCACAGGATATAAATATTAGAATGGAATTTGAACTCAGATCCTCTCCTTCCAGAGCCAGTACTGTTTCCATCATACCACACTAAATCGCTTGGAGTCTGTCACTCCTCATTAGCCACATTCTCCCTTTGACATCTTATAAAAAGTTGCTACAATTGTGCCATCGCCTAGAAAAAGGGGAAAAAAATTATGCAACCCAACACTCAATTCATAGTATCATATTACTTAGGACCGAAAGGAATCTCCTAAATTATCTATCCCCTCTCTCTAATTTTACAGATGAGAAAGGTGAGGTCACTAAACCTTAAATGAAGGCCGTGCTCCAGGTCACACAGGTAGGAACCCTCCTTCTGTGACTGCCAAGTTAGCCCTCTGTCACCAAGGGTATACTGCCTTCCTAATTTGCCCCTAAAGCAAATAAAGGATACCCCTTTGTCACAGCTTCCTTGGCTGCAAAATAAGGACATTAGACTCAATGATCTCTCAAATCCTTATCAGCTGTTATAATTTCAAGTCACAGGCCTCATTCTCACCTACAGTTGTTTTGGGCCCATGGGCCAAAAAAACAATTAGCCTAGGGCAACAGAGAGCTGTAGGAAGGGTTCCATCTGCATGTCAGAGCCCATCACATTCTCTTAGAATCTCTGACTTCAAAGGAACAAATTGGCCTAGAGGATATAACTCCAAACAAAAAACCCATGTGATAATTGTAGCTTGTGTGTGTACAGTATTTTGTACTTTTCAAAGTCCTTTCACATTAATTACCTCTTTTGATCTTTACCAGATCCCAGTGAGGTAGGCAGGGAAAGTGTTAGCATCCCCATTTCACGGATGATGAAGCCAAGGCACAGAAAGGTTCAGGGTCACACAGCTAGTAAGTATCTGAGGTGGGATTTGAACTCAGGTCTTCCTCATTCTAAGTCCAAGGATACATACCCTTTGTCTTAGAAAAACTAACTACATTTGTTTTTCTGACTGCCACTTAATGGCATGTAATATTTGGTAGAGTGTACTTCTAACCTCTGCTCAACTCCAAAATACCAGGTTCCCAGTGCACAATTAGCTAACCCCTGAAAATCTCTGGAATGGCTTGCCTACTTGGCTCCTTGTGTATGAATGGGAAGACAGCCTTCTACAGGTTGACAAAATTGACTGGCCCACCACCTATTTTCCGTATGGCGCATGAGCTAAGAATGGTACCTTTCTTGGTGTGGGCTGAATTTGGTCCACAGGCTGCAGTTTGCAGACTCCTCCAGTACAGAATCTAGACTCTAGGGGATCCCTCTGGTCACTTTCAGGGCTATGATTAACAGATGCTTTCATGTTTTATCCTATTGAGAGTCCCAGATACCATCCCAGTTATATGGTTATGGGCTACATATTTTAACTAATTTAAATAATTCCATTCTGTTTGAATGTAAGCTTCTTGGGGTCAGGGAGTATTTTTGCCTATGTTTTCCCCAAACCAAGCCTATTGTCTAGCATAAAGTAGGCATGTAATTCTTATCAACTGACTAATTTTAAAAGTAAGTATATAATAAACACCACTGAATTCAATATCTGTTTTTTGCGTTGTGCTTTAGTTTGCAAAATGCTTCAATATACATTATCCTTTGTGGTATTAACAGTGACTGTTGTCCTTCTTTCTCAAAGAGTATCAAAATAGCAACACTATATCAGATTCAAGGTACAGCGTGTCTGACTGTGACGGATCAGACCAATAGAAGCTCAGAAGGCTCTACGCAGGTCTGACACAAAATGTGCATATAAAAATTTGGGGTGGGTTCTCACATCTCATGTTTCCTTTGAGAAACATCAGTTCTACTTTGCTCATAGAGCACAACTCCTTCTCTGATGAGGCCATGCCATCCTGGATGGTCCTGTGCCAGTGTCTCCTACGTCTCACAACTGGTTCCAAAGTTCTTCTGAGAGACCTCGAATGTTCTTTTATCACTTATTAACAATACTCCTTTGAGGTCAGATGAGGAAACTGAGATTTGGAGGGGTGAGAGAATGACTCCAGGTCACACAGCTAATAATTATCAGAACCAAGACCAGAATCCAGATCTAACTTCTAGTGCAGGGTTCTTGCTGCTCCCCTTTGAAAAATATGGAGCCAAAAGAAGTTGGATACTCAAGGATTTTGGTTTTGGTTTTATCTTTATTTTTACCTTTGGCTTGTTTGGGAAAAAAATGAACTAAACTCTTGAACCTTCAGTTGAAGATCAATAGATAGTATTTCCTTTAAGCTGAGGAAAGACCAAATTTCTTCCTTCCATAAGAGCATTTGTTGAAGGAGCACCGAAGGAATTTTTTTTTTTAATCCAAATAGCTATGCGAAATTTGCTGTCAGGTCAGTAACCATTGTGGTCATCAACATGTTGAATCATTCTGATGACACAGAAGTGCTAGTCAGGCATTGTGACCAATCAGCATTCGCCATGAGGAGGCAGTGACAGCTGGTGTTGCTAAGCAACAACCCCCCCCCCAACCCCCAGCAGTTGGGTACTGTTAGATAGATGTGCTGCTCTCACTAGTGGTCAGGCAGAACACAAAAGCTTTTGCCAGTGAAAAACCAAATTATAACCCAGACCTGGGTCCATCACACCCCCAACACAGAAAGGAGTATGCTTCCTTTTAAATGCAAATAGAAAAGGAAGATTTTAACTAGAGCTTAAACAGTCTATCATTATACTGATTTTAATTAGGAGATTGGGTGTCAGTGGAATACAACTTTGTCACAGGATAATGGTCTCTTGCTGGTAGATAAATGCAGGGACACTTCTAGAAAATGGGCGTCTGGTCAGGCAGAGACAATGTATTTTTGGACTCTGAAGTATTTATTACCCCGACCACACTTGGTTATAATGACTTTCATTTTTATTGGTCTGAAGGATTGAGAAATAAAACTAAATATTAAAAATAGACTGCTGAAGGCTGGCATAGCCTGGAGAAAGCTCCTGGCAGTAATGTTCTTGGAAAATGGCTCTCCACTTTGAGAACATTCAATGCTTTAATCCGAAGAGCTTCACTATGAAAATTTAAAGGCCAAACCACACTGTGTGGATGCCTGTAATTCTGTGAATGCTCCATAATCCAAATGGCCAGAGCAAATCATGCAGGGCAACTTAAAAAGGCATCCCAAGAAATGTGGCAGAATTCAGTCATTCACAAGGGAGATCTGTCTTCTCTGAGTCAGGTGACGACTAGAGGAATGATGACCACATGCTCTCCAGTCCAACCCAATCCAATTCTAGAAACACTTATTAATTGTTCAGTACATTCAAGGAACTAGGTACTCAGGATATAAAGACAACCCCCCTCTTTCCCAAACACTCCTGCCTCAAGGAGTTTACATGGTATGGGGTAGGAAGGAGATGTGTATGTGTGACTGTGTGTGTATGAGTGTGAGTGTATGTGTGTGTGTGTATGAGTGTGAGTGTGTGTGATTGTGCGTGTGAGTGTGTGTGTGCATGTATCCTCTTCCTGAGATTCATTTCATTGGTAATAAGAAACATTTGGATGGAAAGTAAATAATTAAATGCAGATCTTCATTGTTGTCACAATGGATTTCAACCTTGAAACATTGGTGTATGCGTGTGTATGTACATGCATATATAAGAATATATAAGAATATGTACATATTATATATGGTGTTCTCTTAGTGTAGTTTTAAGCTATTAAAGTGAAATATAGGCATACATATACACGTGTATGTATTCTGGTGTACATGTATATACACATATATATGGATATGTATATATCTATATCTACCTACCTACCAATGGCCTCCTAATTGTTCTCCTTGCTCCCTACTTCCATTCACATACATATATGTGTGTATTAACACACATATATTGCTGTTATTCATTTGTTTCAGTCTTGTCCAACACTCTGTGATCCCATTTAGGGTTTTTCTTGGCAAAGGTACTGGAGTAGTTTGCCATTTCCTTCTCCAGTTCATTTGACAGATGAGGAAACTGAGGCAAAGAGTTAAGAGCCTTGCCCAGGCTCACACAGCTAGAGAGGCCAGATTTGAACTCAGGTCTTTTTGATTCCAGACCTGGTACTATCCACTGTGCCACTTGGTTGCCTGTGTGTGTGTGTGTGTGTACACACACACACACACACAGATGCGCATATATATATATATATACACACACACATATACACACACATGTGTGGGTAGGGGTGTATGGATGGGTAGATCTGGACCTGTGATTTAATTGGTACAGGGAATTCCCAGTAAAGAAATTCCCTTTACCAGTGCATATTAGCAACAGTTTTGAAACATAATTTTTGAGTTGCTTAGATCACTCAGAAGTTAATCAAGTAGTTTGTCCAGTGTCTCAAAGACAGTGTATATATAAGAGGAGGGACTTGAACCCAAGTCTTTCTGACTGGGAAGCTAGATCTCTTTCCACTATATGACATTGCCTCTTAGATGAGTACACACACACACACACACACACACACACACACACACACACTCACACAGGTATAGGTAGCTAGGTAGAGTAGTGGACAGAGTTCTAGACCTGGTATCAGGAAGACGTAGGTTCAAATCCAGCATCAGACACTTGCTAGCTTTGTGACCTTCGGCAAGTCACTTAATCAGTCTGCCTTAGTTTCCTCACCTGTAAAACAGGGATGATAATAGCTACATCACAAGGTTGTTCGTGAAGATAAAATTAGATATTTTTATAAAGTACTTTGCAAACCTTAAAGCACTGTATAAAGTGTTTGTAGAGCACTATACAGTGCCTATTATAAAGGATGACTCAAAAATCTTAGTGAAGCTTTAAGTTGCTAAAGTTTAAAACTGTACTAAGATTTTTGTGCTCCCTCTCCCTACCTCCCTCCTTTCTTCCCTCCCTCTCTTTCTCTCTCTCTCTGTCTCTCTCTCTCTCTCTCAATATCTCTCTCTTTCTCTCTCTTTCTGTCTCTGCCCCCTAGAAATATGTATATACATGTGCATAAATACATGTACATGTATACAGCATATGAAACCTTGTATACAACATGAACTCCCTTGATTATTGTAAATCAATTAATGAACCTACAAGCCTTTGCAGAACTCCTGCTGTATGCTAAGCAAGGTGTCACAGTTCAGCAGCTTCTTAACTTCTGACACAGGCATACTGGAGAAAATCAAGACCAGGTAGAGCAGGTATTGTTGAGAACAATGCCATCATCTATCTTGTGATACAGATTTGTTTCTGTCAAATCCCTCCGTGTACTTGGTGTGTATGTGTGTGAGGATTCACATGCTCAGGCTTTAGTCACATGTTTGAAAACCTTGAGGCTGGACATTTCAAAGTGATTTGCCACTTGATGCAGTGATGAAAGACGGATACAATTTTCCATGAAGTTTTGGACAGCAGATATCTGTTCCTCATGGCAGCAGATGCTGCTACATTTGCTATGTCTTACCTCATCCAGCCTCTCTGGACTAAAAGCAGGAGTCAGCACACTTCTGACCTCTTCCCATCTCTTGTTCCTCAAAAACAGGATGCTGTCAGCAACTGGCTTGGTCTCCATCCCTGACATCTGGTCAAAAGGGACAAGCAAAAAGGTTCTGAGTAAAGCCAAGGCAGTCTATTTTTGCTGCAAGATGAGTTTATTATAAATGTCAGGGCTAAAGCCCATCAATGATTCACAAATTAGTAGACTGTGCTTAGGTGGAGACAGAGGAATGATCTAAGGGCTTGCTGTAAATGAGGCTCAAGATACATGAGTGAGGGCTAATGGGGTGATCACTGCTGGCTCTGATTCCAGCCCTGTTGTAGTGTGCCCTTGATCACACAAAATAAATCCTTTGTGGAGTGCATTACTCCATTTAGAAAAGATTGATTGAAAGAGCCTCCTTTGAAGCTCGAGACCAGCAAGGCAAATATCTCCTTAACTTGGCTTTTAACTTCTATAGTTTGGACAATGGGCTGCCCTTTCCTTGGATTTACAAGCTCAGGACAAGAGTGGATTGACAAGTGTGTCTGGATCCAACAAGGAGCAGACACAGATTGGAGGGTCAATGTTGGTGGGTGAAGTGGCTTCAGTAAGTTTCAACTACTGACAAGCTCTCAGAGCTGTCCTATGCTATTCAACCCAGAGGAGTCTGTTTATTTCTGAAAGCAAAATTAGCCCCTGGTACTAGGGAAGAGGGTTTGGATTGAGAGACTCAGATCTGCCTGTCCTCTTGCCCTGTGATATTGGGGAGATAGGGTTGTTGGGAACTTTTCACTTCAACGGTTCATCTTCAGATAATCAATAAAATTAGCTTTTCCTTTTAACTGTTAAGTTCTTCTGTCTAATACAAACACAAGACTAAATACTTGGTATAACTATATTTTGTGGATTATCAGGGAGAGAACTGGATGGAGTGAAATAAGCCCTTAATGAGGAGTCCTATTTTAAGTTTTGACTTCAATTTTGTGTGGTTTTGGGCAAGACATTTCATCTTTAATTCAGTTCCTTAAACTTTAAGTATCTATATTAGAACCTACAAGGCAATGTGCTAAACTCTGGGAATACAGTGGCAAAAGGAAAAGCAGTTCTTGCCCTAAGAAGCTTAAATTCTAGATAAAGCGTGCATGGAGACAGCACACAAGGATCAGGGACTCTTTTTTTTTGTATTTATTTTAGTATATAATTTTTCCCCAGTTACATGTAAAAGTAATTTTTAACACTTGTTTTTAAAACTTTGAGTCCAAATTCCTCCCTTCCTCCTTCTCCACCACACTTTATTGAGAAGCAAGCAATTTCATATAGGTTGTGTGTGTGTGTGTGTGTGTGTGTGTAGTCATGCAAAACATATCCATAAGAGTCATGTTGTGAAAGAAAACATAGACCAAAAAAAAAAAAAACTCAAGAAAAATAAAGTTTTTTTTTAAAAAGTATGCTTCAAGAAAGAACTATTCTTTCTCTGGGGATGGATAACTTTTTTATCCTAAGTCCTTCAGAGTTGTCATGGATTGTTATATTGCTGAGAATAGCTAAAGTCATTCACAGCTGATCATCTTACAATATTGCTGTAACTCTATGTCCAATATATTGCACTTTGCATCAACCCATGCAAGTCTTTTCAGATTTTTCTGAGAGCACCCTGCTCATTGTTTCTTATAGTACAATAGTATTCCATCATAATTACATACCACAACTTTTTTATCCATTGCCAAATTGATGGGCATCCCCTCAATTTCTAATTCTTTATCCCCAGAAAAGAGATGCTATAAATATTTTTGTACATATAGGTCCTTTTCCTTTTTGTTTTTTATCACTTTGGGGGCTCGGACCTAGTGGTGGTGTTGCTAAGTCAAAGGGTATGGATGGTTTTATAATCCTTTGGGCATATTTTCAAATTGCTCTATAGAATGGTTTAGCCAACAGTACATTAATGTCTCATTTTCCCCATATCCTCTCCAACATTTGTCATTTATCTTTTCCATCCTATTAGCCAATCTAATAGGTATGAGGTAGCATCTCAGAGCTGTTTTAATTTGTTTTTCTCCAATCAATAGTGAGTTAGAATATTTTTTCATATGGCTATAGATAGCTTTAATTATTTCATCTGATAACTGATTATATCTTTTGATCATTTATCAATTGAGGAATGGCTCTTATTTTTACAAGTTTGATACAGTTCTCTATATATTATAGAAATGAGACCTTTATCAGAGAAACTTGCTTCAAATTTTTTTCACAGTTACCATTGCTAACTGTATTTCTTTCCATCCTATTCCCTTTGCCCTTGTTTATTCTATTCTCTCCCTCCTTTCAACCTATCCCACCTCAAAAGTGTTTTGCTTCTGACTATACCTTCCCCCAATCTGCCCTCCCTTCTAACACAACCCCCCCTTCTCTTATCCCCTTCCCTTTCTACTTTCCAGTAGGGTAAGATAGATTTCTATACCTCATTGTCTATCTTATTTCCTCTTTGAGTCAATTCTGATGAGAGCAAGGTTCCCTCATTCCCCCTTACCTCCTCCCTCTTCCCCTCAATTGAAAAACTTTTTCTTGCCTCATTTATGTGAGATAATTTACCCTATTCTACCTCTCCCTTTTTCCTTCTTCAAGTACATTCCTCTCTCTCATACTTTAATTTTATTTTTTAGATATCATCCCTTCATATTCAACTCACACACAACCCTTTCTCTACGTATACTCCTCTGACTACCCTAATAATGAGAAAGGTCTTATGGGTTACAAAAATCATCCTCCCATGTAGGAATGTACACAGTTTAACCTAAATAAGTCCCTTATGATTTCCCTTTCCTGTTACCTTTTTATACTTTTCTTGAGTCTTGTATTTTCTATTCAACTCTGATCTTTCCATCAAGAATGCTTGAAAGTCCTCCTCTTACTGAATGCCCATTTTTCCCCCTGAAGGATAATACTCAATTTGCTAGGTAGGTGACTCTTGGTTATAATCCTAGCTCCTTTGCCCTCTTGAATATCATAATCTAAGCCCTCTTATCCTTTAATGTAGAAGTTGTTAAATCTTGTATTATATTGACTATGGTTCCACAATACTTGAATTGTTTTTTTCTGACGGCAATATTTTCTCCTTCACCTGGGAACTCTGTAATTTGGCTATAATATTCTTGGCAGTTTTCATCTGGGGATCTCATTCAGGAGGTGATTGGTCTATTCTTTCAATTTCTACTTTACCCTCTATTTTTAGACTATCAGGGCAGTTTTCCCTGATAATTTCTTGAAAGATGATGTCTAGGCTCTTTTTTTGATCATGGCTTTCAATTAGTCCAATAATTTTAAAATTATCTCTCCTGAATCTATTTTCCAGGTCAATGATTTTTCCAATGAGATATTTTGCATTGTCTTCCATTTTTCATTCTTTTGGCTTTATTTTATTGCTTCATGGTTTCTCATGAAGTCATTAGCTTCCATTTGCTCCTGTACAATTTTTAAGGAATTATTTTCTTCAGTGAGCCTTTGGACCTCTTTTCCATTTGGCCAATTCTTCTTTATAAAGCATTCTTCTTCTCATTGGCTTTTTGGATCTCTTTTTCCATTTGGTCTGGTCTGTTTTTTAAAATGTTATTTTCTTCAGTAATTTTTTTGTCTCCTTCACCAAGCTATTGACTCTTTTCTCAAGATTTTCTTGCAGAACTCTCATTTCCCAATTTTTACTCTGTCTCCCTTACTTGATTTTCAAAATCTTTTTTGAGCTCTTCCATGACCTGAGACCAATTCATATTTTTCTTGGAGGTTTAGGATGGAGGAGCTTCCTCTGCTCTCTTCTTCCAAGTGTGTGTTTTGATCTTCCTTGTCACCATGATAAATTTCTATAGTCAGAGTTTTTTCTGTTGTTTGCTCATTTTCCCAAGCTATTACTTAACTTTTAACTATTTGTTAAAGTAGGGCTTTGCTTCCAGGGTGGAGGGTACTTTGTCCCAAGCTTCAGGTGTCTTATGTAGCTGTTTCCAAAGATACCTCTGAGGACCTGTAAGTTTTCAGTTTTTCCAAAGTGGTTTGATCTAAGAAGAGGTGTTTTCTACTCTCCTGGCCAGTGCTCTGGTTTGTGAGTGACCACAAGCACTCTTTTCTGCCCTGGAACTGTGAAAAGGGCACCCCCTTCAGGGGGAAAATGGGCATTCAATAAGGTAGAGGACTTTCAAGCATTCTTGATGGAAAGACCAGAGCTGAATAGAAAATACAAGACTCAAGAAAATTATGAAAAGGTAAGGAAAGGGAAATCATAAGAGACTTAATAAGGTTAAACTGTATACATTCCTACATGGGAAGATGATTTTTATAACCCATAAGACCTTTCTCATTATTAGGATAGTCAGAGGAGTATATATAGAGAAAGGGCACAGAGCCACAAGCTCTGCTATGCTAGTGCTCCTCCTGGCCCTGGGACTGCCACCTAGAACTGGGACCCAGATCTAAGTGTTCACAAAGCACAAAGTCCTGCCTCAGTGCTAGCAAAGAGACCTCTATAATCTCCTTCTGACTAGTTGTTCAACTTCTATACAGTCTGTGGGCTGGGGACCCTGGAAATAGCTGCTATCGCCACTGCTGATTCAGTCACTCCCAAGGACTGCTTCTGACCTAGGGCTGTGCTGCACTAGCAGGGCCTGAGTTGGACTGCACTCCACTCATAACCTGGTGCAACAGACCCTTCCTGTTGACCTTCTAAGTTGTCCTTGGTGTTTATGAACAGAAAGGTCAGGAAACAGCCACAGCTTCTAGCAATTCAGTCACCCCAAGGTCTACTCCAGGTTCACTGGGGCTGATTCTACACTGATAGAGCCTGTCTACACTGATAGAGACTGTATTCCTCTCTCAGCCTGTTTCAATAGTCCTTCCCTGCCAACTTTGTAAGTTGTCTTGGCTAGAAATTAGTTGTACTCCATCTTTTTATGGGTTCTGCTGCTCTAGAATTTGTTTAGAGTCATTTTTTAAAGGTATTTGGAGGGTTTTGGAGGAGAGCTCAGGTGAATCCCTGCCTTTACTCTGCTATCTTGGCTTCACTCCCAGGGTTTGTGACTCCTAATCTTTTTGATGCGTGTCATGGACTCCTTTGTCAGACTGGTAAAGCCTGTTCTCAGAATCATGTTTTAAATAATTGAAGTTAAATTTAGTTAATAAGTTAAATCCATTAAATGTAGTAAGCTGACTGAAGGCAGGTGTCTTTTGCCTCTTCCTGTATCCCCAGCTCTTGGCACAGTGCCTGATTCTTAAATGTTTATTGGTTGATCGACTGAAATTTAAGTTGGAGTTTAGTGAAAATAAAGATGCATTTTTTCCCCATCCAAATTCACACGTACACTGAAACTTATTCACAGAACCCCCAAACCAGTGAGATGAGGAAAGACTTTCCACAGTAGGGGAAGTAAGAGTTGGACCTTGAAGGAGAGATGGAAAATGGAACAGCATATAGATAGTTTGGATGGACCAGAGTGAGTCCCTGTAGTACAGTAATATGAAATGTTTGAGAAGGTAGGCAGGGCTAAACTATGAAGGACTTTAAATTTTAAGCTAAAGAGTTAAGAGGAAACCATGGCAGCTAGGTGGTGTAGTCTATAGAGCAGTGGCCCTGGAGTCAAGAGGACCTGAGTTCAAATCCAGCCTCAGACACTAGCTGTGTGACCTTGGGCAAGTCACTTAACCCCGACTGCCTCAAAAAAATAAACAAACAAAAAGAAGGAACTGCTGAAAGTTCTTGAGTAGGTTGACATGGTAGACATTAGAAAGATTATTTGACCCCTTATGCAACAGATGGGTTGGAGAAGAGGAAGTCTCTAAGTAGGGAGACCAACAAGGAGGATGTTAAAATAGTCCAGATGAGAGGTGGAGAGGCTCTTAGCTAGGGTGGTGGCTACATGAGTAGAGAGAAGGAATAGATAAGAAACTGGGAAGTAGAATTGGCAAGACTTGGCAACTTATTGGATATAGGGGTTGAAGGAGAATGGAGACTTGGGGATGATCTTCCAGATTTGAACTTGGGTGATTACAAATATGGTGATGCCCTCAAGAGGAAGAGGAAGGTTTGAGGTCTATAATGGGGAAAAGAAACCGGACTATTGTGAGAAAAAAAAAAACACAGCACTTGTATAGATATCACTTTAAGGTTTAGTGAAATGCTTTATAAATATTATCTCATTTCATCCTCATGACAATCCTGAGAGGTAAGCACTATTTCTGAGGCAGACAGGGTAAGTGACTTACCCAGGGTCACTAGGTGTCTGAGTGAGGATATGAACTTGTCTTCCTAATTCCTGATTCAGCACTTTAATAAGATATAGATAGACAAAAAGATAGATAGAAAGATATAGATAGATGTGTGTATGTATCTGTATATGCATATACATAATCATTTTATAAATGTGTGCCTAATTATTTTTTCCAAAAAATAGAACTTTTTCTTTAAATTTGGGATTTTTAAAAAGGTTTTCTTAACTCTAAAGGTAATTTGATTTTTCTTTTGTATCTTTTGTCCTCCCGCACCGTGCCCCACTCTACCACCAAGGAAGCACACATTTGTTAAATTCAGTAGATTGCCCTAGATGGCTCATGAGGTCCCTGCAGCAATCAGTCTATGATCACTGGGGTCCCTGTTGCTGTCTTTGCCCAGCTGGTAGTTGTTCTAGGGTCCATTTCATTTGTATAACTTTTCTTGTCTTTTCCAAAGTAATTGGTCTCTGCTGCGTCATGATTTCGCTTTGAACACTGTTTCAGAAACCCGCAGGCTTGAGTTCTAGCTCTGACCTGGCTTCCGGATACCTATTAAACAGGCCACTTCTGACTGGGCCTTGGCTTTGCTTTCCATCTCTAATGTTCTTTCTATGAGACCAATGTGTATGATTATTGATGCTGTAGATATATTGCTCTTCAATTTCCATCTGTCTCATTCTCCTTCATAGAGGATTATTCTTAATTTTGTGCGGATCACTCACCTTTGCCATGGACCATGGGAAAAAACACAAATCAACACTCCATAGAGAGCCTGAGTGGCAAGGCCATAAAACAATAGAAGGATGAGGTATAAAATGGGATTTTGGGGGGAATCCAGCTTTCCTGATATTTATAATAAATATCTTGTGCCTTAGGCAAGAGAATCGATCATTGAACCAAAGGGGCGAAGACATCAGTGTTTATCTAGAACTGGAAAATGGTCATATTCAGGGGAGAAGGCCCTTGAATAACTCCTGTTTCAGATGGCCAGTGTAGGTAGCATTTTTCAGTGTATTCAGCCAGCATCTCTCTTCACTCGAAACCCCATTGATCTACTACGCCTCACTTTCAGACTTTTCTTGCTAATCTCCTGATATATAGGAGATAACGAGAGCAAACTGGGCCATCAGCCAATACATTCTCTGAATGAATGATCCTGATTTCATCATCTGCCATGAAGTACCTAGGAATGATTTTATTTTTTTAATTTGAAAACAGTGGGTTCCAGTTACATTTTACTGTTCTATTTCATTTAATTAATTATTTGAGAATTAGATATATCTATCACATGTGGTATTTGACAGCTCAGGCCAATATTTTTGCTTCTGAGGAAGGAACAACCTTGGGTAACTTCCCTAACCAATCAAAGGCTGTAGTGAATAGGAGTCACTGACATAACTTCTCAGGAAATTCTCCCCTCAGGGTCTAGTGGCCTCTGACTCTATGGTTTGGCTTGGCTAGAAATGTTTATGAAAAACTCCAGCTAAGAGCTGGAGATCTGCTTTCATCTCTAGAATTGATGATGTCTGGGGCAATGGATTGTCTCCTGAGCTATGTATTTGGGGAAACAGAATGACTTGTCCATGCCAATGACTTCATACTTGGCATATATTTTGTATTTATTTGTATATGTGCAACCCCCACTCCTGTCTAAGCCTGGGATGGTTTCCTAAGGGCCACCCCTGAGGCTTTGAGTGCTTATAGATTGAGGAGATTCCTGATTGGCTGAGAGAGCCTGCATAAGTAAGGAAGAGACTCTTTGGAATTTAGACTCCTAATGGGAGTTGGGGGGGGAAGGGGGTAGTTAGATGGTACAATAGAAAGAGTGCCAGATCTAAAGTCAGGAAGACTCATTTTCCTGAATTCAAATCTGGCCTTAGACACTAGGTAAGGCAATTAACCCAGTTTACCTCACTTTCCTCATCTGTAAAATGAGCTGGAGAAGGAAATGGAAAACCACTCATGTAGCTTAGTCAAAAAAAGCTCAAATGGGATCATGAAGAGTCCGGCATGACTGAAAGGACTGAACATCAAGGGGAAAAAAAAGGAATTCTAGAGAGAGGCAAGCCAGGGCTTTTGAATAGAACATGGGACATCTCTCCAGGACTTCAGACATATGGGGAAGCTGGCTTCTAACATGTCTCTGGATTTCTAGCATCTGAAACACTGCTAAGAGGAGACATTCCATTCACCCCCATCATTCCTTCTCCTTAGTTGAACTGAGATCCTATCTTGCCACAGAGGATCTCATTTACTCTTGTATTCACAGGTCTACTCTAACCAGAATAAACTCTCCAATTGCTGTTTATTGCTTATTTTGATAAAGAGGTTGACTAAGTATTGGTGATTGTCTTTTGTGTGATCAGTTTGGTGGGAAGGAGAAAAGCTAATGAGAGGATACTTGGTGTTATCCACCCCTTTACAGCAACCATGGAAAGTAGCTTTCACAGTTATCCCTTCCACATCTCAGGGTTTAGGGCCTCTACAATCTGGAAAATCTGTGTAAATTTTTTGGCTCTCCCTTTGTACCAGAGAAGAAGTCCAAATTTTTCTTTTTCTTTTATAGGGTGTTTACAGAACTTTATTGTAAAATTTGGGTTGATATTATACAATACTGTATATTTTATGCATTTCTGAGTTTCTAAACTTTTTCTGTGTCATCTGTTGAACTTTGCATGTCATCTGCAGCTTCCACAAAACTTCTTTAAAAATTCCCATTTTATTTCTTATGCTGACCCGTGATATATTGAAACTTTAATAGGTTAAGTCATGATGTGGGAGGGATGACTGTATTCTGAACCCAAAGTCAGAATACCATATTTTAGCCTTCAGATATTTGAGGTGTGGTAGCTAGATGGAACTCTAACTCGATATCTCTCTCCAAGATAGGAAAGTGAAGTAATAATCACGTCAGCCAAGGCTGGGTTGGATTTTGCCTGTTCTTCCTCATCTAGGCTTTTTAAAGTACAACCATGGTCCTCCACCAACTCTCTACAATGGTGGAAATCACAATCTCCTTTTGGAGATATGGAATAGGGCTTTCCGTCCCACCTCAGCCAGCTATCCATGCAACACTCAGGCCAGGCATCTTATACCACATCTGTATTACGTGGGGTTCAGGAGTAAGTCCAGAATATATGTATGTACATGTTGCTTTGCCCTAACACAATGTCAGCATCCTGAGGGTGCAGACTCCTATTTTTGTATTCCCAGCTCCTAGTATAATATGTGGCACATAGTAGAGGGATTAAAAAATGCTTGTTTCCTTGAATTGAATCTCTAAAATTATAATTAAATTCTAATATGAATAAATGATAAAATAAATATAATGCAAATCTCCAAAATTATAATTAAAGCTCACAGGTAAATTAGGTCAATATAGGAAAATTTATTTACTACATAGGGATAGACTCTGGACCTGAGATGTCATTGGAATAGATGTGAACATTCCCTCTAACAATGCAAGTTGGTACCTTTTCTCCAACTTATAGTTTGAGAGTTGCCAAGAGCAGAGGTGTCGGGTACTCAGCCAAGTGGCCCACAACACTCTCAGCTTGAATCAAATTAAAATGCCATTGGGAAATATTTAACAAAATAATTAAAAATACAGTAAAATATAGATTATGTTGATATGTGGTTTTCTAAGTCACTAAGCAGCCCACAAGACTCATAAGGATCCATTTCTATTTGGGTTTGTCACCACCGGCCCAGAGCCCTGTGAGATTAAGTGACTTTCTCAGGATCTCAAAGCCAGTAAGTAGGTGTCAGAAGCAGGCCTGGTTTCAGGTCTAGCTCTCTTTAAGCTCCTCCATGTTGTTTCTCTGTTGGTACAACAATACTAATACAGCAAACAATACAATACAACAGTTATTTAAGGAAGCACAGTAAAATGTACAAAGCATTGTGCTGGGAAGTGGTGGGAGGTGGAAAAAATAAGATGAGAAACTATCCCTTCCCCTCAAGGAGCGTAGGGATGAGGTTGCTAGGCAAAGATTGCTAAATAGACAATGTTACCTAAGTGCATAACAAAGTTACAAAATTATGTGTTGTGTAATATCTGAGGAAGGTGGTTATTAACCATCCCAGGAGAACCAGTCACTCAGTCAGTCAACAAGCATTTACCACAATCTAGGCACTGTGCTAAACTCTGGGTATTCAAAGGAAAGCTACAAACAAGAGGTCCCTGCCCTCCAGGAGCTCACTTAGGTCATCCAAGATCCATTCAGAGTAGAGGGAAGGGAATCTCGGAAGGAATGGCGTGAGCAGCTTGGGGACTGGGAAAGTCTTCCTGCACCAGAAAGACAAGGAAGGTAAAGGGCAGAGGGGAAGAGGCAGGGCAGAGCAGTGTACTCCAGGCATCACAGTGCAGAGGCACAGAGATGAAGGGTGGATGCTGTGTTTAAGGAGTAGCCTGGAAGGGTAGAATCATAGAGCACAGAGAGGGGAATAAGATATGAGGAGGCTATAAGGTAGCAATAGCTAAGATTATAAAGAATTTGAAATGCCAAAAGACTGGAGTTAAGACGGTTATTGGGGAGCCAGGGGGTGATATAGGCAGACCTACGTTTTAGGAGGTGGGGCAGCTAGGTGGCTCCGTGGAGAGAGCACTGGGCATGGAGTCAAGAAGACCTGAGTTCAAATGTGGCCTCAGACACTTACAAGTTGTGTGACCTTGGGCATATCACTTAACCTCTATTTGCTTTAATCCACTGGAGGAGGAAATGGCAAACCATTCTAGCAGTTTTGCCAAGAAAACCTCAAATGGGTTGAACAATGACTGAACAACAAGAAAACATTTTAGGAAAATCACCTCCCAGCATGTTCTCTGGCTGCCCCCATGCCTGGAAAGCTCTTCCTTCCCCTTCCACTCCAATAAGTAACCTTCCCAGCTTCCTTTGAATCCCAACTAAAATCCCACCTTCCTCAGCCCCTTTAAATTCTAGGACTTTCTCTCTTTTAATTATTTCATATTTATCCTGTATATAGCTTGTTTTGTATTTGTTTGCATGTTATATCCCTCTTAGATTGTAAGCTTCTCCAGGATAGGGATGGTCTTTCGCCTCTTTTTGTATCCCCAGCTCTTGGCACATTACCTGGCACATATAATAAATGTTTATTGAGTGAATGAATGAACCTTGGCAGCTGAATAGAGGATGGATTGGAACAGGGAGAGACTTGAAACAGGGAGACCACCCAGACAGCCATTGCAGCAGTCCAGGTGAGAGATGGTGAGGGCCCCAAGCAGATTATGTCCACATCTGAAGTATCGTATTCAGTTCTGGGAACTATGTTTTAGGAAGGACATTTATATGGTGGAGGGTGTCCAGAGGAGGACAACAACCAGAGAAGACAAAGGACCTCAAGTCTATACCACATGGAGATCGGTAGAAGGAAATGGAGATGCTTATCCTGGATAAGGGACGGATAGATGTCTTCAAGTATTTGAAAGGCTGTCATGCAGAAAAAGAATAAGATTTGTTCTGTTTGGCCCCTAGACAGCATAACTAAGTGTGGAAAATTACAAATAAAGAAATAAAGGTCTGACTTTAAGGGAAAACTATCTAATAACCAGAGCCATCCAAAAGTGGAATGGGATGCCTGAGGAAATAGTGGGTTCCTTCCCACTGGTGATTTTCAAGCAGTCTGAATGACCACATCTCAGGTTCGTGGCAGTGGGCTTTCTTTTGGGGACATGGATTGGTTTATAGAAGATGGATGCCAAGGTCCTGTTTAACTGCTTCTGAAGTTCGGTGCACACAAACTTTTGATGCCAAATCCCACCACATTTCCCTTCATATTTGTACCATCTACTTCACTGGGTTGTGTAAGTATTATACGAAAGTGAACTATTATTAGTGAGGATGTTTCATAAATACGAACTGAAGAATGTGGCACTGTGGAAAGAGCACTAGATCGGGAGTATGGACTTCACCATTTTTCTCTGCCTGTATGACTGTGAGCAAATCACTTAGGTTCTCTAGGTCTCAGTTCCCTCATCTCTAAAAAGAAGAGGTCATATTACATGATCTCCAAGGTTTGTTCCAACTAGAAGTCTATGCTCTAAATATTTTCCTCCCAGTAATTTTTACTTGTTTATTCCAGTTCAGCAACAGAGTACAAGTCTACAGTCTTTCAAATAGTCCCCACAGGATATGTAATAGAGGTTGGAACATGCAATGGTGCCTCAGATGGTATCTTTCCATGAGGACAATTATAGGACCTTGCTCCTTGGAGTCATGATAATGTGGAAGAAAAATGTCTTGGAGAGTTTGTGGAGTGTGCCTAGACATTTTGTCACTGGTTCCGGTCTGCCAATCACTTAAGGACTCTGAGATTCTTTGATTGGCTGAAGAGCAATTCAGAAGGTCACAGAGGTTGTGCCATCTCTCAATTGCCTCAGTCCTTTCGATGGCCCTTTTTTCTCCTTCTTTGTCTGGTGAGAGGTCATGGTGTAAGAACATAGGCATTGTTGCTTCCTCTTCAAGAGAAAAGTCAGCAGAAATCCAGAATTTAGACTCTAAATCAGGTTTTGTACTCAGCCTATCATCAAAGCTCTGAAGAGCCTTTTGGATGAAGGCCGTCAGAAGCTGAGATGAGGACTTATCTAGAAGTCATGCTGAATTGGAGACAAACTTGGTGGACTGCTGCTGTGTAGCAGTCAAGTAGTTAAGAGCCTATTTCCTCCAAACCAAGGTGGTGGGGAGGAAAATGTTTCTACATTTTTCTAACTCTTTCTATATTTGTTCTTACTTTGTGTAAAAGTCATTTGTAAAAGCTAATTGGTGTTAAAACAAAACTAGGGCCAAACACCAGGTGCTTAACAATGGGGAAAACACAGTAGGCAGGGGTTGGAGCCTTGGTATTAGGGAAGACAACCCCTAGTAGATCCTTGAGCATGGCCTTTTGACTGAGTCCAAGTTTTATAGAACAAATCCTTTATTAAGGGGATTTGTTCCATGATGCAGTCAAAAGGCCACACTTGAAGACCTAGAGGGCCACATGTGACCTCAAGGCCACAGGTTCCCCACCTCTGCTTGAAACCCTTCAGGATACCTAAGAGCCCTAGGCTTGAGGGAGGGGACAGATGGTTCTGGAATAGTAAACTTGAGCATACTCACTACAAATGGAAGCTATTTCGTTTTTTAAATCTTGGTCTTCTTGGGGCCTACAATAATGCCTGGCCCATAGTAGGCACTTAATAAATTCTACATGACGTTGAACTGTGTTTAATTTGTGGCAGACAATCTTTGTTTTGAGCCTTTGAATTATGATTTGATTTGCCCCACTCTGTATACATGGGATTATTTACAGATTATAGGTTATAGTACTTGATTTTCCTTAATTTTCCCTGGTCAAATCTTTCTATTTGCCTACTTTGTAATGGTTGATCCCTCTTGGGTTATTCCCTGGTGTCATTACTAATTAATGTATTTGTGCTGACTCATGGTCAGCTTATTGTATAAAAGGCTCACGTTTACAATCACCCTCAGGTTGTCCCATCCTGCTTCTGCCCACTTGCTGGTTGATTAATGCTCCAATTACAATGTGTCAGTGCATATCCCAGGGACCAGGGGTTCTGGGACATAGAGGTAACTGGACAAAAATGGTGCATTGTTTTTCGTATGTGTCCTTTGCCCAATAAACAGACAACTTGTACCTGTTAGCATGTGAGTGTAGGTAGCATCTTCCACGGTTCAGCCCAATACCACAGAGAAAGCCTATCTGTTTTATTGATTCAGCTGGCACAGATAGACAGATGGATGGATAGAGCATTTAGTAAACATTTACTGTGTTCAGATCTTGTACTCAGTGTTGGAGTAGAAATATAAAAATTTAATCCCTGCCCTCAAGGAACTTGTAATGGGAGAAGACAAAGCATTAAGGGGTACTGGAAAGGAAGGGGGAGGGTACTCACTTGGAGATGGTGTGAGGAAACTGAGGGGAAGTTTTGTGGAGATCTGAGCCTTAACAAGATAAGGCAAAAAGCACTCCTCTCAGAGCTGGGAGAATTAGGGACAGAGTCCAAGTTTCCAGAGGGTGTCGATATTTGTATTTTACCAATATAGATTCACAGCCAGCAACTAGTAATACCTTACAAAGGCTTTCACTCATTTTTTCTAAGGTAAAAGTAAGAAATGAAGTGTGTGTAAGATACCAAGTGTGTTGCAAGGTAAGAAGCTGTAGAGTCTTGTGGTTCCCTGGGCATCATTTAACCCCCTACTCAGCTTCTGTTTTCCCATCTGTAAAATGGGGATATTGATAGCATCCACCTCCCAGGGTTGTTGTGAGCATCAATGAGACTGAATATGTTCAGCATTTTGCAAATCTTAAGGGCTATATAAATGCTATGTGGTTGAAATGAGGTGGTGAAATAGATCATTAGTGAAGCAGGAAATCAGATTCAACATTTGTCCTGGAAGAATTAGGAATGCTGCGAGAGTGAAATGAGATAAGTGTCAGGAATTCTGCAAACATTACAGCACAATATAAATGTTAGTTGCTGCTATTATTATTATTATTATTACTTATTTAAGAATATTTTACTCTTATATCTTGGGGTAAAATCTAGCTCTTAGCTCTATACCCAAACACAAGCAAAACAAATGATCATTGGGATGACTGTAAGTGGACAGGGGACAGAGCTAGGTGGCAAAGTGGATCTGAAGTGGAACACAGTTGAAGAAACACAGCTGAACAAAGAAACTTGGCTAGGTGGTGCAGTGGAAAGAGTGCTGGGTCCTCATCTTTCTGAGTTCAAATCTATCCTCAGACACTTACTAGCTATGTGACCCTGGATAAGTCACTTAACCCTGTTTGTCTCAGTTTCCTCATCTGTAAAATGATCTGGAGAAGGAAATGGTAAACTACCCCAGTATCTCTGCCAAGAAAACCCCAAGTGGGTTCTTAAAGAGTCAGATACGAATGAAAAACGACTGAACAACAACCAATAAATAAATGAATGAATAGATAATAAAAATTTACTAAGTGCCTCTGGTGTTATGTGCCTATGATGAGGCTACAAAGGCAAAAAATGAAACAGTCCATAACCTCAAGGAGTTTACGTTCAATGGGGGGCCGTTCGAAGGGCTGTGCACATGGAGGAAATGGTAGTTGACTTGTTCTGTGCTATTCAGCCAGAACTAATAAGTAAATGTGTATGGGAGGTAAATAATGAAATCACAGATTTCTGGTTGGATAGGACTCTAACAGCAATCTAGTCTTACCCCTTCTTTTCCTAGATGAGGTAACTGAGACCCAGGAAAACTGATTTGGATGCAAAGACAATGAAAGGAGCTCGTACTCCCAATTTTCTGAATAGAGGTTACCAATAAAATAATCTGAATCTGAACTTTCCTTAACAGGATTTGAACCATACAGTAACGCTGTTTGGAGTGTTTACAACTTTAAAAGTAATACCCAGGTGGGCTGTCCAATTACTATTTTTCTTCCATAAACCCAGGAATTGTTTGGTTTTTTTTTTTTTTTAAATACCTTATCACCATCTTCTAGTAGCAATGTTCCCTGTGCTTTTTTCTCCCACACAGCTGAGCAGGTACTAACTCTCACTCCATTCTAGCTGAAGGATCCAGATGCTTGTAACACCAAACATAGCACCAGGCCACCCAAATCTTTCTCACTGGGCCAATGAAAGCCAGCTGTACAAATGATTCAACGTATTTTCTAGAGCCTTTCAAAGATATCTCGGCCCAATCTTCTGCCCCCAAGCAGATGCCAAGAACAGTAGGGGTCAGGGAATACGGCAAGGAGAAAGTCTTTAATGTAGCTGCTACTACTCTGAGTTGAGTTGAACCCCACTGAGTCCAAGGAAGAAGGTGGCCATTACTAAAGAGGGTGAAAATTCAGACTGCTCTATAAGTGGAAGGACGAAGGAATCGGAGCTAGGGCAGAAGCAAAGAGGTTGATCTGAGGGACCAATGCAGAGAGCTGGGTAAACTGAGGGAAACTTGTGCCTATGATTCATGCTGGCTTTCCAGTTCCCTTTAGTGGCATGAGTTGGGTAGAAAGGAGAGGATGGATAGTTTAGGAGTTGGCATAAGAAGGTGAGGTCCTCTTGTCCTAGGAAAGATGGGATGGAACAGAGAAGAAAAATTGTCCCCTGTGTATATTCATAGTAGGTACCTAGATGTGACCTGATAGGAGGGACCTCAAGGGTCAGTCCCTTTATCTTATGGATGAGGCAGCTGAGGCCCAGAGAGGTGACTTTGTCCAAAGTCACAGAGCAAAGCTGATGTTTAAACCCAGTCGTCCTCTTTCCAAATACAGTATCTGTAAAAGCAGAACTTTATATTAGATGAGATGTAAGTTTATTTCCAAGTCTAGTCCTGTGATTCCGTGAGTAAACTGTGCATAATTTCTAAATGTTTCCTGTAATGAGATTTATGGTAATAAGATTTCATTATAAAATTGTCCTGTCCTCTCATCTTCTTTGTCTACCTTTGCTATCCTTTTAATACTCAACCTTCTGATAACCATATCCTGGGGGATGAGTATGTACAGGTACATGTGTGTACAAGTGTGAGCAACCTAGTGTGAGCTTGTGTGGTTGCTGATGTAACTTTGGGTGACAAAATATTTTATAGGGAGAATAAAATTTTGGCATCAGAAATATTTTTCGAATTTTTAAAATGAGTTTAAAATACATACAACATGAAGCATCTCAGATTTTGCTTTTAAAATTTTAAAAGATAATTTTAAAACATCACCATTGTCACCACCATCAACATCAGACACTTGCTGAGCACTTGTTTTGGATAGGACATTGTCCTAGGCATTGTATGAGGCCAACGTAATTTCTTTGGAACTACTGACACTATACAACCATTTTTTAAATGATAGAAACCTTAGCATATGACACAAAATTTGAAATCCCCTTGAGAGCATTGCCCACCATTCCCATTATCCCAAATTGCAATGTACATACTTGTATAAGCAATATGAGATGTACCCTTAAATCAACTTTTTAGGATAAATTAAATGGAAAAATAGAGATAAAGGGGTAAGGAACCATGGACTTTTGGGTATACCTTTAGTAGGAAGTCTATTGATAAGGGAAGGAGCATGGCAGGATGGAGTTGTGGAGGAATTGACCTAGGAGTGTCTCAACTTATGGCTCTGAGTAGAGAAATTCAATTCCAGGTCTTTTCATGTTAAATCCAGTGCTCATTCATCTAGACCAATCAGAATAAGATTCTTTTTATAAAATAATATCACCTACTATGTTTGAAATGAGAATCTGTTTTTCCAAATTTTGAGCTCTATAAGAATTTTCAGAAACATCCAGGAGATTTATCCACATAAAACCAAAGATCTTAGGCCAATGTTTAGGGTTTCCCTTAGAAGCAAATGGAAAAGACTGATATACTGTTGGTATGACTGTCAATTGTCTCATCCATCATAGAGAGCATTTTGAAATTACACTTAAAAAGTAACTAACATGTCTATACCCTTTGACCCAGAGATCCCACTTCTAAAGTCTGTGAAAGATAGAAAGAAATGTCTCATATAGTAAGCAACAGCACTAAACACTTTATAAAGCACACCAGACTATTCATAACAAGACCTTTTGTGGCAGCAAAGAATTGAAAACAAAGTTGATGCTCATTGTGACACAGAAATGTAATAGAAAATTACCCTTCCATAAGAAACTGTGAGAAATAATTCATTTGGATCCCTACTCTATTCCAATAGTATTAGTCAATTTTCTATGATCTATCCATTTCTATCTATGTTTTATATTTCTATCCTTTTCTAAGTTCTGTATATTAGGTCCAGAGCTGTGAGCTGCAGATTATAAATTCACTTGCTCAATCATAGAAAGCTAGCTGGAGGACTTTTACCCCTGTTTTTCCTTGTTATGGTGACCAAGCCCAGCATGGCAGAGGTGACTCAATTACATGGAAAGTTCTGCAGTTTATTTTTGTACCTCTGGACCACTCTCTCTTGTGCAACATGAGCAGGTGACCATCTTATGACCACTGAGTCAGTGGAAATGCCCCATGCTTTGCCCAACCCAAGACTCCCCTGCTAACATACCATTTCTAACTGATGCATCATTTTGGGGCCCTCAAAGCAAGGCCTTTCAACCAATGGGATTTTGTATTTTGTGCAGTCCTGTTAGAGTATTTAGGTGTCAAATCTGGTATCAAGTCTTATAAAAATAAGGCCCTGGAAGAAGGAGGCATCTCAGATCTCAAGGAAGATCTGAGGTCCACTTCATTGGAGGGGACCAATGAACCTTTTCATGAAGTGTCATTAACTCAGATGTCTGCCTCAGTCTTTTTTATGCAGGTTGGACAATTTTAATCCCCACAAAACAATAAATATGAAGAATTCCAAGAAGCACAGGAAGATATATAAATGGATGAGGAGAGCAATAAGTACAGCAGTGCAAATGGAAAGAACAAAAACATGATACCGAACTCTATGAGATTATAATGAGCAAAGAAGAGGGAAGAGATCAGAAAATGTAACTGCCTCCCTTCTTTATAGGGTAGGGGATTTGAGGTATAGACTATTGCATATCAGACTCAATTGATGTGCTGCTTAGTCTTGGTAAACTGCTTTTTTTACCTCTTTCTTTTTAAGTTCTTAATTACTAGGAATGATTTATTTGAGTAGGGCAAGGAGGATTCTTAAGCTGAGGTCCTTAAACTTGTTTTTTAAAAAATAGTTTAATAACTGTATTTCAATATAATTGACTTCTTTTGTAATCCTACATATTTTATTTTATACATCTAAAAACATTATACCAGGAAGGGGTCTATAGGCTTCCCCAGATTGCCAGAGAAGTCCATGATTCAAAAAAAGGGTAAGAACTCCTGGTGTAGAAGGGGACAGATATATTTAAAATGAAGGTGAGATAAAAACAAAATACAGCTAAATAAAATTATAATAAAAGAAAAAAGACAGACGACTCCCTAATGACGCTTAAAAAGACAGAAGTGCTTTTGCAGCTCATTTACTTGTTTTATTTTCTTCTTTAACAACAAAAGTCTGTGTACTATTTCCTCTGCCCTTCTACCTACTGCACAATGAATCTTTCTTCTTTGAGAAGAAGCTATACTATATAGGGACAACACAGTGCTTGTTTGCTTTATAAAGTTAAAAGTTGGAGTTTTCTGCTGAATCAAGCCTCTAGTAAGACTAGAAAACATATGTAAAGTCATTTTCTTTTCTTTTTTTTTGTAAGTAGTATTTTTTCAATTACATGTAAAGATAGTTTTCAGCATTCATTTTTATAAGATTTTGAGCTCTAAATTTTTCTCCCTCCCCTCTCCCTAAGATGGCAAGCAATCTGATATAGGTTATACATGTTCAGTCATGGAAACATACTTCCACCTTAGTCTTGTTATGAAAGAAGAAGTAGAACAAAAGGGAAAAGCCACAAAAAAGTGAAAATAATGTGCTTCGATCTGCATTCAGATTCCATAGTTCTTTCTTTGAATATGGATAGCACTTTCTATCGTGAGTCTTTTGGAATTGTCTAGGATCGTTGTATTGCTGAGAAGAGCTGTCAGTCATAATTGATCATCGCATAGTATTACTGTTATATATTTTCAACAACACTCAAAATACTTTTGTGATATTCTGGAAGGTAGTGTCAGAGGAAAATTTGAGTATTCAAAATCAATAACACTTAGCACCACTCCTGGAAACATTTTAGGACTCATGAGGGAATTAGTGCCTTTAAAAAACTTGTATTTCATAACTGATATTGTACAGAACCCTTGAAAAGATTTTTTTAAAGAACTGGTATAACTTCATTTGTCTAGATTGAATGCATCTGGCAACAGTCCAGATGCATGAAAATCTGAAAATCTGGAGAGATGCTTCAAGGCCTTTCCCCAGTGTTGGAAGAAGAGTGGGTGAAGTCTCATGTAGAAGGAGCCATCTCTTTGTAAATGAGCACAATGCAAAACCTCTCTAGCAGGCAGAGAACAGGAGGGTGATAAACATTCTACTCTGACTCATAGTTGCCTAGCTTATGCAGTCAAATTCTCCTAATAAAAATCTATTTGGACAAAGAAGGATCAAAGTTGAATTTGTGATGCAAGGACATTTCATCATTAGGAAAATAGTTAACATAATCACATTAAAAATGAAAATATTCATGACCATATGATTATCTGAATAGATGTGGGGAAAGTCTTTGAATAAGTAAAAGACTTATTGGTACTAAAAACCCTAAAAAGCATTGGCATAGAAGTTAGTACTTTTTGTAATATCATAAAAAGTATCCATCTAAAACCGAAAGCAAGCATCATATGCAACTAAGATACACTATAACCTTTCCCAATAAATACAGGAATAAAGTAAAGATTCCCTTTCTTCCCACTATTATGTGAGTCAACCAGTAAACATATATTAAGCACCTACTACATGACAGACAGTATGATAAGCACTGGGGACATAAAGAAAGGCAAAAGATAGCCTCTGCTCCCAAAGAGCCCAAACAGCTGTGTACAAACAAGCTCTGTATAAGATAAATTGAAAATCACCCACCAAAGGAAGGCACTAGAATTAAGAGGGATTGGGAAAGATTTCCTGGAAGCAAGTAGACGGTGCAATAGAAAGAGCACAGGGCCTAAAATCGGGAAAACCTACGTTCAAATCTGGCCTCAGACACTTACTAGTTGGGCAAGTCACTTAAACCCTATTTGCCTCAGTTTCCCCATCTGTGAAATGGAGATAATAACAGCACCTCCCTTACAGGGTTGTTGTGACGATTAAACGATATAGTAATTATAAAGTGCCTCATACATAGTAAGTATTATATAAGCATTAGCTCTTATGATATTTTTATTATTAAAAAAGTGGAATTTTCGCTGAGATTTGAAGGAAGCAAGGGAGGCCAGGAAGTGGAGATGAGGATGGACAGCATTCCAAGCGTGGGGACAGACAGTGAAAATGCCCAGGGTATTTTCTGAGTAACAGCAAGGAGGCCAGTGTCACTGGGAGGGCATAAGGTTCATAAGACTAGAAAGGGTTGGGGTCAGTCATGAAGGGCTTTGACCATCAAACAGAGGGAAGTCTCATTCCAAATAATTGCAAAATACATAAAATATCTGGGGCTCAACACAAAAGCACACCAAAGACTTGTATAGATGCAATTGCCAAGTGTTCCTTTAAGAAATAAAGAGCAACTTACATAACTAGAGGAATGTTGAGTGTCCATGGCTGGACCATGCCAATATAATAAAAATGACAACACTACCAGAGTTAAAATTTTAACGCTATACTAATCAAATTATTGAAAGGATATTTTATGGAACTCAATAAAACAATAAAATTCATTTGGAAAAATAAACTATCTAGAGTATCAAGGGGAATAATGAAAAGAGGTTGAGATGAAATAGGAATAATGATAGTTTCAGACCTCAAACTATATCATAAAATAGCAATCACCATAACCATCTGGTATTGGTTAAAAAAAATAGAGTGATAGCTCTAAACAAGAATCAGGAACAATGGTACTCAATAGCCCAGGATTCAACAGAATGGAAAATATGAATTACTTAGGAAAGAAATCATATTTGGATAGAGAGGGGCAGTTGAATGAGACCTAACTATATACATATATTAAGACTAAAGACAGATATATACTAATGTCCAAAGAAGAGAAGAAGAATTAGAAAATTCACAAGTCTTGTTTCTGTTTACATTTCCAACCTCAAGGCTAATTACAGACTTAAAAGCAAGGCTTTCTGTTTTGATTAGAGCTATGAATCTGTAAACAGATTTGATGAATTTATAGCCCTGATGTAAAAGCTAAGTCTTATAACTGAGGTATCACTGTAAAGTAATGTGAGCACCTCCATAAGCCATACACTGTAATTTATAGTCATGCCAGATACTTGTGAAATGCAAACATATTTCCACTTACTCAAAGCAGAAGCTTTTGGGCAAATTAATAGCCTTGGGAATAATAATATAGAGAGAAGCACAATTTATAAATGTGCTGGTTATTTTCTCCTGTTGTGGACATTAGCTAGGTTTCAGTCTTTAGCTGTAAAATATATAGGTTTTTTTTTCATCTAAGGCTGTGAACCATAAATCTAAACATAGTAAATATCTTCCTTCTAGTTGCGGTGTGACAACCAGACCATGGCATTGTCACCTTTACTTTGAAATGGAAAAGCACTAGCACCTCCCACTACTTTGTCTGATGGATGAAGAGAGGATTGAATTTGATTAGATCTCTAGGCATAAGGGAAATGGGTTGGAATGAAAACATTTAAGGAAGTCATTAGATGCCTTTTTTGAAGAATAGAAATATGATGGGACATGGGTTTACAAAGGAGTTTACAAAGATTCACTGGCAGGATATAGGGGTAACTAGATGGCTCAGTGGATATAACACTGGACTTGGAATCAGGAAGACTCATCTTCCTGGGTTCAAATCTGGCTTCAGGCACTTACTAACTGTGTGACCCTGGGCAAGTCACCTAACATGATTTGCTTCAGTTTTTTCATCTGTAAAATGAGCTGGAGAAAGAAATAGCACACCATTTCAGTGTCTCTGCCAAAAAAAAACCCAAATGGGGTCACGAAGAGTTGGACACGAGCAAGCAGTTGAGAGGATCAAATGAGGTAAAGGATGTGAAAGCACTTTCCAGCATAAATTCTAAAGTGCCATGCAAATACCACACTATTATTGTGATTTACTTTAATTACTGTATTATCTTGTTATTTACATGTGTCATATTTAAGAGCATAATACTTCATGCATATCACTGTCCCCTTCCACAGCCAGCAATTCATCTGATTGGTGGGGAATATTTTCTCCTCCCCTAACAAAAGGACTCACCTAACCTGGGCTTAACAACACCATTACCACCATTCCCATTACCTACCCAACATTGGGTATGGTTTTCAAATGGAAAGACCACTGAATTTGGACTGAGAAGCCATGTTTGTGCCCTGGCTCTACTATTTAGTACCTCTGTAACCCTAGGAAAACTCACTTTATCCCCGTGGCCCTCAATTTCTTTAAATTGAAGGGGCTGGTGTAGATCAGGGGTGTTAAAACCAAATAGAAATGGGACAGCTAAATTATATATAAGGATCCTTTAAGCAACATTTGACTTAGAAAACCATGTATTATTATCTCTGTTCTATTGTATATTTATTTATCTCATTAAATATTTCCCAATTACATTTTAATCTGATTTGGGCCCAGTGTAGTGCCTGACATCTCTATATGGATTCTTCAGTGGTAAAGGGCATGTTGCCTTTCCTACTAAGTATCCTAGAGTGAAAGATAACAATAAGAAATAGTGTCTGAATAAAAATATTCTAGTGCCAAAGTGTCATGGTAACAGAAACTCTATAAATGCTAAGTAGATTGATGAGGGGTCAAATATAACTTGTGATTCCATCACCAGGGAATACTGACAGAAAGTAAAGAAGATATTGAGGAAAGGTCCAGTGGGAGCTTTCAGAAAATAAGGCCAAGACTGATCTTGGGAATTAAGCTGAACCAAACCAGAGACAAATGGATTTGTGAAGGAGGTAGCAAGAACAATCATATTAGTTCAGATCTATGGTCTATCCCACACCTAGGACCAAAGGGATGATTTGAGGCTGAACCTGGTAGTGCCTCTCCTTGACATCATCCTTAAAAGGGAAAGATATCCAACTGTGGTGCCCAGGGTTAAGAAAATAGATCCATGAGTTGCTTGAGGCAAAGTTTAATGCTCAAGAACCATGTTGAAAAGGTGATCCTATGGCCTATCAATCACATCCATAAGTTTAGTGACTACTCTAATGAACCAAGTAGGTAATCAGACCTTGCGGAGGGAGACGCTTAGGACTGCCAATAAATGGAAAGAGTTTTTTAAATTTTTAAATTATTTTACATATTTTTAATTATTTTACAGCATGATTTATCAGAAGAGGCAGCCAAGTGGAATGGATAAAGAGCTGGCCTTGGACTCAGGAACATCTGGGTTGAAGTCCTGTCTCTAACAACTGGCTGCGTGACTCTGGGCAAAGTCAATTAACCTCTCAGTGCCCCAGGCAGCTCTCTAAGACTACAAATTTCAGAGATGGTGCCAATTTGCACTGGTAGGAGCTCCCCATACTGATGAAATCACAGGTCAGATTCAAAAAAAAACCCCAAAAGATTTATATGACTAACACACTTGGATTTTCCTAAACATAACAAAGGATGTAGATTCTTTTAACAGAGTAGGTGCTCAGTAAATGAATGCTGAATAAAAGCATCTATAATAATGTGTAGGATCACTGAACACTTAAACAAACATTACCTATTGGGGAAATGGCAACATGGTTTACGTAAGGGAAAATCATGACTTACTTAAGTGCAGGAGTTCTCTGAGTCAGTAAATAAGCAAATGAACCAGAGGCAGAATTTACTTTGATTTTTGAAACATTGAAAAAATTCCACACTGATGGCTATTTTTTAAAACAAGTTCCTATGGGTTTGAAGAAACTTTTATCACAGACAGGAAATTAGCTTGACGACTTGGAACATTCGGAATTATAAACATTGTGGCCCAGGACATTTATTTTAAGGCAGTTCAGTGAGTGCTGAACTTGGAACACTTGAGTTCCAATTTCGCCTCAAACGCACTAGTTGTGTGACCCTAAATAAGTCCCTTACCCTCTCTCAGCTTCAGTTTCCTCAGCCGTAAAATGGGGATAAGAAAAGCATCTTGATGACATCACAGGGTTATTGTCAGGGCCAAGTGAGATAGCACATGCAGAGCACTTTGTAAACCTTGAAGCGTCATATAAATGGTAGTTGTGGGGGCAGTGAGGTGGTGTAGTGGATAGAGTTCGGGGGCTGGAATTAGGAATGGCTGAGCTGCAATCTGACATTTACTAGTTGTGTGACCCGGGGCAAGTCATTTAACATGGTTTGCTTCAGTTTCTTCCTCTGTAAAATGAACTAGAGAAGGAAACAGCAAACCACTCCAGTGTCTTTGCCAAGGTCACAAAGAGTCAGATGTGACTGGATAAATGACTGAACAATGAAAAATGGTAGGTATTATTACTACTACCATTACCACCACCACCACCACCACCCCCCCACCACTACTACTCCTATTCCTCTTCTACTACTTATCTCTACTTCTATCAAATCTCTCTTGGCTTCACTTTCCTTATGTCTAGATTGAAGGTGTCAGGTACTTGGGCTGCATGTGACTCACAATACTCTCAGCTGAACTGCAACCAGAATGAGATGTAATTGGAAAAAATTTAACAAAAATAAAAATAAAAACATGGTCAATATGCAGTTAGAGGGGATCCTTATAATGATTTAGTGGACCCCATTTCTATTTGGGTTACTAGGTGGTGTAGCGGCTAGAGTGCTGAACCTAGAGACAAAAAGACCTGAGTTCAAATTTGGCCTTAGCTGTGTAACCCTGGGTAAGTCACTTAACCCTGTTTCTCTGAGTTTCTTCATCTATAAAATGAACTGGAGAAGGAAATAGTAAACTACTCCAGTATCTTGGCTAAGAAAATCTCAAATCAGGTCACAAAGAGTTGGACATGACTCAACATCAACAACAACTTCTATTTGAGTTTAGAACCACTGAACTAGACTATCTCTAGGTCTCTTCCAGTTGTAACATTAATATTATCCAGTAGCTTATGTTTTTGTAGGTATTAAGTACTCCACTTTAAAAAAAATTGAAACTTCATAACATTTATAGTTCCCAATAAGACCCACTAAAAGATAGATCTCTCGGTGGTCACAGTGTTTACCATTCAGAATAGTCCAAGTCTTCCAGTTTCCTTGACTCCTGAGCTTAGTTTCCGAACAGGAGACAAACAGAAAATTCATCTGAAACCTATTTGAAATCTGTTTTGCCACTGCCTAGCTCCGTGTTGCTTAGGTTGCCTCATCTTGAGTGGATCACCAGGAGATTATCTGGCTGTTTTCATGCTCTCTGACTTCTCTTTATCTTTGTCTCATCTTCCCTGATCAACATCATCAGTTGTGAGTAGCTGCTGGGGGCTGGTCCCACTGAGTAGGCAGCAGCAGCTGCCACGATAATGGTTTACTATTTAGAATTCCCCGAAACACTTAGGTCACCCTAGTATGGTTATCTGGTTACTGTACCTTTAAAGACTGCTATCTGAGGAATTCTCTCTGTACTCTCTACACCAGGGATTCTTAACTCTTTTGGAGTTATAGATGGACCACTTCTAAGACTACTTTTTTGAAAAATCATAATTTGAGGAAATGCTAAAATTTCACTTGGACGTTCATGAAAATAAACGTTCAAGATTCATGGACCCCTTGAAATTCATCCACAGATTGATGGATTCCAGGTAAAGAACCTTTGTTTCTCACAAAGCTAGAACTTTTCTCATTTTCTTCTTGGGACTTGGTTCAATTCAATTCAATTCAACACATATTGATTAATTATCTTTATGTAAGTTATTAATTTAAACAAAAGAGACACAAACACAAAAACCTAACAGTTCCTGGCCTCAAGGGCCTTACATGCATTCTTACATGGAGCACTTAATACCTACGAGATTCTTACCTTACACGCAACACAGAACCAAATTAGGCAGGAAAGATAATTTGATTTATTTAGCTCAGACTTGAAATACATTACATTGTATCTACTGTAGTGATATAATATGTACACTGAGAAGTCAATACAAAATATATAACAGACTCTCAGTTCAAATTAAGTTTATGGTCAAATGAAATCCCCAGACTTTTTTTTTCCATATTGCTATTAGTTTTCCTATCTGGTAGTTGTGTGATTGGTTTGTTAAACTGAATATGAGGGTACATTTTCACAGTCATATTTCATGTGTCTGGTTCCAGCTCAGCATTTCAGACTGTTGAGATCATTTTGAATTTTGATTCTGTTATCTATCACATTAGCTCTGCCTCCCAGCCTGGGGTCATCTGCAAATATAATAAGCATGCTTTCTGTGTCTTCATTCAAGTCATGATGAACACGTTGAACAGGAGAGCATGGTGCCATTGTGAAAGACCTTACTAATAACACCTCAACAAGTTGACACTGCTTGGAAATGAATGTTCGACTTGTTACAAATACATTTAACGGCACTATTATCTTTTCCTTATTTTACTCTCTTGCATACAAAGAGGTCATGGAAAATTTTATCACATATTTTACTGAAATTTAGAGATACTACTATATCTATGATATTTCCCTTGTCACCTATCAAAAAAGTTGGGCATGATTTTGTTCCTAGTGAATCCATGTTTGGACTAATGCTAACCACATTCCTTTCTATATATTGGCAAGGAAGCTGATGCTGGTGATGGTCATGATAGTAGGAGATGTTTGTGTAAGTACTTTACTGTTTGAAAAACCTCATTTGAGGCTCACAACAACCCTGTGATGAAAATAGTAGAGGTTGTATTATACTATATTTCCCAAGCACTCAGCCTACAAGTCTTCATTCTTCTTGTTCCAAAACAAAACTGATGGAATAAATAGTGTTGGATTTGGAGATGGGGGAACAGATGGAATTGGGTTGTATGGGTCGTGTATGACTGTGGGCAAATAACCGAACCTTTCTGTACTTCAACTGCCTTGTTTCCCCTTCCAGTTCTGAATCTATCATTCTGTAGCTTTTAAAAAATGTTCTTTGAGTCATCACCGACATTTTTTGGTCATTTAAACATTTCCAAGTCATTTCAGTTCATCCTGGACATTAGACTTCTTAAACACAAGTCTTTCAGGTTTGCATGACTTTTCTGTCTTTTGTTTTTGTAGCTGTCCTTTTCATATCTGAGTTCATTCAAGAGTTCATATTTTAACTGAATTGAATCAGAACCAAATTAGGCAGGAAAGATAATTTGATTTATTTAGCTCAGACTTGAAATTGTTTTTTGTTTTTTGTTTTTTTAATGCTTCCAGACCATACCATGTGTAGAATGCAAACCACATACCATTCGGTTGGTGAAGTTGCCGAAGTTCTTCACTAAAATCTCTCTGATCATTTGTGGCTCATACACCACAATGTACATCCGACGGCCAAGATAGTATCTGAGAGAAAAGAATCAAATAATGATAGCTTTAGATCAATGGGTCTCAGGCAAGGAGTCACCACCACCTTTAGGGGTGGAAGAGAAAAGGGAAAGGAGCTGGTACCCATCATTACCAAGCACATACTCCACTGATCTTGAGTGTATCACCCAGGCTAACACACACACACACACACACACACACACACACACACACACACTTTCCCGAGTCTCAAATAAAGTGAAATGTCCCTGTCTTCTTCTTTGCATGAATCATATGGTCTTAAATTTAGAGCTGGCAAGGACTTTAGGTATTCTCTAAGCCAACTCTCTCATTTTACAAATGAGAAAACTGAGTCACAAAGGAAATAATTACAGTGTAGTAAGAATAACACTGGATTTGGAATTGGGGAACCTGCTTTAAAACATAGCTATGTGACCTTTGGCAAGCCTCCCAGTTCTTTAATCTATATATTGAAAAGGCTAGATTAGATGACTCTTTAAATTCTATTCCAGATAAACGAGACTAATTTGACTTTTTAGGATTCTCATCTTTGTTTGCCTGACAGACTGTCTAGGGAGGACATGATAGGTAGTTGACTTTAGATTCTAATCTAAACTCAGTTAGTTAGTAGCAGAGGCAAGCCCATGACAGCCCATGTTAGGGGAAGATCTAAAATGATTTTCCTGTGTGATCCAGAATGAATGGGAAGCTTCCCCTGACCTATGAGCAAATCTCTAAAAATCCATTTTAAAATCCAGATCCACCTCAAAAGCCCTTTTTATTTCCTATAGGGTCTTCCTATAGCCCCTATCTCTACATGTAGGAGACCACTGGGGTTGGCTGTACCCAAACAAGGTTTCTCAGGCAGAATTTCCACTTGAGTTTTCTGAGCTTGCTCCACCAAGGTGCTGTGGTAGAAGGAGTATTGGATGGGGGGGTCAGAGGACCTGAGTTCCAAAGCCTGGTTCTTCTACTAATTAGCAAGTCACATCGTTTTTCTGTATGTCAGTTTTCCCATCCTTAAAATGAGAGAACTGGACCAGATCATCTCTAAGTTCCCTTCTGGAGCTATGAACCCAATTTGACTTTTTGGGCCTCTCACCTTTGTTTGTTTGGCTAGTTGGCTACCCAAAACCTTTCATCTGAGAGGTGCGTAAACTAAACCCTGGAAAGTTTATGTGACTTGTTCAGGGTCACAGAATTCATAAGCTGTGGAACAGGTTGTCTCTCTCAATGACATTTGCCTTCTAGTTCTAAAAATCCCATGAAAAAGCATTTGTTATCCAGGGAGTCTATAAGTATGATTATATATATGTTTTTCTTACCTACAAAAAAAATTCTAGGGTATGTTCCATTGATGAGATTAGGGTCCGGAATATTGTCTTTGGTACAGTGGAATGAATCTTGGATTTAGGGTCAGAGGCTCTTGGTTCAAATCCTAGCTCTGTCATTTCTTATCTGTCTGACCTTGAGAGAGTCACCGAATTTCTCTGGGCCTAAATCTCCTCAAGGGCAAAATGAGGCAACCAGACTAATGACCTCTAAAGTCCTTTATAGCTATCAATCCATGAGGCTATGAAGTATCCAAACATCCTGCTCAACAATGAGACTGTCTACAAAGTAATACTTTGATTAGACAGAGGAGTTGGCTAGCAAGAGGAAAACTCTAGGGTTTATGGGAAAAACCAATGAAGACAGCCCCCCAAATGCCATTTACTATATCTAGTTTTTAACTTAGTTAATAAAACCAATATTCTTTCCATCCTTCTACTGCCCACTCTCGGGATACAGGTAGGGGTATGCTATAAACCAATCCATGTGTGTATGTATGAATATATATATGTATGTGTGTGTCTCATAACAATAAAAAGAGTAATTAAGAGATTTATTGGAGTGTATAAAAACCTGAATGACACTGAAGATTCCAATTCAAGTTATTGTTCTTGGCTCAAATTGAATTCAACAGTGAGTAGATAAATAAAATTAAAGAAAAAACAAATTCAGAACAGATGTTAGGGAAGTCATTTTTTTTCACAGCAAGAATCATAAACATGAAGAACAGCTTATAAGGCAAAGTTGCTGATGCCAAAATGTCAGGTTACTCAATTATTACTTAGATGGCAGCTAGTGGGGGAGGTAGAGGATTAGGCAGCATTCGAGTCATAATTTGGCTATCCCTAAATGTTAGTGTCCACACACTTCATTGACTGTTTGAGCATAGAGATGCGTGCATGTGTTGGCAAGTGTGTGCATCCATGCAGTGGTACACGTACACTGTCACAGTCACAGTCACATCCTGATTGTCTCATTTAAAATAGTCTTCCATTCTCAGCATCAAGGTAAGGCTTCCATTTCTAAGCTAAAGAAAGGGGGAAATGATGGTGGGTCCCTTTGGCCATCTGGGAAAGCCGATAGATTCCTTCTCAGAATGAGATGTTAAAATTCGTAAAAAAAAGGGAACAGAATTATCAGAAAAAGAAGAGAAAGGGGGAAGTGTAAGAGATCTAAATTCCAATGATCTCTATCATTAGATGATGATAACTCCTGAGAAAGTAACTTTCCCTGGTTAAGTCAGGGTCTGCGTGGAAAAATGGGAAGGAACATCACAAAATTTTTGTTAAATTAAATTGTTTTTGGTCAATGGAGGAGTATTTTTTTTATTGTTGCTGGTGGTGATGTTTTTTAGCAGTCTTTGTCCAGTTACTCAGGGGCCAGTCCCCCTATTAATCAGCATGAAACCTTTGACCTACACTGTTTCTGATCCATCTTCCCACCCTCCCTTTGATTGATCACACCCTTTTTGGAGGCAAAACCATGATATGGGGTAATTCCAAGTTTCCAACTCTAGAGACCTGGACTGGTCTCCAACTTTTCTAAATGACCCTCTTAAATACCCCCCCTATTCCAAAATGGATTTTCCACTCTATGTGGATGAAATCACTGGTCTGGACCCAATTACTGGAAGTAACACTGGCATCCTGTCAAATCAGCTGATGTATGGTGATGAGCAGAGTGTGCGGGGTAGTATTTGTGGGAGCAGTACTGTGGGGCACTTATGGGGATCTAGGACTCCTGGGTATTTCTCACCTTTCACCTGGTTTACTGGTTTACTAATATGCTGGTGAACAGTGCCAGAAGCACCAACGGTGCATGAGTGTGTTCTTTGGCTTGTCTATGTGGTCCGTACTTGTCTTGTTGTGCTCTTTTAGAACACAGATGCACATCACACCAAAAATAGGGAGCTGAGCAATGATAAAGCTATGTTCCAGATTCAGCCAAAGCTGCATATCTGATTGATTATATCAACTGAGTTCACTCCCCTGCCCTTGAGAGAGTCCTAGTCCACCACAGGCACCATGATGTCACAGGAGCAAGGTCAACAATCTAGGAGACAGTGCTGGGAAGGAACATGACAAGAAAAGAGGAAACAGGTCATGCTATCTGTGGAACACTGATGACTATTGGTCAGGAAATCTAAGAACAGGCCAGGAAATAATAGTGGGAGATGAAAAGTGAGGGCCAAAGTCAGAATCAGGAAGAGTCAGAGTCAGGTTCAGAGTTTAAAACCAAGGGCAGGGTATTATTCATGTGCATTTGGGTCAGGTCATAGGGAATGATACAGGACATTGTTTCAATGGAGGTGAACCGATTCTGCCTACTCTTGAAACAGCAGCAATGGTCCTTGGGCCAGGGGCAGCCAGGATTAAAGAGCCTTCCATCAAGTCCACTTTTGTGGGACTTGGTGTGAATGGCTTTTAAAATGTCTATTTGTGGCTTGGTTATTGAAGTGGGAAAAACCCTAATTATTGCCAGGGGAGTCTAGAACACAGATATGGACTGAAAAATACACTTACGTTGCCTTAAATTAGATTTTGTAGAAGGCAAAGATTGTATTTGTGTCTCTGCACTAATCTTAACAAAATACTTTATATCAGGAATTTAGCAATGGGCTGGTTATTATTGGTGGTGGTGAGAGTGATGGTTTTGACGTTGGGTGTAATCAACCCCTGTTGACAGCAGGCTAGCCAGGGATATAATAATTTGAGGTGCCTAAGTAAAACTTTACCAAAAAGTCACCCCTTCAGCAGTGTCTTTACCATTTCCCTTGGGAAACAGGAAATTATTCTTTTCATGGGCCATGAAGCATGGGGGAGGGGGGCTGCTAGCATAGCAATGGGTATTAAATTTCAATGAATTCAGTGTCATAGAATCAGGGAGTTTGGAAAGAACTCCTTCTTTCCCTCCACCTTGTAACATCTGAGTTTCCTTCAAAGTACAGCTCAGATACCATTTCCTCCATGAGGCCTTTCCTCGTTCAGTGAATTGTGAGAACTTTTTCCCTCTTGAAATTACTTTGAATCCCTATACTGGAGGGATGGGCCAAGGAGGGAGGGCCATGTCCTCAGACCTTTCATCACAAGCTCTGCCTGCCAATCTATATGGAGGCTTGGTGAGCCTGCTTCTGGAAACGCATCATGGAGGGCACCCTACATGCTTGTAACCAAAGCCTCCTATCATATGTCTTGGCCACTTATTGTTTGGTGACGAAAAGCCTTTTAATCAGTCACAGAACTGGAAATAAGTGGGCATACAATGTAAGGCAAGAACGGCTATGACTAGCTAGGTGGCAAAACTCCCCACTTGGGGGCCATGTCTCCATGAATGCATGACACCTCTTTCTTCTACTTCCATTGTATTTCTTCTTTCTTGATCTTAGATGAACGAATATAAAAGGATGAATAGACTGAACTATGATCTTGTGATTTCCACAAAGTCCAAAGAACTATCAGAGGTCTGGCAACTGTAATTGGTAGCACATTCTGCTAGTAGCAGTATTAGTCAAGTCTGGGGAGTAGCATGGCCAGAGAAGACTGGCTTGACCCAGCCCAGCAGCCAAGATACTGTGTGACGCAAGCAAAGGAGTGACTTATCTATTCACTATGCCTCACCCAGAGGTAAACTTACTGGGGATTCTGTGAAGAGAGAAAAGGACTCTGAGAGCCAGAAAGAACCTCTAGTCTTGATTTGGGGAGATGGATGTTAAAACAACCACTTTAAATTTGAACCTATGGTCCCTAGGGACTGAGGTACATAGAAGTGAGAATGTGATCTCTGTTTGTGATATTTTGTGTATTCAGGGATAGGGAGCATAATGGATAGAACACTGAGTTTGGAGTCAGGAAGACCCAAATTCAAATCTAGCCTTAGATACTTACTAGCTGTGTGACTTAACTTCTTTTTGCCTCAGTTTCCTCATCTGTAAAATGGGAATAAAAATTAAAAACTTCCCATGGTTATTGTGAAGATCAGATGAGATAATAATCGTAAAGAACTTTAGCATAGTGCCTGGCACATAGTAGGTGTTACATAAATGTTAGCTAGCATAATCATTATCCTAGTGTACTACACTACGATTGAATGTCAGAAATCTAAACTTAAGTCCTGATTATGTTACTCAACTCACTGAGTGACCATGCAGAGCTTGCACTTCCTGGTGCGTAAACTGAAGGAGATGGGCTATATAATTCATCTTTCAGGTCTATCCCTGCTCTAACATTAAGATAATGCCCTAGGTAGAACACTGTATCTAAAGGGGCATCATATCATCAGACATAGGCTAGGCTTATGTAGCACTAATTAGGCAGCTATCGTTGTGAGAGTCAGGCTCCAAACAATCCATTTATTTCAGCTAAGATGACCAAAGTTAGGGGCAGCTAGGAGCTGTAGTGGATAGAGCTCTGGACCTAAAATCAGGAAGACCTGAGTTCAGATCTAACCTCAGACACTTATTAGCTGTGTGACCCTGGACAAGTCACCGAGGGTTTGCCTCAGTTTCCTCCTCTGTGAAATGAGCTGGAGAGTGAAATAACAAACCACTCCAGTATCTTTGCCAAGAAAATGCCAAATGGAGTCAAGAAAAGTTGGACATGACTGAACAACAACCAAAAAAGTAAAGTTAGTTGATAGTCCACAGTCTGAAGGACTCTGAAATAAATGTGGCCTAAAATGCAGAATAGATTTTTATTTTAGAATAGAAAGAAGTCTGTTTCAAATGTTGTCTAAGAAGGAGTGCAAAGATAGGAATTTTTTTTTTTTGCTGGAAAAAAAGTGTATCTTATTCCTAATAAAATCCCTTCCTCAAACTAAACACTAGTGTAATCTTGTTGACTTTCTTAAAAATAGGGCAGAGCTACCAAATCCAAGAGTAGTTTGGACCACAGGACAAAGAAAAGGATCCAACATTTCCAAGTTTGTGTTGGCTTTGGGACTTCTCTTTGTAAGAAGACACATTGATTCTAGAAACAGAGGACGCGGGTTCAAATCCTGGCTTTGTTCTTTACTTGTGTGATCCTGGACAAGTTATTTAATCTTCCCAAGCCTCGATTTCCACATATGGGAGAAGGGGATGGTGTGTGATTTGGACGAGATGGCCTCTGTGGTCTCTTTCAGTTCTAGATGGGTCATAAGATGATTCTGTAAATTATATGACTGACTTTTGGAAGGAGGAAAGACTGGGCATGTGAGTAGGGGTGGATAGAGGGTGACACTATTATATGGATCTGCAGAACCTCACCTGAAATTGTTCTAGATGGTTTAAAGTGAATTGAGCTTGGGTTGTTTATGTTTTCCCCAATGAAAGGGATAAACCATATTGACTTAATTAAAACTGAAAAGTTGACTTGACATCTTGTTGTCAAGGAAACTAACACTTTAACACACAACATCAGTTACTGAGGTGCTATTTGGATTATTCAAGTGACATTAAAAAAATAAGAAATCGAAAGGGTTCTGCACTGTTCTGAGAATCTATGCATAAGCCACTTGAGGGAAGTGGTTCCCAGAAGCCAGGCTCTGGGAAAACTTTTCTCTTTCCCAGGAAGACACAGTCAAATTTACATTTAATACTGTGCTTCAGGGAAAACAGTGATACAAGTTGGGCATGGTTGTTCAGACGTTTTTCAGTCATGTCTGACTCTTCATGACCCCATCTGGGGTTTTCTTGGTAAAGATACAGGAGTGGTTTGCCATTTCCTTCTCCAGCTCATTTTAAAGATGAGGAAACTGAGGCAAACAAAAATGACTTGCCCAGAGTCACACAGCTAGTAAGTGTCTGAGGCCAGATTTGAACTCAGTAAGATGAGTCTTCCTGACTCCAGACCTGGCACTCTATCCACTAAGCCACCAAACTGCCCCAGACTGGGCATGGAGGGTTCTCCAAAGTAAAGCCATTTTCTTGAACAACTCCTCTCAGGGCAGGGATTGAAATCATTGGTTATTCTGGGGAAGCAGGAACTCAATGACCAAAAAAAAAGGACTGGAGGGACATCCAGAGAGAGGAAAGAAAGGGAAAAAACCCAAACAAAATTAAAACCTTCTATTCACAGCTGCCAATTAAGCCATTTGGGATTGAATTGGATGTGCATTTTAACCTGTCTTTGTAACCAAGTGTTTTTTACAGTCAGTCTTACCCTAACAGTGAACAAGACAAATAGTTCTGTGCCAAACCCTTTTTAAAACAATGATTTCTAACACACAAATGGCCTACTGAATCTCTGCGATGCTGATACATGCCAAAATTACTATGTGTGACATGATGAGGCAGAAAGTTTTCATTTATTTTATCCCTCTTAGGTAGTCTTCATGACATAAAGGTGATTTAAATTTAGATTAAAGAAGAATTTATCAAGCGCCTCATGTGTGCATGTCATGTGGGAAAGAGGAAGCATATTGGGAAATGTAAAGTGCTGAAATCAGGAAGACCTGAGTTCAAATCTTAATTCTGATACTTGCCTCTAAGGTTCTTTTTCAGCTCCCTATTTCCTATGATCCTATAGGAAAAATGTGTAAAATCATTATCTCTGCCCTTATAGAACTTTGTTTCAGAAAGAGGTACAGTCACGTACCCCAACACTTAGCATAGGATCCGACACATGACAGGTACTTAATAAATGTTTATCAGCTGACAAATAATTCTAATACTAATATGAAAAGTGCCATATAAGCAATATAAAATATTCAGAGACAGGCAAGACCACTTTTAGATAGGGGGTGATTGGGAAGGGCTCATGACATATGAGTTAATGGGAATCTTTATAAATAGGGATTGGGGAAAGCAGAACTCCTGCTAGAAAACAGACATGGCCTGAGAAAAGTCATGGATGTAAAACAGTACAAGGCATGAACAGGGAATAATAAGTAGTCTATGTTGACTAGAGTATAAGGTTTGGAAAGGGAGTAGTGTCAAGGCTAGACATGGTCAAGTCAGGTTGTGATGGGCCTTGAGTGTCAGACTAAGAAATTCAGACTTTATCCTATTATGGGCAGTAAGGGGACATCATTTTTTTTTTAATGGTCAGGAATGAATTCCCTTTGTCTTCGAGATAGGGACTCTGATGTGGAGGTAGCAGGAAAATAAAGACATGAATAGGTGAAACAGAAGTGAAGTCCAAATATCATCAAGTCATCGAGGGCAGCCAAAGACAAAATTCAAATCAGCTTGAAGCAGAAAACAGAAGTGAGCTAGGCTCCAAAGTCAATAGAGTCACCCAGCCTAGACTGAGGCAAAGGGACTAGTTAAGATGGTTACTATAGTAGTCCAGATACAACATAATAAATGTTTGAATTTGGGTGGTGGCTCTGTGGTCAGTAGAGAGCTATGGAGGCAAGAATTATTAAGGATTTGGTAATAATTGAATACAGGATATAATAGAAAGGTGGAAAGTGATCACACAAAAAGTCATCTCAGAATGCAACGTTAGGTTTGACCATGGGTGATCAAAAGAATGATGTTATTATTAACAGTAACAGGAAAATCAAGAAGTTGAACTGGTTTGAGGGAGATGATAAGTTTGCTTTTCGCCATGTTGAATTTGAAGTACCAATGGATCATCCAGGCAGAAATATGTGTGCAACAGGCAGTGAGAATATAGTTTCAAACAAGGGCCGGGGCTACAGATATTGATTTAGGGGTTGTCTACCCGTTGAAGTTATCAAAATAGAAGGAAGCCAAGGCTTATAATCTTAGGGAATTCTAACATTTAGAGTGTAGATGGGAGAACAAAGCGGGTAGAGGAAATGTTAGATGAGAAGGAATAATGTGAAACTGGAAGGTAGCCATGAACAATTAGATAAATAAAATGGGTTTCCAGGTAGAAGACCTGTTGTATCTACTTTGAGAAATAGGTAAGAACAGGATGTTTTAGAAAGAATTAGAATGGTCACTTGTCAGCTGGTGCATATGGGATGGGTAAAGGAGAAGGAGGACTGAGGTCTCACCTAATTTGGTGACTAGGAGGCCATGTAGATCTGACTGGATAGGAAAGAAGAGGAAGAAGAAAGAAAAGAAGAAGCAAAAAAGGAAACCAGAAAATGCACTTATAAACTTAGAGCAAAAAAAACTACCAGGATGCCAAGTATTTTTTTTCTATCAGATTTTCAAACACTTCCACACCTGGAATTCCATAAGGCCTCCTTAGTGTTTTTAAACAAGGAATTATGCATCCTCTCTTTGGGGAAGCCAGGATAGACAGCTTGATTCAATTCAAGAAAATATTTGTTAAATGCCTCAGGGATTTATTCACGTTCCAAATCAACTAATGGATATATTGACATATTCATTTTCACAGGCTATATCTACTGTCTATGAAACTGGAATGTGTCTCCTATCTGTCCCACTCTCTAAGCCCAACTTCTATAACTAGCCTCCCATGCATCTTCTTTTAAGATTTCTAGCCTCATCTCATACATCCCTCCAGATCTCCAGACTCTGACCTCTTGGAAATTAGTTTCTCTTCTCACCTTGACCCATCGTCCATATTTTAGAATAATACATTTATTTTTCTTTTTCAGTTGACTGTACCAATAGTGGTATTTTGATATACCTGTCCTTGGTTCCCACAGTTAGCTATGAGTCACTTTGATCCCTTTAGCCTCAATTTTCCCATTGTAAAATGGGTTTAATAATAGTACCTGTTCTTTCTTACATCTTTAGATATAAGAGATAAAATATGGGTGTGAACCTCTCTAGCCTTTCTTAAGATTAAAACTTGGTCTCTAGCCAAAGAGGGGAGAGGACTATGACGGTGATTTTGATGGTCCATTTCCTCTCTGAGAGACTTTTACAGCTCAAACAATTTGTGAATATTCTGTAGATATTTAAAAATCCCAAGTACTGATTCTTGGAATTCCTTCCCTATTTCTGGGCTATTAACTACACAAGATGAAATAGTAAAAGGATGATGTTCCTGTCTTACCCACATAGTGGTCCATATGTCTTTATCAGCTCCATATGACTTTCCCAAAAACCCTACAAAAAACACAAAGCCCCCATTATAATTGCAATAACAAAAGAGAGTAAAATAGAAATAATTCAAAGTCCCTGGGGGTGAGGGGGCTGGGAGGGAAAGAGAGAGGGGTGAAGAAGGAAGTCGTCCTGAAAAGATGAAAAGTTTATTATACTTTTGAAGAGGTGAAATTCTACTGTGTTCATATGAGTAAAAGGAACTTAATAGTGTTGCCAAGTAGGGCTCCTATTGCATTGATTTTGATTCATAAGTATCCGAATCAAGCAAGCAGGCAACAAGCATTTATTAAGCACTTACTGTGTGCTAGTTCCTGCCCTGGAGGAGTTTATGTTCTATTACCTGTAATGACCATGTTCTTTTCTGCTAAAATACTTGCTTAAAAACAGTATAATCATTACTCTAACTTTTCCCAAATCTCATTTATAGTGTTGCTTTGCTCAGTTCAAGTTACTGCCCCTTCCCTGTGTGAACAGTTGGCTGGTGGAAGGGGATAATTGTCTGACTACCTTACATGAGTAAAAACAATTTTTCAAGAAAAAAGTCAGAGTAGTTAAACTGAGTTCAGTGTAACAAATATTTATTAAGCACCTCCTATGTGCAAACAGTTTGCTAACCCTGGGAATATAATGGCTCAATCCCCACCTTCAAGGACCTCACATCCTACTTTGAGAGAAAAGGGTAGGGGAATAGTACAGTTGGAAGAATGACAGGAGAAAGAGAAAACAAATAGATGAATAAGCATTTGTTATTTAGTCAGTGGGTCGTGTCAGACTCTTCATGACATCATTTGGGTTTTGTTGGCACTTTCAGGTTTAGGAAAACCCTTATAAGTGGACTCAGTAGGGACTTCATGCTGGAAGATGGGAATTTGGGTCCCAGTTCTCATGCCTGCTAGTGACCTTGGGTTGTCAGATTCTCAGTTTCCTCATTTCTGAAATGGAGATAATAGCTACTCTTTATAAAACGCCTTAAGGTTGACAAAGAATTAGTATTTATTATCTCATTTAATAATAATTTCATTTGTCTGTTTTTTTATCTCCAGCACTTAGCACAGTGCTAGGTGCTTAATAATTGTTCGTTGATTGATTGGAATAACAACAGCCTTTTAGTTCCAGCTTCCTTTTTGCCTCCTTGTTCACTCTTCTCTTTCCCCTTCTTTCCCGTCTTATCAGAACACAAAGGACCTCTTAACCTCCGAACCCAAAGACCCCATACCTGTGCCCTATGATACTACATAACTATGCAAATATTGTTATTCCACTCAAACTATTATTAAGTGAGGAAATATAAATAAAATGTGTTAACAACCTGAAGGCTGGGTTACTCTGTTTTGTTCTTTTTTATTTATTTTATCATTTATTTTAACCCACAATTCAAAAATGAGGAAAACAAGGCTTTGACAAGTTAGCTGCTGAAGATCACTAGTAAGTGACAAACCCCAGGCATCTAATTCTAAATCTAGTGCTCTCTCTAAGGCCTGACTTCTAGGCCAATGTTCTCTAAACAATAACACACTGCCTCTCACAGAAGGTATGCCATATATCACAGAAAACCTACATGCAAGGAAAAATAGGTACCTATGAAAGAATTTCAGGAAAGATCTGCAAGCATAGGGGAGAGGAAGGAGAAGGGATGGACAATGTGACCCAGAGAAGGAGTCAGAGTTTACTTAGTGTTATCAACAAAGTGCTGCAATAATTTTTTTCCCCAAAAACATTTCTCTCTAATTTGAGTATAGAGAATAGAACTGCCAGATGTTTGCATTATTCATCTCATCATTCATTGGTATGCAAGAGCCATTTTGTTTTCTCTGATTTGTCTTTATTTTTTGGCAATTGTTTCTTCACCCTTGCTTCAAGGAGCATATGTGAAAGCTCTCGAGAGTTCCATTTGAGGCTCTGATACAAGGGTGGCATGTATAAATCCCACACTGAGCCAGATTCACTATGGCGCCCTCCTTCCTGCCAAGTACCAAACAAGTGAAAGGCAGTCTCCCTTACCTGTCGGAAGAAGGTCATGTTGCCAATAAAAGGGAGGGGCTTAGGATGTCTAACGCCCACCTTCTCAAGGCTGGAAAATGCAGAAGTGGAATACCTGAGCAATGAAAATCAAACAAACAATGAAGGCAATAAATCAACATGTATCTCACCGTAAAGGGGAAGAGTTGATTTTGCAGAGAGCAAAATTTCTAAAGAGTCTTGGAAGCTACAGACAAAGGGGCTAATAATGTATTATGACATTGCCTAATTATTAAGGGAATAAGAAAATTATTCACAGAATCATGAATGTTTTTGAATTGAATTTAGAGATAGAAGGGATTTAATTTTTTAAATTTCTTTTTTATTGTGAACTTGATAAAAGCAAATAAACATGAGCATTTCAATAAACAAAGAAAAATCTTAAGAGGGTTTATATATGAAACAGTGAAATCCTTTTATGTATAGTTCAGTTTTTTGACAATTACGTATATTTTTTATATAATTCAAATCTTACCACAGTAGTTTCAACACTCTTCCACCTGTCTGTATCTCCATCTGAACTTCCTTCTGCTTTCTTCTGTTTATTTTTTAAGGATTTATTGATGTGATTTTCTTTCTTTTTTTTTCTTCTCTCTCTCTCTCTCTCCCCCCCTCCCCCTCTCCCTCCCTCCCTCCCTCCCTCGCTTCCTCCCCCTCTTTTCTTGTATCACTAGAATACTTCCTGCCTAGATTATATCATGCATTTGAATGGACAGTCCATTGAGTTTGTCAGTCTATTATGACTAGGTGTTGCAGATTAATAATAAGTTGGGTCTGGAACTGAATAACCAGAGGAGATTAGGTTACATCGAGTTTGGGAAACTGCTCAACATTTTCAATGATCACAAGCAACTCAGTGACACAAGAACCCATCTTTCCATTATGAAAATTTCCCCAGATTTACTATAGGGCCACGGAACATGGAGCATCACAACCTCAAAGTTGTAAATGACTCAAAGTTCAATGGAAGAAACATGGCAGGTTTAAGTGGTTGCCTCTGTTGCATACTATGGAATACAGACAACATAAAACATTCAAATTCTATAGTGTAATAGTATTTATTATAGCAATATAACATCATGTGCTATATTATATGTGATATATTTTTATATTTTTATAAATATTAATTTTATAATATATAATATATTATGCCCTATAATATAATATTTTTGATAGCTAAAGTCCTACACAGAGGTTAAAAAAAAACTGCACAGGTATATGAAAGTGGAAGTGTGGCTGAACAGCTCAGGTGAAAAAAACTTAGGTGGTTCATTGGACTTCAAGTTCAAGAATTATCAGTGTTGCATGACAGCTGAAAGACTTACTATATTATCAGACTGCATGAAGAGAAAATAAAGACTTTGGAATGAGGGAGATTAGGGAGGAGATTGGTGCTCAGGTACAGGTTGAGCTAGATGACCTTTCAACTCCAAGAGTCTAGTAAGACATTCCACTTGTTCGACAATTTATAGTTTCCAAAGCACTTTGATATTCACTGTCTCACCTGATTCTCTAGTTCATTTTGTGAAGTAGGTAGCAGAGATATCCTTTATCCCATTTTTCAGGCAAAGAAACTGATGTTCAGGAAAGTTGAGTGACAGATCTAAGATCTATGGAGCTGGTAAGTGGCTGAGTGAGGAATCAAATCCAGAGTCTTCCACCATCCCCATTTAAGGCCCTTTCCTCTGTGCCATGGTTTCCTCTCAGGTCAAGAATGACATTTTGGTTGATTCTTATTTTGGCCCTTGTACAATCCTCAAACAAAGAAGAGACTAGTTTCTAAAGTGTAAGTTTTTTTTGTTTTTTAAACAAATCCTCAATTGAGTTCAAGTGCTCTAACAGAAAACCAAAGACAAGAAAGGAGGGAATAGTTATGAAACTGGGACTCCACCCTTAGCCTGTCAGCCTCTAGACAGCATCTCTGGTAGCATGTTTCCAAATCACCTGGTTCTCCAGTTAGTGAATGAAAAAACTTAACTAATTCGATTACGTAGCATCAAACAGGATAGCTAGCAGCATGCAGAGAACTGATGGGAACTACATAAAAAGAAATAGCCCAATGTTTGGATCTTAACCTTTTTCACAGGAGTATTGGAATTAAATTCATTATGCACTTATCATATGTCTACCACGTGTAGTGTGCTAGGTGCTAGGGATACAAAGACAAAACAAAACAGCACCTGCCCTCAAGGATCCTCCACTCCACTGGGAGAAAAAAACCCATACACAGAGAGGTCAATAGTAACTATATGCAAAGTCATTTCTGGGGACCAGTTGGGGGATCAAGAGTGGGCTGTGTTGGAGGTGACCCATGAGCTAAGCAAAGCCTGGTACATCATGTGTATAAAGCATTTGGGATGCTTTGAAAGAAAAGAAACCCCATGATCTCTTGGTGATCTTAATCTATGTTATGGCTTATTCCCCAAATCTGGTTGTAATATTATTTTTACACCTCATCCTGCTTTAGCTGAGGAGAATTTTTAATTCAGAACACTCTGTCCCCCATCATTTACTAACTATTGAAGGTTAACCATGTTTTAAAGGTAATTATTTTAAAATCTGTTTTGGGTTTTTTTTCTGTATTTTCAATCACTCTTGTCATGTTCAAGTGTTAACAAGACCAATGGAGAATAATCTAAGTTGAAAGATATCTTTGAGATCATCTAGTCCAACTCCTCATTTTACAAGTGAAGAAAATGAGGCCCAGAAAGGTTGCCTAGATTGTCCTTTAAAAAAATGGTTTCTATCTTCACTTTCCCACTCATTTGCTGGTAAATTAATTTTTTTTAATGTTATTTTTGATGGGTAGAAAGAAATATACCAAGTTTTGGCCACATGATTACATCTTAATTTTGTAATTAGATGTCTTGATTGTCTAATTAAAGGACGAGAAGTCTGTGCCTAATTGCACATGCTAATTGTTATGCAAGTCCATGTTCTAATTAGGTGACTCCATTTACAAATATACTGCTTGCGTTTCTGCACAAAACTCAGACATTTCCAATCTGCGGCACTGGTACAGAGGAGCTTGGATGAGCTCAAGCACTGAACTGTGGCTGCTTTTAGCTGAATAGGCTCACGTGGACATCAGAAAACTGGGCTCCCATTTGAAGACTTGAAGGGGAAACCATTTTCAGTAGCAGATAAGATGACTGCTGTTACCAGAGAACCCTGGTGTCCAACACTGGGCTGTTTCTGGAAGGATTAAAGCTGGCCTGAACAGTGAACAGATAGATTGGTTGGGGTGGGGGAATGTAAATAATCATCACAAAGATGAAAACCTTGGGGAGAGGGATTGAGTCAGAAAAGCAGTTCCTCCAATATACCCTGTAGCTTGAGCTTGCCTTCTGCACTGGCATTGACCTCTCAGACTGTCTTCTCTTCCCGTAACTAGTTTCCCATTCTCCTTGGTTCACTGGATTTCCGGCCTCTGAAGGGACCCTAGTACTCATTTGGATTAGTTTTGTTTGGCTTTCGATTTGGATACTGCCTCTCCCCAGAGGGAAATTTCCCTTCCCACCCCCCTCAATTTTTGCCTAACCACTGGTACATATTGGTCTTGCCCTAGGAAGTTTACAATGCCTGAATGCATTTACAAAGAAGGATTCCCTCCTCTTTCTATTTCTATGCTCTTTTCCTGCTTTTTGGTGACTCCTTTAATTTGTCCATCAGTTACCCAGAGTCTTCCTGTTACACTCTGGCTCTCCAAAGCCTCCCCAACACTTCACTTGGGGCCCATCTTCCCCCAAAGAGCTTTATGCTGCAAAATCCCCCTTCAAAATTCTTATTCCTACTTCAGTGCAGTGTTAAAAGGAGACAATGAGTCGTAACAGACAGACCCCTAGATGGAGAGCTGAGAAACCTGAATTCTAGCCTTGGATCTGCTGCTAATGAGCTGTATACCTTTGGCAAATCATTTTATCCTTTTGAACCTTGATTTTTCTTATTTGTAAAAAGAGTAGGCTAGGATAGATATCCAATGTTCTTTACAGGTCTCAATTCAGCAAATAATTTTTACCAATTTATTAAGGACCTGCTGTATGCAATGCATTGACATTCCATGTTTCTCCTTTTGCCTTTTTTTGGTATACTCACTGTTCAGCATGGTGCCTGGCACATAGTACAGCTAGGTCCTGATAAATCACAATGATGAATCCTCTGAAGTGACCACATGATCAGAATTCGCACTGCATATTTCCGTTGGGTTGGAACCAATGATTATTTTTTGCATAATTATAACTTCAAATAGTGTAAATTCAAGGAATTGTTCTTGAGTCACTTCAGCCATGTTTGACTCTTTGTGACCCCACTTGGGGTTTGCTCAGCAAGGTTATTGGAGGGGTTTGCCATTTCCTTACAGATGAAAAAACTGAGGCAAACAAAATAAAGTGACTTGCCCAGGGTCACATACCTAATAAATGCCTGAGGTCAGATTTGAACTCAGGAAAATGAGTCTTCCTGATTCCAAGCCCAGTGTCCTTTCTACCTAGCTGCCCCAATACAAGGAATATTTGAACCAATTGGCACATAGCAAGTACTTAATAAGCAGTATACTGGATGACTATCTGGAGCCAAATTGTTCACTGTCATCTTCATCAGCCCTTACGGTACACCAAACCAGGAGAGCTACATAAACTTGTTCCCCACTCTGGCATCTTACAATCTGAAACAGATACCCCAAGACGAAGGGAATACCCAGAAAACTTACAAACAATACTTGATCCATGGGAAAATAGATGATAAATGCATGGGAACTTCACTTCATGTAAAAGTGATATTCCTGAAAAGTTTCTGTGAATATAATTTTGTAAAAAAAAAAAACAAACAAATTATAGTTTAAATGTACTAGAGGCTATTAGTTGGAATTTTTTATAGAAGCAAATAATCTTTTCCCTAGTAACATAGGACTTAAGAGTTGGAAGGGACATTAGAAACCATCTAGCCAAGCTTCCTCATTTTATGGATGAGGAACCACAAGTCCCTAGAGGGGAAGTAATTTCTGGTAAGTTCGCACAGCTAATAAGTGGCAAAATCCAGATTCAAAATGTGATTCTCTCAATCCAAATCCAGGACTCTTTTCATCATCATGTCCTATCTCTTATTGTATCTTTTATGTATGTATGTATGTGTGTGTGTGTGTATATATATATATATATATATATATATATCTTTTATGTGGATTTTCATGAATTTCATTTGGTTAAAGTGGTATATTCCTGAAGATAAGTCAATCCCTTTATATAAATGACCCAGAGGATAAGTGAAATTAGTGATCACAAGAGAATAGATTTTTTTATATGGACAGAGCCATAATACCAAGGCGTCGGGTGCTTCAATTCAATTCAATTCAACAAGCTCTTATGATATTTGAAAGAAAGGTTAAGGCAAACCTTTCAGAGGGTGAATAGGAAGACGTGGATGTGAGACTCTCCATTAGATACCCAAACAGCCAGGCATATGAGTTCTTTCCCTAAAAGAGGCAGTCTGAGCAGTACCTGAGCAGTAACAGCTAGCATTTGTACAGTTTTAAGCTTTGCAAAGCACTGCTTATGCATGTTAGATAATGGAACCTCATTGGAGCTTCACAACAATCTTTGGAAGTAGACTCTGTGGTTATCCCCATGTTTGTTGTGGTCATTCCATTCTTCAGTTGTGTCAGACTCTTCATGACCTCATAGTCATGCCAATCCTGCCATGGGGTTTTCTTGGCAAAGATACTGGAGTGGTTTGCCATTTCCTTCTCCAATGGATTGAGACAAACAGAGATTAAGTGACTTGCCAGGGTCACACAGTTAATAAGTGTCTGAGGCCAGATTTGAACTCAGATCTTCCTAACTCCAGGCCCAGTGATCTATCCAATGAGGTACCTAGCTCCTCTTCTCCCCATTTCACAGATGAAGAAAATGAAACTAAGTTACTTGATTAATCCCTGATTTTATTAGAAAAGTCTCTGTTTTATCCCCATTACAGATAGTAATTATTCTTGATTTTAAATAGATAGTACTCATCATATTCAGGAAAGATCCATTTATTCCTGTGCTTCCTGATGTATTTTTGTTTGTTTGTGCGTGAATGGCTTAGTAACTTGCATAGGATCACACAGCTAGTAAGTGTCTAAGGTATGACTCTAACTCAAGTCTTCTTGAATTCAGATTTAGCACTCTGTCCACTAGGTTACCTAGATACGTCATGGAGGTTAAACTGTCTTAGTATATAGTCCAACCCTGAGGTAAGTTTTAATGGCTGCAGCCATCAGAGGCTGCTCAGTGTATGAAACCATGAACCAATCAACTTCTAGCAGACTGAGGAATAAGTGGGAGCTGTGATTCAGAACAAAGAGATTGGCAATGGCTAACTCCCCAACACCCCAATAAAGAGTCGCAGGGGGCTAGAGGTAAAAGGCCGTGTCTATGTTACATAGCAACAGGGATCAGAGAGCTGGGCAACAGCAGGATCCAGATGCAGAAACAAAAATCAGAGTCAAGGGCCAGAGAAGTAAATAAGCAAGACAGGAAACAAGGCAGGTCAAGAAAAGGAGTTTGGAACAGTGGCCAAGAGCCTGCAGCAATTTGTTATGCTCCGTTTGCTGGGAGGTACCTTTGGGCTTTTAAGCTAGTGACACAGACCTCCTCTCACACATTCTCCTGCTGAATCACTCAACCAAGCTGTGGGTCTGCCTAATGTTCCTTCTGCCCCCAGGGCACATTTCCTGTGTGGGGACTCCTAAGGGTTCAAAACTGTGCCAATCAGATACCTCTGCCAGTTTACCATCAACAGGTCACAGAATGCTGAGATCTCTGCAGGGGACCCAGAGGGCATTCAATTTCAGGGTTTTCTAAGCACTAGAGGAGTGTGCCAGAATCCAGTTAACACTTGCACCCAATCTTCTGACATACTAATTATTTTAGGGTTCTATGTGCAAATGCCTGGGAGTCACAGCTAGAACAAACCTCACTGTCACACTTGCTGATTCACATCTTACTTCTACACACATTGATTTGAGTGTGACAGCTAGGGTGCTCCTGGAGCTTCCACAGGAGGCAGTGCAGTATGGAGGGCAGACCACTGGGGGACAGAGCATCTCCATTCAAATCATACTTATGAGACTCATACCCTGTATGACCTTGGGCAAGTCACTAAATTTTTTTCAACCTCATTTTTCCCATCTGTAAAATAAGGGGGTTAGATTAGCTGGCTTTTCAGGTACTTCCTAGATCTATGATCCTATGAAACTGGTATATTTGTGTGTATACATATATACACACACACGTGTATATATCCATACACATATAATACATATGTATGCACGTATATACATACATATATACATACACACCTACATATATACATATATGTATGTATAATATATATGATGTATATGTGTATATATCATATATATGTATATGTAGGAAATGAGATACATTTCAAAGAGAGTATGCAGAAAATTTTGACTTACTTTGCAATCAATGAAGTCACCAATTGTATGGTATATCCCATTCTTATTTTTAACTTCACAAAAAATGATTTTATTTCTTATGGGTATATGTATAATAAACTCTAGGATTTATTTCCTTTTATATTGAATACAGGTGAAGCAGGGTTCACTGGAAGCCAAGGGGCATAGAAATCAAAAACCATGCAAACCCCTGAACTAAATGTTCTTCAAGTTCTCCTTGAGCTCCAGATCCATGATACTAATAACCATCTCTCTGTCCTCCACTCGTTCAGACCCAACTGTTACTAAGTAGCCCCTCACTAAGTAGCCCTGGGGGTCAGCTTCCAACTATGTTTTCTCTATCCACTCTATCCACTATCAACATAAGGAAAATGTCCTGGTGCTCTTGTAAGACAGTCGGGTAAGAAGACTTAGATCAATCTGATGGATTACCCAAGGTCAAGTGGATTGGATGTGAGGATCTTTGTATGAAGGGCACATCCCATGAAGCTCTAAAACCTTGTTGAGGAGATGTAGAGAATGCCTATAATTGGCTCCTAGGGATGGGGTGTTCATTCAAGATGACAGGCAGCTGAGGTTCTGGGGAACCTGACTTTTATAGAATAAGTCTCCATTTCTAGCCTCATGCCCCAAATAGTATATTCTTTAAAAGCAAGTTGAAGACGACATAAGTGAAACCCTTGTAACAAATATGCATAGTCAAACAAAAATACATTCCCCCACTGATTTTGTCCAAAAATACATGTATCATTTTGCATCTACATAGAGATGCTTGTTTTATTTATTGCTTAAGTCCAGAATTTTTAAAAAATCAAATTTAAATTAAAAAAAAAACAAGATGGGACAGGAGCTCAAGCCTTTTTTTCAAGTGCTTTCTCTCCTTTAGGCTACAGAGTAGAAAGTAACAAAGAGGGAGGAGGAGATTTCTTCCCTCCTCAGTTGGTTGGTCAACAAGCATGATTAATACACACTTATTTATGTATCATTTGATGTTTAGTCGCTTTTCAGTCCTGTCTGACTCTTCATGACACCACTTGGAGTTTTCTTGGATGAGATACTGGAGTGGTTTGCCATTTCCTTTTCCAATTCATTTTACAGATAAGAAACTGAGGCAAACTGAGTGATTTGCCCAGGGTCACATATCTGCTAAGCATTTGAGGCCAGATCTGAACTCAGGAAAATGAGTCTTTCTAATTCCAAGCCTGGTCCTCTATCCACTGCACCACCTAGCTGCCCCTACTTAAGTGTCAGGCACTGTGCTAAGTTCTCAGGACAGATGGAAAGGCGCAAACAGTCCCAGAGGCCTCACTCCAGAATATAACTTGATTTGTAGAAAAAGCACTTAGTGAGCAGTTTATGTTTATTCCAAGGACCTGAGGCTCCTGGACCTCAGTTTCCTGGATGCATTCTGCTTTTCTATTTTTTTTTCTGAGCATGTATTAGAGACCAGAGATTCTAAGAACAGTCTTTCCCAGACTTGAGGTTTATCTCCAGGGTAATTCCAAATGAAAGATCTCCCAAGAGAGCTAGAATTCCTGAGTTTGGTGGTTGAGGTACCAGCCTCCTAGAAGGCTATTTCTCCAATGGGGAACTCTTTACAGAAGGGGAACTGCCAACAGAAATCACTCTGAAGCCCAAGGACTCAATCCACGTTGGGGTGGGAGAGGAGATCTGAACCTTGTCAATCCCACTAATTCCATGCATTCTCCAAAGTGTCTTTACTTACCAGGAGAATCTGTTTTTGCATTTGTTCAGGCTCTTAGGATCCTCTACAACTTCTATATTTTCCATGTTGAGTGAAATAAAGGCTAACATCCAATACCTATATTGTACATTGTACGTTGTACATTGAGTGGCCTTGTTTAAGTTGGAGATTCATCCTCTATTTGGTTGGTAATGACTAAGAGAAAGGATCCCCCCCCCCCCCAAGAGTTCAAGGATACCTCCATTGTCCATTTCTATAAAGATAAAAGAAATAGATTGTCCTGTGACAATCACAGGGAGGTCTCTCTCTCTCTCTCTCATTCACTGTTGGCAAGATTCTTGCCAGAGTCTTCCTTAATAGCAGGTCTTTCACCTGGAAGATGGTCATATACCTGAGAGCCAGTGTGGCTTCAGAAAGGGCTCAGGAAATGATTGGTAATGGTGTTTGCTGCCCGACAATTCCAGGAGAAGTGACAGGAGCAGAACAGAAGTCTGTACACATTTGTAGAACTGACCAAGGCCTTTGATACTGTCAGTCATGAGGGCTTATGGAAATTATGTCAAAATTTGGTTACCTGGAGAAATCATCAGTATTGTATATTAGTTTCATTGATGGCATGCTTGCCCAGGTTCTAGACAATGGACAATGCTCTCATGCTTTCCCAGTCACTAATGGAGTGAAACAAGTTTGTGTGCTTGCTCCCATGCTTTTTAGTATGATGTTTTCAGCCATGTTGTCAAATGCTTTCAATGAGGATGAACACAGCATCAAGGCCTACTACCGTACCGATGGCAAGTTCTTCAAATTGAAGAGGCTACAAACCAAGATCAAAATGGAAGGAGTGCTGGTGCATGATTTTCTGTTTGTAGATGATTGTGCACTTATTGCAGTCTCTGAAGATGAGATGCAACAAAGTATGGATGAATTCTCTGCTGCTTGTGATCATTTTGGTGAGTAATACAGGCATGAATCATACTTGAGCTTTATTTTCCAGATTATTCTCTATTAATTTCAGGACAGGGCAATGATCCAAAGACAGAAACTTGCCCTGTGGGGTCAGGCCCCCTGGATTGAAGTAAGTTCTGTGTGATACCAGAGTACCTTGGTGGGGCAACTTGAACCCCAGTTTACATTTTCTGACCACCCAGACAATAATTCTCTTTTAGCTCACAGGATAATTTTGGTCATGAGAGGCAGTATGATGTAACAGAAAGAAAGACAGCCTTGGAACTAGGAAGACCTGAGTTCAGGCGCTAAATCTGACACATAGTGCTATGTGACCCTAGGAAAGTTGAATAACCTCTCAGTGTACAGGGCAACTCCCTTAGGCTATAAATTGCAGAGAAAGTCCCAACCTGCATTGGTAGAAGCAATTTCCTATACTAATGACATCACACGTCCAGTCTTTAGTCTCTGTCCTTAGGGATGTCATGTAAACATATTCTCATTTAAACCTTGCTGAGAATTAACTTGTGATACCATGGTTTTATCTTCAAAGCATGGTCACCACACCACAAAATGTATCTCAAACCCAATTGTACTGCAGATGAGTAAACGCTATCAGAAATCTCTACCTTGGACAGTTACTCCTTCCCCAGCCATAGCTGGGGGGTTCAATGTTCCCAGCTGCTCATGGGACTGACCTAAAGCTTGGAAGAAGGAGAAAGATACAAGATAGGAGGAGATGGATCCTTGAAAAATGAAGAGGAGAAGGAGGTAGTTTTTGTTATGTTATGGGGTGTGTGTGTGTGTGTTATGGGGTGTGTGTGTGTGTGTGTGTGTGTATGTGTGTGTGTGTGTGTGTGTGTGTGTGTGTGTGTGTGAAGAAAGGATCTAGATTTGAATATTCATGGTTTATTCAATTTACTCTTGTCTATATAACTTATCTAGCTTGGAGTCTGCTTTTTCATTTAATAAGTTTTATTTTCACTACGAATTTCACAAATCATTTTCATTTTATAAATTGTATTTCATTTTATAAGTACATATTTTTAATGTTAGAAATTTCCTCTCTGTAGCATGTAGGTGATGATATTATAAGGCAGACAGAAAGTAGATTGTAAGCTGCTAAGGCATAGGGATGGTTTCGTCTTTGTCTTTATATCTTGACAACTAGGTGGCAGAGGGGATAGCATACAGGGCTTATAATTAGGAAGATTCCTCTTCCTGGGTTCAAATTTGACATCAGACACTTAGGAGCTGTGACAGCTTGGGCAAGTCACTTAAGCCTGTTTGCCTCAGTTTCCTCATCTGTAAAATGAGCTGGAGAAGGAAATAGCAAACCACTCCAATATCTTTGCCAAGAAACCCCAAATGGGGACATGAAGAAATAGCTCAACCTAGCATTGTGCTGATCCCAGTGAAGATGCAAACCTTTACATGATATTCTGTCATGGGACAAAATTTTCACACCCAAACTGGTGTGGCTTTTTGCCATCTTGCCTCCCTCACAAATGTGATGTGTCTGCTTGAGGGCACCCCTGTGCTGGTGATCAGGAAAACACTGAGGTAGGAAAAAGACAGTCCATTTTTAGGGACTGAGATAGAAATAAATCTGAGGTCAGGTAGAGTCAGTGATGGGGTTTCTTCAGACCTCTGGAATCTGAAGATTGGGTCAAAGGGAACAGCGATAGCAGGGAAGTCAAGAGTTCAGTACTAGATCAAGAAGTAAGCTGCAGGGAGCCTGGGAGGTACCTGAATCTTTTTATTTTACTCATCTCCCCAGAGTTTGGGGGTCTTATTGCAGCTGCTTTTATTTCATCCCCCCTATGCTATTCTCATGTACCAGAGGTCTGGGACCTCTGCTGACTCAATTGCACCACTAACACTACAGGTTGGACATAGAGCCCATCCAGCACAGAGTTGCGTGGTGTCAGGGAGGAATCTTACTCCTCTCTTAAAATTGAAGGAGAATTAAACTCTCTGGAGCTCATTGCATTCAGTTCCCCAGAATTGTAGAGACCTGGTCTACATTTGCTATTTGATTTAGACCCGCTCTTGACAAGTTTACTCTAGAAATGGAAGATTCAGGATCCTAATGTTCTTTTCTAATTATCCTGGCAAAAGCTCATCATCAACTCACGGTCACCAGCAATCAACAGATTAGGAAATTGTTCCTGGGCTGACACAGCTGCTGAATTTTGTTTATTTCAGAGGGCTGCTGTTTGCATCATAGGCTGTTCGAATATCGAATGATGATTGTTGAGTGTAGCAAAATGATAAATTGTTTGTGTTTACTCTTTTGTCTCCAAGGCTAATTTTAAAAAAAATCAATATGATTCCCTAGTGAGAACAAGTTAATAGGAAAGCCATTAGGTTGAGAAAGAAGCATCAAAATAGGCATAATAAACTAACTAATTTGTAGCTCACTGATGAACATTAGCTGTAAGGTAATCACTACTATTAGAGGTTGAGTTGGGTCTTTTCAGGGTGAAGGTAAAATTGCTTTGGAGGAAGCTGGAGCCTTGAAAGGTCAAATGTACCAGGAATTGCCAAGGAAGGTAACAGCAATACCAGGGACCACAGGTGTAAAGGAAAACCAATGTAGAATTGTTTTTTTTAGTTATATGAACTGTTTGATTCAAATTATTTTTAAATACCCAGGAAAAATGACTTGGCAGCTTTGGAAATTGAATGAAAAATGAATGAACATGCACTTGTTAAGGTCTTATTCTGTGCCAAGTAGTGTGCTAAGTGCTGGTGATATAAATACAGAAGCAGAGAAGGTACTTACCATCAAGAAGTTTATATTCTAGCAGAGGAGGACGACATATAAGGGCTAGATAGTCAGTAAATATTTATTGTGTCTACTGTGTGACTGGAGAGACAAAGAAAGGCGAAAGGCAATTCCTGGCCTCAGGCAGCTCATAATCTAAGGATGAGATATTTTGATATGGAAAGTTACAAGCATGGTAAATAGAGCCATAGAGGAGTTTGACAGACCCTGCCCATTAGTGATGGAAAAATGGATTTGATAATGGCTGCAGAATAGGAAGGGGAGAGAGAACTGGACGGTATCCAAAGATGGAAGTGAAGATGGCAGGAAGATGGCCGAGGAGTGAAAAAGCACATGGCTGGGGTCACCTGTATATAATGGGCTGTGTGAGCTTTGAGCTAGTCTTCAAGAAGACCAAGGACTCAGGCCAGGTATAAACTCTGGACTTTTTATTTATCCATTCTTTTAAATATTTATTAAGGACCCACCATGTATAAGGACCTACCTCCACTGTGGTAAACATGGGGAGGTGTGGGGGGAGTGGGGTGGACAAATATAAATGAGATTAGTCCCTGCCCTCACAGAGTTTGTCATCATCTGGGAAGGGTCCACAAATAAATGTAATACAATTTAGATATGATGAATGCCTAAGAGAAAGTGCTGTGGGCACAGGTAAGACAGAACCCACTGCCAGCCTGGAAGAACCAGGGAAGGTGTAGGTGACAGTGGCCAGAGCATTTGGTTTCACAGTGATCTGGGTTCACCTCCTATCTCTGCCTCACCTAATCTGTGTAATAACGGGCAAGCCCCTTAACTGCTCTGTTTTCTCCTCTATAAAACTGGAATAATAAAATCTGTAGCAATGCTGGGTTGTTGTGAGGATCAAATGAGATGGCATATGAGAACTGTTTTGTAACCCTTAATAACTGAGCTTAATCACTGAATGCTTTATGATTCATGATTCATCCCTTAAAGAAGGGGTGGACTTCCTAGTGCCTCGTATTGGGGGAGGCATGCCATTAGAGGCACCATGTACATTGCTAGACCCTCATTATATCTGGGACATTGCCTGGCCCCTGAAAGCTAAAGGAAAAGAGTGTGTAAATGTCCACAGGGTAAACTCTGACTGTGAAAGAACAGGGCACAGGAGGGTTGTTTACAGATACCTAAAGCAGCTGGATTCATTCCACCAACTACTTAATAATTAATGGGTTGTTTTCAAAACAATTGGTTATTTGGCCAACTTGAACTGGCATGGGGGTGAGGAGCTAGTTTAAAACCAGTTTGTATGTACAGACACATGGTCTAAAACCCTCCCCCTGGCCCAAAATTTATGGTACAAGAAAGAAGAGATGGGATGATGATTGAGCACATCTGTTTGCAGGCATAATAAGCACACCTGTTTATCATCATAACAAAACTCACCCTCTTTGGGACTCAGGCTCCAGCTATACTGGGAAAATGAAAACACAAACTTGCCCTGGCTACAGCTTCCCCCTGTATCAACTATTCAGCAATGACCCACCAACTCAGTTATATTTCTTCTAATAATCAGAACCAAGAAAAGGACAGTGCTCAAGAGGAAGAGGCCCCAAGGATGCAGAAGAAGCAGAGACCTGACAGAGATATCCCCAGGCGTTGGGAGGAGGAACATGGCAGAGTCTTGACTTGGGAGCAACCAACAGTAGAGCTCTTAGAGGGAGACTAGAACCTGATAGAATTCTGTGCCCAGACTCCTGAAAAAAAAAAATGGAAATCAGCAGCCAGAAGTCAGGATCAAATAAGGCTGAACCACCCCATTTAAGAATGCAGAGCCCAGCCCTGGCACAAATCCCCAAAACAGAAACTGAGTCTTAGAAATTTGAGTAAACAAAAGAAAACACTGAGCACTTAGGAAGCAATATTTTAGGTCAAGGGTTGCCCAAGAGGTAGTTTTGAAGGAAAAAGTAACTCAACAATTATAAATAGAATCAAATGAGATAATATTTGTAAACACTTAGCATATAGTAGACACCTAATGAATGTTTACCCTTACCATAATAGTCAAGCAAACAAATTCCTGCATCAACCACATCCAAAAAATATGTTTCCCTCTGCATTTTGAGTCCCTCACCTCTGTATAAAGAGATGGGAAGCCTGTTTAATCTTAAGACCTTTGGAATCACGGTCATTGTGTTGATCAGAGTTCCTAAATGTTTTAAAGCTGATTGATTGTCTTAACAATATTGTTGTTACTGTATAAATGATTCTCCTGGTTTTGCTCACTTCAATCTACATTAATTCATAAAAGTCTTTCCATGTTTCTCTGAAATCACCAAGCAGCTGGGTGGTACAGTGGATAGAGGGCTGGACCTGGAATCAGGAAGACTCATCTTCATGAGTTCAAATCAGGCCTTACTAGCTGTGTGATCCAGGGCATGTCACTTAATACGATTTGCCTCAGTTTCCTTATCCATAAAATGGGCTAGAGAAGGAAATGGTACATCTCTGCCAAAAAAACACTAAATGAGGTCACAAAAAAGCCAGGTTTTTCTTTTTTGATCTCTTTAGTGGTTAGAACTAGTAGTAGGATTTCAGAGTCGAAGGTCACTGTTTAATAATAGCTTTTTGCCATCCTTTCATATTACTTTCCAGAATGACTGGACCAGCTCACAGCTCCACCAACAGTGCATTAATGTACCTGTTTTCCTATAGCCCTCCAGAATTCATCATTTTCCTTTTTTGGTTCACTTTACCAGTCCAATGGGTGTGAAATGGAACCTCAGAGTTTTACATTTTTCACTTTTCTAATTAATAGCCATTAAGAGTATTTTTCATATGGCTATTGGAAGCTTGGAATTTTTCCTCTGAAAACTGGCTATTCATATCATTTGACCATTTATCAATTAAGGAATGGCTCTTATTCTTCTAAATTTGAGTTAGTTCATTCTGTATCTTGGAAGTGAGACCTTTATCAGAAAAAGTTGGTGCAAAGATTTTCCCCCAATTTACCCTCTTCTCTTTGAGTTTTATTTGAATTGGTTTTATTTGTGCAGAAACTTTTTAATTTTATGTAATCACAATTGTCCGTTTTACTTTCTATGATCATCTCTATCTCTTATTTGGTCATGAACTCTTTCTCTATCCATAAATGACAGGTGATTTCTTTGCTCCTCTAATATTTTTACATTACCCTTTATGTCTAAGTCATGTATCCATTTGGAGATTATCTCCAAGGTGTTTAAATGACTTACCAAAGGTTACATAGATATTACCATAAATGTGATTGGAACCCTTCCCTTACCCTCTTACCCCTTAATATAATTTTTAATATACTTTTTGCCTTCCTTAGCATTCATCATTAGCCTTACTTTGGTCTGAACTTTAATACTCCTGACACTATCCTTTAAGACTAGGTTCATATTTGTTATCCATCTTCAGTCATTTACCCCATCTTTTATTTTCTAAATATACTTTAAAAATCTAAATCAGGAAATGAGTTTCATGTATATCTGCATCAGTCTCCTTAGGTACTCCTCCTTTTCTTCCTCATTGAATAGTTTCTTTTTGTTAAACCCAAGACCCAGAAACGCTTTTTATTTCACAGGAACATTGAACTCTGCTTTAGCCAATTTCCTTAAACTACTAGGATCAGTTCTAATTGCTTCCTCTGACCCTTGGGGACCATTTCCAACTGAATTCTCAGAAACCAGCCCTAACTGGGACTCTGAATTGTGAACTATTGCCAAGGGTTTCTCCCTGGACCTAGGAACTCATCACTATCCTCTGGACCCAGGAAGTCATCCCTAGAAAAATTCCCAGGTCTCCAGGCCATCCGAGCACCTCCTCCTCCAGCACCCCAAAATATACATACACACACACACATACACAAATACACAAATATAGCCCTGGAGTAGGGTTCTTTTCTCAAAACGCTAGAAATAGAGTTTTTCTGCAAGATTATAAACCTACTGTACTCTTTTTTTCCTGAAGCTTGTTGAATCTATTGATCATATATTCCAAGCAGAGTTCATAGAAGACTAAAAAAGGTGATATTTGGGTCCAAGAAGAATCCTCAGTTCTTAATTCCAAAACGAATGGAAAATGTACCACATCCTTGAATGAAGAAATTCAAGAATAACTTCTGGCAAGATGGCAAAAGAGACTGTTGATAAATTCAGCTCCCTCTTATTGCCTCAGAACAGCAAGAAATAAACCAAATAAATTTACAAGACAACAGCTAAGAGAGATAAAAAAGTGAACAAAGTACTCACAAGGAAATCACCACAGGGAAAAAAAGAACAGTAAAGAGACTAAGGAAATGAACAAGCAAAAATAAATAAATAAATAAAACAACTCTATTAATTCAATGAAAAACATATTACTGGGTAAAAAATTCCTAGGATAAAGCTCTAGAAGAAAAGGATAGTTTTGCAACAATTATTACTAGAATCCTAGAAGACAGAATAGGTAACTAGGTGGTAAAATCAATAGAGTACTGGTCCTGGAGTCAGGAAGACTCCTCTTTCTGAGTTCATATCTAGTCTCAGACATTTTTACCAGCTGTATGACCCTGGGAAAGTCACCTAACCCTGTTTGCCTTAGTTCCTCATCTATAAAATGAGCTGGAGAAGGAAATGGCAAATCACTCCAGTATCTTTGCCAAGAAAACCCCAAATGGGGTCTTGAAGAGTCAGACATGACTGAACAACAAAAAACAGAGAGAATATAATGGACCATAAGAAATCCCAAAATGATGGGAAGTCCAAATAAAAGAAATGAAAACAAATAGAAAATTCATTCTTTTTGGGCTCCAGACTTGTTCTTGAAGCTGTGGCATCTCTAGACCTTTGCTTGATTGTGCCTGGCAGTTACGTCTGCCCCATTTTATAGTCTCACTTCAAAGGAACAGCCCTATTCCACAACTGTTAGAGCCAAGAAAATCAACTCTAATCCTGTGAAAATCACTCCTTGAGGATATTGTATCTATCAAGGAGGCATAACGGATTGGAGTCTTTCAGACCTACTCAATCAACTTATAGATAATGCTAGCCTAAATCACTGTATCTAATAGTCACAAATGTCATAGAGTGGAAAGAGCTCTGCTTCTGGAGTCACAGAAACTGAGCTCAAATTCTGACTTGGCAGCTTACTACTAGTGTAATCTTGAAAATTTCTCTGGCCTAATTTCTTCCTCTTTAAAATGAGGGAGCTGGACTTGGATGGCTTTTGAGGACCTTTCAGGCTCTAGATCTGTGATCTATGAGACATGAACTATGTATCTCTGAACACTTATATTAACAAGAGAAGATAAGATATATGTATTCAACATGCAATTTTTAATATCTATAAAATCAATAAATTAATAATCCCGAAATAAACATGGGGGAGAAAAATTAAAAATAAAAGAAGAATATAGAGATGATAAATAAACCTCAACTATTCTTTACAAAATCAATAAGATAGATAAAGTATTAGCTAATGTGATCTGAGAGATGGGTCAAATTAGCAAAATAAAAAAATGAAATGGGAAAATTCACAATGAATGGAGGGGAAATAAAGAAAAATATCAGAAATTACCATACCTAATCATATGCCAACAAAACTGAACATTTTAATGAAATGGATACATATTTACAAAAAATACAAAGTGTTCAGATTAATAAAATAGAAAACAGAACGTAAGTGATCTAATTTCAGGAAGAGAAATTAAGCAAACCATAATTTCATTCCCACTGAAAAATCCCCTGGATCTAGATGGGTTTACAAATGAATTCTATTCAACATTTAAAGACCAAATATTTCCTGTGTTATGTAAACTGCTTGCAAAAATAAAGAAGTTACTTTATCAGATTCCTGTGAGATGAATGTGGTTGATATAGAGAGAGATAAAGAGGAGAGAGAAAACTATAGACCAATATTATTAATTGGTACTGATGCAAAATCATCAAATATCAGCAAATGTGCTATAGCAATATATTCAAATATTCAGACTGAATTAATATCAAGAATGCACAGTTGCCTCAGGATCAGGAAAACAATAAGAATAAAAAGTGATAATAAAAACAAAAAGAATACAAATTATATGACTATATTAATAAGTAGAGAAAAAAGTCTTGAACAAAATACACCACTCATGTTTGTTTAAAATCTCAAAGCCCCTAGGAGTAAAAAAGATATTTTCCTTAATATGTTAAAAATATATATTTATCTAAAACTAATAGCTAACATTATTTGTACGATAGAAATATTGGAGCCTTTCTCAATAATTTAATAGATAAAGAAAAGATGTTCACAGTCCCCATTACTATTGGACATAGGACTAGAAATGCTAGCTATAATAATAAGAAAATGAAGGTTAGGGAATGAGCACAGGGCAAAGGAAAGGCAGATGAGACAAATAATTTAACCAAAGAACCCCAGAAAATCAATGAAAAATTAATTGAGATAATCAATAGTCTCCCTAAAGTAGCAAACTATAAAGTAAATGCACAGAAATTATCAACCTTTCTGTGTATTAATAACAAAACCCAGGAGGGGGAGATAGGAAGAAAAATACCATTTGACATAACAAAAACACACTAAATACCTGGGAATTAAACCTACCAAGGCACATGAAGGGTGGGTTAATGCCATAAATACAGCTGTAAAACTTCCTACAGAGATAAATGAATATCTAAGTAATTGGAGAGATATTGAGCATTAATGATCTGACCTGTCTGCCATATCTATTCACTGTACTTAAGACTCAAATCCTAGGATCACAGATTGGCAGCTTGAAGGAACTTTTGAGGCTGTTTAGTTCAATCCCCTCATTTTGCAGATCCCAGAGCGTTCTGTGATTGTCCTGTAGTTATTCCCCAGAGTTGTCAATATTAACCTCATAGTCTGATGCTATGGCTCCACGGTTTCCATCAGAACCCGATCTTGCCATGATGTCCATATCTTTGGAACCTGATGCACAAGTACAAGATGTTATTGTGATTCCAAGAGCTAGCTTATTGTACTGACAGAGCTATCCACCATGACAGAGCCCATTACAGTACTCATAAGACTCTCTGTGGTAACATCAGGGTAAGTTCTAAAAAGAACAGATTTAATCTCATCAGATGAGCCTAATCCATCACTAGAGAGCAGTGGGCAGGAAAGATCCTCTCACTCCAGTGAAAGGCCATCAATAGACAAAAGGCACCTAGAGAGTGATTCAGGTGAAAGCGAGTGCAATAAATGACAGTTTTGAATGTAAACAGTCATGGAGTGGCCAAGAAAAAGTGGCTGAGTGTTGGCATCAGTCTTGGAGCTGTTAGGAAAATTCATACAGAATAACTCATACTTTTAGTGAAACTGAACATGGCATGTTGTTGCCTGGCTCTCCTAGTAGAGAGGGGGGGGAGTAGTGGAGTAGTAGTAGTGGAGGGGGGAGAGTTCATCTATCTTCAATAGATCAAAGGTCAGAGAATATGAACAAAAGGTTGTCATAGGAAAACTATTTTTATAATATGTAAAAATATCCACTGGGTGAAGTCACATACTTCTATGATCTCTGCTACTGGGGGAGGCTGAGGCCTGAAGATCTTTTGGGCTTGAGAGTTCTGAACTGTAATTCGACTAAGCCAACTGGGTGTCTGCACCAAAACCAATATGGTGAGCCCCCACAAGTCAGGATGGGACCAGATACTCTAAAGATGAGAGAACCAGCTCAGGTCAGAAATAGGTTAAATAAAGATCAGTAACGGAACTGGACCCCACAATAGCCACTGAACTCCCAGCCTGGGTATGATAGGGAGTTCAGTCGTTTCAGTCATGTTCTACACTTCATGATCTTTATTTGGAGTTTTACTGGCAAAGATTCTGGAGTGGGTTGCCATTTCCTTCTCCAGCTCATTTTACAGATGAGAAAACTGAGGCAAAACAGCTTCTATGTATCTGAGGCCATATTTGAACTTAGAAAGGTGAGTCTTCCTAACTCCACGGTGCTCTGTGTATTGTGCCAGAAAGGTAGTTAGACAGGTAGATTGATGATAGGTAAACGACAGACTCATAGATAGATAGATAGATAGATAGACAGACAGACAGACAGATAGAGAGAGATGCATACACGTATACATACAAAGAGATAGAGACATTCACATATAGATACATAGAGACAGAGACAGGTAGAGAGAGAGGATAGAGAGATAAAGAGATATGTATATAGATACATCTATCTATATATCTATGATATCTATGTATATAGATAGATACATATCATACATATATAGATACATACATAGATATGTAGACAGGCAGAGATAGGTAGGTAGACAGGCAGGCAGACAGGCAGACAGATAGATAGCCGATCAGACTATTCATAGCAGCAGGAGATAAAGTGGGTGCCCATTGATTGAAGAATGCCACAAAGCAAAAACAAAAAACATGTGATGGATGAACATAAGGGAATATTAGCGTACTGTCAGAAATGGTGAATTTAAGTAACTCAGAGGAGCATGGAAGTATTTTTATGTATAGACAAAGAGGGCACTAAGCAGAGCCAAAGAAAAGATTTACCCAGTGGCCACAGTAATATAAACGAAATGGTCTCTAAAAGGAAACTTTGAAGAACAAATGAAAAATCGAATAGTGGTCATGTAGAACAAATAATGAGGCCTGTCTCCCTTCTTGCAACAGAAGGTTAGGGGGCTTTTAGGGGAGTATATTGTATATATTATCAGATGCAGTTATGGGAGCAGTTATTTTTGTTTAACTTTTCCTTTGATATAAGGAAAGGTTCAATTCTGAGATGGGGATTGGTTGGGGGAGGGGAGAAAGAAGGACTGTGCTATAAAGCAGAAGGCACAGATAAGTATAGGGCTATGTACTAGACCTAAAATTTCATTATTATGGGGAACTCTAGGGTGAGGAAGTCTCCTCTGCTAAAGCAATTCAGTAGCCGCCGTACACTTTATAGTTTCAGAGAGTTGCTGGAACCCTGAAAAATTAAGTAACTTGTCTAGGATCACACCAAGGGATGAGCTGGTAAATATTTAACAACTGGTTCTCAAAAAACCAAATAAACTATGTATTCATGATACATTTTTAAGTATCATTTGCATCATTTAAATTTTCTCCATTACTTTCTTAAGTCTAGAAATCAACAAAACAATACATCAAGTCCTGATTTTGCAGTATTTGCCAAATCTGAGGTATAAATGCTCATACTGAAAATTTAACAGTCAGTTCTCCTGTGAGCTTGATATCCACCTGGTACACAGCCAGTACGTGTCAGAAGTAGGCCTTTAGCCTGGATCTTCTAAGCTCTGAGGTCAGCTCTCTGTCTACTACACCACGCTGCTTTATGAAAGCTTAAAAAAATTGCAAATTTTTAGCAACCATTTCAAAAATTCTTCCAAATTAAAAAAAAGAGAAATGCAAATAAAAACACTTCTGAAGTTTCACCTCACACTCAGCAAATTGGCAAAAATGACGAAAGGCAGAAATTAACTATGTTGGAGGGGCGAGAGACTAGTAATATATTGTTGGTAATATATTGTTGGTAAAGTCATTAATGAGTCCAATGATTCCTGAAAACAACTAGAAATGATGCGAGAGAAGTCATTAACTCTTCATCCCATTCCCCCAGAAATCCCGCTGACGGAGCATGCTCTAATGGAAGTAAAAAACAGAAAAAGGTCCCCTTGAGTACAAAAATATGTATAGCACTTAGGAAGACTTGTTCGAATAAATGCAGAAGAAAGTAACCAGAATGAAGAGGAAAATATTCACAATAAATACAGTAATGTAGATTAAAAGAACAGTAAATGAAGCCAAATGTTATGTGGTGGTGGTAAGCAATCTTGGCTATCCTAAAGGCTTGAGGAAGCATCTCTCTCCTTTAAATAGAAAGGAATGTTGCATGCAATGCAGCTAAAGTAACTGAAAATGTTTTAGTTTGGAGCCTATGAGCCAAAATTTCAGTGTTGTTGTGGTTTGTCCTTCATTCTCAAAGAGGACTGTGACATCAGGAGGGTGATACCATGTCTTGCAAGTGAATTGGATTTAAGTGAGGGAGGGCTATGCAAAGGTATAACCTATACGAAGAAAGTATCCAACCAGACATCTTCTATTCCATTAAAGGAACAAAAATGATCCCCTTGAACTTGGACCTTTTTCTGTTTTTTACTTCCATTAGAGCATGCTCCGTCAGTGGGATTTCTGGGGGAATGGGATGAAGAGTTAATGACTTCTCTCTTCATGAGTGCAGAAACAGGGTAAAATCTATAGGTCTTTTAGAAATTCAAATTTACACTTTGAGGTATTTTCATTAAATTAGGTTTACTTTATTTAGAATTAATGAGGACAAATTACTAATTAAGACTAAATTCCTAGGACCAATTGGACCTAAAAAAGGTTTGTCCACTTTGTCTGTAATCTTTTATCAGATCCTGGACTTTGGATTCAGTCTTTGGTTGAAACATCTCAATTGAAAAGAAACCTGGAATAAGAGATATGGTTGTTATGTCATTTCGTTTTGTTTAAGTATTTTTCTTTATTACAAGGCAGGTATATCCAGGTATAGGGGGTATATCCAGAAATACTAAAGTCATAAATAAAAGGGGTGTGTGTTTGTGTCTGTGTGTATATGCACAGGGATTGGGAGGGGGGAGGGAGGGAAACGGGAGAAAGAGAGAGAGAGAGAGAGAGAGAGAGAGAGAGAGAGAGAGAGAGAGAGAAGCTTCTTCTATCATTAGCCCTTGTATTTATAAATCTGAACAAGGGAAATTTTTATCTGCTATAGAGATAAAATATGATACAACAATTGTCATCAACCTTTGTCTCATCTTGAGAGATGAGAGAAGCAATAAGAGCTAGCCAATACTTATGTGGAGTTTTAAGATTTGCAGAGTATTTTACATAGGATTCATTTAATCCTCACAGTAACCTTGGGATGTAAATGCTATTGTCTCCATTCACAGATGAGGAACACTGAAGACTCAGAGAGGTCGAGTGACTTGCCTAGGGTCACAAAGTAAGTATCTGAGGCAGGATTGGAACTCAGGTCTTCCTGACCCCAAGTCCCATACTCTGAGCCACCTAGTTGCTTTTAGATAACTAAAAAGATCCTGGTCCTTGCTTCAGTGACCAAATAGGAGACAATACATACAGTATCTGCTAGAAAGTCTTATCGTCTTACTGAAGAAGACTTAGGGAAACTTTCCCAAGAGATGGGCTATCATAGGCCTTGATATTAAGAAATCTGGCTTGAATCTACACCTGAAAGTGAACTTGAGTGTGGCGCAATATTAGCTGCCAGTACAGTACTTCTGATTTAAAACTACTTTTGGAAAAACACAGGACTGACATTTGAATGGGAAAACCATGTTATAGCCCAAGATGATGCTTGGGATGAGATCCTTTGAAGAGAAACTCAATATTTACCTCTCCAAAAGGAAGGTTCTCAGTGAAGAAAAATTTCTTCAGTTTGGGTGAGCTAACAAAAAGTTAGTCTCAAATCTCTCCAGGATCCCCCTAAGTTTCTTATCAAGTTGAAACACAGAATGCATTATGGCATTCATGAAAGGTCTCACTTCTCTTAAAAAAGAGAATAGCTTCTGGCTCTTCATAAAGAGAAGGATCTTTCAGTTCCTAGGGTCTTCACTTTCAGGATTCAAGTTTTTTTGGAATAGTAAAACAGTCAGTCAGCTAATGTCCCTCGGGCACTTTATCATAGATTTTCTATTCTGGCTACAAACTCTGAGGCTCTTCCCCTCCTATACTGATAATTTTGTGATGGTAAATTAGGCCATCTTTTGTCTCAATTCTTATGGAGCCCATTGAATAGGTGTTGCCTAGACAAACTGAGACCTGGGGAAAACCTTAATTTAGAAAGGTCAAGGTTACCCACTACATCCTGGGCCATTACCAGTTGTCTTAACTTTTATCTTGCCACTCGTCTTCAATGACCCTAGAGGAGAACGTGAGGATGATATCTTCGCACAGTTCTGCCTTGCTTAAATCAATTTACACACAAGTCATCACCTTCATGATGTCATTGGTCCTCTTTGGGAAGGAAGGAACAACAACAGTAACAATTCTTCCTAATTATTTGATTTAAGGTTAGAAAATATCCTTTAACTCCCACCAATTCCTGTTTGTCAACATGCACCTACTCTGGATTATTTGGGGATTGCCTTCCAACACACCACAAATGATCCTGACTCTTCAGACTTCATAATCACTCCCCACTTGGGGCGATTTACATGAAGACAAAGATTATCACCAAAAAGAAACTATAAAACATTGCTAAGGATTATAAAGTATTAGGCAAAAAGCTAAAGACATTAGAGGGATGAGATATTTTCATCCCTATTGCTGATTAAAAGGAAGGGCTCCAAAAGTATGGTATTTGAGAACAAAGACTTCTGAACCACAGCTTGAAATATAAGAATGGGAGCTGTTGGCCAGAATTGGAATACACATAATTAGTACCAGTAAGCCTATGTTTATCTGGAGATTTCTGAATCTGATCAAGATTTTAAACTGAATATTATCAGAGGATCACAGAGAGATTTAGAGATGGAAGAGACCTCAGAGGCCATCAAATCAAACCCCCTTATTTAGTATAAGAAGAAACTAAGAAATAGAGATGTTACGCAACTTGCCCAAGGTCACACAAGTAGTTAAGTGATTGAAGTCCATTTGAACCCAGATTTTCCTGACTCCGATTCCAATTCCAGTGTTTTATCCTTTATACCATAGAAAGGAGAAAGGAGGAAGCTAGCTCTTTCTTCTCTGTCTCTCTCTCTTTCTCTGTCTTTGTCTCTCTCTCTGCCTGACTCTCTCTATATATGTATACGTGTGTAAATACATATATATGTGCATATATATACACACACATATGTATTGATATCTAGATATCTATGCCAAGTCAGATACTACAGTGGAAGAACTCTAGCAGAGAAGATCAGTAATTCAAGAAGTCAGCCAAAACTAAATTGTCTCAGATGTCGATATACAAATTCACAAAGTAGAGATAATACAAAAGATGAACTAGAGATCTGAAGGAGAAATTTAATTTCATTGATGTCACTAGAAAGATGGTACCAATGGAACATAACTGTGAAATACATCAATACTCCAGTGAATCTATGAGCTCATCAGTATGAATAATCATGAACATTACAACCTCTCCTTAACAGTCCATCCAGCATGATTCTCATCCATCATGTCTATCCATAAATTTGCCAAAGTTCATCTACGCAACCTGCCAAGGGCTTTCCTCTTTTTTTCTTGACATTGAGTGAAAAACCAAAGGAATACCTGGGTTGTCCATTATTTGTCCTTCATACTTTTGAAGCAATGGAGATTGTTCCTTTATTCAAAAACAACTAAGTAAATTTAAGGGAAGGTAGAATCTCCATATATATTTAGAAAAGTACTAAAATGAAGAAATTCAAGAATCAGAGTAGGGTAACCCAGTGAAGAAGTATTTAATTACTTTGTATTTATCCTGTGTATCTTTATTCTGTATTGCTTATACAAGGTGTTTCATAAGTTTTAGTTCAGCTCTAAGCTTTAATTGTACTAAGACTTTTGGTATATCTCATATATGTACTTACCATCTTCTCCACTGCTTCATTCTTTCTACTGGCATCCCCAACTCAACAGAGAGCCTGGTACATAGTAGGTGCTCAATGAATGTTTATTGACTGACTGAAGAAACAGATGGAATACTGTTATAGGAATACACCCTAGTACATCCAAGACAAAAGGAGGAAATAGACAAATAGGAGGAAAGAGACAGGAAACTGATAATAAATTGAGCATTATAATGGTAATGGGGGACTTCAATTCTCTGGTCATTTACTGGAACTTGCTCTCTGCCAAAAACAGTGCAAATGATAAATGGTTGATTTCCCTTGCTGGCAATTTCATTCTTATAAAAATGAAGGAAGCAATTAGATGAACTACTGTTCTGGACCTGATTCTGACCAAAATATAGAACTGGTCACTGAAGTAGAAATGATGGGAATTTGGGGAAGAAATGGCCATTCTCTTTTAGAATTCATGACAGAAGAAAGACAAATATAGTTTTAAATTTCACTATAGATTTTGGGAAAGTGGATTTAAGAGTTCAAAGAAATGAAAAATAGGGAAGTAGCATCCCATAGCCTGAAATTTTACAGGGGAAGTCAGCCTGAAGGGGATGGGAAGTTCTCAAAAGTGAAATTCTAATTACAGAAATAAAAATATTTCTGACAGGGAAGAAAACAGGTCACTGTCTAGAGACAATGCAGATGAATAGGGAACACATTAACGAATTTTTATTTTTAAAAAAATGTGTAGAAGATAAAAGCAGCTGATAATACAGAAGAGAGGCATGGATCTATAAGGATAGTATCAGGGTGCTAAAGCTCAGAAAAAGCTGAGCCTGGTAATGAATGCTAGGAACAACAGAGGGGAGGCAGCAACAAGTGCATAAGACCAAGTTTAAATCCTGCCTCAAATACCTATTAGCTAGGTGATCCAGAGTTGTTTAAGTTCTGTCTGCCTCAGTTCCCTGGTCTATAAAATAGGGTTATAATAGCACCTATCTCCCAGGTTGTTGTCAGGATTAAATAAAATGAAAAGCACTTTGAAAACCTAAAAATGCTACAGAAATGCTGGCTATTCTTGTTTTGGGAATATCGGTGAAAATTAAGATGAAAGAAAAAATAGGGCCACTGCTTGTTATGTCTAGGATGATAACAATAGATGTGAGAGAGAAAGTGGAACAGCTCAATTCTGATTTTGCTTCTCTTTCTCTTTTTTTTTTTCTACCAAGGAGAATGATCTTTAGAACTAGGAAGGCAGAAAACTGGTTCACGAGAAGTGGAAAAGCAAGGTAAATAAGGACATGGTAAGAGAACACCTACCTGCCCTCAGTGAGATCAGGTCATCAGGCCTAGACAAACCATATCCCTGAAAACTGAAGGAACCTGTGAAAGTGATTACTGAACTTTGGAAGATCTTGGAGAATCCAAGAGTGATGAGCCTTGAAATAGACAAATGTTGCCTTAATTTTCAAATAAGAGAAGGAATGATGTTTTCAATGGTGTTTACTCAGATTCCTTTTTTAATTCAATTCAACATATATTTAAGTACTTCCTACCGTATTTCACCTCATAATCATCACCACTTGCATAATCATCGCATCGTTTTTTTTTTTAGTCCAAAAATTGGTTTATAACATTCCATTGCATAATTATCACATGGTATAATTCTGTTCATCACTCTGCTTAAAAGGTAAACAGAGCAGCAATGTATTTACCAGTGGCATATGGATACGTATTTATCTGTTGTGCACTGTGAGCCCCAAGCCTAGAATTTCCATTACACACAATTGATTGTCAGTATCCAGTTTTAACATATATTTATGAGTATTCTCTACATCCTAATCTTGCACCAAAGACAATTTAGTAATAAATGATTTTTAAGTAATACCAGCACAATTTTTTTAAAGCTTAATGTAATGGCCAAATCCCACTTTTTGAAAAAGGTGGCATAAATCTATGACAATTATGTGGTGAAACATGGTATATGCATTGCCAGGCACCAGGGATACAAATGAGAAAAAGACAGACCCTTCCCTCAAGCATCTTACGATTGAATGAAGGAAGACAGCTCACAAAAGGAAGCTGAAAGGGAAGTGGGGAACCAGAGGATACCCAGTGTAAGGAGCAAGTTATTCCTAGAGTAGAAGCCAAGCAGAGCAGCTGATGGAAAATAGAATTACCTGGAAGGTTGTGAGCCCTCTATAAGGGAAGGTTTGGGGAGTTTAGTGCTGCTCCCTCCAGCCCTCCTGGGAGGGGAGAGTCACAGGGGAGAGGCAACTGAAGGTGAATGAAGAAAGTATCCAGACCTAATTCAATTCATCATCACAATAAGATTTCAGGTGCTCTGCTCATCTGGAGGAAGTAAAGGGAGAGCATGTTGTTCCATGATGTAGAAGCCAAGTAGAGCTGCTGATGGAAAGTGGTCAAATTCTAGAACAAGTTATTAAAGAGATGATTTATGAGCATTGAGAAAGGGAGGTAGTGCTTACTAAAAGCCAACTTGGCTTCATCAAAAGTTGGTTGTGCCAGAGTGAAGTAAACAGAACTGAGAAACCAACAGACACAATAACTATAAGACTGTAAATGAAAAGAACAACAAAAACTGAACACTGTGTAGCTGTAATGATCAGTCTTGGCCCCAGAGGAGAGACAAGGAAATAGAACTCCCTCCTTTTCTTGGAGAGGTGGGAGACTATATAGGGAGAGAGAGAGAGAGAGAGAGGGAGAGAGAGAGAGAGAGAGAGAGAGAGAGAGGGAGGGACGGAGGGAGGGAGAGAGAGAGAGAGGGAGAGAGAGAGAGAGAGAGAGAATCAGGCAGAAAGACACAGACAGAGACAGGGAGGGAGATGGAGGAGAGCGTCAGTTTCTCCAGATACAACTCCTTTTCCTTTCTTTCCATCCATTCCATTTATCTTATATGTACCAGATGATTTACATGTTGTCTCTTCTATTAGAATATAAGCTCCTTGAGGACAGAGACCTGTATTTTACTCCTCTGTTTGGATCTCTAGTGCTGGTACTTAGCCCAGTGCCTGAGCTATAGGAAACACTTAATGCTTGTTGGCTCATTGATGGACTGGAGAGTATGTCAGAAAGTTAATCAAGGAAAAGCAAAATGAACACACAGCAGAAAGGGCCAGACTGAGGTAGATATAAAGACGTCTATCTATCTATCTTTCTGTCTAATCTCAATATATCACATATTTTATATACATACATAGCTATCCATATCTACAGATAGATAGATAGATAGATAGATAGATAGATAGATAGATAGATAGATAGATAGATACTTAAATACCTCTTCCTCCTCACTCTACCATTTGCCCAGCCTCCCATGTTCAGAATCTTGGTGCTAATTTTCCCTCTGCCTTCATGTTTATATGTTATTAGCGACCAAGTCCTCCCAAATCTACCTCTTTCATCTACTCACCACTGTCCCCTTGTCTCTATCCCCCTTTGCCACCCACTTTTCCTTTCCTACCCTGGTCCCAATCACAAGCCTTTTTCCATTTACCTGAACTACTCCATTAGCTCTCCAAGATATTTTCCTGACTCTTCTTCCTGTCCCACTCCAGACCATGCTTTCCACAGCTTTCTTTTCCATAATCTGGTTAGGTCACTCCTTTGCATAAAACCCTTTATTGACCCCTAATTTCCTACTACATCAAGTTCAAGTTCCTTTGTTTAACAATCAAGACCCTCTACAACCTGATGTCACTCTCCCTTTCTAGCTTTATCTTATACTACTGCCTTCCATATGCCTTATGCTTCAACCAAACTGGGTGCTTTTGTGTCCCCTTTGTGTGTTCTTCATTGGCCTACCGTGGTGTCTTTGATCACAGAGTACCCTATGTTTGGATTTCCCCTCCCACCATTTTGGAAGCCTGCTCTTTCTTTATAGCCCAACCCAGATGCCACCTCCTCTTAGTACTCTCAGTCTGCAGTGATCACTTTCCCTTTGGAATTCTTCAAATAATCATTTCTTTGTACCTCTCTAAGGCACTGATCATATATTTGCATTATTATTATTTACCTCTGTTTCATATTCCCCTACCATACTGTCAGTTTCATGAGAACAAGGACCACGTCTTATATAAACTTTGTATCTTCCCTCCCCCCAACCCCCGCCAGTGCCTAGGATAGTGGTCTGCTCGTAGGAGGTGCTTGTGGGAGACAAGAGCTTTGCAGAAAGCTTTTATATAGAAAGGCAGGGTAAACACAGAATCTCTTTCCCAGTTTCATGTGTAGTAGGGACCACCGTTTGAACCAAACCAACAAAATTCCTTATATGTAACACCTGCTGAGCTAAATAGTGATGCTGTTTAAAACATCCAGCCAGGCACTAGAATTCTCATATTTATAACCAACCACCAGACACAGAATTATGTGACTCTCTAGGTTGTGTGTCTAGGGTGGTCTGCATATAAGGAACTTCCCCAATTGGCTCATAGAAGCCACCATCCAGAGCCAGTGATGTTGGAAGGTTCCTATGTAGGCAGCCATTTTCCAGGGATTTTTGCCCAGGCATCCCCCTGCGACTGGAAATATGAATTCCCCTATTTGATCTTTATCACCTTCAATAAATGCTCCTTTTGCTACCACTGTGGTTCTCAGCATCCTGGGGCTCCCGTGGTTTGAACTCAGGGCCTTCTCAAGCAACAATACTTAATAAATATTTGGTGGATCGAATGGAAGCATGGAATGAGGGTTATAGACAATGAGTTAAGTGGGAGAAATTAGTCAAGATTGAGGCATTTAGTGAAGGCCTCATAGGGAAGGCAGAGCTCAATCCTCGAATAGCTAACATTTACTAAGAGCTCTAAGGTTCCTTGATTGAAGGAAAGGACTTAGATAAATGGAGAAGATCAGAATTCCAGGCAGTTGGTAGGAAACAACTAGAGGTATGGAGGGAGGAGTGTGAATGATGTATTTGCACCAGGTAGGACAGGGGGGATGGTTTAGGGGCAAGCAAGTTTTTGCAGCCCCCTTCAAATACCACCATCTAGACAACTGAGTGGCTGCATATTGTATATGCTGATTGGTTTCTGACAGGACCCCCTATTTACAGAGACTGGCATTATTTTTGAGGCTACATCTCATGCCAACAGTTGTCCAGATGCCTTTACTTAAAAAGGGTCAGCCCATTTCTGGCATGGTCATTCCAGAGCTGGTTGTCGGCCGGTGGCTGTCTTCACAGAGCACACATACCAGAGGACATACCACGGGATCTGTGACCACTTTGCAGAATTGGCATAGTACCAGGGACTGCTGGGGAGCTGGAAGACAACTGAGGTGCCAGATGGCCCCAGGGAAACCCCATATTCAGCCAATGATTTTCACCAGCAATATAGAGCTGATAGTCATAGTCAAATCCTGCAACTTAGCAGATTTCTAGCGCACTAGGAGCAGGGATGTGCTTAATAATTGAAACAGCAGTGAAACCACAACGTGTGCATCTGCCACCCATCCCCTCTATCCCCAAGAGCTCATCCCCCTGCTTGAATTCAATGCTGCCTCTGCAAGCAGAGACATGTCTCATGAATAGTTCTGAGGTTGCAGTCTCAGAGCATTTACTCTCAGTGACAAACGGCAAGCTATTATACTTTGCTTGTTATTATGGTGTTCAAAAAAAAAGCAATAAACCAATTGCTCTATCTCTGGGAGAGCCACTATCCTCCCAAGGAACCTGTGTTGCACACATACTGAGAGCAGTATGATGAGGTATAAGTGTGAGGCTGCTGATTGGCTTTGTTCAAGAAGGAATGAGGTTTTATCTCTGCTCAAAAACAAGATGTGGTCAGAGCACGAGATCATCTTGCATGGCAAGATGAGATGAGATTGTAAAGCCCTGCAATGGAGCTTTTTAAGGAAAAACCTAATATACATAAGTAAGCATCAGCTGTACAACAACTCACAATTACATAGCACTTGAAGGCTTACCAAAAACTTTTCTTTGCAATAACCCCGCTGAGGAAAGCAATGCAAGCATTAGCTCCACTATACAGAAGAGAAGACTGAGACTTAAGTGATTTGCCTGTCATCAGAAAATGTCAGGGTTGAGCTTCAAACCCTGATCTCCTGACTTCACAACTAATGCTCTTTCTATTAGACCTTATAACCTCCTAGTCACTTTGGAAACTATACACTTTCCTAACGAATCTGGTTTTATTCATGGCATTTCCAGAATTCTTCTTTTGGAATCTCCTTCAGACATTGTAGACATGTGACACATGAAAACCAGTCCCATTTCTTTGTTTCTGGCCTCAAAATAGCATTTTCTACCTTGATAACCAGATGTGTTCATGTGATTTTCAAATTATTTTTGGGCTATTTTCTAAAGTCAAATTTATCCTCCAAGGATAAAGATTTGACATCCCTGACGATATTTTTTTTTAAATGAATATAATTTGTGAAGGCATTTACAAAGGAGAAATTCCAAAAAAACATTTTGAGCTTCCTTGAAATAAGCATATAGCCCCCCAAGGTGACTGCTTTAAAAGAATGACAATCATTTGGATAGATAAGTTTGGGCATGTTAGTTTAAAAAAAAACACCACATTATTTCATAGTCCCTCCTCGTACACTCATTTGGACAAATCAATAGAGTAAGGAAGTAAGGACAGAGAGAGGAGTGTTCCATAGAATGAGAAGGGAGGGAAAGAAGGAGGAAGGGAGGGAAGAGGAGAGGGAGAGGGAGAGGGAGAGGGAGAGGGAGAGGGAGAGGGAGAGGGAGAGGGAGAGAGAGAGAGAGAGAGAGAGAGAGAGAGAGAGAGAGAGAGAGAGAGAGAGAGAGAGAGAGGGAGAGAGGAGAAAACAATAATATTCAGTGAAAATGGTCCTTGAGGAAGCAGCAGGCCTAGTTTTCATAAGCAGCCTCAATTTTAGCTCCAAGCTCATCAATGTGTTATTAAACCAAAGTGCTCTTATCCAAAGACACAAAAAGGAAACAGCATGCAACCCTGATGCTCTAGGGTACCCAAATGTATCTATTGCCTTTCAAATGTAGTTCCAAAATGCGTCCATTACTCACACTCTTAATGTTTTGTTAAATCAAATGTTCTAGTGCTGGGATGGTGCCTTTGCTCACGCTATCTCCCCCACCTGAATTAAACTCCCTTACCCATTTCCTCCTTGCCAATACAGATCCTGCTTTTCCTGCCAAGCTCAGTTCAAGTTTACACAAAGCTTTCCATTACTGTGTGAGTGTGTGTATGTGTGTATGTGTGTGTGTATGTATGTGTGTGAAAGCCATCCCTAGAACAACTAAGATTTACTAAAGGCTCTAAAGTTCCCAAAGTACTTTAAAAGCACGAGACCCTCACCACCTCACACTTGGACTTATTGAAATAGCTGCTGGTCGATCTGCCTGCCTCAAGTCTCTCCCCACTCCAATTCATCCTTCATTCAACAACCAGTGATTTTCCCAAAACGCAGATCTGAACATATCATCCCCCTACCTGACAAACTCCAGAGGCTTCTATTGCCTTCAGGAACAAATATAAGATGCTTTGTTTGGCATTCATACTCATTCAAAACCCAGCTCCATCTGTTTCCAGTCTTTATACCTCACTCCCCAAAACATACTCTTTGTTCTAGTGACACTGGTCTCCTGGGGTTCCAAGAATAAGACACTCCATCTCTCAGTTTCAGGCATTCTCTCTGGCTGTTCTCCATGCGGGGAATCACTCCTCCACTCCAGCTACTGACTTCCCTGACTTCCTTTAAGTCCAGACTAAAATCCCACCTTCTACAGAAAGCCTTCCCTAAACCCTCTTAATTCTAGTGCTTTTCCTCTTTTATTTCCTGTTTTATCTTGTATATAGCTCTCTCCCTGTCTCTCTCTATGTATATATGTATGTATGTATGTATATATATATCTACAACACACATATATATGTGTATGTGAATTTACATTCTAATGGGGAAATGCATATATTTATACACACACACACAAATATTCTCGTGTTGTCTCCTCCCACTGGATTGTAAGCTTCTTGAGTTCAGGCATTGTTCTTTTGCCTCTTTTTGTATTTAACACAGTGCCTATCACATAGCAGGCACTCAATAAATGCTTATTGGTCAATAGATTAAAATTTTGAAACAGCCCTGTGAGATACCAAACATAATCTTATCCTCATTTTAAGAAACTGATTCTCAGACAGGACATATCATAGATATGGAGCTACTGTCAGAGTCAGCATTCAACCCAAAATCGAGCCCAGCACACATTCTTTTACCTTATGCTACCTTGCCGGTTCCTGGAGATTCTTATTAAATTAGTTTGTGTTTCATAAAATTTTAGAGTTAAAGGAGACTGGAGATCATTTAGTTCAACCTCCTTATTTTACAGGTTAAGACACCAAGGTTCAGAGAGATTGGGCAAGTTGACCAAGGTGACGGATCTGGTCTTAAATCCCGTTTCTACAACTTACTAACAATAAGACGTTGAAATTTCAATTTCTTCTTTAGTAACATGATGCTAATAGTTGTCTTAGGAATCAATCAAACAACAAATATTTCTTAAGCACTTACCATATGCCAAACACTGTGCTAAGTGTTGGAAGTACAAATCCAAAAAGAAAAAATCTCTACTCAAAATCAGTTTACATTCTAACAGGGAAGTCAAAAGGTCTATCTAAAAATGGTTACTTTTGATCTACTCACCTTATTAGGTGATTGGCATGGATCAAATGAGACTGCCTTTGTGAAGGCATTTTGCAAGCTGCTATTCAGTTGTAAGGAAGCACTATTAATGGCAAATCCACCATTTCCTGAGCTTTCACCAGTATTCTTTTCACTGTTTCATCCATGAGTAGGATATGTGGCTATGACATCAAAATGACCATGCAAAATGTAAAAAACAAAAATCAGCTACTATCCCAAAGAGATCATAAAAATGGGAAAAGGTCCCATATGTACAAAAATATTTATAGCAGCTCTTTTTGTGGTAGCCAAGAACTGGAAATTGAGGGGATGCCCATCAACAGAGGAATGGCTGAACAAGGTGTGGTACATGAATGTAATGGAATACTCTTACACTATAAGAAATGACAGTTGGATTTCAGAAAACCCTGGATAGACTTGTATGAACTGATGCTGAGTGAAATGAGCAGAACCAGGAGAACATTGTCCAGGAGAACATTGTACACAGTAAGAGCCACAGCATATGAGGACCGTTTCTGATAGACTAAGCCCTTCACGGCAAAGGACTTAAAACATCCCCAAAGGACTCTTGAGACAAAATACCATCCACATCCAGAGAAAGAACTATGAAATTGGAACGCAGAACGAAATAAACTCTTTTCCCTTGTGTTTTGTTTTGTTTTCTCATGGTTTCTCCCATTCGTTTTAATTCTTCTATGCAACATGACTAATGTGAAAATGTGTTTAATAAAAATGTATGTGTAGAACCCATATAAGAATGCATACAGTCTTGGGGAGGGAGGGAAGGGGGAGGGGAAGAAAATTTAAGACTTAATGGAAGTGATTGTTGAAAACTGAAAACAAATAATTAAATTAAATTTTAAAAAATTTTAAAAATCAACCAACCAACCCATCTGCTCTATGTGCCAATGTTACAGACAAGTCTGAAAGGGAAAGATCTACATTTCCCAGGATGCCTGGGTCCAGAGCATGAACATTAATTGAAAAGAACATATTTCAGTGCGATTTAGCTGGTTGCAGTGGAGCTGACATGTAGGAAGGAACTTTGGAGGGAAGACTAGAGATTGGTTGAGTTGAATCAACAAGGATTGATGGAGATTAGAGTCCACAGGAGAGATCAGAGGAACACTGAATAAGGGACAGGCTGACATCTGGCTGAGAATCTGCTGAATCCAAGTGACATAACAGAAATTACTCTTGTTAAGTTTCCATAAACCCTCACTCTGGCTAAAGAGAGACCTTGTCCAAGGCTTTCTTATTGTATTAGTGAATTTTTTTGGAGGGATTGAAACCCAAAACATTCTGAAGAAAAGGAAAATGAGATTGTATTTACCAGTAATGTGGGCTGTAGATACTTTCTATTTTTCCCAAATAAATGTCTAATTGTTTCAGTGTTGCTTCTCACCAGAGTCTGCTAGGCTGGCAAGTCACTGAACTTTAGTGAACTTCAAAAGTTCCCAGATTTACCTAAATGGGGGCAAGATAATAATACAGAGAGGTGATTTCTTAACTAAAATCCCCAAGATATGAGCCTGGGTCCATGTAAATCTTAGGGCCATTTTGAAACAAGTGGGTTGAATGGAATTTTGAAATTAATTCACTGAATAGTGTATTTATTGCTTACACTATGAAGATGGATATAGTTTTGTAGAATCTCAGAATTGGAAATGACCTAAGAGATTAACTACTCCAGTCCATATCTAAGCAGCAATCTCCCCTTCAACATCCCCAACAACTGACTATCCAAACTCTGTCTGAAAAATTCTAGTGATAGAGAACTCCCTCCTTCCCAAGATATTCTGTTTCACTTCTGAACTGCTCTAATTGATAATGTTTTTTCTTTATATTGAACCTGCCTCTCTGCAGCTTCTGTCCACTCTTCCTGGTTCTGCTTTCTCAGGTCAAACAATGCCAGATGTCAAATAAAAACTTTAAAAAATTCACCCAAACATCTGGATGACATGTTTTAAATTTCAGCGTATTTGGGGTTATGTAGTCAGAACCTGGATATGTATCAGTATCAACCAACATAACTATAAATAAATGCTTCAGAGTAAAAAGGTGCCAAAGATTGGGCTGAAATATGCCTAGTTATACAATGTTGCTTTAATATTCTGATTTATCCATCTGGAACATATGAGATTTCTATTGATCCTGGAAAAAACTTTAGATACGGCATGCAATTAGCTCAGAAATAAAACTGGTATTACTGATGGCAAGTGTCCTTCAGATGTTACCAAGAAGAAGTGAGAAAAGCAGAGGGCTGAGAGCTGGTTTTGTGAGAGAATGTCAATCATAATGCTTACAAATGCAACAGGCCCTTTTTTATATTGAACTAAAGTCTACATCCACGCAATATTTCTCTTTTTAAGGATTAGAAAAAGGATTAAAAATCTTCATAAGAATCCTAGGATATAGATAGGGCAAGTATTAGTCTCACCTTTTTATAGATGGGGAAATTGAGGCACAGTGAGGTTAAGTGACTTATCCAGGGTCAAACAGTATCAAGTGTCAAGAGCCAGGATTTTTTGGCTTTGTGTCTGGTGTTCATTCACCAAATATACGATCAATTCTTTAGGGGACAATACTGATCTCTTCATGGACTTAATCAACCTTTTCTAAGCCAGTCGTCCTCTTCCCCAATGATATAAATAAAATCGACAACAGTGACACTTACAGGGAAAAAATAAAGTTCACACACTTGGTATTAGGCAATGCAGTGGAGAGTGGAAAGAGTGGAGACTTGGCGTCAGAAAAGCTCATGTTCAAATCCTGCCTCATTCATTTCCCACCAGCTTTGTACTCCTTGGTGTGGACTCCATCATGACTCTAGGAAATCTCATCATCCTGCAAGACTGTAGTAACTTTGGTAATTTGGTAATTCTCCATTAGATTTTGAGCTCCATTAGATTGGTGAGCTCCTGGCAGACAGGAACAGTCTTTTGTCTCTTTTTATATCCCCAGGACTTAGCGTGCTTACTGATTGACTCATACCTCACCAGTACCCTCAGTATCCTCTGCCCCCCTGACTGGACAGCTGGAGGGTGGAGCAAAGAACTCTTCACAAAATATCTAATAAAGGAAAGCTCCCAGGCCAATCATCTCTTCATTTCCCACCAACTTGCACTCTTTTCTTCTAGACTGCATCATGATCCCATGAGAACATAAGCTCCCTGAGGTCAAGGCCTGTCTTTTCTGTATTTGTATCCAATGCATAACACATTGAAGACCCTTAATAAGCATTAGTTGAATGACTGAGATACTTACTGGCTGCATAACCCTGGGCAATTCACTTAACTTCTTCCAACCTCAGTTTCCTCTTCTGTAAAATGTTGATAATAGCACTTATCTCCCAGGATTGTTGTGAGATTCAAATGAGATATGTAAAGGGTTTTACAAACCTTAAAGTGATGTATAAATGTTAGCTATTATAATCACCATTATCATCATCACATCAGTTTCACAAATAAAAGATGAGGAGGGAGGTATAACTAGATGGTAGTTTTTCAAAAAAAGATCTAGGCCTCTTTGACCCTGCAATAGCACTACTAGATCTATATCCCAAATTTTTTTAAAAAAGGAAAAATATACATATATATGTTTCTTTTTGTGGTGGCAAAGAATTTGAAATTGAGAGGATGTCCATCAATTGGGGAGTGGCTGAACAAGTAGTAGCAAATGGTTGTGATGGGGCACTATTGTGCTATAAGAAGTGATGAGCAGAAGGGTTTCAGAAAAACCTGGAAAGACTTATACAAACTGATACAAAGCGAAGTGAGCAGAACCAGCGGAACATTATACACAACAGCAGTACACGCTGATCGACTGTGAATGACTTAGACATTCTCAGCAATACAAAAATCCAAGACAATTCACAGGGCTTCTTAAGCTGCGGGAATATGTATGTGTGTATGTGGGAAGGGGAGGGTTGTGAAAAATTTGACAACATTAAAAGGTTTCTGAATATGCAAAGACCAAAAATTATAAAAATCAAACTCATAATGAATCTGAAGTGTTTCTGGCAGCTCTTGCTCATGTTGCATCATGCAACTTTACTGCAATCTTGGTTCTGAATACAAAGAATTTGAGCTTTGCCCTGTGCACACCCTCAGGTCATGCAATGCCAGTGAATGCCAACGGCAAAGGGGCAGAGAGTGAAAAAAAGTTTAAGAAGCTTTGTGAGAAAGACCTATGATGAAAAATGCTGTCCACCTCCAGAGAAAGAACTGATGGAGACTGAACACAGATGGAAGCATACTTCTTATACTTTATTTTTCTTGGATTTTTTTTATCTGTTTTCTTTTACAACACAACTAATGTGGAAATATATTTTGCATGACTACATAGGTGTAATCTTTATCTATTTGCTTACCTTCTCAATGAGGACATAGGGGAGGGAGGGTGGGAGAGAATTTGGAACTCAAAATTATTTTTAAAAAAGGTTAAAAATGATATGTATTTTGGGGAAAATAAAATATTAAATTTTTTTAAAAATTGAGGCATTTCAAAAAACAGTAAAACTCAAGATGAATCAATGATGAGACAGAAAAGTCCAAAAAGCCACTCTAATCTTATCCTGTATTGAGAGAAGCATAGTGTGAGAAGTTCCCTTAGAGCGTCATGTTCACTTCTGGGTCCTACAGTTTGGGAAGGACATCAGTCATCTCTCGAGGGCCCAGAAAAGGGTGAACAGGGTAAAGTACTTCAACCTCATGCCATGAGGATCAGTTTAAGGAACTGGGGATATTTATAGCCTGTAGAAGAAAAAATTGGGGGTGGGAAAATAGGGTTAAAGACTTGACAGCTGTCTTCAAATATATGAAAGATATCATCTGTCTGCTTGGCTCCAAAGGGGAAAACCAGTAACAGTGACTGGATGCAGAGAGATAGATTTCAACCTTGTTATAAGGGAAAAAAATCCTAAGAATTAGAAATACACCCACTTCAACCCTCCCCCTTTCCCTCTGAGATTTTTTCCATTTACTCTGTTTATGTCATGTATGTACATTTTGTTTGCGTTCAGTCATTTCAATCATGTCCGACACCTCATGACCCCATTTAGGATTTTCTTGGCAGACACTGGAGCGGTTTGCCATTTCCTTCTCCAGCTCATTTCACAGATGAGGAACTGATACAAACAGGATTAAGTGACTTGCCCAGGGTCACACAGCTTGCGAGTGTCTGAGGTTAGGTTAAATCTCAGGAAGATGAATCTTCCTGATTCCCACACCACTGCTCTATCCACTGTACCACCTAGCTGCCCTTTTGTATGTACATAGATGTTTGCATGTTGTCTCTCCAAATAGAATGTGACCTTCTTGCGGGCAGGGACAGTGTTTTGCCTTTCTTTGTATCCATAGAGTGCCTGGAACATAGTAAGTGTTTAATAAATGCTTGTGATTGACCGACTCTTCAAATGTGAAATAGGCTGCCTCAGAAAGTAATGAAAAGTCTCTAGATTGGGGACTTTCAGATGGAGGCTGGATGACCACTTTATGTCATAGAGGTTGTTCTCAATGACAACCAAGGGTCTCACCAGAACCCTGCCTATGCTAAAGTAAGTGAGCTTTCACCTTATATTGCCTGCAACTAGGCTTCCATTCTTCCTGCCCATCTTCTCACTATACATTTGTGGGCCAGCAGCCTTTTTCTCTTCCCACTTGAAACTTAGTCTCTGCCCCCTGGAACTACAGGCTCTCAGAAGTGAGCTTTCACCTTTACCCTGTGCAGATCTAGGTCTCTACCACTGTCTGCACACCATGCTCCACTGCCTGTTCCCCTACTTCTGTATAGCTCTCATTTATGTGTTGACTTTTTCCATTAGAACATTTTTTTCAAGCAGAATTTCAGGAAGAATTCTTGAGGACAAAGACTGTTTTACTTGCTTATATTTGTAACCTCAGGACTTAGAAAGTACCTCTCTGGCTTTTTCTTTCTCTTTCCTTCCTTCTTTCCTTCCTTCCTTCCTTCCTTCCTTCCTTCCTTCCTTCCTTCCTTCCTTCCTTCCTTCCTTCCTTCCTTTTCTCTCTCTCTCTCTCTCTCTTTCCCTCACACCTCTCTCTCTCTCTCTCTCTCTCTCTCTCTCTCTCTCTCTCTCTCTCACACACACACACACACACACACACACACACACACACACACACACACACACCTCTCTCTCTCTCTCTTTCCCTCACACCTCTCTCTCTCTCTCTCTCTCTCTCTCTCACACCTCTCTCTCACACCTCTCTCTCTCTCTGTCTGGTGACCTCTGGTAATCACATAAGTCATAGTGAAAATAAAGCTTGATTTGCAAAAACTCTGTGTATGTTCAAATTCCTAGAAGCCCAGCTATTGTGTAAGGCAAGGGACAAGATTCAATGGGATTTCATTTGACCTGCTATTACACTGGATGTGGCAGGTACAACCCAAAGAATAATTTCCTCCTTAGCAGGTTGCTGTGGCTATGTCCTATTCAGAGCAGAGCCTATTAAGATTTAAAGATTAGGGGCATTAAAGAGCTGTGAATAGTGGTGAATCTCCTAATCAATATTTTTCTGGTCTGTGATAAGCAGTGATAACTTACTTTGATCACCAAAGTTCAAGGGAATGGCAGGAACAAATGGAAGGAATTTACCTCCTAAAATATCTACCAAAAAACTTCTAGGGCTTCTTTCTACCTCTGAGTCTGTCCCTTTCTATTCCTCTGCAAGTATGTCTCCTTTTTGTGGCCTCCTTTCACCCTCACTTTGGACTCCTTTTCACTCTCCATCTATTGTTCTCTCCCTTTCCAAGTCTCTCTTTTCTAGCTGCCATATTTAATCGTGTTCAAATAATTCAAATTCAATTCTACAAATATTTATAACGCACCTACCCTGTGCAAGGGACTATGAGAGCAACTGGAGATATAAAGACAAAAAGGAAGTCTATGTCCTCCAAGATCCTAGAGCGTTGAACAACAGCTGATATTTTTTAAAGACTTTCAAGTTTGCAAAGTGCTTTATTATCTCATTTGATCTTAACCATGCCATAAGGTTGAAGGAGATATGGAAAAAGTGGGACATTAATGCACTCTTGTTAGAGTTGTGAACTGATCTAACCATTCTGAAAAGCAATTTGAAACTATGCCCAAAGAACTATATAACTGTGTATATTCTTTGATCCAGCAATACCCCTGCTAAGTCTATATCCCAATGAAATTTTTTTTATTAATTTATTTAACTTTTAACATTCATTTTCACAAAATTTTGGGTTCCACATTTTCTCCCCTTTTGTCCCCTTCCCCCACCCCAAAACACTGAGCATTCTAATTGCCCCTGTCTGCCATTCTGCCCTCCCTCCCTCCCCACCCCTTCCTTTTGGAAGGCAAGCAATTCAATATAGGCCAGATCTGTGTAGTTTTGTAAATGACTTCCATAATAGTAGTGTTGTATAAGAACTAATTATATTTCCCTCCATCCTATCCTGTCCCCCATTACTTCTGTTCTCTCTTTTGATCCTGACCCTCCCCATGAGTGTTGACCTCCAATTGCTCCCTCCTCCCCATGCCCTCCCTTCCATCATCCCCCCCACCCTGCTTATCCCCTTATCCCCCACTTTCCTGTATTGTAAGATAGGTTTTCATACCAAAATGACTGTGCATTTTATTCCTTCCTTTAGTGGAATGTGATGAGAGTAAACTTCATGTTTTTCTCTCACCTCCCCTCTTTTTCCCTTCACTAAAAAGTCTTTTGCTTGCCTCTTTTATGAGAGATAATTTGCCCCTTTCCATTTCTCCCTTTCTCCTCCCAATATATTTCTCTCTCACTGCTTAATTTCATTTTTTTTTAAGATATGATCCCCTCCTCTTCAGTTCACTCTGTGCACTCTGTCTCTATGTGTGTGTGCGTGTGCATGTGCATGTGTGTGTGTGTTATCCCACCCTGTACCCAGATGCTGAATAGTTTCAAGAGTTACAAATATTGTCTTTCCATGTAGGAATGTAAACAGTTCAACTTTTATAAGTCCCTTATGACTTCTCTTTGCTATTTACTTTTTCATGCTTCTCTTCATTCTTGTGTTTGAAAGCCAAATTTTCTTTTCAGCTCTGGTCTTTTCATCAAGAATGCTTGAAAGTCCTCTATTTCATTGAAAGACCAATTTTTCCCCTGAAGTATTATACTCAGTTTTGCTGGGTAGGTGATTCTTGGTTTTAGTCCTAGTTCCTTTGACTTCTGGAATATCCTATTCCACGCCCTTCGATCCCTTAATGTGGAAGCTGCTAGATCTTGTGTTATCCTGATTGTATTTCCACAATACTTGAATTGTTTCTTTCTAGCTGCTTGAAATATTTTCTCCTTGATCTGGGAACTCTGGAATTTGGCCACAATGTTCCTAGGAGTTTCTCTTTTTGGATCTCTTTCAGGCGGTGTTCTGTGGATTCCTTGAATACTTATTTTGCCTTCTGGTTCTAGAATCTCAGGGCAGTTTTCCTTGATAATTTCATGAAAGATGATGTCTAGGCTCTTTTTTTTTTTTGATCCTGGCTTTCAGGTAGTCCCATAATTTTTAAATTGTCTCTCCTGGATCTATTCTCAAGGTCAGTTGTTTTTCCAATGAGATATTTCACATTATCTTCCATTTTTTCATTCTTTTGGTTTTGCTTTGTGATTTCTTGGTTTCTCATAAAGTCATTAGCCTCCATCTGTTCCATTCTAATTTTGAAAGAATTATTTTCTTCAGTGAGCTTTTGAATCTCCTTTTCCATTTGGCTAATTCTGCTTTTGAAAGCATTCTTCTCCTCATTGGCTTCTTGAACCTCTTTTGCCAATTGAGTTAGCCTATTTTTCAAGGTGTTATTTTCTTCAGCATTTTTTTGGGTCTCCTTTAGCAGGGTGTTTACTTGTTTTTCATGCTTTGCTTGCATGTCACTCATTTCTCTTCCCAGTTTTTCCTTCACCTCTCTAACTTGATTTTCAAAATCCTTTTTGAGCGCTTCCATGGCCTGAGCCCATTGAGTGGGCTGGGATACAGAAGCCTTGACTTCTGTGTCTTTGCCTGATGGTAAGCATTGTTCTTCCTCATCAGAAAGGAAGGGAGGAAATGCCTGTTCACCAAGAAAGTAACCTTCTATAGTCTTATTTTTTTTCCCTTTTCTAGGCATTTTCCCAGCCAGTGACTTGACTTCTGAGTGTCCTCTCCACCCCCACCTCGCCTCCAGATCCTCCCAGCCAGAGCTTGGGGTCTGAGATTTAAATGCTGCTTCCCAGCCTCAGGGCTTTGGGAGGGGGCAGGGCTGCTATTCAGTGTGAGATTAAGTTCAGGTGCTCAGGTGGGGGCAGGGCCGCCTCTCGGGCTCAGTTCCCTCAGGGGGTTTATGCAGAGACCTTCAACAATGGATCCGGGCTCCTGCCTGCTTGGGGAGCCCTGATCTGCTCCCGCCTCCGCTGCTGCCTCCCGAGGGGGCCTGAGTTATGGGGGCACCCCACACCCCTCTCGACCCTCCAAAGAGACCCTCTCACCGACCCCCGTCACCTGTGGGTGGAGGGACCCACGCGACCGCTGGAGATTCTGTCCCTGACGCCCGCTTGGATCTTTTCCTCTCGGTGCCGGGGCCGCGGCAGGGCTGTACTCAACTCCCAGTCCCGGCGCCCAGTCCGCGGTGCAAAGGACCTTTTGCGAGAGGTTTGCAGGTCTCTCTGGAACAGAAATCTCCCTCGCTCCAATGTTCTGTGGTCTCTGGGTGCAGAATTTGCCGTGAGTTACTTTTTTTGTAGATGTTCTATGGGTTGTGGGTTCGGAGCTATGTGTATGTGCGTCTTTCTACTCCGCCATCTTGGCTCCACCCCCAAAATTTTTTTAAAAAGGAAAGGGACCTATTTGTACAAAAAAAAATTTATAGCAACTGTTTTTATGGTGGTTAAGAATTAGAAATTGAAGGGATGCTCATCAATTAGGGAATGGCTAACCAAGCTGTGAAGTTAAGGATTGCAATGGAATATTATTGTGTTATAAGAAATGACAAGCAGGATGATTTCAGAAAAACCTGGAAAGACTTACATGAACTAATGATGCAAAGTGACTTCACTTTGAGCTGAACCAAGGGACCATTGTATACAGTAATAGCAATATTGTGTGATGATCACCTGTGAATGACTTAGCCATTCTCAGTAACACAATGATCCAAGACAGTTCCAATGGACTAATGACGAAGTATACTTCCAGAGAAGTATCTGCCTCCAGAGAAAGAACTAATGTTGTTTGAATACAGACTGAAATATGCTATTTTTCCCTTTTTTTCATTCTTTTTCTTTCATTCAAGTCTTCTTATACAAAATAACTAATATAGAAATGTTTTACATGATTGCACATATATAATCCATATGTGTTAATTGCTTACTGTCTCAGGGAGATGAGAGGAGAGGGAGGGATAGAATTTGGAACTCAAAATTTTAAAAACCAAATGTTAAAAAATTATTTTAACATGTAATTGGGGGAAATAAAATATAGAAAAAGAAAGGAGGTTTACAGGGAAAACAGGTCATTCAGCTCCTCTCATATTGGTAAATAACTAGGGGAATCCAAAAAAGACAAACTTTTGTATCTAGTTTTATCTCATTTTTTTCTTCTATATTATCCAATTCCTTCCTTAGGATATACTGATATATGAACATATAGTCATGTTTCAGTGGATCTTTTCTCCCGTCTTTTTTGAAGCTGATAAATATCCTAGAACATGTAAGTAAATTGGAAATTGACACACACACACATGCAACCATAAGGTGAGTATTCTAGACATTATAGGCATTATCACCACCTTAAACATGATAAGAAACTTTGGAACAGATAAATTAAATGATATACCCATAGTCACATAACTAGGAAGTATCAGAGGCAAGATCTGAACACAGGTACTTCTGATTCAAAGTCCAGTTCTCTATCTGTAATTCTGCCTACTGCTCTTCATGTACAGATAAATAAAAAGTAACAGTAATAATTTTAGGAGAGAACATTTATAAACAAGGGGACTCAGGAAGACTTTGAGTAGATGATAAGCTTCAAACGACGCAAAGGATAGCAAGAGACAAAGATGAGGAAAGAGTACATTGCAGATATAGGAGAAAGTTATTGTAAAACCCTGGAGTTGGAAGATGGAGATACCAACTTTAGAGGAAAGTTATTAGGTCACTTTCACTAGAATATAAAGCATGGGAAGGTGAGTAATAGGAAATAAGTCCAGAAAGATAGCTTAGAGCTAGACTCTGGATGACTTTAAGGATCAAGATGAGAAGTTTGAAATTTGTCCCAGAGACAACAGGGAGCCACTGAAAATTTTTGGACAAAGGCAACATGGGCAGATTTGTAGTTTAGGAAAAGAATTTTTTTCATGGTGGTTGGAAAAAGATTAGAAACAGGAAGACCAATTAGGTAGTTCAGGTGAAAGGTGATGAGGGTCTGAACTAAAGTATTGATTGCATCAGTTGGGGGCGGGGAAAGAGAACTGATAGTAAATATGTTATGCAGGTAGAATTGCCAAGATTTGGCAAGTGATTTTGGATAAAGGAGATGAGGGAATGTGCAGACTATAGATTGATTCCAAAGCTATAAATCTGAGTGACTGGAAAAATGATGGTGATCTCAATAGAAACTTGGAAATTTAGAGGAAGGGAAGGATTGCTTTTGTTGGTGGTGATGGTGAAGATAAATAGTTCTGTTCAGCTGTTATTAATTCTGTTAACAAATATATTGAATTTGAGATAGTGATGGGACATCCAAATGGAGATGTTCAGCCGACCGCTGGACATGAAGCCTTGCAAATCAGGAGGGAGATTAGGTCTTGATACGTAGATTTGAGAGTAACCTGCATAGTGGTGAGAATTAAACTGTGGGAGTTTATAAAGTCACCAAAAGAAAGACTATATATAGATAGGAAGGCACAAGACAAAGCCTTAGGGGATATCTATACTTAAAGGGAGAGAGAGAAAGGTTGTGATAAGGCACAGAATGTTGTATGCATGAAAATGATTTCAAACATCCCAAAAGAGACACAGAGAATAGATTTCTGGACCTGAACCAGTACATAACCCACCAATTACCCATTAGTAATTTGGCCAGCATAAAAAGTGCTTCAGTAAATAAGGCATAGCAATGATCAGAATAGAGATGGAATAGAAAGTATATTGAAAAAGTGGTGATCAACTGCGTCAAAAACTACAGAGAAATCAAATAGTACGGAACCTTTAAAAAAAAAGTCATCAAATTTAGCAATTAAGAAAGTGTTGGTAACGTTAGAGAGTCTAGTTCTAGTTGAATGGTCAGGTTAGAAATGGGAAATAAGGAAATAAAAGTAATGAGCATAGTTGTTGTTTTTTTTAATTTGACTGTGAAAAGGAGATTTAAGACTATTACTGGAGTGGATGATAAGATTAAGTGAAAGGTCTTTTTTAAGGATGGAGGAGACTTGGTATGCTCCCCTTTGTCATTTTCCAGAACCCATCTTAGTCGGCTAGACAAGAGACTTACTATCACTGGGGGTCTTCTTAATTTCATCTCCCTGTCAGCACAGTTGCTTGATTGTACAAATGGCTTGGATGAGCTGTGAGTCACTAACTCTATTTCTTTCAGTCTGATGGAAGACCACATGGTTTTACCAACTGCCTTGCCACTACTTCCTAAAGTCTTTGAGGCTTTGTCATCATCCTTAGTTCTATTCCCTTTGAACCTCTTCCATAATAATGTGTCCAAGTGATTTAACCAAAGGATTCCTGGATCTTGTGCCTGCCTCTCACTGCATTCTTAGGATTCTGAGATTTTCCCATCCTCCCTGCAGCTGACTTTTTTTAAAGACAAATTTTATTGATATATTTATTTTTATATTACTTAAATTTTTCCCTGTATCCCTCCCTTTCCCTCTCCCAGACAGTTGTCTCATATAATAAAGAAAAAATTTTTCAAAAAAGGAAAAATACCAATCAATACTTCAAAAACATCTGAAGATATGTACACATTCCACAATTGTGCACTTCCTATCTCTACAAAGAAATGGGAGGGAGGAAGTATCTTCTCATATTTCTTTTATTGTAGCCATGCTTGTTCTTTTAAATTTTGCATTTTTTATTGATTTCTTGTGTGTTCTTTCCATTTACATTGTTGTCATTTAGTCATTTTGTATGGTGTGTTATTGATCCTGCCTACTTCATTCTATATCAGTTCATGCAACGTCCCATACTTCTCTGCATTCATCAGGTTCATCATTTCTTACAGCCCAGCAATATTTCATTATGTTCATGTACCATGGTTTGTTTAGCCATTCTCCAAACAATGGCCATCTACTTTGTTTCCAGTTCTTTGCTACCACAAAAAGTGTTGCTTTAAATATTTTGGTGTATAAGAGGACTTTCTTTTTATCAATAATGTCCTTGGAATGTATGCCTAGTTGAACAATCTGTGGGTAGAAGGATGCAGATATTTTAGTCACTTTACTTGCATAATTCTAAATTGCTTTAGAAAATGTTGTATTATTTCATAGTTCTACCACCAAAACAATCCCAACGTTGACTATTCCTACCTTTTGTTATCTTCGCCAAACTTCAGGACTGTTATGATTTGCATTTCTCTTTTTAAGTGTTTGGTGGATTCTTTCATAAAGTTGTTAATGGTTTTGCAATTCTTTTGAAGACTGTTCATATCTTTTGATCATCTGCCACACAATTTCTCAGTAGGGAAATGGCTTTTGGTCACACACACATATACATATGACATAAATGTTGTTGTTTTTAGTCATTTTCAGTGGTATCTGACTCTTCGTGACCTCTTTTGGATTTTTCTTGGCAAAAATACTGGAGTGGTTTGCCATTTCCTTTTCCAACTCATTTTACAGATGAGGAAACTGAGGCAAACAGGGTTAAGTGACTTAACTCAGGGTCATACAGCTAGTAAGTGTCTGAGGTCAGATTTGAACTCAGTTGTTATGGTCTCTAGGTCTAGCACTCTATCCCTTTGGCATCTAGTTGTCCCCACACATATATGTATATGTTAGTTATCTGTATATTTTGGATACCAAATCTTTAGCAGAGAAATATTACACAAAGATTTTTCCCCCATATGATCACTTCCCTTCTTAAACTAAATACATTAAATTTTGTTTATACAGAAATATTTTAATTTCATGTAATCAAAATGATCTTTTTTAATTGTCTCTATCCCTTATTTGGTTAAGAATATATCCCTGACCAAAACCTAGAAAGATTTATGTGAACTGGTACAAAGTGATGTGAGCAGAGCCAGGAGAACATGGTTCACAGTAATAGCAACATTGTGCGATGATCAGCTATGAGTAACTTAGCTCTTCTAAGTAATACAGTGATCCAGGTCAGTTTCAAAGGACTCAAGATGGAAAATGCTATTCACATCCACAGAAAGAACTGGTGTAGTCTGAATGCAGATGGAAGTGTGTTCTTTTCACTTTACTTTTTTTCATTTTTTTTTTCTTTTCGTCTGTTTCTTCTCTCACAACATGACTAATATGGAAATATGTTTTACATGATTTCACATACATAACCTGTATCAAATTGCTTACACTTATAAGGACTGAGAGGAGAGAGAGGAAAAAAATTTGGAACTCAAATTTTTTTTTAAAACTAATGTTCAAGATTGTCTTTACATGTTATTAGAAAAAATGAAATAACATTTATAAGAAGAAGAACTCTATGACCCATAATGAACTTTCTTTTTATGTGTTGTCTCCCTCAACTGGAGTGGGAACTGCTTGAGAGCAGGACTGCCTAGTTTTTTTCTATTTGTGTCCCTAGTGTTTAGCGTATCACTTGGTACATAGTAAGCACTAAAATATTCTTTCATTTATTTCATTGATTATAAGAAGCAGAAAAAGAGTTAGTAGATAATGAGAGAGCAAAAGGATGGGAAGGTAAGGGAGTGAGAAGAAAAGCTCCCAGATAAGATGGAAGGCCATGGAATTACTCAATCAATTAATAAACATTTACTAAGCATCTACTAAGTACTTACTAGGGAACCTAGGTGATACAGTAGAGAGTTCTGGGCCTAGAGTCAAGAAGACCTGAGTTCAAATCCAGCTTCAGACACTTGATAACTGTGTGACCATGGGCAAGTCACTTAACCCTGTTTGCCTCAGTTTCCTCATCTGAAAAATAAACTGGAGAAGTAAATGGCAAGCCATTCCAGTATTTTTCTCAAGAAAAATCCCAAATGGGGTCACAAAGAGCTAGGCATAACAGAAATAACTGACCCACACCAAGGGCCAGGCTGTGCTAAGTTCTAGGGATACAAAAAGCAAAAAGCAGTGCTGGCCTCAATGAGCTTACCATCTAATGGAGGGGACAATGTGAAACATGTACATACAAAGTGAACTATATACAGGATAAGTAGGAAATAATTAACAAAGGGAAGACAGTAGAATTAACAGGAGTTTGAAGAGGTTTTCTGTAAGGATGAAATTTTAATTGGGACTTAAAGGAAACCTGGGAAGTCAGTAGGCAGAGTTGACCAGGGAGAGTATTCTGGGTAAAGCCTGATCAAAAGCACTAGTAGACTAACTTCAGCAACGGACCCTTCTTTAGCAACCAGAGCAAAGGAGAAGAGAATAGAAGGTTCTGACGGACAGAGTGAGGAAGAGAAGTTCTATGGATTTTTCGTTGTTATTGTCTCCTCATACAGTCACTTCTCTTTACCATTTTCACTCCCATTTCTCAGTTCCACCAACTTGGGCTAGTCATTTAAGCCCTCTTGACCTCAGTTTCTTTATTTGTAAGATGAGGAGTTTATGCTCCAGAAAATACTTTGGAAAAGTCAGAAAACCCCATATACCTTAAAATTCAACTCTGAGCATATACCCATAAGAAGGTCAAAGACAGAAAGGTCCCACATACACCAAAGTATTCATAGTTGTACTTTTTGTGGTAGCAAAAAAAACCAGAAACAAAATGAATGGATTCTCATCAATTAGGAATGATTGAACAAATTATGGTATATGAACATAATGCAATATTATTGTGCTGTAAGAAATTGTTATGATAAGGAATTCAGAGACACATAGAAAAGTTTGTATGAGTTGCTGGAGACAGCAACATAAGCTGAACCAGGAAAACAATACGCACAATGACTATATTTTTTAAAAAGTAACTAAAAAGAACACTGAAAGAAAGCCAGTCCAAATGACCAATGATATTTCTCTAGAGCAGACAATGAAATACACTATCCTCTTTTTGTTGGCTAGGTGGAGAGCTACCATTACAGAATGTTGCATACCCTCTGGCCATTGGTTTTGGTTAGCTGTTTTTCTTTTTTGAAAGGGAGAGCTCATGGCAAGGCATATCTGGAAATGGTTGTGATGCCAAAACAAATTCTGCCTTGAGTGAGAATTATTTAAGATAAATGATCTCCTAAATTCCTAAGTGGCTAAAAATTCTATGATCCTGCAATTGAATTTCATGTCTTTATCACTTCTTAACTGGCATTCTCATCTCTGGTTTCTATTCCTTCCAACCCATCCTACCTACTGCTACCAAATTAATCTTCTTCAAACACTTCTTAGTCTTCTTGAATATCAGTCTTCCTAAAAGATAGATAAAAATCTTCAGTGGCTCCCCACTGCCTCAAAGATAAAGTCCAAGTCTAGGCTTCCATTCAATACCTTTCATGATAGTCAGCGTTCACATATATTATAGCACTGGCTTGGGGAGGGGGGTCTGGTACTGAAAGGGTCAGTGTCAAGAAATGGAGGAAGGTTTATAATAGGCATAAGGAAGTAGGGAAAAGGTGACAAAGAGACCTAGACAGAAGCTTAATTTATGCCAGACATGTAGGCGTGACTCTTTCAGGAAAGGAGAATTAGAAAGAGAGGGTGATAGCAGAACTGTAGAATAAATACTGAAATAAAACCGCTTAGCAGATAGATGCAACACATTTTTACATTGTTTTACAATTTATAAAATATTTTATTCCCCACAAACCTATGAGGTTTTTTACAAATGAGATCTTTTAGAAATGAGGAAACCAAGGTCCAGAGAGGTTAAATGATTTGCCCAGAGTTATGGGGGCCCCTAGGTGGTGCTATAATGCATAGAGCACCAGGCCTGGACTCAGAAGATGAGTCTTCCTGAATTCAAATCCTGCCTCAGATATTTACTAGCTGTGTGACCCTGGGCAAGTCACTTAACCCTGTTGCCTCAGTTTCCTCACCTGTAAAAAAATGAACTGGAGAAGGAAAGGCAAACCACTCTAGTATCTTTGCCAAAAATAAAAAAATGGGGTCATGAAAAGTCAGACGTGACTAAAATGACTAAACAACCCGGGTCATGAGATTAGTAAATGTCAGAGCCAGGACTTGAATGCAGGACTCTTGAATCCCAGGTCAGTTGTTTTCCCACTAGCTTTTCTGTGCCTCTGGTAGGGAGAATACTTGATTTGGAGTCAGAGGACCTGAGTTCCAACCCTGGCTGTGTCACTGACTATCAATATGACTTTGGGCAATTCAATGAATGTCCTTGGGCATCAGTAGTTTCATCTGTACGAATGAGACAGGGTAGAGACTAGATGACCTAGCTCTAAATCTGTAAGTCTCAGTTCACCCAAATATACAATAGAGATAATAAGTTTGTATTATCTACCTTGAAGGGTTGTAAGAAAAGGGTATCATACTTCTGCCATTCATTTTAATTCTTCTATGCAACATGACTAATGTGAAAATGTGTTTAATAAGAGTGTATGTGTAGAGCCCATATAAGACTGTATGCCTTCTTGGGGAAAGAGGGGGAGAAAATTTGGAACTTATGGAAGTGATTGTTGAAAACTGAAAAGAAATTAAATTTGGGGAAAAAAGGAAAAAGTGTATCATAAACTCTAAAATACCACAGAAACATGAGTTATCCTACTCCTCCTTTTCATCATCATCATTATCATTATCTAGGCGACAGCTAGGTGACACAGTGGATAGAGCACTAGGCTTGGAATAGGGTAGACTCCTCTTCATGAGTTAAAATCTGGCCTCAGACACTTACCAGCTGTGTGATCCTGGGCAAGTCACTTCACCCTGTTTGCCTCAGCTTCTTGATCTGTCAAATGAGCTGAAGAGGGAAATGGCAAACCACTCCAGTATGTTTGCCAAGAAAACCCCAAAGTGGGCTCACATGGCATCAGATATGACTGAAACAACCCAACAACAAGGTTGTCTGCCAGGAATGAAGGGGATTCTGGGTGGTCGTTAGTGAAAAAAAATGCTATCCAAAGAGACTTAGTTCTGAACTTCTGACTGGCTGCCTGATATCTCCACATGCATGTCACACCTGAAACCAAACTCATTATTTTTCTCCCCAAACTACATCTCTATTAATGTTCCTATTTCTGTAAGTTTCATCACCATTCAACTAATCATCTGTGCTGGAAACCTTTATGCATCTTTGACTATCTCTACTTTTCCTTTCCCTCAACATTCAATCTCACACATAATAGGATTGGGTGAAATGACCTCTAGGGTCCCTGGGGAGTCTAGGATTTTATAATTTTTTATGTATAACCAAGATGACTCTCCTTGGCAGAGAAACAGAAGCAAAGTCAGAATTGAGCAGCAATTCCTTCTCTCTGTTATTAGTTATCACTGTCCCATCCACCCAAGCTCCTTTCCCCCCTTTCCCCCTCCTTTTTCTTTCTATAGAGCTTTTAAAAATCCCTTTTGTTGACCTTGGCTTCAGCCTCACCAACTTTAGCTCATTCTGAGCTTTAGCACTTCTAATATTATTTTTATTGACCATGTCATGCTCACATTCACCCTCTGAAATTTCATCCTTGAAGATGTTCTATCCCTCCTGGGTCAACTTCCTCTGTAGAATTTCAATCCATGCGATACTGCCTCATTTTCCTCTGAAACCCTTAAAATCTGCTTTTCCAGAATGTAGGGTATGTGTCAGACTAGACTTGAATTTCTTCCTTATAACAAATTCAAGAAAGGAGTGGTCACTATATCTCAGGTTTCTCATGATTTCTATCCTAGCAACCAGCTCTTCCCTATTAATAAGAATCAGATCTGGAGAAGAATTTCTCTATGTTGGTTTCTTTACCTCTTGAAAGATGAAATTATTACTAAGGCAAGCGAGAAGTTATTAGCTGCTCTGCTTCTATCACATATGAATGTGGCCATAAACACACACATACACGCAGAGAAAGAGTGAGCTTTCATAGAAAATAATAATAGCTAGCATTTATATAGCACTTTAAGCTTTGCAAATTGTTTTACATACATTATCTCATTTGATCCTCTGACTCTATGTGCTGTGTTATTATTATCCCCATTTTACAAATGGGGAAACTGAGGCTAGGAGAGGTTATGTGACTTCCCCAGTGCCACACAACTGGGAAGCATCTGAGGCAGAATTCATACTCTATCCACTTTGCTACTTTGTGTCCTCTACCTGGATAATTGAAGTTCTCCATCACTGCTTTTGTTCCAGGCTTGTGATTTGCTTTCCAAACTCATCATTTATTTCCTCTTTCTAATTCATAGGATCTGTAGCATATTCCAATAATAAAATCAATTCTGGTGCTGCCTCCATTGCCTTCACTTTTGGTCATCTCTGCCCCACCTCTTTTTCCTGGATCTCCTCCCATGAGTAAAGCTTCTTAGTATGCAATGAGGCCCTCCCTCCTTTAGCTATCCTATTTTTTCTGAATAAGGTATACCCATCCTAAGCCAGAGTCTAGTCATAGGCTTCATCCCACCAAGTCTCAGTGATCCTGATGAGGTCCAGTGGCCAACTTGTATTTGGACTTCTTGTTCCTCAAGTTTGTTGCTTAGATTTTGAGCATTTGCAGAGAGACGTTTGAGTTTTACTACTGGTTCCTTTTCTCTGCCAAAAATGGATATGAAATACCTCACCAAAATGAACAGGACAACTTGGTGTGAACTGATATCTATTCTTTTTTATTAGCTAGCCAAAGTACTGTCCATATTCTGTAAAGGTAGGCTGTGCTAACCAGAGTTCACTTATAACCCAAGTACAGGGGAGGAGGCCCCACCAACTTTGTCCTGCAGTTTACTTGTTCCTAGAGCACTTTTCTGTTTGAAATGTTGAGCTTGACCATTGTTGAATCCCAGGTAATGCCTCTAACCTATGTTACTGTCTTTGTTTTGGCAACCAGACTCGACCCCCACCCCCTCTGGTCCTGACCTTATCTCAGCCTCATTCTACAGCTCCTTATACCTGTCTCCATACCTCTGAACCTGGCTTCATTACCTCACCTTGATGACTGATTACAAATGTATAACTCCCCCCACTATTTTATTGGTAGTATTGTTGGTAATACCATGATTATGATTAACCTAGTTATGCTGATTTAACTGGTAAAGGCTCACTTTCCTTGCACTTCAGTATTTTGTTATTCATGTCAAAGATGAAAGGATAGAGCAGGGGTGGCCTTCTAGGTCCTTGGATGTGGCCTTTTGACTGAGTTCAACTTTTACAGAACAAATCCTTTTATGAAGGGGATTTGTTCTGTGAAGTTTGGATCCAAACAGAAGGCCACAGTTGAGGAGGACCTAGAAGGCCACATGTCGCCTCAAGGTTGCAGATTCCCCACCCCTGGATAGAATCTAATCAATAAGCATTTACTGGGCATCAGCTACATGCCAAAGACTGTGCAAAGTGCTAGGAATACAAAGGTGAAAAGAAAATCATTCCTGCTCTCAAGGAACTTGTAGACCAACAGACAAGATTTTAACTTTAGATTATCAGTTTAGAGATAGGAGGGAAGCTAACGGTCATCTAACCCAACCCCCTGACTTCACAGTTGAGAAATCTAAAGGAAGCCTAAAGGGGTTAAAATATTAGTACCATGAAACCAGTTCCTGGATCATGTGGAATCCTGCCATGAGCAACACTTTAAGAGCTCCTCTTTGTGAACTACTTGCTCCTAACAAACTGACCTACTAGCTGTTCCCCCATATACTACAGTTCATCTTCCCTTTTGTTGTGTGCCTTTGAACAAATGTTCCCTTCTCCCCATGTCTAGAACATCCTCTCTCCTTATCTTCATTTCTTAGAATTTCTAACTTCTTTCAGGGTTCTGATTATGTGCCATCTTCTATGGCAAGACTTCCCCATCTCCTTAGTCATTACAGCGCTCTCCTTCCTCTTTAAATTATACATACACACACACATACATATATGTGTGCATACATACACATATATGTATACACATGTGTGCACATGTATATATGTGCACAAATTTTGTGTGTATGTGTGTATACACACATACAAATGTTGGAAGGTGGGGGAGAACCAAATAACCATAGATAGACAGATACCTGTTTATGTATTTTATTCCCTCTGTAGAATATAAGCACCTTGAGGACAGAAACTGTTTCTGTTGGTTTGACTTTGTATCTGTCCCCAAGGCAAAACATGGTGTCTCACTTATAGAAGGTACTTAATAAGTTCTTGTCATATTGAATTGGACTGAATTGGATTGGATTTAGTGAGTTTAGCCTAACGGAGTTATAATGTCTCCATTTAGAGTTTCATGAAATCTTCAGTCTGAAAATCTAAGAAGGGCTAACTGCAGAGTTAAGCGCTAACTCTGAATTAGTTCTTTAAGCTCCCCTTAGCTGCTGGGCATACAAGCCCTATGAGAGGCACCTGAAGAGCTGCTGTGGTGAGAGCAGTCTCCCACTTCTGATACAGCCTCCGAAGGTTTAATGAACCACTTTGCCCATAGATGGGTAGAGATCACATCTGTACCTCTTCTAAACTAAAAAGGGGGAACTCAGCCTATGCTTTTCCTGAATCATCAATTGTTTTTAAAAGCTTGAAATGAGGGGGAGTATGGCTTGAGGAACCAAAATAGGGAGAGGCCCCTGAGAAGCAAGAAGTGAGAAAATACAATGGTTCAAAAGAGGCTACTCCTAGCCAGCTTGTTGTTCCAGCTTGTATCTTTTTGCTTCTCTTCCAAATTTATTATTTACAAGCCTCTTAATCACAATTTGTTTCTACTACTACTTAGTACTGAGGAAATGAGCAAAAGGTTAACCCAGCCATTTGCGTTTGATTCAGGGGCTACATAAATCCTTAACTTCCACTAGGTTGAGGGAAAACCCTGAAATAACCTCACATAAACCACATCAGCACCAGCAAGGTTCATGGGGGATCACAGACCCAAAGCTAGAAGGTACCTCAGAAGCCAGCTAGTCCATTTTACAGATGAGGAAATAGTTGAGGTCTAGAGAGGATAAGTGACTTGACTATAGTCATATGAGCAGTACGTGGAAGAGTCGTGAATCAAAGCTAGTTTCTCCAACTCAAAATCCATCTCGTTTTCTACTGTACCACATAGCACTTTTGAAAATGTACATACCCTAGTGAACAGTCACTTACTTATTGACTCTACTTACCATTTCAGAAGGGCTAAGAGGACCAGTACCAGAGTCACTGCCACCGTGGTGCCATTCACTTCCAATTTAAAGAGTTCCAGGAATTCCATCGTTCCTCACCCTCAGCAGAAGAGAGATCATAGATGGGTTGCTGTTGGAGGTTGGGGGATAGGCAGGTTGGGAAGCCCCTCTGAAGGAAAGAGTGCCTCCAAGTTCAGTCAGCAGTTACCAGAACGGCAGTCTGCCATCAAGGCGGAAACAGACAAACAAGACTACGTCAAGCCAACTTTGTTCCAAGATGTGGTGTCAGAATGTCTCCCTCCTTCTAAAGAGGAAGGAAGGGGAGGGAAAAGAAAGGGTTTCAGGGTAAGGCAATGAATCAGCATCTCTCTCTATTCTCTTGATGACTGTCCTGTCAATAAATATTTACATAGCTCTTCTGGGAGGCAGCAGCAATGCAACATCCACATCTGCACATGCAGCCATGAATGCCTAGGCTGGTAGGCGATCAGCAGAAGAGAGGATCCTGAGGTGCTCCCCAAGAGCCTGGCAGAACTTTGTAACACTTAATTGGTTCTTGGAAGGATCCAAGAGAGTAGTGTACTGGGTCTGGCTTGTATTGGCTTGACAAAGCTAATCGTTAAATGTCCAATGGGAGCATCTATACTTTGGAAATTGGCAAATGCTACAAATCAGGGCTTGACTTATATTATTCACTGTTTAGGCTTAAGAAAATGATAGAGAAGATGTTAACTGTGCAGATTAAACTTAAAGGCATGTTGTACATGCATTTCTCCTCCCCCCACCCCCTGCCCAGAACTGGTTGTTAAACATTTACCAGCACACCCCTGGTCCAAGGTCACTTGCTGGTGATCATAAGATTTAGAAATGGTAGGTGCCTTGAAAATCATCTAGTACAAGCCACTCATTTTACAGGCAAGAAACTAGTCACTGAGAGGGGAAGGGACTTGTCCAAGATCACATAAAGAGTGAGTAGACAAGTTGAGATCTAATCCCAGCTCACTCAACTCTAAACTGAGTCCTCTATCCATTTCATCATGCTTGAATTTTACAATGATTATCTCCATGGCTTTGTATGATGACCTTAATCTGAGCCAGAAGTCTCTCAGGTGTCTAAAAGTATCTCTAGACTAGTTCCCAAGTTCTTTCATTCTTGAATGTGGCTATATAGGCTAGACTGAACAACACTGAATTTTTCACCTGACCTCCAGCTTTCCTCCACTGATGATGGGGAAAGAACAAGTTAAGGCACCACCTCTGTGAGATGACCAGTTATAGCAGCAGGACCGTGTATTCATTCAAACGTGTAATTAACTACGATATGTACTAGGACAGCCCAAAGCAAGACTGCGAACCAGGAAAAATGTGTCTTAAACACTCCTCACCACCCCTTTCAACACATCTTCCTCCCTGCTATGAATAGCCCTATTCCTGGGTGCCCAGGGCCTTTGTGCTAACTCTGAGCTGTCTGGGGCCCCTCACCCATTTTGGCTACTCAACTTGAACTTGCCTTTTCCACACAAGGTTCTGTGGAGAAGGCTTTTCTGACTCCCTATCCTTCCTAAATTGGCACCTGCCTCCTGTATTCCATCTCCTTAGGACCCTGCCTATTGCTCAGTAACAAGTAAGTAATCTGATAAAACTAATTTGTACCACACCAATAGAAACTGATGGGTTAATATATTACCTTTCATGCAGCACATGTACAGTTCCTGGAGTTCTCATGGTGAGAAATCCAAGTTCTGTGGTAAGCTGATCATGGGAATAATCATAGTGTTACAATCCAGGAGGAACCTTAATTCAACCTAGATATACTCTAAAATCAGGGGTGGGAAAGCTGCAGCCTCAAGGCCACACATGGCCCTCTAGGTCCTCAAGTGAGGCCCTTTGACCAAATCCAAACTTCACAGAACAAATCCTAGAGGATTCAGTCAAAGGCCACATGTGGCCTGGAGGCTGCAGGTTCCTCACTCCTGCCTAGGTAATATGGTTTGCCTAATATCACAGAACTAGTGAGAGACTATCCAGAACAGAACCCAGGTTTCCCAACTCGTGGTTCCTTGCTCTTTGAAGTATATCACAATAGCTCTTTGGCTTGGAGCAGGGAAAAGGAGGGAGGTTTTTTATCTTCAGATCAGATCATAAAGTATCCTTCTACTTCTCTAGGCCAGGCTTGATCATGGAATAGTCTTAGTATCTTGGTGAACTTTTAGGGATGGTAGATATTCTTAGTAGCTGTGGGAGCTTAGAGGCATTAACATTGTTGAATGGTTGTTCAAGATCAATGAAAACAATTTTGGGGTCCTGATACCATTTGCTACTTTTTTTTTCTGTATCTAGGATGGAGGAAAGATAATGTCCCTTGTACTGCAGTTTAAGACCTCGTTATTATTCTGGGAATGTATGTTGGCTCTTGAACATCAATCCAGGGTACTTCTGGCCAGGAGTTCACCAGTGATGCATGGAAATTCTATGATATTTACCAGCTAGTTTTTTTTAATTTCCTATAGTGAATTCTTTGAAATTTTGTAGCTATTTTCTCAATGTTTTTCATTGCAAGAAAAAAGCCTTTTGGAATGTATCACAAGAAATAACTTTAGGACCTAGAACTGTCATTAGGGGCTGGTTTCTTCTTCCCTTGGAACAGTCTCAGGTCCTTATACCTCATGTATCAGTCCACAAAACGGCATTCATCACCAACCTAGAATCTGCTAATGCTTCATTTGACTAACATAAGACAAGCCCCTAAAGACTCAAACAATGCCAATGAGCAGGTTCTTACAGTAGGACCAAGGGTGTGCTGGAGGGAGCCAGTCATTCAAGAATCCATTGCTAAATTTTCAGTGTGAGCACTTATACATCAAAAATTGGCAAACAACCAATCAGGGCTTGAGTTCTTGTTTCGTTGATTGTGCAGACTTAAGAAAGTGACAGAGAAAATGTTAGTAATACAGATTTAACTTCCAAGTATATCCTGCTTAGGTTTACTACTACGCATTTACCAGCACTCCCCTGAATAGGACCCCACTTTCAGGGGAACAGAGAGGACATGTTGACCTAGTGCTGGGCCACTAACTGTAGTCTCTGACCAAGAACTTGGTAATGTAAGTTTCCCTCCTCAAGGTAAGAGAAGGCAGTTCCCCCATAGCTGAAAAAGAAACTTGTCTCATAAAGGCAAAATCCCACCAAAAAACAAAGACCAGATTCATGCTGAGACAATAGGTTCACTGAAGGAATGACAAGCAATGGGTGAGAAGTAGTTGCTGGCTTTTCTAAACATGGGTGGTCTTGTTAGGTTTTGTCACTAGACAAGTCCCCAGGACAAGCAGCCCTGACTACACGGTGTTCAAGTCAGAGTTATGGCTACCTGTGTAGACCACTCTTCAATGTAATGAATAGTTTGGAGAACAGCCCAATGTTCTCTAAAGCCAGGGGGTAAACTGGCAGAGTGGGGCCATTATCTCTCAGTCAGCAGTAGTAACTTCCTCAAAGATTTCAGAAGGTACCAAAAGTCTTCTCATCTCAGTGGGCTAGCTATGCTTTAAAGGACTTCACCTTCCACCGTGGGGTATAGAAGAAATTCTCCCAATTTATGGGTTTGCAATCTAAGGTTTGAAAGGATTATGGCAGATCCCACCAGCCCATGGTCATGAGGTTCGGGTTAGAAACTCCTTAAAGTACAAAGTCACTAGTCCAAGTGTGGAAGAGGATGGGAATGGCTAATGAGTAGATAAACACAATTTTATTTTCTTATACCCTTGTCAGGATTTGAGAATGGCTATTCCTGTGGTCATTAGGGTGATGAAACCAATGACAGAAGTCAGGGGGTCTGTCTGGGGTTGCTGGTTCAGACATGCAGTATGCAGCACTTGGGACACTTCGACCATTATCCACCATTTCCCTGGTGGAATTCTCTGACATGGCCAGGATCTGTAGGCAACATGCCATAATAACCATGGATATGCACAATATAGCCCAAGGAATGTACATGCCACATGCCCTCTTAATTGCCCTTGCCAGGGAGAAGGTATTGCAAAAGAGTAAAAATAGGTCGTAGAATCTAAGACCAGAACAACTGTACCATTTTACTCATTCTCTCCTCTTTGCCCCTTCCATTTCCTTGCTATCTGAAAACAGTGGTGAAGATCAATCTAGTATCCAAACTAGAGATGGAAACCCTCATAATCTTTGCCTTTCAGTGCTGGCTATATGGAAAAGATGCCCGTATTTTCCTTGGAGATACTGATTTAGCTTTGCCTTCCCACTCCCACAGCCTAGCTGCCCTGCCTTCTCTTTTTTTGCTACTAAGGACTAATTGGAAGGCTGCAAACTCTTATCTCCCCAACTTTAACTAAGTTTTCCCAAGCCAATATAGCTTCTTCAACTTATATCAGTGTCGTCCTGTCCTGTTCGCATTCAGGAGAAGGGAGAAGAGAAAAGGAGGGCACATGCATTCTAATCTGGATCTCCTAGGACAGGAAGAGAGGAGAGAAAGGGGTAAAGGGAAGACTAGATACATGCAGGGGTCTCCCTGCCCCCAACCCCTGCCTCTCACAGTATAAAGTCTTTAGCCAGTGTGAGGAGACAAAGACAAAGCAAGTGATATGATGTAGGAAATCAGAATTTGTATACAGTTATCTCTTCCATATCACAATTTTCTCCATCGCGGTTTTCATATATCGCAGGTCGGCATAAGAAATCAAATGGGAATTTTGGGGGAGTTTTGCAGAAGCTATAGATGACACATAAAGGCCAGTAGATGACACAGAAAAAGTTCAGAAACTCAGAAATGCATAAATTGTGTGTGTAGTATTGTATAATATCAACAAAAATATTACAGTAAGGTACTGTAAACACCCCATAAAAGAAAAAGAAAAAATTCAGACTTCTCCAGTACAAAAGGAGAGCCAAAAAATTTTATGTGGATTTTCCAGATTGAGGAAAATTTCCAGACTGTTTCACTAACCCCTGCAACATGGAAATGATAACTGTATTTCCCTTTGCACAGAAATACTCAGAATGAGGCCTCCCCAAGTGAGAATGACCTGTTTTATTAAGATGTTAAGATGTGAGTACAACCTCTACAGAATTCCCCTCTGTCTCTCCCAGCTCCACCTCCTGGGGCTGCCATGGATGTCTGAATCAATGCCTACACAGTCTTTGAAGGCATATTAAGGACTGATTGGATGGTCCATCTGCACATCTTTTGGTACATGCTATTGATAATTTAAGCAACTAGTTCTAGTTCTGCAGATCAAGGAAAAGACTCCAATAAGTTTCAAAAACAAGTTAGTATTGCTCACTAACTTTTGATCTGTAATTCTCAAAGTATTTCTTGTTTTAAAAGCTAAAAGTGCTAGACACTGAGGGCTTTCTGGAGATGACAATTTAGAGAGCCATTCACCCATTATTTAAATTGCTACTTAAAGCTCTCTTCTCCAACACATCTGCTGAGATGTTTTTCAATAGCTCCTTGCAAGTATCCTCATTCTTTAGGAGCTTAACGCTTAAACATCACTTGAAGATGAAGTCATTTTATTACTGTGGGCATGTAGCATACGAGAGTATGGTCAGGGCAGCCCTTGTCATCTCTATGCATCTCCAGCGACCTGCTCATCCATTCAAGTCCTGATGCCCAACAGTGGCATAATTGATGAGACACTCCTACCTAGACCTTGGCTGCACCCTGCCATCTTAGTCTGGTGGACTCATTAGGTAGAAGATGGCATTGATGGCTGTTTGGCCATCACTAAGCAAAAGCAGGCCATGGCTGTTCATTAAATAGCTCATATCAATTGAAGCTGTCTAAAGCTAGAATGGGCTGTCTCAGAATCACAGATTTAGACCTGGAAGGGACCTTAGAGAAAATCTAATGTCTGAGGACAGATACTAAAGTGTGCCTTTTGTATTTGTATCTCCAGTGCATAGCACGATGCCTGGCATATCATGGACAATTATGATGTTTGTCAATTGATTTTCCAAGAGTCTTAGCATTTCTATCTACGCTATTGATCTGAAGAGTATTTTTGAAGACATTTTCTATTACCATTTTTCTATACAGTAATTTTTTTTTTTTGCTTTGGCACTCTATGGCCTATCATGTGTAGTAAGCTTGGGTTTTGGTGAAGCAGGTTTTTCTGACTCCTATGTGATAGGATATTTCTACATTAATCTTCCTCAGACACTATTATCATATTACTCTACTGCTCAGATATCTTAAATGGCTCCCCATTTCCTCTATCACCAAGCCTCTTTCCTGTGACATCATTCCCATTTCCTGTGACATCATGGTTAAACTCCTCAAGGCCCTCCACAACTTGGACCCAAATGAGATGACGTATGCAAAGTGCTGTAAATCTCACAGTACAATATAAATGTCAATTATGATTTCAAGTACTCCTGTTTCCAACAAATACTTCTTATCAGGCTGGCTTTCTCACTGCCCCACAAACATCACGGTGATGCCTGCCTCTGCGCCTTCGCTAATGTTATTTTTCTTCCTTGAGACGCCCTCATTTTTCTTTCCAGCTATCCAAATCTTGTCTAGAGCAGAAGTCCTTAAGTTTGTGAAGCCTCCCCTTCTCAGAATGTTTTTAAACGCATAAAATAAAATAATTAGAACTACAAAGGAAACCAGTTAGACCGAAATACATTTCAAAATACTAGGGAAAACAAAAAAACAAATTCCCAGACCCTAAGATAAGAATACACGCTTTTAGGGTTGCATCCATCTATAAGTCAATCAATTCCTTCTGCCTGCAATTCAGTCGCCTGCCACCAGATGGTAGTTGTGCTATTTAGGATATGTGGTTGGTAAGTCTCCACCAGGAACAAAGGAAATCAGATTTACACCCTTGATCCAAGCAATTGGTTGCTTTAAAAAATAAATTTCTTTCCTAAAACAAATCAACAATCAAACTAAACTCTTTGAGGTAGTTACAGGAAATGAAATAGCAAAAATTTAACATATATTTATTGAACACCTACTAGTAACATCTTGTTGTCATGTCTGACTCATGACCCTGTGGAATATATTGCGCCAATACTGTCCACAGGGTTTTATTGGCAAAGATACTGGAATGGATTGCTATTTCCTTCTCCAGTGGATTAAGGCAAACAGAGGTTAAGTGATCTGCACAGGGTGACACAGCTAGTAAGTGGCTGGGGCCAGACTGGAACTCAGGTCTTCCTGACTGCAGGCCCAGCATTCCGTTCACTGATTCGTCTGATTGCTTCCAACAGCTCCATCTACTAAACTACAATGTGCCAGTCTGAGTGGTGTACTGAGGAAGATGTAAAAATAATTCACACATAATCCCTTCTCCCCAGAAGATTGCCATATAACAGGATAAGAAAAGATACATATATTGAGATGCAAATAACGAAATATGAAGCTGGAGTTTAAAAGAACCAGTCCTGCACCGATTGATTCCTTTCTCAAAATTCTATTAATTCTGCTTAACACAGTCTAGGGCTCCAACTTAGACAGAACTGGCCCTTTTGGATCAGAAATCTCCAGAGGGGAGATTCTCATGACAAGTATGAGTCTCATCATTAAAAATATCCATGCCTGTTGCTAGGTTGACTGCTCTTAATTGGCTTACATACTTCATAGAGGAGAGACACACAAGTTGCCTCTTCCCTTGTCTGAGTCTCTGGAGCTCAGGTAATTCCCTAGCCTCCTCGTCTTCCACAGAAAGAGGGGGGAGAAAGCTTCCTTCTACAGTCAGTCCACTGTACTCTTGTTATAACCAACCTAAAGCCCCAAAGCTAATGTGTTCTCTTTGACTATATTCCATTAGTAAGGCCTGCCCTGAATCTCCCTGTTATTGTTGAGTTGTTTCCAATCATGCCTGACTCTTTGTGACCCCATTTGGGGTTTTCTTGGCAAAGATACTGACATGGTTTGCCATTTCCTTCTCCAGCTCATTTTACAGATGAGAAAACTGAGGCAAGCAGGGGGGGAGGGGTTGCACAGTACAAGGTTAATGGAAGATTGTAATATTGAGAGACGGCATGCTGGAGGATCAGCCCTGACTCCTGCTGCCATCATGGTAAGCTAGGGATAATACCCTGTGACCCTACTCTAGTTACCATTCTGTTAAAAACTTCAGGGAAAAAAGGATCAGAAATCACAGCTGCCCCCACTCCACATTGATGTGGTCACTCTCATTTCTTCTTATATCGTTATTCAGAGTTCCATTGGAACTCAAGGATCTTCTCTAGTTCTTGACTCCTTTACAAATCTAACATGGCTGATCTCTGAGCCCCATAATTGGGAATAGCTAGGTAACAAAGTGAATGCTGAACTTAGAGTCAGAAATAGAATTCTAATCCTGCCTCAGATAACTTACTGTGTGACCCTGTTCTTAGCCTATCTTCACCTTAGTTTCCCCATCTGTAAAATGGCACTAATAATACCCTTACCTCATAGGGTTGTTGTGAGGATCAAATAAGAAAACATGCAAAGTATTTTGCAAAGTGATATATAAATGCTAGCTATTTTTATTACCAGACTCAGGTAACCAACTTTGCCAAGATCCGCAAGGTTTGGTTTTGTTTTTTTAATAACTCACTCCAGTGCCCTCAAACCCTACAGTGATTGCCCCCCCCTACATTCTGATACTATAATTTATAATAAGAGAAAAGAAAATTATATAGTAGTAAAAAGACAATTTCCCTGATAAACGAAATTACTAGTCTGGTCTCTATTCCTCACCTTTCCCTGAGGAGTAAAAGGATGGTTGTTGTATATAAATGTATACAAAAATTTAAGTAATAATACCAGATGACATTAATTATGTACCAAATGATTATAAGTGTTACAGTAAGTGCTATGAGATCACAGAATCAGAAGGGATCTTGGCGGCCATCTAATCCAATCAATATCTAAATGAGAATTCTCTCGAAAACATCTCAACAGGGGGTCACTCAGTTTTAAAACACAGAAGTATTTAAGAAAAGAATAGAAAAGGAAAGGAAACAAAAAAAGAAAAGAAAGAGTCTTGGTGAGGGTAGAGGCCAATACTTCCTAAGGTGGCCTACCCGACTTTTGAACAATTCCAGTTGTTGACAAGTTGTGTTGTTTTTTTCCTGACATCAAATCTGAAGATGCCACTTTCTAACTTTCACCCAATGTATTTAGTTCTTCCCTCTGGGGCAAAGTAGAACAAATAGTATCCCTTTCCCACGTTAACACCTTTCAAATATTTAAAGACAGCTGTCTTGTGCCTCTAAGGATTTCTCTTCTCCAGACTAACCATTCCCAGTTCTTTCAACTAACTTCTATACCCTCCTTTGGTCCTTTTTCTCCTTTTCTTCCTCTTCTCAGGTATTAGCAGTAGAAATACAAAGGGAGGGACATCCCTAAGGAAGAATCAGCAAGGTTTGGTGACTGTTTGGATATGGAGGACTAGATAGGAAGAGAGTAGTTAAGGAAAATTTTGAAATTTCAAGCCATGGTAACTGGGAAAAATGATGGTACTGGTAACAAAAATTAGAAAATCCAGAGTAAAAACTACTCTGTGGGGAAAGGTAAATTTTAATTTACCTTTGAAGTATTTCTTCACTGCCTATCTCAGCAACAACTCCATGGAGAGGAGAAAGGGGAGATGGGAGGTAAATAGTCGTTGACTTGGTAATATGGTTGCTGAGCATTTAAAAACAAAATCCTGTTCTATTCATTCATCTTTCTTTTCTCAGTCAACATTCTTCTTTGCCTGTAGCCATGAGAACTCCAAGCTTCCTGTTCTTTTCTGAGAGGTATGACCTAGCAGGCCAGAAATTTTCTTGAACTATGTCCAAAAAGTTTATTTTAATCCATGGCATTCCTTACTCAGATCTGAACTTGATTCCTTCCAGTGAAACAGCTTTGACTTTTCTCAGTTCTTTCTCTTATTTCTGATCTATACACTCCTTTTTCCCTCTCACTGGGGGAGTGTCTACTTTAGCCTGTTTGACTGCTAATTGAGAACCCACTAGGAAGTCTCCCCATGGCTCTCCTTTGTTGCCTGCCTCATTCTTGTCACTTCACTAACTTCATAATCCTTTTCCCCATGCCCTAACCACACCCAACTCTCTCACCTTTTGATTCTGCTATTTGAACTTGGTTTGTGGCAGATCTCCCATGAGAATTTTCTTATGTTCAGGAAGAATTAAGAGAGTTTGTCCCTTCTCAATATGGCAGTTGGTAACATAAGGTTTGTGTGGGATGGAGGTAAATATGGGTCTGAAATACCACATAATTACATAATAGAGAGGTATTGCCAAGGTAAACTAATAATAAAACAGTTGGGTGATGTTTGCCTACAAAAATCACAGTTTGGTATATGTTATTCACTGCCTTGCTTTGTCAGAGGGATCACGTGCCAATATAACACATATGAGAACAGGCAGCTTCCTAATACAATTAGCCAAATTATTGCACTGGTTTGGGACAACTATTGAAGAAATAGAAAAGGCTAAGGTATGATCAGGTGCCACATGAATAGTGTCAAGGTCCCACAACCTCTAACCCAGGGATATACCAGGAACTAAGGAAAGATTCATAAGGTGTAGTCTAAGACAGAGCTGTCACTAAGCTTGTGACATAAATTCGTCATTTCCCAGACTTCCTGGTATTTTCTGACACCTGGAACACAATTTCCCTAAGAACACATGAAATGTAGTAGATTACAGACACAGATCTACAGGAAAAAACATTAAAATGCAGTGAGGAATCAGTTATGCTTTCAGAAAGTCAATGGTGAAGTATGTCTTCTGTCTCTTGGTTTAGAGGTGGTGGACTATAGTTGCAGAATGAGGCACACTTTTGCAGATGAGGCCAATGTGTGGATTTGTTTATGAGAATCTGTGTGCATGTGTAGAAGCAATGTAAAAAACGAAAAGAGAAAAGGAGCATCAGTAACTGTTTTAAACCATCTAGTCACATCATACTCCTAGAACTACCTTAACTGTCTTGAAGAACTTATGCTCTCTTGCTCTCCTTCCTATTCAGAGAATCCACTCCAAGCCATAGTTTAGGATCAGTAGTCCTGTGGTTCTGAGGAGCCCCGTTTTTGTGGCTGCCTAAAGGAAACCTCAGAGGGAAGAGGCTGCTGCTCCCTCAAGTAACTGGTAGCAGTCACTACCTTCCTGTCCCTACAATTTAATTGTTCTTCCTACTTGTGTTCCTTGGTGGTTGTCTTCCTAGTGGTGTTTTGATTGTCACAAGCGCATTAGAGTTTCTTTGATCAACATTTTTGCATGTCCTGGTTTAACTTTATGAGGACCCACATAGCTATCCTTGGCTAACCCCCAGAGTCCCAGAAAGCCAATATTCTCTCACCCACACCCATTTCTGGCACCAAAATAATTGTTTCAAGAGTTACAAAGTAAATCCAATTGACTGCTAGGCACCATGTGGTAGTTTCCCCCAACCCATTTTGCTTAATTCAAACAAACAAGTTTAAATATATAGGTATAAATCATACACCTACTCACATACCACCTATTATCAGGATTCAGTAGTGTCAAACTACTGGGATTAGGGCTAGTAGCCTATGTAATAGATAATTTAATTGAAAAGGCCACTCTCCCTATAACTACCTTACTCATTGTCTTGCAACCATGCCTGAAATTACCCTATTATTCTCTCTTTTTACTAAGGCGTTGAATGTTAATGGGTAACATGATAAAAACTATTATCAACTTTCAAGGTCTTAACAACTACCCCTGGATGTCTTCTCTTGAGTGGACCATAGGTAGCTCATGCTCAACATGTCCAAAGTGGAATTCATTGTCTTTTCCCCAAATATGCCTCCTAATTATGAATTCTCTGTTTTTGCTTCCTCATAACCAAAGGCACAGAGTGGAAAGATCACTAGGTTCTTCAGTCTTTGACTTTTCCCTCTTCCTCATCCCACATGAAATCATTTGCTAAGCCCTGTCCATTCTCTTTTCATGATATTACTTACATTTATCTCTTGCTCTCCACTCCCACAGTGACTACCCTGGTCCAAGTCTTCATCTCTTTTTCCCCTAGATTATTATATCTTCTTGTTTTCCTATCATTAGTCTATCCCTCTTCTAGTCCATAGTTTCATATTAACCCTAATGTTTCACTCTGACCAAATGAGATAATATACTAAAGAGCTTAGGAAACCTTCAAGTGCAATGTAAATGTGAGCTACTATTGTCATTGGTTTTATTGTCACTTCATTCTACTATAAAAAACAAAAAACTTTTGGTGGCTCCCAATTGCTTAACAAATTAAGTTACACTATTAATCCAAGACCTTCCATGATCTGATTCATATTCTTCTTCTTCAGGTATTCTAAATTTCACTCAAACTGGAACTCTTCATAACCCATACCTCTCCTATATCCATGCCTGAAGTGGACTCCCCAAAGCCATCACCATATCTCTTTCTGTTGAAGCCCCTCTTTTCCTTCAAAACCAACCTCAGCTGCCATCTCCTCCATGGCACCTTGCGTAAAACCGCTCCTGAAAGTGAACTCCTCATTCTGAAATTTCTCATTCTACTTTGCCTGGGCTTCACTTTTAAGGTTTAGAACTGAAAGGGGCTTTTAAATCCAACCTTCTCATCTTGTAGATGAAGAAAAAGAGTTTCAGGGAAGTTAAATGACTTGTCTATGTAATAGACAGCCACTAAAGTGGAATTTGAACCAATGTCTTTCTGACTCCAACGCCATCACTCTCACCATTATATTGTGTATTTATCAACCGCTTCTTTTTATCAGTTGTCTATGTATATTTTCCCCCTAATAGATTAGAAGAACCTTACAAATAAGATCCGTTATATCTTTATGCTTCAAGCCCATCGCTCAATGTCTTGAATATAATAAGCACTTATTTAATCAAATTGAATGAACTCAGAATAGTTGGACCTATTTATTGGCCAGTCACCTACCAGGGCCATGAAGAGATAGGACATATAGGATAATTTTTTTTAATGGGGAGAAAGAAAAGGGAAAAGTCCAAAGGCTATAACACTTAATAGCCCAGGTAACAATATGTACAAGGTCCTGAGTACCATGAGAAGGCCTGGGGTGGGGAGAAAAGGGTGGGAGGTGAGAGACAGGGAGGGAAGGGGGAATAGAAGTCATAAAAAGGTAATGGGTTGAGGAAGGGAGCTCTAGTTCTCACTAAAGGGAAGACAGAAACTCTGGAAAGAAACTTTGCCCATTTTACAAATTTGCCTTGAACTGACCCTGATTAAGGTGTGCAAAGACCCAGGAAGAGAGGAATTATTCTACAGTAAGGGGCTCCAGCTCTAGACTAGATTCAATCCTAGGGGAGATCAACCTCCAAAAAGTGGATCAGTCTTTTCTCACACTATAGCTCATTATGTTTCCTCCTTAGGGACCCTGGGGGAAACCTCTTAAGTAAAGTTTAGATATTTCTTATGGCTATGATCTCCCCAAGAGGAATAAACAGGATCCCTAATAGAAAAATTACCCAACGTACAGCATTTTAGATCTCTGGTGTAGAACTAGTCTTTATTTCTTCTATCACAAAATAAATGCTCAAAACATCCTGGGCCATCTCCAGCTGTCCTGATGAATATCAGGCCACTGGACCCAGATGGTTCAGAAGAAAGTGAAGCTGATGACCTTCCACAGCCCTCCCTCACTCAAATCAAAGTCAACTGCAAGTCATGTCATCCTCTTTGAGAACGGATAAACACAACAACAAATGCTCAAAACAGAACTGATGAGCATATGTTAACAAATACTTTAATCACAGAATAGTAACTCATCATTCCTATTTTATTTTGCAGCAGGTAGGAAAGACTCAAAGAGTCTTTGTGGGATAAGACATTTCCCTTCTGTCACAGATTTTTACTGTCTAAGCCTTTCATTCAAGTTCTATATCTTCTGGAGGCCTGGTATGCATGGTTATCTTCTCCTCCAAGAAGGGACACAGGAATAGGAAGCACCACTTGCTGCCAACACCCAGATCTCTCATTGACTCTGGTCCTCCCAAGATAGCCACCTAAGCTAGAAACCTCCATCTCAGAATTACTGCTCAGTCACTTGTTCTCAAGGAAAGAAACACAAGGCAGCTGAGGCAGCTAGGTAGCTCAATGGATGATCAATGTCATTGGAGAAAGTTCTCCAGTGGCATGCCCCAGAAATCTGTCCTTGATCTTGTTCTGTTCAATATTTTAATTGATGTTTCAGTCAAAATATCAAAAGCATGCTTATCAAATTTGTAAATGACACAAAGCTAGCAGGTATAGCAAATGTATTGGATGACAGAACCAATATTCAGAATAGGCAGGGGAGTCCTGTCTTAGAGAAGTTAAAATTTCTGGGGAAGCTGGACGTCCCTTTATTCTGGGGTTCTTTTCTGGAGGTCCTGTATCCAACATATCTCTTTTTTTATCCTATGATAAGGTCTAGTGAATACATAAAGAAAAATGAGTGGCACAGAGTGACCCAGTGGATGTCAGGAGTAGTGTGGAGGCCAGGTGTTCCTAAAGGGTCTTCTTCCCCTTGTAAGAGAGAGCACAGACCTTACTGGCCTGGGTTCTATGTTGTGGTGCCTTAATCACATAAGAGAAATGGGATTATGGGGCCTGTGGTATAGAGATGACATAGGAGGCTTGTATTGTATTCAGCATACCTTTGAACACATGTGTGACTATCTTCCAAGGAGATACTAATAGCTTAGGAACTCCCTATAACCAATGTTATTGAACAAATTCAGTTCAACAAACATTTATTAAGTATCTACCATAAGGAAGGAAGGAAATGAGCATTTGTTAAGTACCTAATGTGTACTAGGCATTATGCTAAGTGCTTTAAAATATTTTACTTGATACAACAGTCCTGGGAAGGAGATGCTATTATTATCTCATTTTATAGTTGAGGAAACTGAAACAGACAGAGGTTAAGTGATTTATCCAGGGTGAGACAGCAAGTGTCTGATGTAGGATTCGAACACAGATCTTCTTGTCACTGGGTCCAGCCTTCTATAAGGAACTTACAAATGAGTAAGTAAATAAGGCATATTGATGGATAATTATAATATAAAGTAGAAAATGATTACTTGCATAAGGCAGGTCTCATAGGGTGACCTGAGAGACTCAGAGGGAGAGAGGTCACTTCTAATGAGGAGAATCAGGGAAAGTTTCATGTCATTTTTATGTTCTGTGGACATTAGTTGTTGGGAGCAAAAACCACAAGACAGAGAGCAAACCCTGAATCCTCGACAGGAAGACAGGACAAATCCATTGGCCTCGCTGGAAATATCTGCTCTGACCATCAAGGGTTGTATCAGGTGAGTGGGAAAGTGAGAAGAGTCTAAATGCTTGGCTGAGGTTGTTTTATTAAGGGCTTATTATGAACAAAACTCAGAGTGAGCCACTGGGACTACAAAGACAAAAAATGAACCTATTCTACCCTCAAGGAGCTTATACTTTATACCTAGTGGGATGGGGATTAAGCGTACATGAAAGGGTACCTGAGCTAAGCCTTGAAGGGAAGCTAAAAATTCAGAGAGAGGTAAGAAGGGTGTATATTCTGAGCATGGTGACAGTTTGTACAAATGCACAGATTTGGGAAATGTAGCAGCTAGCTAGTAATCCAACTTGGCTGGAGGGTAGAGTATGTATCTATAAGAAAGTAATAGGAAATAAACCTAGGATGGAGCCAGATTGTTGAAGCTGTGGAGGGTCTTAAATGCTATTCCAAGGAGTCTGTGTTTTGTCCTCCGGTACTAGGGCGTCAAGAAGGTTTTAAGCAGAAAAGTGACCCAGACAGAAGATTATTTTGGCAGATCAGCTTGATTGTGTTGGAGAAGGGAGAACCTGGAAGGAGGGAGACCAGTTAGGAGACTATGACAATGGTCCAGGCAAAAGGTGGTGAGGACCCGAACCAGAAATAGTGAGAGGGTAAATAGAAAGAAAGGAATCAATGCCAGATATATCATGAAAATCTAACTGACAAACCTTAGGAACAAAGCAGATATGGGGGATGAGGGAAGGGGACAAAGTACTGTAAAATTGCAGGGGCATTGTACATAACCCAATGCCTCAACCTATCTAGAATATCATTGTTCATCGTCCACCCTCTTGAATCTGGGTCTCCACCTCTTAAAATCCTTAGTTACCTTCAAAACTCCAGTGTAGGTGCTACTTCGCACCAGAGGCCTTTCCTAATCACTCCACCACCACCCCCATGAGTGCCCCTCCAACTGCATATGAAGGATCATAGGAGCGATTTAGAGCTGGAAAGGATCTTAGAGGCCTTCTAATCTAACCTCCGTATTTCACTTCACTGATGCAGAAACCGAGTCTGGGAGAGCTTAAATGATTTGCCAAGGATCATACAGCTAGTGATTATCAGAAGCGGGATATGAATAAAGGGGGTCTTTGTGGCTCCAAGTCCAGCACTTTAGCCATTACGATCCCCTTCCAACCTTGTAGGCACTGTGCATGGACTTTGTATTTATTTGTAAATCAACACCATCCACCAGATAAAATGTTAAATCCTTGAAGACAGAGACAATTCTTTTTCTGTCTTTGTATCTCCAGGACCTCTCACAATGTCTGGCACATACCAGATGCTTAATAAATAGTTGTTGATTGACTGTAGTCCCTGGTTATCTGATTTAATGAACTAAAAGATTATTCTAAAATTTAATTAGGATTAGGGATATAATTTAGGATTAGTCCTTTAAAAGGAACTACTCTGCCTCTTGGATGGTGGGGAAATGAGAATGTAGAAAATGGAATTTATAGATTGCATATTGAAGGGGTTCTCCCTGAATATATTCAAGAAAAAGAGAACTATTCATCCTTCCACATTACCAGCAAAAGCCTCCATTTTGGAAGAATGCAGGATTGTGTCTCTGAACTGATCACAAGGCACTCAGTCAACTCATCATGAAAAATGGGTACCTATTCCCCTTATCCTGGTGAGTTTCCTCATCTGTAAAATGGGAAAAGTAATAATAGCACATGCATCCTTGGTCTGTTGTGAGGATAAAATGAAATATATTGATAAAATGCTTTGAAAATCCTAGTGTAATGTAAATGGTAAAAAAGAAAAATATTCCACATCATGTAAATCTGAATGGTGGAAGTTAATGATAATACTGACCGTTCCTTCTTCATTTTCCATTTCAGTTAGTCGGAGATATAGAAGATACATTAGTCTCATCAATAGCATCACCACTTAGTTCGGATTTTCTACAATTTGTGGGAAATTTCTCCCAAGATTTTGAACAGAGCTGCTTTAGTGGGAGAGGACTTTCTTCTCGCTTTCTCTAGGGCCCTGGGAAAGGAAATAGCTTTTAAAAACTTTTTAAAAAGTGATACAACTGTTTTACAAATTTATCATGGGTATGAAGTAGGCTTAGTGTCCATTCCCTTCTCTCGTTGTGCTGGCTCCATCACCCCAACCTGTGCCCACTGTTACAGGTCAGAGGCTTCAGGCATGCAGCCACAATTTTCTTTCAAGGTCCGAGGGGTAACCCATGTGTAGGAAAGCTATAGGTATACCAGTCACAATTGAAGCTTTTGAGGCCCCACCAGCATGTTTCCCATTTAAACAAATTAACCAACATGACACCCTTAACTCTTAATCATGAAACATTTACTGAACCAAATGCAAAGCAAGACTAACCATAACATAATAGTCCACAAATAAAACTAGGGCACACTTTCCTACCAATGCATGTAGTATCCATGAGGAAAAGTAAGCACAAACTCATATAAACTTAACAGGGAAGACATATGAATAGGGAAACCCTTAACCTTGGAACAGCTTATAACTCTGGACTACTGACCTTAATGTTCTTGGTCTACTTAAGGAACAATATGTATCACATATCACCTGCTGGGTGGGGCTACTTCTGGCTAATCTACTCAAAATATTCCTTGTGGTCTAAGGTAGTATTACATTCATAATAAAAGCTGCTCCCCTAAACCTGGGATGTGCAAAGCTTTTCAAGACTGCTCCCTTGGCTGGGCTCTAAGAAGCTACAGGTGGAAGAACAAGCCAGACAAGCCTCTCCATTTTCTCAACCAGCCCTGTTAAGTGGCAGAAGGTTCTCTGTCCTCCAATCAACTTTTCCTATCCACAAGAGCTGTTACTCTAATCAGCTCCCAGCAGCAAAACTCTTCATCTAATCAATTCCGCCCCCAGCAATAGATGCAAAGACTTTCTTCCTCCAGTCAATTCTTTGGGGGCTGGGGGAGAGAGTAAGAAAAGGGAGAGAGGGCAAATAAGCCTCTAAGCTCTTCTTTTAGCCCTCATTTTATCTGGTTTTCTATAAATCACCATTTTAGGGGGCCCATGAACTTGGAGGGGAAAAAATTTACATCTTCATTTTTACTAACGTCTGACTGAAATGTATTATGTCCTTCAATTATGTAGGCAATAAGCATTATTCTGAGATGGTTATTCTGGACTGCCAAAAGGGCTTCTTTGTCTCTGTCTGTCTGTCTCCCTCCCTCTCCCTCCTTCTCTCTCTCTCTCTCTCTCTCTCTCTCTCTCTCTCTCTCTCTCTCTCTCTCACACACACACACACACACACACACACACACACACACACACACACACACACTTAAAAACCCCTGCTCGAAGCAATAGGAAGCTACCAGAAATTTTGGGGCAAGGACTGTCATGATAAGCAAGCTAGGCTGAAGATGAGAGAGACTAAAGGAGAGGTCAGTTAAGTCTGTTGTAGTAGCCCAGACATAAAGTGAGAGGGCCTTGGAGTAAAGTGGTGGCGGTAGGAATGGAGTAAAACGGACAAACATCAGAGAAATTATTAAGGAAGAATGAATTAGAAGAATGACTAACCCTAACTTTAAGTATACCCATAGATAACATTTTGATACTGAGGATGCCTGAATATCCACTTAATTTCTAGCATACAATAAATAATCACTTAAAAAAAAACTTTTGACACTCCTAAATTTCTATTTATTCATATAGACCCAGAGAAAGATACTTTAGTGAGCTATCTCACTGGCAAGTATTAGAGTCATGGACTGTTTACAGTTCAGGTACAGCAATTTTCTCCAAGAGCAGAGAAAAAGATTTACTTCAGGGAAGAATGTATACTTTCAACATTGCTAATTGTTACTATGGGGGACGGTTGAACAGGATAAACTAGATTTTTCCCTTTCTGGATTTGTGGAGTGTATCCTCCAGAGCAGTGGTGTCAAACTCAAACAGAGCCCTGCTGGCTACATATTGACTTATAAAAACCACAAATTCACATGATCTGTATTGTACTATGTTTTTATTTATTTTTTAAACATGTCCCAATTATGTTTTAATCTGGTTTAGGCCCTCACTTCAGAGTTTTGCAGGATGCTTGTGGCAGTCTGAGTTTGACACACACCTCTACTCTAGAATCTTACTTGAGTCAAATGGGATAGTGTTAAGCATGAAGAACAGTGCCTGAAATATAGTGGGTGGATAATAAATACTTGCTCTCAATAGTAGAGAAAATCCTTCTGCCTATTGTCTCATGTGGAAAACAGGCCAAGATAAGGAGATGAATCAAATGAAAGTCTGGGCCATCAAATTCAATTGCACTTGTAAATCATTTGTCATCAATAAAGTTTTTGTGCAGCCATAAATTCCAGTTCAGTTTTGCAGGATGCTTAGTAATCCACGTGTACGTGTTATAATGAAAAAAGCACCGTCTCTGGAATCAGAGGAACTGGATTCAAATCCTGCCTCTGACTCTTAAAGTCCTTGGGTAAGTCCTTTCATCTCCGTGAACCTCAATTTCTTCACATGTTAAAATGAGCGGGTTGAACTAGATGGCTTCTGAGGTCTCTTCTGTGTAGCTCTAGAGCTATAATCCTTTGGTTCTAACATAATGGCTCATGCTACTACTCAGAATCACTGTGGGGAAACCAGAGTCTAACTCATTTTAACTCTCATCTTTTTGTATTAGCAGTATCATTCCTATAACCAAACCAAGGTCTCCAATAAGGCTTTAAAAAGATTATTTTGGCTAGTAACCAACATGGAAGGAGCTAATATCTTGCCTCTCTAATGCAGCGACAGGAAATATGTTTTATCTCCAACTGAGAGTTGTTTCTTGTTTTCTCTCCCCAACAAGGATTTGGTCTCTGGCTTTAGAAAACTCATAGCACCCATGGGGGATGCCTCAGCAGTGTAATACATTGTGCTCAGTGGTTCCTAAGGTGGTTCCGATTTTGCCTCCCTGTCTTCCAACATCCTTGCTCATTTGCCATCACTGCTTACTGATGCCGCTATTACCCTACTCTTGATATCATCTATCTCTCAGCGTCCACACCCCTAGCCATATGGCCCCTGCATAGCACCCACAGACTATGGAGGCTTGTCCATTTCCCATTCTTGCACTGTCACCCTGAGTCAGCCTCTCCCTTTCATCTCAGGAAGTTTTTGCCCTTGTTTTACATGCTACTTCTTCCTCTTGTTCTCAGGGTCCTGCTCAGTGGTTTTCCACTTCCATCTAAAAACATCCAGGAAAATGGAGGTTTTTCCTTCCAGTGTACTGCTGGCTTCTGCAGGCATACATGCCCTCCAACCTCCTTCCATTGCCCCTTTGGCAGATGCAAAAAGAAAAAGGAGAAGAAAGGGAAGACGGGGGTCTTCTGCTGACTGCTATGCCTGACGCCCTTAGACATTTCTCCTAATTGCTACATAGTGATACTAGTTCTCTAAAGCTAATCTATTTATCTAGTCAATGAGTACAGAAGTCACTCCTCTGGATTACTCTTCACACAATAAGGGTGATTCGATTTAAAACAAACATTAATTGAAAGACCTGAGTATTGTTCAGCCCTATTTTGCAGTGTCTGGAGAAAAGCCTGCACGGGTAGCCTGGTATTAATACAGAGGTGTCAAACTCAGGTTAGCAGACTACAAAACTCTCATGTGACCCAAATCAGATTAAAATGCTATTGGTAAATATTTAACAAAATAAGTAAAAACACAGTATGTTGGGGATGGAAGCTCAATTCCAGGTGGACAGTCTCGGGCGGGTAAAGGTGGGAACTTCTAAATCTTAGAGTTCTCACGCGACCCCCCCAGGAAACGACTGGGAATCGAGGTGAACCGAGCTATCTCGTGTATTTCCGCCTCTTCCCGTGAGAAACGTGATGGGAGAGAGCTCTCCCTGTCCTCGAGATTGTCCCGGATCTGGGCACACTATTGTTATCTAACAGCATGGTATTCAGATGCAAACTATGCTGCTGGAGGGTTTAAGTAGGATCAGGAAAGCCTGAAAGTTCTCTTGGGCGGAGGGGCGCGGAGCAGTGAGGACAACAAGGCTCCGCTTTTCCTCTCTCTTCTCTCCCCTCCCCCTCTCTCCCCACTTATACTTCTACTTCCAATCTCTTATGGTAAGATCTTGCCTCCTTGGGAGATTCTTCGCTCCCTCCTAAGGAAGAATTCCCCTGCACTTGTAACTAGACCCTGAAATAAAGCTCAACCCTTGTTCGACTCTGGAACGTCCTTTGTCTCATACGAGCATCCGGTTTGGCCAACCGAAGACCTCGGGATAGAGGTAAGAAGACTCGGGTAGCCCTCAGGCCTCTAGGCCTGGCAACAGTACAACATAGATAATGTGAATTTGTGGTTTTCTAATTCAATATGCAGTCTGTGGGGATGCATTTCTATTCCATTTTGACAGTACTGTTGTTAAGCAGATATGTGAATGTTAATGTAAAATATATAATCAGATGGTAAATAGAGATACCTAAATCAGGTTTACTGCAATGAGTGAATGTAGAAATCTATCAGTTTCCTCATCTGTGAAATTTAGGAATGGGACTCAGTGATCAGTAAGGTGACTTCCAGCTAAAACATTCTGTGATAAGCAGAGGGAAGATGGCTACTAGCTCAGGAATGTTGCAAAAGGGGATTTAAGCGCCAGGCAGATAACCAGTCATATATCCCTTTAAGACTGTGTTCTCTTCAATAAATCATGGATTATTGGGGAACATCTATGTACTCTAGATAGGTGACCCAGGTGTCTTGTGACATATGGTTATTATAATGAACACCTCTGGGTTATGGGAACTGTGTGTTTGTAATATTTTTTTTACTCACCTCCCCATCAGATACAGAAAGAGGTATTTCTACTTTTTCCAAGAATCTAAAGACTGCATTTATAAATAAACTACTTGGGTTCCTCCTCCTGCAAATCAAATTCAAATACCTGGCTATTTTGAAAACAACCAAGTTGATTTCAAACTGGATCATACTAAATTTGATCCTTTAGTTTTGTCTTTCAAACTGATATGTGTACTTAGATGAAGCCTAAAAATTGAGTGCACTTTTTCCTGGAAATAAAGTAAAATATCAAAAGGCCCTCAAAAGATAGTCTCGAGAAGAAATGACCTCCCAGATTGACATTTGCGTATCTGTGTATGTATATTTATGTGCATGTATGCACACAGGTACACCTATACATATTCACACATACACGTGTGTATATACATATATACAAGGATGTACACATCTACGTATATACGACTTTAGCTCTGCTCTATCTCAAATATTTATGAAATATAAATCTTTCTAAAAATGAGGTCTCTCCTCTGGAAAATCACCTACTATGTTTAATGTTGTTATGGAACTGTTTAGCTTTTGAAGAGAAACAGAAGTATCCAGTTTCATAAGCAAGACTTTCAAGGGGAAAAATTGTTTTTGAAATAGATATCTCTTTGCCACCCTGGTTCAGTTAGAATCGAGCTGCTGTTAAGGAGATATATGGTAAATGGAGATCTCTAACGGAGCAGGTTTGCTACAGAGAATCGATAGGAGTCATTCTAAAAATGCTTAGAATTGAAGGCTCTGTTACCAAAACAGCAGACGAAAGAAAAGTGAAAAAGTCTGTTAACAGTGAATGTTTCTAGACATTTTCTGCTGAATTCACTCCCAGGATGTTCAATCGTAGAATGTAAGAGATAAAGACCTCAGAGATCCAGCTAGTCCAGTGGTGTCAAACCCACAGCCCTCTGGTAGCCCACAACACTCCCATGTGCAGCCCGAAACCGGATTAAAATGTAATTGGGAAATATTTAATAAGACAAATAAAAGGACAATAAAATCATAGATAATATTATATTTTAAAATGAAATCAACGTGTGGCCCGTAGGGATTCTGATGGACAAATTAGTGACCCCTATTTCTATTTGAGTTTGACACTACTAATCTAGTTCAATGTCTTTATTTTATCAAATTAGATTTTATATATATTCATAGATAAGGAATTTTGTACACTTTAATGAGCTACACATGTCAGTATTGTGATGATTTCTTGTTATTCTCACCTTCATGTTGTTATTGTCTCCTCATCTATTTCCATGCAGTTCAGATAACTTTGATAACGCTTTGAACCAACTGCAATCCTACTGTTTCACTTTGAGGGCAAAGACAATTTCATTTTGTTCTTTGTATTGCCAGATCCTAGCACTATGCCTGGCACAGAATAGGTGATTAACAAAAGCTTATTGATGGGTTGTGGCCGATTATACAAGTGGATAAAATGGATGCTTTTTGAAGTTGAACATAATTGTTGGAGTGTCAGCTTATCTCCTGAAGGCTCACTGGAAATAACTGAGACAACTCCAGACAAGACAGCAAGGATAATATTTATGAGTATTTCATCCTTTTCCCACTTGTTTTTGATTTCTTCTGAAAAGTCTCGAATTTTGAAATTTTTTGTTTCAGATGAGCATAGATGTCATAAGTATATGGCATTCTGACTTTACCTCCACCTCCTGGCTTCTCTGACTTCCTTTAAGACCCAGCTATACTCCTATCAGAAGCCTTTTCTGATCCCCCTTGATTCTGGTGACTTCTATCTGTGGACTATCTCCAATTTATCCTATAAGTATCTTGTTTGTACTTGGTTCTTTGCATGTCACCACCTTTTTTTAGATTATAAATTCCATGAGGACAAGGACCATTTGTTTTGACCTTTTTAATCCCCAGAGCTTAGTATAGTGCCTGATACACAGTAGGCACTTTGGTGATTTTTCACTTGACATGAAGACATCTATGAAAATACATTACAAAATTTTTGTGGATCAACATTACAACTGAATGCTAATGATCAAGTTTTGTTGGGGAAAATGCTCCAATTCCAGTACAATTTATTTGTTGAACTCTCAAGGATACTTTGGCATCTGTACATATAGTTTATATCATACGTTAATTTGTTTTTAAAATGGTGGTCTTCTCATATGTAATCCTGACTTGTCTTCCTAGGTATTTAGTTTCTGCCATCAGCTTTCATAATTGGCATTAAAGGAGCTTTTATGTAATTCTGGAACTGATGACCTGTCAATCAATTAGTCAATCAACAAACATTTATTAAGCATTTACTATGTGCCAGGCATTATACAAAATGAATGACGTACAAAACAAGTGAATAACAAAGAACAAAAATAGTTTCTTCTCTTAAGGAGTTTACCTAAAAATGGTCCTCAGTTCCTGTCATAAACCCCCTCTGTTTTTGTCCACATGTGTCAACTATTTCTTCAGTGTTTTTTGTCAACATATTGTTGTTTGAGTTCATGTGGATGTCATGAATGGAGGGCCTTTTCATCATAAGCTTTTCATTAGATTATAAACTCCTTGAGGGCAAGGACTGCCTCTTTCTGTATCCTCAGTATTTAACCTGGAACATGGTAGGTGCATAATAAATGTTTATTAATTGATTTTCATTCCAGCCTTATATCTCAGTTGTTTCAGAGTCTTCATCTGGAAGTAAATCATTTTAAGCTATGTTCACCAAATCTAGGTACATACGCCTATTAAAGGCCTTTAGTATTGTTTGATGATGTGATGTTGCCAAAGGAACTAAGTCTTAAGCCTGTTTATCATGTGCCTTAAGAAGGTCTATCAAACTTTTTCCTCTTTTTTTGATGAGCGGCCTTTGGTTATTTAATATTGTATGGGTTTGGGGGGGGGGTGCTTTCTATATCTGTTGTCAGCCATTTTGCTCTAAACTTTATTAATTGCTCTAAATATGTTCTTCCCACTGAACTTTGATTTCCAAATATCCATGTCTTAACATGCCTTGTTATAACTTTTCCCTTTATGGCTTTTTAGGCTCGGCATGGCTTGCCACGAAAAGAGCCTTGTATTTGTAAGTACTGCCTTCATCTATTGATCCAGTTTAACCTCCAGATTTAAGTTTGAAGCCTTCAATCTCTAATTTTCCTTGAGTCCAAATCACATTTTGATCTTGCAGGAAAAAAAGATTCCATTAGATGAAGAAGTCATTTAATGTGTTTTTTGGTGGAGTCATATAACTTGATGTCATCCAAGTAACTTAAGTGATTAATAAGATGTTTTACTCCAGTTCCCTCTTTAACTTGGAAGCCATACTCAGTTCCATTTAGGGGAGATAATATGTGCTTAAAGCTAGGCAGAAGTAAAGTGGGCTTCCACTGCCTCCTTCATCGATGCCACATTTTATAATAACTATTCTTGACATTCATTACTGTGGTGGGGGCATAGTTTAAGTAGAAAATAGTTTTCTATGCAGACATCAAATGCTCTTAAGAGAAAAAAAATCTGTAAAACTAAGCAACATACTGGAAAAGTTTGATGTTAAATGGGGAATTCCACACCTACGGTCCCTCACCTTGGCAAAGAAGCATCATCCTCTTGCTTTTTTGTTGACCTTCCATGAAATGAGTCAGGTTTTTAGAGATCAGTGGCAATGATTATTACTGTTATCATTATTTTAATGCCTATAAGAAAAACTGAAACCCATAAAAACATTGTGATATAGTGGGAATAGCACTGGATTTGGGAAATAAGACTTGGATTCAGGTTCTGAAGGCACCAGTTACCATACTTGTGGCCCTGAGTATGTCACTTTCTGAGTCTCAATTTTTGCATCTCAGAAATGGAGATAATATTACTTTGCAAGTAACCTGTCTCAGAGTCATGGTGAAGATTGTGTTTTATAAATATTATATGAACATAACCTATTATTTAAACTGCCCAAGGTTACATAGGTAATTGATTCCATTTAACAAAGATGTATTAACTGCTTACCATCTGCAGAACCAGGACTAGAGAGCCTGTCCCCTGATTTTTAGTCTAGTGTTATTTCTACCACTCCATTCATTTTTTCCAAATGCAATCAGTCAGATAACTCTTTGATAACGATCATGACAACATATTAATAACAGAAAATATTTTAAGAATTTAGTGCAGTAGAAAAAAACTGCAACACTTTTTCTGGGGTAATTTTGGGGAAGGGTTAGGGATGGAGGTCTATATAATACCAAATAATGAATTTAATCACAAACTTAGGGCTAGAGGGGATATCAAGAATAATCCCCTCTTCATTTTATGGATAAGAAAACTAAGGCCTATAGAGATGAGATGACATCATCATCATCATCATCATCATCATCATCATCATCATCATCGTAGCTAACATGTATATTGGGCTTCCTATGAGCCAAGTACTGCACTACATGTTTTGATTCTCACAATAAACCTCATTGGTAGGTACTTTTATTATCCCCATTTTACAGGAAATGAAGCAAAAAGAGGTTAAGTGACTTGGCCCATGGTCATATAACTACTAAGTGTCTGAGGGCAGGCTGGGACTCAGTTCTTCCTGAGCCACTGTTCAAGGTAAGTACCAAAGCCAGGATTTGAACCTACTTCTTATGACTCTAGACCCAGCACTCTTTCCATTATGCATGTGCACACGTGAGTGCACACACACACACACACACACACACACACACACACAACCACTGCCTCTGTTAAATTATCTCTTTTCTATGAATCATTTTATTATAGCATAGACACAGCCTTACTGTGGATCATTAACCATTAGAGTCATAACTATGAATGTTTGCTCTCAGGGCAAGTATGGCAAAGTTGAGAAGTGGTTCACACAGTGCCAATGAAGGTGGGCAAAGACACAAGGCTCAGAAGCTTCTCTGTAGAAGGTGCGGATATCCCGAGATGAACTGAAAAAAACTGGCAACATAAGGTCAACTAGTGAAAGGAAAAAAAAGAAAGTAGGACTGAGCTATGGCAGAGAAGAGAGATATTAAGGGGAGTTATTGGCAGCTAGGTGGACGGAGCACTGGGTCTGGAATCAAGAAGACCTGAGTTCAAATCCAGCCTCAGATACTGTGTGACCCTGGGCAAGTCACTTAACCCTCTTTGCCTCAGGTTCCTCATCTGTAAAATGAGCTGAAGAAAGAAATGGCAAACCACTCCAGTGTCTTTAATAAGAAAATCCCAATAGGGTCATGAAAAGTATGAAACAACTCATAAAAAACATTGGCCTTATAGGCATCTCAGAGAAGACTCACACTAATACCACCATATATGCTTCTGGAGGACTGAGAGAAGTTACAAGAAAAGATTCATTCTTTCCCCATACTCCCCTCTGTCTATTAACAGACTCTGTAACATGCTCTGTTGTTCCTTTATCCAAGTGATTCCAAAAAAATCTTGCCTCAATCACAAAGAAATCAGGGGTTATCTAGAGGTAGTTAAAAATGTAAATTAAAGAGGATAGGTAAAGTTCTACCTAAATGTTAGGCATTTTCTAACTGGGGGCTTGTAGCAATTTTGATTGTGGATCTAACTTTTTGTCTACCACAAACTTCCTAAAACAGCAGAGGAGGAAATCCTGCAGCCCTGAGGAGCTATACATTATCTCCTACGTTTAAAACAAGCTAATCTTTATGATAGCATGTTACATAATTAGACATAGCTGCTTTATTGGTCAGTTTTGCTAAAAAAAAAACAAAAAAAAAACCTTTTTGTTACAAAGGCATAGTCGTTGCAGTGAATACAATATATCATGAATTGAATATGATATAAAACCAAAAAGGGTCAATACTTTTTTTTTAAATAGAGGAAATCATAACATGTAAGAGAGACAAATTTTACTATATAATTATACAAAATTTGTACAAATAAAATAAATGAAGCTAAAATAAGAAAACTCAGATTAAAAAAAACTTTGCATAGAACATTACTTATAAAAATCTGGCAATCACTATCTATAGGGAGTTTATATAAATTTTAAGACTAATGTTAATTCTCTAGTACATAACTAATAGTCAAAGGACATAAGTTTTCAGAGGAAATGCAAATTATCAACAAACATCTGGAAATGTGTTCAGAATCACTAATAATCGTAGAAATACAAATTAAAACAATTCTGGGGCACCACTTCACCCCCACTAAAATTCACAAAGGTAATAAAAGATGGGAAAACTCAATGTTAGTGAGACTGTGGGAAAATCAGAATGGGAATTTATTGCTTGTGAAGCTGTGATCTGGCCTGTTTCAGAAAACCATTTGGAATTACGCAAGAAAAGTTACAAAATTGTCCTCAGTCCTTAATCCAAAGATGCTAATATCGGATTTGTATCCCCAAGGAGATTGGCAGAAGAAATGATTTATTGTGTGTAATTAGGTAAGACTTTGACGTTGCAAGTAGGGCTGCTGGCCATGGCTATCAACTTTGCCTTTACTTTTTCTAGTACTTTTTCCCTGAGGCTTCTCTGAGCCTCAAGATAATTCACATGGCTTGGCCAAGTTGGGGGGGGGGGGAGTTTTGGGGAGAAGGCAGGAGAGGAGAAGATAGAAATTGAAAGTCAAATGAAAAGTGAGTTGAGCTTTTACCCCATTTAAAAAAGAAATTCACTAGAACCTACTAATTGTAGTTTCGGTGGAAAGGAAGGGGAACAAGCAACCTGTACCTTGAAAAGTTGGTTGCTATAACTGAGCTGAGTGAGGTCTAAGTACCATCTGTTGAGCTACACAGTGAGAACTAGGAGTACTTCACAGCATCTGAGCCTCCCTTTTGTGTGCTGGCACAGCAAGGCCATTTGATGTTGTTCAGTAGTTTCAGTCATATCTAACCCTTTGTGACCCCATTTGGGTTTTCTTGGCAGAGATACTGGAGTGGTTTGCCACTTTCTTCTCCAGCTCATTTTACAGATGAGGAACCTGGGGCAAACAGGGCTAAGTGACTTGTCCAGGGTGACACCACTAGTAAGTGTCTGAGGCTTGATTTGAACTCAGGAAGACGAGGTTTACTGAATCCAGGCCTATTGCTCTACCCACTGTGCCATCTAGATGTGTTCACTAGTCCATCTTCTACTCACCTATTAAATGATTTTCTTTAACTGTGGATAGGACAAGATCCCACCTTTAATCAATCCCAGTGACTCCCTCTTGCCTCCAGGATCAAATATAAAATCCTCTTTTCTGCTTTTAAAGCCTTTCAAATAACCTGACTCCTTTCTACCTTCCCAATCCTCTCATACCTTACTCCTGGCCCCACCCCTCCATACTCTATGAGGCAGTGAAGCTGTCCTCGCTGCTGTTCCTCCCACAAGAAGTTCCATCTCCCAACTCAGCATTTTCACTGGCTGTCCCTCAGGACGCCCAGGACGCTAATCTCTTTGTCTCCACCTGTTTCCCTAGCTTCCTTCAAGTTACAGCTAGTTTCATCTTCTGCTAAAAGCTTTTTTTGGTCCTCCTTAATCTCAGTGCCTTCTCTCTGTTGATAATCTCCAATGTAACCCGCATGTAGCTTATTTGTAGAGTTGTGGTCTCCCCATCAGACTATGAGCTCCTGGAGATTAGACACTAGGGGTGTGTGTGTGTGTGTGTGTGTGTGTGTGTGTGTGTGTGTGTGTGTGTGTGTGTGTGTGTGTGTGTGTGTGTGTGTATGTGTGTGTGTATGTATGTGTGTGTGTGGTATGTGTGTGTGTGGGGGGGGTGTTTGTTTTTGTATCCCTGGCACTTATACCCTGCACACAATAGGCACTTAGTAAATGCTTGTTTGCTTGATGACTGACTGACTGATTACCTTTCCATTGTAACAAAGAACTGCGGAAGGTAAATATTAATAAACTGGAGGAGGAGGTGACTGCCAGATACTCTACTGTGTTGATTATGTAATCTTAAAAGAAGCAATTGCATTGTTCTTCAGCTTCTCTGCTCCCTTGCTTACTTTATATATTTTAGCCAAGTCACTGATATCATTATGTCCTAATGAGTTGCATTTCAGTCCCCTCTGTAGGAGGGTGGTGAAAACAACTTGTTCCGTTTCCTTTCCCACCACCCAATGAAAGAATAAATGCTTGTTTTAGATTTAGTTATGATAGCAAATTTCAACATAATAGTTTGTTCACTGCCCTCATATACATGAGGTAAAGCCTATGGACCCCTTCTCAGAATAATGTTTTTTAGTATATAAAATAAAATGTGGGATTACAAAGGAAATCAATTATGGTAAAATTATGGTAAAAATATAGTTATTGGAATATTTTAAAAACAAGTTCACAGATTCCAGGTTAAGAACCCCTAAGCTAACTTTTTGATTTATAAAGCACCTGTCTACTTATTGCTATTTATACCTCAAAAAAGTGTTTTGGCAGAGGTAAAGACTTATATTTTGTTTCTTTCCTTTTTCCACAGATATTAGGGAATGGCAGAGGGGAGAGGAAAAGGAGCTGGTAGCTCAGAGAAGTGAAGACAGGAGTGACAAGAAAAGATAAAATTAACAGAGAGTGGCTGACCCTGGACAAGTCAGAGATTTCTTTATTATTTTTTATTAGCAAATTATTATCATTTACACAAAAGAGGCAGCATAAAAGATAGCAGCAAGGACTTGTATAACCAGAAAAGGAGGTGAGTCAGTCGTGTAGCAAGAGAGAAGGATAACCAGTAGACAGGCTGAATGCTACCTGTTGGCAGAGGAATTCCTCTAGGACATGGAGAGAACCCTCTTTGGAGGATTGGCAGAAAAGGGATGAGCAAGAATTGCAGAGGATAAGGAGGTGTGGACAAATTAAGATTTGTAGCAGGGAGTCCCCTTCCCTTCCCTCCTCAGTAGAATAGAAGCTTTTTAAGGACAGGGGCTGTATTGTTTTTCTTTTTAACCCCACTACTGAACACAATTCCTGACACATAACAGTCCTTCAATAATGCTCATCCAATGAACCAATGAAAGGGATTACCCGCTCTTATGAGATTATAGATCCATCAAAGTCATATTATGAATAATAATAGCACTCATGTCAACCATAACAATAATATGATTCAGCCACAGATTCAAACATGGAAACGAAAAAGAGTTTCATGGCTCTTTTCACATAATTTCATAGCTCTTTCATATAATTTAAGCCCAGATAAACAGGACCAAGATAAGGACCAAGATGAGGAAGTTGTCCAAACAGATCAGCCTGGCATGGCAGTCACTTAAAATGGACACAAGTATATAATAAAGGAAAATCAGGTTTCTAAAGCCCATTTATGATGAGTAGGGAAATAGCTGAACACATAATTGGATGATACACCACCTTGGCTGCCATGGATTATATCAACAGGAATAATCATGTTGCTAAGATTATATACCAGTAGTTAGCCCTTAAATGTGGGTTGATGAAGGAATTAACACAGTATTACATCCACACAACTAAAAATATTTTGGAAAATAACTGCTGCAAGATATCCTGGCTTAGAGCCTTAATTACAGACCAACAAATCCCAACCATCAGGCCAGACATTCTGCTATTTGAGGAAACTAATAAAGCAATTGAACTGACTAACATACATAGCCAGCTCAAATCAGAGAAATCAGGCAAAAGGCCACACAGGGAAAAAAGAAACCTAAATGAGAGTGGAGCTCTGGCAGAGGAGCTACAGCAAATGTGAAAACTGAATAATAACTGTCTTACTGTTCTCCCTGCCTCTGCTTTCTCCCACTTCCAATCCATACTCAATGTTGCTGCCAGATTATTTCCCTAAAACATCACTTTTATCATGTCACTTACCTGCTCGGAAAACATTGGTAGTTCCCTATTGCCAATAGACTTGTCTGTTTGGTATTCAATACCTTCCATTGAATAGGCCCTCTATCCAGTCCCTGGCCTTCACATTCTCAGCAGCTGACTTCCTACTTTTTGGAAAAGATGTAGGTGTCAAACAAGAGCTCCCTTAACTCCATGCTTCCTTGCTTCCAAATATCTCTGTATCTTCACATACTTTCCACTGGTTTAGGAAGACACTCCAGCCAAGATTAGCCCCACTAGACATGAAGAACAATGCTAGATTTGGAGTTAAAAAAAGATTTATTAAAGTCCATAAAGGTTTTTGGCAATTGAATGGAGAGTAGATTGGAGTGGGGAGACACCTGAGGTTAGGGAAAAAATTAGGCAGCTATTGCAATATTTCAGGCAATAGGTAAGGAATACGATGGCAGCCATGTGAGTGGAGAGAAGGGGTACAAAGGATATAAAGAGAAAATGACAAGGTTTGGCGACAGATTGAATATGTGGGGAAAATGAGAGTGAGGAAGCAAGAATGATATGAGGTTACAAGTTTGGATGCCTGGGAGATGCTCTCAACAATCATAGGAAAGTTGGGAAGAGGGGAGGGCTTAGGGAGAAAGATAATAAATGAATGAATATATATTGTTTTGAACATGTTGAGTTTGAGATACCTATGTGATATCCAGTTAGACGTGCAAAAGACAATAGTTCAGGAGTAAGAGATGTTGTTCTGGGAGTCATTTGTATGGAGTTGATAACTGGACCTATGGGAGCTCATGAAATCACTATGTTAGATAATATAGAAGGAAAAGAAGAGGGCCTGAACAGAGCTTTAGCTAATATCCATGATTAGTAGTTGGGACATGAATGAAGAACCAACAAAGGAGATGAAAACATGGTCCTACAGAAATGCAGGAGAATATGGAAAGAATACTATCAAGAAAGAAAGATTAACAAGGAAGATGAAGTAATTAAGTGTCAAATAAGGGGGGTATCATCATTAGAAATGAAGAAGATAAGCAGAGAGGGAAGTTTTGGGGGAAGATGATGAGTTGTTTTCAAACTTTTTGACTTTGAGGTGTTGCCCATCTGGATAGAGGTATATAGTCACCCTTTGGAAAGATAGGGCTAGAGCTCTAAAGAGAGGTTGGGAGCAGAACCATAGATTTGTGAGTCATCTACATAAAGGGAATTGTGAATGCCAGAAAAGTGGATGAGATTGAAAAGGCAGAGAGCATGAAGAGATGAGAAAAAAAGTTCCAGAGATAAAATGTTGGAGGACACTTACTTTCAAGGTGTAAAAAAAATGGAATCCCTCAAAGAAGATGGAGGAAATGGTCAGAAAAAGAGAACCATGAGGGTAATGTCAAGGAACATGGTGGTGATAAGGAAGTGGCAGCTGCCTATCAAGAAGGAAGAGATGGTAGTCAATTGTGTCAAATGCTGTAGAAAAATCAAGGATGATAACAGGGGTAAAAGCAATTGGATTTAATGACAAGGAGGTCTGTTCCTTAAGTTTACTATATTTTTCCCAGTGCTATTTCCCTTGCTTGGTATTTCAGAGAGACCAACTTTGCTTTCTATGAATTATAACTTTTCTCACAGCTGTAGACTTACTGCTTTTGATACAATTCAGCTAATCCTAAAAAAGGTCTTTAAAATAACAGCTTACATTTATATCGCTTTAAAATTTATAATGCTCATAATATATCTTATTGACCTTCACAATGCCCCTGTAAGGTGCTGCATGAAAATATTATTGACTCCATTTTATAGAGGAGGAAAGTGAGGCCTAGAGAGGTTAAATGATGGGGATTTTAGAAAAAGTGATAGATTTGGGGGTCAGGAGACCCCGGTTTGAGTTGTTGTACAGGTAAATCTCCATCTCTAAACCTGTTTTTTCATCTACAAAATGAGAGGGTTTAACTAGATGATCTCAAAGATCCTTTCCAGTTCTACATCTTATGATCTTGTAATCCCATAGCTTGTTCAGAATTAGAGGCTACTACAATACAAAACAGCATTTAGTACGTTATTTATCGAGCAATGTGTGCCATGTGCTGGGGGACATCTGACAATGAGATAAGAATCCTTCCTTGTCTTCTTGGAGTTGGCAGTCCAGAGAGTGGCAGAGCCAAGATTCTGATCCAGTTCTGACTCCTACTCTGGTGGTCTTTCTAGTACACCCCACTGCCTTAGGTTGTCATCCCTGTGCCTGACTGACTCTCTTACTTTTTATGGTTTTAGTGTGATTCTGTCTTCTGCAGGAATAACCAGACAGTAGAAAAATCACTGGAGTTAAAGTCAAAGGACCTAAGTTTAAATCCCAACTCTGCTCTTTACCGCATCACTTAGGTTCTCTGGACCTCAATTTCCTCATCTATAAAATAGAGGAGTTGGAACACATCACCTTTAGGGTCCCTTCCAACTCTAAATCTATGATACTATTATCTAAGGCTAATATTTGCCCTTTAACCTTCTTTCTACTATTAAAAAGTCCTAAAATAACATATGTGGAATTAAAAGGGACTTTAGAAGTCATCTCATTTCATGTCATTTTACAGATGAAGAAACTGATATCTAGAAAAGTTAAGTGATCTTCCCAGGATCACATAGCTAGTAAGTGTCTGAGGCAGGATTCAAACCCATCTTCCTGACTCCAAGTCTAGCACTCTATCCAATATGCCATGCTCCTTCCTAGTATATTTTCCTCTACCTGAATATCTCTCTTTTACTAACTCTTTTTGAAGATATGATTTTTGAATTATTAATTTCTATACAGTGCTTAGATGTATTCATTAAACACTTTGTGCTATAAAACACATAACTCTTTTATGACTAGTACCTATAACTGACTTCTTTCTGTTAAAAGGATTTTTTTGGAGTTACTAAATACCACCTAAATCAGAATTTAACTTTTAAACATGCCACAGTTGTGAACCAAATATAACAAACAGTAAAAATATTCCTTATTTCTACATCATGGCCTGGATTTAGAGAGACAAAAATGAGGATACAAAGGAGAGGTGGAGAAAAAGAGTATGTAAAAGAGGCAGATAAAGACAGATATACAAAGAAAGAAAAAGAAAGAGAGCCTGCAAAAGGCATGGAGATCCATCAAAATTTTACAGGAAGAACATTGGATTTGGAGTTAGAGAACTTGGATTCTGCCCCTCTCTACTCTTTACTACCTGAATGACCTTGGTCAAATCATTTCCCCAAATCTGAGGCTCAGTTTTCTCATCTGTAAAATGAGAGGGCTGGATTAGATCTCAAAGGTCCCTTCCAGCTCTTAATCCTGTGAGCTTCCATGCACCTGGTAACACAGAAAGAAACAAATCCAAACCCAGAACCAGACACAGGGAAAGAGATATGGGACAGGGGAGAGAAAGAACAACTCACCAAGAGATCAATAGGCTCATGCACACACAAACACAGAAACTGACAGACACAGACACAGAAACCAATAGACACACAGACACGAGACAGACTTATATGCACTTTAGTGAAGCTAGATTCTTATGGCTTTGAACATATTACAGCCTTGTGAATTTTTACAACTTAAGACATAGATGAGAATGCAAGACTGTAACTAGGGCAAATCCATGAGGGCTCTCTGAGACTATAAACTCTTGGTACCTTCTGGTCAAGATGAACAAACTGGAGCCAAATGGTAGAGATACCGCAGTCATGCTTCACACTATTCCCTGAGAAAGGACAGTTTTATCATCTCAGTTTCATAGAGAGGGAAGCACACTACACTGAAGTTAAATGAGATTTAGGCATTGTGGGGTTTCAGTTTGAATCACAAAGAATCAAACATACTCTGACTGCTTGACAAATTGGATGTCTCTGTTTCCTGTATACACTAACAAGCCTCTGTTCACACTGTTTCCTCTGCCTGGCATGCTTTCTACCCCATGCCTGCCTGTAGAAGTTCTATCTATGTTTGTTTGGTTTTTTTAATTCATTTGTTTTTAAATTTTTATTTATTTTTTTAATTTATGGAATGAAACAAGCATTTCTGTAACATAGTACAATAAAAAAGATGTCTGCACATGAAATTGAAAATCTACTCTTCACCACTTGCTATTCCTTTCAAATGTACAACAAAATTATCATGTCAATTTCTTTTTTTCCTTTTTCCTCTCTCCCTCCACCCCACGCTAGAGATGGCTACCATTAGACACAAATATCTGCCTATATTTTGGGACTCAGTTTGAATAGCACTTCCTTAAGGAAGCTGCCACTGATTCCTTCAAGTAGATGATTCCTCAACTTCAAGTTCAAAGATGTGGCTTTGAGCTCCAGGCCTGCCATCAGGTAACTGTGTGACATTGGACACATTGTCACATTTCTCTGGTCTTCAGTTTCCTTATCTCTTCACAAAAGGAACTCATTCTTATAAGAAAGAAAAAAGGAAGTTCTCTTAAGATGTTGATGTGGACCAGTCCTGGAGTTAGGAGGACCTGAATTCAAATTCAGCCTCAGACACTTGACACTTAATATTTGTGTGACTGTGTACAGAAAATGAAAGGAACAGCGAGTTAATGGAAGATGAATATAAAAATGTGCAAGAATAGTTTCAGGAGTGTAAAGTCTCAGAATGATGTAAAGCTGGAGAGGAACACTAAGGACACCAAAAAAAATGCTTTTGTGTTCTTTTTATGTTTGTCTTTATCTATACTAGGATAAAGAAGAGAGTGAAAGCAGGTCTAGGTCTACAAGGTCATAAAGATGAAAGATACTATCCAGGTCTTCTAGTCCAACTGCTATTAAGGAGAATTAAGATACTGAACAATGCATGGAAAGTAGAACTACATAGACTCTTATTCTTCATTTTTAATTTGTCTGAGAGAATGGTTGTTGGACTAGAAAGCAAAGATTCAAGATATGTAAGGAAATAGTAGCACCTAGTTACCTTTGATGAGTACAAGCCAGCAGGCCTAGATGAGCTATACAATAAAGTAATGAGACAACTAGCTGATGGGATTGCTGAGTCACTGAGTGATATTTGAAAGGATGTAAAGAGAGGTGATTCAGGAATGGAGAAAGGTAAATGTACCAGTTTTACAAAAAGCGGAAAGAGAATGGAGTCTCAAAATTATGGACCAGTGACCTTGACTTTGATTCCTGGTAAAGTTCTAGGATATACCACCAAAGGGATGAATAGCGGACATCTAAAAAAGGAAAAATTGATCACGAAGAACCAGAATGGTTTTATCAAGAATAGGTAATACAAAACTAACTTGATTTCCTTTTTTTAATAATTTATGATGGTAGATCATGGAAATGATATAGAAATATATGTCTACATAATACATACTATTTATGTTTTTTACCTATATTTTACCAAAGAATTTAATTTCATGCTATCTATGCAGAAAAGATAATGAGGTGTGGGCTAGCTAGACAATAGGATAGTTGAGTGGATTCAGACCTGGCTGAATGCCCAGACTCAAAGAGTAGTGATTATTGGTTCAATGACAACTTAGAAGGAGGTCTTTAGTATGGTGTCCCAGGAAACTGTACTTGGCCTTGTGCTTTTTAACAGTTTTATCCATGACATGGATAAAGGCATAGATTACATGCTTATCAAATTTCCAGATGAAACAAAACACATTGGTTGGCAAAATTAGGATTCAAAAAATATTTGACGCACTAGAACATAGGGCTAAATTTAAAATGAAATTGAAGAGGGATAAATACTCTATATCTTTCACTTGGGTTAAAAAAATCAACTTTATAAGTGTAAGATGGGGATGTGTGACTAGAAAGCAATTCATTTGAAAAAGACCTAGGGATTTTAGTGGAATGAAAACTCAATATGATGTAGCTAAAGAAAACCAACCAAACAAACAAATGTGACAGTTAATATAACTAGAGGTATGTGTGATGTAATCATCCACGTGGAGGAGCCTGAAGACGCTGTTTCTAGAAAGGCATGATAATGTGTAATAGAAATACCTTGCTTTCTGATTTGGAGCAGGCATAGAAATTCTGTAACTGGCTCCAATGAGCTAATTACATGGTAAAGAAAACCCTATTTAATTGACTGAAAAACTGGAACTGGGATGAATTCAAAAGGCACTAGTCAGACAAGGTCTGTTTCTGAGTCTGACTCTTCTCTCCAGAAAATTAGAGCTATCAAAAAATGAAATGTGCTGCCTTGGGATATAAAGACCTTCTCATTGCAGGTCTTCAGTCAAAGGCTGTATAACTACTTATCAGGGAAGTTTTTGAAAATTCTCATGCAGGTATGGGGTGAACTTTGGAAGGCCCTTCTAACTCTGAGATTCTATGAGGTGACTGGAACAAATGAACTCGAAGAATCCTTCTACACCTAGAGATCTGTCATTCTATGTAATTGGTCTCTTCTCTGTAATTCTTTTGTAAATTGTTTGTACTTCTCTCATGATACTACTTCCTGCTCTATAATAGTTATTTGTCTATATCATAATTTCTCTAGTAGGTTTTAAGCTCCTTGAAGGCAGAGATTATGTCTTTATCATTTTTACATTCCCTTTTAGTACCATGCACACAGTGTGTACTCAATAAATATTTGTTTAATTGATTGATTAATTAATTGAATTGATTGATTCATGCTGTTTACATAGGCAGGGCCTCCCCTACAAACACCTGAAAGGGAGATACCTAGGAGGGTAGGAGGGGGAAAAAAAGACACTATTTGTTCTATATCCATGGTTTCCAATCTTTTTTTAGTGTAACGATCCATTTTTTTTTTATTTAACTTTTAACATTCATTTTCACAAAATTTTGGGTTACAAATTTTGTCCCCTTTTCTCCCCTCCCCCCCCAAACACCAAGCATTCTAATTGCCCCTATGACCAATCTGCTCTCTTTTCTATCATCCCTCTCTGCCCTTGTCTCCGTCTTCTCTTTCGTCCTGTAGGGCCAGATAGCTTTCTATACCCCTTTACCTGTATTTCTTATTTCCTAGTGGCAAGAACATTACTCGACAGTTGATCCTAACACTTTGAGTTCCAACTTCTTTACTTCCCTCCCTCTCCACCCCTTCCCTTTGGAAGGCAAGCAATTCAATATAGGCCAAATCTGTGTAGTTTTGCAAATGACTTCCATAATAGTTGTGTTGTATAGGACTAACTATATTTCCCTCCATCCTATCCTGTCCCCCATTACTTCTATTCTCTTTTGATCCTATCCCCCCCCATGAGTGTCGACCTCAAATTGCACTCTCCTCCCCATGCCCTCCCTTCTATCATCTCCCCCACCCTGCTTATCCCCTTATCCCCCACTTTCCTGTATTGTAAGATAGCTTTTCATACCAAAATGAGTGTGCATTTTATTCTTTCCTTTAGTGGAATGTGATGAGAGTAGACTTCATGTTTTTCTCTCACCTCCCCTCTTTATCCCTCCACTAATGAGTCTTTTGCTTGCCTCTTTTATGAGAGATAATTTGCCCCATTCCATTTCTCCCTTTCTCCTCCCAATATCTTTCTCTCTCACTGCTTGATTTCATTTTTTTTTTTAAGATATGATCCCATCCTCTTCAATTCACTCTGTGCACTCTGTCTCTATGTATGTGTGCATGTGTGCATGTGTGTGTGTGTAATCCCACCCAGTACCCAGATACTGAAATGTTTCAAGAGTTACAAATATTGTTTTTCCATGTAGGAATGTAAACAGTTCAACTTTAGTAAGTCCCTTATGACTTCTCCTTGCTGTTCACCTTTTCATGGTTCTCTTCATTCTTGTGTTTGGAAGTCAAACTTTCTTTTCAGCTCTGGTCTTTTCATCAAGAATGCTTGAAAGTCCTCTATTTCATTGAAAGACCAATTTTTCCCCTGAAGTATTATACTCAGTTTTGCTGGGTAGGTGATTCTTGGTTTTAGTCCTAGTTCCTTTGACTTCTGGAATATCCTATTCCACGCCCTTTGATCCCTTAATGTGGAAGCTGCTAGATCTTGTGTTATCCTGATTGTATTTCCACAATACTTGAATTGTTTCTTTCTAGCTGCTTGAAATATTTTCTCCTTGACCTGGGAACTCTGGAATTTGGCCACAATGTTCCTAGGAGTTTCTCTTTTTGGATCTCTTTCAGGCGGTGTTCTGTGGATTCCTTGAATATTTATTTTGCCCTGTGGTTCTAGAATCTCAGGGCAGTTTTCCTTGATAATTTCATGAAAGATGATGTCTAGGCTCTTCTTTTGATCATGGCTTTCAGGTAGTCCCATAATTTTTAAATTGTCTCTCCTGGATCTATTTTCCAGGTCAGTTGTTTTTCCAATGAGATGTTTCACATTATCTTCCATTTTTCCATTCTTCTGGCTTTGTTCTGTGATTTCTTGCTTTCTCATAAAGTCCTTAGCCTCCATCTGTGCCATTCTAATTTTGAAAGATCTATTTTCTTCAGTGAGCTTTTGAATCTCCTTTTCCATTTGGCTAATTCTGCTTTTGAAAGTATTCTTCTCCTCATTGGCTTTTTGAGCCTCTTTTGCCAATTGAGTTAGGCTAGTTTTCAAGGTGTTATTTTCTTCAACATTTTTTTGGGTCTCCTTTAGCAGGGAGCTGATTTGCTGTTCATGCTTTGACTTCATGTCTCTCATTTCTCTTCCCAGCTTTTCCTCCACTTCTCTAACTTGATTTTCAAAATTCTTTTTGAGCTCTTCCATGGCCTGAGCCCATTGGGTGGGCTGGGACACAGAAGCCTTGATTTCTGTGTCTTTGCCTGATGGTAAGCATTGTTCTTCCTCATCAGAAAGGAAGGGAGGAAATGCCTGTTCACCAAGAAAGTAACCTTCTATAGTCTTATTTCTTTTCCCTTTTCTGGGCATTTTCCCAGCCAGTGACTTGACCTCTGAATATTTTCCTCACAACCACCTCGCCTCCTGATCCTCCCAGCCAGTGTTTGGGGTCTGAGATTCAAATGCTGCTTCCAGCCTCAGGGCTTTTGGCAGGGGCAGGGCTGCTATTCAGTGTGAGATTAAGTTCAGATGCTCAGGTGGGGGCAGGGCCGCCTCTCAGGCTCAGTTCCCTCAGGGAGTTTATGCACAGACCTTCAACAATGGATCCAGGCTCTTGCCTGCTTGGGGAGCCCTGGTCTGCCGCCGCCCCTCAGCTTCTGTCTCCCGAGGGGGCCCGAGCCATGGGGGCACCCCACTCCCCCCTCGACCCGCCAAAGAGACTCTCTCACCGACCCCCGTCACCTGTGGGTGGAGGGACTTGTGCGGCCGCTGGAGATCCCGTCCCTGAAGCCTGCTCAGATCTGTTCCTCTTGGTGCCGCGGCCACGGCAGGGCTGTACTCAGCTCCCAGTCCCGGCGCCCAGTCCGCAGAGCGAAGGACCTTTTGCGAGAGGTTTGCAGGTCTCTCTGGAACAGAAATCTCCCTCGCTCCAATGTTCTGTGGCCTTTGGGTGCAGAATTCGCCGTGAGTTACTTCTTTGTAGTTGTTCTATGGGTTGTGGGTTCGGAGCTATGTGTATGTGCGTCTTTCTACTCCGCCATCTTGGCTCCGCCCCCCCATGATCCATTTTTTAATGTAAATTTTTTTCTTGTATTAAAATGCCCCACATGATCACAGATATGGTCTTGATCCATAGCTATCCCTTCTGCAGGTAAAAAAGAAAGCAATGCAGAGAATAAGCATTCTTTTTGAACAATGAGTTATTTAGTATTATATCAAGTAGACGGTTGTTGAAATTCAACTAAAATAAATCGGTGGACAAATTTATTATGTACAAAGCACTACTCTAAATGCAGTGGGAGATGCAAAAATGGATAAGCCCTTTTCCTGAAATAACTGATAGTCATATACATATTAAAAGATAATTGATTGGCCCAAAATGGTAGATATTTACTTTATTTAGTAAACATGTACTAAGTGCTCTCTGTTTACAAAAGAGCTTTTTGAGGAACTGTAAAACATTCAAAGACTGAGATTAGTAGAGTCCCTGTCTTCTTGGGACTTACAGTCTTTTGGGGAGAATAAGATACAATTCAAGTTAACTACAGGTACAGCTAAACAGTGCTACAGGAGGTCAAAGGAAGGAGAGATCAATATGGGCTTGGCTCATCAGAGAGAAGTTCTATGAAAGACTCAGAATTTCCTCTGGACCTTGAAGGACAAATAAAGAAGGATGGGGAAACATCAACTCTTGGCTGTTGTTTTCACAAAATCACAGCATTTGGAAAGTACTCAAAGGTTATGAAATCTGACCCATACCTGAAGGAAAATCCCCCCTGAAACACTCTTGACATCCAGGAATGGGGGTGAGGGAGACATGATCATGGAGGACATTGGGTCACGTCCTTACAAACAAAATCAATGCTTATGAAATAGGTACAGAAATTGTCAGGTGGGAATGATTATTTGCATCAGATATTTTGGATGGAGTCCTGGTGTCCAAGCGATGTGGGTAAACTTGTACAATGGATGGGCAATCAGGGAATATGAACAAACTGTTTTTAGAGGAGTTGAGAGAGAAATTGAAAACCACCAACAACTTTATCAGGGATGATAAAAGATGTAAATAGTATTTCAGCAATTGTGGCAGGACAGGCACACTGATGCCTGTAGGTGAAGCTGTGAATTGCTCCAACCTTGTTGAAGAATGGTTTGAATTTTGCAAGAGATTACTGAGCTGGGTTTGCCCTTTAACCCAACTAATTTTCTGCTGGCCATGTATTCCAAGGAAATCTGAGAAAGAGGAAAGAGTTCTACATGTACCAAAACATTTGTAGCACTACTTTTAATAGAAGCAAAAAACTGGAAATAAAGTGAGGGGTGGAACAAACTGTGAGATTAAAGACATGGAATCTTGTACCCTGGAGGTGACAAATAAGCAGAATTAAAAGAAACATGGGAAGGCATATGAACTGATGTAGAATGAAGAAAGCAGAATAATATACACAATGACTACTGTGATGGAAATGAAAATAATACTGGAAGGTAGCTGATCTCAGACTACGCGGAATATCCAATAATCATTCCTGAGAGAGAATGATGAAACATTATTTCTTCCTTTTGGGAGATGGTGGGAGGCAGAGAGGATTATGAATGTCAGATGTAGCATATGTCGACAGAAATAGTTGCTACATTAGTTTCACTCAGTTGTTTTTCTTTGTTACATTGGAAGATTTTAGGGGTGAAGAGTCATAAAAGAAAAAATAACAAGCATTTATGCAAAGATGTGTTGTTTTCAAAGCACTTTCCTCACACTAGCCCTGTGAAGATAGGTAGTAAAAAGTATGAGTATCTCTGCTGCTGAAGAAATTTGCCTGTAGCCATGTGTATCTAGTCAGCGTAGAGGGGTCTTGAATTTCTGTCTCCTAACTCCAAAGTGTATTTCTTTTTAATCTTCCACTAGGATTCTGAGTTTAGCATTTTCCCATTTTAAATTTAAGATTACTAATTCATAAGAGCATAGATTTAGAGCTGGAAAGAACCTCTAGAGGCATATAGTCTATCCCCCTTATTTTAGAGTTTAGCAAACTGAGGTCCAGGGAATGTAAAAGCTCTGTGCAAGGTAACACAGGTAGTCAGTACCAGAGGTCGCACTTGATGTCAGTCTCTGACTCCAGAACCCCTGCTATGTTCACTATAACATAGTTTTTCTCTTCAAACCAGAGTGTCTTATCAGGCCATTTTGTTTATTGCCTGGGACTTCCTATTTCCAAACCTAAATGAAGTCAAGAGCAAATGTATGACTAATTGCATAAGTAGAAGAACTAGTGAAAAATAAACCCTCCAAGCAAAATAAAATTCTTTGACAAGTTCACAACATTATACTTACAAAAACAATTTTATTCAGATAAAATGTGGAAGAATGTGCTTAAACAATTATTCTTTTGGGTAGACAGCACTCTACTAGGACAGAAAGGATCTAGAGATCTTTTATATAAGTTGTCAATGTAAAACCTTAATTAAGAATGTGAATATGAAAATCACTCATGACAACTGCTCATACAATCTACACTTAAAGAACATTCCACTTTTACGAAATTTTTCCTTATATCAAGCCAAATCTGCTTCTCTGCAACTGCTACCCATTATTCCTATTTTGGAGTAATAAATAAATAAATATTCAATAAGTAATAAATAAATAAATATAAAACAAGTTTAATTCCTCTTCCTTGAAAGTTTTTACAACGTGAAGATGATTATCTTCTCTCTACTATCTTTTCTTCTTGATTAATTGTTAATAAATACATACTAAGTGCCTACTACATGCCAAGCATTGTACTAAGTTTTGGGGATAAAAATATGAGAAAGGAAAGACAATTCCTGCTTACAAGGAGCTAATGAGGGAAGGTAAGACACAAAAGAAAACTGAAGAGAAGGGGAGAGAGAAGGTAGGGAGTAGAAGACTTCAGAAGGTACTTGATCATGGAGAAGTCCTTCTCATCAGAGAAATCCCAAAGTTGTGGGGCCAGGTAAGAAATGAGATGTTTGAGCTGAGCTCTGTCCTTAAATGGAAGTTTGGATTTCATGGCCCCACCCTCCAATCAGAAAGGTAGAGGGTGGTGTTGAGGTGTAATCCCAAGGCTGAGTAGATCTTACAGGATGACAAGGTTATCCCAATAATGAGTTTCCCAGGCATGGTAGAGAAGTCAATAGAGAAGTCCCAAAGATATGGGACCCTTACCTTTCTCTCAGACTTCTTTGGAGACTTCTCTGCCTAGCAGAGAATTAGTTAGATTAAAGGACATAAACAGCTTTTCTCTAGCATCCTCCATTCCTTCAACCAATTCTAATATGGCATCATTTCCAGTCTTCTTTTAATCTTAGTCCCCATCCTTTGGATATGCTTCTGCTTATTAATGTCTTTCCTGAAATGGGGAGACCAGAAGTGAACACAATCGTCTTGATAAGGTCTGAGCAAGGAACCGGTCAAGTATAACTTTCTTATTTCTATTTCCAACCCATAGTACAATGCTTTGTATGCTGTAGTACATTGAGTTGTCAAAGAGTAAATTAACACTGTGCTCAGTCTTTGCCTCCTTGCTGTTCCCCCTGCACAGAACACTTCATCTCCCATCTCCCATCTCCATGCATTTTCACCAGCGGTTCCCCATGCCTGGAATGCTCTCCCTCCTCACTTCTGTCCCCTGGGCTTCCATGCTTCAACTTCCTTGAAGTTTCAGTGAAAATTCCACCTTCTTCAAGAATCCTTTCCAGGTTCCCCTCAATGCTAATGCTTTCTTTCTGCCCAACTGACCTTCTATTCTTCTTTCCTTCATTAGAATGTGAGATCTTTGAAGGTAGAAACCATGTTTTTGCCATCTTTCCCCATCAGTTAGCACAATACCTGACATATAGCGAGAACCTAATAATTGCTTGTTGACTTGACTTTAGGTGATTCCCCCTTCCAAAGTCTCTATCTTCACAAAACACAGTAGCCCCTTCAGCATGGAAATAAAGTAGCATGCATAATAAATCTTTGGTTTACTTTAACTTAGCAACACAATAAGGATACAAACTCTGTGGTCAGCTGGTTCTTAGAATAAGACATCACTGTCTTTGTCTCTACCACTGTCCCTTCATAAATGCTTTTCCAGTTCTCCCTACAGGTTCTATCTTCTCCAAGTACCATACTACCATAAAAGCCTACTCTATCCATGGGGAAAGATAATGATTGTTGCAACCCAATCTTTGTGCCACTGTAGAGGAACTTGCTTCTGAGGAACTCTCTCTGGTTACTGGCTTCTCAATCTCTGCTTTGTTTTTTTTCACTGTTTCAGCTGGCAAGAAGACAGGGTGCTACCTCATATTCATTTACTTAGAGTAGGATCACAGCATCATAGACTTAGAGGTGGAAGAGACTTTAGCAGTAATCTAGCCCCTCATTTTAAAAGATGAGGAAACTGAGTTAAATGATATGCTTTAGGTTACACAACTAGTAAATAGTAGAGTCCAAATTCTAAATCTATACCTCAGAGTCTTTAAGCATTACAAGTGATTTGAGGTAGGTAGAAAGCTGCCAGCCTAATTTTTGCATCACTTTATGAATTCATCATACATAGCACACATATGAGGGAAGTCATTTTCTATGGTCTTGCAGATGACCATTCTCTCAAAACTCTATAGGACAGGAGGTCTTGTAAAGTGAGGCCTCTTCAGGAATGAAACAACTAAACAGAATGAGACATACATTTTTGGACATGACCAATGTGGGAATTTGTTTTGCTTGATTATATATGTTTATTGTTTTTTCTTTCTTCAGTGGAGTGGGCTGGGAAGAGAGGAAATAAATGCTTATAATTGAAAAATATTTTAATTAAAAATGTTCAAAGTAAGCAAGCTGGATTATACAGATATCTACATGTATGAGTACACATATACATATGTACACATATATGTATACATGTACACATATGAATGCATGTGTATTGTGCTATCTAATAAAACATCTCTATCTTTACTTGAAATCCGTACAGTGATGAGTTCTTCATGTTATATTAGAGACCTCGCAACTGACTTCATAGCCACTCATTTGTACTATAATTTGCCCTCTAGTAGGGTGGATAATTAATAAATGTTTGGAGAATTTAATTGCTTAAAGTTTTGAAAGCATGAATGTGCAAAATATATTCAGGATGGCATCTAATGCAGTCTGATTAGAAGTTGAGTATTTTTTTTAAGAAAATAAATTTGGAAAGGTAGGTTGGATTAGGACTGTAGATGCTTTGAATGGAAACTAAGTATGTTATCATGAAGGCCATATAGAATCATTGAAATCCCTGGAAGAAGCCATTCCTAATTTCCCTTAATACTAATCTCTCTGACATTATCTCCAATTTAGCTAGGGTTTGCATACTGTTGTCTAGTTGTAAATTCTTTGAGGACAGTCACTTTGACTTGACTTTTTATGAAGGGAGGAATATAGTCGAAACATTGCATATGGAAGAATAATTTGTTAGTGGTATGTAGGATGAACTGGAAGGGGAAAAACTGAAGGCAACAAGAAGAGTTAGGAGACTAGTTTAGCCCAGATGTAAGCTGATAAGAGATAGATTATGGGCGGTAGCAATATGAATAGAAAGGAAGGATTGTATAGCATATTGGAAAAAGCAATGGGTTAAGAATCCAAAGACTGAGTTATAGTTTCTGCTCTATCACTTGCCTTCTATGTGACCTCGGAAGGATACTTAACCCCTTTGGGCCCAGTTTCCTTCCCTATAAAATGATGATGCTAGGTCAAATAATCTCTAAGGTACTTTTCAACTCTAAACTTTTATAAGTACAAAATATAAGAGAAAAAAATCAACTGGTTGCTTATGGGGGTTAGGGGTGAGGGAGTGAAGAGAAATTGTAAAGATGACTCAAATTTTAAACATGGATGGTTGGGAAAATAATGGTACCATTAACAGAAACAGGGAAGTCAGAAGGAGAAGTTTTCTTGGGGGAGGTGTATGGGATAATTGAGTTCTGCTTTAGAAAGAGAATCACAGATTGAAATTATTGAAAGTATTACAGTTTCCTAAATGTGATTTAGCCTAATATCTTCCTCAATATGGGGCCAGCTCACTGTATGTCCTTAATGTCTACCCAAGGTATATGCAAATGGACTAAATAAACAAGCTAAACTTATACATTCTAAAAAGTCTGTCTACTGCAGTACAGATTTTTTTTTCTGTATGTATTTGATTGGGTCCAACTACTCTTCTCAGTTTTACTTTATTTATTTTTATACATATTAGAATAGAGTAAATTGGGTACTGAGATGGTAAGAGTCCAAATGTAGTGATTCTAGTCTAATCACTAAAGAGAATTAAGCACTATAGAAACACTGGCAGATCTATTTAATTTCATATCTATTTGTTATCCTTTCAATTTTGCCCATAGATGCTCTCAGAATTAACTGATTTAGTTACATCTCATGCCCAGTTTTCTGCAGGCTCATTTTTCCCTCCATGCCTTTTCACTGTTTCATAATACAACACTGCTCATGATCTTTGGTTGTCCCCTTTGTAATGTTTTGTAAATGAAATTCTACTCTAAATTGGTGTTACCCTTGGCTGGTATGTCTATCCATCTTTCTGACTAGCCAGGAGAATCAAATGTTTGTCTGCTGAGAGAGTTCCTGGGGTCTTTGGGTGTAATACCTGTCATAATGACTGTTTTGCACAGGTTTTATACTATCTATATAAATTTCTTGAAAGTAAGATTGCTTCCTTGTCTTTTTCTTCCTGGAATCTAGCATAGTGGGACAGCTAGGTGGCCACCCTAGAGTGTTGGACCTGGAATCATGAAGACTTGAGTTCAAAACCTTCCTCTGACCCTAACCAGGTATGTGACTCTGGGTGAGTCATTTAACTTCTCTCAGCTTCTGCTTCCACATTTGCAAAATGGGGATAGTAATAACAATTATTTAACAGAGCTGTTGTAAGGATCAAATAAGATAATATAAGTAAAGCACTTTACAAATCTTAAAGTGTTATATACATGTTAGCTATTATTATTATTATTATTATTATTATTATTATTATTATTATTATTAGGTTCTTAATAAGTGCTTTTTGGTTGATTCATGGGAAATTCTCAAGAATGAAATTCTGAAGCCAGAGTAGGATTTTGGGAAAGAAGATGAAATTTAATAGGTATAATCATAAAAGTCTTGTGTTTGGGTTAAAAAAAAAACAGCTTCACAAGAAAAACAGAAGGAAAAGGAGGCTAACTAGCAGTTAATTTGAAAAAGGACCTAGAAGTTTTAGTAGATTCAATATGAGTAAAGAGTATGATATGGCAAAAAAAAAAAAAAAAGTTAATACGCAATAAGATTGCATTAGAAGAGGCATAATATACTGGGCAAAGGAAGCTACAGTCCTGCTAGCCCTGACTTGGTCAGACCATTTTTGGGAAAATTGTGTTTAAGTTTGGGTACCACATGTTGGGGAGGACATTGATAAACTGGAACATGACCAGAGGAAAGTGACTAGGATGATGCAGGGTCTTGAGTTCCTGTCACTTGAAATTTGGTTGGAGGAAACAGGGATCTTAAACTTAGAATACTGATCCAAGGAGGGTGATACAACAGGTATCTTTGAAAGCCTGTCATATAGGTGAGAGATTGGGCTTGTTCTGCAAGTAATGGAGGCAAACAGCAAAGAGGTGAATTTAGGCTTGATATAAGGAAAAAGTTCCTAACAATTAGTGCTATGGCCTCTGACATTTTTTCCAGCTATGAGAATCAGTGATTGTATGACTTCTCAATCCTCAATTGTATTTTCCAAAATGTTCGGTGGTGGTTGTTTTTGCCACCTTCCCCAATACCTACTTTGGTACTGGAAATCAACAGTGTAGAGATTCTTACAAAGTTTTCCAGAAAACTTCCCTTTTATTCACTGCAATAAATGAACTGTGGTCATTTTCATGGTATTCTCTTTGCTTTGTGGGGGACCTAGCTATCTCTGTTAAAGGACCTCTAGTGAGGGGGAACACACTAGCTCCAAATTTTGCAAGATGACCAACTGTCTTATGAAGTTATGTCTCATCACCATTGGGTGTATGATGAAAACAATTTGGCCAAATTGTTTGTCCTTCCAAGTTGAACCTGTGACCTCTATTTCCACTTAGCTGTAGATTCTAGTTTCATTTATCATGAGAATGTGAGGATAGATATGCTTTTGTTCTTCTAGTAATGTGTCAACTCATCGGTTGCTGGACAAAGTTTGAACATTAAGAGTAATAATAGTTAAATTAATGTTTGTGGACAGTCTAACAACTGTATAATTCTTAGCACCTCTGCCCCCTTTCTGTTAATCTGACACTAGCACTCTAGAATTGGAAAGGGGCTGTACAGGATTGAGGGCATTTTCATATTTTTAATCTCTTTTATGGGTCACTATGGTTAAAAACAATATAAAAAAAATCACTTCGTGTCCAAATTTCGGCAAGAAGCCTCCCCACACTTGGCTAGTGTTATTCTCATACAGCAGATGTAATTGTTGCCAGTCTTGAAGCCTTTCCAGTTTGGTACATCCTTGAAATATGTGTTCTGCTCAAATAGCTTTCAAGAACTCAGTTATCTCCATGCCCTAGAATAGAATTTTTATGATGGATTCATTCATTCACTCATTCTTTTTTCCATTCATCCATCCATCTTTGAGAAGCACCCCAACTTGGCAGTCATACTCCCTGTTTGCATACCCAAAAGTCAGTTGTTACCCTTGGGTTTTAGGGTTGTCTGCAGGTGACTACTTTATAAAACTCATGAGCCTTCACTCAGGTGCTTCACTTTAAGGTACAACCAGTGGACACATTCAGCTCTTAGTAAAGACATTTGCTAAAAATGGCATACTAAAAATAACTATAAAACATTCTCCCTCCTTAACCTGAATTTTACTTTTCCACAAATACACCAAGTATTTGGGAGAAGAATGGACACAAATGTAAGCATACAATGGTAGCATATTACGACCATTCATGACTAAGACAAAATACACTTCTTGGTGGTGCAGGGCATTATATCCCTTCTCTCCTGTGGAATCTTCACAATGTCCTCTTTGGGTACCATGTCTCTGCTGGGTGGGCTGCTCAGGAAGTCTGTTTCTTTATGCAGGTTGACTCTGGATTGCCAAGGCTAGATCTATCTTGAGTCCAGAGCTGGTTCTTGTTAACTGCCAGAGGCCTCATTCCATGAAACTACTTCCTTCCTTAAAAGATAGTCTCTCTGTAACTATGTTTGTCTGGAATGTGTGTCTCTGTTCCTTTCATTGTGCTGGAGTAGCTCCACCATGGCAACAATTGCTGCTTTAGCCATCTCCAACTCTTGAACTTTTGTCAACTGACTCAAAAGAACTGGACTGTGTCTTTTAAAGATTGCCCTGGGATGGGGGGGTGGGGGTGGGATGGTCAATCATTGTCCAATAATGTTGCATCCTTCTGACTCAGAGAGGTATTCGTGCTTCTTAAAGGAATAACAGAATACCAGCTTGCTGACTCATTAAAAACATTATATCCTGAGACCCTATCAGCTGAGGTGGGAATGGAAGTATAAGATCTGGGTTGAGAGAACTCAGAAATCATCTAGTTTAAACTGTACGTGAATAAGGAGTCTTCCTTGCAACATCCCTGACAAGTAGTTGTCCAGTCTGCTATAGCTAGCATTTATATACTGATGCAAGGTTTTCAAATTGTGATACATGTTATCTCATTTGATTCCCACAAAACTGTAAGATAGGTGCTATTATTACTCCCATTTTAACAGATGAGGAAACTGAGGCACAGAGAGGTTAAGTAACTTGACTAGTCTTCTGACTCCAAGGACTCTATTCACTAAGCCACATACATACCTCAAAACAGAACCTTTATTTATGACAAGTTGTAACAGTTGTATACTACTTTAAGGTTTGCAGAGTGCTTTACATTTATTATCTCATTTGATCCTAACAACCTTGTGAAGTAGGTGTCATTAGCATTTTCATTTTTCATGTGAGGAAACAAGCTGTCAGGGATTAAGTCAAGAAGCACTTATTAAGCACCTGCTATGTGCCAGGTGGTGAGGTCGAGAGCCCTGGGCCTGGAGTCAAGAAGACTTAAATTCAAATGTGACATCAGACACACACTAGCTGTGTGACCCTGGGCAAGTCACTTCACCCTGTTTGCCTCAGTTTCCTCATCTGTAAAATGAGCTGTAGAAGGAAATGGCAAACGACTTCATTATCTTTGCCAAGGAAACCCCAAATGGAGTTATGAAGACTTGGACTCTACTAAAACCACTGAACAACAACATGTGGTAACCACTGTTCTAAGTGCTGAGAATACCAAGAAAGACAAAAAATATCTGCTTTCGAAGAGCTCACAGTTTATTGAGGAAGGCAACATGCAAACAACTATATACAAACAAGAGATACAGAGAATAAGTCAGAGATAATTAACAGAGGGAAGGCATGAGTATTAAGAGGGACTAGGAAAGGTTTTTTGAAGGAGGTAGGATTTTAACTGGGACTTGAAGGCAGCCAGGGAAACCAGGAGGTGGAGATGAGGGAGAGAATTCCCCATGGGGGATAGTCAGAGAAAAAGCTGAGATGAGACACAGAATTTCTGGTGCCCAGTGTCACCGCATCTCAGAACATGTGGAGGTGAATAAGGAATGGATGTCAGGGTTATGAAGGGTTTTGAATGGCTAGGTGACTTGCCTATGGTCATCTAGCATTTGAACTCAGGTCTTCCTGATTCTAAGTCTAGCAGTCTGTTTACTGAACCACCTAGACATCTCAGTTAAATGACTCCCAGTGATGGGAACACAACAGCTTCTACTGGGACCATTTCACTTTTGGACAGCTCTAATTGTTAGGAAGTTTTTCACAAGGTTAAAATTGTGGATTCTGTTAAGTGGAAGGAACTTCAGAGATGATCTAGTCTAACCTGTCCCTGAACAAGAATCTGCCTTTAAGTTTCCCCTAACAGATGGTTATCAAGTCTCTTTTGGAAGAACTCCAGTGTGAGGGAACCCACTTGAGAAGAGGGAAGAAATGTGCAAAATAAATAAACACTAGGTGGAAGTCAAAAGTACGTTGCAATATGATTCATTGATAGCATTATACGATTGTGTGACCTTGAGCAAATCAACCCACCTATTCTGCTCTCAGTTTTTTCTTCTGTATCATGAAGGGGTTGGACTAGAAGACCCAAATGTCCCTTCCAGATTTAAATACCATAGAGAGCATAAATCTGCTAGACAATGGGTGGGGAACCTGTGGTCTTGAGGCCACATGTAGCCTTCTAGATCCTTGGATGCCACCTTTTGACTGAGTCCAAGTTTTATAGAACAAATCCTTTTATTAAGGGGATTTATTCTGTGAATTTTGGATTCAAAGTACAGCACTTGAGGACCTACAGGGTCACATGTCACCTGGACACTGCAGGTTCCCCACCCCTGCCCTAGACCTGACATGATCAAACCAGGGAGAGGTAATTTACATATAGTAACACAGTTTAATAAGGAGCAGACCCAGGACCACGACCCAGTGGTCTTTGTATTACACCATACAAAATACAAAGTGCCTTCCCAATTTCCAGATGGGAAAAATCACTTCTTGCTTGAGAGAAAATGGCAATTTGAGCTAGTTACTGAAGAACAGCGCTGGAGCCAATTATTGAAGGACAGAGGTAGGAATTATTCCAGGGTTGGGGAGGGGAGAAGGACATTTTAAGTAAAGGTAATTAAGCAAAAGGGAGGACATTTTAAGTAAAGGTAATTAAGCAAAAAAAAAATTGTGGGAACACACAATACCGGGTAGTAGGTGAAAGTACTCTGGGAACTAGGAGTGTAATTTGGCTGGAGGTTAGGGTGGGTAAAGGGAAGATAAGGGAGAAAAAGGCTGGGCTGAAATCTGGGAGTGAGGAGGTGAAACCTCAGTATGCAAAAGTGTTTTGTTTTTTAAATGATCGCAGGATTTAGACTAGGAAGCGTTCTTGGACACTTTTCCTTTTACAGTTTGAAGAAAGTAAGGTTTTTTTCTTAATGGCAATTCACACAGAGTAGTGTTTAAATTCATTTCCCCCAAATAGTTTAAAAAAATAAAACCTCTTCAGTGGATCTTTCCTATTAGTTTCATTCATTCATAAGTACCCACTGCATACAGGACTTGGTATCTCACGCCTGTCCCTCTTTTTTTTTACTCCCCTCAGTCCTTCCCTATTCCTTTCATCCATTCATCTAACCATTAGTAAGTGTCTATCATATCCCATAAGAAACGACCGTATTTCAGTCTCATCCCTCACACCCTTTTTCTCTCTCCTCGGCTCTTTCCTATTCCTTTCATTCATTCAACGACCCCACCCCTTTTATTTTTTACGCCCCTCGGTCCTTTCCTATTTCGTCTCATTCATTCAATAAATCTTTCCTAAGTATTCACTGCACCCAGGACAGCGTGTTCCACCCTCGTCCCCCCTTCCCCTCTTTCTTCTTCCCTTGCTCCCCTCGGTCCTCTCCTCTTTATTTCATTCATTCAACAAGCTCTTATGGAGCGCTTACTACATACCGCACCCCACACATGCCCACCTCGGCCCCTCGGCCCCTTCCCTCCTCACCCCACCGACCAGCTCCCCTCCCGGGAGCCAAGGGCACCGCTCGTCAGGAGCTTTGGGCCGCTTCCTCCCGGTTCGGACCCAAGCCCGCAGGACTGTACGGACTCTTCCTCCGGTACTTTTCCTGGGCCTCCCCTTCTCGCCCCCCTGCTCCCGCAGCCCCTCCCCCGTCCTCCGCCCCCTGCCCCTCCCCCTGCCCCTCCCCCTCTCCTTTCCGTTTCCCACTGTTCTCCTCCTTCCCTTCCCTCTCATCCGTGTCATCGGTGCTCGATTACATGCAAACTCCCCTTTCGCTTTTTTCCTCCGCTCGGCCGCTCTCCCTCGGCCCGGGTGCCCCCTCGCTCTGCTCTCCTCCTCCTCCTCCTGTCTCCTCTCCTCTCTCTCCTCCGATGCAACTTTTGCCGAACCCCCCGACACACACAGACATGTTGAGCTGAGAGCACGGGGGATTGGTCGCGCACCCTCCCCCTCTCCCTCCCCCCTCCCTCTTCCCCCCCCCCCCCCCGCGCGGACCCACCTCGGGGTGGCCCCCGAGGCCGCCAGTCTCCCGTGGGCCTGCCAGTCGCCGCCGCCCGCCCGGCCGCCCGCCCCGGGCCTTTATTTATTGATTATTTATTCTCCTTTTCAAAGAGGGACAGAGGGAGAGGACTAGGCGCCCCCTCCTCCCGGCCGGCCCGGCCCCCCTCCGCCTCCCGCCCCCCCGGCCCGCGCCGCTTTGCATGGCCAGGATCAAGGGGGCGGCCGGCCTGCCCCCCGCCCCTCCCCCCCTCCCCGGAGAAGCCAGGCGGTGATGCGGGAGCGGGCGGCCCCGGCGGCGGCGGCGGCGGCGCGGAGAGCCCGAGCGGACGAGACCCAGGCTCAAGATGGCAGATTCCGACTGAGTTTGGGGGGGCCCACGTCTCGCTTCGCTTTCTCCTTTCCGTTGCCATGAATAACGGACATCCTGGCCCCGATGGCCCCCATGTACGAAGGTAAGCGGGCGCCCGCTCCGGCCTCTCGCCCACCCCCTCACCGTTCACCCCCCACCCCCCACCGGGCACCGGTTCCCCGACTCCCTTCTCTCCTTCCGCGGCTCCCCCATCCTCGTCCTGGGCTCACGCCCCCTCCCCCACCGTGTTCTTTCCGTGCTCCCCCTCTTATCTGTTCGGACGCCCCCGATCTGCTCTCGCGCTCCCCTCTGTCCGAGCGCCCCCTTATCTGCTCACGCGCCCCCATCTGTCCGAGCGCCCCCCGTTCTGCTCACGCGTCCCCATCTGCACTAGCGCCCCCGATCTGCTCACGCGCCCCCATCTGTCCGAGTGCCCCCCAGATCTACCCATGCGCCCCCATCTGCCCGCACGCCCCCCTCTACATCTCGTTCAACTGCTCTACACCCCCGCTCCCCCAACATACACGCCCCTTCACCTCCTCCGGTCCCTTTAATAGCTCTTCAACCCCTAACCCCAACGCCTCCCCCCTCTTGCTCCCCATTCCAACCTAGATATGGACCAAGACCTGAAATTCAACCTGATTTTATTTCCAAGGTGGTAGTGGTGGTGGTGGGTGTGTGTGTGTGTGTGTGTGTGTGTGTTACTGCTTCAAGGGAAAGGAGATTTATGGCTCTGTTTTTATTTGTGATTTCTAATCAATAAAGGTGATGGGGTTTGGCCCTCATCCCCCTAAATTTCCGTGAGAACGATCTTTTCACTTGCTCATTCTTCTCTTCACCTGCCCCCCCTCCGGCTCCCGACTAGGCTTCGTCACCTCTTTCTGTCCCATGCCCCCCTTTTTTCCTGCTCGCTTGAGTTCCACATTTTAGGTGGGGGGATGGGGGTGCGACCGGAGCTGGGTGCTGAAAAGGGGAGATAGGTGGAAAAAGTCCTGTTTCAGTTCCAGGCAGAACAATGAAATAGCCCAGAATCTCCCTGCATTAGCGTGTGTAAGGGAACATGTAGTTTGCGTCTTCGAGCGGGGCGGGGGGCGAAGACCTGTGTCTTAATCCAGTCTAGGTAACTGCATTGTGCACCTTCTCCTGCGCTGGGTCACTCACCCAGTCACCGTTTTGAGGGGGAAACAGGAGGCAGGGGGGAATTGTAAAACGAAAAAAATACGTATCTTTTTTCCTTCCCTTTCTCTTTTTTCCCCTCGATCTTCAGTCAGTTCTGTCACCTTCCAGCCAGAAATCAGAGAGAATCAACTTAGTTTTCCCCCACTTTTGGGTTGTGTCTCTGTTTTAAGATATGTGTAGAATGAATGTAAATAACACTGTGCCGGGTTCTAAACCATTTTATGGTGTTAATATATTTTTTTCTTATGAAATCCTTGTGAAACAACAGCACTACAGATTTGGCAAAAATCCATTCTGCTTTATTTCTCTTTCTTAAGATATAGTGGCAAATGCGGGGGTTAAAGGGGTATCCGTGAGCCAAAGGAAAGACATGAAAAGAAATTTTAATCCTTTATGTAAATCCAGGGATAGTCATTATGAGGGTAACAGGGAAAGCATTAATACTTTTATCTCTGCTCTGAGAGGCTGATTAAAAAAAAACTTATCTGAAAAGAAAATCTGTTATTAGTTCTAGGACTCTAAATGAACTAGGTTTCTGGATGGAATAAAGTTGCTAGTCAGGCTCTGGATAACAAGGCTGTAAATAACCTATGGACTGTAAATATTTTTTTTCAGACTCTCTTAGAAACAAAGGGGCTGTTTAGAAGGCAACACACAGAGAGATGTTATTCCAGGGGCTTTCCTCTTTGATTCTGAAGAACACAAGGTCCATTTAGTCCTTTGAAAAACAAAACAAAATTTCTGATCATGCTGTAAAACAGAATTGAATATCCCACGAGGATATGTGGACAATCTAAGAAGATGCCATGTACAGTATTTATTGTTAATCTATATTTATGGAAAAGGGGCCACAGTCAATGCTAGAACTGTCTGGAGTGTTAAAATGAAACAATTTTCTCTTTATTAAGTACCTCCTTGAGACTCCCTCTGCTGGACACTCAGGGCGAGCATTAGAGAAGGAACTTGTCATTGAATTTAAAATTGTAGAAAACAGACAGTGTATGTATATTAGGATATGTTTTGTCAATGTTTCACTAAAAAATAATTTTTGTGAGAAAATAAGCTGCTCTGGAAATGGAAAAACTATTTTAAGTACAGTGGAAAGCTGGATTCCTCATTTTTGCTTAGGTATTTGTGAACCAACCTGTATCTCTCAGCTGTTCTCATGATGTAGTCATATTTATGTTCATAGGCCATTTGCCCCTGACTAAGCTTCCCTCCCATATTACCTTTTAATGAGTCTCAAGGTGAGCCTCACTTTTTTAGTTTGGAGGTAAAGGTGGATGGGAGAGAATTCCTTTATCCTCCCATTGTGCCTACTTGCCTTAAGTCCTGACTTATGTCATCTTTTGTTATTTCAACCCAGTTTCCTATAATCCATATCTGTGTTCTTCCTTCATTACTAAAATAATTCAATGCATTTTTTTTCCTATGGAAAGTTTGTTCCTGTATTATTAGAGTGACTATTTAACTTCCATTCAAATTTCTTTCTTCCTTTATCCCTCTACTAGTTTATCCTAGTTCAGTATCATTTTGCTAGAAAGTCCAGGGCTTGGTCTTTGTGAAAGAGGCTGTCAGTTGTGCTGGATTATGCAATGATTCTTTAATGGGGACAGATGTCCACTATAATCAGGGATTATGTATCAATAATGCTTATATTTACTTATGGCCTAACACTTCTAGCTCTCCAAAAATTGGTTGTAACCTTCTTTTTCTTCTGGATATATTGAATCAGTAAACCTGATTATTATTTCTTCATAAGAAAATATTATCTATGTGTGTGTCTTAAATAGGATTAAAATTTTTTTTGTGGTTTACATACTATGAAAAGTGATTTCTAGTGGGCTTGGATTCTATTAGATATTGAAAGTTTGAATATAGTATTCTGAGGAACAGTGAATTGGCATGCATTGGTTTTTCAAGCAGGATTTCAGTAGTGACTATATCTTCTATTGGTTGGTCTTTTCATTTTTAAAATTACAATGGAGCTTCCTTGGTTTGGAAACAGTGGAAAGGAAGGCCAGTTTGAATTAGTGAAAAGTTTGAATTGTAGCATGTTTAGAAAGAAATGAAATTATATTACTTTCAGTTATCTTCAATAGTACGAGCTAATAATGGCTAAGAAAGTGTTCCAAGTAGAGATCTTATTGGATTTACTTTAAAGATAGTTAAGACTAACCTATAAATAGAACTGTTTAGTGAATTACTGCTGATAAAAGTTAAAATATCTGAAAGCAGATTACATTTTTAAATTTCTTTCATACTCTCTCCTTATTCCATTACCACCACCACCACCCATTTTATTGACACACTTAATTTACTTAACCAACCTTTTGAAAAATATTTAGATGTAGTTCAAGTTGAGTAAACATCAATAGAGCCCAGATCTACATTATCATGAGTTCTGAATTGCGAGGGTCCAAATTCCAAATTAATTAGGATTTAGTAGACTTTAAATGTGACTTACTGGCAAACACAGACTTATGTGAAGGGAAATCTCTGAATAAAACTTCATAAAAGAGATGCTGAAATCTGTCGAATTTGAAGAATTCTCAAGAATCACTTTTAGATCCATCTTGCATTAAAGGGAACTGATAAGATAATTTTTTCTGTATTTTAATTATTTTTCTTGTATTAATGCCTTCAAACATATTAATGATATGCAAGTCTAAAAATGTTTCCCTTTTCAGCATTTTCTCTTTCATTTCATTCTCCTTGAGCAATGAAACTAAGTCTATTTCTAAAAAAAATTCTGATCAGAAACTAGTATTATTTTTGTTCTAACACTGTTCTGTACTTCACAAAATAACAACTCCCAAGTATTTTGAAATCAATAATAATATTTAAGTTATGAATCATTCTGATTCTCCGCTATATCTCTGGAATGTACAAAATTGCACCCACATAAAAGCAAGTACCTTTTTTTGTATTACCTTTCCAGGTTCTCTTATTGGCATTGAGCTTATGCTGATCAGTATTTTTCAGAGAATCATTCCCCCATAGCAGCTAGCTTCAGCAAGTTTTTTTATGCCACATTAAGAGTAGCTTTGAACACATCAGAGTAGGAGTGGCATAATAAATAGCCAGGCTCCGAGTCAGAAGGAACCAGGCCTAAGTCCTATCCTGCTTCTGGCAAATGCTAGTTGTGTGACTGTGGACAAGTCATTGAACGTTTCAGTATCCCAGGCAACTTCCCTCCATCTTCCTTCCTTCCTTCCTTCCTTCCTTCCTTCCTTCCTTCCTTCCTTCCTTCCTTCCTTGCTTCCTTCCCTCTGGCAGTTGGGGTTAAGGGACTTGCCCAGGGTCACATACAGCTAGTATCTGAGACTGGATTCAAACTAAGGTCCAGGGCCAGTGCCCTTTGTACTGCACTACCTACCTGCCCCCAGACAATTTGCAGACTATTAAGTTGTAGAGCAGCTTGCCTTCCAGGTGTTCCCTGTCTTAATATATAGATCTGGTTAAAATAAAACGAAGAAAATCACTGAGCAGGCTTCTACTCTTAGAATCATAGGACCTTAGAATTGGATGACGTCAGAGGTCATCTAGTCTCCAGCTCCTCAAGCATGAAACTTGGCCATCATATCCCCTTTAAGTGGTAGGTATCTAATGACCTTCAGGAACATCACTACTCCCTTAGGCAGCCCATTTCATTTTTAGACAGCTCAAATTGTTAGGAAATTTTTCCATAAATTAATGTCTCCCCACAGGTGAAATCTGCTTCTCTTGGAAAGGTACCTCTAGGCATGACTTTTGTGCAGAGCCTTCCCTTGAACATGGCAATAGGGTCTACAAATGGTGACTCATCATTGTGCCACCCTCCTCAGCATCAATCCTTGAAGGATATCCCTATTTAAGTTGAGGCACACTTTCTCTCTGAACCATAGTCTGGAGTAGGGCTGGGGAACTTGAAGCCTCAAGGCCACATATGGCCCTCTAGGTCCTTGGGTGCAGCTCTTTGACTGAATCCAAACTTCACAGAACGACTCTCCTTAATAAAAGGATTTGTTCTGTATAAATTGGACTCAATCAAAAGGCTGTACCCAAGGACCCAGAAGGCCATATGTGTCCTCAAGGCCGCAAGGTCCCTACCTCATGCTATAGAGAATCAAGTTCATTATACCTTAAACCTAAACTTTCTTACAGAACTAAGATTTTGTGCTGTATCTTCTTGCTTCCGATGTCTTTTAATGATGTATTGCTGTTTTCTTATCCTTGCTACCATAACAAAAATGACACATTATTTCATTTGATACAATAACCTTATAATATAGGTGCTTTATTATTTCCATTTTACAGGTGAGCAAACTGAGGCTTAGAAAGGTTATGACTGGCCTAGGGTCCAACAGCTGTTAAATGCCTAAGAGGGGATTTGGACCCAAGTCTGTTTAACTTCAAGTCCTGTTCCATACTACTGCTTTCTCTTGGCTTAAGAAGCTTATTTTGTGTGAAATCTAAGAAGAAATGATGGTTAAGAAGGTCATATACATACAGTATTAATTTTTCTAGACTAATGTATAGATTTTAAAAATTATTTTTTTAAAGGTTAATACAAACCTTGCCTGTGGTGGTGGCATAGTTTTACAATGAAATTTCAGTATGTAACTTATTGGTTACCAGAGCAGGATGAACATGAAAGCCAACAGACTTTCTGAATTCTTGAATAGGTCTGGAGCTATCATTCATTCATTTATTCATAAATCAAACATTTATTAAATGCCACTGCCAGTTCTGGAGAAGTTATGAGAAATACTTTGGAGATGGTACTTTCCCTCATGGAGTTTGTCATCTGGCAGATCTCTCATCTGTGGCACCAGCCCTGTCTTCATAGGTAACTCCACTTTGAAGAACAAGAAACTAACACATAAAGACTAGAGAGCTCGCCTTGGAGTCAGGAGGATCTGATCCGAATACATAATTGGCAGGCAGAATGACCTTGTGTAACTCCTCTGGGGTCCAGGAAACTCTTGAAGACTTTAAGTGTTAGAACAAGTGCCAGTATGAATTGGTAGAAGGAATTTTCTTTACTGATGAAATCACAAGTCTTGACCAAATTTTTTCTTTAAAAATTTAAAATAGTGCATAGGAAAGTTATTTTTACTCCTAGGAAAACTAGAATCATAGAATCTTTGAGCTGGAAGTAGTACTGTACTTTTATATAATTATTTAAGGTTTACAAAACATTTTTCTCACCACAGGCAGTACAAGAATCATTGTCCACATGTTATAGATGAGGAGACTGAAACTCAGATTAGTTAAGTGACTTATCCAGTATTACAGAATATTAGAGCTATCATTTGGTTCTAGGTCTCCCAAATCCAGTGCTACCAAAGTTATCTACAAATTCAACAAAAATGTATTGTGTCTAATATATGCAGAACACTTTGCTGGAGATAACAAGTTTAAGCTCCCAGGAGACTAAGGGATGTAAGACACCAATGCCAATGTACATAGTTAAGTGCTTTGAAGAATACTGAAGAAAGTTCTTTTGGAAGTTTGAAGGTAAGGTTGGTACCAGTTGACAAATGCAGCATGGATGAGTTTGGGCTGTAATGGATGAGTTGTGTGTGTTTGTCCTTCGTTGCCAAAGAAGATCATACCATCAGAGAAATAATGACATGACTTGCACTTGACTTTGTTTTGAATGAGGGAGGACTGTGCAGGTCACCAACCTCACTTCTCCTCCAGAGCCATCTGAATCCAGTGACCTGAAATTCATCAGGATGACTGGAGTTGACCCAGGATGAGGCAGTTGGGGTTAAGTGACTTGCCCAAGGTCACACAGCTAGTGAGTGTCAAGTGTCTGAGGTGAGATTTGAACTCAGGTCCTCCTGACTCCTGCACTGGTGCTCCATCCACTGCACCACTTAGCTGCCCCAATGGATGAGTAGGAAAGGGGAAAAGGAGAACATTCTCCCTGGATTGTATAACTAGTGCAACCTTACCATGATCAAGTTGCTGGTGTTTTGATGTCCATGCCAAACCTTTGATGTTTATGTCAAGAAGAGCCAGTCTTTCTATAACATGTCCCAGGTGTTTCTTTTAGAGAGATCACTTTGGGCTGGATAAATCTTGAATGCGACCCAGTATTGTATATATGTGAATGTACTTCACATCATTTAAAATAAAAATAAATTTCTTATATGTATATATTGCCAGTGAAAATTTTTATCTTGTTTTCAGTACATGAACATTATGGGCCAGGTTCAATATGTTCACAGATGAATACTATATAACTAGTATAGAGTAAATCACTCTGTCTTTAGGCTGTCCTGCATGCCTGACTATAAGCTTCAGGTAATTTTCTGCTATTTGCAAAGGTATAATTTAAAATCATCCAATAATATTAATTGGATATCTATCTAATGTATGCAGAACAGTGTCAGTATTTATGAAGGAAATAGAAAACTCAATCCCTATCCCTAAATAGCATAGAAATTTACAGTTGGAAAAGGACCTCAGTAGATATTGTGCTCAGTCCTCTGCCATTAGGCAGATACAAACAATAGCAAACAGTTTTTATGAATGTCTAGAAGGGCTGTGAGAGATCTGTTAGTGTTATCTTTTTTTGAAGCTCTCCAGGAATGGAGACTCTCTTGATCGTCCATTCCAGTATTATATTACATGGATAAGAAGTTCTTAGACCTACCAGAAATATCACCTCCTATGTTTCTAATCCATTTGCTCTTGTTTGATCCCTTCTTTTAAAACCCTTTATAGACCTTTTAGCTTTCTTTCTTGCGAATCTGTTTTCTAGCCTTTTAATCATCACTCACTATTTTCTGAATACTTTGTCCAATTTCTCTATCTACATTTGAAATGGTGGTAGCCCAAACCACAGCAGTTCCTAGATAACAGTCTTTGCAGCACAACTTACATGGGAAGACTTACTTCCCAAAACTTACATGTCACACTCTTCTTAGTAGCTCTCAAAAATATTAGTACCATTTTTAGAGCAGCAGCAATAGCCCTTCATTGCTGGCTCATATTCAGTTTGTGATGATTGTGACCCTGAGCCTTTTTCCCTATTTATAACTCTCTCATATTGTAGTTGTCTTATGGACTTATTTTCCATAAGTGAGCCATTTTGTACTTGACCTTGTTGGTCATTTTGAATTTTAATTTTACTTTTCTAAGTATTAAGGATATTATTAATGTAGTACAATCAGTAAATCTGATTAGTGTTATCCTGAAAGCATCATCTCAGTCATCAGTGCAACTATTGTATAGAACATGCCCAAAAACTGTTTCCCTATATTTTCCAGAGGTTGTTCATGATAGCAGTAATAATCATTTCTATGATTTATTTGCTTTAATGTTTACAAAGCTCTTTCTTTACAACAACCTTGTGAGGTAGGTAGTATAAGGATTTTTATTCACCTTTTACAGAGGAGGAAACTAAATTCAAGAGAGGGTAAGTGACTTGACTAGCATTACCCAACTAGGAAGTAACAGAACCAGGACTGTACTCCAGGTTTTCTGAATCCAAGATTAGTGCCCTTTTTCCCATACCAGGAAGCTTTTCATGATTCTGAACCATAATATAATGGGGTAGACAAGATAGAAAGGTATAATATTTAAGAAGAATAATGTTTCACTTATCTGGAGGTTATATTCCCCGTATTCCCAGTCTTCTGGAAAAGTGCTGAATAAGAAAAGTTAAAAAAGTGTGAGCTTTAAGTGGGGTGAAAATAGCTGAGTAACTGAAGATTATACTTGATTTGGCTGTTTTGCTTATCAGAAGGAGAGGAAATCTTACTAGTCGGAGATGACTGTAAAATTCAAGCCTCGTTGGTGTAAAACCTGAGAACCATAGGGAAGCAACACTGAAAAAAAGTCATGACAGCTAAGAGAAGGAAAAAGAAAAGTGAAAAGAAAATACAAGAATGACAAATTGTAGAAGTAGCGGTGGAGATTACAATAAATAACAACTGACATTATGTAGTGCTTTAAGGTCTACAAAATGCTTTGCAGATATTTGTTTATTTCGTTTTTCTCTATAATCCTATGAAATAGAACCTAAGAGTTTTATTCACATTTGACAAATGAGCAAACTGAGACCCAAGAGAGTTTAAGTCACTTGCCCATAGTTACGTATCCAGTAAGGAAAAGACTTGGATCTCAAAATATCTTATTTGACTCCAAATCCAGCAATCTTATTTTCCTTCACCACACCGTTCCTTGCTTCTGTTATTGTCTGCTGCTCACTTCCATCATTACTATTCTGATCTAGAGTGTTGAAAGCGACTTTGGAACTCATCTATTTCATACTTCTAGATTAGAAATAGTGATGATGGTGTTGAATAGATAATGACGGTGGTGACGAAAGTTAATGTGGAAAACCTTTGGCCACAGTAAGATAACGTAAAAATTATATCATCTCTCCAGCATAGGGGCAAATAGCTCCATAAACTTAGGGACTTCAGAGGGCATCACTGTAGTTTGATAGTGCTGCACTGAGTGCTACCAACTAGTATGTGGTCCATATTTACCATAGGTCAATAGCAAGCTATGCTGTGATATAGTAGCTTACTGTAGTTTATATAATAGTGTATAAAGAAGGAATGTAGCAAAACTGGTACTATAGAAGTCATATGGATTCTAAAAGGTGGAGGTTAGAAGCAAGAAGAAAGTTTTGTTAATATTGAAAGATCTGTATATGATTTGAAAAGGTGAGCAGAGGAAAAATGTGATGCATTAGTAAAGAGTTCATTTATATTTTTTAAAAAACCTCAGAAAGAAAGGTTGGTAAAATTTTTGCAGATTTTAAGTCAAGTAAAATTGATGAATAGTTCTATGTATATGGGAAAATTAGCTGTAGATAAATGGTACTGAATAAAAAATCAGAGTTTCCTAGTTTCTGCCCAATGCTAGCTGCAAAGGCAAAAGATGTTTATAGCAAATGCCCATGGGAGTCTTTTGAATCTTTTGATTGATGGCGTTTGTATTTCCAACAAAACCACAAGTTAGAACTGGAAGAAATCTTAAAGTTTATTTCACAGAATAGGAAAATGAGAGCAGAGCAGGTAAGTCAATTGCTGAAGGCAGGGCAGTAGAAACCTAGGCAGAATGGGTGGAAGAAAAAATCAGTATAGAATAAGGCTACACAGAGGTTTGTCACTTTTAAAGATGATATTTCTGAGCATAATCTATCCTTTGAATAGTTTTACAGTACAGATGTAATGGATCTATGGATGATACTTGCTAAACTCTACCCTAGCAAGTACTGCTGAATCAAGTGTTGCCACAGTTAAATAGGATAAAGACAGCTTGACTATTCTTGCCAGCACAAATGTTTCCACAAAACAAAACACTTTGGGATATGAACATTTAATAGTTCTAGAGTGTTACTTACACAATGTGAGCTAATATATAGACGGAAACTTTTTTTTCTGAAATAGCTCTATCTTCTCTTCAGAGAAGAATCTATTCCCAACCATAGATATGTTGGAGGACAGTAAAGCTATTTCATTTCTGGACAATTGTAGAGTTCATCCTGAGGAAGTTAGTGGTTGGTAACATTTTTACCATCATCCCGATTTCCATTGTTACCTTGTTGATTTGATTTATGACTGATTATCAGAATAAGAATGGTTATTAGGAAAGAGATTTCATGAGGAAATTGATGTATCATAAAGTACCAAGTACAGTTTTTAGCATTATAACGTTATAAATACAACTTGTAAATGTATTTGTGCCTGGAATTATATTCAAACACTGAGGAGGGCTTGGAAAAATTGTGGCCTACTGTTTGCAGATGTATCATTCTGTAATTTGTAGGCTTATGAATAAACTTTTCTTAAAATACCAAGACACTGATTATTGAAATACTCCAGGATTTTCCTTCATATCCCATCCTCAGCCTGGATGAAAATGCCAAGAAGAATGAATTGAATTGAAGCTGATAAAGGGGTGCATTGTGTTAATGATATAGAAATAATATTCTGAACAATTAAAGTTTTGAATGTTGCTGATAAGTTAAAAGAAACTATAAATAGGAATAAAGAATAAATAGAAAATCATCTCACCGCAAAAGAAGGGTGAGAAAACTATTTGGGAAAAATCTGATTCAGACTAATTTATAGAAAAACAGTCATATTTTGCTGCTCTAGAGGTCATACAGAAGCATATTCTCTTCACCTTTTTCAGAGGGGGCAAAACCCCCAAAAGGAAACCGGGATCAAGAATTTTTTTTTTTTTTTGAGAAAGTAAGGTCTTGGGACAATTCTTAGGATCCAAAACCATTCTATGCCTCTGTACCATCTACAGTTTGGTATGGTTGTTGATAATCATAATGATGACCTATAGTCACGTTAAACATGTTATGTCCATTATATCCTTTACTGAGGAAAGAAATTGCTTAATACATATTAGAAAAATTTTCATTAAAACAACCAGCTGTTTAAAAAAACACAACACCAAACTAAGTGCCTAAGGGATTAAGCTTCATATATCAAGAAAATGAATGTATATGGAATATGTATATGTATATTTTGTTCCTGATTATGCTCAAAAAATGGGTTGATAATGTGTATAGAAATACACATAGGAGCAGGGAGCCTAATTCTCTTGCTCTGACTTGAAGATGAAGGAAACTCATATACACATATATATATACACATATACGTACATATATGCATATATGCATATGCATATATGTGATACAGTATAGAGATATTAAGTAGATTTACTTGAAAGCATATAGAATGTAGCTTAGGAGATAATAAAGTCACTTGAATGTGTTGGTAGAATGGTCAAGAATTTTCATTTAAATCGAGGAATTTTTTTAAAGGAGACTGGCAGGATTAGAATGATAGTTGAAGGTGATTGTTGCTGCAGTATTAGAACATTTGGGATAATGAGCTAACAAAGCATGAAGTAATAGTTCAGGAGTTTAGAGCCTAGATATTGTCTCCATCAGGATAACCTGGTGGTGTAGGAAAGTCATCATACCAATTAATTTGTAAAGACTTTTTAAAAATTGTGTCTTTAAAAAGAAAGAGAAAATTTTACATCAATGTGTGTGTGCATGCACGCACGCTCTATATTCCTCTAAACACAAGATACAACTTTACAAGCCTATAACTACCAGCTGGAATGATTAACATGGGACTTTATTAGATAACTCATTTTCCCCCCTTTAACAATATGGAAAATGTATAGAAAAGAAAGACACAATTGAAAGTGATATCTGGAGTTCTACATCCAAACAAGACCACCACCTAACTCACTTTCTTTCTGAATATTTTAGGGAAAGAACCCACAAAATATCCTCAGTTCCAGTGTTTCAAAACCTTTCTGCTAGGAAACTTTTGGTTCATGTTGTCAAAGTGCAGTGGAGATGAACTGTTAAGCACAGGAAAGAAACCAACACCATAAGAGGAGTATTTAGTTATTAAGCGAATGCTTTGGGACATAAGATTTTGCAATGTCTACTTTTTAATTTATAATTGTACTGTTCATGAGAGCTAGAGTAGCTGCCATGATTCCTAGACCTAGCATTTTCTCTCTTAATATTTATAACATTGTGTCTGCCCAGTGCTTCTCTAAAGCCTATTTGGAATAACTATAGCAGGTATGACTGACCTTTTCTTTTAAAACACAGAAATACTGACGTAATAGCTAAAAACACGAGCTTTCAGACCAGTACAGCAAAAATAAACAGGACACTGGAGAAATTGGTGGATTGATGACTTGATTTCACTTCCTGTTAATAATATAACTAGCATCCTGTGGTTGTTTCATTGACCTCAGTTCCTTTCCCTCTCCTCTGACCTTGTTTAATATGACAGATATAGATAGATAGATAGATAGATAGATAGATAGATAGATAGATAGATAGATAGATAGATAGACAGACAGACAGAGAGATAGAGAGATAGATAGTATAACTGGATGAGACTGATTTATTTCCTACAGTTTACTATAATAGCTTAGTAAGGAATTAGAACACTTATTCATAAGCTGACATAGATAGGTTACAGGGAGCCAGACTAGCTAATTGAGATATTGTGATAAGACTGTTACAGGCACAGTTTCTCTAGTCTTTCTAAATAATAGGAAATAAGAAGAATTTTTAAAAACAAATATTATTTCATCCTCACAAACACTGGGAGGGAGAAGCTATTATTATCTCTACAGTTGAGGAAAGTGAGGCAAACAGAGGTTAAATGATCATTGCATAGTGCCTGAAGCTGGATTTGAATTGAGATCTTCCTGACTCCAGGGCCAGTGCAGTATCTACTGCGTTGGGGTCTTACTAGGTACCTGCCTTTTCCCTGTGAAACATCCAGTACTATTTCATCTTCTAAAGCATGTAGCCTCATACTGATCACTACCTATCCCCTCCTTTGTGCTTGTGTAGCTGAATATGACCTTGTCTTTGTAGGTACCTATAGATGTGGATATATCTTCATTGATATAGATAAATCCACACTTCTCAGTTAAAAACAAAATGTTTTTATTTCCTTACAGAATGCTAATGTCTTTTAACAAGTTGGATTAAAACTTATTTAAACTAGGCTTAATTTTTTTGTTGTCAAAAAAACTAACTCCATCTAATTTACATTTTTTGGTAGAAAAACTTAAGAAAAACACTACAGATTATATACATTTATGATGTGTGTATGTGTATATATGAATAAAGGTATTACAAAAATAGGAATGACAACTCTAATCTAGGGCTTTTTAACCTGCTACATGTAAACTGTATATTTATATAATTGGTTTTCTTTGTAATATTATATATTTTATGCAATTAAAAACATAATTCTGAGAAGGGGTCCATAGGCTTCACTGCCAATGGGAAACATTCAAAACATGGCACAAAAATGGTTGAATCCCTGTTCATTTTAGCATGTGTGGCAAAACTTATAAAATCTTTATAATAAATGGGTCCAAAAAACCATGAATTTTATTTAGGGACTGATAATATTGGGCTTCCAGAGGTTTGTAGCTTAGAAAGATTGAGGACAGTATAAGCCAATGAGAATATCATGTAATTAGGGAGGCAATGTGGTATAATGGAAAAGGGCTGGATCTGGAGTCAGAAAACCTGGGTTCAGGTCTTGATTCTTCCCTTTACTCTCTGTAACTTTGGGCAGGTCATTAAACTCTCTAAGACTCAGTTTTCTCTTCTCTAAAATGAATTAGATGATCCTAAGGTCTTTTCTAGCTCTAAATCTATGATACTGTGTCTAAAAGAGCACCAAATTTCAATAGTAAACTTTGTTGAACTACTGATAGTTCATCTCCCAGTGACTTCATAAGTGAATGGTTTAAGTAGGTTTAGTAAATAAAATAAATTATCCAATTTAAAAAATTTAGCTACAAGAATTATTTTTTGAAAACTTTTTCTGTTAACATTTTAGAATTTTAGTATTTCCTAAAAATAAGAGGCAATTTTTGAATTGTGTTTTAAGATTTGATCAAAAAAAAGATAATTTTCTTAGTAGAAAAGTTGATTAGATACAGACATGATAGGTGAACAGTGGAGTACTTCACCCTCAAGAACTTTAAAGCCTAGTGCAGGAGAAATAGAACATGCTTTCAAATAATTAAAATAGAAGTTGGAATGTAAAAATAATAGAACATGCTTTCAAATAATTAAAATAAAAGTTAGAATGTAAAAATACTCTTTTATAAGTGTATGAGAGGTTAAACAGAGAAATGTGAGACTTTAGGCAGGGAAGGTTCAAGTCTAATTGGGGCAGAATTTCATCAAGTTGGAGATGTGGAGGCTGTCTGTTTCAGCTATGGGGTATGATATGTACAAATATATTAAAATACAAGGGAGGACAATATGATGAATACTCTAATCTGCTACAACAGATCAGAACCTTCTCTGCAATCTTTAGTCTTAGAATTGCCTAAGATTCCAGAAGTTAAGTGACTTATCTAGGGTCACATAGTGAGTATATATCAGAGGCAGTATTTAACCTCAGATCTTACTGGCTTCGAGGCCAGCTCTTTATTTTCTATGGCTCACTGTCTCTCATGATTCTGTGTGAAGGGAAGTAACGTGATAAGTCTCTGGAAAGTCTGGAGCCAGACTGCAGAAGGTTTAAATGTCCAGCTAAAGAGTTCGTATTTTATCCTATAAGAAACAGAGAACAAATGACGTGTTTTGAAAAGGAAAATGACATGGTTAGATCTCTGGATTAGGACAACTTCTTTGGCAAGGAAGTGAAAGAAGAATTAGAAAAGGAGAGACTGGAGGCAGAGAGACTGTTAAATCATCTAGGCAGAATGTAATGGCCCAAACTAGTGTGCATAGAAAGGAGAGTATGCTTGCAACAGATATTATGGAGGAAGAATTGATAATCTAAGGAACCGATTGGATGTGGGAAGTGAGAAAGAGGAAAGGGTAAAAGATGGGAGCTAGAAGATGGAGTAATTAGTTTCATTCACAGAAGGGGAAGTTGGGAGGAATAGTTTGGGGTAGAATATTAGTTTGATCATGCTGAATTTGTCATGCTTGGTGTTATCTATAGGTGGAGTTGTCTGTGGAGCTCAGGGGAGACCACAGTGCTATAGTTAGATATTTGAAAGTCACCTTTGATAATGAGGTCATGGAGAGTGATGCCAGGGAGAAAGAGTAGATTGAGAAAAGAGGAGAGGGTAGAAGAATGTAGGGGGAGATCCAGTTTATTGAAGAGAAAGAGGAGGAAGAGTTGGTTAAGAGGGTACAACCAGAGAGGCAGGAAAAAAGCCACTAATTGCCAGCATCATGGAAGCTGTGAGAGAAAAAGAGTATTAAGTAGGAGATCAACAGTCTCAGATAGTGCAGCAAGAACAAGAATGAATATTAAAAAGAAGTCATTGAATATGACAGTTGAGGATTCATTAGTGTCCTTGGAACAAGTGGTAGGGTGGTGGAGAAAACAAAAACCTAAATTTTGACAGGCAGGTGCATAGTAAGGGAGTGGAAGCAGCAAGAATAGACTATTTTCTCCAGAAATTTGGCAGTGAAAAAGAAGAGAGAGAATGATATTTTAGAGTAGACAGGTCAAGGGGGTCTTTTCTTTGTTTTTAGGATAATAGTGTCATAAGCATATTTTTAGGCAAATGTTAAGAAGCCAATAGGAGTAGTCACTGAAGATGAAAGGAGAAGAGAGAGGTTACTAGAATGAGGTCCTGGGGAAGGAGGGGGGGCAGGGAAAGGAATGGCATAGAGCATGGGTGGAAGGTCTGAGAAATGAGGAAGACAAGATTACCCAACTGAAATAGTGAGGCATCCTGAGAGAGAAACAAGAAACAGTCAGGGTCTAACCCTAGATACTTTCTTAACCACCATTTCACCTTACCTAAGGTCACTCACAATAGTAATGCCTCCCAGACCACTGACCCTGCTTTCAGCCCTGGCCCTGCAGCTGTCATTCACAGAAGGATGGTTCTGTTTGTAGAAAGGGCCAAGCATCTTCAACATCACCACAAGTTGTTGACTAGCTACCACCAAAGGACAGGTAAGCCCTATGGTCTCAGGAATATACACACCTGGCCCTACTTCCAGCCCATCTCCTGAAACCATCATCCAGGAAAGTAACTAGGAAAGAAAGCCATCCATGGAAACTGCCCCAGTGGGGCAGGCAAGCCAGCCTACCTGAAGCAGCAAAGCATCCTAAGGGAAAGTCAGGAAGCAACACATGCCAGGAAAGTCAAACCACTGCTTCTGTTCTAACCACTACCTCCAGTTACTGACCAGCCTCTATCAACAAGCAGGTGCTTCAGGCCTCCTTAGCAGCCACAACTAATAAAAACCTGGAAAAGAACATTTTTGAGGCCAGAGTCCTTGACACTGTCAAATGGTTCTGTAACAGAAATGAATAAGGTTTTATCAGTGCAAATACTACTAAAGAACATGCAATACCATCTGTTTTGCTGCTGTTCCCTTAGGACCACAGGACCTTTCTATACAACTTGGAGCTGAATTCTCAGAAGTGTATGAGGTATTCAGGGAGACTAGCACCACTTTTCCGGGCTATTCATCCACCTTTGCTCTCTGCTTGTAATCCAACTCTTACCTGTATCTCTAAGAACTGTAGCATGTGCAGCAACACACCCCAGTAAAACTGTCTTGGTAGATGGACTAAATCAGGTTGAGGGTAACTGACAGGCCTCATACCCTGGTGAGTTAGGAGGATGTCTGCCCCAAGCATGTAAAGACTTCTGGTGGAATGGGTAGATGACAACAATTTGTTCCAAAGGCCATGAAGGGAGCTGAAGTAAGTACTGTGGAGTTCTTAGAGCTTGGTCAAACAACAAAGCTTCTAAGGTCATCTATTGCACCCCAGATCATTGCTAATTGTCCTGACTTTTGTCTTGTCATTGGACTTTGATGACTCTGGAAGAGAAAATGAGACTGGGGACTTGGTGCAACTCCGCCTCACTTCAATCCAGTTATGAGTAAGTCAGCATCACCCCACGATGTCATTGTCCTTTTAAAAAATGAAGGTTGAATGTCAAAACAGCTGAGTCCCATATGTTGCCTCCTTTATTAGAATGTGAGCACTTTAGGAACAGAGACTGTCTCTGCATTCTAATTTAATGCTCAGTTGTTAGCACTGTGCACATAGTAGGTACTTAATAAATACTTCTTCCCCCCCCCCCCCCCCATTCATTGATTAAATCACCTGTAAAATGAGGGGCCTGGACTAGATGCATTCATTTATCCAACAAACATTTATTAAAATTCTACAAGGTATTTGCTAGATGCTAGAGACAAAGTGAAAAATAGTCCCTTCCTTAAAAGATAAAAACCACCAGATTTTTTAAAAGAGATTTTCTAGCTCTGAGGAAGTAGCTTTTTAAAAAAATTTCTCTGTACTGCTTGTATTTGAGGAAAAGAAAGTTTAGAAAAGAATGACAGGGCTTTCTCTTGAAAATTATGGAAGAAATTTTGGGAAACACTAAATAGCTATTATGTTGTTAGGTACTGCACAAGGTGCTAAGGATACAAAAAAAATCTTCTTGATTCCTGCTCTCAAGGACCTTTACAATTTAATAGAGAGAATTCAACACATGCACAGTGGGGTAACAAGATCTGCAATCACTGATGCACCCAAAAGAGTAGAAGATGGACTCAGAAGTTGTCAACAAGGACCCAGATTCAGCTGTGTTGACATAGTTCCAAGGGAACAAAAAACACTGCCACACAGAGATAACCACATAGACTCCCTAGAGTTGCACTACTGTGCCATAGAAGTCTCATGTGGCTCTCTGATTCTCCCCTCCTCCAAAACAGATAGTTCATCTACCATACTATCATTGACCACTAACACTAGCTTAGCAGTCTAGGGTCTCCGCATTCCTTTCTGCTGCCCATATATACCCTCAGAAGGGAAGAAAGTGCTAGTGAGGACTTTTGGCTAGAGCTGATGCCTTTTTGACCCACAATTCTACTGAGTTGCCTTCCTGATTATGGCATCATAGTATAAAACAAGGTAGAATGGAATTAGGGAAAATGGAAGAGCCATAGAAGATGCTTTAATAACATTTAGAGAAAAAGTGATCATTTTCAGCTAGGGACATCAGGAAGGGCTTCATGGAGAAAGTAGTGCCTGAGCTGTGCCTTGATGAGGATTTCAGCAGGTGGAGAGCATGCAACCAGCATAAATGCATAAAAATGGGAGACTAGGATAATATCAGGGAACAGGAGTATGATATGAAATAGATATGCATGGACTAAACTCCATATAACTGTGCAACATATAATACATGACATGCTATAAAAGATAAAGTGAAATACTGTGGGTGGTAAGATTAGGTTTCCATTTTTCTGAGGGCCTTAAATATGAGGCTAATGTAGTTTTTAAGGGCCTATATTAAGGTGGTGATAGTATGAGTGGAAAGGAGGGATATTGTATAGGCTGTCTTGTGGAAGTAGAATTGACAGGATTTGGTAATAAGGTAGAGTTAATTTAACTATAATTTTATGTCTGTGATAGAAGGGAAAATGATACTGTAAACAAAAATGGCCGTTTTTAGGAGAAGCACATTTTGGCAGAGCATGGTAGTAATGGCAAGGACCCTGGCATACACAGGAAGGCCTTCTGTACAGATTCTTAGATCTGTTTTTTTTTAAAAAAAGCAACTTTTGAGGGGTCAACAATCTACTTTAATCAAACACAGATATCCTTCACTTACTTCACGGTGAAAAGTCAACACTCTGAACTTCAGAGAGAATGCAAACAGAGAAATAAAGATCAACAGACAGGGCTTCCAACTGTCTGACCATACATAATTACCAGAGAGAGAAGCACCAACATCTGGGTTTTCAAAGCCAGAGGGGCTCCTTAGAGGCTTCTCAGAGTCTCATATGGCATACAAACCTTCTTCCAAAAACTAAGCCCCAAAGTAAAACCTCACCTCAGAGTATTTATAGACTTTTCAGAGCCAGAGGGCAGTGCTTGACTCAGTGCCTCAACAGAAATTAACAAAAGGTATTGAGGACTTTTAATGGGAGGGGAAAACCTTTAACTCTTCCCCTCATCCACCGTTAACCTTAAATTACCATTACATTGGCATATATTTTGAACATTTTGATTTTGAATTGTGAGCAAGATACTCATTTTGTGTCTACTAGGTATTTGGAAATATAGAATTGGTGCTCATAAGAGATTGGAACTGGATGTATAGATCTGGGAATCCTGTGCGTAAAGGTGATATTTGAAACCACAGAAGTAGATGAGATTGCCATGAAAATCTGCAGGGGAATTGGGGGCGAGGGGGAGGTAAACTTGGTGGGTAGGAGAAAGATGATGAAATTCCAAGAAGAATTAGTAGGAAAACCAGGAGTGAATAGTGTCATACAAACCAGAGGAGGAAGGATTATTTAAAATGTAGGGATGGTCATTATTATCATAGGCTTCAGGAGGATTGAAGAGAATGGGGGACTAAGAAAAAACTCATTGGCTTTGGCTATTACATAGTTATGGGTATATGGTTATATGCCTTATGGTAAGCCATAGGCATTTCAACTGGCACCATTTTTATGCTTATTAGGCACAATTATTAAAATTCGCTTGGGTTTGGGGGGAGGGATCATACATCTTAAGTCACAGAAAAAAAGAGGGCAATAAAGGAGAGAAATTTTTCCTAGGCAAGAATTGTGAGAAAGGGATTAATGATGTTAAAGAAGATGAATTTCTTTTTGTGAGGAAGAGATTGAGATGGAGTTAACTGACTTGTGAGCAATGAAAATGGAAAAGGGCAGAGTGCAGAGTACATATTGTTTTCTTGAAAGGGAAGAAATGAGCTATAGTTTTCTAGTGTTATCCACAAGGTGACCACAGCAACTCAAGATACTTGAGAGGGAGAAGCACTGTGTAACTGGCCATTTGTATTTATGTGGTATTTATAAATTTAGTATTTGAAACTTAGAGAATTGCCTCCATCAGGTTAGTTATTACTCCATTTATTCAATTTTTTTTTTTAGTTGGGTCTTTTAAATTTCATTCCAGTGAGGTCATAGAAGCATTGATTTAGATCTAATCCTTTTATGTAGATCTAAGAAGGATGTCTCAGTAGGTGTAAGGAGTAGAAAAACCAGGCTTTAGAGCCTAGCCTTGCTTCTTTTGCCTTGTGAGTTTGAGAATTTTATCTCCTTGTGTCTTAGTTTGTCTCCATAAAAAGGTGACATTAAGGTCACAAAGATTAATTCGGCAGTAGTGTGAAATTTGTTTTAAGTTCTTAAAAAGGGTCAAAACTGCATAATGTTATGTAGCTAGAAATTTGTTCATTCCTCCCTCAGGATTGCTTGTGTCACTATTTTGTGCATATTTAAAACTTAGAGGTTCCCACTATGGTTATCTTCTCTTAATTTTTTTTTTGTCCAGATCTTTGCCTTTCAGTAGCACACTTAATTTCCATGTGTAAATAACAAAAATATGACTTATTCTCTTCCCTATTCCCCCTAATCCCCCCATCACTATGTAATAGTAGAAGTTGGCAGTGCTTCTTTGATGGAACTAATGATGTAACCCAATTTATTAATTTTTTTTCCAATATTAATAGTGTTTACTATTTACTCGTTGAATTGATTTCGACAAGTTTCTGGATTAATCGCCTTCAAATTGAAGAACCTTAGTTTAGTTAGTGTAGCACATGAAATCATTCAGAGTGTTAGTGGAATGAGATTGTTCTGCCCTTTCTAGTTTGTTTTGGTTTTGACTCAAAGAAATGCATCTGAAATGTTTTTACTCTGTTCTACTAGGAGTTCTTCCCTATGGCCCCTACTAAAAGATAATAGGATATAAAATTGTGTGTGATCTTAGAGAACTCCAGCCCTCCTGCCATTCAACAAACATTTATTAAGTGCTTACTATGTGCATTGTGCTAGGAACTGGAGAGACAAAGATGAAAAATGACAACAATCCTGCCCTCCTGGAGATTATAGGAGGGATTAATAGAAAGGAGCTGCACCCAAATAAATATGACCCAAGGAAAATAAGGGCAAAAGAGAAACAGGCAGACTATATGAAAAATTTGATGATGAAGAAACAACTTTGAATCAGAATAGTGTGGGATAGGAAGATCAGAGAAGTCTTCATGAAAGAGATGGCATCTGAGCTGAATTTTGAAGGAAGGGAGGATACATTTAATAGATGGATATCTGGGAAAGTTTTTTCAAGCTATGGGGCATAATGTTAGCAAAGTCATGGAGACAGAAGGCAAGATGTGAACTAGTGATGTACTGCTGTACAATCTGTCTAGACATTGCATGTGTAAAAGAGGGAGTCACATGAAATAAAGCTGGAAAAGTAGGGTAGAGTCATATTGTAGAAGGCCTTGATTGTAGAATCAGGAGTTTATAGTTTATTTGGTAGATAATGGAGAGTCACTGAAGGTTTTTGAATAGAGGAAAAATAGGATATGGGTGATTTACTGGAAAGGTTATTTAGGGCAAAATGAAGGATGGTTTGGAGTCGGATTAGACTGAAGGTTGGAAGATCAGTTAGGAGGCCCGTTGCAATAGTCTAGATTAGAAGAGATAAGGGCCTGAATGTAGTAGAGGCAAGACTGGTTGAGAAGATAGTACGAAGGCAGAAACTTGAGGACAACTCATTGGTGAGCTACGTAGAGAGGAGAGGAGGCTAGTTCAGGGGGATTGAGGAACTACATAGTAACTTTGTTAAGAATAAGAAAAGGAAGTGAATTGGATTGACACAGCATTCAGAAGTGAAAACTGTAAGGTCAGTTTAATTTTTGCTTTTTGTTGCCTACTGAAGGCCAAGAAGCAGGAGAGAAAAATTTATTTAGCTGGTACCTAAGAATGGGAGTTGAATTACTTGGACCATGGCTTTTTTAAAAAATGTGATAAAATACATCCAATAAATAAGACTAGTAAGAATTTTTTTTTTTGCCAGCATCTTTTTAAAAAGGCTTTAAAAAAAAATGATGCAAGGAGAAACCACCTATGTACATCCACTAAGCTAGACATCATAGAGAATAGCTACAATTAAGGAAGAAGAACAGTTGGGACATTCAGGAGTTTGCAGGAAACAAAAACCAAGGAAGGATTAAATAATAAAAACCATGGCTTCAAACATCTATACACAAATGCCCTGAATTTAGTTTAGGTAATTAGGAAGAAGAAGTAGAGGTTCTAAAACAAGAAGGCAAATTTGTCTTTTGAGTGTCACTAAGACTTGATAGGATGAAACCCATGACTGGAATATAGCTGTGGATAAGTGTACCTCATTTAAAAGGAACAAGTTAGGTAGGAGGCATGGGCAGAAGGGGTAGGTAGCATTGTATATTAAGAAGGCATAATCACATAAAGAAATCTGTGAAGCTGAGGAAGGAAAGTATGGTAGAGAACATTAGGATAAAGATCAGTGGGGCAAAAATAGAAGTGATTTGTTATCAGAATGTGCTACAGACTACTTGAAAAGAAAGAACACATGGAAAACAGATCACAAGACTGGCTCAAAGGGGCATCATATGATAATAATGGGAGACTTCAGTCATCCCAGTCTGCCAGAAGCAGAGCAGCTAGTAACTTCTTGACTTGCCTTAATGATAATGTCATCCTTCAAAAGGAACCAATCAAGGGAAATACTATACTTGATCTGATTCCTACTAACAGGGAAGAACTGGTTGCTGGGTTGGAAATGATGGGAACCTTAGGGGTAAGCGTCCCTTCCCTTCTAGAATTTGTGATAGAGAAAGAAAGTCATACCAGGAATAGTCTAACATGTACCGTAGGTTTTGAGAAAGTCGATTTAAAGAGGCTTTGGAGGAAGGATAAGTAGGATTCCATGTATTAAAATCTTACCTTATATAAAAGATGGGAAAATTCTTGGGAAATTCCCAAGAATAAAATTCTGAAGACTTAAAGAGAAACAGTTTCAGCGATGTGCATGCACATCAATCAAGTTAGATTTTTAAAAATTTTCTTCAGTTTGGACATGTCTTTAGTCTCTGCTGCTGGCAATGTTGAGACTGGTGGATCCCCTGAGTTCAAGAGTTCTGAGCTGCAGTAGGTCTAAAACCAAATGGGTGTCGGCACTAAATCTAGCACCGGTATATTGGTGAAGACCACAGGGGCTCAGTTTAAGTTTTGCATATTGTTGTCTACTGAAGGCTAAGAAGCAGGAGAGATACTGGGCAGCCTAAGGAGAACCTAGCTGGCCCAGCTGTGAAAATACAGCCCCTTAAAAGTTTCTATACCAATTAGCATTAGGATCAAAACTATGAGTGGCTGTTGTATTACCAGCCTGGGGGTGAGATAAGGAAACCTAATCTTGGGGGGAAAAATATATGGAAGATGGAGGCAAGGTCAGGTAACAGAGGGAGTACATAAAAATATGGATGGCATGGTCCTGTAAACATAGTGCTAGGACTGCTAAAGCGCAGAAGCATATGAGGCTGTGAGGGAAACTAAGGTTAACAAAAAGGGTTTGTTTTTTTTTTTTTAAGCTATGTTGGAGGAAAAAGGAAGATCAAAGAAGGGATAAGACTGCCGCTTGGTGTGGATGGGATGATGACAACAGAGAGAAGGCAGAGCTACCGCATTCTTATTTTGCTTCTGTCTGCCAAGGAGAATGACCTTTGCATTGGAAATGACAGAACAAAAATGATTAAGTGAGTTGAAACTCAAAGATAAGTAAGGAGAGAGTAAGAATGCACTTCATTGTCTCCTACATATTCAGCTTGTTTGGCTCCATTGAACTACATCTTTGGGTACTGAAAGAAATGAGCCACTGTCAGTGATATTTGAAAGGTTGTGTCACAGCTTTCATGAGAAAGGAAGAGAACATAGACTACAAACTATAGGCCAGTGAATGTGACTTAGATTCGGTCATCAAGCATTTATTAAGCACCTACTATGTCTTAGGCACAGTGCTAAGTACTAGGGATGCAAAGAAAGGCAAAACACAGTCTCTGCTTTCAAGGAGCTCACATTCTATTGGCGGGGTGTGGAGAGAGACAACGTGGAAACAACTATGTACAAATGTTATATACAGGATGAATTAGAGCTAATCAACAGAGGGAAGGCACTAACATTAAGAGGGATTGGGAAAGACTTCATATAGAAGGTTGGGATTTTGGCTGGGACTCGAAGGGGGCAAGGGAAACCAAGAGGTAAGAGATGAGGAGGGAGAGCATTCCAGGCTTGGAGAACAGCTGGTGAAAATGCCCAGAGTCAGGAGAAGGGGAGTTTGTGCAAGGAAAAGCAAGGAGGCCAGTGCCACTGGATTGTAGAGTACATGAGAGGGGAGACGAGGGAGAAGAATAAGGTATAAGAAAGCTGGAAAGGAAGAAAAGGGTTAGAATAGAGATTTTTGAGTGGGAGAGTAAAACATAGTTAGACCTGTGTTTTAGGATGATCATTTTGACAACTGAGTAGAGAATGGCTTGTAAGTGGGGAGAGACTTGAGACAGGCAGAGTAACCAGCAAGCTATTGTGTGATAGTCTAGGTAGGAGGTGACAAAGACCTCTACCAGGTTACTAGCAGTATCAGAGGTGAGAAGGGAATTTGTAAAAGAGATGTTACCAAGATAAAACTGTCAGAACTTGGCAATAGATTGCATAAGGGGAATAAGAGAGGAGTAGAGGATGTAAATAAGTAAGATGATTGTAAGCCTGAGTGACTGTGAAGTTGGTGGTACCCTTCATAGTAATAGGGAAATTATGAAGAGGGAAAGGTTTGGGAGGAAAGATAATGAGTTCAGTTTTGGATATTTTAAGTTTAAAATGTTAATGGGACATCCAGTTTGAGGTATCTAAAAGGCAGTTGGAGATGTAAGTCTGGAGGTTGGAGAAAAGTTAGACTGGATGACTAGATTTGAGAATCATTAGTATAGAGATAATAATTGAATCCTTAGGACTTAGTGAGATCACTATGTGAAATAGGGTAAAATGAGAAGAGAAGAGGGCCCAAAGCTTTAGAGTTAGGAGAAGAACCCAGATAGAGAATGTCCCTCTTCTTAGAGAAAAGAGAACATCAAGAAGAGAGTGGTCAGTAGTGTCAGAGGCTGCAGAGAGGTCAGGAGGGATGAAGATTGAGAAAAGGCCATTAGATTAGGCAATTAAGAGGAAAAAACGAAATAAACATTCATTAAGCACCTACTATGTGCCATGCACTGTGAAAAGTACTTTACAAATATTCTCTAATTAGATCCTCATCCTTGGGAGATTGGTCCTATTGTTAACCCTATTTTACATTTGAATAAACTGAGATAGACAATAGTTAGGTGATTTGTCAAGGGTTACACAGCTTGTAATTGCCTGAAGCTGGATTTGAACTCAAGTCTTTCTGACTCTAGGCCTCTTATCTTTAGTAACTTTGGTGAGAGCAATTTCAGTTGAATGATGAGGTTGGAGCACAGACTACAGAGAATTAAGAGAATAAGAGAAAAGGAAGTGGAGGCATAAACAGGAGATGGCCTTCTCAAGGAATATCGCCCCAAAAGGGAGAAGAAATACAGGATAATAGCTAGTGGGGATGGCCGAGCAAGTGAGGTGTTTTTGAAGATGGAAGGAGATAAGGATAAGTTTGGAGGCATTAGAGAAGCAGCCAGTAGACAGAGAACGATTGAAAATAAGTGAGAGAGTTGGTATGACAGTGAGGGCAGTATTCTGGAGAGGATGGGGTGGCATGGAGGGGTCTGCCTTGGTAGGGAAAATGGCCACCTCTTCATGTGGGATGGATGAAAGAGGAGATACAGGACTCAGGCACAGAAGGCAACGGACTAATAGAAGATGAGGAGCAGGAAAAAAGACGTTATCAGTGAGTAACTTCAATTTTTTTTTCAGTGAATGGGAGGCAAGATTCTCAACTGATTCTGGGCAAATTCTAGAATGAATTATTAGAATGATAATAAACATCTAGGAAAGGAAGAAATTATTATAAAAAGCCAGCATGGTTTCATCAGAGAAAAGTCATGATAGATTAACCTTACTTCCTTTTTTAAGAACTGGCCAAATATCTGGAGTCAAAGAGTAGACAGTGATAGTTGAATGTATGTCAGTGTAGCAAGAGATCTCTAGTGAAATACTCCAAAGTTCTGTGCTTTCTGTGTGAGTTTTTGGTTTTTAAGTTTTATAGATGTGTTTTTGTTATTATATTTCAAATAATTCCAGACTAGGCAGCTAGGTGGCATAGTAGATAGGGCACTGGACTTGGAGTGAGAAAGACATGAGTTCAGTTTAGCCCCAGACACTTAATAGCTGGTAAATCATTTAACCTCTGCCTCCATTTCCTAATCTGTAAAATGGAGAAAATAATCCTCCAAGGATCGTGAGAATAAGATGAGCTAATGTTTATAAAATGCTTTGCAAACTTTAAAGCACTATGTAAATCCTATCGTGATTATTACTTATCATTTACTCATACACTCTGTTATTATTATAATCTCCACTCTATTAGATGTACCTATTAGATGTAACAAAAGTAACAAGCAAAATTATCAATATAGTGAACTCATCTGATAGCAGATGAAACATTTGACATCTGTAATAACTTCCTATTTAAATTTATTTTTAAATTAGAAATCTATTTTCTCTTCCTACTGTCACCTCACTGGGGAAAAAAAGAGAAAAGGAAAACAAATTCCTTGTAACAGATATTCATAGTTGAGCAAAACAAAATCACTCATTGGCTGCATAAAAAAATATACATCTCATTCTAACACCTAAATCTATCATCTCTCTGTTAGCAGGTAGATGGTATGTTTCAACATTGGTCATTTGAAATCATGAGTGGTCTTTGTATTAATAGTTCTTATAGTTTTCAAAGTTGTTTGTCTTTATAGTGTTGTTGTTATTGTATAAATTGTTCTCCTGGTTCTGTTTACTTCACCCTGCATCAGTTCATGTAAGTTTTTCCACGTCTTGTTGAAGTAATCTAATTTCTCATTTTTGGTTCATTCAGCTATTCCTTTGGTGGGCATTTCTTTAGTCAACAGTTTTTTACTACCACAAAAAGCACTGCTATAACTATTTCATACATAAAATCTTTTCTTCAAAGAAACTTGCTGCAAAGATTTTCTCCCAGTTGTTTCCCTTTTCATCTCAGCTTTATTAGATTTGTTTGTGTAAAACAATTTTTTTTAATTTTATAAATCAAAATTAACTATTTTATCTTCTGCGATTCTTTCTGTTCCTTGTCTGGTCATTATCTTTTCTTCTATCCATAAATCTGGTAGGTAATTTTACCATGTTTTTCTTATTTGTTTCTGATGTGACCTTATAAAAAAAATTTATATTATGTATCCATTTGGAACTTATCTTGGTATATGTTGTAAAATATTAGTATAAATCTAATTTCTTCCGTACTGGTACCCAGTTTTCCCCACAGTTTTTGTTAGATAGTAAGTTCTTATCCCAATAACTGGGGTGTTTGTGTTTATCAGATACATTTACTTCTGTATGTTGTGTACCTAATCAGTTCTACTGATTGATTTTTATATTTTTTAAATCAGTACCAAATTATTTTGAGAGTTCCTGCTTTTTAATATAGTTTGAGATCTGGCACGTTAGGCCCCATTGTTCCTACTTTTTTTCACTTTTCCCTTGAGATTCTTGACCTTTATTGCTTCTACGTTAATTTCAGTATGATTTTTTTTTTCTAGTTCCCTAAAGTAATCCTTTGGTAGTTTGATCGGTATGGCATTGAATATATCATTCCTGTGCCATTGAACATTTTTATCAGTAATTCTGATAAAGGTATAGATAACATGATCATCAGATTTGTAGATAATATAACCTCCAAAAAGATCTTGACAGTCTAGTACGTCCTGGACTAATCAAAGAAGAAATGCAATGAGTATAAATGCAGTTTTACACTTTTGCTTTAAAAATCAACTTCACAAATATAGCAATTTGTGAAAGATCTGGGGATTTTAGTGAAGTATGTGTTCAACATGAGTCATTAGCATGATGTGGCAGTTACAAAAGCTAATGGTGATATTGGACTCCAGTAAGAGTCATAGTTTTCAGGAACAAGAAAGTGATTGTCTTTGCGCTGTGCCGCGGTTATGCCACTTTTGTAGTATGGTGTTCAGCCCTGGTCGCTGCATCTGAAGGACATTAATGAGCTGAAGAATATCCAAAGTAGAGCAACCAGGTAGTAATGAATTTTGAGTCCGTAACATCAGGATAGTTTGAAGTGACTTGGAGAAGAGAAGATTCAGGAAGGGATAATAGATGTGTTCAGGTATTTGAAAGGCCACCTTGTGGAGACTTGTTCTGTTTGGCCCCAGAAAACAGAATCAAGAACAAAAAATGGAAGTTGCAAAAAGACAAATTTAGGCTCAATTTTAGGGAAAAGAATGTCTAACAAGTTAGAGTTATGAAAAAATGGAATAGTGGACTGTCTGGGGAGCTGATGCTTCCCTGCCCCACACAACCTTATTTATGGTATTCAAGTAGAGGCTAAGATGATCCGTTAGTGGACATGTTAAATAAGGGATTCCTTTAGAATATGAGTTAGACTAGATGACCATGACAATCCATTGCAGTTCTAAAATTCTGTGGTTCTAAGTTAAATATGGTTCCAGGATTATAAGCCTAGGTCACTGGGAGGATAATAGTGGCACAGAGAAGAGTAGTTAGGAAGAAGGTCAGGTTTTTCAAGGTAAAGATAATCTGTATAATTTTGGACATGTTGAATTTGAGATATTGGTGGGCCATTTAATCCCTACCTTCAAGGAGCTCACAATCTAATGGGGGAAGACAACACATAAAATAAAAAGAAGCTGAAAGGTGTGGAGGAGGAGGGAAGCCTGATGAAGTCCAGAAGAATGTGGCCCAAGTAAGAATGTGGGATTGCTGCCTTTGTAGGATCTGGGGAGAATTCTCTGATCTTCATCTTCTACCCTTTCCAGTCAGTAGGAGGGAGGGGCCCCATGTACAAAGGATACTGAGAAGACATAGGTATCAGGGTTGGTTTGACCTTACAGGATGGTGAGTTTTTGGAGACCATGATGAAGGCTAGGAATACAGTAGAATGGGACTAAATTTCAGAGCAAGGTATTAACATGAGAATCTCTTGCTTTTAGTTTAGAAGAATAGGCGGTAGCATGATACAATGGGCAAAGCATTCTGGCTCTCTAGGCAGAGAACTTGGGTTCAAATTAGGCCTCTGTATTTACTACCTCTGTGACCATGGATAAGTTAACTTCCCTTACCATTTGTAAAATGAGAGGTTAAGCTAGATGGCCTCTGAGGTCATTTCCAGCTCTAAATGTAGGATCCTGTGATTCTAGATAGCTTTTGTCTCAGTTTTCAAAGAGAGTTTCTTAAAAGGATTTGGTTCTGAGGTAACTAAGACCTTATTCTTAATTTAGACAAAGCAAATTTTGGTCCTTGAGACCTCTCCCTATATATTTCTATCTGCCTGTGATATAGCTAGCTGTAGTTTGACATTCATCTTTGAAGCAAGATAGGGAACCCAAAGAGGCTGGAGTGGTAACCCACATACCCTTGAATAGCCCTGCAGCTATTCAGTACAACCTTTGATATAGGAAAGCAGCCAACCTTGTTTCCCAGAATATTATCTCTCTGAATGGGGTAATCTGCCTTAAACACTTTCTCAGCTGGCATATTCATAACCTTACTGTTTGTGTACTTAAAGAGACAGGCTCTACTTTACTCCTCTGATCCTCAGGTTTCTCCTTTGTAAAATGAAGTAAAATTTATTGGACTATTAGAGGATCTCTAAAGGTCCGTTCTACTTTTGATTCTATGAACTTTTCAGTTGATTTTAATGTATTAGATGGGTGTTTCCTCATTTACTGAGAATTTCCAAAGCTTCACAGTGACAGTCTCCAAGAGTTTGAGTCATGAAATGCAATCTTAAATATACCTTATAAAAATATTAACATCTTGCTTATTATAATTGATTACTTATAAATCTAAAAGCCTTCCTCCCTTCCTCCCCCGGATAAACTGACACCGCTCTGGGAAATTTTTCTCCCTGATGTCAGAAAATTGGAATTTATCTTATAAACCATTGCAGTTTGATGTATTTCTCTCTAGATCATCCCCTTACCACAAACCTTTTGTATCTTTCCCTTTTAGTCTCAAATGTAATGTGTAGTGTTTGCATGTCTGGAGAATATTTTCTGGCCTCATGCATTAGCAGGATGTGATAGAAATTCTTTGGGATTCCCAACTCCCTTATCAAGTTAGTCCCATAGATATAGCTCCTTTAGACCTGATTCAACTAGATACCCGCAATTTTCCTGCCTGGTAGCCTGGTCAAAACAAAGTTTATTTTAGCGAACTGTCAATTAAAACACAACTGTTAGTATTTATTTTAAAAAAACTTTTATTGATATCTTTTATTTTTACATCATCCTCATTTCCAAATCTATTTCTCCCTCTACCCTATCCAGAGAATCACCCCTTAAAGTTCAGCAAAATTGACCAGTATATCAACCACGCCTAACAATAAACGTTATGTTCCATACCCAAAGTTCCTGAAAAAAAGGGAGAAAAATGCATGTTCTAATCTGGTTTTTTTTTTGGAGACAAGCTTGCTTGTAATTTTACAGGGTTCACTTTTCTTTTTGTTGTTTTTTTTTCCATTATTCTGATTGTGTATGTTGTTCTTATTTCTGCTTGCTTCATTCTGCATCAGTTCATAGAAGTCTTCCCTTATGACACAGTACTATCTCCCTACATTGGTGTCCGCCAGGCCCCAGCTGATGGCCGTCCACTTTGTTTCCATTGTTTTGCTACTGCAAAAAGTGCTGCTGTGAAATGAGGAAAATAAGGTTTGGGACGTTTGAGTGGGGAGTTAGAAGCTCTCCAGGCATAAAGGAGCAATAAAAGGGGGAGGTGGTGCCAAAGGCACTGGAGTTGAGAAGCTGTGATAGAGGAAAAGGAAATGATTAGGAGGAAACTGTAAATTCCAACCAGCTGTAATTCCCTGCTGTGCTATAGGGTCTGCCTCCATGGGGATATTACTCCCTTATATCTTTCTAGGGTTTCAGCAGTCTTTAATGAAATTTTTTTTTCGCAAAAGAATACATCTCAAAACATTCCCTAGCTGAAAAACTATTCTTGTTTTTTCATTGCTTACCAAATTATACTGAAACTTTGTAGCCAAGCATTCAAAGTCTTCACAATGTAATGCTCTGTTCAAGCCATCCCTTCTCCAAACTTTCCTGTTTCTGACAAAAGATTTCAGCATTCTTCCAGTTCATGCCCTTGTCGTTTTCTTTAACTCTTCACTCTCCTTCACTACATAAATCTACTCATTTGCGAAATCTTTCTACTTTTACAACATCTCTCACATCCAATTCCCTCCCTCTGATCTTGTAGCCAGCACCTTAGTTCAGGGCCTTGTCATCCACTTTCTCCTAGATTATTTCAGTGACCTTTTAATTGGTTTCCTTGCCTCAGCTCTCTTCCTACCCTAGGCCTTCCTATATATTGTTCAAAGTGATTTTTCTTAAGCACAGTTTGGACCATCTCACTGTCCTACTCGATAAACTCCAAGGGCTTCCTCTTGTATCTAGGATAAAATAAAAACTTCTCTGTTTAGTTTTTAAAACCCTTCACAACCTGGCCTCAATCTCTCTTTCCAGTCCAGTGTATGTTATTTCTGCTATACTCTCTACTCCAGTCATACTTTCCCTAGCTCTGGTCCTCACACATAATACTCCTTTCCTTTCTCCATGCCCTGCATTCCCTTCCTGTCTGGAAAGCAGTCTCTCCCCATCTCATAGAATCCCTTTCTTCCTTCAAGACTCAGCTCAAACATCACTTTATGTATGAAGCGTTTTGTAACACCCCTAAGCTATTAATGCTTCCCTAACTTCTTTGTGTACATTTGTATCTCTCCTCTTCATATTTAGAGGCTATGTGAAACAGTGACTAAAGAGCTGCCACAGCAGACAGAAAGACCCAGTCAAATCCTGTTGCTGAAAAATACTGGTTGAGTAAGCCTGGGCAAGTCACTTAGCATCTCACTCCTCTAGGCTGCTCTCAGGCTATAAGTTGCCAACGAGTTGTTGACCCACATTACATTGACAGAGGGAGTTTCTTCACTGTGGAGCTCCAGTGAAATCACAGATCCAGCCCCTCCTCCCATCTCCTCTCTTTACATTCATGCTGCATGTTCTTTTATGTGATGATGTTGTTTCCTACTTAGAATTTAAGCTTCTTGACAGTAGGGGTAGTTTCCTTCTTTATATTTTTATCCTCAGGGTCTATCATAGTGCCTGGCACATAACAGGTGTTTCATAAAGCTTGTTGATTGGTTGTTTTTAACCCAGTTTTCCTAACAGCTTAATACTCCCATACTTTAGGCTAACTGAATTATTTCATGTTTCCTAAACATCTTGAACCTTTTCATATCCATATCTTAGTGCTTGCTGTTCTCTTCTTACCTAGAAAAATCTTTGTTCACTCAGAATCCTGTTCATCCTTCAAGATCCATCTAGGATCATAGGACCTTAGACTTAGAGTTAGAAGGAACCTTACAAGCTGTCAGATCCAGTCCTCTTGTTTTAGAGATGAAGATCCAGAGTCCTAGAACTTTGAAGCAGGTTGTACAAGATCACAGACAGATAGTAAATCTGGAGACTGGAGTCACATCTAGATTCTGTAGTCTCTACCCCTTTGCTTTTTTTAAAAAAGTAATTTATTTGTTTTCAGTTTTTAACAATCACTTCCATAAGTCTTAAATTTTCTCCCCCTCCTTTCCCCCCTCCCTCCCTAAGATGGCATGCAATCATATATGGGTTCTACATACACATTATTATTAAACACATTTTCACATCAGTCATGTTGCATAGAAGAATTAAAATGAATGGGAGAAACCATGAGAAAAAACAAAACAAAATAAAACATAACACAAGAAAAATTAGTCTTCTTCATTCTGTGTCCCAATTCCATAGTTCTTTCTCTGGATGTAGATGGCATTTTACCTCGAGTCATTGGGGAATGTTTTAAGGTCCTTACATTGCTGTGAAGGGCTAAATCTATCAGAAACAGTCCTCCACCCCTTTGCTCTTGTTAGTGTAATGCACCAACTCTGATGCCGTTGCTTTCATGAAGCTTGTCCCAGTTCCCACAGGTGCTCTTATGGACATCATCACATTCTCTTTATCATAGTTATTTGTGTACCTGCCAGACTGTAAACTCTTTAAGGGTAAGGATTGTGTCTGTGTCATTATTTCTTCATCTTTGCATTGTTACACATAGTATTTAGTGAATATTTGTTGAATTACACTGAATGGAATTCTAATGGAAGTGAATTTAATAAGCATTTATAAATTCCACTCAGCATGCATCTACTAGTCCTTAGGAGTGTAACTGCTAGTGCAGGATCACATACAAAGTCAAAACCAAAACCAAACCCAGTTGCTGTCTTAAGAGGCTTACATTTTACTGGGAGGAACAACATATAAACCAATCAATATAATAATTTGAGAAGGAAGAAAGCACTAAGTACCAGAGAAGTCAGAAAAGGCTACTTGTTGGGAGTGACATCTGAGTTAAACCTTGAAGCTAACAATTCTGAGAGGGAGTGGTGATGAAGAAGTGTATTATATGGGGGAACATCTTGTGCAAAGGCATGGGGATGGGAGATGGAGTGTGATTTGAGGAACAGCGAGAAGGTCAGTTTGGCAGGACATGAGAGTTACGTGAGGGAAAGAGAATAACATATAATAATGTTGGAAAGGTAAATTAGAGCGAGATTGTGAAGAGCTTGAAATTCTAAGCAGGAGTTTGTATTTGACCTTAGAAGTAATAGAGAGCCATTGGAGTTTATTGAGCAAGGAAGTATGGTGGTCTGACTTGTGCATTTAAGAATATGACTGGCGGCTGTGTAGTAGGTAGAGACTGGAGAAGGCAGAGCCTCAAGGATACCACTTAGGAAGCTAGTACAATTGTCCAATTGAGAGGGGAATGAGGCTTGAAATATGGTAATAGTTGTGTGAGTGGAAAGATAGGGAAGGATTCAAGAGAAAATTTGGGCATAGAATTTGTAAGACTTGGCAGTTGGTTGAATAAATAAAGTGAAGAAGAGAGAGAAGTTTTGAAACCTAGGTGATTGGAAGGGCGATAGCGCCCTCCCCAGAAATGGGGAAGTTTGTCCTCCTGTTAGGTTGTTTGGATGTTTAAGTGGTTAGTGAGCTTGAGGTTGTGGTGAGAATCCAAAGGCTATGTAGATCTGGAAAAGGAAAGGGACCTCTTAGATCATCTAGTCCAAAATTCTTATTTTACAGTTAAGGAAACTGAGGCCCAAGAAGGGAAATGACTTGCCCAGGGTCATATAGCTAGTAAGTGGTGGAGATGGGATTTGATCCAAGGTTCTCTTCCTTGAGTCAGTGTTTTTTTCACTGGAAGCAATGTAAATAGATGAGGTCTTGGAGGAAAGGAAGCTAGAGAGAGAAGAGCAAGTTATCCACAGCTGCATCTTGGGAGGAAATTCCCAGTGATTGAACAAAGGAAAGAGTAGCAAGAGAGTTCCCCGGGGCTAACACTGCTGCAAACAGGACAGAGTCCTGGAAGATTGAGAAATGAGGAAATGGCTGATAGTTGAATTTCACCCCCAGAGAGTTTTTGATGACCTTAGAGTTGCTTTAGTACAGCAGGAATAATGGAACATGCAAAGGGCCCATAAATTGTTGTCGTGAAACAGGGTAGTGTGCTTTTTTGTTAATTCCTTTGTGTTTTTGAGGAATGGTAAGGACTTTTGGTATATAACAAGAACATTGTGTTCTTCAGAGATGTACTTGTCAAAGAGGATCTTGGTATGTCTCTGTTTGAGAGGTGGCCTAATGAAGCAGGTTCCTGTGGCTAGTGGTTGGTTATATCCCAAAGGATTTGCCCTGTCAGTCTACTTAGTGTCCCAAGTATCTGTTCATCTACACAGTTTGCTGCCCTGTATTTAGAGTTACTCTCTTCAAATGCTCTACTTCCACATGTTTTTGTCTACAGAGCAGAAGGGATGAAACTTGAGATTCATGGTGACTAACACCAGTTAGTTAAATATTTATTGAATAGTTACTATATGAGAGACCAGGTTCCTTAGTCAGACTGACTATAATTAGTAGTATTTCTCTACTCATCCCACATCTGAACCCCCTCTGTAGTGGGAGTATTTCAGGGTCTCCTTTTTTTCTCTGTTGCATTTCTGTTCCATCTTCTATTACCTGTTTTCTGATAGTGAAGGGCTGTTGTATGAAGAAACCAGTGTCTGTCATTTCTAGTTATAAATTGCAGATTTTTGAAGGTCTTGACTGACAGGAGAGGGTAGTGAAGGTAGAGGGGAAACATTTTGATTTGGTTCTTAGAGATTCTTAGGATCTTGTAGTCATTTGGACATTGTCTCAATGGTTAAGGAATTTTTTTTAAAAGAAACAAAAGAACAGAACTTCCTTTTCTGATAAGGCAGATAAATAAGGCCCTAGAGTAGAATAGTGTTAGTTACTTAGGGAATGTCACATAGATAGATGACTTTGATGGTAGTCTGAGTGTCTGAAACCAGGGAATAAGATACCAGAAAAATTAAGTTCTTCAGGGCCTGATGTCTTGAATCCTAGAGGACTAAAAGTGCTCACAGAAGTATAGAATGGTGGAGCTGGAAAAGATGTTGTAGATTGTCTCATCTACCTCCTTTATTTTACAGACAGGGAAACTGAGGCGCAGATAGGGGACATGATCTGCCCAAAGTCACACAGCAGTTAGTAGAAGAGGTAAACTGGATTTGCCGACTCTCAAGTCCTGTGGATCTGTTCTGCGATTTGACAGAGATCCCTATAAAGGGACTGGGCAACATTGTAGAAGACAGAAGATGAGGGGCTAAACTTTAAACAGCTCCTCACTGCTAATCAGTCTTGACTCATCTCAGTATTTTCACATACTCCTCACATTAATGTGACCATGTATAGAGACATCAAAGAACCCACAGGAATTATTTAAAACCTTCTGTTCACTTTTTTAAATGCCTATTTCTTCTCCTCAGCAACAATGATCTTAGCACTGAGTCAGTATCTTCTGATTAAGAAAAGTTTTATATGTTCCACGTGGAAGATCAGAATTGCGATTTGTGTGTATACAGGTCTGAGACTACAGATAAGGATAAGTGAGTGAAATATCATAGATGAAACAGGAGTGGAGTTGAAGTCTGAAGACCTGGATTTCACTTAATATTTCTGAGCCTCAATTTCTCATCTCTGGAATGAGGATATTAACATTTTACTACCTATTTCACAGGGTTGTTGTGAGGAAAACACCTTTTAAATTTCAGAGCACTATGTAAATTTGAGCTGTTACTAGGCATATCTAACTGGAATAGAAACAATCAGGGGCAGAGTGAAGCAGTTAGATACCTTTCTACCTTCTCTGAGACCTTTCTTCTCTTGAATTATCATTGTCTCCCTTTCCATATGCTTCTTCCCTTTTACTTTTACCCATAAGTTCTTTTCTTATATGTATTTAATTTCCTTAAACAGACAGTTTTGAGGCAAAGATTTAGCAGGTGACCTGAGCACAACAGTAAAATAATATAGATGTTTGCTCTCTATTGTTGCTTTTATTTTTGCATCCTATTGCCTATCAAATCAAATAAAAACTCTTTACCCTGGCATTCAGTATTCCTCATAGTCTGATATCTGTGTACTCCTGTACTCATATCTCCCCCTGCTTCTTTTCTCACAATCTGAGCTTTGCCTAATTTTGAACTTCTCACTATTCCATTAACATGCTTTACAATCTCCTGCCTTTGTAGCACGCAGTGCTCTAGGAATATCTTATTCACATTTACATCCACTACCTCACTTAGCTTAGTCCTTGCACATAGTGGGTACTCAATGGATATTTGAATCAAACTGAACAAAGCTAACTAGTCCACACAGAGATGAGTATTGTTCTTATTAATATTGAAATCTAAATAATTTAACTAAATATATACATTCATGCATACACTATGTATACTCAGAATGACAGGGAATAGATAAATGACAGTCGTGATAAAAAAACAAGAATAATACACTTTACATCTCTATTTTAAAACCTTTTAAAATATTTTGTTCTAAAACGGTTAGTGCTGGAAGAGTTTCTAGCCTTTTAGAAGGCAATATAAGCTGAGATTTTATATCTCTGAATTATATATCAGAGGCAGGCTATAAAAGACAGGTATACCCAAGATGTAGCTTAAGGAAATCACTGTTTGCAAAAATATGGTATTGTCTGTAACAAAGGGAGGAGACATGAAATGTTCTTTAAAAAAAAGGAGAAAGCAACTAAGAAATACCCTGACTAGAAAAGACAGTTAAAAAGGTTCATATTCCTTTTGTACAGATACAGTATGTGAGTGGTCATCTTTTTGGTTTCTACTTTCTCAGTGGAAGGCAGAAAAGACAAAACAATTTTGAAAGTTTCCTGGAAAAGAAACATTGTGTCTGCCTGTGCTCTCCGAGACAGAAGAGAATATAAAGTTAGAAATTGGGCTTTCTGAGCTCTATTTCTTGAATTAAAAAGCTTATGGTAGTTAAAAGATTATTACTTAGAAATTGATAGCTAGCAGCTTTGAGAAGTTATAGGAAGAGCCTTTTATGTCAAACTGGCTTGAAATTCTGGAACCTGTAAGGAATCTGTGAGAAGTATCTGAAACTGAGATAATTCAGGAAAATTAGAAATACACATTTTAATTATCTTAGGAGACAGCTAAGATTATATTAAGAAGTAATTGGTAATAGTTAGGAAGAATGAGGGAAAAAATCCAAATTATATATAAAAGCAGCATGAACTAGTGGGTGGATACCTGAACTTGAAGCCAAGTCTTCTCTCTGGTACATACTGGCTGTGAGACCCTGCACAATTCTCTTCACTTCCAAGTGCTCTGGTCAACTCCCTACGACTATAAGGTGTGGAGCAGGTGCTGATCTGTACTGGGAGAGGGGATTGTTGATATCTTTGAAATCATAGGTCCAATCCTTAGCCCTTTAAATGTGTCATTTAAAAAGTATTTTTGTTATGTACACATATTTTTTTAGGGAAAATTAAATGGGAAAGTATGCTAATTTTTTAACTCAGTTAAATTCAGCAAACTTTTATTAAGTACCTGCTGTGTGCAGATCACTGTGTCCGTTGCTAATGGAGATAAAAAATGTAGATATGACACAGTTCCTACCTTTATGGAATATAAAATTTTATGACTAAAATCTTCTTCTTTGGAACATAAAACCCTAACCAAAGCATGATGATTCACCTGGTGATAGGATAACTTATTTATAGGTAAAGTACTTGTCAGTATCAAATAAGTATAAACTAGCAATTTAATAATAAAGGTCTGTGAATTTTGTGAGAGTATGAGGAGCTAAATGAGTGATAGATAGATAAGAGAGAGGGTAGAATAATCAATAGAGCAACTACAACCAAAAGATAGTAGTAGTGTAGGAATGTATTATGATTGTAGTATGGTAAGGTCAAGACAGGAAATGGTGTTTGAACAGAGGTATTCTTCCTTATTACCAAAGAAATCTTATCTTTCCCTCCTTGTAAAGCTTTTTAAATAGTAACTGCAGCATACAATATTTGTGTCATATTCTATGTATGTATTTGATTATTAGGTAAATAGATTACACTGAATGAATTGTGTAATCTTACTTAGGGTATAAACTGAGCAGTGACATACTACTCACTCAAGGCTCAAGTCAGGTTTTTATTAGATTATACAATATTTTCCTAGGGTATTTTACAGATTTTTCTTTTCTTCTTTTTCTCAAAATTCCAAGTTGTTGTTGTTTTGGTTACTATTAAAGACAGTATGATTGGCCTGAAATGATTTGACCTGGAATGGAAACATTTTTGTGGTATAAGTATCTGTTTGTGGTCACCACCCGGGTACCACAAAACCATGTAGCATATAATTTTTAACATCCTTTTTCATTATTGATGGAATAATGAAACAGCTGCAGTGCCAGGAAGAATTGTTTTTTCCTTGAGCTTTTGGGTAAGTGAGGAAAAATAATGACTTTTGAACTGGGGTAGGGAGGGAGTGGACAGAGATCCCTCTATCTGCTAGTGGGGGATACCTTTCTGTGGCTAATACTTTGCCTTACTAGATTTTTAGGAGAGCAACAAAGAAACAAAGGAAATGATCATGTTCACTAGACCGAAATTGCCTTGATTCAGGACCAGAGGATAATACTTTAAGCAGAAAACAATATTATCAATTTTTTACTTGTCAAAGCTAGAATTAATTGTGGCATGAAAAGGTGATTGAAATTTCCTGGGTATTTAATGATTCATTTGGCCCAGTTTAGCCTTTCCAGATCATCGTGATTCTCCTTGTTCTTCTGTATTCTGTATTCTGTAGGGATAATTAATAAGACAGAATAGAATCATAGAATGTTAGACTTAGAAGTGACTTTAGAGAGCATCTAACCGCCGAGATCATTTAGCTGAAATTACCTCATTTTACAGAAGAGGAAGCTGATGGATAAAAGAATCTAATTCAGAACTATCTAGACCAGTTGGAAAATAGGCTGAAACCAACAAAATTTAACAAGGATAAATGTAAAGTCATAGAATCATAGATTTAGATCTAGAAAGTACCTTAGAAGTTTTTAATTCCAACCACCTCAATCTATAGATAAGAGAGAGGCTAAGTGATTGGCCCAAGGCTGAATAGATAGGAAGTGTCCAAGGCAGGATTTGAACCTAGGTTCTTTTATTCTGATGCTAGTATTATTTACATCTTATCACCCTGGATCTGTAAGTTCTGAATTTTGGATAAAAAATTCAGTCACACAATTACAATATAGGGAAAACTTTTGAGTTACCTTCTATCTGCTACTCTCAGTGTGTCTTGTGTCCACACTGACTTGGACCACTGGAATGGAAGCTCCTTGATTGAGGTCAGAAACTGTTTTAGCATTTTTCTGTATCCTGGCAGTTGGCACAGTTTTTGGAACATAAGAGGCAAACCACTCCAGTATTTTTACCAAGAAAATCCCATGGGCACTGTGGTCCACAGTGTCACAAAGAGTCAGACATGACTGAATGATTGAATGCCAATGCACTTAGTAAATGCTTATTGATTGATTGATAGTAGTTCATTTGAAAAATTGAGGTTTTAGTTAACCTCAAGCTCAGTATAAGATACCTATATGACTGATGCAAAAATTATGATGCAATATTTGGATACTTTCACAGAAATATAGTGTTCATATGCAAAGAAGTAATAGCCCTAGTATGCTGTGCTCAGGTCACATTTGGAGAATTTTGTTCAGTTCTGAGCATCACATTGTAAGTAGACTATTGGTGAACCAGAGTATACCCTAAGGTGGGTAACCAATGTAGTTTTGAACTGATATGTTTAGTCTAGAGAAGTCTAAGTAGGTGGTCATGACAATGGTTTTCAAATATTTAAAAATCTGTTGTGTTAAAGAGGGATTAGATTTATTCCATGGAGATCTAGAAGGCAGATCTGTCAGCTAGGAAGGGAGGATTTATGTTTTAGCTCAATATAAAAAATAAAAATTAGAGCTTTCAACCCCTGGATCATATGAGCAACGGTATGGAGAACTAGATATCTTCTCAAATTCTCAAGACTTTTCAAATCTTTCCAAAACAGAAATTACGTGACAAATATAAAGCAACTTCAGCTGTCTTCATGGTCTAGGTTGCCCCAGAATCTAAAAGAAGTTATTTAAAAACAATCAAAAAAGCCATGAACTGTTGCGTATCCTGAATCTCCCCAACCTCCCTCACTACTTCCAGCCAGACACATTAGTAGACACAAGGACTCAACACACAGATTTACAACAAACCCACACTCCAGACTCCTTTCCTTCTTTCCATTGCTTTGGACATCTCTTCTTCAGGCTGTGGAAGTTTCTCTAGGCATGGTGGAATAAGTAATAGCTCTCCAAGAGCAGCAGCCTGGTAAGAGTGGGAGTAGAGAGAACATGAAAGACAGCCAGTGTTGAGGCAGACACTTCCTTAGCACCAGTGCTGCAAAGCTTCTGTGCTGCTGGTGCTAGGGTAGATAATCCCATAATTGCAGTACTTGCTGAACCAAAAAACTACAGAAAAGAGAAAGTAAGTTAGGATGCTGTATGTGTAGTGGGGTTGTGCGATACTCTACTGAGTCTGAAAAAAAGAGGTCAGCATCCAACTGGGACCGATTCTATCTACCCAAAAGTCACTTGAAGCAGAGACCTAGGCTGGTGAATTGCCCGGGATGGGAAGAAACTGAGATGCTTGGAGATATAGTCCCCAAGGAAATCACCATTAAAGGGGGGATAGAGCCAGAAAGAAAGCAATAAAACAAAATTGGCAGGTGTGTGGGGGAGAGACTGAAATGACCAAAGATCTCAGGAAGAAGAAAACTCAAAAACCAGTGAAAACAGTTACCGCAGTAGGAAATATGACTTCTAGATTTAATAAATGCTTCAAAAAGAGGAAAGTGATTTTAGCACTTGATGAAAGAGAACTCTGGAATGAGGAAAACATGGGACAAAATGTTATTTGTGATGGTTCAAAAGAGAAATGAGAATTAGGAGAACAGAATTTATGGCCTTCATAACAAAAAATAATGGATAGGATAGGAAAAATTGGTATCTGTGTTGGTAAATCTCACTGAAGAAATAAAGTAAAGAAATAATAGATTAAGGATGGAAGTATACAGAAATGAAGGAAATCTAGAAGATAAGAAAAAAATAACATTAAAAGAAAAGATGCTTGCAAGGTGTAAGCAAAATACACTGATCTTAAAGACAGAATGCATAAAGACTACCAAAGGATCATAGGTCTGTCTCCCAGAAGAACTCAACAGGACAAAAAACCTTAACACTATGATTCAGGAAATAGAAGAACCACCCAGAACTTTTGAACAAAGAAAATGAAATGCCAGTTGAAAGAATTTGTAGATTGCCTCCAGTTTGCAAGTCTGCAAACTCAAGATGCTTGGTGGTTAAATTTAACAATTCAATTCAGAAACAGTAAGTTCTGCAAACAATCAAGAAAAAGACCTTCAAATACAAAAGAAAAGTTTAAGTAATACAAGACTGTTCTTCACCCACTAGAAAATATAAGAGGGAATGGAATAATATCTGTGAGCAGTGTAACTGAGGATGAAGCCCATGGTGACCTGCTCTGCAAATCTGAATTTAACCATAAATGAAAAAAAAATGGACTTCATTAATAAAGAAATTTTTGAAACATTTTTGGAAAGAAAACCAGAACTGAATAGATTATTTGCTTCTCGAATACCCCAAACAACAGAAATGCAAGATGAACGAATAAATATAGCCAAGGACAACAAAAGCAACATAGTGACAGCAGAGAGACCAATAAGAGACTTCTTTCTAAATGTGCACATGGAGACAGAGGGTACAGTAACAGTGAAGAGGTCACCCTGAAGCACTATGGACAGAACCTGGAGAGACTTTGTAGGACTCCTTTATAGTATGGGAAGGGAGTATAGTATGAAAGAGAGCAAGGGGGGAGGGGAGGAGGGGGAAGAAAGAGATGGGTGATGTGCCAGAGCAAATTGGAGATGATTTGACTTGATCAAATCAAATGAAGCGTAAACAACCCCTGTGGTCTCACTAAGAGAAAAGTCTACAGGGGAGTAGATGAGGAGGAGAGGAGAAGGGTTGTAAAGGGGAGTAGAGGAAAGAGGCCTTGCTTTAGTGCTGGGACAGGGTTCCACTGAGAAATGCTTCCATGAGTGAAAAGAGATAATCTGTGAAGGGATATAGGGACCTTGTGCTGGGTGTGTCCTGGAGGATGTGGTGCTTGAAAAATCCATTCATCCTACTTTAGGAGTGGGAGAATTAGAACTCTTAGGGACAACTAGCACCTGGGAAAGCTGTAGGACATGGGTGCATGGAAGTTATTTGTGAACCAAACGGAGGAAGAAAAGGTAACCAGGGGAAGGTATAGATAGATATATGGTGGGTTGCATAACCAGGGACATGGTGTGGGAGGAACCCTACCATAGGATAGTATCCTCTCTAACATTTACAATAATTGGCATTGTTCTGGGAGGAAGGCTAAATAGAAACAAGGAATCTGTAGGACAAATTCTGTAAGTCAGTGCCAGAAACTACTTAGAGGGGAGAGTCTAGAACAGGGGTGGGGAACCTGAGGCCTTGAGGCCACATGTAATGTTCTAGGTCCTTGGGTGCAGCTTTTTGACTGAGTCCAAGTTTTACAGAACAAATCCTTTTATTAAGGAGATTTGTTCTGTGAGGTTTGGACTTCATCTGAAGGCCACACTTGAGGACCTAGAGGGCCACATGTGGCCTTGAGACCACAGGTTCCCTCCCCATACTTACATATATGTTATCGTGAAAATTTTGATTGCATGAGGAATACAGAAAATAAAAAGAGACTAGATAATTATAGTGGTCAAGGAATAAGAGGATGATGGTTTAGAGTAGACAGAAAAAGAGGATGGATAATGAAGAGTGAGAGAAATCCTTTTTGGAAAGGGGCACCAGAAGAAAAAGGAAATTAAAAAAAACAAACTAATGAGCAGAACTAGTTGAAGGGGAGGAGAGAAAGAGGGAATCTCCTTCACTAAATGAGAGGAATAAAAGGGGGGAAGAATTCTATAACTAGATAAAAACAAATGAGAAAAGGGAATAACTAAAACCCCAAAAGGAAAGAGGTAATGAATGAGAAGAGGGGATTGGGGGGAAGGGAAGAGAGCAATGGAAATAAAGCCATCTTTAAAAAGATTAAGATAAATTAAATGAAAAAACATAGGAGTGTATTTACAGCAGAACAGGGGAAGAATCATTTTTTTAAAACCCAATATTAGAGACAGATGGAGGAAAATATAAAACTAACTCATAACTTTAAATGTGAATGGATTAAACAATCCAATAAAGCAAAAAATGTGACAGATTGGATAAGAAAACAAAACCTTACAATCTGTTGCTTACCAGAAACACATTATAAAATAAAGACACACACAAAATAAAACTGAAGGGATAGAAAAAAACCTACTATTCAGCAAGTGAATCCAAAAAAAAATCATGCTATCTGACAAAGCAAAAGTGAGCATTCAAAAAATAAAAACCGATAAACATGAAAATTACATCGTGCTGAAAGAAAACATAGATAACAAATTAACATCGGTAATGAACTGATACATGCCCAATGCTTTAGCATCTAAATTCATAAAGGAAAAATTGGAGCTTCAAGAGGACATGGACAGTAACACAATAGTGACAGGAGAGATTTATATCCCTTTCTTAATTTTGGCTAAGTCAAACAAAGATACTAGGAGAAATATAGAACTGAGCAAATTTTTGGAGAAAAGACTTAATGGTATCTTCTAAATAAAACATACAACATAAACATACAAAGAATATACATATTTCTCAGCACCATATGGAACTTTTGCAAAACTTGGCCATGTACTAAGGCACAGAAATACTGCAAACAAATGTAAAAAGGCAGAAATAGTTAATGCATAGACCAATGAAGTAAAAATAGTCATTGGTTCAGTGACCGACCACACAAAAAAACCAAACAGGCTCAAATGGAGATTTAACAGTGAAATCACAAATAATGAGCAGGTCAAAGAACAAAATAATTATGTGAAAGAAAATAGTAATAATGAAACACCATACCACAATTTCTGGGATGCCACTAAAGCAGTCCTCAGGGGGAAATCATGTACCTACAAACATAAAATAACAAAATAGAGAATGAGAAGTTAATAACCTGAACATACATTTTAAATATTAGAAAAACCAACAGATAAAACTAAAATAAGCACAAAAGGGAGGGTATTAAAAATTAGAGGAGAAATATAAATTGGAAACAAAACAACATAGAAATGATAAAAGTAAAAGCTGTTTTTTTCAAAGACTAGTAAGGTTGATAAACCCTTAGCCAATCTGATTTTAATAAGAGAGCAGAAAATCACCAATAAAATATCAAATGAGGTAGGGGAAAATTATAACAAAATTAGAAGAAATAAAAAGAATAACCAGAACATATTATGCAATTATATGCTCAAAGCTGAGGACAGAAAAGAAATAGAATACTTACACCAATATAAAATACCCATACCAGCTGAAGATCAGTTAGAGATCTTAAATAGCCCAATTTTAGAAAAGGAAATAGATCTAGCTGTAAACAAACTACCAAAGAGGGGAAAGGAGGAACTCCTGGTCTTGACAAATTCACAGGAGAATTCTATCAAATTTTAAAAAATAGTTGGTATCTATACTTTATAAATCATTCCCAAGAAGTGAGAAAAGTATCACCTATTAGAATCCCTTAAAGAGACAAATAAAATCTCATAAAGGTCTTTCCCAAATGTAGTCTCTCCCCACTTCTGTTTGATACAGTTCTGGAAATGCTAGCAACAGCAATAAGGTGAGAAAAAAAATTAAAGACATAGGTAAAGAGAAGATTTTTAAAAAATTCTTTGCTGATGACATAATTGTATATTTGGAAAATACTAGGGAATCAGCAACGATACTAATTGAGACACTTAATAACTTCAGCAAAATTTCAGGCTACAAAATAAATCCCCAAATATCAACAGTATTTCTATATAATAATAACTTTTTTAAAAAACCAGAAGAAACAGTAATGGAAAGGGAAAAAAAATCCCAAATGACTACAAAATGCAAAAATCTCTGAGGATTGACCTACCAAAGACACAAAAAACTTTTATTGATTTAGTTACAAAGGGCTCCATAAAAAAAATAAAGGATAACATACAGCTGGAGGAATATTCAGTGCTCGTGGGTAGATTATGCCAACATAATGAAAATACTACCAAAGTTAATTTATACTTTTAATGCTATACTAATCAAATGACTAATGAGATACTTTATAGAACATGATAAAACACTAACAAAATTTGTTTGGAAAAAAATACCTAGAATAACAAGGGAAATGTTGAAAAGAAGTAGGGATGAAGGAGAAATAATTCTTTGAGACCTCAAACTATATTATAAGGCAGCAGTCATTAAAACCATCTGGTATTAAGAGAAAGGGGGAGATAGAGAGTAAATGAACAGTGACTAAACAAGGGAGAATCAGAAACAATTGAACACAAATAACTCATCATTTGATAAAGTGGAAAACAATTACCTAGGAAAAAACTTCTTATTTGATAAAAATTGCTGGGAAAACTAGAAAGTAATCTTTTTAGACTAAGGCTTTATATCATATTCCACAATACATTCTAAATGGATATGTGAAAGGACCATACTGTTTTTAAAAATCAGAAGAAAAACATCATATACCTCTCTACGGGGAGGTACATTTTTAGCTAAACAAAAGATAGAGGCAATTCCAAAAGAAGACACACATACACACATGCATATGCATACACACACATGCACACACACACATATACTACATGAAACTGAAAAGCTTTTTCACAGACAAAATGTACCTAGGATAAAAAGGAAAAACATCTTTATATCAAATTTCTTTGGTAAGAGTTTGGTATCTAAGACATAAATCATATATATATAAAGATTAATAGCCATTCCTCAGTAGATAAGTAGTCAAAGAATATGAACAAATAGTTCTCAAAAGAAGAATTATAGATTGCAAAATGTTCACAGCCTCATGAAAGAATGCTACAAATCACTAATAATAAGAGAAAAAGCAAACAACAAATCAAAAGAGCACCAAGCTTTTACCTTACACTCTGCAAATTGGCAAAAATGGCAACAGTCTATGTTGGAGGTATTGTGGAGTGATAGGCACGCTAATGTATTGTTGGTGATGCTGTGAAATGGTACATTTATTTTAGAAAGCAATCTAGAATTATTTAAAGTAATTAAAATGTCCATAACTCTGGACCTGAGACTGATACCCCAAGAAAGCCATTGATAAGAAGAAAATCCCTCTATACACCAAAATATTTATGCAACATTGTGATAGCAAAGAACAAAGTAGATTGTGGAATGTCTAAACAAATTGTGGTATATGACTGTAATAGAGTTGACTATACTATAAGAAATTATGTGTGTAATGATTACAGAGAAGCATGGAGAGATCTATGTGAACTGATGCAGAGTGAAGTAAGCATAATCAAAGAAAATATACACAATAACTTCAACAATGGAAATGGAAAGAATGATTAGACACCAAATAATCAAAAGTGAATGTAACAGCATTACAAAGATCAAGCAAGATGTAAATGAAGAGACGAGACAGCATCCTTAAATCATCCCTTTGTGGAAGTGGGAAGTCCATAGATGTCAAACAATACACGTGTTTTTGAAGTTTTTGTTATTTTTTTTTTTTACTGTATATGTCAGTTATGCTGACTTTTTTTTCCACTAAAAATATGGTTTGTTTTATGGAATGACTATCTGAGAGAGATAGAGGGAGAGATTTTGTGATAACTAAAATCGTGTATAAATAGAAGACCAATTAAAATGATTTTTAAAACTTAAAATATAATAAGAATAGGATTAAAAAATTAGAGCTTCCCAAGAAAGGAACGAACTCCCTCATGAAATCATAAACACTTCATTGTTGGAAGTTTTGTAGGAGAGCCTGGATGACTATCAGAAATGTTGTAGAAAGGAGTCTTGCTTTTGGTGGAATATTGGTCTAGAAATAATGAAGGGAATACCAGTCTGATGTCTTTTCTGAATGATAAATGGGGATGGGGGAGACTACTACTTTTCAGGATGGGAGGAGTAGGTTATCCTATTTAAAATTTGCAGTGGGTGACTGTTCTCATAACCAGTGGAACAGGGGAATAATAGTAAATGATTTTTGTGCCCCTGAAAATTGGTGTATGTATTGTATTTAACGTTAGTTCAGCTAAGGATTTATTGAAGATATTGTATTTTTCACACTGTTCTAGGCACTCAGCAAAGGAAAGGAAATCTCAGATGTCTTGTTCTCTAGTAATTAATAGTATAATTGGTGGGATGAGACACGAGACAAAGAAGCAGAATAGAATGCCAGAATAATTGATAGAGGCACTTAAGTACTAGGGAAGTTTAGACAAAAGGGTGATTTTTGTGAACAAGAGTGGTCAGGTAGAACCCCATGAAAGAAGTAGGACTTGAGGTGTTTTAAGGATTGCTTTTTAGCAAATACTGAGACTAATGAATAGCCTAGTGATCCCACTCAAAATTAACTTGTTTGAAGTTTGAGAGTCGTTGCTGGCAGTGATTCCTCAGTGTTTTCCCATTGAGGGGCAGTTGAGCTATTCCAAAGTAGGTGCCTTAATGGGCTATCCTTCCTTTTCATCCAGTATATAAATCACAGGCGTTTTTGCTTTTTAGCCTTTGTTGAAGGCTGAATCCCATATAATGGTGCTCCAAGGTAGGAGTGAGGTAGAGAGAATAAATATGCTGTCAGATGAACCTCAATCTTTATTGTAGGTAGGCTAAACCTAAACGTACCTAAATGTGCTCACTGTTGTTTGTGATGGAAAATTCACTGACTTCATAATAGAGGAGATGCCCAAAGACATGCATGAATTTATTTGTATTGTATGTTCCACAGACACAGCTTAATGCTCCTGAAGCCAGGGATGGCATATCTTTTGGGTACACAGATTTTGCTAGTTGGGGCTGTGACAGATTCTGGTACCTCAGGCACAAAACTAAATGGCCAAAACTGAAATGCCAGTAAAAGTTAAGGAATCAGTCAGTGCTAGTAGAAGCAAGCAATAAAGGATCTAGTTTTTTCGTGGTTCAGTTTGGAGGTCAGATTCAGGGGTTGGTTACAGGATTCAAAAGTTCGGCATAGGGAGGAAGGAGTCAAATGTTCCAGTGGGAACAGCCAGTTTTGGAGTTTTAGAGGGATCAGCACTGGCTGCTAGGTAGGAATTACTCATCCCAAACTTAGGGGCAATGGAATTAAGATAAGCAGATGAAAGTAGGTGTAAGGGAAATCAGACAGTGGGGCCTGGGGACCCAGGTACAGAGGAATTGGGCAATGAGTCAGTTTGTGAGTCAAGAAGCATTTATGTATTAGGCATTGTGCAAAATGAGGGGGTGGGGGGGAGGGGAAGGAGGCACCTACAAAATGGAAGCATGGTAGCTAAGTCCAAAGAGGTGGCCGGTCTGAAGCCCTTTCCCCAAATGGAGGCTTCAAGAAGAATTTACCAGTGGGAGAGGGGCGTATAGGAATGGTGTCAGGAATCACTGGAAACAGTGAATATTAGCCACCCTAACCACAGTGTGAAGGAGCTACAACACTGATAACATAGGTATAAGCTTAAAATAGCACACAGAGACTATAAATGAGCAACATGGATCAGAACCTAGATAACAGAAAACTGTGGCATGACACAGAGGGGCTGGAAAATGGATCGGAACCTAGACATTGAGAGGTTAGGTAAAGTGCCAGGGTACCCAGAGGGTTAGGGACCTGGACACAGAAGTCCAGAGGAAGAATGTAACAAGGACAAAAAAAATCAGACACCATGAGATACAGGGAGATGGAATAGTCAGGATTAGAGTCCAGACACTGAGAGATGGCATACCAGATACAGTGGGAACTAGCAGCAAGACTGACGATGCTAAACTGGGATCCACTGAAGGAAGGATTCTCTTGCCAAAGCAAAAATTGAGGTCATGGTTTGGTCACACTTTAACCCAAACTCAGGGAAGATGCAAGTCTATCTAACCAGGCATAAAAGTATGAAGGGTAGGGAGCAAGAATGTCCTCCAGATGAGAAGAGTTTCCTTTCCCTTTTCTCTCTCGAGATTGCACTTAACTCCTGACTACAGATGGGGACAGTTTATTATGTATGTACATGAATTGAAGTAGGAGTCCTTTTGAATGAGGCTTAGGCTTATTTTGTGGAGAATCCCACTAGAAGTATCCATTATACACATGCAATTCTGGATGCAAAATGCATTTCTTCAAGATCCAGACTTTGAATCTCTAGCACACTAGGTGTTTCCACTCCAAACCTTTATGTAAGGAAATTCAAAGATGAGCACAGTGACACATGGAGATACATATATAGTTACCCCTTCCATGTCAAGACTTTCCCCATCGCAGTTTTCGATATATTGCAGATTGGCATAACAAATTTAATGGGAATTCTGGGGGAATTTTGTGGAAGTTGCAGGCTGACCTTTAACACACAAAGGCCAGCAGATGACACAGCCTCTGACCAAATACTTAACCCAAATTTTGCAATAAGGTACTGTAAACACTCCATAAAAGAAAAGGACAGAATTCATATTTCATCTCTGGTACAAAGGGAGGATCAAAACATCTTATGCAGATTTTCCAGATTGTAGGGCTGCTGTGCCCCTAATCCCCAAGATGTGGAAGGGATAATTGTATATCCTTTGTCTGCAGGGTCATAGAGGGGATTTCTTTTCAGGGGAAGAAGTGTAGTACAGAAGAAGGAGTGCTGAAACAGGAGTCAGTGAGCCTCTGCTGTGAATCCCCCGCTTTTACCGAACAGTGCTGTGGCCAGGAGAAAGTCACTTCATCTTTCAGTCTGAGTTTCCTCATCTGAAATATGGAGTTGATGATAGTTGTAGTTCTTGCCTCATGCAGTGGTAGTGAGATGTGATTCAAATTAATCACTTTGCAGATTTCAGGGTATGTATGACAGGTGGCATAGTGGATAGAATGTTCTGACTAAAGTAAAGAAGACCTCAGCTCAAATTCAACCAGAATTACTTAATTGTGACCCTGGGCTTGACCTCTGTCTGCCTCAGATTTTTCATCTGTAAAAGAAAGATGAATAGTGCCTAATTCTCAGTGTTGTTATGATTATCAAATGAGATAATATTTTTAAAGGATTTTGCAAATTTTAAAGCACTATGGAAATGCTAACTATTGTTTTCGTAACATAAATGTTATTATTTGGGTATTCAAAGTTCAGATTTATGAAGGTCCTCAGAGGTGCCCATCCAATTTGTATTTGAACAAGAATTTTCTGTACAGTCAATATGACAGGTGGTTACATATCTAAATATACATAAATAACATAGATGTGATATATTTACATTTGTATTTAATACATATATAAGCAGGGCTTGTAGTTTCACTAGTACAGGAAATGGTGAAGGGCATGACTTATCCCTTTTGTGTCCTTCAACTTTTTTGTGCTCCTTTCTTTGACAATCATGTGTCAAAATATTAAAAAGGAGAAGTTCATGGATCCCAGGTTGAGCATACCTGGTGTAGGGTTTCCCAGTGAGGAAACTTTGTGCCAGTGCAGATCTACAACTGTTCTTGACCTACGTGTGAGTCATAGGTAGTACTAGAATTCAGATTTGTCTAACTCTGTGGTTGCCTTTCTATCCATTAATTCCATCATGCTGCATCTCCACACAGACATACATCTTAAAGAGCTCCAGGACCAGAGAAATTCCTAAGTTGACTCTGCTTAACATTTAAAGAAACAAGAAATTTCTGTACCATTATAGAATATTTATAAACATTAAAATGGTAAGTGACCCAATTTTTTCTTTGAGAAAGAACTTTAATTTCTAAATCTATAGGTCAGCATCACTAACGAACTAGATGATTTTTAGCAATCTCTGCCTCCCCCCTTTCAAATGTCTCTGTTGAAGATGAAGGGGAATAATTTTTATTTTCATTTTTTCTTTCATGTTTTCCTGTTACTAAAATTACAAGTTGAACTAGATAAAGGTCCTTTCAACTCTTCAGTCATAATCTTTATTACTTAGACAGTCAATTTGTGCTTAAGTGCAACATTTGTCTAGGCTGAGCATTCTTTGAAAATTGTGGAGTGGGCTTCGTTTTGCCTGATAGAGTGAGCTGAGGTTAAGTTACTACTTCATACTGACCCCTTTGCATACTAAGGCTTACTTAGAGAACCATAGATAGGATCATTACCTATCTTAGGGTTAGTATAGTCCTCTTGTCACCAAGCTAGTATAATTTTTTTCCTACCAGCTTTGAAGGGACAAATGCCTGCTGGTGAACCTACGTTTAGCACACCTGGGTGTTTTCCCTGGGCCTCCTCCTTGTGTTTCTCTCCTCTGCAGGCATGTACTCCTAAGGAACACACTACCACCCACCTTATCTTCCTGCTTAGTTTTTGTCTCCTTGTACTCACCTTCTCTTGTTCTTGTTCTGTCCCAGCTTCTCAGAAGGCATTTTTTGGGATGTAAACTGTGGCTAATAGTAACTACTGTAGAAATCATTATTGTGACAACAGCTTTGCAGCTGCAGAGGGAAAATTTGAGAGAGAGATTGAGAGCACCAGTTTGGATCCTTTCTGCAGTGGTCCTTTACACAGAGATACCTTTTATCTAGTAGTGGTGCCTATGTTTTATCAGGCCTTGCTTGCTTGTAAATCTTCAGGACTAAGTAGGCTGCTGACAACAAATGTCTTTCAGCTTCTCTCAGCTATTTACTTAGTGTCAAACAAAACTTCTCTTTGCTGTGATTTTTTGCATCCAGTCTTTCACAGAATGAAAGAGGGGTGGTCACTTCACAGAATCCCAGACTTTGGAGGGACCTCAGAGGCTGTGTGTTTCAACCTTTATCTGACAAGAATCCCCTATGTAGCATAACTGATAAGTACTTGTTTGAAGACTGCTGGCAGGTAGGGTAGGAATGGGTATAGAATAAGACCTTCCATCCCCTCAGGCAGCCCATGGTGTTTTGCGTTAACTGTTTACAAAACCCAAAGTGTACCCCAACTTTGCCAGACACTTCTGTTGCATTTCCTTCTCTTCAGAGATGTATAACTCTATAGAGTTATATGAGGACAACTTAAGAAATGGTATGTAGTAAGTTAGATTAGTGATCTCTCCAACATGGTCTTCCATTTCTTATAGTGGCAGCAATGTAGAGATGATTAAGTTACTTTCCATTATTTTTCCTTAAAGATATAAGTTGAACATTATAAATTATTTTTACAATATCTGTTTAAGGTTTCAAATAGTTCTAGTGCATATGTGAATAAGGCCTTGCTTACCTAATTATCTATGCTTTCACAAATGAATACCCTTTAATCCTGTTTCCTCATAGTTTTAGTCTTAATTTTTGCCATCTATATGAATGTAGAATATAATTTGAGGAGAAACCTTGTTAAGTATCAAATAATTAAGTACTTTTCAATTGACCTACTTCCATCTTCAAATTCTTTTTGTACTTTATTTGAAAGTAGAGTTGAAATAAGGAACCTCAAGATTTTTTTCCCACAGACTTGAAATGCTACTTTCAGGTACCCTACCCCACTGCCTTTATTTAATCTCTGCACTGGATCATGCTACGGTTATTTCTTGCAAGGTCAAATTGTTCCTAAGTCAACTGGGAAACTTTCCATTCAGTCAGATGAAGTTAAGACTTTCTAGCAACAGCTTTGAAGGTGGGAAGAAGATTTTGTTTCTAATAGATATGAAAACATAAACATAAAGAAGAGATGATTTTTCCACTTTGTCATTGAATTGTGATCACATAGTTTATGATTGTCTCACATGGCATAGTGCCAATAAGGAGGGCAAGTAGGAACTTCCAGCCCTGAACTCTCAAAGATCAGCATTCTGGCATGCATACATTGTCTGCAGAATTTCTGAGAACTGTTCATTTTGACCATTGACAGTTTGATTCCCTCCAGTATAAGAACTCTAACCATTTTCAAACATATTGCAGATTTTGAGAAAGAAGGAAAAGCAAGTACAAAGCAGTTATATCTACTTTGTGAACTAACAGGGTTTGGTTTTTTTATCTTAGTCCTCCAGTGAGGGTACCTCGGTGATTAAATAAATAGGCATCTGTGACTTCATAGCATAAAAAGGGAATGAACAAGGTTCATTTCTGTAGGTAGCAAATGAATAGATTTTCTTTCTGTTATTGCTTTTAAGTAATCCTCATAATTTCAAGTAAAACAACCAATAATAGAGCAAATCAATTGATTTATTCTTTTATCTTTTAAAAAAATTACATATTCAATTTAGCTTGATTCTGATGTTTTTCTTTTACTTTCATCATGATTGGATAATACTTCTTGGATGGAAGGAGATCCAGGAAGATATGAGTTAATGAAATGTTCAGTGGAGATTCAATCCAAGCCATATAGTTTAACAAATGGACCCTGCAGAGAGTGGAAGTACAGTTAATATTTTGGCAAAGGGGAACAAAAAGATTCCAGTGGTGGGAAGTTAAGGCAGACAGCAGGGAGCTGTTTGGTGAAGGACAGGCAATACCATTTTTGTAGTTCAGAACTTAATTATTAGCTGGTTCTACATGAGACTGAGTTCCTCTTACCCTAGAAGGATAAGAGAGGGCTAGGGGATAGGGTCAGGTAGACTTAAATCACCTTAGGGAATTTGTAGAGTTTGTTGGATATTGATGGAAGTGACAAGGAGAGAGTGTTAATTGACTTTGCTAAACAGTAAAAAGACATAAATTCTGATCTTCTCTGTAATATTTAAAGACCTTTAGCACTATTTATCTTTGCTGTTCAGTATCTTTGTGCTGTAAATTTGGAAATGGTGTTCAGTGTTTGATTATAATGGGATTAGATGTCCTAATCCTAAAGTCCATTGGAGAGTAGTATCACAGGTAGTGGGTATAGGAACTACTACTGCCCTGACCCCTTTTCTTCAGAAGCTGTCTGATTTTCTCTTTATCCTAGTAGAGGAGATGAAAAGGAGGCCTGGAGTAGTTCTGAGAGCGATCTTCCCCTTCTTTCAGTGTGCTTTCTCTCTATCTTCTCTAGTGTTTCCTCTGTGTTCTTCCTTTAGAGAATTATTCTATAGCAGGCGTTCTTCCCTTGGACTTCACAGATTCCTGTGGATAGATTTCAGGGCATCCACAAACTTGAATGAGGAAAAAAAATTATACCTTTATTTTTACTATCATAACAGAAATTTAGCATTTCCTTCAGTTATTTAAATACGCTAGAGGTCCATGGGCTTCAACAGGTTTCCAAAGGGATCCATGAGTCCCAGAAACTTAAGAACCTTTGCTATTCCGACCAACCACCTAAACAATGGCCTTTAAGACTAACCATATCAGAGCTCCTTCTTGCTACTGTGCAAATCTTTGTTGATGGCAGTCAGTTCTGCTTCTAGCGTACTCACCCTGTGCCTCTTTCATGTGGCAGTAGCACGTGAGTTCTGTGGTGCCATAGCCTAGGGACACACCAACCACATTCCTCATTGAGTAGACAGACTTGGGGTCACCATGTGGTATTTGTAACCATTTGTGGAAATGGTGCTCTGAGAATGTAAGATATGGCATATGGAATAAAATGCAACATTTTGATTTCAGCACTGTATGTTCTTGTGATTAAAAATAATGAATTTAATTCTCTGGCCCAGGGAAACCCTGAGTGTGTTAGTACAATGGGAGAAAGAAGGTAGGAAATAAGTTTCTTTTCCATCTCTCCCCGCCCACCCCCCAGACTCCACCAGTGCAGTATGCTATTTGCCTACATTCTCACTCAGAATTTAGGAAGGCAAAGACAATTCACATCTCCAAGGGATTCTGCATTGCAGAATCTTCAGATGCTCACCACTTCCCTTATACTTGTGAGATATCAGAGTGGATTATGAATTGATCAGTTTTCTAGTTAAAATAATCTCACAGAGATGCTTCTGGATGCAAAGGAAAGTGGCTTTCCCTCCACAACAAGGCAATATGTATTTCCTGGTGCTTGGGGAAGGGGCAAAAGGACTGGAGAGATGATTTCATTGCATAGGACAGAAGTTTCCTGGGTGAGGAAACTTGAAAACTAAAGATAGCTTTGTTGCCAAAGCTCAGAAGCATAATTATATCCAAGAGAGTTTTTGATATTGAAAGAAAAACATTAGGGTTCTAAATCAAATTGACAGGATTTTAGGATCTTAGAACTTGAACAAACCTTAGAGGTCACAGAATCACTTTTTCATTTTACACATAAGGAAACCGAGGCTTGGAGAAATTAAGGAATTTGCAGAAAGTCATATAGGTAGTAAGTAACAAATACAGGATTCAGGCTGAGGTCCTCTCTCTCCAAAGGCAGTATTTTGTCCATTAAACTGTGCTAAAATAACCAGCTGTTATTCAATCCAGTAATTATGTTTATTCAGAAGATTCTTATGGAATAGATGTTTTTGTATTTCTTCTTAGTCATACACAAATGATATGTCCTAAATTTGATTCTCACCTCTCAAATGTTGGATAATATAAAGTTTCCTCTGATAGGGAGAAGGAAGAAACACCTTCTTCTATGTCTCTCTTGTTTTCTTTGGTTACTGTTACAAATAGTAGTTGGAAAAATGAAAGGGGTAAATAGTAAAGAATATCATTCTTGGTTTCCCAAAGCCTTTCCTATTGCTTTTGGAGAAAGGGCAAAGGTGAAATCTTTTGTACACTGCAAGAATTAAAAAAAAAAAGAAACAATCACACTTCTTGTTTGTTAAAAAAAGCAAACCCATTCCTCAAAACTTATCTCAAAGAATACTTTATGGAGATTTTTTTCCCCTGATTTTGTATGTTTCCCAACCTTAAATTTTCCATTTTATACAAATTCTTACAGTATTTTGTTTGTGCCTCTCATTCACTTACCACACTCTAGCCCAATTATATTTATTTGCATATTTTCTTTCTTAGATTGCACAGTTCTTGAGAACAGTGACTGTCTTAACCTTTATCTACTACAATTTACTTATATGTAAAACAAAGTAGATTAGATCATATTGTCTAGATTATCTCTAAATTCCCCTCCCAATCTAAGAAGACATGATTCAGTAAAGACTCCTTTTTCGAGAACAACCAAGCTGCCTGGTTTTACAGGTTAGTCAACATGGGGAGCTATCTGACTCAAGCTTGTTGCTATTCACATCATAAGCAGTGGTTTTAGGTTTTCTTCCCCTTCCCATACATGTACACATATCTTTTTTGTTGCCACTGTTTCTGTTTACTCTCTTAAAACTCTTAGCTCAGGAAAATCTCTCACTTCTTTACTCTTCCCTCTTTCACCTTTTCACCTTTTATGATGCTTATTGGACTCATGGCACCTAGAAACCTTGTGTGATGGATATTCTTGTTTTCCCGCACCAGCAAGTTTCTGGAAGTAACTGGATCAGGCTACCTACACATTTTTTGCTGCCACTGCCTCTCCTGTAAAGCTTAGATTTCTATCATTCCTGAAATAGGAATGAGCCTTATAACTGATCTTCTACCCTCTTGCTGAAGAAACTTGTGCCTCCTTCAAGCATATTTCCACTAGCTCCTATATGAACTTGTTCCCCAGTTTGGGTCATGGCTTGCAAGTTGTGCCAGCTTTGTTATAACCAGTCCTTCTGTTGCTTGGAACTTCTTTTCTTCTCTGATTGCGTTTCCTTTTCTTGTGTTGGGTCTTTGGGGCTAGTGTGTGTCAAGTGGCTTGACCACCATCTGTGCCCAACTAGTGGAACCATAATAGGGTCAGGCTGTGTAGCTGGGCCCTATTTCTTGTGTTCCATTCAGTTTTTGCACCCAAATATGAATAATGCTTAGGGAATACAAGGGAAAATCACTGAGTTTTTAAGTGAAATTTATGTAATAAAGAACTAATGCTATCAGTCTCTAAAGTGTCCTGAAGTTCCCTTCAGCATCTCCATAGGAGATCCTTTCACCTCCTTATACTTCTCTAAGTTTTCCTCAAGTCCCTGCTATCAAGATAAGGAAGAAAATTTTCAAAATATAATCTGATTGTATTAAAGAATAAAAAAAATGTGGGGAAACCTCCTTTACAATTTTTTGTTGTTGTTGTTGTTAATTATAAATGTAGAATAGTAGATGGCTAAAACTGGAAAGGACCTCAAAACTCATTTGAGGTTCTCATTAGTATTGCGTTCTCCTGTTTTTCATTTGCAGATGTATAACATTTCAGCATTTTAGGCTCTGAAGAGCTAGAAGAACCTTAGGGATCATCTAACATTTTGCAGATGAAGAAACTACAGCCCATAGAGTGATGTATACAGGTAAAGAGTGGGAGACCTAGACTCTAATCCAGGTACACTGTTTCCAAATCTAGTATTCTTTCCATTACAACAAAGGATTATTCATCAATTCATTGAGTACCTCCTTTGTATGGCCCTGAGAAAATCCATACCAATAAGATACAGTCCCTGCCTCGTGGAGCATACGGTTTGATAGAAGTTAAATAGACTTTGGCAAATTAGCAATGGATCTTATTTTCACCTCTAGTCTCTTCTAAAACATGAGAGAATTATGTTGTACATTCTGAGACAACTAACATACACATTAATGTTTGTAACCCATTTGTAGTTAGGGAGGGACAATCTGAATCACAAAAGTGATATCTGGACCATACAAATAGGTAAATGTCAAGTTCTTACTGAAGGACATTTGTCTAAAGCTATATGAGTACTCAGCATTATCAGTAGAGAAGGAAACCTGACTTAGAAGTATAGTAATGAGGCAATAGGTAGCTTCCTTACATTTACTGAATAAGATAAACCATCCAGTTCTGTTGAGTAATACTCTCAGGACTGGTGTGATGAAATTGACTCAGAAATGTAAGAGATCCTTTCAATAGACCAGAAAACAAATTCTACATTGGTACAATTTAGAAAGGACCATTGAACACAAATTAATCTTCTCTAGGATACCCATACATGCTGAGTGTAATCCTCATCAAAATACAGCACACTAAAGCTCATTTACTACCCTTATGAAGATATGCATAATTTTTCTTGCCTTTTTTCTTTTCTTTTATTCCTTGTTTCTTTGCTTTCTGTCCTTTACTTTCCTATCATTTTGTCATTCCTATCCTTTTCTTCGATCTTTTTTCACATTTAAATTTTAGAGATAGAATTTTCTCTTTCTTCTCCCTTCTCAATAATATTGCCTTGTAAACTTTAGGGCACTGTCTACATGCTGCTGTTCCTCAAATAATCTGATTCTGAGGTTTGTCAGATGTCAGATGTAACTTAGAAGCACTGTAATGAGGGAATCAATTAGAGCAAAGAACTGTAAGGTTAAAGTCCATGTGGCAAACAGGTGTTGATTCTAGAAATCAAGTGAGAAATACAGGTTATTGTGTGACCAGAGGGAGATGAGATTAATCCCATATTTGACTCTAGGTCTCTGGGGAAGACAGCAGCAGCAACAACACAAAAATGTTCTTTGTGATTTGCATCTTAGGCCTCGCTGTGTCTGCACTGCATTCTGTATGTAGGAATTTGGGTGTTCTTATAGTTGAAGAATAGAATTTGTGAGAAAAACCTTCAAAATACATAAAACATGAGCCTAAAATGTAGCAAACAGGTGTTCCATTGAGACTTGAACACAGATGGGTGGATTGTGTTCTGGCCCCATAGTAGAATAGTCCTGATGAAACAATACGATAAGAGATGAAGATTGAGAAAGAGCAGGTTTGGTTAAACTGCTTCTCAGAGCACCATGTGACTTTAACCGATAAAAAACAGCTTCTAGGGCTGCTTCAGATACTTTTCTTAGCAACTTTGTTGTTAGAAAGGTAGATTCTGATGAGTCTGATGTATTTTTTCTTAGTACCAGGATTTTTCCTTAGTACCAGAATTTTTCTGTGAGTGCTGAGGTGATTCCTGTTGCCTTCCAGCAGACAGATCAACACTAAGTAGTTAGGACAGTGTACATCTTATCATTTGTTCCAGTATGCGTCTTCTACTGTAGTAAATACTGTATTATATCTTTAGAAAATTCTAATAGAAATGCATTTCCAGTTCTAAATAGGCAAATGGAATTTTCAGTTTACAAATAGGATCTCAGAGCTGGAAGTCATCCCAAAAACACTCTAATTCAATCTGTATCTTTACAAGAGTCCTTTTTACATCATATCTGATGTGTCATCCAACCTGTGCTTGAAAACATCCAGTGAGTGGGAACTCACTCCATCCTGAGGAAGCCCATTTCCACTCTTGTAGAGTTCTCAGTATTAGGAAGTTCTTCCTTTGATCAAGCCTAAGTCCCCCTCTTTGCAACTTTCACTCATTGCTCCTAGTTCTGTGCATAGGGATCAAGCAGTACAAATTGAGTCCCTCTTCTTAAATACAGTGATTATGGTCCCCCTAAGTCTTCATTTTGCCAGACTAAAACATTCCCAGTTACTTTAAGTAATCCTCATAATGGCATGATCTTGAAGCTCTTTATCTTTCTGGTTGCTCTTTTGGACATTCTCTAGCTTATTAGTATCTTTTCTAAAATATGGTATTCAAGATGGCGGAGTAGAAAGACGCACATACGCTACCTCCGAACCCACTGCCCATAAAATTTCTGTAAAAAAAGAACCACTGGTGAATTCTGGAGCAACAGAAGCCACAGAACAACGGAGTGAAGGAGATTTCTGCTCCCCAACCCTGCCTTGGCGGCGCAGCATGGAAAGGAGCAGATCCAAGCAGGCTTCAGGGACAGAATCTCCAGCGGCCGCGTGGGTCCCTCCACCCACAGGTGACGGGGGTCGGTGAGAGGGTCTCTTTGGAGGGTCGAGAGGGGTGTGGGGTGCCCCCATAACTCAGGCCCCCTCGGGAGGCAGCAGCGGAGGCGGGAGCAGATCAGGGCTCCCCAAGCAGGCAGGAGCCCGGATCCATTGTTGAAGGTCTCTGCATAAACCCCCTGAGGGAACTGAGCCCGAGAGGCTGCCCTGCCCCCACCTGAGCACCTGAACTTAATCTCACACTGAATAGCAGCCCTGCCCCCTCCCAAAGCCCTGAGGCTGGGAAGCAGCATTTAAATCTCAGACCCCAAGCTCTGGCTGGGAGGATCTGGAGGCGAGGTGGGGGTGGAGAGGACACTCAGAAGTCAAGTCACTGGCTGGGAAAATGCCTAGAAAAGGGAAAAAAAATAAGACTATAGAAGGTTACTTTCTTGGTGAACAGGCATTTCCTCCCTTCCTTTCTGATGAGGAAGAACAATGCTTACCATCAGGCAAAGACACAGAAGTCAAGGCTTCTGTATCCCAGCCCACTCAATGGGCTCAGGCCATGGAAGAGCTCAAAAAGGATTTTGAAAATCAAGTTAGAGAGGTGAAGGAAAAACTGGGAAGAGAAATGAGTGACATGCAAGCAAAGCATGAAAAACAAGTAAACACCCTGCTAAAGGAGACCCAAAAAAATGCTGAAGAAAATAACACCTTGAAAAATAGGCTAACTCAATTGGCAAAAGAGGTTCAAGAAGCCAATGAGGAGAAGAATGCTTTCAAAAGCAGAATTAGCCAAATGGAAAAGGAGATTCAAAAGCTCACTGAAGAAAATAGTTCTTTCAAAATTAGAATGGAACAGATGGAGGCTAATGACTTTATGAGAAACCAAGAAATCACAAAACAAAACCAAAAGAATGAAAAAATGGAAGATAATGTGAAATATCTCATTGGAAAAACAACTGACCTGGAGAATAGATCCAGGAGAGACAATTTAAAAATTATGGGACTACCTGAAAGCCATGATCAAAAAAAGAGCCTAGACATCATCTTTCATGAAATTATCAAGGAAAACTGCCCTGAGATTCTAGAACCAGAGGGCAAAATAAGTATTCAAGGAATCCACAGAACACCGCCTGAAAGAGATCCAAAAAGAGAAACTCCTAGGAACATTGTGGCCAAATTCCAGAGTTCCCAGGTCAAGGAGAAAATATTTCAAGCAGCTAGAAAGAAACAATTCAAGTATTGTGGAAATACAATCAGGATAACACAAGATCTAGCAGCTTCCACATTAAGGGATCGAAGGGCGTGGAATAGGATATTCCAGAAGTCAAAGGAACTAGGACTAAAACCAAGAATCACCTACCCAGCAAAACTGAGTATAATACTTCAGGGGAAAAATTGGTCTTTCAGTGAAATAGAGGACTTTCAAACATTCTTGATGAAAAGACCAGAGCTGAAAAGAAAATTTGACTTTGAAACACATGAATGAAGAGAAGCATGAGAAGATGAACAGCAAAGAGAAGTCATAAGGGACTTATAAAAGGTGAACTGTTTACATTCCTACATGGTAAGACAATATTTGTAACTCTTGAAACTATTCAGTATCTGGGTACTGGGTGGGATTACACACACACATGCACACGCACACACACATAGAGACAGAGTGCACAGAGTGAATGAAGAGGATGAGATCATATCTTTAAAAAAATGAAATCAAGCAGTGAGAGAGAAATATATTGGGAGGAGAAAGGGAGAAATGGAATGGGGCAAATTATCTCTCATAAAAGAGGCAAGCAAAAGACTTATTAGTGGAGGGATAAAGAGGGGAGGTGAGAGAAAAACATGAAGTTTACTCTCATCACATTCCACTAAAGGAAGGAATAAAATGCACACTCATTTTGGTATGAAAACCTATCTTACAATACAGGAAAGTAGGGGATAAGGGGATAAGCAGGGTGGGGGGGATGATGGAAGGGAGGGCATGGGGAGGAGGGAGCAATTGGAGGTCAACACTCATGGGGAGGGACAGGATCAAAAGAGAGAACAGAAGTAATGGGGGGCAGGACAGGATGGAGGGAAATATAATTAGTTCTTACACAACACTACTATTATGGAAGTCATTTGCAAAACTACACAGATTTGGCCTATTTTGAATTGCTTGCCTTCCAAAGGGAAGGGGTGGGGAGGGAGGGAGGAAGAGAAGTTGGAACTCAAAGTTTTAGGAACAACTGTTGAGTACTGTTCTTGCCACTAGGAAATAAGAAATACAGGTAAAGGGGTATAGGATGGAGACAAGGGTAGAAAGGGAAGAGAGGGCAGATTGGCAGACAGGGGCAATTAGAACGCTCGGTGTTTTGGGGTGGAGGGAGGGGACAAAAGGGGAGAAAATTTGGAACCTAAAATTTTGTGAAAATGAATGTTAAAAGTTAAATAAATAAATAAATAAATAAAAGAAGAAAAAAATATACGGTATTCAGAACTGAACAAGTATTTTGTATCTGGTGTGACCAGAATATAGTACAATGGGACTATCACTTCCCTCATCCTGTATATTATGTCTCTTTTAATATGTGAAAACTGCATTAGCTTTTTTGGCTATCATATTATGTTTTTGAGTTGTTGTTGCAGCCCACCAACACCCCCAGGTCTTTTTTTTTCGAGAATAATTGCCACTCCTGAAGTTGATTTTGTGAATCCAAGTTTAAGACTTTACATCTATCCCTATTAAATTCCATCTTAATAAGTTTGGCCTATTGTTGTAGCCTGCCAAGATCTTTTGGATCTTGATTCTGTCATCATATCTTAATTAATTCTTCTATTTTTATGTCATCAGCATATTAGGTAATTTTACCATCTAAGACTTTACTCAAGTTCATGATATGTGTTAACACAGGACCACATACAATTTGATGCTTTTAGAGACTTCTTTCCAAACTGATATTGATCCCTTAATGACTACTTTTTACAATGGACTCTCTAGCTAGTTTTGAATTTGCCATAACTATTTGTATTGTCTAATCCACATCTCTTCATCTTTTCTATAAGATTAGCATTAGGTACTTTGTTAAATACTTTGCTGAAATTAGATAAACTGTATCTATAGCACTGTCTTGTTCTATCAGTTAATAACTTCTGAAAAAAGAAAATGAAGCTAATCTGCCATGACAATTTTTTCTTAATTTTTCATTTTTAACACTGTTCATATCACATAAAACAATTCCAACTTTTGGTCAGGTGATATTTCTTTTAAAGCATTTACAATATATACCACAAATGAATTTTTTTTAAACATTAACCAACTGAGACACACATAATAATTATGTATGCTAACTTCACAAGCCCTTGACCTAATTGTCTCCACACTATTACTAAGAATTAAAGGACCCTGACTTGTTGTTGTTGGTCTAAAGCCCTCAGCCTAACAACTCAATTTTAGACTTAACCTCAGATGTTCCCCTACCAACGATCTATAATTTAATAGATCTAGTATTAAGCTTACAAACTTTTTGACTATAGGAAATTGTCACTAAGAGTAGGAACATTGCTGGGAAACAATATCTCTCCAACTTCATGTCGATTTCAGGCAGGAGTAGATTATCCACTTGCATTCACTCAGGCTTAAATTCTGCCAAGTGTCAGTGGGGAAATTGAGTCAGGAGAATCCTACCTCAGCCCAGGCTGAACAGCCGCTCTCCCACCCTTCCCATGAGATCACCTTTTTCAGTTCATACCGGCATCTCATAGGCTTACTAGCATCATGAATTGGAGACTCAGACCACCTTTCTTACTATCCATACCTGGAGTTAGACTCAGAAGAACAGTCAGTTAATAGTCCCATAGCATCTTAAAATAGCAAGTTCCAATAACCAGGTTTCAGATATGACTATAATTTCACATTGGCTAAGGAACATCTTTTAAGGCAAGTCTTAAGTGGCTTACATGCCTTTCTATACATGTTCTAGTTCCTGATTAAATAGCAAACATAAAATCAAATTTACCATTAAAACCTTAACTGTTCCATCAATGCCAAATTTTACCCGAGGTTACCTGCCTCTAGGAAATTTAGACTAAAATTCTTTTCCCGAAACTAAAGATGTCTCTGATTTAGTCTCAGTAATTAATTCAGTCAGTTGTTTCAATACTAATTGCTTTTACATCACTTTGTAGCATGACCATTTTTTTCTCCCCATCTCTCCCCTCCCCCCACCCCCTAATACCTTGCATTCTGATTACCCCTTCCCTCAATGTACCCTCTCTTTTATCACACCCCTTATCCTTCTCTTATCCCCATCTTCTCTTTTTTCTTGTAGGGCAAGGTAAATTTCTATAGCCCATTACCTGTGTTTCTTATTTCCCAGTTACATGCAATAATAATTCTCAACATTCCTTTCTAATACTTTGAATTCCAACTTTTCTCCCTCCCTCCCTAACCCTCCCCACTGAGAAGGCAAGTAATTCAATATAGACTAAATATGTGTCATTTTGCAAAAGACTTCCATAATAATCATGTTGTGTAATACTAACTATATTGTCCTCTATCCTACTGTATCCCCCTTTATTTTTTTGTTCCCTCATTTGACCTTGTCCCTTCCCAAAAGTGTTTATTTCTAGTTACTCCCTTTTCCCATTTGCCCTCCCTTCTATCATTCCCCTCACCCCACTTGTTGCCTCCTCCCCTGCTTTCCTGTAGTATAAGACAGATTTTCATACCAAATTTAGTGAGCATGTTATTCCCTCCTTAAGCCATATGTGGAGAGAGTAGCTTCACTTTTCACCTCTCCCCTTATCCCTTTTCTCCTCCATTGAACAAGATTTTTCTTGTCTTTTATGAGTTATAGCCTGCCCCATCCCATTTCTCTCTTTCTCCTCCCAGTATTTTCCTCCCTCATCCCTTAATTTTTATTTTACTTTTTTTGTGGATATCATCTTTTCTGATTCAACACAACCTGTACTCTCTGTTTATATGTGTGTGTTTATATGTACAATCCTCCACCTACCAAATACTGAGAAAAGTCTCAAGAGTTACAAATATTTTCTTTCCATGTAGGAATGTAAACAGTTCAGCTTTAGAAAGTCTTTTATGATTTCTCTTTCCTGTTTACCTTTTCATGCTTTTCTTGATTCTTGTGTTTGAAAGTCAGATTTTCTCTTCAGTTCTGGTCTTTTCATCATGAATGCTTGAAAGTCCTCTATATCATTGAATGACCATTTATTCCCTTTAAGTATTACACTCAGTTTTGCTGGGTAGGTGATTCTTGGTTTTAATCCCAGTTCCTTTGACTTCTGGAATATCCTACTGCAAGCCCTTAGAACCCTTAATGTTGAAGCTGCCAGGCCCTGTGTTATCCTGATTGTATTTCCACAATACTTGAATTCTTTCTTTCTAGCTGCTTGCAATATTTTCTCCTTGACCTGGGAACTCTGAAATTTGGCCACAATATTCCTAGGAGTTTCTCTTTTCAGGTCTTTTTCAGGAGGTGATTGGTGGATTCTTTCAATGTTTATTTTGCCCTCTGGTTCTAGAATATCAGGACAGTTTTCCTTGATAATTTCATGGAAGATAATGTCTAGGTTCTTTTTTTGATCATGGCTTTCAGGTAGTCCCATAATTTTTAAATTGTCTCTCCTGGATGTATTTTCCAGGTCAGTTGTTTTTCCAGTGAGATGTTTCACATTATCTTCTATTTTTTCAAACTTTTGGTTTTGTTTTATAACTGCTTGGTTTATATTACAGTCATTCATTTCCCTGAACTCAGTTCTCTCTTTCAAAGAACTGTTTAGTTCAGTCAGCTTTTGAACCTTCCCCTCCATTTGGCTAATTCTACTTTTTAAAGCCTCCTTCTCCTCATTGGCTTTTTGGACCTCTTTTTTCCAATTGAGTTAGCCTCTTTTTTAAAGGTGTTATTTTCCTCAGCATTTTTTTGGTTCTCCTTTAGCAAGCTGCTAACTCGCTTTTCAAGCTCTTCCCTGGCTGGAGCTCAGTTTAAGTTCCCTTTGGATATCCTGGAGGCAGGGGCCTTGACTTCCTGTCACAGTATGCCTTGTTCTTCCTCATCTGAAAGGATGGGAGGAGACTCCTGTTCATCAAGAAAGTAACCTTCTGTGGTCTTATTTTTTTCCCATTTTGGGGGGCATTTTCCTAGCCAGTTACTTGACTTCTGAATCCTTTGTTAAGAGGATGGTCCTATTGTCCCTCCTTTCCCCAGTGCCGTGTTCAAGGCTGAGATTCAACTCAGCTGCTCGATTTCCTCAGGGCTTTGGGTGGAGGCAGGGCCATCACTTAGGGCTGAGATTTAGATGAGCTGCTCCCTACCACCAGAGGCTTTAAGCTGAGCTGTTTGGACAATGGACCCAGGTTGCTTCCCAACCACTGTAGCTGCCTGCAGTCTGCTGCTGCGGCCTCTCCTGTGGCCTGGGGCTGGAGGAACCCCTTTCTGTCTTGCTCAGCTGGGAAAGCCCTCCCACACTGACTTTTGGAACTTTCTTTGTTGCTTGTGGGTTGAGGTATCTGGGACCCTCCTTACTGGGAACTCTGCCCTGGAGGTCTGTTCAGGTCCTGTTCTTCCCAGTGCCACACAGCCAGGGCTAGGCTGTGTTCTGCTCAGCGTCCCGTGTGATAGACCTTTCCTGTTGGCCTTCCAGGTTACCTTTGGTTGGAAACCTCTTTCGCTCTGTTGTTCTGTGACTTCTGCTGCTCTAGAATTTGTTGAGAGTCATTTTTTACAGGTATTTTGCAGGCTGTGGGGGAAGTGCTAGAGTATATGTGTCCTTCTACTCCACCATCTTGCCTCCGCCCCCCATGACTTAATTTTTGAGGAGCTATGATGCCTCTTTGAGATTATTTCCTTTTCTGGATGTTTACTAACCATTCCTTAAATAGTATATTCTAGAATTTTACCAAGAATTTCATTAAACTCACTGACCTGTAGTTTTCAGACTTCTTTCTTTCTCTTCTTTGAAAATTGGGACATTTGTCCTTCTCCAATCTTGTAATAATAATGACAGTAGAGACTGATTATATAGCACTTATGACCTTGCAAAGTACTTAAAATTCACTCCAGCCCTGTGAAGTAGTTACTAAATTATCCCTGTTTTTATATATGAGGATATTAGACTAAAAGAAGTCACATCATTTACCTATGGTCACATATCGCTAAGCATCAGAGGCAGAATCTGAACCTGGATCTTTCTGATTCCAAATCCAACACTTTCTCTGATATATGAAAGATGCTCTCTAGTTTTCCATAATTATATCTATGATGTAAATTTATGAAACATTGTGGTTGTAGTAGCTAGCATCATTATCAGAGATTGAAAAGTTACTAATCCGTATTCGATCTTTAAGAGACATTTCTAAGAATACCCAAATATTCAATTATACCCTTTCCTTTCCTTTTTTAAATTACCCTCTGATCCATATCAAACTTCACTTTTTGCTTCTTCAGTGCTAATTAAAGTTTGTTTTTGAAAAATAAATTTTAGTAGTAATGAATAAGTGGGTAAATAGGAACTAAGGGTATGTGACATTGGAAGATGACGAAAAATTTTTAGAAATGTTCTGTGAATACTACCAAATACAGATATGATCATGTCATTTTTCTGCTCAGAAACCTCCAAAGACTCTTCTTTGCCTATTACATGAAGTCCATGGCCCTTAGGTTGGCATTCAGGATTCTGCACAATTCCTCACTCTATCTTTCTAACCTTATATCATATTCTCTGTCATATGCTGGATGCTCCAGACAAACCCATCTACTTGATATTGGTAGAAAGAGACTGGACTTTGGATTCAAATGATCTAGCTACAAGTGCTAATGAGATGATCAGTATCCTTGTGACTGAACCTCACTGGGTCTCAGTTGCCTCAGCAACTGAGTATTTGCACTGACTCCCTTGCATTTTGCAAACTATAAAGTGTTCTACACAGGTGAGCTGACTCCCCCCATGTGGTGACCATTCCCCACTTCCATCTCTTCTTAGGTAAAATTCTGCTTATCCTTCAAGGCTGCTCATGCAATAACTCTTCCAGATAGCTTTCTCTGATCTTTTAGCCTGAAATTCTTTCTCTTACACTCATGGAACTTTCTACCTCTCATCTACTTTGCTCTCCTTTTATGTTTATTTTTGCATATATTCACATTCAACTTCTCTCTTTTACTCCCCTCCCCCAAATTGTCTGTAAACTTTTTGGAGACAGAGACTGCATATGGTTCATCTTTTTCTTTTAATACCTTGTACTTAGCACTAAATAAATGTTTGCTAATTTTAATTGTATATTTTGTGGCTCTCAGACTTTTCAGAATGATTTAGGTCAGAAATTTTGGTTAGTCTGATCTAGGATATGGCAAGAAAACTTAATGGTAGAATTTAGGGTAGTTTCCTAGATCTTGGAGACAAAAGAATTCAAGACAATCTGTTTAGGAATCAGAAGTGCAGTTGTAATATAGAAATCAGTTCTTTATAAGTTTATATAAGAAGGAAAAGTTCACTTTAATCTTTGTTTAAAACTTTTGTGTTTCCTCCTTTGGCTTATGTGTCCCAAGGATGACATGTAATAACTTTTCATATTGAATAATCAGACTATAAACAGTGTTGTAAGAGGTGATTTTCTTTTCATATTTCATAGAATTTTGCCTTGATTACATCACCAAGTTTGTTTAGAAGAGGGCAAAATTGAAATACTTCCAGTGGTGTACTAAAAGGGCAGTTAACATTTGAGGCCAAAATTTGGGTGTATCTGGCAGAATAATGGGAGACTGATCCACTATATATAGGAGGGCATGAAAACAGACATTTGTTAGTCCTTTCGTGTTCTGTTAACAGCCCAGGATGCATCTGTTTGTCTAGTGCTTCTGAGAAGTGCTGCAGTTTCATTTAAAGACAAAGCAGTCACATTGCTTTCAATTGTCCTTACTCTCTTTAGAGGTTTTTTAAACTAACTCTCATATAGCTGTAGGATCTTAAGGGTGTTTTAGGCAAATCAGAAAATGAGTCATGTTTCTTAAGGAAGAAAAATGAAAAATGAAAACTTTTTTTAGAATGCAATTCAGCAAACATTCATTAATTGACTATTTAGTACCAAGCACTGTTCTAGGTGTTGGAGTCAGAGACGAAAATGAAACAGCTCCCACCATCAGATGTTTTACATTATATTGGAAGGAAACAACACAAACACAAAAAATAAATATAAAATGTATACTAAGTAAATACCAAGTAATGACATGGGGGAAGAGTGGGCAGAGAATGGTCAGCTTGATAAAGCATAAAGCCATCTTCCTACTTGAAATTGTCTTGGAAGAGAGTTACTACTCCTTTTTAAATTTTTTTGTTCTCTCCTCCCCTCCACCTGCCACCGCACAATAGAGAAGGCCGCAATTTGACAAAGATGTGTAAATGTACATAAAAGCATACTAAATGTACTTGTGCTTATCAGTTCTCTCTCTGGAGATGGACAGCATCTTCCTTCATTGGTCCTGTATTTGCATTATTCAGAATAACTTGGTTGTTCATAATTATTCTTTGAACAGGATTGCTGATACTGTTGCCTCTGCTCTCTTCAGTTTTCATTATTTCATGCAAGTCTTTCCATGTCTTTCTAAAAACCAATCCACTCATCATTTCTTACAGCACAACAGTATTCTGTCACAATCATGTACCACAACTGGTTTAGCCAGTCCCCAGTTGATGGGCATCCCTTCAATTTCTAGTTCTTTGCCACCACCAAGAGCTGTTATAAATATTTTGGAACATATAACATATAGATTGTTTTCCTTTTTTCCCTAATCACCTTGGGAAACAGACCTAATAGTGGTATTTCTGGATCAAAAGGCACACAGAGTTTTGCAACTCTTTAGGCACAATTCCCTATTGCTTTCTAGAATGGTTGGATGAGTTCACAATTCCACCAACAATGTATTAATGGCCCAGTTTTTCCACATCCCCTTCAACATTTGTCATTTCCCTCTTTTTCTCATTTTAGCCAATCTGATGTGTGAGATGATATCTCAAAGTTGCTTTAATTTGCATTTCTCTAATCAACAATAATTTAGAGCATTTTTTCATATGACCATATACTTTTGATTTCTTCATTGAAAAACTGCCTGTTCATATTCTTTGGCCACTTATTAATTGGGGAATGACTTCATAAATTTTACAAAGTTCTCTACATATTTGAGATATGAGAACTTTATCTGAGAAACTGACTATAAAAACATTTTCCTGGTTTTCTGCTTTCCTTCTAATCTTGGCTACAATTTGTTTTATTTGTACAAAACTTTTTTAACTTAGTGAAATTAAAAATTATTCATTTCATATCTCACAATGCTCTCTGTCTCTTCTTTATTCATAAATTCTTCTCCTATCCCAATTCATTGGTCTGCTTTTTCTCTATTTTATTGATGTAAGCATTTAGAGATATAAAATTTCTTCTGACAATCCCATAGGTTTTGATATGTTGTCTCATTATTATTGTTCTCTTTAAAAAAAAGTATTTGTTGTTTGTGTGATTTGTTCTTTAATCTACTTATTCCTTAAGATTAGGTTATTTAGTCTCCAATTAATTTTCATGGTCTCTTATTAAATATAATTTTAGTGCATTATGATCTGAAAATGATGATTCTCTGCACTTGAATATAAAGTTTATAATGCTATAATAAATGGTCAATTTTTATAAAGGTGTGTACTGCTGAGAGAAAGATATATTCCTTTCTATTCCCATTCATATGTCTCCAGATATCTATCATATCTAGCTTATCTAAGAGTCCATTCATCTTGACTTCTTTCTTATTTATTTTTTAGCTAGACTTATCTAGTTCTGAGAGGGGAGGATTAAAATTTCCCACTATTGTAAGTTTTGCTATCTATTTCCATCCATTTAGCTTTTCCTTTAAAAATTTAGATGTATTCCATTTGGTACTTATAGGTTTAGTATTGATATTACTTTATTATCTATGGTACCTGTTGTCATAATGTAGTTTTCCTGTTTAATCTCTTTTAGTTAAATCTATTTTAGCTTTAACTTTGTCCAAGATTATGGTTGCTACACCTTCTTTTTTTTCTGCATCAATTGCAGCATAATACATTCTTTTCCAGCCCTTTATTTTTACTTTATATGTGTGTTTTATTTTAAAATGTTTCTTGTAAACAACATATTATCACATTCTGGTTTTTAATTCATTCGCTATCCATTTCTGTTCTGTTGGTGAGTTCATCCCATTCACATTCAGAGTTATAATTACTGTGTGTGCAATTCCCTCCATCCTATTTTCATCACTATTTATTCTTCTCTCCCTCCCTTTTTATCCTATCCCTCAAATGTCTAATTGATTTCCAACCGCTGCTTCCTTAATCCACATCCCCTCCAATAATTTCTTCCTCATCCTTTCCCTTACCTTCCTATTTTTTGATCTGCACACCCCTCTCTTATCCTATCCCCTCACCCTACTACTTCTCTGTAAGTTAAGAAGACTTTTATGCCCTTCTAAATGTATCTGTTATTCCCTCTTTAATCCGGTTCTGATAAAAATAAGGTTCTAGCACTACCAGCTCTCTACCCTTTCCTGCCGCCTCTGTAACAGTTCTTTCATTCACATCTTATTTGTGTGAGATAATTGCTCCATTTTACCTCTTCCTACCCAATTTTAATTTTTAGGATCATCCCATCATAGTCTATTCAATCCCAAGCTTTCTATGTATGTATGCTATTTCAAACTACCCAAGTAATGATAACATTCTTAAGAGTTACAGATAACGTTTTCCCATATAAGAGGTAAAGATTTTGACCTTATTAAGGCCTTTATAATTGGTCCTTAATGTTTACCTTCTTATATTTCTCCTGAGTCTAGTAGGTCACATTTTCCATTTAATTCTGATCTTTTCTTCAAAATACCTGAAAGTCCTTTAGTTTATTAAATGTCCAATTTTTTTTCCATTCAGGATAACACACAGATTTGTTGGGTAAATTATTCTTGGTTGCAGCCCCAGCTCCTTTGCTCTTCAGAATATATTGTTCCACAGCCTTTGGTCTTAATGTAGAAGCTGCTTAACTCTTGTGTTATTCTGATTGTAGCTCCACAATATTTAACTTGTTTTTTCCTAATTGCTTGTAGTATTTTCTCCTTAACCTGGAAGCTTTGAAACTTAGCTATGATGTTCTTGAGTTTTCATCTTGGGATCTCTTTTAGGTGGTAATTGGTAGATTTTTTTCTATTTCTTTTTTACCCTCTAATTCTAAAACTTCAGAGCTGTGTTCCTTAATAATCACTTGAAGTATAGTATCTAGATTCTTTTTTTGATCATAATTTTCAAGCAGTCCAATAATTTTTATATTGTCTCTCCTAGATCTGTTATCTAGGTCAGTTTTATTAATGAATGTTTCACATTCTCTTCTTTTTTTTTATTAATTTGATTTTGTTTTGTTATTTCTTGGTGTCTTATGAAGTCATTAGCTTTCCCCTTGCCAAATTCTGGTTTTTAAGGAATTATTTTCTACTGTAAGTTTTTGGATCTCCCTGTCCAGTTGGTTGACTTTCTTTTCATAATTTTCTTGATTTTATTGCATTACTTTTGTTGGTTTTTTATTAATTTTCCCTCAGTCTCTCTGATTTTAAAAGTCCTTTTTAAAGCTCTTCCAAAAACTTTTTGGGCTTGTGACCATTTTGCCTTTTTCTTTGAGATAAAAGTAGCTGTTGTAACTTTATTCAATCTTCTTCTGAGTTTGAACCCAGATCTTTTCTGTCACCATAGGAGTTATCTATGGTTGAGTTCTTTTTTGCTTACTCATCTTCATCATCATCCTTGTCCTCATCATCATTTTCTTTTAGCAGCTTGTCTGTTAACTTTGTATTAAAGTTCGGTTCCATTCCCAAGGTGTTTCGGATAACCTCAGACTTCAGGTTTTTTGTGTTGTTTTTCTGAGCTCTATGTTCAGGTATTCTGCTGAGCCATAACCAGAGCCTCCTGCAGTGTTGTCACTGAAAATGCTTTTGTTCTCTGCAGTCCCTCCTACAGCTGCAAGTTTCACTTCACTCTTCTGGAACCCAAACCACGGACTCTTGAGTGCTCACAGCCAACAGGGTCCCTGCCATCTGTGATGGCACTCACCAGGATGTGCTCACTCCTCACCCACAACCATAGCCTAGGACCATGTCTGGTCAACTCACCTGGACCCAGCATTCAGAGCCAGCAGAGGGCCCTGCAATCTTCCCCAGATCAGCCATTGGACCCCCCTACACTGTCAGTGAAGCGAAAGTTCCTGAAGCTGAGGCTGGAGCTTACACAGCTGCCTCCTGTGCTCACTGTTTGTTGATTCAGCAGTATCTGCCCAGAGGTATTTGCATTTCATTCAGGTCAAACCACAACCACTGGAGATCAGGTCTTTCCTAAAGTCCTCTCAAGTTGTTTTAGGAAGACTATTAACTGCTTTATCCCAACTTTTAATTATTTCTGCCACTCAGTGTTCCCTTTGATTCATTATTTTATATTGTTTGTGAGGGAATTTAGGAAAGCCAGGTAATTTTCTGCTTTATTCAGTCATCTTCCCAGAATCCTCTCCTTGCCACTACTCTAGAAGAGGGGTGTGGTGGAAAAGAAGAAAAGGAACTAATTATGGAAACTGGAAACACAAAGGAGATAAGTGAATGGATGCCTGGTGGCTTATAATGTTAAAAACAACAACAGGAAAAAATAATATTATCTTGGATGCAAATTTGTATTTGAGGTAAACTTTTCAGAGTTCAAGGAAGATGAAATTAAGTTATCCCCCACTGAGAACATACTTTTTTTCCTGCTTCTCCAAATCCTTTAGAGAAACAGGGGAATCACAGGCCTATCCCTGGCCAGGTTTGATGAACACTTTTGTTTCCTTCTTCCTGGATGAAACTATCTCTATCTACCCTCTCTTCTTACCTCTGACTCCTTGTCTTTTTGAGTTCTGGCTCATAATTTTTGATAACTGTCTACTTTGCTTCCTTCTCTTTCTGGAGCTAAGCTTCAAGAATTGGTCTAATACCTTCTGTAGTTTTTTATTTTCTCTCTCACCTGGAAAATACTTGTGTTCTTAGAAATCCAACTTCTATCTCTGTAGGTGATTACCATCATCACCCACTGTCTCTGGCCTTGACCTCTCAACAACCTATATTTCCATCTATATGATTCCTCCACTTGGTTAAAGGCATTAAATTTAACTAAAATAAAACTTCTCAAAAATAGAGTTCATTATCTTAAAGCAGTGTTTATCCTCCTATCACCATTGGCAATACCAGAATGTTATCCTGTAGGTATCTTTAATTCCTTTTTCTCTTTCCCTCCTGTCATCTGGTATTCCATTAAATTGTGCAGACATGTAAGTTTTAGATCATTCCCTTTGTCTTCATCTTCATGTTTGAATCATTGCAGTAGTTACTACCTTGCCAGTCAGTATCTATAGCCATAAAATCTCTAGCCTTTTCAATTAATACGTTATGTCTTTCCCCCAACTTTTTTTCTATTAACTTTCATTCACATTTTCAAAATATTTCTGTCTTCATTTCTAATTGATTTTCAGTTGGTTTCCAAGTGGTTCCTGACAGTAGCTTTAAGTTTCTGTACCAATCACCTTCCTCCTGTTTCATCACTCTGGGTGTCTGCTGGGTAGCTGCACTTACATGTGTCAACAAAACCTGAAACTTAAGATGTTGAAAACTAAAATGATCATTTTGTCCCCCAACTTTCAGTGTCACTGTCAAAGTTACCATCTTATTCCTGCTCCTTTGGACTACTACTCAGTTCACTTACTCTTCATTTCCCATGTCAACTTCCTTATCAACTGTCCCACAGCCCACATCAGCGACCATATCTTGGAGGAGCTCTTGACCTGAAACCCTGCTCTTCTGATTGCTTACTACCCCTCTTGGAACACTATCCTCTCAGGCTACTTCATCTTCAGTCTTTTCCTCTCCTTTCTAGTTTTGGAACTATGAACTATGATCAAATTAACTGCCGTTGTTCCTGGATGGTATATATCAGTCTACTCACCTTTGGTACCACTCACCCACCAGCCCTATAGTTTTGCCAACTTAAATGACCCTCCCTGACCACTATTCCCTTGAATATTGTTTACTCCATCAAAATGTAAGCTAATTTTTTAAAATTTGTATCCCCAATACTTATAGCATATATTGGATATTTAACAAATATCAATTTATCCCATTTCTCTTCTTCCCTTTATTTCCCTCATCTCACCTGTTGCTACATATTTTATGTCTTCTTCCTTTCAAAAATATTATGTATCTGACCCTTCTCGGTACAATTCAATGAGTGTTATTAAGCACCTGTGTTGAGTGGTAATGCCTTCGTTAGCTCACTACTTAGCTGCTAGAAAAAGTCTGTCAGCATGACATGGTGAGAGGTGCAAGATAGCATAAAAACACCGGCTTCGGTGTCAGGGGTTTGTTGTGTGGTTTGAACCCTGACGCTGTGATTTCCTCCCTACGTGACCTTGAACAAGTTATTCTCGCTGAGCCTCAGGGTCCTCATTGTAAAATGAGGGATTAGAGGCATCAAATGATTTCTAAATTCCATTCACCTCTAAATTCTATTATCTTCTTTAACCCATGTTATTCTACTAGAAAGATTTTGTAGTACTGTTATGAAAATTAATTATTGTACTGTATGGTCTATACTCTTGTCCTCTCTTATTCTGTTACCATTGTGCCTGCCTCTGAAGGTTCCTCCTCTGCTCCACTTCTAATTTGTTACTTCTAATCTCTTGTAAGAAGAAAAATTAGATAACTAAATGTGTTAAGAATTATATCAAAGTCAGTGAAGCTGAGTGTTAGGGCCCAGTACAAGGGTTTTATTGTTCTTGTTTTGGGTGTTCCAGATGTCCATATATTTAGGTAAAATAGAGTTAAGAGTTAGGGTTATCTTAAGACTGACTTCTGGATTAGCCAAGTATTACTCTCTTTTTACACACATGGATGTGCACAAACACATCCAAATACAGGCTGGAGATTTGTTTTTAGTAAGTAATTCATTAGGAACTTAATTTAAAATAATAGCCCAGGATCCTATATTTTAATCTGGAAGGGATCTTAGTACCAATTAAACTCACATTAAAACTTAATCTAAAATGACTTTTATCATACCAGTAACTGACAACTTACCACTCATTTCCTCTTTTAACTTTGTTTTGCATTGTCTATCCGGTTCCTGCTGTATTAGTCTGATTTCTTTTTATGTGGTACCAGTCAACGTGTATACGGATCTTCTAGTTCTGTTCTTTTCATTTCACATTATTTTGTATGTATTTTTCTATTTATCTTTCTATAATTTATTATGTGATTTATGTTAAAAGCAAAAAAATCACAGAGTTAGACCTGGAAGGGAACTCAGAAGTCACTTAGTTAAACTCTTGTTTTATAAACGATATAGGTGCATGAGCTTCGAAGGTTTACCTACTTGCCCAAACTAGTTAGAAGCAGAATCAGATTTACATACCAAGCCCTGTGTCTCAAAATTCACTGCTTTCCACAGTGCTAGAGTCGCTGTTAAACATCCATACAACCAATTAAATTTGCTTTGCAACTATTTATATACAAATAAATTAATTGTTGTATTATTTTAGTCTGAACTTTTCCCATGGTCTCTCTAAGTCTTTTTCTTTTCGTGTCATTGTATTTACGTATGTCTTATTTTTCTGATTCTGTTTCTGTTGTTTGCTTTTTACTTTGCAGTATTTCGCCGTGATGCAGATTTCTTTATTCTTGTAATTTTAGATCCCACTTGTAACATAGCACTTCATTACAGTAGGGTACTATAATTTATTTAACCATTTCCCTACTGTTAGACACTTAAGTGGCTTCCACTTTTATACCCTTTACAAATAATATTATACAAATCTTTGAAGTTTTTGGGGGTTTGTTTTTTTTTGCCCCTTAATTTTATTAACGTTCTCAGGGTATGTCCTCAAAGACAAAAATAGAGTCAAAGGGTGTGAGTGTTTTGGTAACTTTTACTATGTACTGCCTAGTTGTTCCAAAAAGTTCTCTGGGTGGTAATTCTACCTTAAATGGGTGAGTGTACTTACTTCTTCATAACCCCTCTAATATTTGAGTTTAACATGTTTAATTATGTTTGCCAACTGGGTAGGTATGAAGTAGTACCAGAGAACTGTTCTAAATTATGTCTCTGGTTATTCATGAGTTTAAACATTTATTCAAGCATTTATGAAAAAGTTTGTTTTTTCCTTCTTTGAAAACTTATCCATGTCCCTTAACTATTTATTCATTAGAGACTATAACTCATAAATTTTTAATTTTCTTATGTATTTTAAAAGTCACTTTTAAAATACTTTCCCATGTTACTTTCCTTTTATTTTTGTTATGTTGTTTAGTTGTACAAAAATGATTTTATTCAAGTACATCTATATTTTCCCCTACTAATTCTTTCATTTTTATTCAAGTCATCTCCCCTCTTTACAAAGTAAATTACATTTTTTTTGTTAAAGCAGATCCAGCTGACCCTTATTTTCTGACATTTCTTTATATATTTAAAAATTATAATTCACATAGGAACTGCCTATTCAAGAGGCTGGTATGGCAGAAATAAGACCCTCACTACCTGTATAATCTTGGCGAGTCATTAAATCTCTCTGTTTCTCATTTGACTAGTCTGTAAAATTAGAGGATTGCCTTAGGTGACCACTAAGATTCCTTCCCACTCTAAATCTGGGATTCATGTGCCATATGTTATGCTTCAAGGCAAGTATTCCTTTAGCAAATTTACCTCTCTTGGGTTCCCAAATATTCTTTGACAAGGAAATTGTAAGCTTAGTAGTCCAGTGCAGCACGGTGTTCAAGATCTCTTTCCATTTGACTATACAATAGGCATCTGAGTGATAATATCACATGCCAATCAAAGCAAATACTTTATGTATGTGATATAGTGATGGTTTTTCTACTTCTTCCTCTCATGACCTTGGCTAATACTCTTCTTATACGATTTTTAAAAAAGCATTTCTTTTCCCTCTCTTTCATCTTCCTTAATGGGGGAAAGAAACCAAATTGTTGTAACAAATGTGTATAGTGAAACAAATAAAAAACTGGCCACATCTTTTTTTAAAAAGTATGTCTCATTCTGTATCCTGAGTCTGTCACCTCTTTGTTAGGAATGAGTTAGCACACTTCCTCATCAGACCTCCAGAACTGTGACTGGTCATTGCCTTAGTCAGAGCTCTTAAATCTTTCACAGTTGTTTGTCTTTACAGTTTTGTCGGTATTGTTGATTGTGATTGTGAGTACTCCAAGTTCTGCTCACTTTACTTGGCAGGAGTTCATACAAGTTTCCCAGATTTCACTGAAACTCTCCTTTCCAACATTTCTTGTGACTCAGTAGTATTCCGTTACATTCATATGCCATCATTTGTTCAGCTATTCCCCAGCTGATGTGCATCCCCTTCATTTCTAGTTCTCTGCCAATACAGAAGGAGCTATTAGAAAGTTTTTGTATATGTCTATTTGGATTATAAGTTTTGTAGCGGTATCACTGGATCAAAGAGCATGCACAGCTTACTGACTTTGGGGGTACACAGTAGCTCCAAAAAGCTTTCTCTTCCCCTCTACTATTGAAAACAAAATCTTTGTAAGAAACACAGAGACAAGCCAAACAAATTCAAACAATGACATGTGAAAATAAATGCATGCTTACTCTTCATCCTAAGTCCATCGTCTCACCTCCCTGTTAGGAGGTGGATACTATTCCTTATCATGAGTCTTCCAGAATTGTGGTTGGTCGTTGCTGTGGCACCAAGTCTTTCAAAGTTGTTTACTTTACAGTGGTGTTACTGTATACATTGTTCTCTTGGTTCTTTTTAGTTCACTCTGCATGAGTTCACGCAAGTCTTCCTCCACTATTCAGAAACCAGTCCAGTCAGTCAGTCAGTAAGCAAATGTTTATTGAGTGTTTGATATGTGGCTCTGTATTAGGTGCTGTGCTAAATGCTAGGGAATACAAATATTAGTTTAAAGACAGACAGTCCCTGCCCTCAAGGAGCTTACATTCTAATGAGGGAAGATAGTACATAAAAGAAAGCTGAAAAAATGGGTAAGGAATCAGAGGTACATGCTGGGAAGTCGGGCTTGGTAGAGGATGTCCAGAGCGCAGCTTGGTGAGGAAATGAAATATGGCTTGCTTTGGTGACCTCTTTAAATGGAGGTCCTGGGAGAAGCAATTCAATCTTTTGCCAATACAAATACTTTTGTCCACAAGTCCTTTTCTTCTTTCTTTGATCTTTGAGTTATAGAACCAGTAGTAGTATCTCTGTGTCAGAGGATATACACAATTTGCAGCTTTTTTTATCCTTGTCAATTGAAGTGGAACTTTAAAGTTGCTTTAATTTCTATTTCTCTCATATGGGACATTTTTTCATATGTCTATTGATAACTTGGATTTCTTTTGAAAACTGCCTGCTCATATCTTTGACCATTTATTTATCACTTGGAGAATGGATCTTATGCTTATATACTTTTCTTACATATTTTGGAAATGAGACCTTCATCAAAGAAATATGTAGCAAAGATTTTTTTTCCCCACAGTTAACACTTACCCTTCTCATTTTAATTGCCTCCAAAGTACATACTTCAAAAAAAGTATTTTTTCAATTAATGAAAATCCATTTTCTGTTTCTCCCAGCTCACCTCCAATCAGCATCCTGAATTTGTCATCTCTCTTTTAGGAGGTGGATCTTTCATCATGAGACTTCCAGAATTATGTTATTGAGTTGATTACGAGTTTCCCTCACCCTCTTTATTAAGAGAAAGGTGGTGAGAAAGGAACATACTCAGCACCAATGCTCTCAGTTTACTGCACGTATTGAACAAAAATACTGAACAAAGCACTATTGGTGACTTACATTGTCTCTGTGCTACAGGCCACAATGCATATTATTTTAAAATGATCTCTTTACAAAATAGCTTTAGTTGTATGCTTTAAAAAAAGTAAAATAATGAAGATGAAAAGAAAGGTTATGATATTATGTTTAATGATTAGTATAATGACTGCTATGTACAAGTCAGATTGGCTGAGGTGCCTTTAGGCTTTTTCTGTGCCATCCATCACAATAATATCTTACTTCTGAGAAGCTTGTCAGTTAAGATGTGGATCAAAATGTGGGAGAAGAAGGCAAAACTGTTTAAATAAATTACTCAGATGCTCCTAACTGTTAGAGTAGTTAGTTAACAGATCTATATATTCTGCAAATGACTTTTACATGAAACCCAAGTTTCCAATATTAACAGGAAGGAGATAGTTAAATGGAGTGAAGTACCAGCTGACTGACAAAGAGATCCTCAGTTTGAAAGAGAGTAACACACAGTTTTATGAAGATTCAAGGGGAAATGTGTGTAACTTTTTTTTTGGCCATTAAAGAACCCTCAGTGGAGACTGGCAGCAGCACAGAGTGGCAAAGCAGCAAATGGTAGCAAAGGCGTTTTAAGCTGATGGAAGCTCTATACAAGGTCTAGGACTTTTTCACTCCTGAAGTAGCCTGAGGAAAAAAATGAAATTTTTCTTAAAAGAGAAGCCTGAATGCCAAATTTATTATAAGTAATACTAGTCAGCATTTAGTAGAAGGCATTTGTTTTGTACCTTGTATTTGATTTCTTTAAATTTTACTCCAAATTATATATAAATGGAAATTAGAGGATATTCATTATTTATGTTATTTTAATAGTTACATGTTATATTTTAATTTTAAAAAGTAACATAGGTTATGTACTTTGATAGTTTTCTATGGAAAATATAGCTTGTTAATTCATTCAGCTAAACCCAAGGGCTTCATCTAGTGATAGCAACTTAAATTCTCAGTCTATAAAGAAATAATTTTGTAAAACTGTTTAAAACCATTCTGTTTTCAAAATATATTTTAAAATATCAGAAAGGGAGGAGGAAGAGGTGCTCTGTCTTTAACAGAGCATCTAGAAAGCAGCAGCTTTGAAACTATCGTAAGAAGGTAAGTATTAGGAAGTGAAAAGTTTTAAAAAGTGTGATTTTGTTGGTCCAGCAATTCAGACCATACCTCTTTCATACTTAATTGACTGTTTTATCAGTTGCTGTAACCCCCTCTTCTGCCTGAGGGCCAGCCTTTTGGTGGTAAACTTTTCTAGATGTATCTACACTGATCCTCACATGATGGACCTGTCATGGGGGTCCATACATAAAGCTTCTCTCATTTGGTAGGATCTACTAGAGCTTGTGCCTTGTTGCCATAGGCTCAGAGAACCTAGGACCACCTTCATATCATGGGCAAGCATAAAAATAGGAATAGTGGTGGAATGCATGATTTAGTTAAATAAATTCTTTCATTGTGAATTAGCTATTCATTAGAATGGAGGAAGGATCCTTAAGGAGTAAGAAACTGAGAGAAAAACTATAGAGAGCCTCCCATCTCTGTAACAGTCACCCAGGTAACCAAATCCTGATTGGAAGGTGAGGTCATGGGGAGAAACACAGCCTGCATTGGTTCCATGTTCTTTGGGGTCTTTCAGTTCTGACTGTAGAAGGTACAGGAACTGAGAGAAAGAAGCAGTTAGGGGAGAAAACGTGTGTAGTGGGCTAAGTTGCTGGATAGGTAATTAGAGAGCAACATCTCGGTTAACACAGCAGGGAGAAAGCTGCTGGAAAGGCGTTTGATTCCTTATTCGATAAGACAAGCAGCTTGTTGATGTCTGTGGGCAGACTCTGGTAGCTAAAGACAGACCACAGCTAGGACTTCTGGAGAGTTTTTAAAATGTTTCCAGAGAGGATAAAGAGGAAATTCAGAAGTAAGTTAACCCCTTATAGCTTGACTTTCTATTTATTAACAAAGTTTAAGTTATACAGGGAATTTCAACAGAAGTGCCTTTCCATTGTTCTATTAATGGTAATTCTTGTCAGCGTGATCTTATCAGCCCGGATAGGTTATTCTGCACTTACTTTGAAACATGCACATACATTTTTCAGATAGTCTTTGGTTATTATATTTTTTTATTTTATGTGATCTGATTGTTATATCCATATATTATTACATAAAATTTTAAATTCTTTTTTATTAGGAACAATTCTACATAATTCAGATTCAACATTTGATGCAAAAGCCCTATTTTCATTTATGCATGGTTCATCTGAAAAAGCAGTTTTTTCATTCACACTAAGTAAACTTCATTCCTTGAATGTGGCCTAGGTTCAACTTTGTGAGAGGCACACAATTCACATCTGATTGAGTAGCCACCTCTATTTTTAGTTTAATCTTGTTCCTCATGCAAAATTCTCCTTTCTTCCTTGTAATAGGTTGAATGATTGTAGATGTACAATCTTCGTTTACCTTCGAATTTGTGCAAGCATTTTGCCTTCTTGGTAAATCTTATATATTTTTATTTGAAATTTAGGAATGGAACTTTTCCTTAGAGTTTTGAATAAATGCTAGACACATGAAAAAGGACTAAACACATTTATGATTATAAAACTCAAGGACATTCCTCTCCCCCTTTCCCCAAAAAGGACTCTACAATTAAATGTAATATTAAAAAGAAATTTTACAATATTCATGCATCATTCATCCATTAAAAGGAAAACTCTTTGGACATTTAGCATGGATAGCGTTTATTTAGAGGGGTGATTTTTCCTTTGTCTGTAATGGCAGCCTTGTTGTGGTTTCCTCATGCATAGGGGGAGTTTCTGCCATTTGATCAGATGGTTAGAAATCAGCGAAGAGTGATTAACTGGGAAGAGGGGAATCCACAAAACCAAACCTGTATGTGTGATCCAAAATGACAGAGACCAGAGGGGAAGTGGCGTAAAAATTAAAACAGGTGTCTATGAGGTGATGAACTAAGAAGGTAAAGCAGCCAAGGCAGAGAGCTGTTGGCTTTCAGAGAGCCAGGTCAAAGAATCAACAAGTCAAAAAGAACCAGATGCAGTGAGAAAGAGAGGCAAAGACCGAGGGGAGGGAGAGGGGACACTGCATTAAATACTTCCTGGCTGCATGACCCCAGGCAAGTCCCCTCACCTCTCTCAGCTGAAATTATCTCATTTCCTTTCAGGGTGGTTGAAAGGATAAAAGGGAACAACATATAAATTAAGCCTCAAAACACTATATAATGGTTGGTAGGTTGAAGACAGATAGATAGATGGACAGACAGAAAGACAGACAAAATCAATAAGCATTTATTATGTTCGAAGCGCTGTACTAAGCCCTATAGGTACAAATATCAACAAACAAAATAGACTGTTTATAATGAAAACGAGGAATTTTCGTTATAATAGGGGAATGCAAGACATAGAAGGGAAATAGAGGTCGGGGGGGGGGGGGGTTGATTAATGAGAATGATGACTGGAGTTCCAGGGACATGGTTTGGAATGGTGGCCCATCCTGGGCAAGATTCCCACTTTCACCATGTGAGTGTCCATTCTTTGAACATGCTGTCATAGACCACCTCTTGTTTATAATTCCTCATTTATACGTTACAGCATGTTCCTTTTTGTCATGTACCTTTTTGTTGCTGATGCTTAACTTCAGTTTTTTGGAGAACGTAGTGTTCATAGCCATCCAGTATCACCAAAGGAAAATAGGTATTAAAATGATGATCCTTGTTTCAGGAGAAGTTTGGAAAGCATTAAAAAAAAAAAATCTGCACTTTTCTAAAAGCTGTCCAACCTGCTCTTGTCCTCTTATTCAGTTCTGGACTCAGCTTATGCATTTGTAGTATTTTTCCAAGTTGTATATACTGATAGATGAGTGCTGTAGGTTCTCCTTTCATATCTTTCCGTAGTCTGCATATCAGACATTCTTCATCCATTTTTCCCTGTGTGGATACTCAGGTGCAATTATTTTAAATAATCATGGATCTCATTTAGGATGCCCTACAGTGTTTAGGCTTGATGCAATAAGCCATATACCAGGGGTAGCTCAAAAGCTTTGCCATCTACATATGGGGAATCTCTCTTCAACTTGGACTCAGCCTTGGATCTTTTCCATAACAATACTGAACAACTTTGGTAATCACACATCTCCTGATTTTAAGCCCGTCATTAGAAGGGCTTCAAACAAGATTGTTTCTACTATATCTTTCAAGGAATATTTTGTAATTTTCACTAATTGCTGAGCGATATCTAGTGGAGGGGAAAGCTTTAATATAATGTTTTACTTTACTGAATCAAATAATTTTTTTCCTAATAATGGACTGTAAGCATAATGGGATCTCATATTCTCTTTCTTTCATTCAGTCATGTATTGATGTGATCTAATATATAGTATTTCTTCAAAAACAAGTAAAACTAACAATATAGTGATCAAATCTGAAAGTATGTGTAACATTCGATGTCTATAGAACTCCTACCACCTCTATTTCTTTAAAATAGCAAGCTGTTCTCTCTCCCTCCCCACTCCCACCACACGGGGGGGGGGGGGGGGGGAGTCCATGGGAAAAAAATCCCTTGATTTTTTTGTGATTTATGATATAACATAAATTGTTCTGGGCTTGCTTACTTTACTCTGTATCAGTTCATGTAATTCTTTCATTACCCCTTTGAAATCATTTATTTCCTTATTTCTTGGGGCACAACAGTATTCCATCGCATTCATAAAGTATAATTTATTTAGCCATTTCATGGGCATCCATCTAGTTTTCAGGTTTTTGCCACCACAAAAGGAGCCTCTATAAATATTTTTGTGCATATAAGACTCTTTCCTCTTTGTTATTTTTTGGGAATAAGCCCAGCAGCAGCAGTGGTATAAATGGGTCAGAGAATATGCAGTTAGTAACTTTTATGAATAATTATAAATCACTTTCCAGGATGATTGTATCCATTCACAAGCCCACCAATGGTATCAATACACCTGTTTTCCCTCGACCCTTCCAACATTTGTCATCTTTACCAATCTGATGGGTATGAGGTGGAATCTCAGAATCACTTTAATTTGCATTTCTCTAGTAGTGATTTGGAACATTTTTTTTTCATACAGCTGTTGATGGCCTGAGTTTCTTCCTCTGAGAACTGCTTATTCATATCTCTCAACCATTTGTCAATAGAGAAATGGTTCTTATTCTTATTTGTTCTTTGGAAATGAGACCTTTATCAGAGAAACCTGTTGCAAAGATTTTTTTTCCTCAGTTAATTGTAACTCTCCTAATCTTAGCTTTTTTTGTACAGGCAGCTAATTGGTACATTGAATAGTGCTGAAACAAGAGTTAGAAAGCTCAAAATCTGACTTCACACTCATTCTAGCTGTTTGACCTTGGTCAAGTTCCTTAACCTCTGTCTGCCTCAGTTTCCTCATTTTCAAAATGAGAGTAATACCTACTTCCATCTACCGACTTTGGAGATTTCCACCAGCTGTCCTCCATGCCTGGAATGCTCTTCCTCCTCATCTCGGCCTCCATCTCTGCTAAAGTCTCACATCCTAGAAGAAACCAATCCTAAGTCTCCTTAATTGTAATGCCTTCCCTCTGAGATTATTCCCAGTTTATCCTGAATATATCTTGTTTGTACCAGTTGTTTACATCTTGTCTCCCTGGTAGACTCTCAGCCACTTTGAGACAAGGACTCTTTTTCGTTTTTCTTTATATCCCCAGTGCTTAGTACAGTGCCTGGCACATAGGAGACACTTCATAAAATGCTCATGGATTAACTGACAGTATACCATGTTGCCTCTCTCCCATCTAATATCTTCTTTAGAGATGCTCTCAGGGCCGATCTGTGTAGACTAATCCTATAAAGGGTGTGTGTATGTATCTCTATCTATCTATCTGTCTATTCCCAGTTGTGTTGCCTCCAAGATAGTTCCTCTGTCTGTATTTGGGCTAATCTATCTTTTTTCCATCTTTGTTTTCTTCATTACTATTTTTGTTTCTTCTAATAGCATTTTCAGTACTGTTAGAGCCCACAGCTCTACTGACTTTGATGGTGAAAAGAATTTGTTATAAAAATCTCTGTTGATCTTTTCCATCCTCCTTCCAGTTCCTTCACTGACTTTGCTTACCTGGATCTCTTACCAAATTCTCTCCAACCTTTGTTCTCTCCCTTTCTCCCTCTTTTCTGAGGGGATAGTGCTCACGATCTTCTACCACCCTTTTTCCTTAAGAATTTACAAAGGAGTTTATGTTCTCATTTAATGTTTCCATCAGCTGCCAAATCTCATTTCACAAAAGCATGAGAAAGAAGAAAAATAATTTAAAATAGCTGTTACGTTTTGTTACTTCAAAATAAGTGTACCAGTAGGAAAGGACCAGATTTTGTGTGTATGCATTTGTAAAATTTATTGGTGTTAGTTTTATGATAATGAAAAGTCAGTCAATAGATATCAAGGTAGTATTCTTTTCTATTCAATCAAAAGCACTGAATGAAAGAAAGAAGTTAATCTACTATCTGTGGCAATCTTAACTATTAAAGCAGATTAACTATATAGTTGACCTAGCAGAATACAGAAAAAGTATTAATTTGTGGGTTGTATACTAATATGGCCTAATCAGAGCCAATTTTTTTCTAAAAACAATTTAACCTGGTAGTTTTAACCCTGGATTCCTAATCTCACTTTGCAACTGGGACCCTGACTTATTCTATACTTTACTAAAGTCTAGTCAAATAGACCAATAAGGCTTTCACTTATGACAAATTGGCAAGGTCTTTGAAAATCTAAGGTTATTTCATGACATGATGAGGCATTGGAATAAGACTTTAGTGGAAGAAAATAAACCTGAATCTATTCACTTTCTTCCATATCCATGTCCTGGCAGGCTTCTTTAGCTTCACTCTTACAGTTTTTAACTTCCTTTTGGTGATGGCAAATGAAATGCTTAGAGCCATTAATTCCTTAATTTTGATCAGTGGGGAAAGATGTTCCTTGTGACCCAAACCATTAAAAGTAAAATGGTTCATCTAAACTTACTTGTGGTACAACAGATTTAAATAGCTTTTATGTTTTCCTTTCATTTTTCTTTTAGGTATGGCCTCACATGTGCAAGTTTTTTCCCCTCACACCCTTCAATCAAGTGCCTTCTGTAGTGTGAAGAAACTTAAAGTGGAACCAAGTTCCAACTGGGATATGACTGGGTACGGCACACACAGTAAAGTCTACAGCCAGAGCAAAAACATACAGCCCTCACAACCAGCCGCCACTACCGTCAGCACCTCCCTGCAAATCCCCAATCCCAGCCTACCTTACGAGCAGACCATCATCTTTCCAGGAAGCACTGGGCATATCGTAGTAACATCTGCAAGTAGCACTTCTGTCTCTGGGCAAGCCCTTGGTGGACCACACAACCTGATGCGTCGAAGCACTGTGAGCCTTCTTGACACCTACCAAAAATGTGGACTCAAGCGTAAGAGTGAGGAGATTGAAAATACAAGCAGTGTGCAGATCATTGAAGAACACCCACCCATGATTCAAAATAATGCAAGTGGGGCCACTGTAGCCACTGCCACCACCTCTACTGCCACCTCCAAAAATAGTGGTTCCAACAGTGAAGGTGATTATCAGCTTGTCCAGCATGAGGTTCTCTGCTCCATGACTAACACATATGAGGTCTTAGAGTTCCTTGGTCGAGGGACATTTGGACAAGTGGTCAAGTGCTGGAAACGTGGCACCAATGAAATTGTTGCTATCAAAATCTTGAAGAACCACCCATCTTATGCCCGGCAAGGTCAGATTGAAGTGAGCATCCTGGCACGGTTGAGTACTGAGAGTGCAGATGATTACAACTTTGTCCGGGCTTATGAGTGCTTCCAACATAAAAACCATACCTGCTTGGTCTTTGAAATGTTAGAACAGAACCTCTATGACTTCCTGAAGCAGAATAAGTTTAGTCCCTTGCCCCTCAAATACATCCGCCCTGTCCTCCAACAGGTAGCCACAGCCCTGATGAAATTAAAGAGCTTGGGTCTTATCCATGCAGACCTCAAGCCAGAGAACATTATGCTGGTTGATCCATCCAGACAGCCATACAGGGTTAAGGTCATCGATTTTGGTTCAGCTAGCCATGTTTCAAAGGCTGTGTGTTCTACCTACCTTCAGTCCAGATATTACAGGTAAGAAAAAAACAAGCAGCCAAGGAATGGTTGTTTACAGAGTACCTACAATGATTGGGTCTCAGTGCTGGATGCACTTAAAGTCAATTTACGATTAATGTCAAGTAAGTGTACAGATGCCAAGTGTTACTGGCTTTCAGGGGAGGGAGCGATCTCTGTGGACTAGGGTGGTTACTGAAGCCTTTACAAAGATCTGTTTTACATTGGCTCTTCAGCAACAGGTAGGATTAGGAAAGGCAGACAGTGATGGTTCAACTCTAGTTGGAAACAGTGAGAGGCAGAATAACAGAGATTGGAGGTATTTTAGGAGATAATGAATAGATCATTTTGATGGTGGAAGGGGAAGTTTGGGTTAGTGAGTAATGGGAAATAAGGGTGGAAAGACAGGGCAGGATCAAATTATGGAGTGCCTGGAATAGGCTAAGTGGTTTTGATTTTATTCCTCTTGGCTTTGGAGAACCAGTTATAGTTTTTGCAGAAGGGAATGACATAATGAAAGTGGTGCATAGGGACAATAAATCTGGTAGTAATGTATAAAAAGGATTAGAGCAGGGAGGGAGTCCAACTAGGTAGCTACTACTACTAATCATAATCATAGCCAGCATTTATATAGTACCTGCCCTGTGGCATATTATCTCCTCTGATCTTCACGCAGCCCTGAGAGGTAGGTGCTATTATTATCCCCATTTTATAGATGGGGAAACAGAGGCAAACAGAGGTTAAGTACCTTGCCCAGAGGAAAATTAAGCTAGTAAGTGTTGTTATGGTGATCAAAGAGTGAGGTAAAGAGAACCTGGACTATAAATGGTGTCAGTAGGGATGGAAAAGAAGGAATGTGACAGATATACTTCTTTGGGGGGAAAATGGACTGATTAGCTGTAGCAAGGAGAGAGAGGCATCAGCTAACTCTTCAAGTTTTCATCCTAGATAAGTGGAAGAATGGCCATGCTATTAATAGAAACAAAATCAGAACTGAGTAGATATTACAGGGAATATTAGTTCAGTCTTCTACATCTGAAGGTAGGAGACATTTGGTAATACTAGAGCTCAGAGGATAATATTGGAATTATAAATTTCCACATAAAGATAAGAGTTGAAAATATTAAAGTAAGTTCTTTAGTGGAGAAAATAAAGAGAAAAACATTGAGAGAAATCTGTAAAAGAAAGAGAAGGAATAGTCCAAAAGTTAGAAGGAGTAGGATAATATTATATCATAGGAAGACAAAGAGAGAGTATTTCAAAAAAGATGAATGGTTAATTGTGAAAAAGTCAAGGAAAATAAGACTCACGAGGGGAAAAAACACTGGGGCCAGATTTCAAAGAGATTGTAGAAAGGAAATGGAAGCAGCAGATACAGAACATTCCTTCAAGAAGTTTGGGAACAAAAAGAATCAGAAATAAGACAGTGATTAGGAAGGGGCTGATATGGAGAAGGGCGTGTGTGTGTGTGTGTGTGTTTTAAGATGGACTACACCTGGGCTCATTTGAAGGAAAATGAAAAGGTGTCCATGGAGAGAGAAATTGAAGATGCTAGAAAGAGGATAAGTAAGGGAGCAAAATCCTGAATGGAATGGAAAAGAAACCAAAATCATAAACAAAGAATTTAGCTTTAGAAAAGAGGGGAAGAGAACTCTTCCACAGGTGAGAGAAACTGAAGGACAACAGACCCTGGCTAACATTTTCAGGCACAAAGAAAGGTACATGAGGGGGGCTCACACAATATCAACTACTGAGAAAAGGAACTGGCAAGCCAGCCCTCAAGGATGTACTTGATATTATTAGTAAAATGGTTACTTAAACCAAGTATATTAGAGATGTTTTTGTTTTTAAGAGTAGAAACAGAACTTACTTCAGTATTTTTAAATAGATAGCAAGATAAATGGAGGGAGATCATATCAGATAGACTTAATCTCAGTAATAGATGAGGTAGGAACCTCTGTTGAGATTAGCTTGGGAAATGGAAGAGAGCTGAGAAAATATAACCAAACCACTTTGAAAGCCCAGGTAATATTATATACATGTAATGGATTATATTGGTATAGTTCATGAAATTTCCCAGCAAAACTCTGAAGTCTTCAGAATAGGAACTGTATAGGCATGCCCTTACTTGAGGTTTGGGCACAGTAGAAGGACTAGGTTGTGAGGGAATCTGTGTGTGTTCATCCTTCGTTGCCGAAGAAGACCATGCCATCAGAGAAATGATGACATGACTTGCACTTGACTTTGTTTTGAGTGATGGAGGACTGTGCAGGTCACCAGCCTCACTTCTCCTCCATAGCCATCTGAATCCAGTGACCTGAAATTCATCAGGATGACTGGAGTTGACCCAGGATGAGGCAGTTGGGTTAAGTGACTTGCCCAAGGTCACACAGCTAGTGAGTGTCAAGTGTCTGAGGTGAAATTTGAACTCAGGTCCTCCTGACTCCTGCACTGGTGCTCTATCTACTGTACCACCTAGTTGCCCCTGTGAGGGAATCTAGAGTTTTATTAAGCACCAGAATTAAAGGGATTGACCATGGAGTCCAGAACGAACAGGATCTTTATCTTTTTTAACTTGGGCATAGTTGGGCAATTGGGGAATAGTCTAGGAAGTAACTAGAGGTCCTAACGAATGTAAAGACTATATTTATTTGGTGTAAAAAATGGGAAAGTTGACAAGTAAAGAGAATGTCACTAATTGTAGGAGATAAAATGGAGAAGATGTGGAATGGGGCTAAAATCATTGAGAGCAATAGTGTGTTTTGTTCAGTGTTCGATAACCCCAAGAGTGTGGTTGGTTAGTCAGTTGATAAACATTTTTAAGCATCAACTATACCAGCCATATACTATATTCAACAGAGGAGATAGAAAGGCAAAACAGTCCCTCCTGTCACGAACTCACAGTCAAAAAGGAGAAACAACATACAGATAGCCATGTACTATACAGGGTAATGGGAAATAATCAGCAGAAGGAAGGCACTAGCATGAAGTGGGATCAGGAAGGGCTTCCAGTTGAGGTAGGATTTCAGCTGGAGCTTGAAGGGAGCCAGAGAAGCCCAAAGGTGGAGAGAAGACTTAGGAAAGCATTGCAGGCAGGGGGGACAGATGAGTAAAATGCCCAGAGTAAGGAGATGGGAGTGTCTTGTGTGAGGAACAGCAGTGAGGCATCCAGTAGGACTGGATCTCAACGTATGGAGGGGTAGGGGCTGTAAGGTGTAAGGCGGAGCCAGGTTATGCAAGGCTTTGAATGCCAAACAGAGAATTTTATATTTGCTCCTAGAGGTGACAGGAAGTCACTGGTCACATGGTCACAGATATACACTTTGGGAAGCTCACTTTGATAGCTGAGTGGAAGATGAACTGCAATGTGCAGGGAGACCAACCAGCAGCCTTATGTGACAGTCCAAGTATGAGATGACGAGGGCCTGCACCAGGGCAGATAACAGTGTCAGAAAAGGGGAAGGGGAATATGGGAGAGATGTATAAGGTTAAAATCAACAGACCATGGCAAGAGATTGTCTGTGGGGTGGACTGGGGTGGGGTGGTGAGAGAGAGACTGGAAGTTGAGGATGACTGCTAGGGTCTTAATCTAGGTGCCTGGTGGAGGATGGTGATACCCTCAAAAATACTAGGGGAGTTAGGAAAAGGGGAGAGTTTGACAAGAAAGATAATGAGTTCAGTTTGGGGCATGTTGAGGTGAAGATGTCTATTGAACATCCACTTCAAGAAGTCCAATAGACAGTTGGAGTTTCTGTGTATTTCAGATGAACAGGAGTAGAATGATGGTGGTTTCTCAGTGGTCTGGCAGGGACGTGAGGGCCCAGAAAGAGGCCAGTTCCCCTTTGCACATTGGTTTGGAGGCAGTGAGAAACAGTGAAGCTTAAATAGGAAGAGGGCAATGAAGAAAGGTAGTTATTTAGAGGAAGTCAGATTTCCATTAACAGGAAAATGAGAGAAGAAACAAATGACAAAAATATGAAAGGATAAAGAGGAATTTTCCTGCAGTAAAAAGGGGGATCCAGAAGACTCAGTGAAAGGAGCTAGAGAAGAGACAGACCAGAGCAAGGGTGATGCTACAATACATTGAAATAGAGTCTGGAAGGAGATCACATTGTGACAGGATCGGTGCTGGGAGGAGTAGGAAGGGAGAGGACAAGATGGCTTAGGATAGCCAGGAAACAGTCACTACTGTACAAATAGATGGTCTCCATTTTGAAGGTGGCTGACACTTGTTTGAAAATAAGATGTATTATCAGTTGGTTAACACCTTTAAGAGGGCAAAAGCCTGGGGCTTACTTTTACTACAAGTATGTTGTTAATGTTATGGTTTTATATTTAGATTGTAAATTCAGCACTCAAAAAGCTATTAGTTCCTCTTGATTGTTTTGAATGTAATCAAGGTATGCTGCCAGCAGGTGAACAGCAATGCCTTGGTTATGACCATTTTTGTTCATTACAGTCAAGCTTCAGTCACATAAATGTTATTAATTGAAAAAGAAATGAGTGATCTTTTTGGTTCAGCTGTCCTTTAAAACAAAACAAAAATCGTTTCATTTTTTATAGTTGTAGCATAATGAAAGAATATAAAATTTAAAGGATGATACACATTTAGAAAAAAATTTGAAGACATGAACACCTAAATATAATTTGGTACCTTAAATCTACTTGATCATGGTTCAGTGCCACATTTTCGCCAGGGATTATAGTCCAGGTCTCCATAATTTCTTTCATAGCTTCAGAGCCTCTTTCTTGTATAAGCAGAAGGGTTGTATTGATTGGTGAGCAGAGCTAGGATGGTGAGGAGCCAGCCTGACTCTCTCCTTGAATAAAGGAAAAGGTAAGACATGGGAGGGGTTTGAGGAATAGAGTGAAAGATAAATTCATTTTTTTCTTTGACATTATTTTTAAGACCTTCTAGTTTTTCTCTATGCCAGTGATCTCCAGACTTTTTTGATCATGTACCTAATTAGTAAAAACAAAAAAACCCCCACAAAACTTTACATCTTCATCCCCAGGATACATTTACTTATTTATAAAATATTTAGTACATTACATGAGAAATTATATACATCATAAAACACAAAAAATTAAAAAGGAGCAAAGCAAATGAGGTAAATATTTGATCCTAGAATCAATAGGGAGCCACTGGAGTTTACTGAGTAGAGAAGAGATATGGTTGACATATGATTCAGAAAAGGCCCTTTAGCAGCTATGTAGAAAACGAATTGAAATGGTGAGAGACTTGAAGTAGGAAGATCAAATAGAAAACTATTACAGTGATCCAGGTAAGAAGTGGCCCTTTTTTGTCATCCACTGATTGACGGAATACCCTCCTTTTTCAGGTCAAGTCAGAGTCCCTATTTTGGAGACTATTATTCTTTGTTATAAGAAACAAAGAATATTACACTCAATTAATCAAACATTTATTAAGTGTTTTTTATGCACTGGTGAAACAAAAATGAAAAATAAATCTCTACTCTTAAAAGAATGTAAAAATTTATTCCATTCCAAATTGAATGGCAACTAAGTATTCACACTTAATACTTAATTAAGGCTTGTCATGGTCTGGGTTGGAAGCTGCATACCTCTGCATTCATTCCTCTAGTAGATGGATTAGTTTTACATCAACAGTATAAAACCCTACGAAATAAGACTCTTAGAGATGAAAATAAACATTCTTATCTAGTCCTATGAAACATATTCTTCATGAATCATCATAAAGTGATCTAAAAATATTTTATTTTTGGTGGCCTAAAAGCGCCATCCATGGATTAGCCACTGGGATGGCAACAGCACATGTGATAGATAGCCTGGTTTCTAGACTTTTATAAAGCAGGAGATGCTCTTTGGAGTTTTTTCTCTTTTCCTTGCTTCATCTCACTTTGGACTTGCTAGTATTTTAAATGGTGGGGAGACAAGGTGTTATCTGATCTTCCATTACCTAATTATACTTTCAGATTGTTGAGCCTTACAACTGATTGTGGGAGCAAAGAAGGAGAAAAAAGGATGGAAGTTGGAGGATGGGGGTTGGGGTTGTCCGGCGCATGCTATGGGATCACCTTGCAAGTTTAACATACTGCAGTGGGGGCCTGCTCATCACTTTGGGTTAGGATCTCAGAGACCTCTTTAGGTAGATAAGATGAGAGATAAGAGACTCTTCCAAATTAATTGCCATTTTCCAGTAAGTCATCATTCCTTGAGAGCTTGGGGTAGGCCTCACAACTTAGGAATGCAAGAGTAGCAGAGATAAAGAAGCTCATTTGAGTTTTTAACCAAAAAGGCATTATCATAATATGGTATAATAGAATTTGTATTCATGTGTGTATGTAGACATATGTATGAATAACACTTTTTAATATAGGAATTTCCTTCTCTTTGAATCATCTCATACAAAAGTCATAAAGGATTTTTTTTATGCAGTTATTTCCAGGGAGTCCTTTACCTATTTTAGGAAGAATAGTTTCAGCCAAATGAGGAGTTATGGGTTCTTGTTTAGTACTTCATATATTGAGGTTATCTTCTATTTGTGAAGTGTCCCTATAGACATAAGGCAAGGAGCCAGAGAAGGCACTCATTATAATTATACCCCACCAATGCAAGATTCTCTTTATAATATTCTCAACAAGTGACCAGCCTCTGACTGAATATTTCCATTGATGGGGGAAAATAATCACTCCAGATAGCAGCTGATTCAGTTTTTGGAGTGTGTTAATTCTTGGAATGTTCTTCCTTATATCAGGCTGAAATCTGGTTCACTGTACCCTCTGAAATGTTGCTCCCTAAGCCACATAGAATAGATCTGATTTTTCTTCAGTTTGAAGACAGCTATTATGCCCATCCTACGCTGTCATAGCCCCCTTTTTCTGTTAACTTGTCTACCTACTCTACTCCCCTACCAGCTCAATCCTACTACTCTCCATCCCTTTCCTTCTTCACCCTGTCTTTTGACTGAGTCCTCTGGAGTTAAAAGCATGAAGCTGTAAGACTACTGGCCACAGAACTGATGAGCTGGACCAAGCTTCAGAGACAATCTATTCTGATCCACCCCTTCTGTAGAATACCCAACACATGTTGATCCAGCCTTCATTTAAAGACCTCCAAAGAGTTTGACAGCTCTGATTGTGAGCCAGTTTTTCCTTATATCAGGCCTGTTGCCTTTTACTTACTGTTCCTATTTTTGCCTTCTAGAAACTTGCAAAACTAGACTATTTGCTGTAATTTGTCCATAACATTTTCTCTGCGTTTCCAGCACAGGCTGTCCCCCAACCTTAGAATGCTGTCCCTCCTTCCTGCCATTTCTTGGAACTTGAGGTTCCTTTCAAGGATATGAAGTGAAATTTAACTCAGGCTCCTACCTGTTACTATTTCCAATGTTTAACTCTTCATTTGGATCTAAGAACAGTTCCTGGTTTGTTTGTTTTTTAATTCAGATTAAGTGCTATATTCCCAGTTTAGATCTTCTTTCTTCTTTTTTGTCCCAAGTGAGGGAGTTGGGAGGAAAGATAGACATAGGATTCCATAATCATTGGTGGGGAGGGACATAGCAAGTATGGGTTAAAAAAAAAAGTATTTTAGATGGCCTATATACTAATCTAATTTTGTGAAGTGAGAGCCAGTGTCAAAGGCCCTTAGGGAGAGCTCTTCAGCACCTTCTTCTGTCCCAAAAGTTAAACTAAGCTTGGGGCAATAACTATGGCAAGTCATAAACATGTGACTCTACAGTTTGCACTAGCTAGTAGTTACCAGTCCCTTCCAGAGTGCCTGATGATAAAAAGCTGCGTTCCCAGCAATGATTGAAAGCTCCCTTGTTTGATGACGAGCACTTGTCATGGCAGGCATGCATCCCACAATTGTACAAGTTAAGAGAAGCACGAAACCACAGTCGTTATATTAGAAATGCAGCCCAGGCCACAGCTAGCATTGCCTTTATTCCTAGGAAAGTGCATAGCTTTAGCTAAGCTAGCAAAGGTTCAGTCTGTTCCCCTCAAAAAATTGAATTTTATAAAGTATTCCATAATATTCCTCTTTCTTTGAGAGGTTCTTTACTCTAGACAAAATTTAGATCTTAGTACAGCTGGCATAAGAGATCACATTGATACTCAGATTCCTGTTATACATTGTACAGTTTTCTGGAACACACAGTGGTCTTCTTAGATATTTTACATTTAGCTTAAAAGATAATAGACACATTCTAGCTCTGTTCTTGCTCTCGGTGGCAATAGTTATTCCAGTCATTTCACAAATCTATAAACTTTACATTTGCATTTGGCTTGGGGTAGAGGACACTAGTTTGACTGACATTAATGCCTATAAAACTCCAGCTGTAGTTTCTCTTTAGAGCTCCAAACCCACATCACCTCCTGCTTATTGGATGTTTCAATCTGGATGTCCCATAAATGTCTCAAACTCCACAGGTCCATATCAGAACTTCTCATCTTTCTCCCTTTCTCTCTCAAGTCTTCTCTGTTTCTGTAGGGGGCTCTAGTATTCCTCCAGGAGTCCAGATTGGAACATCCATGTTCTCTTCAAGTTCTCATTCCTCCTCAGCCCACAAATTAGTTGCCCAGTTTTGCTGTTTTTCCCTCCAACAACCCCTTTTACTGCTCACTGCCACCACTTAGTTGAAATTCTCATTACCTTTCTCACCTGAACTACTAGAATGGCCTCATAATTGCTCTCTATAATTCAAGTCTCTCCCTTCTCCAATCCAGCCTTCTCAGCTGCCAAAGTGGTTTTGCTTAAGCATAAATCTGACCATATCACTCCCCTACTCAATAAATTCCAGTGACTCCCTATCACTTCTAAGATAAAATACAAACTCTTCTTTGGCCTCATAGCCTGGTCCCAACCTATCATTCTGGCCACATTATACTTCACTGTTAACATCCCTTCCCTTACACTACAGTCCAAACAAACTGGCTTCTCTGTGTACTTTAGTTTGGAAAATTGAGTCTGCTTCTTTGGAATTGGCTTGAGAGGCACTATGTATATATAACACTATCTCTCCCATCATCTCCCATGCCTAAAAATAACTCTTTTCTCATATGTACCTTGTAGAATTCTTGTTGATCTTGGCTAACAAACAATCTCCCTGGGACTCAGTTTCCTTTACTGTAAAATGAGAGACTGAACTAGATGGCCTTCCAGCTTTGTAGTTATGGTCCCATGATCCTTGACAAACACTGACCTCCATGATCACAGAACCTAGAAAGTAGAAGCTCCAACCAACTGACATCTGTGGCTAGCAAATTTGCACCTCCTGCTTCCTCAATCCCAGCAATTCATTCACCATATCCTGGAGTGAAAGCTCCCTTATTCTGTTAACCTGTCTATCTACTCTACTCCTCCACCAGCTCAATCCTACTATTCTCCATTCCTCTCCTTCTCTGTCTTCCTTTTTCATGAGTCCTCTGAAATTAAAAGCATGAAACTGTAAGACTACTGGCCACGGTAGTAAATAAAATAATAAATAATAAATAAATAATAATAATAATAAATAAATAAAAATACAAAGTTTTCTATAAGTTGGCTTCATTAGCACCAGATTTTAACCAACTAAGCCAACCAATTCAGGCTAGAATTCTTTGGAATTCTAATGTCTGAGCAGAGAACATACCCCAGATAAAAAAAGACTGCTAAAAGGCTGAAAATACAAATAGACTTATGAAGGATTTAGATATTCATGGATTAAAGATCTATAAATGGTTATTAAGGGGTAGTTAGGTATGGCTTTGAAGAGAGCTTTGACAGTAATAGCACTGTAGGAGTTGGCTTTTTTAATCTATTTGTCCTTACTTCTGATGGAGGCAGAAAAAGAGTTGCTGGTTTACCCTTCAGAGAAGGCTTATTAAATGAAATATTCCACCCACCAACAGTTTCAGACTCCTGGGGAGATGGCAGAAGTTATAAATATGGGAAAGCTTTTAGGCTTGCAATTACTTTGCTGGGTAGAAGCAATAAATAAATCAATATAAATAAGCAAATAAAAGTATCATCTGGGCGTTACGTTGTTAGGTTATCTGAGGTTCCGCATTACATGTCTCCAGGGCCCAGAGCCACAAGATGAAAGAAGTCTAAATGAAAAATTTCATAGGAAAAAGTAATCAAAGTGGAGAGCTGTCAGTGTGTGTATTTGAGTATGTGTATCTTTACAAATATATTCAAGGATACTCCCTCAAAAAAAAAATTTCACTGATCCAGGCAAATGAAAGTATGTACATACGCAGACATACATAGGTTCATACACATTGGTCTTCCTACTCATACATAGAAACAGATACACATATCACTTCATAGAAATATACCCTTGTACAGTTATACATACTTAGGTACACAGATATACATACACACAAACACACACATTTATTCTGAATATTTCTGAGCTGGAATTTCATCTGTAAAATGGGGGAATTGGACTAGATGATCTCAAAGGTGCCTTCAGGTTCTGATAAACATATGTATATATGTGTGTATGTGTACATATAGACATACATACATACATATATACATAACATTATTGTACCTACAGAAACGTACCCACAGATTGTACTGACTAATCAGAAAGTACTCAATGGCTTGGTGAAAGGAGAAGCATTTACCAGGAGAGGCCCTAATAGATATATTCTTTCATGTAGAATGCAATTTGTATTTCTGTTCTATACCTAGATTACTCTCCTAAATCTTGGATCAGTAGCTCAAAAAGATGCTAGAACTTCTGGGCCTTTGGGCTCTATGGCTTTTTCATAGGGAATTTTCTCCCAACCTGTGGCTAGGTTCAGGGTTACAGGCAGGGGTGCTCTGGAGCCAATTGTTAAATATTCATTTTGAGCATGTATACCTTGGAAATCAAGAAACATTACAATTCAGGGCTTAATTTACTGTTCTGTTGATTGTCTAAAGTACTTAGAAAAGTGATGAAGATAATGCTGATAATTCAGATTAAAATTAAAAGTATGTTGTATATACATTTTTTTTTCTGGAGAGCAGGTTGTTAAACATTTAGCAGCACAGTGATGGGTGCAGGCCAGACTGTAACCACCTGGCACTTAATTGTTCTCCAAAAGGCCCTCATTTATAATACTTTTGGTCACAGAGATACACAAGAACATCTGGGACCAAGAGAATGTGGGCAAACTAAAGGGTATTTCACTGAGTGGGTAGATGATATGAGGATCAGGAGCTCTGTCTAGGTGGTAGAGAAAAGACAAGTGGATGGCACAGAAGAGGCATCATGAAAAAAGTGTGACTTGGATGCCCTCCCTGGTGATATATAACTGTGAGTGACTGAGTGTCAGTTTGACCATCTCTAACACAGAAATAAGGACACTTGTAGTGTTATGAGGAGACTTTATAAACCATAAAAGGCTAGTAAATGTGAACTACCATTGATACTAATGTAATTTTTGTTAGTTACTTTTTCATATTTTCTACATCCATTGTAGATTTACTACTTGTTGCCTTCTGACTTCTTTCTGAAGTTTGCCCTTTTCTGGGACTAGAAAAATCATCCATGTTGGGTTAAATTGGCATAGTTGACTGTATCTACTGCAATCCTCACATGGTCCCTCACAAGTTCTATGTCTGTGTCTGTCTCTGCCTCTTTTACTCTTTCTCTTTGCTTCTCAGTCTCATTCTTTGGTATGATGTGCATTTTGGCTCTAGGTTCTCTCTAGGGCTTAGGTCCTTAACCTAGGATTTATACACCTAAAATTTTTTTGATAACTGTATTCTAATAAAATTGTTTTCCTTTGTAATCTATATACTATTTTACACATTTAAAAATAAAAAGCTTAAGAATTCCTGCTCTAGGGACTGTAGAAATCATCTGCTCACTGGTCCTATCTCATGGACCCAGAAACATTCTTTATTAAGAGCCTGGAGCTATATCTGAGAGACAGCCAGCCACTGAATTGCCTTTCTCATCCACAACTTGGATGGGAGCTTTGGGAACCGTCTTCCTTCTATCTCCTACTGGCAGTTGGAACAGATTGCTCATGAGGTACTGGAGGAAGGAAGCCTGAATGTATGGTAAAGGAGAGAAGGTACAATTACTGCTGACCTGTGAACTAGATCTTTTGGGTATTTTGGCTCATGAATTTTTTCTCCAGAATAAGGAGGGGTGTGGATGTCGTTTGGAAGACTATTGATAAAAAACACTGGTATCTACCTTCATCATTCCACACGAAGATTGCAATTCAGAGGGGAAGCTTTTCGTCAGAAAGTTCAAGAGCCCATTGGCTCTCATGAGGCCTTGACTTGGGAATTATGTTCTGACAGCTGCTGTATTGGGAACTATGATCCAAGTTAATAGCTAAGGGTCAGAGGGTGTAATCATGTTTCAACCCTTTTTCTTTAGTTTACTGACCTGCAGATGGTTGATATGTTTATTCCAAGGCTAGAAGTCAAGATGGAAGATGTTAGCGAGTGGTTGCAAGTGTATATGTGTACATGATTGTGCATATGTGAACCTGAATTGGAAGGTGAAGGTAGTAGGGTAGGAGTGTCAGTGGAAATTGCACATTGAAAAAGAGAAAGGAGATGATGTAAGAGAGATGGGGTCATGTACTTCTTATATTACAATGTGCTTTCTGTATCTTTCATTTTATTACTTCTCCCTCTAGTCATTCACAACAGGTACATGATAGCAGATTCATCAGGTACAGCATTACCTTATATCCTTTACAGCTCTACCTACGATGTCGCACACATATGTAAGCCTTTTTTCTTTCACACATTCCTATAAGCACAACATACATCTGGGTCTCTAGACCTTAAAACATCGCATCCAGAATTTGCTATGGCACCATTTCCATTCACTGAATGTCAAATGTCTTGAATTATTACAATTATTGATCATAAAACTTTTTTCGCTTCTTAGCAAAAATGTTTACCCCCATCCATATATCCTACATTTGGGCCATGATCTGCATCCTCTAGTTCCAGATGTAGCTAAGAAAGTTTCTAAATAGAAATAGAGACTGGAGTCAAGACTGGACATAGGATTTCAGTGGTACTGGGCACTCCCAGTTGAGGAAACTTCCTCTCTCAGTGCATCTTAGCACCTTCTCTGTACCTCTGAGTCTTAGAGAGTTGACTAGAATACCGAGAGTTTAAATGACTTCCCAGAGCCACAAAGCCAGTATGTATTAAAAATAGGACTTAAACTCAGACCTTTCTGAGAGCCAAGGCCAGCACAGTATCCTCTAGACATATAATATCAAGTCACTGAAGTTAGCCAAGGATCTCTGGAACCCACAACTTGTTTTCTTAAACCCTCAAAGGAAACCTTAATTTTTCTTTTTTTAAAAATTTAGTTAATTTATTTGTTATCAGTTTTCAATAATCACTTCCATAAGTCTTAAATTTTCTTCTCCTCCCTCTCCCTCTCCTCCCCAAGACGGCATGAAATCTTATATGGGTTCTACACATACATTCTTTATTAAATACATTTTCATACTAGTCATGTTGCATAGAAGAATTAAAACGAATGGGAGAAACCATGAGAAAAATACAAAAGAAAACAAAACATGACACAAAAGAAAAGAGTCTGTTTCATTCTGCAGCATGATTCCATAGTTCTTTCTCTGGATGTGGATGGCATTTTTGCCTCAAGAGTCCTTTGGGGATGTTTTAGGTCCTTGCGTTGCTGTGAAGGGTTTAGTCTATCAGAAAGAGTCCTTGCACTGTGACCGCTACTGTGTATAATGTTTTCCTGGTTCTGCTCATTTCACTCAGCATCAGTTCATATAAGTCTTGCCAAGTTTTTCTGAAATACAACTGTTCATAATTTCTTATAACACAATAGTATCCCATTACATTAATATACCACAACTTGTTCAGCCATTCCACAGTTGATGGGCATTCCTTGATTTCTAGTTCTAGGCCACCCCTAAAAGGAGCTGCTATAAATATTTTTATACAAATGGGACCTTTTCCCATTTTTATGATCTCTTTGGGATACAGCCCTAGAAATGATATTGCTGGGTCAAAGGGTATGCACATTTTTGTAGCCCTTTGGGCATAGTTCCAAATTACTCTCCAGAATGGTTGAATCAGCTCATAGCTCCACCAACAATGAATTCATATTCCAACTCTCCCACATCTTCTCCAACATTTATTATCTTCCTGTTTTGTCCTGGTAACTAATCTGATAGGTGTGATATGGTACCTCAGAGTTGTTATGATTTGCATCTCTCTAATCAATAGTGATTTAGAGCATTTTTTCATATGACTATAGATAGCTTTAATTTCTTCCTCTGAAAACTATCTGTTCATATCCTTTGACCATTTATCAGTTGGGGAATGACTTGTATTCTTGTAAATTTGACTCAGTTCTCTATATATTTTAGAAATGAGGCCTTTATCATAGACACTAGTTGTAAAAATTCTTTCCCAGTTTTCTGCTTCCTTCCTAATCTTGGTTGCATTGGGTTTGTTTGTGCAAAAACTTTTCAATTTAATGTAATCAAAATTATCCATTTTGCATTTCATAATGTTCTCTATTTCTTGTTTGATCCTAAATTTCTCCATTTTCCATAAATCTGACAAATACACTATCCCTTGCTTGCCTAATTTGTTTATAGTATCAGCTTTTATACATAGATCATGTACCCATTTAGATTTTATTCTTGTGTATGATGTCAGGCATTGGTCTATGCCCAGTTTCCACCACACTGTTATCCAGTTTTCCCAGCAGTTTTTGTCAAACAGTGAGTTTTCATCCCAGAAGCTGGGGTCTTTGGGTTTTAACAGTGGACTGCTATTTTCATAGACTACTGTGTCTTGATACCCAACCTGTTCCACTGATCTACCCCTCTATTTCTTAGCCAGTACCAAGTAAAAACCTTAGTTTTTCTTAAGAATGATACTCTAGACTAAGGCAGAATTTGAAATTAAAACCTCTAGGTCTAGATGAGATATCTCATATAACCTAAAAATTATCAGGTACCTGGAGGAACTAAATAGACACTCTAAAACTCTGCTCTTTAATTGAACATTCATAATTAAGAGTTGAATGTCTAAAAGATTCTTGGAGACAGAAGGGAAAAAGGTGGGAGCAAGATTCTTCCAGAGTCAGGAAGGGATAGGGTCTGGGGCACGAGTGGAGAGGAGAGCCCCAAGGAGAGTGGGAAGTTTATTCTGAAAGTGACAAGAAATAAAGAGGATAGTTGTAAAGAGAGAGGTGCAGGGGCAGGGGGGGGGGGGGGCAGGGGGAGGAGGTAGGGTGTGGAACAAAGAGGGCCATGACACATGTATCACACTGATGCCCCTGACTCCCTCTTGGGCTCCGGACTGAAGTAAAGACTTCCATGGCCACTGGAACAGAGAAGGTAGAAAATAGAAGGCCTGGAAAAGCCTCTTTGGAAGAAATCCCATTGGATACTTTGTTACTTCTCCCTTTTCTTTGATTCTTTATTTATATACATACAGCCTCGTCTTGTGAAATCACAACAGTCAGATGGCCAGGAATGGAGTCCTTCCAAAGCCACTGCTCCTAGAGGAGTCCCCTAAGATGAAGGGCAATGGTAGGAGGGGAGGAGAGTAGTTGCTTCACAGGGGTTTTTACCCTTTTAGTGTTATATGCTACCATTACCATTGACTAAAACTATACGTACTTGAATTTGCTGAACTAAGAAACTACTAGGGTTTCTTTGGGGGAATGGGTGGGTATTTGCCTGCCAGCAGGAGTAGCTGCTAGAGGTATGAAGGTATCAAGAGTTTCCTACAGCTGCTAAAGAAAGAATTTAAAGATATATTCAAAGGAAAACAAATAAAAGTTGGTTCGTGATTTATGACTAGAATCTTGGGAAGGCATTGTGAAGATTTATGGTTTAGAAGCTCCTGAGGGTAGCCAGATTTCAGGGAATCCATGAACTGAATGGAAACTGTCTCTCTAAACCTTTTAATATATCCTCAAAAGTTGCTAAAAGTATATATTTAATTTTCCGTCAGTCTTTATATTACCTCTCTGATAGAATGGATCCAGATATCAGTGCTTTCTTTTTTATCCATATAAACTAGAGTATTAACCTAAACTTCCTTATTATTTAATCATATACCTCATAATGATATAATTTTTAAAAAAAGTAAGATCCAAGTGGATAGTTTGAAGAGGGATACCTATCTTTAGACTGTTTTCTTATTTGCCTGTTATTTCTTACTCCAAGAAAAATGTTATTCCATTATGGACAAAGTTTTGAGGGATGGAGCAGTTTTGTATGAAGACTAGCAAGGGCATCTAAATTATATATCCCTTCAGACCTGACTGTTTGGGCTTCTGAAACTATGGTTCACCTCATGTTTCCACAAGAATAAGAATGTTAGAGGCTTTCCTAATACCACCTTTTCTTTCGTCACTTAAAATAGACCAGGGCCTTACAGTTTGATGAGGTGATATAAAATTCAAGGTTATTCATTTATAAAATCCAAGATAGCTTCTTATTTATTGTAGCAGGACAGGATACAAAGCGTATTGAGAAGTTTGTTTTTGTAGCACCAGCAATATGCTTTTAAAAATATATACATAGATGTCAGCCAAAAAAAGATAGTTCTTTAGCAAAGAGCATTGTTTTACTAGAGGGTTAGGAGCAGAATTCTTAATCAATTGACTTCCCAGTCTGTGTTGAGAATTTATATTGTGAAATTTCAGTGAACCAAATTTGTGTCTTGTAGTTTTCCCACCCAGAATGTGAATTGGTCTAACATTTCCTATGGGAGAAGTTGAGATATTTTTCATACTTGTGAAACACATATTGGTTGGACCCCCCCATAGGGAACTTATGGGAAAGCATGGACAAGAATGCTTAGAATGGATGGGAAACATCTACATTTCCGTACGTATCCTTAGAGGGAACACCTACATCAATATGCCTCCCTCCCACAGTTGTTGGGACGACAAAATAAGATGATATTTTTGGAGCACTTTGCAAACCTTAAAGCAATATATAAATCCCAGCTTATATATTTCAATTATTATTGTTGCTAATGAAAGAATAGGTCTACTTTTAGACTGGAGAGAAAAGCACATATTTGCCACCAAAGACATGTGAGTTGTTCTCGTCATATAGACCATACCTTATTTTTTTACTGGGTTATTTTTTACTTTACATGAAGGGAATATTCTCATTTATTTCCACTTTCAGGACAGATGCATGGGGACACTCATGTTTTGATACAACATTGTTTATTTCTTTCTTTGATATGCTGCTTCATTTGTAGGTCACAGGACTGATTGTTCAAAAGTAAAACTAGTGGCTTCTCACAATGACTATATGATGAAAACATTGGCACTTGAAAGTTCAGAAACAGTTATTATGGAGATTTGTAAGTTATACTTTACTGTGCAAAAAGGTTCATCTATGGAGTCAGACTCATTGTTCTTGCTTGTTTAGGCCAATGGTGTATGCACTCAAGTGTCTGAAATCTTTGCACATTAAAAATAGTTGATAATAGTTATCCTTAAACTAGTTCTTCACCATAACAAGGTTTCCTTAAGATATACTTTTCATAGCTGATTGCAGTAAGGTAACTAGTTTTTCAGGAAATTTTTGACACAAAAAGGTTTTACACATATGGACTTGTCCTCCCAGAGTGCCAGCTGACCTCTTCATCTTCTCTAAATGAGCTGGATATCTTAGAAGTATTTGTTGTATTTTATCTATATCACAGTAGATATGCTTCTGGGAGTGGAAGCCCTGGGCTGATGAGAGATGAGAATAGTGTGCATGCCTAGCAAAGAAATTTGGTGTGTGACCTCTACCCACCAGGACATAGCTTCAGCCACTCTGTTGGCATGATATAAAAAATACTTTCTCTTCTCTCCTTAATGACCAGCATATTTCACTTGTCTCCTTAAAAAAAAGAGCAGGGTCTATGATATGCAAGTGTTTCTTCCAATACCAAGGTTCCTTTAAACAGAAAGCAGCAAGCTTAAGAATTTTTTATTATGATTATTATTCTTTTTGGTGAAACTTGCCACAGTGAGAAGACAGTATGTAGAAAACCTGTTTAGTGTAGAAAAGACACAAACATACAGGAGTTTTAGCCCTATTGCCAACCTACTCTTGCACAGTATATATCACACAAAGATCTTTCTCTGGAACTATTCTGAACTGTCATTCTTTATATTAGTTAGAAAAAGGAGGTTAGTAATAGAAATTGTCCTTGAGTTTGTGCTTTCTTTAATACATAGAGAGCTTTCTCAACATAGACACTCTCAAAAGTTCCCTCTGAATACTCTTCCTTTTCTTTGTCTGGTTTCAACTAGATTTTAGATGCAGATGACCCCAAAATCCAAACTCCTTAAGAGTGACATCTTAAACCCTCCCCCATCTTTTCTTTCCAGTCTTATCTCTCATCATGCCCCTATAGCTTTAGTTCTTAACCTGCTGTGCATGAGCTTGTTTCTAAAATATTTTGAAAACTGTATTTCAATATAATTAGATTCCTTTGTAATCCTATTATTTTATTTTATTAATTTAAAAAAGGTCCTTAAGCTTCTGAGAAAGGGTCCATAAGCTTCAGCAGACTACCAAAGGGTCCATGACATAAAAAGAGTTGAGAACCTCTGCCCAAACTGAATTGCTTATTATCCTTCAGATATGCCATATGCTTTCCTACCTTCAGACCTTTATTTTTTCTGTCCTGTTCACCACAATCCTCATGTCCTCTAACCTCTACTGTTCCCATCCAGTCTGATCCATCCATTAAAACATCTCAAATGCTGTTTATTCTGTGAAACAGAAAAAAAAAAAGAGAGTGAAACATTATTCCCCCTGAAACAGAAAAAATTGGTCTCTCTGAAATTTTTACATCATTTATCTCTACTAGTCATTTAGTGCTTATATGCTGCCCTTTTGTAAGTTATTTTTAATCTGTACATATCTTAATCGCCATGTTTAGATAATAAATTTTTAGAAGTCACAAACTATGTCTCATATTTCTTTATAATTCCCTTGGGTGCCTAATATAGTAGAGTATATTTAGTGAGTATTTCTTAATTGACTAATTGATCTCTAACCCTGTCCTCCCTCACCAATGCATGGAGCTAGTTGAATTTATCCTTTATATTTCTCTACTCACTGGCTGTTTTTATTCCTAGGGCTCTCAATGAACTAAGCCTATATGTTAGCAATGAAAAAGAGAAAAGGGAACCTCTAGACATAGCCCAAATCAAACATTAGGGCATACTATACTAAGAGTTATAGGGGAAATACAAATGAAAGAGATAATACAACCTTTACCTTTAAAGGACTCTTTAAAGGATCCCTTTGTAGAAATAGGCCCACTTTATGTACCCATGACATTTGTTGGAAACTCTTGAGGAAAAAAAACTATCAAGAGAATTAGTAAAACCACAAAACTGACCTATAGCTTACCTTAAAGGAAAAGAAGGACACAATACTGTGTAGATAGAGTGCTGAGCTTGGAGTCGGGAAGACCTGAGTTTAAATCCTGCCTATGACTCCTAGCTATGTGAGCCTGGTTAAGTGTAATCTTTCTGTGTCTCAGGCAGTTCCCTAGGTCTTATCTACTGAATCCAAGACAGGATTACTCTATTTTGGTGACAGAATTTGCACAGTAGGAATTCTCCACTTGCAGGAGATAATCTAGTTAGGAAAAAGAACTGAACTTTGGAAAGAATGGCGTATGTGATAAGCATTTTCCAGGGAAAGAATACTGACTCTGGAGTCTAAGGATTTGGGTTCATATCTGAGCTTATTACCTGTGTGATTTGAGGCAAGCCTGAAACTGAGCCTCAGTTTCCTCATTTATAATTTGAGAGGTTTGGTGAACTAGATGGTGTTTGAGGTCCCTTCCAGCTTTAAATCTATGATGCTATGATAAACAGTTGAGAAAAAAGCTGGTGTAAAGGTATAGGGAAAGCTTACACAGGGAAACAGATTTCAGAGGTAGATATATATAAGTATATGCAAGGGAATCCTATTTAAAGAGAGTAGGCAACATGACAGCTTTATTAGTATATATTTGGTCAGATGGGCCTTTAGGTCTATTAATATAAATATCACATAGATTTATATAGGTTCTGTTTTCAAAGTTCTTTCATATGCATTTTGATCCTTGAAACAGTCTTGTGAGATATTAAGATCAGGTATTTTCTGTGTTTTATTGAGGGAGCAGATATAGAGCCAGTAAGTATTGGGCATAAGGTCAACTAGCTAATAAGTAGTGAAGCTGAGACTAGAACACATCTTGTGCCCCCCAGACTGGTATTTTTTACTGTACCACACTGGATAGAAGTGATTTTAACTATTAGAAAGAAGATATTAAATGATTTTATTCAAATGTCCTGTTTTGGGAAATTATGTTACTAAATGACCATAGTCACCTACTTTCCTTCTTGAATCCAAGAGAGAAAGAAATTACTTATTTGATCATGGAGTGCAAATAAAAGTAAATTTTCAAGTAATGATTTAACTGTTATATTTGAAATAATGTTGTAGGACTTCAGTTTTGAAAAAAAAAAATGGTGAGTTTCATGAAGATAGCAGTTGTAAGAGTAATTAGCAGCCTGATTCAGTGTATTTAGTTTTCATAAAAATGGCCTTGATAACCCTTCTCTGAATGGTTGTTTCAATGAATGAGTGATATGAAGGCTTGTTTGCTTCATGAAGAATGACAATTAAAAAGAACCAAAAGTACAGCCACTGAGGTTAGAGATTGGTTATACAAGACGTACTGGAGGGGTGGATTGATCTGGCTAATCTGAAAACTGTGTTTTCAGATGTCCTTTCTTTCATTTGGCTCTTACATAAAATCTTCAGATGTGCTCATATAATCCTAATCATGGGCTGCTATCCTGATAGCTTTTTAGTTTCATCACTCCATTTGGCTATTAAAAGTAAGATTAAGATGCTTAAAAGCAAACCAAAAAAATTCCCTTTTGTAAACTAACCCGTGAAACCTCAGAGCTTCATCCCTGATTTGACTAATGGCTTTTAAATGTGAAATGTTTCTGTTGACATTGCCAGAGCACTAGCATAAAAGAACAGCTTATTTCCCACTCACAAGATTTCCACATTGTTACACTGCATTTTACATTGTTGTTCTCACCAGTCAAATGGAAGGGCCAGAGAAGGTTTTTCCACTTTGGTTCTAACTCTGCATTTGTGTTCACCACAGTAGTGACAAGGTGGGTAGATGGAAGGCTATAAAGGAAGCCCTCAGCCCAAGAGTACAGGTTGGCCTTCGGGCTCTCCTGGCCCACACTCTGGTCGCACTTGTAGAACAGTCCCCGACACTTGCTTCAGTCAGTCTGTAGGTGACATACAAGGTCTGATTTGAGTTACTTTCTTAGGGGTAGCCAGTTTGTAGGCTTGCGTACATTTCCAAACTAAGCTGAAAGGAGTCTGTGAAATTCATCCCACTTCAGATTTCTTCCTTGACCTTCCAAGGCTGGATGTATCCCCTTTGTACTCCCTTGATCTGATCTGTAGTTGCAAGGAGGTTCCAAGAGCTAGTCCTAGAGCTAGATAGAGTATGGCCCCTCAAAATTTGTTGCTGCTGTAACAATTTATGGAATGCTACATGTTTTCAAAGCACTTTCATATATATTATTCCTCAAAATCAACCTTCTCAAAATAACCCTTGACAAAAGCTTGGCCAGGTGGCCATTCTCCTTATTTTTATAGATAAGGAACGTGGCTGAAAACTTCATGCAAAATGATTGTCAAATGCTTTGAATGAGAGACGAACGTGGCAGCTACTATTGTGATGGTAAATTCTTCAACTTGAAAAGGGCTACAAGCCAAGACCAAAGTGGAGGGAGTGTTGATGCATGATTTTCTGTTTGCAGATAATTGTGCACTCAATACAGCCTTTGAAGCTGAGATGCAACAAAGTTTAGATCAATTCTCTGCTGCCTGTACTAATTTTGGCCTAACAATTAACACCAAGAAAACACAGGTGCTCCATCAGCCACCACCACACCATCCATACGTGGAACCATCAGTTACAATGTTGAAGTTTTTCAGGGATGTACACATTGATAATGAGGTTGACACGCATTGCCACAGCTAGCTCAGCGTTTGGGAAGCTCTGAAGAAAAGTCTGGGAGAAGAGGTATTAGACTTACTACCAAACTTAAGGTCTACAGAGCCATTGTGCTGACCTCATTGCTGATGCCCATGAAAATGGACAGTCTACCAGTGCCATGCCAGGAAACTGAATTGCTTCCATTTGAACTATCTTAGGAAGATTCTGAAGATCACCTGGCAGGATAAGATACCAGACACTGAGGTCCTTGCTCAAACTAAACTGCCAAAGCTATGAGAGTTGCGCTCAGAGAGTGGAACTTCGATGGACTGGCCACATTGTTCGAATGCAAAATATACGCTTGCCAAAAAGACTATTTTATGGAGAACTCACATGGGGCAGGTGATCACATGGTGGTCAGAAGAAGCAATACAAGCACACTCTCAAGAACTTTGGAACTGATTGTGTGACTTGGGAGACACTGGCAAAGGACTGCTCAGGGTGGCGTGCCCACATCAGAAAGAGTGCTGTGCTCTATGAGCAAAGCAGAATTGAAACAGCTCAAAGGAAACATAGGATGCACAAATTTAGAGTATCCACCTCAAATGTTCACATGGACTATCTGTGCCCCATCTGTGGTAGAACATTCCAAGCTTGTATTGGTCTGATCAGCCAATCAGACACATTGAAACTTGACTTTATCATAGTGATGTCATTTTAGTTCTCTTTGAGAATGAAGAACAACCATGGATAGGGAAACAAGCCCAGTGAGGTTTAGCCACCTGCCTAAAGTAATTCAGTCAGGTGGGGTCTGAACTATAAGTAGAACTGAGGATTCCTGACCCCTAGTCCTCTATTCTAATCAGAGGTGGGGAACCTGCAGCCTCAAGGCTACATGTAGCCCTTTAGGTCCTCAAGCCTGGCCCTTTGACTAGATCCAAACTTCACAGAACAAATCCCCTTGATTAAAGGATTTGTTCTATAAAACTTGGACTCAGTCAAAAGGCACCCAATAACCAAGAAGGCCACATGTGACCTCAAGGCTACAGGATCCCCACCCCTGTTGAATCCTGAACTGTTGAAAAAGTAATGGATAAGTCATCACTCTCAGTTCACAGTATTGTGGAATGCTGATTAATAGAGACTACGTTTCTGTATTTTCATGTTGATTTTCATATATTCTAGAAAATGTATTCGGATTTAAACATCTCTTTCCCTTCCCCAGCTGAACTCAGAGAAGTGTTTTGTCCTCCAGAGAGATTCTGAATTACTATTTGTTCTCTTGTCACACTGGGAATAACATGCTTTGTTTTGCAGAAATTATGTAGATTTGCATTCTTGTTTTGTTGTGACTGTTGCTGCCCCCCTTCCCTCTTAGGGGCAGAAGCACAGGCTCTGTCCAAGGATGTCATCATTCCGAGTCTGTCACCTGAAGTCAACTGAAGATGCTTTGAAATTTTCTGGGTGCATTCTAGACAAAGATGTGCCTATGTGTCTGCCTGTCTATATTCATGTATTTGCACAATGGTAGTCAACCTGGGACAGTGGAAAGAGCCCTAGACTTGGTGTCAGAAAACCTAGTCTCAAATCGGTCATTTCATATCTATGTTCCCTTGGGCAAATCACTTAACTTCTTTAAAACTCGGTTTACTCATCTGGAAAATGTGAATAATATTTTTATTATCTAGTCTATGGAGTTGTTGTGAGGGTCAGATGAAATAATGAAATCTTACAATAGAAATCAAACTATTTTTATTATATATGTTATGTCAGGATTTGCAGCATATGTGAATCTTTCTAAGTCTTCTTAGAAAATGGATCTAGATCACAGATCTGTAATGGAAAAGGACCTTATCATTTAACCCCTTATTGTAGTTCAACAAATGAGGAAACTGAGGCCCAGAGAGCTTAAGTGACATAGATGGCAAAGTCATGATTTGACCTCAGATGCTTAAAAGAAGTAAAGGTTACTTATTAAAGTGTTTTCTAAATTTTTGTAGGACTACCTCCTTCCTAAATCAAAACCAATAGCTAATACTCCATCACATGCTGGGGGCAGGAGGAAACTTGAAAAACTGATTCCTTGTCCTTTCTACCATTGCACGACTGAAGTGAGGCTATGAAACAGTGATAGAATATCTACATGGCTTAATTCAGGTCCTCTCTCTAATCTAGTGAATGTCTTTTCGTAAACTCTCTGGGGACAGGGATCCTGAACAGTGAGTCTTTTGTATTCTCTCAATATTACCCCCTACTCACCTGGCTTAGTGTTAGGTCTGTATTTCTGTATTCCTTTTTCATTGATTGAAAAGGTCTGAAGAAAAGCAACCAAAATGAGTAAGGATGGAAGGACCACATCCACAAAGACAAATGACTATGACTGAGGAGACCTAGGGAATATGAACAGACCCTACAAAATCATAATTCATGATGAAAATGAATATATAGACTTCCTCACTAGATCCTGCAACAGTAGAAGGAAATGCATACGTTGAAGCTTGGCATCATTTTACAACTAGTAAAATGAAGTACTGTTTTACACAGTAGGTTGGGAATATCAGTACTTCATTGTTATGTAAAGGTTATAAAGGTTGAAAATATCGGTCAACAAATATTTTACTAAATCATGTCTAAGTCCTTTCCTTATGGATACATACATATATACACATATGTGTATGTGTACATATACACATGTTGCTAATGTATAAAATACTTCACATTTTCATGTCAAAATAGCAGATAAAATTCATTTATAAAAATAATAACAGTAATCATTTTTAGAGAGACAGCATAGAGACAGAGGATAGAAAGGAGAGTAAAAAGGTCTCAGCAGACCATATAGTATTTTAAGGTCTTCAGAATGCTTTTCTCTTAATACCTCTCTATAAGGTAACCACTTTAGCAAAACTTTATGAAGCACCTAATGTATACATGGTACCATGCTAGACACTAGGGATCTAAAAATAAAAAACAACATGCAAAGAATTTAGAACCTACTGGAATTTTCCATATGGCAAACAAGATTTATCATACTGAAAGTATCAACATTTAGAGAACTCTGTTTTCACATAATGGTGATTATTGTATTTATTATCCTTCCCTCCAATTCTCCTAGATTCTGGTACCTAAAGTATGTTGTCTACATCTCCTCTATGGCCCCATCCCACTCTACCTTGTCTTATGTTGCTTTTTGTACATATCTTATATCCCCCCACCTCTTCTTTCCTGGACAAGCTCTTTTAGGGGAAGAAAGGTGTCATTTTTTCATCTCTGCATCCTTAGTGTCTACTATAACTCCCAAGACAAATATTTAATTGTTGTAGTTACACCTGTTGATTGGCACCACATGCTCCAATATAAAAACAATCTCCTAATTATTAGAGCTGTCCAAAGATGGTATGGGCTATTCCTAGGAGGTAGTAAATTCTTCATCTGTGCATGTTTTTAAGCTGAAACATGTTGATCAATTGTCAGGGTTGTTATAGATGGGATTTATAATTTGGATAAAGGGTACAAGTAGATGAACTCTAAAGCATTTCAAACTCTAGGTCTTTTGAGTGTATAAATTCCCTGGACTTTCATGAGGTATTAGGGTTAGGATTGATAATGATAGTTTCAGAGCTTTTTTTCTTGTTTTATATGTGTTTATAAGAGCTTCATCAAAATAAGTTGAAATGGGGTGGATTTCTGTCCAAACCTCTGTTATTTTTCTGGCATGCTCTATAATCATCAGTGATTGTGCCTTCAAATCCAAGTTTGTCTTTATGTTGCAGTTGTTTGTTAGCATTTTTTCCTGTTAACTGGAAGACTGTTGGTTTGACTACCCAAGAATATATTTCTCTGTGGTTGTTCTATTCAATGGAAAGATCAGCAGTCTTGCAGACAGAAAATCTTAGTTTAAGTCTCAATTCTGACATTTAACCATGTGATCCTGGGCAAGTGACATTTAATTCCCAGAGTTTCTCTTGGGAGGAAAATTTTGTAGATCTTACAGCTACTGTAAGTGTGAGTTGTTAGTCTTAAATTCAATTCAACAAATATTAATCAAGTGTCAATCATATCCTGGGTACTACGATAGACTTTGGGGATTACAAAGACCAAAAAACCCAAAACAATCTCTTCCTTTTAGTTTACATGTTACTTGTACAGGATGTCCCAAAAGTTTTGGTGCAGCCTTAAGCTTTTAGCCAAAACTAGTCTCCTTGGGTTAGAGGACATAGCATGCTTTTCTGTACTAATGCAAAGGCAGAGCCTATCTTGATTTGGAGTATATTCCAAAAGCAACTTTTAAGGGCTTTTAAAAACTTAGTTCTTGAATAACTGTTTTCTTCTCTGGAGAATTTATTACTTTGAGGCACATGGATGCATTCAATTCTTAAAAAGGAAATTTTAATGTGAAGTTTATAGCCCTGGAGACCAGAATTCTAACTTATCTGAAAAATATGAAGGATAACCAGAGAAAAATAGGTGAGTTTTACTGAACTCAGTATACCTAGAGGGCAGCTTCCTTTGTAGACCAATGGTTTTCTTCACTGATGTCAGTTTTCTGATCTTCTGATCTTGATCTCTAAAATGAGCTGGTGATATTTGCTTTGTCAAACAAAAGCTTTTCAATTTTAATATGAATAAAGTAGATTAAGAAGAAGAGTATGATAAAAGTATGTCAGCACTGGTAAGTTGAGTAGTATTGTGGACTTTGAATTATGAGTGGTATGGCTTTAGGAAAAGTTAGGTATGCATACCACTCTGGGGATTACTTAGTCCTGACTTCCCTTCTCGAATTGCTGGTTTGTATACCATATGCCTCAGACTTCCTACTTCTCCTGCCATTCTAAAGAAGGCTGGGGCTCAGGAAGAAACAGCTTTTACCATCTTTCTTATTCTGGATGGTCCACCTAAAATAGTTTGTAATAACATTCCCTCCACCGTCCCCTAAGCAAGTTAATTTATTTACATACTGACAGGGTCAGCAGCATTGTTACTTAGCAGATAGACAGCCAACCTCAGAGTCAGGGTTCAAGTCTCACCTTCATAACCTATTGGTCAGGTGACCTTGCACAAGTCACTTAAGACCTCTTTCTCTAGAGTGCTCAAACCTTATGTCTCAGAGAATGTGCCAACCTACACTGATAGAGGGAGCTTCCTCACCTGAGTTCTTTCTGTGCCAATAAAATCATAGGTCCAAGCCCTATGCATTTATGCATTTCCCTTTTTCTTCCACTATCAAACAAAACCAGTAACATTTCTACAAACATTATCGCTTAATAATTTATAAATTTAATAGGCCTATACAATTGCCTTCCCTTCCTTCTCTTCATTTTTCTAATGTTTTAGCTTCCGGCTAGTTTTCCTGTCTGTTCTATACATTATTGGGATCGAGCACTACTACCATCCCAGAGAGACCTTATCCCTAAAACCATAATTATTTGTTTTTTTCCTTTTCACTTAGTAAGACCAGCTTTTGTTACTGCAGAGTATCTGTCCACCCCCAGGTCCCTCCTTGTAATTTCTGGGTAACTAGTTCTGGAGGCCCACCCTGCTTTGGCATGTTTGGTGAGGGGTGGTATATGCCTCCCCACCCACCCAGTCATTTGTAGGTGTAGCACTGATTTTACTATTAGTTTGTCCTATAAAAATTCCCATGTGACATCTGCCTGATACCAGTTCTGTTTCCTGGCAGTAGCCTGGATGTCTTTATAACATCCTCATATTGAAATATATCAGTTCCTATTTTATAAGCAATATTTGCATTTTAGACTTGCAAGGGAAATAGGGTTGGCATTATTATTCCCATTTCACAGCTAGGAAAAATCAAGACCTATTTAGTCACTTATTTAGTCACACAGTAGGTAAATGGCAGGTTGGGGACTAGAACTCTAGTTCAGACTTCTCCTTTATTGGTTTTTTTTTTTAATTATATTGTACTTTACTCTGGGTAATAAAAAAAGATAAGTTGTGCTACCTCTTAAGGACAGGTATAATAAAAATGTAAGTAGCCCATATAACACCTGGGGTCTCTGAAAGGAAGTTCTCCCCCAATCCTAATGTACGTTGTAGACATGTGGGTTGGGGAATGTTGTGATAGAAAATGGACACCCATCCCATGCTACAGGTACAGGGACCTCAAATATATGCTTTTGCCATTAATTACATGCAGCCCCTAGTTTTAACTGAACATTATGGTGATGACTCTTATGATAAAGATTCCTTTTCACTAAGCCTGAAAACAAGTTGTTTCTCTCATGATATAGCATGTATAGCTTTTGCTAGTGGAAGACAGCATGAATATTAATAAACCATATTTCAACTTTATTATTTTTCATTAGGTTTTCATAGATATATGTGTGTGAGTGAACTCAGTGCCCTCGGCTATAGGCAAACATTTCATTTTCTTGACTAAATAATAAACAGAAGCTAGAATGGGTTGTCATATGGAGGAACAAAAAGCATAGGTCAGTGTTGGTAGGCTGGTTAAAAAGAATTATCCATGCCCTGGATTTTCCTTTAAATTTGAATAGCAGAGAAGCAACAATGTTATAATAGTTTTACAGAACATTCTTCATGTGACAATTCTATTTTTTTATTTTTAATAAATGTCTCATTAATACATTTTGAGATTTAATGCTATAGTCACTTCACAACAAAATTTCCTCTGTTGTACCCTCCCTTAGTTTATTTTACTTTAAAATTTTTTCATTGATATCTTTTGCTATCAGCAACATTTTTCAAAAGGATCTTCTCCCTTGCCCCAAGAACTATTTAATGAAGGATTAAAAAAAGGGGGGGTGGTGGTGGAAGGGAAGAGTCAGAAGTAATCAACACATCCCAAATGGCTATTATACACAGGATTCTACTCCCATAGTACATCACCTCTGCAAAGAAAGGAGGAGGAATCTTCTCATCTCTTCTTTGGGGCCAAACTAAGTCATAATTCTATAGCATTCAGTTGTTCTTTATGTTGTTGTAGTCACTGGGCATGTTATTTTCTGGTTCTGCTTTACTTTGTATCTGTTCATATAAGTCTTCTCATGCTTCACATTCCTTGTTTCTTTCAGGACAGTAATAGTCCATTATGTTCATGTGCTACAATATGTTTTAGCCATTACCAGCTGGTGAATATGTCCTTTGATTCCAGTTCCTGACTGCTACAAGTAGTGCCACTACAAATATTTTTTTGCATATGCAGCCTTTTCTTTACTGACGTCCTTTTTAAAAAACAAATAGTTATGCAAAACTGTCACAAAGCATACGACCCACATGCTACGTATGCTTCATTCTTCCCCAACTCCAGGAAGAAGACCGCTTTTGTTTCAGTGTTACTAGTAGGCAATGGTGACTGCTCCCCTGTTCTGTAAGTAAATTACAGGCACTTCCTTCCTGTTGCTGCTTTACTAAGCATCATCTCTCCTAGCTATCCATCCATTTCCACATTCCCCTAATACACCATTCTCCATCCAGGTAAGAGCATCTTCTCTCTCACATATTCACTGATTCTCTTTTGAGTGTATCTATGAATTTTTGTGACTATAGGTTCTATAATATTTGGATATCTAGATCAATAATTATATACTAGGTATCATCTGACCTGCTTTGCTCAGGTTTTTTTCCCCATTTTCTGGCAGTGACTTGAACATCTTTTTAATACCTTCATTTTGACATGTATCGCTCCTGTTTTGTAAGTATACTAGTATTTTAGATCTATGAAGTAACAAAAGGCTGTCATTTTTATCTCCATTTCACATCTGCATAAACTGAGACCTACAAAGGTTAAGTGACTTGTCCAAGGTCACACAAGTGAATGGAAGAATGAGGACCAGAACCTTGGTCTTTCAGATTAATCTAATCTCTGAACCTTTTTAGGTTTACTGAGGACTAGTAAGCCAACAGCTGAAAAGCGGTCCATGGTGTGTCCAGGAATAACACATATTTTTTACCAATAGCTTTATGTGGTGCCATGTCATAGGGAATACTATACAGTGTGGTTTGGGGCTTATATCACAAAATTGCACAATCATCAGTCTTTTTGTATGGTAGGCGTATATGTCAGTAAATTGGGGAGTGGGGAAGAATCTGTACATTTTTGTTCTCAAGTATGTTTACCTCTGGTAGGTGTTTATGGATTATAGTTATATGGCTGAATTTGTTTATAGAGGTGAGAGTTAAAGGTATGAGCAAATCAAAAAAGCATTTATTAAGTGCCTACTATATGCCAAGCATTGTGCTAAGAGCTAGGGATACAGTGAAAGGCAAAACAATTCTTGCCCACAAAAAGGTCATTCTCTAATGGGAGAAGACAATATACAAACAACTGTGTACAAACAAGGAATATGCAGTTTAGACTGGAGAAAATCTCAACAGGAAGGCAGTATCATTAAGGAGGACTAGGAACAGCTTCTTGTAGAAGGTGAATTTTAGTGGAAATTATAAGGAAGCCAGGAATCAGTGAGGATAAGAAAGAACATTCCAGGTATGGCGGACAACCCATGAAAGTACATGGTTTTGTATCCCAAAGACATCCACAAAAAAAGGTGGGGAGGACCTATTTGTACAGAAATATTTGTAGCAGCTCTTTTTGTAGTGGCTAAGAATCGGAAATCAAGGGGATGCTCATCAACTGGGGAATGGCTGAAAAAGCTGTGGCATATGACTGTGATAGATAGAATATTATTGTGCTAAATGAAATGATAAGCAGGATGATTTCAGAAAAACTTGTAAACACTTATATGAACTGATGCAAAGTGAAGTGATGACTTAACTATTCTTAGCAATACAATGATCCAAGACAATTCCAAAGGACTCATGATGAAACATGCTGTCTGCCTCCAGAGAAGTAACTAATATTGTCTGAATAAGGACTAAAGCATACTATTTTTAATTTTCTTTCTTTCTTTCTTCTGTTCAAGTATTCCTGTACAAAATGAATAATATGGAAATGTTTTACATGATTGCACACATATAACCTATATTGGATTGCTTACTGTCTCAGGGAGAGGGGAGGGTGGGAAAGATAGAATTTGGAACTCAAAACTTTTTCTTAAAATGTTAAAAATTGTTTTAACATGTACTAGAGGAAAAAATATTATTTAAAAAAGGAAAAAGAAAGTACCTGGCAAGGCATGAAAAGACTAGAATAGGAAGGGGTTAGGTTGTAAAGGGTTTTAAAAACCAAACAGGAGATTTTTATACTTGATCCTAGAGGCAAGAGAGAACCATTGAAGTTTATTGAATAAGGGGGTGAGGGAGAGAGGGGTTCACATGGTCAGACCTGTGTTTTAAGAAGTTGACTTTGATTAGCTGAGTAAAGAATGAATTGGAGTGGGGAGAGACTTGAGGCAGGTAAACCAACTACACTCCTTCAGTGGTCCAGTCATACAATAAGGGCCTGCATAAAGTGGAGACAGTATCAGAGAAGCATCAGTCAATAAACATTTATCAAGCACCTACTATATACCATGCTCTGTAATAAATGCTCAGGATACAAAAAGAGGCAAAAGACAGTCCCTGCCCTCAAGAAGCTTACAACCTAATGAGGGAAATAACAAGCAAACAGGTATGTACCGACAAGCTATGTGCAGGATAAAAAGAAAAATAACTAAGAGAGGGAAGACACTAGAATTTGGGAGAAGTTAGGAGAAGTTTCCAGTAGAAAATGGGTTTTTATTTGATACTTAAAGGAAGTTAGGAAAGGCAGTAGGTGAAGATTAGAAGGGATAGCATTCCATGTATGAGGAAAACCAAATAAGTGCCCAGGGCCAAGAGATGGACTGCCTCTTTGATGAAACAGGAAAGGAAGCCATTGTCATTGGATGTAAGAGTTATATGGCAAGGTGTAAGAGGTAAAAAGACTGTAAAAGTAGAAGAGAACTAGATTATAAAGGACTTTGAATGCCAAACAAAGGATTTTGCATTTGATCCTGGAGATGATAGGGGGAGGCACTGGAATTTATTGAGGGGAAGGGAAGGTATGATATGATCAGACTTATACTGTAGGAAAATCACTTTGGGGGCTAAATGGAGGATGAATTGGAATGAGAAGACTTGAGGGAGTTAGACCTCTTGTCAGCAAATTTTAAATTTGAAAAGATTTTAAAACAAAGTAGTATAAAATGACAGAAGGTACAGCAGGGGAAATATTAGCTATTGCAGTAGTCCAGTTATGAAGTGATGAGGGCTTGCACCAGTCAAACAGTCAATGAACATTTATTAGGTGTTTATTGTATGCCAGGCACTGCCTAAGCACTGGAAAGTCGGAGAAGAAGAGATACATTCAAGATGTTGCAAAGGAAAAAATGGACAGGGCTTCACAACAGATTGGCTATGAGGGGTGAAAGGTATGGAGAAATTTAGGAAAACTAGGTTGTGAGCCTGAGGAAGTGGCGGGGGGTGGTGGTGAAGATAATGAGTCAGATTTTAAACATATGGAGTTTAAGGTGTCTACTGGACATTGAGCTGGAGATGTCTGAAATCAGAGAGGTTAGGGCAGGAAAAGTAGATTTGAGAAATTAAGTCCATGGCAGCTGATGAAATCATTAAGTGAAGTAGTATCTAAGGAAAAGGAATGAAATCTGAGGACGAAACTTTATGGGACACCCATGGTTAGAGGCTATGATCTGGATGATGATACAGCAAAGGGGATGAAGGAATGATCAGATGATGAGGGAGGGGTTTAGGGGAGAATGGGATAGGAGAGAATAGTGTCCTAAAAACCTAGAAAGGAGTATCAAGGAGGAGAAAGAAACAGAGGAGAATGAGAATTGAGAAAAGGTTGTTTGAGTTGTCATTTAAGAGATTATCAGTAACTTTGGAGGGAGCAATTTCAGTACAATGATGAGGCTGGAAACTTTTAGGTGTTAAGAAGAGAGTGAGAGGAGAGAAAATTGGGGCATCTATTGCTTAGCCACAAAGGCAAAAAGAGATGTAAGACGGAAGGACAGAATGAGGGTTTTTTGAGGATGATGCAGACGTACACATGTTTGTAGAGAGTAGGGAATGAGCCAGTAGAGGAGGAATATATTAAAAATGCTACCAACAAATATGGAGGGTGAGAGAGCTTGAAGAGTAGTAATTCAGTCTCTGGATGCCCAAAGACCTTCTTCATAGCTCCTCCCTTGCCTTCTAATGCTTCATGCTCCCAAATTTTCTCATCCTATTTTCTCAATAATCAGCTAGGTACTAGGAAGAAAACAGTCTGAGTGAACTAATTAATACTAATATGGAGATTACTGATAACTGTCCCAGAAATATTTGCATTTAAAAGATAACCCACATTCACCTCAGTGAATCCTGATTTTTGTAATTATGACAGAAGGAAATGAAGAATTTTAGGCAGGGTGGGAAAGAGATTTAGAAGAAAGTGGGCCTTGAGCATTCCTGCTTGCTTTTAAATTATATTAGGTATTCTGTGAAGGTTTATTCTGTTCCTCCTCCTCCCCACAGGAACTTGGAGGAGGATCTTTGATTTACTCCTTTTGTTAGCTCATTGATCGTTGTTCTAAGAGCATTAACTAGAATTCCACTGACATGGAGCTAATCTTAGTATTAACTTAGTTTGGATTTTATACTGTAACTTCAATATTATAATATTACTTCTACTGCAAGAGTCACTCTGGAGAGTTGATGGGATCTCTGGTTATAGTTGAATAAAGAGTGGGAGCAATTACAGAATAGTTCAACCTATCTATATATACCAACAGTTCATAGAAGCAGGATTGGGAGTAATGGACATATTAAAGTCAGGAAACCATAAGGTGAGGTTTGGGGTGCTTGGGACCCCAAAACACCAACACCCCAGGTCCTGCCTGAATGAATTCGACCCAAGCCTTCTTACAGCCAAAAGAAACCCCAAAGTTTATTTAAGATTCACCATATTGGATTGACTTTTAAGAAGTCTCACCATTTTGTGAGGCTTATATTGCTAAGCTGGCCAGATAGAATCTGAGCTAGACTGAATCTGAGCACCTTCATGGAGACAAGAAGGATCTTATATACAGAAAGACTGCAGGAGGGACCTGGGGTGGTCTAGTAGTCTTAAGTTGCATCTTGATGGGACTGGGGTGACTACAAGTCAGAACCAAGAGAGTGGGAATTTGATGTGATCAAGGGTGGGAAACAGCTGGAGGCAATCGCGGAGGTAACAGACAGTGGAGGGCTATAGAATCAAGGATGGGAAGCAGTTGGACAAAGCAATAATGAAGGTCTCAAGTGAAAGCCAGATCAAGTGGGAAGATTCATGAAGAGTTCAAGGGGGTTCCCAGAGTCTGTACCCCATCAGACATGGGAGGAAAATAGCTAGGATCGTATGGCTACATTAAAAATATTTATTCATTTACTTTTATTTTGAACTTAAATACCAACAAAAAGTAACAGTCCCATATACATAGCTTCATTTCTTGTAGAAAATCTTTTTTTCCCCTCCTTTCATTCTCTGCTTGCAGATGTTATGGAGTTATTGCTTCTTCGGGAGGAATCTCTTGATTTGCATACTGATTGGTGTTTCCTTTGATTTACTTATCTTTCCAACCTTAGTTTGTAAATGGGAGCTTTGTCCTCCTGTGCTTTTTGAGTGGGGTGGTTGGCCCTGTTTGGACTCACACTTTTTCACAGGTTCCTGCGTTAATCTTCACCTTCTGGGGTTAGGTCTTGCCTTAGATCTTTAAGCTTCAGATCACTGGATCTCAGGGCCCTATAAAGTGTGTCTCAGGAGAAAGTATTAGGGACCTGACCTGGGTGTCCTGGTCTGAGTGTATCACAGACGTAGCATCTGCTGCCACCAGCACTCCAAGGTTCTCACCCTGAGATTTTGAGGGCAGAACTGTCTACACTTGATGCCACTTGACATAGAGCCTTCCAAGTTATCCATGCCCCTGGCTTTCTCTCTCTGGGCTAGAAAGCTAGCCTGTGCTGGTGCAGACTTTGCTGGTAGGGCCCCCTTTCCGATTGCTCTCAGGCTTCTGACAAATGTCATGCATTTCTGGGGTGGAAGAAGTCACTGAAGCTTCCTGACCAGAAGAAGACGACTTTGATCTTCTGTGAACATCAGGATTTTTCTCTAGTATGTGGGAGCCAGGTGGTCTGCCTCCTTCTTGACTAGAAGTTGCCCCAAGGCTACATTAGCAGGAAGCAGGTTTGAGCCTTGGTAAAAGGACCTACAGACTGAACTGGAAGGAAGAAAGATCAATATTGAATGGGTTCCCCAGGGCCCTATGCAAATTCCTAAGACCTGCCTTGGTAGTTCTGCTCTTTTTAAGTGGCTAATCAGGTAACTTACCTAACTCAGGCTCTTATATTAATGTGGGAAATAGTGGAAAAACTAAATAGCTTCATGCCTCTCTCACTATAGTGTCAGATGCTTTTAATGAGGATGAACAGGGCATCAAGATCAACTTCCATACTAATGGTAAGTTCTTCAATTTGAAAAGGCTACAAGCCAAGACCAAAGTGGAGGGAGTGTTGGTGTATGATTTTCTGTTTGCAGATGATTGTACACTCAGTGCAGCCTCTGAAGCTGAGATGCAACAAAGTGTGGATCAATTCTCTGCTGCCTGTGCTAATTTTGGCCTAATAATTAACACCAAGAAAACACAGGTGTTCCATCAGCCACCACTACACCATCCAAACATGGAACCATCGGTTACAGCAAATGGAGAAGTTTTGAATGCTGTGGATAAGTTCACTTATCTTGGTAGTGTACTTTCCAGGGATGTACACATTGACAATGAGGTTGACACACACATTACCACAGTTAGTTCAGCGTCTGGAAAGCTCCAAAGTAAAATTTGGGGGAGAAGAGAAGTATTAGACTGACTACCAAACTGAAGATCTACAGAGCCATTGTGCTGACCTCATTGTTATATGCCTGTGAAACATGGGCAGTCTACCAGCGCCATCCCAGGAAACTAAATTGCTTCCATTTGAACTGTCTTAGGAAGATTCTGAGCATCACCTAGCAGGATATGGTATCAGACACTGAAGTCCTTACTCAAGCTGAACTGCCAAATATTCAAACTCTGCTTCAGAGAGTGCAACTGATGGGCTGGCCACGCTGTTTGAATGCAGAATATACCCTTGCCAAAAAGACTATTTATGGAGAACTCACGTGGGGCAGGCAATCACATATTGGTCAAAAGAAGCAACACAAGGACACTCTCAAGGACACTCTCAAGAACTTTGGATTTGACTGTGCAACGTGGGAGACACTGGCACGAGACCACTTAGCATGGCGTGCCCATATCAGAAAGGGTGCTGTGCTCTATGAGCAAAGCAGAATTGAAACAGTTCAAAGGAAACATAGGATGCACAAATTTGGAGTATCCACCTCAAATATTCATATGGATTATCTGTGTTCAACCTGTAGTAGAGCATTCCAAGCTTACATTGGTCTGATCAGCCACAGTCAGGCACACTGAAACTTCACTTTATCATTGTGATGTCATTTTGGTCCTTCAAAAATGAAGGACAACAACCAACCAAGCATTATTACTATTGGTGGATTGCCAAGGCAGAGCATTTTGTGAAGGAAGGAAAGGCAGTAATGCCAGGTGTCCATCTTCCATCCTTAGAATGCTTCAGTCTGAGAAAGTTTAAAATTTCAACTGCCCTTTAAAATAGTAGCACTTTATAGAGAATAGTACAAGTGCTTTCCATTGAAAGATTTTCACAAACGTCTGATGACAACTATGCCTTCCTTACTTCTCAGGTAAACTCACCTTGCCTCACACATTTTTTAATATATTGTGACCATGGCAACATATGAAAAAATTACAACTGATCCTAACTTTTTTTTTTTTTTGCAAAGAACTTTGCATAAATTATCTTATTTGATCCTTCCCTCAACCTTATGAGGTAGGTCCCATGATATTCCTTTTATAGATTGGAGAGGTCAAGGGGCTCATCTAGGATCATACAGCCAGTAAATGTCTGAGGCAACATTCACACTCTTGCCTTCCTACCATATCTAGCACTCACACTGAATCTGTTTAAATGACAAATGAAAAATTCCATTGACTTGTATTTAGGGACAGTTTTCAGATCCAAATGGAGATTATATAGTACGTATTGGGAAAGGCATAGATTTATAAGATCATCTGGATATCTTAAATCTACTACTAGCCATATGATCATAGGTAAGTCATTTAACCTCTGATCCTCAGTTTCCTCAGATGCAAAACAGGGATCATCATTAATAATCTACCTTTCCCAATAGTATATGTAAAAAGGTGCTTTGTAAATCATAATGATGAGGTTTAGGGGTGCTGGGGACCCCAAAATACTGACATGCCAGGTCCTGTTCAAATGCATTCGACTCAAGCCTTCTTAAAGCTGAAGTAAAACAATGTTTATTAAAGATTCGTTTTACTGGGTTGACTCTTAAGAAGTCTAAGCATTTGTAACGCTTGTATTCACAAACGGGCCAGATAGAATCTCAGCTAGACAGTCTGAGCTGGATTGAATCTGAGCGCCTTCTTGGAAGCAAGATAGAACTTAAATACAGAAAAGACTGCAGGAGGGATCTGGGGGGTAGTCTGGTAGTCTAGAGTGATGGGAGGAGGGGTTTAGGGAGGATTCTGAGGAGAAGTCCAAGGAAGGGGTGACTGGTCAAGCTGGAGGCAATCAGGAGATATCACACAGTGGAGGGCCTGGGCCAGAAGCAGGTGACCCTAGGTAGTCTGCGGTCCCAGAGATGGTCTCCATAGATCAAACCCAGGGAGGATCCTGATGGGAGTGGCTGATAATAGGATCAAAGGGAGGAATATCAAAAGAATGCTAAATAGAAGATGGGGAGTATCTGGCCTGGGAGAAATGGAAGGGGACTCCAAGGAGCCCCCCCCTTCCCCCCAAAGGCCAGACTTTCCAGGGGCCTTCAGACTAATGGGATAAAAGCCCTCCAGATCCAAAGGGAAAAGATCTTGGCTTGGGCCATCAATAAGGGCTTAAATACATGCAAGATACTCTTCAAACTGCACTAGGAAATTTATAACCAAGAAAAAGAAACAGAATACTGCAATATAAAGGAGCTAATGTCTCAGCACCAGTGTTCTTTGCATAGTGATCAGTTAGGGAAAATAGCCACAAGGAAGAATTGAAAACAATAAACTAAAGCTACCGTTCAGTTGGCCATCAGCTTTAGTATCTTGTTTATTGGGTCACTGTGTTCCAAAAGGAGAGATTACAAAATATAAAATCAATAAAACTTACCCCTTTTATTCTCTTCTGTTTGAGGGGAATTTGGAAAATATAAGTAATAATAATTTTAAAAAAAACACTTGGAGGAAAAAAATACAGTGTTCAAGTAAACAAGATTAATCTTGATACTGATGCAGCTGAGGGGTGCTAGGAACCCCGAAATACAAAGGTGGGTCTGCCTCAAAAGAATCTGACCACTCTGGTCTTCTTTCAGTCAGAGTAGTGAGGTTTTATTATAATGCTGGTTACGTGGGTGAGTTTCTTAATCTGCACAATATAATAGGGGTAACATTGGTATTTTGGGGATTAAGGAGCGGGAGAATGAAAGGCTGGGCTGGGTCCAAGGGTCACAGTGAAAGGAAAAATGAAAGGATTCCTCTGGGAAACACCTAGGCTGAAACGTGAGAAAGTTCAAACCATTTTTTGTTGAGAGGGTATCTCCCCATTGTCCCATTAGCCCCATCATTATGAGTAAAAGATAAATGGTTTTCAATATTTTGAGATATTTCCTTAAGTTAGTATTTGACAAACTTCTCCATGATTTAGTATACTTAAGAAGACTGTTTCCAGACCACTTCTCAAACCTTTCCATTATCTACAAATGCCCCAATCCCCAAACAGACTAAGAGCAGTTGTATCCCGTGCTACTGATGTCTTGACTCAATGAAGTTGAATTCTGAATCTTCAACCAAATTTTGCAATCCATTGTACTCAAAATTGTACTCAAAGTAATTATAATAGCAGTTATAAGCACTTTGAGGACTTTGCAAAAAGCATTAAATGCGTTATGTTACATGTTATTATTGCCTCTGTATTACAGAATAGGAACTTAAGGTTGAGAGAGAAGACTGGCTCAGTCAGGAAGTACCTTTTTTTTTTTTTTAAGGTTAAAAATTTTTAACCTTTAAAAAAGTTTTTCAGTTCCAAAATCTCTACCTCCTTCCCAAGTCCTCCCCTACTCACTGAGAAGGCAAGGAATATGAAAGCAAGTAATTATACATTGCAAAATCATGCAAAACACATTTCCATGTTAGCCATGTTACACTCCCTCCCCCCCAAAACCCCCCTATACCTAACAAACAATATAAAGCAAGAAACATAAAGTGAAAAAAGTATGCTTTATTTTGCCCTCAGAGTTCATCAGATCTCTCTCTGGAGGTGTATAGGATTTCTCATCATGGGGTCAAGAAGTATCTTACACAGGATTTGAGTTTCTAATTGTAGCACTGTATCCTCCTCACCACCTATCTGCCCTAGAGGGGAAAAAGGGCCAGTGCAGGTATTGAAGCAGCTGTGATTTGCTACAGCTTCTCTGAAAAGCTTGGGAAGCAATAAAGGAAGAGGTAGAGGGGATTGCACTTTGCTAAAAGAACAATGGAACCTGGGATTGGAGAAGGTGCAGAGAACTGGCCTTTTAGGTATTTTAGGAACTCTGATCTTTGCTAGTGTCTAATACTTTATTTTAAAATTATTAGTTAGCCCTAAACTCAATCCTTGATTCTTGGAAAATTCTAGGTTTGGTTTTTTCTCTTTTGGGTTTTTCCTTATTGTCAGTTTTTCATAAACCTTTAAGTTTAAAAAAGCCCATAGGTTTTATGCTTATTGAATAGCCTATTGGGGTCAGTTTTACTGATTTTAAAATGATTTTTTGAAATAAATGCTTCTTAGATTTTAAATATTTTTAATTCAATATTCTACCTCTGAGAAGTTAAAAACAAATCAATGTTTGCGTAGAACCACTGGTGGACAATATTTGGCTTCCTAGGGGCTTTCTTATTTGGCTCTGCAATAGCCAGCTAACAAACTGCATTCCTGAGATGAGCTGACAAGGATGCTGCTACTGAAATGAAGAAATAAACAAAAAGTCATGTTAATTTCAAGCTTCAGTAGGAATACCAAAGATATATTAATGTTTACTGATGGAGGGAAGGGGTATAGAATAGCTAAGAATTTTTTTCCCCTGGTGCTTCTAACAAACCATGGAGATTATTTTGAACCAGGTGTATTTTTTAAAAATTCCTTTTAGCCATATAAGATTTGTAACTAGAAGCTGCCCAACTCTGTGGCATGATGTGCTGATGTAATTAAGAAATTATTGTCTAATTGTGCAATATTTAACCCTACTCCTCCTCAAGACATTATGGATACAAAGATGTATATGACTCCTAATAAGATTCTCCAGTTCCTATGTAGTCTCACTTCCCCAATCTAATTAGCCTGCACCCATGTCCACGTTGCACCTTCCTTTGGTTTATGGTTTGACCATTATGTACTGGAATCACTTTCAACTGATTGGATAGATTATACTGGACATAAGTGTCATGTAGTGGTAAGCACATTCACTTTGTAATCAAAGGACCTTTATTTGAATTTTTTTCTCTTCTACTACCTGTGTGACCTTGAGGATGTCACTTTTTTCCTCTGTAAACTGAGGTGGTTGGATTAGACAGCTTTCTAGCTTTATGTGACAATATTTCCATTCTTGAAAACTCCTAATATCTCCTTTTTTTTTCTTCAGGTGCTTGACCTTTACAATTCATACATCTCCCTTTTCTCTTCTTACCCTAATGGTATTTTATACATGAGAGGGGTGTTAAAGACCCCAGAACTTCATCTATAATATTTAATATCATATTCAAGATTTCTTTGAAGAAATTCATACTTTGAGCTGAAAGCTGCCTTGGCCTACATGAAAGGAGAAGACCAATTTTCTTAGTAGCTAAACCATTCTTATTGAGGATGAAAACTGATTTACTTGCTCAGAATCTCAGTGCTTAGCAAATGGCAGAGTTGGTACTAGAACCAGGTCTCACGATTCCATCAAGTATTCTTTCTACTACACCATCCTTAAAAACAGTGCCTGGCACATAGCTAGATGCTTAATGAATGCCTACTTACTGGTTGATTATAATGAAAACCTTAAATACTCACAGTTTACATGAATCTATGATCTCATCTTTGTGATCATTCCCACTGGTAATAAAGACTGCAACTCATTGATGCTTCCTCAGCCTAGGTACCTCCTGTCCATGCCTTACCATAAGTTCAGTGCAGCAGCTACACCCAAATGCTGGAAGCTTCCTTGAATTCTCCTGATGTTTCAAAGACATCAGTGAAACACCTGTGTTGTCCAGTGCTTGGCCCTTGTTCTCAGGTCATGATGAACCCATCTTCTTTTCCAATTTTACATTTGCTTGATGACATCCTTTAAATAGTCTCTTTCATAATACCTTGTCTGTAATGTATTACATTCCTGTGTGCTTTGATTTCTTCAGAGACTACAATGTTCTGTGACTCACAGCCATATAACACCACTAGAAGAATATTGTTATTTAAAAGATGCTTTTGTTTCAGGGTAAAGCTTGGGGGTGAGGGAGCCATTAAAATTATTATGCAGTTTCCCAGAGATAATCTATCTTGCTCTATTTCTGTCCAATTTAGGGCCCAACTAATTTTTCTGGTCAATTCAAGATAGACATACATATAGACAGATTTAGAGATCCATATGGATATACACTGATGGATGAGTTGCATGAAATAGTCTAGAAAATAGGCATTCTTCATTCTCTTGGTTTTCTTGTGTGAAGAGTTAGGCCAAACTCTTTTGGTTGATTATAGATCTCAGGAGGACATGCAATGTCTGGGACTTAATGTAATTAAACTAATGTCATCCACAAACAGGAGCATCTGAGGACCTTGCCTTCTAGAGAGAATGCTCCTTTGACCTTAATTCTGTGCTGGATATTTCTATGACAATGACATACAACTTCAGTATGAATATATTGTCCTGATTTATGCTTCACTTCATATTAGTTATTAGAGGGTGACTGAATAAAGTTCTGGTAGAACTTTCAGGGAATCTTAAATAATTTTAACATGCATGGGAGCATCCTGTTGGAGCAAAACATTATCCCTTGAATTCTTGCAGTACTTTCTGTCTGAGTCATTCAGTTTGGCACTTATCCACCATCTGGCATAGTTATCAATATTTTCATGCATCTATCCAGCCCTTTTGTTGGGAGAAGGGATATTGTATTTGTTTTTTTCTTTTTAATTTTTCAGAATACAAAAGACTGATAATGGTAAAAGTGAGCACTTGTATCCATCATCTCAAGTAGCTGGATCCACACCAGGCATTTTGGTGCAATAGTTAGTTAACTTGTAAATAAATTGTGTCACAAGATAAAAACTGTGTGCATGTGTGTATCAATTCTGAGGTTAACAAACACAAACTGAACATTTCTATATACAGATTAGAATCATAAAAGGTATACATGGAACTGCAAATCTCTCTAATGTACAGCTGGGTTTTCTTTTTAAGTATATAATAAATTCAACATGTATCTCTTAAAGCTCTCCTGCCTTTTTGTGATTCTTTATAGTTTTCCCTTTGATCTTTCTTTCCCCCCAAATTTATTAATTTGTTTTCATTTTCAACAATCACTTCGGTAAGTTCCAAATTTTCTCCCTATCCCTCCTCCCCAAGATGGCATGCAATCTTATGAGTTCTACAAATGCATTCCTATTAAACACATTTGCATATTAGTCATGTTGCATAGAAGAATTAAAATGGGAGAAACCATGATAAAAATATAACAAAGGAGAAAATAGTCTGCTTTATTCTGTGTTCTGACTCCATAGTTCTTTCTCTAGATGTGGATGGAATTTTGCATTGTGAGTCCTTTGGAAATGTTTTAGGTCCTTACATTGCTGTAAAAACAGTCCTCACATGCTGTGGCTGTTACTGTGTATAATGTTTTCCTGGCTCTGCTCACTTCACTCAGCATCAGTTCATACAAGTCTTTCCAGGTTGAGCTCTTTCTACAAATTAAAAAAATGCTTTAATGGCCCTTCTTTTCTTTCTTCCTTTTTTTTTTTTTTTTAGCAGCTACCCTTCAACCCTCTTCTCCCTTTCAGCTCTCTCTCCCATTGAAAAAAAGAAAACAAAAACAAAACCTTTTTAACCAACTGCATAATTAAGCAGAACACTGACTGTGCCCAAAAGACATGTCTTATTCTACAGTTTGAGGCCGTCACCTCTCTGCTAAGAGGGGTCATGCTTCATGATCAAAATACAACAAGCAAGTTTAGTCCTTCTCCACAAATATGTTCTTAGATAGTTCTTAATTAGCTTTTGGTTTGCTGAATCACATGTTTAGCAATATTTGTGATACTTGGAATAGTTAAAGGTGGGCACAGAGTAATTGTAATATTAGAGAAAATACCATTTTCTCTCTCTCTTTTTTTTTTTTTACAAAGTTCAATAACAGCAAGGCATTATTAAGTTTACCAATACTGCTTTTCTGTACTAAAAGAAATATCTATCATCTGTAGAACAACCAATTTTTGACTTAATATTTGTCTAATATCACCATAATCTTCCATTATTGTTTGACATGCCATTTCAACTCATTTTCTTCTAGTTGTAAGACCTTGAATAAAAATCTTGCACTTTTCTGGCTGCAGCTTGGTTCACAGTTTCAAACAGTAAATGAAAAATGATATTTAAGATGTTATTTCAGCTTGACTAAGTCTCTCAAAAACCACGTGTTGATTCTCGGTTGTTGGAAATTCAAAGGCAATACCACCATATTTTGCTATTTGATTTCTCAAGAAGGAAATATGAAACATCATAAGTTTCTTTTGCTGTATCAAGTAGCTGAATTATAGCACCTGAAATCATATTTTCTGACTGCGGACATAATAAAAACTGTGTTCTGATCTTTCATATTCATTCTGTTGACAGGGAGTATATAGGCCCAATGACAGATGAAGTAGACCAGGGGTGAGGAACCTGTGGCCTCAAGGTTACATGTGGCCCTCTAGGTCATTAAGTGCAGTCCTTTGACTGAATCCAGATGTAACCCCTAGTAAAAGGATTTGTTCTGTAAAACTTGAATTCAGTCAAAACACCATATCCGAGGAACTAGAAAACCACATGTGGTCTAAAGGTCGCAGGTTCCCCACCCCTAGACTACACTGTTGTCTGAGGACCATTCTAAGTTTGGAAAAACTCATCACCAGGATTGTGTCAGGGTTATGAAATTTCAGCAGCTCTCAAAGTCCACCTGCTAAACATAGATTTGTATTGGTACCATTCCAATATAATCTACAGATATTTGAAGTATTAAATAAATCATATGCCTATATTCAGTGGTCAGATAATCTATAAAACTATTAATATGTTTGAAAGTACCTCACAAATTTTTAATTGACCTAAAGATTTTTGTGATTCTTTTCACAAACACAAGTGATCTATCTTAATATTATTGAAATTTTAAAAAGGTGCATCTACAGTACAATCCATTTGTATCCTGTATTATTTAGCACTTTAAAATTAATTTCTTTGTGACTCTACTAGTACTAATGTTATTGAAAGCATGCTGAATATCTTTTGACTGATAATGAATTACTTTTCTGAGTCTGTTATTCTTCTGTGATCTGCCATCATTAGATCATAAGCCCCCGACAATTCAGTGAAACCTAAGAATTTCCCAAATGGGTGAAATTCTATTGTCTTCTAAAGTCAAATTTCATTAATCAAGAAATGACTCAACTGATAATTCTTTGAAGAATCTACTACAATACCTTTTTTCTCATTTACAAATGTATTTTGTAAGGTTTGATTTATTAAGGTTTCTTTTATTAAGATCCTTCTTTCTGTCCCATTCAATTAGTGTTACACCTGTGAATATTTATGCTATGTAATCAAATAGGTAATCTTCAGTTGTTTCACATGTTTATGTTTTGTCTTTCCAAAGACTACAATTAATTAATAGGAACCTTTTTTTTTTTTTTGAAGAATGAGTTGCAAACCACCTACAAGTCAGAAGCTAGACAAATGACAATACCAAGAACATAACTGGCACTTAATAAATGCTTATCAAATTTTTTCCTAAAATCCAGGGAACAGGAAAACAGGATCATAGAATAGCAACAACATGGGACTTTGAAGATTATCCAAGTCCAAAATAACCAGAAGTAGCAGAGAGTCATAATTCAAACCCAGTTCTCCTGACTTCTACTTCAATGCTCTTTCTATACCTTGTTGTTCCTCTTAACATATAGGATATGTTCCTGTTAACAAAAATACTAAAGACTGGTTTGGTCTCCATGTGAGCTTCAACCTCTATCATGCCCACAAAAATTAACTCTCACAGCCTGAATTATCTCATGATGCAATGGGCTGCCTTGTTTAATAAATAATAAGTTCCCTATGACTGGTGTATTCAAACAAAGGTTAGGTAGTCACCTTTTAAAAGATACTGGAGAAAATATTTCTTCATTTGGAATGATATTCATGATAACAATAATAAATTAGTTTCCTTCTAGATAGAGCCTGTGAAATGGCTAGGATCCAAGAGTGGAATCAGAAGGCTCTCAATGGGTGACATCCACGTGAATTCAGTCAACAATATGTCAACAAAGAGGCATTGAACAAATGATTGCATCATGCAGATTTTTGTTTACAGAAATAGAGGGGTTTATGATAAGGATACACGACCAGATCACTGCCACTAAAAATTGCAGAAAGGTTATTTTTAAGGAGCTTGGACTGATCAATGGCAACTATTCAAAGAAACATTAGAAATTGTGCAGCATTGTATTATATAGTGTAAAAATTTAGCATCCCATGTTATACATATAAGACTCCCAAAGTATCTTTGAGAATTCAACAAATAAACTATACTGGATCAAGATCACAGAAAAAAATTGTTGTCCACAACTGGCTACACATAAGATTGATCCATACAAATTTAAGAATATTTTTTTTAATTAATACCACCACACTAAATACTCATAATCTCCAAATTGTATGAAATGAAAAGCTTTCAAGACATAGAAACTTAGCAGAAGAAATAAAAACTATTTGGGAGCAGAATATACAAATCATCTCTATCATCTTGTCTGCTACTGTAGTTCTCCCCTCCCAAAAATATTTTCAGTGAGTTTCCTATCTAAATGAGTTTATGTCTAAATGCTTTTATCTAGCTGTGATGAAATCAGTCATTTTCCCTGCTTACATGATAATTTATAGGACATTAAGTATTGGAAGATATAGATGAGGAGAAGTTGTCCAAGGACTAGCTGTATATGAGCTCTATCACAAAAGATGAGGATAACGTAGTAATAGCAGCTAACATTCATATGGTACTTTAAGGGTTACAAAATGTCTCACATTATCTCACTTAATTCTCACAATAATCCTGTAATTACTAGTACTCACACTTTATAATAAGAAAACTAAGATACAGAGAGGTTAAGTGGCTTGCCCAGAATCAGAAAACTGTTTAAGTGTCAAGGCAGGATTCAATTTCCTGACTCCAGAATCGACTGGTTAAGAGTTGTCAGACAGGTGCCTGCAGGCCCACATATGGCCTGTAACACTGCCAAGCATGACTTGAACTAGATTAAAATGTAGTTCTTCTGTGTTGTTGTACTAATGAAAAAATTTTCTAAAGCAGTATGCAGCCCACAGAAATCCTTAAGGATGGTTTGATGGCCCCTATTTTCTGTTTGATACCACTGGACTGTATGACTTAAGTGTCCTTTAAATGCCAAAATTCTATAGTGTTACAACTTTTTATATTGCTATGTAGAGAAGTACCTGGTCCTTTAAGGGACAGAAAATGGGTGACTGAATGGAGGCATGTAGAACCAAGGTACCTCTAAGTAAGACATCCTTTATGCTGGATAAAATTCTATTTTATACCCGTTCTCCAAAGACAAAATTACTGAATAGGTCAGAATATAGGCCATACTTTTTTTAAACCAAAGCTGGCTTTATATAAAACTTGAGTCACAGCCTGTAATTATTGTATTTAGCTACTTTGTCTATATTTTTACTTATTAATTTAAATGTAAACTCATTGCAAGTAGAAATGGTTTCATTCCTTGTACTTACATCTTTTGTGCTTGCTGCATAACAACGACTTCATAAATACTTGTTTGAGTATGATCGGTGTACTGTTTTAGTGTATACCTATATATTTTTTCCTTTAAAAAAGATCTCATTTTAGAAGGTCAACCTATATTTAAATAGAGCCTTTACTGCAATATTGTGCTTCGCTTTTTATCTGATACTAATAGACTTCTGCCGTGGTTAAGCTTTACTAGGTAGATATACATACAGATTCTTGAAAGATATATTGAACTACATTTTTTAAAATGTGAAAATTAAGCCTGGGAGGAAGAACAGTCATCAAGACTCCTTATTTTAGAACCTTGCTTGGGTTATATGCACAATTTATTAACTAGTTTAAAAACGTTTTTTGTACCAGACCTATGATTTCATTATCAGGGGGAACTCCCAATGAGGACACTTCCCCTACCTGGTCTTTAAGGGGAAGAATATGACGGCAGTTTTCACATACTCTACAATTTATAATTTGCCTAGAGAACTAAGAAGTCCAACAATTCATACCAGTATGTTAAAAGTGGGACTTACATTTAGGTCTTCTGAATTTTAAAGCCAGCTCTTTATCCACCATATCATACTGTCTCTGGTCATTAATTAACTTTAAAAGGATAGTTACCTGATTCAACTTCTTAGAACTTCAGAATACTTTATGAAATATAAATGTTACAATGAACAACTAAGATTGGCTGGCCAGTTTTAACATTAGCCTGAGAGTCCAATAAATCTAAAATTTTATACAATCAAATATAACTGTGACATTTTAATCAATAAAGCCTAGAAATTATAATTAATTTGTTCATTTAACAAAATTATCTCAACATATCCAAAATACCTTCTTGAATCTTATTCCTTTCAAGTGGCATTTTGCTGTACTGCTTCAACTGTTATCCACAACAATAAATAATTATCCACAACAATAAATGATCTCTCTATACCCTTGACTCATTTGTGTGGCTTTGAAGATTATGGGAAATACTTTTTGAAAGACTGCCATTTTATATATACATGTATGTATATATGTATGTATGTATATACATTTTTCAAATCAGTGACCCTCTCAATGTGCGTGTAAATCAGAGATGAGAAAGTAGCCATATAGGTTGGTAGTTACTGATGTCTTCTTGAGTATCTTTTTTGTGGAAGTAATAATACTATTTGTGATTCTCCTCCATTCAGTCAATAATTTTACTGTCTTTCAGAGATCTTGAAAAATAAACAGTAGTAGAGTATCTTTCAAATAACCATGACATTATCAATATTAGTACTCTGTCCAACACTGCAGATCACAACTCATACACACCTTACTTACTTATCCATAATTTTTTATAAATGTTCCATAGATAGGTCTCTGTGACATGCTAGAATCCTTTCAGCATTATGTGTGTGAAGAAAGTTCTGCACTCCTCCTTCATATGAATACCAGTTCAAGACTCGGGCTTTCCATTAGTTTTGTCTCACTTCTTGTCTGGCCCATCTCTTTTCTGTTTTACACTTCCTAGATAAGTCAGATCTCTAGACCCAGACATATCTGATACAATTTCTTAAATACAAGTGACCATAGGCAATATGCCACTGTCCATTTGTGTCTACTATATATCTTTCCATTGCCCTTTAGGTTAACCACAGTTTTGGAATTGGGATAACTATGGTATTCATGATTTATAGCTTGAACTTGTGGGAGGTGTTCTACAATTTCCCAAGTTCAATCCTGTCTGCTCTTATCTTCTTAATTTGAATTGAACAGAATGAGACAACTTTTAAAATGTTGGGTATCATTATCTTAGAATTACTTTTAGTATAGGTTAACCCATTTTATATCACCAACTAGTTCCATGAGACTTTAGAGGGTCAGTTTCATAGAAAGTATTACTGGAGTTCCATTACAAGGAGATTTTTGAATAATGAATTCACAGTCTTATGGGAAAACAATACTCTTGTGAAATGACATTGGGATAACATTATTTTGGTACACTTGTGCATTACTGCTTCATCGCATCATATGTGTAATATCCCCAAAAAATAGGAGCAACTTTCAGAAGTTCTCAACTTACTGCCAGAAAGTTCTTTATACCCTAGCTTCATTTTCTGCTGCTTTATCTAATATTTAACATGCTAGGTTCCATGTCGTTTTCTCCATTTGAAACCACTGGTAGGAAAACAGTATCTGATAATATATCAACTCACATTTTGCCAGATGCCCCCATGACTTTCAACAGTAGTGCTAGATGAGGAACACTGATGGTCCAAATGAGCCTCGAGGTTTTTATCCCTTATCTCAATAATTGCTTTTCCAGGGGAGATTGGCTTCGTGCTGACTGGGAAGAAATGTTCACCAACTGAGACATAGCTTCACCAGCCCTGATTTGGAAAGGCTTGACGGATTTCAATGTGTAGTGTGGGTTGGTTTGCTGAACAAAAAACACCTGATAGCAGGACAGCTTCGTGTTTTAATCCCATTTTCAGTTTTGATACTCTAGTTTTAGAAGACTCTCCTGGACCATTTTTTAAAAAATAGGTGGGGAAAATAGAGTTGCTTATAATTTCAAATAATTCATTACTCCCTATGCATATTAGTGAATTCTTTAGAAAACGACAGTGACTAGATCTCTGCTTTCTGCCTTCTTTTTCCAGAAACTTTTCCTATCTTGTTGTATACCTAGTTGTCCACTGTGAGAAAGGGATCCTTTGCTATGGATTATTAATTAGTACTGGTTAACAACATGTAAACCTACTATCTACATGATGATTTTTTAGTCACTAGATGTAACAAAAAAACAACTGGTAGATAAAGCCTTCAATTGGAGAAAGCATAAGGCCAATGAAAAATACAGAAGTATTTTGACTAAGTATAGTTTTATTTGTTCTGTATCAAAGAGGACATTAACAGAAGGGTAAATCTAGTCAGGATGGCTAAGCAGAAGACACAGGGCATTTCTAATAGAGGGCAAAATCTATAAAAGCTACCAGCAATTCATGTATCAGGAACAGCAAACTAACTTAGAGTAGTAAGTAAAGCCTTGTAGGGAAGAAATTATTCTACCAGTTAGGCATGGGATGTATTAGTGTGGTAGGGAAGTTGAAAACAAAGAGAACAGCTCGGAGACTTGCAGTAATTCCGGCATTAGTCAATAAGAATCATGACTAGGTTGGTAACTTATATAAATGGAAAGGAGGGTATAAATTTGAGAAAAGCTATGAAATCTGTAGGACTTGGAAAAGGACTAAATGTAGAATAAGGAAAGAGAGGAACTGAAAATAATTGAGAGCCTTGGGGAACTGAAATTATGGTAATGTTACTGCAGTTGACAGACAAGGTAGAAAAGAGGTTGAGGGAGGAATGGTAAGCTGGTTTTTTTGGTATGTTAGAAATAACTGAAGTCTGTTCAGATACTTGAAATTAGGAATGAAAGTTTAGAATGTGGTTCATTTGGCCAAGAACTGATTCTGACAGTCTGCCTATGGCTCATTGGTATAAGAAAGAAGAGACAGAAATAAAACCATCAGTGAAATAAAGGGAGAACTTTTCTACTTTGCTACATGTATCACCAAAAGTGAAGAATAAGAAAATTCCAAGGAGATGGGTTGTCAGTGGTATACAACTGAGAGGCAAAAATAGATGAAAACTGCATAGAAGCTATTGGTTTTGGCCAGGAACAAGTCATCAGCAACATCCAAGAGGGATTTAGTGGAGGGGTGAGGATGCAAAGCAGATTAGGGGGAAGTGGCTTTAACAAGAATAGAGCCTCAAGAGCAGCCTACCACAGGCTACACACTTGGAAAGAATGGGACGTTGATTGAAAATGGGATGTAGTTAAAGAGAACAATGGGAATGAATGTTTTAGGGTATTATATTTTTAAAATAGTAGAGACCTGCCTGTTTTTAAAGGAAAAAGGCAGTAGTGAAGGAAGGGTTAAGGTATGTATCAGGAAGGGGATCACGATGAGAACAAGGTCTCTCTGTTGTGCACAGTGCTGCTTAGTTGCCTGCCAACTGTGCCTTCGTTTACATTTAGTTTGACAGAAAATGTCATTATGAGGATTAAGGTTTCAAACTACAATGAGATGTCTGGGAGGGGGAGAAGGAGAGGAAAGACAGAAACTGACAAAAAGGATTCAGAAGTTTCCTTAGCTTACTGGGCACCTCTAGTTACATTTGTTTTCTTCTGTTTGGTTTCTTTCACTAGGCTTCAGAACTTTTAATTCCAAGGCGAATTTGTTATATAATTCCATAGCTTTTTGATCAAATTCCTTGTAGAGAGTTTAACTAATTTTAACCTAAAAACCATTACTTTAAAGTTTGTTTTTTTCAGCTGGTCTAAATAATAAGGTATTCAACCCCACTTAAAGCCATTTCCCATCAATCATTCAATCAATAGGTATTGAATGAATGAAAAAGTATCTGTTAAGAACTTGCTTTGTTCCATGTTCTGGGGACACAAACATAAGGTCCTTTCCCTCCAGAAGCTTATATTCTTTTTTTCTTTGGTTGTAAGTTAGTCTTTATTTTTCCCAGAAAAATTTGGGGGCAAAATGTGCAAAAATTCATAGGAATCCATAAATGAATATAGAAAACATAACATACTCATTGAGGTTCCCACTGAAAGAAACTGAATTTGGGGTGCCAGCCAGGAAATACTTTGACAAGCTGCTTTCTCATAGTGTCCTAGCTAGCTTTTGTAAGGCTAACAATTTCTGCTTTTCTACTTTCCCCCAGAAGGTAAATGCACTTTGGGACTTTAAGATAGACAATTTTATTCCATTGGACCTGCCCCGTATGAATAACTCAGTATGATATTAGTGAGTGGCAAGATCCAAATTCTTTGTTTTCCCATGCTGTGACTTTAACTCTTGCGATTCCTCCAGTCACAGGGCCACATGGGTGATGGTCTTTATCATTAATATTAAATCCAATAAATATCTGTCTTCTAATCCTTCCACTGTAACCTCTCCCCCTTCCCCAAGGGAGGAAAAAAGGGAAAATTAAAACCTTGGTTACAAACACATATAGTCAAGCAAAACAAATTTCTGCGTAGGTCACTTCTAATAAAATATGTTTCCTTTGCACTAAGACCTTCACTTCTCAAACAGGAGGTAGGTAGAAAGTTTTATCGTCAGTCCTCTGGAATCATGGTTGGTCATTATGCCGATCAGACTTCCTAATTCTTTCCAAGTTGTTTGTCATCCTCTTAGTGTTGTCATTGTATTCTTTATCCTCCTTGTTCTGTTCAGTTCACTCTGTATCAGTTTATAGAAATCTTCCCAGGTTCTCTGAAACCTTCCCCTCAAAGGCTACACCAATGACTCACTCCAGTTTTTTCTGGATTTCCCCATCAGGATTCAGCCTGGTGAATTTTCTAGATGTATCAGGAGTTTTGTTCTATTTTGTTTTCTCCAGGGTGGAGGAAAAGGAATGGTAAACTTGCTGTATGGCTTCCTGCTACTCTAGTATCTTGACTTTAGTTATTTACATTCTAGTGGAGGAAATGCACATAAGGAGGGTGGCCAGTGAAGGGCATTTGGGGCCAGAAAGTTAATTATGATCATGGTTCCTAGATCCAGAACTGGATAGGAAGTCGGGCAATTTTCTTTTGGAGAGGAGATTGTAGAGGAGGAAATGGTCAGAAAATAAAGTGAAGCATAGCCAGTTCTTTCCTGAAATAGTATTCCCAGAAGGGCAATGACCATTCCAGAAAGTGAGACCCCAAAATATAAGTTCTCCCAGGACATGGTCCTAGTGTAGGTAAGCAAGGTTGTTGTAAAGATAGTTGTGGAAGAGGTAGGAGAGTTTTCTAGGAAAGTCTTCTTGGAGAGGCAGTCACTAATCAGTTGAATTTCTACTCTTGGGAAGCTGTGCTAGTTGCTGTAAGGAACAGAAGAAAAAAATAAAAGTTGTTTTCCCTTGCAAATCTTGCAGTCCAAGGAGGGAGACAACACGTGGAACATTGAGGCAGCTAGGTAGAATGTAGCGCTGAAGTGACACATACACCACATGCACGCTGGGCAGACCCGGATGAAAAGATAACAGAGAAAGACTAAACAAAGGAAATAAAAACACAATGAAATCTGGATCATCAGTATGTGGTAGCCAAGAATCCTTATGGGCAGATTAGTGGCTCCTATTTCTATCTGAGTTTGGCACCACTTGCTGGAGTCAAGAAGACCTGAATTTAAATCTTGTCTCAGAGATTTATTACCTATATGACTGTAGACAAGTCACTTAACCTCTCAGCTTCAGCTTCTCAATCTGTAAAATATAAATAATGACACTTTCCTAGGGGCATTGTGAGAATACAAGATACTATACATAAATTACTTGGCAAACTTTTAAGGCACTATAATTGTTTATTGTTATTTTTAGCACAATAATGGAGGCATGAGATGATACTAAAGATAATGGCAGTAAGAATAGAAGGGAAAGACTGAATTTAAGAGACATTTAGAAGCAATTCACTGGAAAAAATGAATCTGCAAAGGGGAATCAGTCTGGGAGAAAGATGAGCTTGATTTCTATTTGTCTGAATCAAGGTGATTTTGAGATGTTCAAGTGGAGATGTCCTGTAATCACTCAGAATTATGGAAGTGGAGTCAGGTGAATGGGAAGGACTAGAGATGTAAATTTCGGAGTCAAATATGTAGTAGGGGTGATTTCATCAAAGAAGAGAATAAAGGGGAAAAAAGTAATGGGGGGCAGATTACAGGCTACAGTCCTGTCCCCAAGAGCTAGAACTGTGTGTGAGGTAAAAGTCAAACCTGTAGATGGCAGGTCATTAGTCAAGGAATTTGGGACTGGATTGTGACCAGGTGAAGCTCAGGAAAGAGTCTGAGTGGACTCTGCCAGTGAGCAGACCACATGATCTATTCAGGGATCAGCACAGTTTCTGAAAGATGTTGCTATAGGTTCACTGCCAATAAATGAGCTATTTGGGAGCTGAGTCAAGAAAGGAAGTGATAACACCCACTTTCTATGGTGGGTTATCTCCCTGGCTCCCAAGGTAGATCCTGTTTGAATGACAGCATAGATGGCATACTTATAAATTTGTAAATGACAAGAAACTTAGAAGGAAAATTATTAATAGAGGATTCAAAAAAGCTCAGGCTAAAGTGCTGAGCCATTTCTAATAAATGTTATATAGGTAAATATAGGTATACATATAGGTATGTTATATAGGTAAATATATAAATGTTATATAAGTAAATATAAAGTCCTACAATTGGATTAAAAAATCAACTATATGAATAAAGAATTGAGGAAAATGGCTAAATAATAGTTCCTGTGAAGAACATCTGGCCATTTAAATGGACTATAAGCTCAGTATGAGTGAAAAATATAACAGCTGCTAAAGATCAAATGAGATAATATTTGCAAAGAGCTTAGTACAATTCCTGACACATAGTAGACGTTTAATAAATGCTTGTTTCCCTTCCTTTCCTCCAAATGCTTATACAATCTAAGGCTGCATTACTAAAAAGTGTTCAGCATTAAGGAGATGATAGCCCTGCTGTACCCTGCTTTGGTCAGATTTTATTGGCCATATTCTGTTCAGGTTTTAGATGCCATATTTTAGGCCATGAACTATTTTTGCCTTTCTTTATATTCCTAGAAATTAACATAGAGCCTGGTAAACAGTAAATGTTCATAAACTGGCACAAGATAATTCTGTATTTCTTAGGGCTTAGTATATGTATAGCTACAATTGTAGCAAATAGTAAATTTGTAATCACATTTGAATAAACTGTACTTTAAAATATATCAAATCTGTTTATTTTACAAGCAATGAAGTTTACAATGACAGTAATATATTTTAATATTTATAAACTAAAAGTTAACTTTAGATTGGTAGAGAGTGACCCACCCAAGAACAGCTCAAATAATGAAACAGAATTTCCATGGCAGTTTCCAGAAGGAGTTAAGGACTATTAGTTCATATAAAAAGACATTTGGGGAGGGGGGGGAGACGAGATAAATATAAACATATATATGTATATGTATACATATGTATATACACACACACACATATATATACACACACATATGCATGTATGTATGTATACAAAGGGAATTGTTTTGTTTTCTGATTCAAGTGATTATCAATCATTTGCCCCAATGCAAACTGGTCTTTCTGCCAGAGAATAAGGTGAAAGTAGACTGTGGCTTATTAAGGGGAATAGAGGGCTCTTAGTATAGAAAAATTAAGCCAGAAAGAAAAATATGCTGAGAAGGGTTGAAGAAAGTCAGTATCAAAAGTTGAGTGAACAGAAGGTAACAAAATAGAGAAAGAGAAGAAACTTCCATTTGTATAGTACAATACATATGAGGGTCCTCTCATGGAGGGTGATTGACTCCGGACATTCAAAAGAATTACTGCTGTATGATGTACTATTAAACACTTACAAAGGTTGCAGAGAAATTCTGTTCCTGCTCCAAGAAAGAAGAGATGAGTCAAGGTAATTGGTAACTCCCTGGGAAGAATTACAGAGAACTTGTATGGCAAATCAAGAGTTATGCTGTCTTCCTGCTTCCAAGATATGATTAACACCCTACCAAGGCTCACCAGATCCACTGCTTTCTACCCATCCCTACTGATTTATGTGAAAATGAATGATTCATGCAGAAGAAAAATGTCTTGAATATCTAGACATTCTGAAGTTCTGGGTATGAAACAAAGACTTGAAAGTGGGATTTTCACTTTTTATTTTGGTTAATCATAGCTGTGGATGAAGAAAGGAGGATGTGGGAGCAGTTAATTTTTGCCAGTGTAAATGTTGGTTTAGTGCGAAAAGCACTGGATTTGGAGTCAGAAGATATGGCTTTAAAGTCTTAATCTCCACCAGGAGTTCTTATCCTGAGTTAACCTGGTCAATGAACTTGATTTTTACAAAATATTTTGATAACTATTTTCATATAATTAATTTCTTTTGTAAGCCTATATATTTTGTGCGTTTAAAAATATTAATTCTGAGAAGGGGCTCATAAGTTTCACCTGGCCCCCAGAGAGGTCCATAACACAAATAAGTTCAGAATCCTGATCTAGATAAAAATGAAATTACACATGCTATGGAGGAAAATATGAGTGACATACAAAGATATAGAATAATGAAGGCAGTGTCCAGTAATTTTCAGATGAAAACAGAAGGGAACAATATTTGTGCCTTCATATGCCTATATACCAGTGCGCCAAGATCATAGAGATTTTATGAGAATCAAAGAAAATACTTATGAAAATGGTTTGAAAACTGTTAGGGCCATTTACAAAGATGGTATACACACATATAACTTACTGTATTCTATGATTAGCTACTCCAGTAGCATGATTTGGCATTTCAGACGCAAATATGATCTCATATATGCCAATGAGATTTGATGGGAAAAAACTCATGATGAAAATGTGGTAATGGAAGAATATACATTTTTCAGAAGAAACATGTAATTAAAAAGGAGGAGGGAAAGTGTACACAAAGAAGGCATGTGAATGTATGTTAATCTAGAACCTCGAAAGGGAAAGCACAGCAGAAAGCATTTTGGTTAGGATAAAGAGAGAAGTAAAAAAGATATTATTGGGCAAATATAAAATTCCCAATCATATAGTGGGTATGGATGATGCTTTTCCTAGTATAGAATGCAAAATTAGTAGAAATACAAGTTGTTTTAATGATGAGGTACACAACTATTGTGTTTTTGGCTAGGAAAATGGTCTTTAAACTTGAGAGCGCATAACATACGTAGATCATCTGTCTTGCTAACAATTTCATTTCTCAGAACGTAGAGCAATGAGGACCACTGTTGTGGACTTAATTCCAAAAAGGAAAAATTGGTGCCTGATAAGGAGTTGGGGATAGGTCTTCAGAGGAGGAGGAAAAGTGCTAAAGATAATGAGTCTCTCAAAGCAAGCAAGAACAACAAAATGACTGTCCCACAGTGGGGAAGGTGCAACAGTGTTAATGGAGAACTGAAAGAAAGAAAAGTCCCGGTGTTGGGGTAAGAACCGGACCTGTGATCAATTTGACAAAAGGCAGTTCAATAAGTATGACATTGATCTCTGGCAAAACTTGAGAACAAATTATCAATCAGATAGGTGAGTTTAGAAAAGAAACATGATGAACATTAAAAGCAGTTATATGTTCACTAAGAACAATTTATCTTCAGTGTCTTTTTGATAGGTTAGATCATGGAATTGCTATAAGTAGATCATGGAATTGCTGTAAGAATAGGGTATTTTGATTTGGGCAAATTATTTGACAGTCTCCCATGTACTTGTAGATTAATTGGTAAATTGGGGGCTAGATTATATTTAATTTTAAGTGAATTTTTAGCAAAATCCCTTTTGGCTTAATGTCTGTCAACCTAAAAGTAAGCTGTTAGTGTCACGCTCTGGGACTCTCTCCTTGTCCTTTTTTTTTTTTAGCTTCCGCATCAGTGACTTAGACAAAGCTATATGTAAAGCTTACTGTTAAAAAGTAGATCATTTTTATTTTTTCAATTAACAAGCATTTTAAAACCTGTCCCTTTACTCCAGTAACAACAAAAACCCTTCAAAACAAAACTGAATACACAGCTAGTAGTAGAGCAAAACAAAATCTTACACTAGCTATATCTGCAAATGTATTTTTCTGCATTTTAAGTTCCATCATCTCTCAGGAGACGAGTGCAGTGTTTCTTCTTCATTCTTTTGGACTCAGTGTTTATCATTGTGTTAAGCACAGTGCTAAGGTCTTTCAAAGTTGTTTTTCCTCTGTAATGATGGTATCGGATTAATTGTTCTGCTCATTTTACAGATGAGGAGACTGAAACCCAAAGAGGTTAATGACTTGCCTGAGATCCCATAGGCTTTGAGTGACAGAGTCAAATTTGAATCCAAGTCCTTGGACTCCAAATTTAGCATTTTTTCTACCATACTGTATAAGAATGATATTCAGAGATTTGAAGAACTATCACATAGAAAATGAATTATATTTCTCTTTGGTTTCACAGGACAGAATTGAGCTCAATACTTTAAAGTTACAATGAGGTAGATTTTTTTAAAATTTAAGTTATATTAAAGAAAAAAATTGATTGGTGTGATAATGAGGCAGTCTGCCTCGTGAGGTGCTATACACCCTGTTGAAAGAAAATTTCAAACCAAGGCCAGATTACTATGTGACATTACATAGATCTAGCGTATTTGATTTGGGGTAGATTAAATGACCTATATAATATCTCATCAAAATCTTAGTCAGTGCTTCAATGGATGACAGAAGTAGACTGATCTCTAGGTTCAGTTGGACTAGATTGGATCAGAGGATCTCTAAATCCTATGATTCTCTTCTATAAGACTGTAAAGTCCTTGACTATAGAGACTGCCATATTTCATCTTTATACTCAATGCCTATCACAGTGCCTTGCATTTAATAAAGTATTTTTAATTGAACTGGATTGTTATAAAAATCACATTTACATTCCCCAGCATCATTATTTCCTTTGTTTCTCCTTATTGCCTCTAACTTGAAAATTTTACATCTTTGTGGTGAAAGAGTATATTGGAAGAATAGGAGACTGAAAAACATAATTTTATGTAAGCACAGAGGCTATTCCGTTCCAAAATAAAAGTTATCCTATCTCTTTGCTCCGTGGAATTTTCAGACACCTGTTTCACTTATAGCTGGTTTTCCTTTAACAATATTTCCTATCTCATGCCAAAATCTGGAGCCTGTGAGTTTTCCAGTTACCAGATCTGCCAGGGAGACTGTGTCTTCTGTTACTTGAAATAATTCTTTCATTGTTATATATCTAAACTGATCATTCCTTTCTCCTTCTCAGCGCCAGCAGAAAGGTCTATAAAGAGCATTAACAAATGAATTAAGCTTTTGAAATAGGATTTGGAAACACCTGGGCTATTGGGAACAAGTGATTACAGGTGTAAGATCCAAGTCATGCACATAAAAAGGCCCCATTAAGTCTTGTGGTAATAACAGCACCAAAGGATGGGGCTACTATGTTAACCTCAGAAAAGTCTATCCACATTGCCATGTGGGCAGAACACATACAACAGTTTTAGTTCTATTATTTTTCTCACTCCTTCATTTTTTAAAATCAAAGATATGAGTAAAAATCTGAATCCTCATGAAAGTAAATGCTGTCCTATGGACAAATAGGCAAATTCCACTAGGTTTATGCAGGGTAGAGGCAAATATAGTGAGTTAGGGTAGAACAAATGATTCATTAGCTTTTTAAGAGATCTACTATGTCCCATTTAAAACCTCAAGGATTCCTGCTTTTTCCCCTCCTTGTTTCCTACTGAGATGCTTATCCGGAACAGACAATAGTATCCACTACTGCTGCCCCTAGCTTTACAAGGTCTCAGCCCTGGGCTAGCTCAATAGCTATAACCGTTCACTAATGATCTGGAAATAATCCAAAAAGTATTTGGCCTTAGATTTTATTCTGTGGCAAGAGATCTTCTTTCCAATGATGATTATGAATTCAAGTGGGAGGATGAGTGAGCAAGGAGAAAGAATTAGGATAGTAATGGGTAGGGAGAAGATGAGGTGAACAGAAGAGACAAGAAGAAATGGCAGAATTTGGCAGCATGCTTGAGATAAGCGATGAAAGATGACATCAAGGTTTCTCACCCAAGGGACTAGAACAAGGTGGTATCAATGACAGACAAGGTGGTATCAATGACAGAAATGGAGTGGCTGGAGGGTGGAGGGAGATGGCTATTATGAGTGTGGTTGTCATCTAGACAGGGGGAAATCTAGGACTAGAGTGTAAGTTGAAAGTAAAGCCTCTAAAGTTGATAACTAGAGCCATGAAAGTAAATTATTTATTTCTGAAGAGTACAGAGAAAAAGAGACAGTGAGGGAGGTGGAGGACAGAGATGTAGAACGTGCTCCTAGGTAGAAGTGGAAGGAAGAAGAGGAGTTAGCAAAGGAGAGAGAGAAGAGTCTGTACCGTACCATGGTACAGTAGCCAGGGAGGAAAAGAATTTAAAATAGTCAACTGTCAATGATGTGAAGTAACAGAGAGGTTGAGAAGCACATGTACTGTATATAAAAAGGACAGATTTTGAAAAAAGTCGAGCTTATTGGTAGAACCTTCAGTAGTGATGGGCAAAGAAGATGGATGAAAAAGTTTTTAAAAGTAATGGGCGGATAGAAAGCAAAGACAGCAAGAATTTGTCAATAGTAGGAAGGATAATTAGAAGTGATATATTGGTGTCAATCAGCTGGTCTTTTATTTCTGTACGTTTGTGTTTAATTATGAAAAACAAATATCCTAGTGATATTCTTGCATTTCATTCTACCAATCACATGCTTTTTCATAATCAACAATACACCACAGAGTCTTGTTCTCTGGCATTATGGCCTTGGAGACAGGAAGACCCGAATTCAGATTCAGATACATACTGTTTGGGTGACCTTGGGCAAGATTAACTCTTTTCTACGCAAATCTCCAAGACTATTAAGTTGCAGAGAAGGTGCTGACCTACATTGGTACAGGGAGATTCTTCAATTGAGATTTCTCTATCCTAATAAAACTACAGGTAAAGTCCCCTATTCCTATCTTTCATCTATTGTGAGATGTTGAAGTTGTGGTTCATTGTGTCCTACTAATACCTTTCACCAAGGATACTTTCAATTTGCATAGATATCATTCATAAAGAGAGATGTGCTGAATTTTTATGGAAGAGAATAAGGAGTAAGCCAGATGTAGGCAAGCTATGGAAAAAACAGGCCTAAACGGAAATGGAGCCAAAGGATATTCATCTTAAAACAATGTGTTTGATTCCCCAAATGAGAAACTGCAAGGTAAAGTTTGTAGTGCTGAAAAGAAATAGAAAATCCTATCTCTTCAAGGGAAGTAGCAAAGAGTTCTATCTTGCCAGCAAAAACAATAAGCAATAATTGAGTATACAGCTCTTCTGAATCCTGGAGAGGGTAGAGCAAACTCAAAGGTACATCCTAAGCATACAGGAAACTGGCCACAAGACTGGCCAGTGCAGTGTGGCCACTGCCCAGATGAAGGAAAAATTGTCAGGAATCCAGGAGGAACTGAAAAATCTACATGCCCAGGGGGTAGTTTTGCCCTGGAAACAGAAGACTGCTGATGCACACACAAGAAAATGAGTTTTAGTGCTAAAGCAGGGCTGCTAAACTGACTCCTAAGTCTGTCCTCCCACTTATCCCCTTTCCCCACAGGTGTGGTCCAGGCCAGGGAGCCACCAAGTTCCTTCAACATGCCCAAAACTGAATTCACTGTCTTTCCCTAAAAATTTTCTTTTCTCAACTTCCTTGTTACTGTTGAGGACACCATCATCCTTCTAAGTTTTTTTGTTCAGCTGATTCAGTTGTGTCTGGCTCTTCTTTACCCCATTTGGGGTTTTCTTGGCAAAGATATTGGAATGGTTTGCCATATTTTTCTCCAGCTCATGTTACAGATGAGGAAACGAAGTCAAACATGGTAAGTGACTTGTCCAGAGTCATGCAGTTAGTAAATGTCTGAGGCCAAATTTTAACTCAGGTCTTTCTGACTCTAGACCCAGCACTATTCAATGTCTCACTTCCCAAGTCACATAGGCTTAAAACCTATAATATCATTTTTGACTTCACTTTCCCCTATACCACATAACCAATCTGTTACTAAGGCCCATCAATTTTACATTCTTAATGTCTTTCCCATATGCCCCTTCTCTCCTCTAACACTGCCACTACCCTGGTGCAAGCCCTTATCACCTCATACTTGGATTATTATAATAATTATAATAATTGTATTACAATAATAATTATTATTATTAGCCACACAGACAACAGGTTGCCTCCCTGCCACAAGTCTCTCCCCACTCTAGTCTATCCTCCACTCAACTGCCAAACTGACCTTCCTAAAAAGGCTCAGATCTGACCATGTCACCCCCCCCCCCCCCCCCCCCACTCAGTGAACTCCAGTATCTCCTCACCTCCAGGATAAAATATAAAATCCTTTGTTTGGTGTTCAAAGCCCTTATAGCCTAGCCACCCTCTCACCTTTCTAGTGCTTTTATACCTTAGTCCTCACCATGTATGCTTCAGTCCAGTGACACTGGCCTCCCTGCTGTTCCTCTCACAAGACACTCAATCTCCTAACTGGGCATTTTCACTGGCTGCCCCCAATGCCTAAAATTTGCTCCCTCCTCTTCACCTCCTGGATTCCTTCAGGTTCCAGCTAAAATTCCATGTTCTACAGGGAAGCCTTTCTTGATCCACCCTTAATCAACTATTATCTCTAGTTTATCTTGTACAGTTGTTTGCATGTTATCTTCCCTATTTGACTGTGAGCTCCTTGAAAATAGCTTTTTCTTTTCTTAGCACAATACCTGGCACAAAGTCAGTGCTTAGTAAATGTCTACTTACTAAATTAGCCAGTAGTTAGTAGTATACAGGAAGCCTGTCCTAACCCCTTTTAATTCTAGTATCTTCCCTCTGTTATGTATTTCCTATTTATCCTTGCTTTGTACATATTTGTTTGCATGTAACCTCCTGCATTAGACAGTAAGCTCCTTGAGGGCAGGGACTTGTCTTTCACCTCTTTTTGTATTCCCAGTGCTTAGCACAGTGCCTGGTACATAGGTGATTAATATATGTTTATTGATTATTATTAATACTGAAGAAAGATAAGAGAACTTCAATAAGGTCCAAGATTTTTTCCATACCTTTGGTATCTTTCCCTCCTTTAGATAGCTTATATATTGGTTCTCTCAATACCCTCACATTAATTATATCATGTTCAGAATTTATCTTCTCTACATACAATTGTTCTATTCCAACTACTTTTCCCTTCTTTCATCTCTTTAGTGTCACTTCTTCCTCTTACATAAGCACTTCAGGAACTGTGATGTTAGTCCAGGTACGGTGCTTACACTATCTTTGATGGAGAAACCAATTTGTTAAAATGTTTTTTGCAGATGTTTTCTGGTTTGCAGTCCTATGTCCATTTTCATCCTTGAATGTCCTTGGGATGACTTTGAGTAGTTTCATATCAAGCCAAACTTTATTAAATTAGTTTTACCTTCCACTGCTTCTCCCTGTTTTACAAGACAACAGTATTTATAATCACTCATCATCTATCTTCATAAGGTTTTATAGTTAAGTTTATGTTCTAATTCAGCATTGCCTTTGGCATCCATCTCCCCTCCATTGGCAAGTAAGTTAGATGTTTGCTGATTAAGGTGATTCCTGGGCTCTTCTGGTCTCCTTGTGGCAATTAAATTTCTGGATGAAATTATTTTAGTCAATGTCCATTATCCATTTCTGATTTTTGATTTTCAATTGCTTTTTTATCTAAGATTAAATCATTTTATTTGCATGCCATATCTTTTACTCATCATTGTGTGGGGGGGGGTGTGGGGAGATGTGGGGGTGTGTGTATGTTTAACAAATTCTGATGTTAGCTCTGACAAGTTGGTGGTCTGAATGTACACAGACAGCTGACTCAGGAATAACCAAGTCATCCTATACATTTCATGAATTTTAAATTTCTGTTAAACTGGATCCATTTGTTCTCCTCCTGTTTCCTTGATATAAAAATAAACTCCTTCCTTGTTCCTCTCGTCACTCTGCCTGCTGAAATCCCTCCCTGTAAAGATTAATTCAGATGTCCCTACCTCCATGAAGCCTTTCCTGATACTTTCTAAGTAAAAGCAATGTCTCTGACCACAATTTTTTAAACAGTAATTTTCCCTGCTCTCCCTTGTCCCTATCAAATTCTTCCTTATATCATCATATCTATTCATGTAGATCTACTCCCCATTTGAGTGTAAGCTCCTTTTGAAGGCAGGGAATATGTCTTTTTCCCCCTCATTTATTCCTAACACTGCACACATCGATAGCACTCAATACGTTATTAACTGAATAAACATCATGGTAAGAAGAATAAAGGCAAATCCAAACAGAAAAGCTGATTTAAGAGGAAAGCCTAAGAGCCTTTCTGAATTTGTAACCTATGGCAGTGCTTTGTAAGGGGAATTAAGGGAAGGGGAATAAGCATCTATATAATATTTACTACATGTCAAGCAGTGTGCTAAATGCTTTACAAATATTTTCTTACTGGATCTTCATAACTACTCTGCAAAATAGGTGCTATTTTATCCCCATTTTACAATTGAGGAAATTGAGACAGAGATTAAGTGACTTGTGTAGGGTCACACAGCTAGTTTATCAGTGCTAATAAGTTGAAAATTCTCCAGATTAAATTAATTTAAAACTATGGAAACCTGACTTTTAAGTTCCTTGAGGGCAGAAACTATCTTTTGTTTTTGATTATGTGTCCACAGTGCCTAGCATGCATAGTGCCTTGTAGATGATGATTACTTAACAAATGCTCTCTGAAATGAATTCATTTCAGTTCGTTTCTATGCAGAGCCAAAGAAGAAGCTTATATTAGTTACAACCTGGCAGTTGCAGATAGTTGCAACATTGGCTCACACTGAAAGCTTCAGGTATTAATTCCCTACAGTGCCATGTACATCTTAACGAAGGTCCAAAGGGATGATTCATGGATGCCTATTTATTAGAAATTGCTTCATTTACTTTCGATTCATTTGTTTGCCTTCTCGGAACTTCTATGCATTATTTCCTTATTTTGCATTAATCATGATTGTAGGTTGTTGACCAAACATGCTATTACCATTTAACTATCTATGGTAAGGTTACATGAAATTTGCCAAACTACACTTCCCAGATATCTTCCTAGCCGGTACATCAGATCTCTGTTTATAAACTGCATTCAGGATTGGCATCTTCTAGTCAAGCTAATGTTGTTCTAATATTATTTGACAACATAATCTGAGGGTTTGTCTAATATTTATGACTCAGGGTTTAAAGTTTGGAGAGAAGAAAGTAAAAGGAAAGGATGATAATGGTCCTATTGACAGGGGTTCTCAGAGTGGGATTCAGGAGAGGTCATCAGTAGGCTAGTGTAATCTAGGGGGAAATATACTGGTGTAAGTAAATAAACAGAAAAAAAAATTCATTTTAGGGACTTCATTGCTTGCAAACCAATTGAGAACACTGAGAGACAACATGGTAGTAAAGTGGACAGAAAACTCTTCCACTAACGAGCTATGACCTAATGCAAGTCATTTCAGTTTTGAGCTCCAGCTTCCTCCTTTTTAAAATGGAGGGCTTCAGTTAGATGGTATTTAAGGTCCTGTGCATATCTAAATAATGTCATTTTTACCTCAGTTTATAAAGTGTGTTCCTAACAGCAACCCTGTTAGGGAAGTTACCACAGATTCTCTCTTTTATAGGTGAGGAAATTGAGACTTAGTAGGTCTTGTAACTGCAAGCCCTTTACACCAAGCTCCCTGTCAAACATTCTTTAAATATACAGTAGATCATCTGTGGGCTTCTCCCAGGCCTGCCTGAAATTGCCTGTGACTAAAGACTTTAGATGCATCACTTTGAATGGCACTACTCATCAGCCCAAGAACAAAGTTAGAAAGGAGTAAGAAGAGTTAGTACTGATTATTGGTATAGTCTCTAATCTGATAAACCCTAAAGAATAAAAGTAGCATAATTAAAAATAAAACTGATAAAGATCCTCCAAAAGAAGTTATCCTAGGAAATCCAAAACCTTCCCTAACAGAAGTGTCAAGCAAGATAACCCAGTAGGGACCACAGTAAGTTTGGGCACTTGGTTTTAAACAGGTGAGATTGCACAGGTCTTAAATCTAATATCTAACAGAGGCCCTCAATGTAATTCATTAAACATTAATAGGTGCTTACTATGAGCCAAGCACTGTACTTGGCTTAAAGTATAAAGAAGAGATGTGACACAGTACCTGTCCTTATGATGCTTACGTCTCATGAAGCAGAGAAGAATACAACATATACACAAGGAAGACTATAACAGGGCCAAATAAGAACCAGGGAAAATGCTTTAGAAATGTGTAGGGAAAGATCACTTGGGAAAGGGTTAATGGAACTGCCCGCCAGATTGGAAAAGTCTACTTTTGTAGGAGTAAAAGTAAGATAAAAATAATTATATTTAAATTTAAATATAAATTTCCCAAGCATTTTCATTTGGACCTAGCTTCAACAACAGAATCACAGAAATTAGGAATCAGAAAGGAATGGAATAGTCATCTATTCAGACCTAAAAACAGAAGAATTCCTTTTAAAACATAACTTGACTGCTTGGAGACTTGCAAGGAGAGGGACTTCACAGCCTCTTGAGACAGCTTAAGTCACTTTCACATAGCTCTAAGTGTTATGTTTTTCCTGCCATCAAACCTAATTTGGCCCTTTTTTTTACTTCCATTGCTCCTGATCCCATCCTCTAGGGTCAAACAGAACAAATCTGAATTCATACACTTGAACACACTAAAATAATCTAGCTAGATGAAGGTCTGTCCATGTCACTCCTCTACTTGAAAACATGCCTTATTTTTAGTATTTCAAATGGATCTATGATCTCCTCCACCTTGGGGAGTTGTTCCCATAGAGCAAATCACAACACCACCACCACCACTACCCTCGTCTTTTCCACGCCATGACAGAAATCCTCATAGAGGGCCTTCCTCTAAATCTCTTCCTGGAGTATTCTATCTCATATATGCCAGTAGAGCATGTGCCCTGCCCATCCATTATTCTTGATTTTGGCTTGACCATTCTACCTCCTTGTCTACTAATACATCTCTCTAATGATATTCTTTATAGTGCTCGTCCAATGCTTGTAAGTCTAGAGTTTTGCAGGCAGTAAGTCACAGCCAACTTAAAAATACTGAGTTTTTTCTTTATTACCTTTTGTGAGAGCCATGGCTGAAGGTCTTAGGAGACTCTTGTTTTTCATGGAACACAAGCATATGGTATAACTAAAATAATAGCAATGTTAAAAAGCTGGGCCTTTGTTTCAAAGAAGACTGAGATTATTAAAAGCCTTGATTAAGTTCCTTCAGCCAGTATCCTAGGTTACATCCAACATTTTGAGAAGGCAGAGTAGAAATGTTGTGGTATAAAATTTAAACTCCTTAGCCTAGCATTTTAAGGCATCCACAGCCTGACCTCAGTCTACTTTTCCAGTCTTATTTCACACTTCTTTCCTTCATTTACTCTATATTCTGAATCTAGCCAAATTAAACCTGCTAGATATTCTTAAATCTTATCTTGCCCTCTCTTGCCTGCATGCATTCCCATGTACTCTTTTCTCATCTCCAACCTACTGAAATTTCTTCCTTTGAGGCCAGTTACCCCCTACCCAAGATTCTTTTCTGACTGTCCTAGCTAAAAATGATCTCTTCCTTCTCAGATTTCATATAGTACATTGTCTAGATACCTTCTTTATTCTTACCACCTGTCTTGTATTACTCTTATTTGGATACTTCTGTACTTGTTCTCCACTTGCCCCAAATTAGACTGTAAGCTACCTGAAAGCAGAACTTCTTTTGTTCTTATCCCATTATCATGATTCATATGGGGACAAATAATGCACCAGAAGAAACTCAGAAAGCATTGCTAAGGATTATGAAGCCCTGAGCAAAATAAACAAATAAAGACCTTTGGAATAGATGTGGTATTGTCATCCCTACTTCCAGCTGAAGGTATGGGATTCAGAAGAGGAAAAGCAAGTGTGAAAAATGGTATCTACTGTAGCTACTGCTGTTGTGAACTAAAAAGATGGTGCCTAAAAACAGGATTAGGATTTCTGGATAGACTATGGCTTAAAATACAATAATAATTGGTTCTTCACTGGGGATAGAAATCAGCAAAAAATAAATTTGCTTTTCAAAATACAAGGGTTAGGCAAAGAGAAAAAAAACTGTCCACATATTTCTGCCAACTCTGATACCATAAAAGATGTCAATAACAATAAGGCAATAACAAGAATAACTACAGAAGAAAATACCAGTAATATACATATGATAGTTTCTAAGACAGTGGTACTGCCTTGCATGATTACATACCAATGCACATTGTGGGTAATAAGCATGCACAGAGCAAAAACAGTGGTATCACTGAGACTTTGGGTGAGATGTCTTATAACTGCAGTATAACTATGGAGGAGGGTATACTTCATTCAAAAGAAATGGAACAGATAGAAGACACGGGTAGGGCATCATTTTACTTTCAGAAAGTTGTATCCTTGCAAGTTATCAATAATCCTTTGAAAAAATACTCCCAAGTCACTAAGAAGAGAAATGCAAATTAAAGCCACTCTGAGTTTCACATCCATCAGATTGGCAAAGATGAGAAAATGGAGAAATGACAATTGTAGGAGGGACTTTGTAGAAGAGCATGCATGCTTTGTAACATACTGTTGGTGGATTTATGAAGTTTTCTAACCATTCCAGAAATCACTTTGGATACTAGATTTCTACACGCTCAAATTTGTTTAAAGAATCTGGGGAAAAAGTATTTTTATCAATCAGTCAATCAATATTTATCAAGTATCTACCATATTCATTAGAATGAAATCATTCCTTAGGAAGGAATGAAAATGGGGCCTTATAAAAGAAATATTTCTAATAGTTCAGAAGTAAATCCATTTCCAATCAATGAGGATACCTTATTGCGCTCTCCATTTTCCAGTCTTGGCAGTTTATTCCACGTGAACAGAAACATAAGTAAACCATAGAAATTTAGGTGACAATCAAACCAGCTATTCATCCTGGACAAGCTTAGATGGTTTTAATTGAACTGTTATTTTTCTTGGGAATAGCCTTTTTAAAAAATTTAAACTATTCAGCAAATGCTGAGAGTAGTTTAAAAGGAATGATATTACTAAATACAGTTACATCTGAACTTGTGTGATGAGCAAATCCATGAAGTCCTTGGGCAGAAAGGATTGTGTAAAGATTGTGAGACTTCTAAGATTTACATACAACCTATAGGAATTCTCCCTGTTCTTTGTACTTGAAAGTGTTTTGCTCCTTTTGTTGGATAGCTGTGGCCCAGAATTTCATTGAGGTAGGTCACTTTTTCCTAGATGAGATCCAGAGAGGCTAACTAAAGTACTACATTACTGGGTTAGACTTACAGTTTATTCATCTCAGTATTCCTGACAATGGCATGTTTTTGAAAGGATTTAATATTTCTAATTGATGTAAGATTGATAGTTTAGGGGGAGTACCTCTCAAGGATTGCTAGTTTCCATTTGGCAACTGTTATTCACAAGCTCATATAAACTATATTTAAGCTATTCATATATTCAAGAGATAGCATAGTATAATGGAGAGCATGCTGGCATTGGTGCCAAAAAGAATTCGGTTCAAGTCCAAGACACGTTGGCTGTGTGACCCGGAACAAGTCACTTAACCTCTTGGCATTCTAAACAACTTTCTAAGACTAGACTGTCAGTTGCAGAGAAAGTACTGACTTGCATTGATAGAGGGAGTTTCCTACAGCAGTAAAATGAAAGGTCCAGCCCCCATCCCCAATGATGTTTATAGCTCTCAACTCTTTGGAGGGAATGAATAACTAAGTACTATCTGAATTTTCTTTGTGCTTAGCCTAAACCAACAGTTCTCAAAATGTGTAGTCCAGGGACCTCTTGGAGTCCCCAAGACTCCTTCAGAGGGTACACAAAATGAAAACCATTTTCATGGCAATACTAAGAGGTTTTAATTACTACGTGGTAAATATATTTATGTACATATATGTATGTATATGTACATACACACATATGCCACATAAACAAAAGTTCTTGGAAAGAGAGATCCTCAACAAATAATATTTCGACTTTTAAAAAATATTAACAGTTCCATTAATGATTAATAACACCCAAAGCATCCCTTGGCCCTGTAAATCCCACACTTTGGAAAATCCCATGCTGCAGAAGATAAACATCCCCTTACTATATATAGTAACTCACAGAGGTAGCAGATGGAGAGATGCCTTTACCCGATAGTGTCCCAAAATACCTAAAGCTTCATCATCGCCAAGATAGAGTAATGGGGCAGCCCTTCCCTCCTATACACTTCCTCCTCAGCTTGCATGTTGCCCTTACTGAGACTTCTTTTTCTCTTCAAAACAATGTTCATTTTAACCTTTTTTTTTTTAAACTATGGTATAGTAAACTCCTTCTTCCAATGCTAAGGGTACAAAGGACTTGCATCCATGGTCATATGGCTAGTATGTATCAAAGGGCAGGACTTGAACCCACCAGTTCTTCTTGTCTCCAGGACCAGTTTTGTTCAGCCACAAACCTTAGATCTACTCTCAACCTAATTTACCTGTTCAGGAACATTGGAAAAAAAGGAATTGAGCAAAATGTACAATGCGATTTTTTCCTTAGCCCCCTACCCACAAAGCAGCCACCTGTGACAACAGCTAATGCTTATTTGTTCAGTAAACAAAACATTCGATTGTAAATTGAAAGTCAGCACAAGTAGAATCTGGAGGGCCCCACTTTGCTCTGACCTTGCTATTACAGTCACATCCAGACCTCGATATTGGCATCTCTCTACATTTACACTTCTGGCCCACACCCATGGTACAACTCTTCTTGCACATTACTACAGTGGCTGTGGCAGCAAAGTAAGAGTGTGGCCAAATGGGAATAATGTTTCTAATCCATAAGGTGGGACAATTTGCCTTCTACTGGCAGAGGGAAGTAATTCCAGAACTGAAAAATGAGGTAGACAGTTGTGCTAGACAACCTTACTTGTCTTCCTTCTAACCTTTGTTTGGACTTCCCCTTAGAACAAGAATAGAAATATACTGTTGCTGTTACCCATAATTGTTTGTGAATAATAACCCTCAAGGTCCAGGTTTAAGTGTGTTATGTTCTTGCCTTGTTGGCCTTGCCTTCCTATACTTTGGCACACAAAAATCAAACTGTTCATCACCCATCAGGTTTTATGGCTGGTCTGGGCTTAATGAAAGAGATGGAGGATACACTGTCTGGACTAGAAGCTGCATAAGCAGAAAAATATTAAAAATCTGTCTAGCAGAGAACTCCTTATCAAATGAAGCACAAAAGTTCTGAGAAAGTCCATCAATAATAATACGTATGTGGAAGTGAAGAATTACTGCTCACTGGGAAAGACGACTGACTCTAAACTATGGTTCATAAGATAAAATTACAGTCAAAGGCAAATAGGGATATTTTTCACTCTCAGCTAGTGCCAAAAACCTAATGGCCTTTTGAAAGTTGATTAAACAAACAAAAGTCAATTTCCAAGAGGAAAAAAAAGACTCATTTCATTTTTTACAGAAGCAAGAATTACCTTAGAAATAAAAATAACAAGAGACTTTATGCTATCTTTCTTCTACCAAATGTCATTGCTCCCTTCCTTGATGAGAGTAAGGAGAGAAAAATGCACGAGGGAGAATCTAACGTTGTAGACTTTGTATACTGGAGGAAAGTACGCAGTGGACATGGAGCTGGTGTATCATCGGGAACCACTGTTCTTCAGGTTTAAGTGTTTGTGTGTGAGAAGTAAAGAAATGAGTGTGGGCATGGATGGGAAGCAAGGATTCAGCATTTGGGATGCTGTGGGTATGTGCCTTTAGATTCTCTCTCAATAGGCCTGCTTTTGGGAACCACCATCTGGATAGTTGTTCCTATGCCCTTCTAGTAGGGAGTGGGGAGTAGACTTTAGGGTGTTGTAATTTGCTGCCTGGGAGCTTGTGCATCCCTTTCACTTGGAGATAATTGGGGATGGGGCTAGGTGCTGTATTCAGAAGTGCTCAGGCAGTCTGACACAGTATAAAGACTGCTAGATTTGAAGTTATAGGACCCAGGTTCAAAACTATTCTTCTTGACCAAAGGGCATATCTTTTTCAAAAATCATTGGTCCTGGTCATTTGAGGTCACACGATCCTGACCCCCAGATTCTCTCCAAAAATATTGATTTACCCATTTTGAACTATGACTCTCAATTGGCTATACTCTCTCTGACCATGAATTCATTTGTCTCTTAATGAGCTTTTAAAAGCCAATGAAACACAGAAGGGAAAAGAAGAAATACGTTTGGTTTCCACAGAAGTAAGGATTACTAAAATGAGTTAAGGCCAGAATTGTTTCACTTCCTCTCAAAACTGAATTTAGTGTCAAATGGGTAAAGTGTGCGAAGTAGTTTTCTTCGTTTCCAAAACAAGCACTCTGTGAGACTCAATGAAAAGCAACAAAATTCTCTATCAGTCTTTTCTGGGAAGGAAGGGAGGGAGGGAGAGAATAGGAAGGAGGAAGAATGGGAAAAAGGAGGCACAGAGGAAGGAAATAAACATTTATTAAGCACTTACTACAGGCTAGGCACAGGCTAGCCTGAGAAATGGAAACAAAAAGGACAACCCTTGCCCTCAAAGAGCTTACATCTCAATGGGAGAACAACACACAAAAAAGGAGCTGAATGTCCAGGGACAATAAGGAACAGGGCTGAAAGGGAATGAAAGAAGGCCAGCCTAGGCCCCTCCACAAAATGGATACTCCAGGAAGAACTTACCAATGGAAGAAGGTGAAAAAGACTTGTGGAGGGATATTTGTGGTGAGTGGGACATGGGGATGGTAAGCTATTCTAGGAGGAGGAGAACCTATATGCAAGGGGAAAGTCCCAAGATTAGCTAACAGGAGAGAAAGTCAGGAACAAGACCAAGATAGAAATAAAGGTAGGTTGGCATGGATCTCTTTATAAAATAAAGACTCCAAGAAGAATTCACCGACAAGAGGAAAGAGGTAGGCCTTGTAAAAAGATATAACCAAGGGAATGCTGGAAATAACTCTCATGAACTGTTAAATTTGTGAATGGTTATACCTCAGAAATCACTACAAATCAGGGCTTGGCTTATTGTCTTGTTGGTTCCTCACTCCTGGGCCTAGACTTAAGAAAGTGATAGAAAAAACAAAAATAAAGATTAAATTTAAAAGTGAGTTTCGGGTACCTTTGTCTCCCTCTCCTCCCCCACCCAAGCTGCTAAACATTAAACCTTTACCAGGACAGCCCTGGACATACCAGAGTGAGTACAATGAAACATGGGAGACTGCTCACTATGAGGAGGTCTCAGGTGCTGAGGGAAGTTCCAGGTTGAGCCAGAGCTAGACGAGTATGATTTTGAAATCCAGAGAGTCAAGAACAGGGTCTGGAGGGGAATCCAAAGGCAGGCTGGCCTGGGTTGCCTTAGCAGGATTAGCATTTGTTTACCTCCATTTAGTCAGTAAACAATAACAGAATGAACACTCAAGGTAAGTTGAGCTCTAGAAGGTAGCTGCCCCGAAGCAGCTGTCACCCCTTGGGGGTTTTCTTGGCAAAGATCCTGTAGTGGTTTGCCATTTCCTTCTCCAGCTCACTTTACAGATGAGGAAACTGAGGCAAACAGAATTAAGTTACTTGGCTAGGAAGGGTCTGAAGCCAGATTTGAAGGCCCTGCACTCTGTTCACTGCACCACCTAGCAGACACACACTCACCAGGGGCCAATGAGCAAAACTCTTCACTCAGTGCCACCCACAGGCAGCTATGCCTCAAATTAAAGATAGGCTGATTCAGTGGAGGGACATTCCACATGAGGAATTCTTTACACTGATGAAATCACAACTCTGACTATATAGCTAGACAGGTGACGTATATGTACATGTTTATATATGTATGTATACACATATACACATACAACATCTGTGCAGCACATTAAGATTTTGAAAAGTGCTTTCACTGCATAATCCTGTAAGGAAAGCCTGGCAAGTGTTATTATCCCCATTTTACACATGAGGAAACTAAGGCTCCAGATTTAAAAACTTGCCCAAATCACAGACCCATTAAGTATTATTATCAGAATTAGAACTCAGATCAGATACAGAAGGTGGTTCAATAGAAAGAATACCAGTTCAAGTCAGAAAGACCCAAGTTCAAGTGTGGCCTCAGACACTTACTAGCTGTGTGACCCTGGGCAAGTCAACTTAAGATATCTGCCTCAGTTTCTTCAGCAGTAAGATAGGGAGAATATGGCACCTATCTTGCAGGGTGGCTGTAAGGATCAAATAACATAATACTTGTAAGCTGCATTGTACCCTGCCTGGCACATTGGAGGCATAGGTGCCTAACAGAACCAAAGTGTTCTTGAAACCAGGATTAGAAAATGTCAGAGAGTGATTTAACTGTCAAATAGGATCAAAAGCATTAGAGAATTGAAATAATATCAAGATCTGGGGTGAAAACTTTATTGGATTCTTTCTTCTCTCTCCTCCTCCTGTCTTTTCTCTCTCTCTTACACACACACACACACACACACACACACACACACACACACACATCCCCTATAATCTTCTATTCTCCATTAAAAATTTAGTTGGATTGCTTTAAAAAAGTTCAAAGCTAGATTCCAGGTTCATTTACAAAGGTGAGAAAGTAACATCATATTTAGAGCTAGAAGGGGTACCCTCTCATTTTACAATTCAGGAAGGTCCCAAAAGGCATCCAAAGTCATGTGAGTAAAAATAGCAGAAGCAGAATTTGAACCAACACCCTCTGGTTCCACATTCAGGTCTCTTTCACAGAGCAGTCTTTATTTTATATTCAGCCCATTTCCTCCTATCTGATCTTCACACAACCCTTTCTTGAGCTGGTTAGCTCAGCAGATTTGGCAGTACTAATGAGGCCAAAACCCCTAGGCACCAACTGTACCCCTTACACCCTCATCCTCAGCCAGTCATCTTGAAAATCCATGCCTTTGACCACAGAGAGAAAAGAGTAGATGAATTAGTGCAAATCCATCTCAGCTATTAAAAAAGGACCTCAAATTTCATGTCCTCCTGAGGTTGGAGAAGTTCAAGTGTGTGACTTATGTGAGGTACAGCATATTAACCCTTGTAAAGATGAAAATAACGCATGTACTACATTCAATTGAAAGTGAGATACATCCATTAAATTTCATTAATGGCTTAAGGTCTGTTGCCCTGATTGAAGATTCAAGTCTTTAAAGTCCACTGTGCCCCTGTATCCCCCAGTGTCAGTTCCTGAAGAGTTTCCCTTCTCTACAGAAGGAAGTGGACATACCTTATATATCTCCAAAGAAGTCTGAATAGACTGAATAGTCTGTCCTTCTGGGGATGAGACTATAGGTGCAGTGATTTAGAGCTAAAAGGGAGGTGAAAGGTCATCTAGTCCGACTCCTTTTGCAGATGTGAAAACTGGGACCCAGAAAGATTAAGTGATTTGTCCAGAATCTCACTGTACAGTAAAGGTAGGGTTTGAACCCAGATCATTAGACTCCAAATCCAGTGCTTTTTTCCACTGTACCACACTGCCTCCAAAGGATTAGGGGGTAGTAAATATCCCAATTTTAGTCCAAGAAGAATCTCTTGCTTTCTGGTTTCCCAGACTTGTACCATCCTTGCATTACTAGGGCTGATTAAATAAGTGCACTTGATGTGTGTTGAGAGTTACAGCTTCAGGTATAGGAACCCACAAAATCTCTTTAACATGAGGTGGCAGTTGGTCCCCCAAGAGGACCAATTTGGGGAGAAATCAAAGGGAAGGCACCCCAATTGGAGAAAAAGATAATGAATTACCTTTCCTAAGCCAAAATGGGCCCACCTTGGTAATGTAAGACCATTCAGATTTACCAGTTCTTAGATGAGAGACCTAGACAGACCAAAATGCTGATTGTTTCTCTACTCAGAAGTTAAAGAAAGCAACATCTGCACCCTCTGCATCACTTGGGAAAAAAGAAGAAAATGTTCTCAAAGAGCACTGTCTCTTGCTTACCTTTCCTTAGAAGAGGTCTGGAGCACTTAGAATTCATCTCCTGAGAAGACCTCTTATCTTTAGCTAGGTGGCTCAGTGGATAGTGCTGGGCCTGGAGTCAGGAAGACTTATGTTCCTGAGTTCAAATCTGGCCTCAGACTCTTTAGAGTGTCCTACTAAAGCTGGGTTATCCTGGGTAAGTCACTTAAACCTGTTGGCCCCAATTTTCTCATCTGTAAAATGAGCTGGAAAAGGAAATGGCAAGTCACTCATATCTTTGCCAAGAAAACCCCAAATGGGGTCACAAAGAGTCTGACACGACTGAAAAGTGACTCAACAACAAATCAATGGAATAGTAATCCATCTTCCACCAGGCTTTTCATAGATAAAAAAGATAAAACTTTGCAAATCAGTTTAGCTATATGATCTGTAAACTAAAAAATGGACTTTGTGGCAAGTTAATGAATTAACCCTGGCAGAGCCGTCTTGTCATGTCATTACGGCTGTTACTCCTCTTAATAAGTTACATTATAGTCAGTAGTAGCCTGTGGTTTTTACATACGAGGATGAGTCTTCAGTGCCTACGATGTACAGGAGCAAAAACCAGCTGTATATTCAGCCTCATTCTAGTGGACAGACCTGTCAAGTCCACTGAGAAAGAAGCACTGAAATGTCTTCCATTTCAGATAAATAGGCTTCTGAGTAATCTCCGCTTCTCAGTAATATTTGTATGTGAAGCTGAAGAAGGGGAATTCCAAGGGAATACTTTAAAAGATTGGGATCAATGTTTACCTTACTTACTCCATGACCGTATCTCAGAGCCACTCTTTTAGAAATAAGTATCTTTTACTATATAACTTGTGTTTATTGAGATTCTAGTTCCACTCTGTCTCAAGGCAAAGGAGAGTGATCAGAGAAGCCTGAGTGAAGTCCATATCATGTCTTTGGTCACCAAGACTTGAATGGTTAATGGTTAATGGAATAGTGATGACAACTTTGTAAGTTCTCAGGATTGACAGACTTCCGTGAAAAGCTTTTAATAAGCCTAATTCCAGCCCTCAGTTTTAGAAACAGAACTTACAAAGAAGACAAAAAAAAAAAAACAACAACAACAAAGAAAACTAGAAAGAATTCCCCTCTGAAATTTTTGCCTTCAATCTCTCCCCAGCACAGATGTTATTTTTTCCAACTCAAGGCTTTTGCTTTTCTAGCCCTTTCTCTCAAGTCAAGCAGAATTCCCTATCTTACCTTACTCATACTCAAGGCAGGCAGTACTGCAGAACATGGTTCAGGCTTTGTTACTGGAACTCGTGTACGCATTGGTATGTACAAATCTTTATTTTCATAATCAGAAGGTATAGCTGACTTAACCTTGAGCAAGTCACTTCACTTGCTTCTCAGGAAAGTTTGAGTTCAAGTATTGCCTCAGACACTTACTAGCTATCTGACTCTGGGCAAGTCAACAAACTCTGTTTGCCTCAGTTTCTTCATCTGTAAAATGAATTGGAGAAGGAAATGGCAAATCACTCCTGTATCTTTGACAAGAAAAACCCAAATAAGTCATGACATGACTGAAAAACAACTAAACAGCAAGTAACCTGGTGGGAAAAAAGAGACGACTGGCCAAGGCACCATCCTTAAATAAAAGCTCTGGGAGGATCACTCCATTCTGAGTGGTGGGAGGGGTGAAGTCAAGGGCAGAAAGTACTCCTGAGGTGTAAGTTTCAGGACTGAAGTGATCTTCCAGAATGAAGGGATTTCTGGGACACAACGAAGAAATCCTGGTGGGAAATGGAGAGACCTAAACAGACTCAGATATAAGATTTCCCCTTACCCAACAGGCCCAGATAAGCCTGATCTACTTCCAGGAAGATTAATCTGACAGAGTTATATAGGATTGATTGGCTACAGACACAAAAACAAGAGAAGAAGATAGTCAAAGAGGATCTAGGAAAGCCAGTGGAAAGATGGAGCAGACTGTAGTGTGAACAAGAAGTAAAGTGATCCTAACCAGGGCCCCAATTTAGTGACTGAGGTTGCATGGAACATAAGAAAAAGCTCAGAACTGAGGAGTCAGAAGACTTGGGCTCAGGTCCTTCCTCTGCCATGAACTAGCTATGAACAAGTCACTCCTTCAAACTGTAGCTTCCTCGTTTGTCAACTGAGAGGGTTGGGCTAGGTGATCTCTAGGCTCTAAAATCAGATCCTACATTTTGACATGGAAAGATTTTTAAGTCTGAATGATTAAGGATGGTGGGACCTCTAATAAAAATTAGCACATGGGAAAAGAAAAGCATATTGGTGGCTGAGAATGTTGGTTCCTGTTTTGTGTATGCTAAGTTTGAGGTGACAGCGGGACTTCCAGGGAGGCAGTTGAAGATAAGCCTACATCTCTGATAGGAGACAGGGCTAAAGAGCATGAGCAAATTGGGAGATGGGATCAATTTACCAAGGAAGAGTTCAACAAAAGTAGAACAGGGACAAAGTACTGAGACTTAAGCAAACCCACAGTTCCTCAAAGTCATAACACCAAGTACAGAAAGTGTGTGAGAGAGGAGAATTCTGTTCCTAATGATGCCAAAACTGTGGGATATGACTGAAGGGAAAGGAACTGGGGAAAATAGAATTCCACTTGTATCAGTCTGGTTATGAGATTGCTGAAAAAGCCTCCCTTGAGGTAGATATAAAGTCATTGCTCTGTTTTCCCACTTATTTTCCCACTTTGTGTATTTCTTGTATACTCACAGTTTGAGAAAACAAATTAAGGAAAGAATGTTTTCTTCACAATTCCATGTATTTTTTTTTTACTTTGAAATGGGCTGTCACCAGAAGTTGTTGGGTTTTTCCTAAAAAGAATATACTTTGTCTGTGCCAAAATAGCAAACAAGGGTTCCTTAGGTTCAAAACCGTCCCCCTTTATTCTGTTCCCTCCCATGTAGTATTCACTGCACTACCTGCCTCATCAGATCTTCAGTTAAAAAACCATTTTGATACTACACTGTGTCAAAATAAGGGGCTACAAACTTAGTAAGTTAGGTAACTCTAAGAACAGTCTCAGTATTCACTTATCTTGGCACAGGTTAATGGGCCAGTGAGACAACATGGTTTAGTGTGGGAAAGAACAAAGGCCTTGGAGTCAGAAGACCTGATTCTAGTCCTGACTTAGTAGCTGTGTAATAGTGGATAAGTCACATTAGCACTGGGACCTTCAATTTCTCATCAATGACATACAAATATGTACATTATAAAAGCATTTTGTAAGCTATACAGTGCCAGTGCTGCCAGCACATGAATCAGCCTCTTAGGTCTTTTCTGTCTCCTTCCCAGAATGTTCAGCACACTCTTATAATCTCAACCATTTCTTGGGTCACCTTGCCCTTCCTCATTAGTCCACCCTTAATTATTTCTAGAGATTCTAGTCCAAGTTAGAAAAATATTTCTCTCAACTTGTTTGGTTTATAAAGTAATAAGGTTTTTTCTATCCACAACCACCAGAACCACAACCAGGTAGCTTACATGTTTTCTAAACCTCAGTCACAGATTTCTTTCAACTAGCCTGTCTTTCTTACACCCATGACCCTAATTCTCTGCATTCTTTCCAGCTTTTCCCATTTGAATTGTCTGAGGTGGGTTAGTATACTTATCTGGTTCCCCCATGCATTTCTACCTCTTTCATCAATCATCATGCATTATATCCAGTTTTTTTTCCTGAACAGTTTATCTAAAATAGACTTCTCTTCATTCTTCATATCTCTCCTGTTTCTCACTGATCCTATATGTCCTTCACTTTAATGTCCTATATGCCTCTCTAGGTCACTGGCTTGCATAGGTGGCAGAGTTCATGTTCACAGTTCTAGGATTTCTCTGATTTTGTAATACAATAGACTAAATATTGGTGGAACTAAAATTCCACTTTCCCAATTTGACTACTTCATCCAATTTTAATTTTGGAAAAGTTAAATAATGTTCTCCTGAATATACAGTCATGCTAAATTTAAGACTTACCAATTAATACTCCAGATACGTTACCAAGTTAAAGATTGCTGCTGGTCTTACATTACTTTTATTAATGTGATACAAAAGGGAGTAGGATATTTACTCAGATCTCATAACTGGCCAGGGAGTTCTCGTGTGAGTTAGCAGACTGTTTTATTGCCTCTGTTGCTATGGTTAGACAGAGTAACACTAGCAGTATTGTGCCTTTTTGCTCTCACCCAACAAATCTTCCCCAGGTAGATCTGTTATTTCAGAAGACAGAAGTAGACCCAAAAGACAGAAGTTAGAGAGGGATAAATTTTAGCTGTAAAAGGGAAAGAATTTTTTTCTGAGCTATCCAACAGTGGGACTGGCTATCATGCAAAATAATCCACTCTCTATTATTGAAAAGTATCAGGTAGTGGCCTAGATAACTAAGTTAGCTTTAAGTTCCCTCCCAGTATAGAGTACCTCAAAGTCTATCTCCAGTGCCTCCTTCTCCAATAAGTCCTTCCTAACTTTCCAGTCAAAAGGGAATTCTCTATCTAGTCTCAGCACACTGTTTGTATTTAGGCATTTACTATACTCTAAAATTTTGCACTGTTTATATATATTGTCTCACCCCTCCTACAAAACAACCTTCTTGAAAGTAAGAGTGGTAAGTTATTTATCTTTATCTAAAGGACATTACAGCATTGAGCAAACACTAAGTCATAAAACAAATTTGGATATTATATAGCTCAAATCATGTCCTTGAAACAATAAAAACATACTATAAAAAAACTTGTTCCAGTTTGATTATATTAAAAGGCAGTTATTAGTTCCCAGCATCTATTGTGAAAGGATTCCACTCTAATTTTTCTATGAATTGCATGTATGAGAGCTGTCAACACAGTTAGGGGAGATAAATGCTTCAGTCTTAATGTACTGAGAGGTGACATTCTTTAGATATTTCAGTATCATGCTGTGTCTATATGATGAACCTGTAAGAAAACAGACACTTTTATCCTTTGGGGTCAATGTATGTTTAAAATAGTTTGGGTATTATGAAACTAAAGATAATATTTTGGGAGACCATTTCCCTGAGGATGCTTGAGTTGTAAGCCAAAGAGACCTGCGGCAAATGAGTTGGAACCAATCACCTGAGCCAGAAAAGTAATGATCATTCACATAACTAAAGACATATCAGTCATCTCTTTTCTGCATATGATTCCTCTACCAGGAATCAACTCAGAGGAAGGTCCAAAAAGGAATATAGGCTCACACATTTAGAAATGAAAGGGATCTTAGAAGTTACTTCCAACTCTCTCATTTTACGGAGGATAACATGGAGAAGCAGAGGTTAAGTGAACTGAGGAAGGTTTGCCTCAGAACAAACACAGAAAGCAGCTTCCAGTCATCTGAGGATACTAAAGTGATATATAAAGTCAGTGTCCATTCTCCAATCCATGTAGATACTGATGAGACCGGAACCAGATTTAGAATATTATTACTGTACTTGAAGAAGCCAAGCTTCTCCAAAGGGTAATACTAGCCTTAAGAGCTGGCTAGTGGCTAGTGAATGTACTACCTATCCTGGAGTAGAAATTTGAGCAGATGAATCATGCACACAGATCTACCTTTGTACTTTCTACTTCTGTTTTTACTTTTCTTCCTTTACTTCTTAAGAGATCTTACTGGTCACTAAGGATTCGACTTAATCTCTCCCTCCTCCTCGAATCACCCCAGCCCACAGCAGTCTCTCTTCCTTTCCCTGATACATCTTAGACAGAGAACTGAGTAATAAAGTAATAGGAAATGCAGGGTTTTAGAATAGAAAGATCTGGATCAATTCTGATAGCCTTGGATATGTCACTTAACCTCTCTCTCTGCATCAGTTTCCTTATAAAATAGGAATAATATTGCACAAACTATCTCAAGGGTTGTTGAGGAAAGCATTCTGAAGCTTCAAAAAGTGCCGTATAAATGAGTTAATAGTACTGCTGCTGCCATTTAAATATTTCCTGAATGTATCTCGTCTCCCCAAGCCATACATCTCTTGAAGTCAGTTCTATTCAGAACTTCCCTGAGAGATTAAATAGGCAGGAAAAGATCTGTCAAGTATCATAAATCATGGGGGCCAAAAGTCCAGCAACAAGTCAACAAAAACCTAAGAGGTGGAAGGTGACAAAAGTTTAGGAAAGTCAGCTGGGCTAGGAAAAGTTCAGACTCCTGCAGGTCAAGCAGAAAAGATCAAGAACTCAGGATGACCTACAAGGAAGCAGCAGCCCAGACAAAAGGTCTGGATAACAACAATTATAGCCATATCTCAGACAGTTCTTTCAGGTTTGCAAAGTATTTTACACTCATCATCTCATTTAATCCTTATTCCAAGCCTGAGGGATTGGTTCAGTCCTTATCAATAGTTTTATTAATATCTTCCAAGGTTGTAGTGGGAGGAAGATGACGATAATGGAGGAGCATAGAATGAAGATGGCTGGGAAATGGCTGTGGAGGTCTAATTTGGAACAAGATGGGCCAAAAAGCTCACCTATCAGAGTAGGATTCAAACCTTCCATACTTCAAATCCAGCATTCTTTCTACTAAGCCACATAGCTTTTGGGTCTGAATAGGAGGAGTGGGGACCACGGCAGTGAGAATGGAGCTAGATAAAGATCCTTTTAAGGCAGTTGCTTCTGTAATCCATGACTCAAGTTAGAACTGGGCCCCCAGTATGAATAGCCTGATTCTGCAAGTAGGGGCCAAGGAGGGAATGTGGTAGGTACAGAAAGAGTACCATTCATTACTTCAAAAATTAATGAAATTAATTTATTTTTGGCTTAAGTGTTCTTTCACTGTAAAAGATGGGCTTTGTGAACAGTCTAAAGTTTTATCTAAGCTAAACTAGGGCAAACTTGGTTAAGAATTTTTGTATGAGTGTTCTAAGTCACTGCATATACCTTTACATCAAACAGAACAGTACTACTACCTGAATTGCTGCAGAACAGCTTTAAGGAAATGCAATACCTTTTGGGAAGTTTACTCTGCAAAACTAATTAGCGAATCACAAGACTGACAAGAGAATTTTTGTTTTTGTACTTTACTCTTCTAGAAGAATTCAGAAATGGGAGATAGGGGACAATTTTAAATGGAGGAAGAATCAGGAAATGAGAGTCAAGGTTATGATTGTTTTATTTTATTATTTGAAGATGGGTAAAAAAAAAAAAGAACCAAAAAAACCTAGAAAGGGAAGGAGATATCACTTTCCTCTTCACACTTATATTTACTTTTAACAGATAAATTCCTTTATAAGATTTATAAATTTATTTTATAGTATTTTACTTTTTCCAGTTACATGTAAAAACAATTTTTGACATTTGTTTTAATTTTGAGTTCCAAATTTTCTCCCTCTCTAAGAAAGTAAGCAATTTGATATAGGTTATATATGTGCTAGACTTATAAATTTACAAGATGAGAAGTAAAGGAAGAAAAGTATAGGTTAATGAATTTCAGGATAGTAAAGGGATCGGCTCACCTTTCGAGAGACTTCAACCAGATGATTTCTCATTTTTGGAAATTCAGCATAGTCAAAAGCAAATTTTAGTTTTTTATTTGGTTTTGGTTTTCTCTCCCAGTCATGTTAATATTCTTGGACAGGGGTGGGGAACCTGTAGCCTTAAGGCCACATGTGGTCTTCTAGGTACTTGGGTGATGCCTTTTAACTTAGTCAAAGTTTTACCGAACAAATCCCTTTATTTATTAAGGGGATTTGTTCTGTGAAGTTTGGATTCAAAGAGCTGCACTTGAGGACCTAGAGGGCCACAGGTTCCCCACCCCACTTTGGAGGTAGATAAGAGATAATCTGTAAAGTACTGGCTACACTGATGAGCTATGGCCTCTCTGTGCAGCCTAAGTTGAGAGCTCATGATAAGAAGCTTGGCTATCAGTCAATAAGTAGACATTTATAAGGTGCCAGGCACTGCATTATGCACTTAGGAACATAAGGCAAAAGACTGTTGTCAGGGCTACAGCAACTCCAAATGTCCATCAATTACAGTATAGAGGGACTGGAGTCTGCAATGGTGAAAGGCATACGGTACTAAAGGAATCACTAATCAAACTAGAAAATATTTTCCTGAATGTTTCTAAGACAGCATTTGATTACGTACAGCACTAATAAGGTTGGGGTTCCAGGTCTGACCCCTGAATCAGTCAGTTAACTTGGTTCTATTCCGAGACCACCAACTACATGCACTCTTCTTACAAACGTGTTCTACTAGTTACTGAAAAACTACCTGCATTCCATGGCATTCTTCTGGATGGATCCAACCTTCATATATAAAGTGAATCCATTATAAAAATACTCTCATCTGTAAAATGGGTATAAAACTACCTGCAATACCTATATCATGAAGTTATTATAAGGATCAATAAGGTAATATGATCAATATACATTATTATAAGGATGAAAGGACATATATATGTAAAATGCTTTACAGTTGTAGTGCTATATGTCATTTTTACAGATTATGCACAGTTCAGACAGTCATGAATACCCACTTGTGTTTTAGAATGGCTAAGTAGTTTCTTTTATTCCTTTTCAGAGCCCCTGAAATTATCCTTGGTTTACCTTTTTGTGAGGCAATTGACATGTGGTCCTTGGGCTGTGTCATTGCAGAGCTTTTTTTGGGTTGGCCTTTATACCCAGGAGCATCAGAATATGATCAGGTGAGTCAAGATAATCACAGGTATTCTTGACAAATCTCCATTTAATTTCCTTTATTTCCTCTTGCAGAAAATATGGCAGATTAGAATTTTATGTTTTATACAACATACTAATGGGCATTCTGGGGTTTGTTTTTTTTTTTAATATCTGCTTCGGTCCCAACTTACAGGGCCCAAACATTATTTCTCTTAATTTTTCCATTCTTTCCTACTCTTCCCACTGCCCCATTATTTTCTTTCTTTTTGTTTTTGTGTATAATATTGTAATTTCTGTTGTCTTCAAATCCCCTGAAGTCATTAACGTGACAGAAGGTCAGTGATATCGAGAACTTTATTCTCTCCTCTTTCACAGATTCGATATATTTCACAAACACAGGGTTTGCCAGCAGAATATTTATTAAGTGCAGGAACAAAGACAACAAGGTTTTTCAACCGTGACACAGACTCACCATATCCTTTGTGGAGGCTAAAGGTAAGAAAAGAATTCTGAAATTCCTCTTTATCTGTCAGATTAATCTTGGAAGAAGAGAATAGTCTGATTAGTAAGAGATCATTTTGAAACCAAGAGGCTTTTCACTGGGTGAGGTTTTAATGATGTTTGCAAAACTGAAGGCCTTTGAAAGGTTTCCTTTCAAACACAGAGAAGGGATCATGCACCAGAATTGCTAAGTGCACTAGTCATGCTGATTTGGGTGTAGTTCAGATAACCAGTCAGCTTTTACTTGTTTTAACCAGACACCAGATGATCATGAGGCAGAAACGGGGATTAAATCGAAGGAAGCAAGGAAGTACATTTTTAACTGTTTGGATGACATGGCACAGGTAAGCTCCATGGGTAAGTAGTGGAAGCCCTTTGATTACCCAGGTACAAGAAGACTTAATGAATTTCAAGTTCTCTGACAGATGGGATGAAAGATGCCTAGTGGAAATCCATAAGCTCCCCAGTTATGTCACTTGGCCCTGAATTACTTTGAACATGGGTAAAAGATACACACAGGCTCAAATCAGCTTTAGTAAGGTTACCATTTGGGCCTGTGAAATATCTTAAAAGTATGGTATTTTTGTTACAAGCAGTTTTCAGTAAAGGAATTCATTTTGTGAGACTAATAATAGTCTATCCTACTGATATTTCATGTAGAATTTAGTCGTATCAGTAAATTTAGATATCCCAGACATGAAGGAAGAAGTCATCACTTTTTAGGTCTTAAAAGAATGAATAATTATATACCTTTGTAATAAGTACAAACTGCAAACTTCTAAGGAGTGAAAAATTTGTCTAGAATCATGCCAAAATAAAACTTTTTAATGGGAAGAGAAGTTTACATTAAAGTCATGTAGGGATGGGGACATGCAGACCAATAACCACTTTGAAAACTTCTTCCTATAACTAGGATCAGCAAAGATTTTGAGAAAAACTGCTACCTTTTAACTCTGAAGCAATGTTAGAAGGGATCAACAGAAAATGGTTTGCAGAAGGCATCTTTGGAAAACAGAGCATGCCATAGAGAATTAGAAGCTTAGCACAAATGTAAATGTAAACCACAAATGTCAAACTCTCACCCCTGCCCATGCTGGTCAGAGATCATTCCAGGGAAGACATTTTCAAAACAGAAAGAAAGAATTCTGAGGCTGAAGTAAATTTTGTTACAGCTTTTAAAAAAGCATCATAGGTGGCATTCAGTATCTGATTTCTTCCATAAGTTGATATTTAAATTAGAAAAGGATGAAAATCATGTCAGTTTTTCTTACACAGACTGTTCATAGGCCGACTTTTCCCCCATCTTATTTCTTCTTATTATTGTTCAGCTGTCATTAATTTTTTATAAAGAAGAATAAATAACTTTGTTTCGCTTTAAAGGGTCAAAAAACATTGCTCAATTCATACCTTATTCTATAGTAAGCTATTGATGTCTGTTAGTTCCTTTTACCTCCCTCCCCCTTTTTGTCCCCATGCCTCTATTGTAAAGTCCTAAGCCATACTCTGAAGAGTCAAACTAGCTAAGAAGTACTATGAGAAATTTAGCCCCCTGATAGGCAAGATAGAGGCTACTGGGTTGTGGGATAGGCTAAAGGTGGGCTGAAGCAGAACATGAAGACAGGGTCAAAGGAAGGATCCATTGTGACTTGTCCTGCTCTCCTCTAGGTGAATATGACCACAGATCTGGAAGGGAGTGACATGTTAGTGGAAAAGGCTGACCGGCGAGAGTTCATAGACCTGCTGAAGAAGATGTTGACCATCGATGCAGATAAGAGGGTCACGCCAATCGAAACCCTGAACCATCCCTTCGTCACCATGACACACTTGCTTGATTTTCCCCATAGCACACAGTAAGCTTCCTTCTTGGTGTTTTATAACAATTTAAAAGATGGAACAGTGGGAAAATAGGAGAAAATCAAGACTAGGTGAACTACTGGGCCTTTCTAAACACAACAACCACCTATGAAGAGTTGTGCCCATAATGGCAATATCCCTAAAGTACAATCACTTAAAATATTAAATGTAGAGCTATTTTTAGCCTACCCTAAAATGGACCCAATCTCAGTAAATACTTCCACAGTGCCTGACACACTGTAGTTGTTAATAAATGCTTGTTGATTAGTTGATCTCCATTAGCACTACGATAACTATAACTAGGCCTCAATTCTCAGTGTTGGCCCTGACTCCTAACTAAGGTTAAGTCTCATTGCCACAGCCACAAGAGAGCGTACTTCCTTAGTGGCTAGAATTGATGGAAGGAAATTTCAGTTCAGCTGTACACATCTCAGTGACCAACTGTAGGGTCTGCCTTAATTATTTGAACTAAGGCTTAAGTCATTTTTACTGGGCCATGGGATTAAAACAAGAGGCTTGGATAGCAGCTTATGTAAATAACCTGTCCTATAAACCTAGATTTTCTAAGCATATTAAATCACAGTAATAAGGATTTGATCAGTTCCTTCAATGTCAATTTAAAGATTCTAAAGCATCTCAATAGGAATCATATAAGCAGCAGTGCACTATACCTGTATATAGAAATATGAGGACACAAGTCTTTAAAGAGCTAGCTGAGCAGTTTCCATGCTAGATTAACACAAGAAGAAACAGACTTAAATTAGAGCCAGGAAGACTTTGACGGTCTAAAGGAAGAATTTCTTAATTGTCATGGTGATAAAATACTGGGGTGAGTTACTAGAAAGGGTTGTCATGTTTCCATGTCAAAAGAATTTCAAGAAACCATGTGTCCTGGATGATTTATGCATTCACCTGCCTAAAGACAGGAGCCTGGGTCACATGACCTCAAAGTCCCTTTTCAGTTCTAAAGTTCTAGGAAGAAACTAATATATAATCATACACTTAATATTAGTTATGAACTTGAGAAAAATCCCTTAATCTCCCTAGGGCCTCAGTCTCTTCATCTGTAAAATTAAGGGCTTGGACTAGGTGATGTTTTCAGTTCCCTTTCCAACTCAAAACTTTGTGATCCTTATTAGATGTTGCCAATATTAGTATGACAATCAATATGGACAACATGAAGAAAAGCAGATTTTTAATTAAGATGACAACAAGGAGGCAGATTCTGAAAATTACTAGGTACTTACGAGGTTTTAGAGTTTGGTGTACTTTCCTTTTCTTTAATATACATATACCAGTTGCATCAATGTTATCAATTAATAAGCATTTTTTAGTTCCCTACCTGGGTATAAGAAATGCAAATATGAAGAATGAAACTTTCTTTACTGTCAAGGAGTTTCTAGTCTGTTAGGGAAGACAACCAATACATAAATATGTATAGCACAGAGGTAAAGAGAATAAATACACATAATTACAAAGTAGGAAGGGAGGGTCTCAGGAAAGGCTTCACATAGAAGGTGGCACTTACACTTCTATTTGTCAAAATTGAGGAGAGGGAATGCCAGGCATTGGGGAAAGGCCATTTCAGAAGTAGAGAGATGAAAGATGGAGTACTGTGTGTGAGGAAGAGAAAGAAAGCCAGTTTGGCAGCATCATGGAGTTCAGGAAGGAAAGGAGTGTTTAAGACTGGAAGGATAGGTTGAGCCTAGACTATGAAGGACTTTAAAAGCCAAACAGAGGAGTTTGTATTTTATTCTATAAACAAAAGGGAACCATTCGAGTTTAATTGAGTAAATGAACGAATGTTGCAACCAGATCCAAACTTATGGAAAATCACTTCAGCAGCTATGTAGAAAATGGATTGGAATGAGGAGAAACATGAGGCAGGACGACCAATTAGAAAGTCACTGTGTTAGTCTAGACAAGAGGTGATAAGGGCCTGGACTATATCAGTAGCTATGTGAATAAAGACAAGGAGTTGGATGCAAAAAATACTGGAGACAGATACACCAAGATTTGATAACTACTTTGATATACAAGATAAGGGAGAGTGAAGAGTTGAAGATAATGCTGAAGCAATAAACCTGAGACTGCAAGGATAGTAGTGTCTTCACCAGATGAAAGGAATCTTGAAAGAGGGGTTTGGGAAGCAATGATAATACATGAGTTGTTTTGGTCATGTTGAGTTTAAAAGGTCTCCAGAACCTCTCATTTGAAATGTCCAATAGTGATGTGGAACTTCAGCTCAAGGGAGAGGCAGATAGAGATGGAAATAGGTATAGAGATGATAATGAAAACTATGGGAGATGATGAAGTCAGCAAGAGAGAATGTAAGGAGAAAAGAGAAAAAGGCTTAGAACACAGCCTTTGGTACACTTTGAGAGTGTAATATTGATAATTAGCCAGCAAATGATACTGAAAAGGATCAAATAAGTAAAAGGAGAATCTGGAAACAATAGTGTCACAAAAACCCAAAGAGAAGAGAATTTCCAAGAGGAGAGGAAGTGATCATCAGCATCAAATGAAACATAGAGGTCGAGAAAGATGGGCACCAAGAAAACCAACAGATTTGGCTGCTCAAGATCAGTGGCCATTTTGGACAGAGTGGTATGTTGAATTAGGTCAAAGTGCCAAGTTATGAGAAGCCAAACTGCCAAGGTTTGAAAAGCAAGATGATGTGGAGGCAACAAGTATAAATAGCATTTTGTAGAAATTTAACTGAGAAAGGAAGGAGAGATATACAACAATAACTTGAGAGCAGAGTAAGGTCTAGTGATGGCTTAAGGATAGGATGACTTGGGTTTGTTTGAAGGCTAAAGGAGAGTTATCATGATCAGGGAAGTTGAAGAGGGAAAATGATTGAGGGGGAAATGTGCTAGAGAGGATAGGCGAGGGTGACATAAAGGGCTTGTGGAAGAGAGGTTGACTTTGGCAAAGAGAAAGGCCACCTCATTATCAGAGTCGGGGGGAAAGGAGCCAGAGTAGAGGAGGATGTTGAATAACTTTTGAGGAGTGAAGAGGGAACTCATGAATAATGGCCTCAATTTCCTCAAAAAAGGAGACAAAGTCCTCAGCTCATACATGATTTTAGTTTCTCTTTTTTTTTAATTTTTAACTTACAAATGGAATGAAGAGAAAAAGAGATGGGGGAAAAGAGAAAGAAGTTAAAAACAAATGTTTATGCATAAGGAAGCAAGTGCGAGAGAGAGAGAGAGAGAGAGAGAGAGAGAGAGAGAGAGAGAGAGAGAGAGAGACTGTGTGTGTGTGCCTGCGTGTGCGTGCACCCCTGAGGGGAAATAAAGAATGTAGAAGAGAGGAGATTTTGAATCAAGCAGTTTCCTGGACCAGCTATCAGGTCATAGTTACCCTCAACATCTCTTCCTTCTCTGCAACGACAGTGAAAGACAGAGAATGGCCTCAGGAGCAGAATGGAAATCATGGCCAGCCAGCCATTTGTATGAAAGTGTTTGAGAAATCAGAGAGTTTTTATGATGTGCTCAGCACTATGGGGTATAGAAAAGAAGAAAATGTGGTTTCTGCTCTTAAGGGGCTTAAAATTGTAATTATGTGAATAAAACCCTATTAAAGGTTGAAAATGGAGAATAGGAAATGTGGGCTAGAGAAGGGAGTCTTAACCTGGAGCTGATGAACTTGTTTTGTTATTTCCATAGTTATATTTTTTCCTTCATAATCCTACGTATTTTATCACTTAAAAACATTCGGAATGCCAAAAACTATCCATGACACAAAAAAGGTTAAGAACCTTTGGGCTAGAGGATTGTTAAAAATATAAATGTAAGATTTTAACTAGATCCACTTATCAGCATGTATGTGCTACATATTTCCTTTACCTATGAGGGTAGGAAAAAGTTTTTTTTTCTTTCTCTAAAGAATTTTAACTATTGCTAATACATAGCCTTTGCTTAAAGAGAGGGAAGCAGGAAATTTTGACTCGAAGTTGAAATTCTGTAGTTGATTTTATTAAGTTCTCTTTAACACTTTTTCTCTCTCTACCTCCTTCCTACCCACCCCATCCATCTCCTTTTGCCCCAATTCTTTTGTCTCCTTTCATCTCTTCCTCCCCCTCTTCTTGATGAAAAGTGTCAAGTCTTGCTTCCAGAACATGGAGATTTGCAAGCGCCGGGTGAATATGTATGATACAGTGAATCAGAGTAAAACACCTTTCATCACCCATGTGGCCCCCAGCACATCTACCAATCTAACCATGACCTTTAACAACCAGCTGAATACTGTCCACAACCAGGTAAGGCAAGAGCCAGGGGTGGGAGGGAGATGAAGAACATGCCAGAGTGACATCATTAGCTGCAATATGATATAAAAGGGCCTTTGCTCTATGTAGAACATTCTGGGCATAAGGCATCATCTCTCACTGAACTTGTTTCAGCACAATTGAATATGAAACTAGAAAGGTAAATAGATTAAGTGGATACAGATGATTTAATAGTTTGTTTCTGACCATTTTTCTCTAAGGAATTAAATCCCTTTTGTGTTGAATGCTGGTACAACCAGAGTAAATTTTCTTAAATGAGCCACATGGTAAGCATTTTATAGTTCTTTTCTCTCTCCCAGTATGGGACTGATGGTAGGGAGATGCTAGCTTTTATCTTTGACATTTATTCAGCACTGAATACTAAAATCTGTTAGTCCTTATACTTTAGAAATCAAGAAATCCAATCCCTTCCTTTTACATAAGGGGAAACTGGGATATGGGTAGATTAAATAACTGGCTCATAGTCACATGACTGATTAATGGCACAACCAAGACTATAGCTCTCAACTCTTCACCAAATTAAAATTTAGTGACTTGTAATGTAATAGTTGGTAGTCTTTGTATGCTGAAGAATTTAAAAGCACTTTTCATGTCCTGTACTGAAAAAACTGAGTGTGGGAGAAGGGGACTCTGAAAAGAAAAGAAAGGCTTATACCTAAGGATGGGGGAAAACTAGAAGCTGAGATGACTAAGAGATATGAAAGACATTAAGGGAAGGATGTGCATTTAAATATCTTCTATTCTGTTTCTCCTTCTCCTATCCAACTTAGTCACCACTTCTGCCGTCCCAGTGAGTCACGTAGATATATGCCCTTGTCTCCTCCAAAAGACAAATATGTACTGTATTATCAGGCCATTTATTGAATGCCTGTGTTCCAGCCATTGTGCTGGTGTATGGAGAGGAAGGAGATAGGGGCTCCTCGAAGCTTGCAGTCTAGAAAAAGACAATCCTAATACATAGAAAAGATCACTAAAATAGAGTATCCACTAAGTATCAAATATGTCTGATACATACAATCAATGCTACAATAGTTAAGAAAAGGGAGAAATCATGTTAACCTCGATCAGAGAAGGCTTCATGGAACCAGTGGGACATCAGCTACACTTAAAAAAAGTAAAAGATAGAACTTTTATGTAGGCAGAGAAATGGGGAGAGTTTAGCAATGCTAGGGAAGTATAAATGTGCCAGCCATGTTTGGGAACTAGAAATAAATTAGTTTAGATGGAACAGAAGGCTCTGAAATCAATAATCACTTGTTCAGTACTTACTATGTGCCAGGCACATGCTGAGCACTGAGGGGACAAAGACGAAAGAGAAGCAGTTCCTGCCTTGAGAGCGTACGTTCTAATGGGAGGCAATATGTATAAGATATCAAATATACACAAAAGGAGTTTGGGGAGTGAGTGCCCTAGCAGCTGGGGGGGGGGGGGGGGGAGGGAGAGAGAGAAAACCAGCAAAGCCTTAATGGAGGGGGTGACCCTTGAGCAGTCTTAAAGAAAACCATGCTATGGAGTCTGTATGCAGATTGAAGTGTAACTTTTTGAAACTTTTTTATTTTTCCTGGGTGTTTTTTTGTCTGTGTTCTCTTTTGCAACATGGCTAATATGGAAATGTTTTGCACAACTGCACATCTATATCAAAGTGCTTGCCTTTGATATAAGAGGAAGGAGGGGGCAGGGAGGGAGGAAATTTGGAACTCAAAAATTATAAAAAAAACAAATGTTAATTGTTATTACATGTGAAAAAAAACAAAACAAAGCATTCTTTAAAAAACTAAAATGGAGAGGAAAAAAGAAAGTTGCTCATTATTGCTCCCTTTCTAAACAATTGTAGCACTCTGAAAAGTAGTTCCTGGGTGGTGTCTGAATGGACACTAATAAGCTTGAACAAATTTTTAAAAATGTAAAGCAAAAATAAATAAAAAACAAAGTAAACCATGGGTTCCAAGGGATAAAGATGAGGAAGGGATCCATTTCAAGCAAGAGGGACAGCTGGTGCAAAGGCAAAGATAAGAAATGGAGTGCTGCATACACAAAACAGTAGGCCAGTAGAGCTGGGTCATAGAATGTGAGGAGAATGATGTGTAAGAAGTCTGGAAAGATATAAGGGGCCAAGTTGTGAAGAACTTTAAATGTCAAACAGAGGACTTTATAGTACATTTGATTATATTTTATTTTAGATACAATAGGGAGCCACTGGGTTTGGTTTTGTTTTATTGGGGAGTTGGCTATTGCAATGGTCCAAGTGAGTGGTAATGAGGATCTAAACTAGGATGATAGTTGTGGAAGAGGAGAGGACTTAGGCTAGAAATGTAGGGTAGAAATTCTTATGAGAAGTAATAGTACAATACTTTGGAACTGATTGTAGAGAGCCTTAAATGCCATGCTATGGAGTACAGACTTTGTTCTCTAGGTAGTCAGAAGCCACTGGAAGTTTTTGAACAGCTGCAGATATCTTAGATGAATTTGAAAGCTTTACACAGACGAGATTGGAGGGAAAAGAGATTATAGTTTAAACATGAACTAAGGGTCTGGACTAAGGTAGTGGTAGTGATAATAGAAAAAAGGAATAGATTCAAGAGATATTACAAAGGAAAACTAATGAACTTGGCACCTGATTGGATTGTGGAGTGTGAGGAAGGGCAGAGAGTGAAGGATCTCTTCGGGGTTTCAAAGATCGAGAAAATTATGGTATCACTGATAAAAACTGGGAAATTAAAAGGGAAAGCTGTTTTTGTTTGGTTTTTTGAGGAGAGAGAATCTCAGATTTAGATATGCAGAGATGATGACAGAACATCTAAATAAAGATATCCACCAGGCAATTAGATAATGCTAGAGAAAATAGTATGAGGGAATATTTAGCTTGTTTCTTTCACCAGTCATTTAATCAATGAATAAAATAGATTCACAAACAAAAAAAAACCCAGATTTCTTGAGTGGTGATTTGCACATTTGTAATTCACTCTAATTCTTTTCAATATTAAGTGCAGCACTGCATTTAAAATGTAATTTGACTGACAAACAGTTATTTCTTTACTTCCTTATTGCATCTAATGCTTGTTCAGCAACTTCATGAAATTCTGTCTTCTGCCTTTCATTAGTATCACCTTGCTTCTCTTCCCTCTCTCAGCTTGTATTTCTTTTCCGTTTCCTGTTCCCAAACTATGACATTCCTCGAGCAAGGCTCTGTGCTCAGCCTTTTATTGTTCTTACTACATTTTCTTCTCCATAAAAAGCCCATCTATTTTAATAGCATCCATCAATCAATAGTCTGTTTGTAGACTACTAATCTCCTCAACTGGCTTCTCATCTGAGCTGCAGTCTTGTATCTTTAGCTGCCTACTAAACATTTCCACTTCATTGTCTTTCTGTCAAAACACACATCTAAAAATTAAACTCTTCGAAACAGCTTCTCCACCAGTTTCCCAAGCCATCAAGACCTAAAGACTTGAGAGTCATCTTTGACTCATCCCTCTCTTTCATGTCTTGTACTCAGCAATTCCTCTTTATTCTCATTTTGAAATCCCTCTCCTATCAGTTCCTTTCTCTTTATTCCCATGGCTACTGCCTACTTCAGGCACTTAACACTGCATGCTTAAGACAACTTCATCAGTCTCCAAGCTGAGCACCCCAACCTCAGTTTACTCTCTACTTCCTACAATAAATCTGGCATACTCCTACCAGACTGATCATCCCTAATTAAACACTGTTGTCAGCATATCATCTCACTCCTTTACTCCAAAGGCTAATAACTCCTTACTGCTTACTACATCAAGCTCATTTTTTTCCACCTGGCCTTCTAGACCTTCCATAATCTGACTCGTCCCATCTATCTAGTCTTATTTTCTATAATTCTTCTATTTAAACCCTCTGTTCTAATCTTCCTGGTCTCATTATCTTCTGATTATAATGTGTATTGGAATATACAATGGTTTTAGAATCACAAGACCTGGATTTGAGTCTCTGCTCCAACATTTCATTCATTAACTAATATAACATTAGGTGAGTTAATAATTTTTTCTTTAGTGACTTCGTCTATGAAAGAGATGATACTTGGCATTACTTACATTAGAAAGTTATTCTGAGGAAAGTACTTTATAAATGTAAATTTTTCTCATGTATTTTTCCTGTGGAAAATGAAAAGAAATGGACTAAAAAATAGTACAATTAGATGGATTTGGAACTGATTAAATGATCAATCAGAATTGATGTTAATTGTTGACGCTGACTTAGGGAAACACCAGTGGGGTGTCCTAAGAATCTGTTTTGTTTAACATTTTTATCAATGAACCAAATAAAAGCACAAATTCCAGACTTAGTAGATTTGCTGGGAGAGAAAGCTAAAAGACAAAATTAGAATTAAAGAAATCTTGACGGGACCATGCCATGCACTGGGGCTAAAAAGACAAAAATGAAAAAGTCTCTGCCCTCAAGGCACTTAAATTCCATGGAGAAAATGGGAGTACAAGATAGGAGGGGTATGGCTAGACAAGATGGAGGGGTACTGAAAACAATCTAGAGATTTTCATGGATCAATGAACAGGGACAAGGCATCCAAGAAAGTAAATGCAATCTTAGGTTGCACTGATAGTTAAAGTCCCATTGGTCAGACCACATCTGGGTTATTGAGTTCAGTTCTGGGTACCATATTTTAGGAAGGACATTCATCAATTGGAATGTCCAGAAAAGAACAATTAGATAGTAAAGAGCCTCAAATTCGTGCCATATTATGGAATCAAGGATGTTTGTTCTAAAAAATAGGTTTTCCTTTTGTGTTGATGTAAGGGAAATTTTAATATTTAGAGCTATTCAGAAATGTAATTAAGTGCCTCAAGAGGTAGTAAATTCTCCCTATTGGGAATTTTCAAGCAAAAGTTGGATAACCAGTTGTCAGGTGTGATATAGAGAGGAGTCTTGTTCAGGTCTAAGTTGGGTTAGACAATCTCTAACCCCCTTCCAACTCTTGAAAGTCTGATTCATTATTTCTATTTTTGTATCTTTGCTCTTGGTCTTTTCTCCTACCAAATTCTACACATCTTTCAAGTCCCAGCTTAAGTCACCTTTGCTTGAAGGACTCTCAGATTACTCTAGACTTCACTGATACTCCTCTCTTAATTCTGACAGCTTTTGAAATCTGTAAGACAAACATTTTTGCATTTATTTATATATATTCGGTTTTTACTATTTGTTTCACATAATTAGCCTTGTCTTCCCATATAGATTTTAAGCAGAGACTACTGAGTTCTTTAGCTTTTCCCCACAGTATCAAGTGCAGTATATACAACAAAATGAACATGCTGTACATACTTGTTGATTGATACAGTCACACTTCTTTGTAAAATAAGGCACAAAATCTCACAGGCAGTGTTACTGAAGAACAAACATTACTGTCTACTCTGAAGGAGCAGAGGAAAGAAAGTTGATATAGGGTGTAAGAAGGGGAGTAGAATTTGATTCCCTTCTGAAGTCTCTACCTACCAGTTAGACATAATTCTAAAACAATTTTTTTAAATGAAAGGGAGTGAGGTGAGAATAATTTCAGTGGCGCATCATGAGACATCTTTAGTTAAATTCTCTTGACCATCTGTTCTCATCTTTGCTGTTCCTAAGATTTAGCAGTTGAACACAATTATCATGAGGACATCAAACCTCAAACAATATTGTGAACAAGAATTTATTCCTTCCTGTTAAATAAATATAACCTCTCTGCAGAAGGAATTGGCCCTCTAGCCATCAGGGGAGTATGTGTAATCACAGAAAGGTGCAGTGGGTCCTCAGTTGGCAGCAGGTACCTAAATTTCCTTAAGACCTTTCAACTCTATTTTCCACTCCCCCGTCTTTGCTTTTGCTCTTGGTTTTTGTTTGTTCTTCTTTGTGTTCATTTATTTGTTTCAGCTTTGTGTCTTCCAACATACCACCTCCCTCATTTTTTATTTTTATTTATTTTTGTTTAATTCCCATCATTCCTTTAGGCCACCAACCTGGCTCCCACCTCCACCAGTGCCACTATTTCCTTAGCCAATCCCGAAGTCTCCATACTAAACTACCAATCTACACTCTACCAGCCCTCAGCGGCATCCATGGCTGCAGTGGCCCAGCGGAGTATGCCCCTGCAGACTGGAACAGCGCAGATTTGTGCCCGGCCTGACCCCTTCCAGCAAGCCCTTATCGTGTGTCCCCCAGGCTTTCAAGGTAAGGAAAGACAGATCCTCGTAGATCATGGCTATTCTCAAACTACACATTTTCTTGTCTGCTAGTCACTTGAAAACCTCCAATTTTTTGACATCCAAAATATTCTGTCATAGGTGAATATTTTAGAATCTTACTCTTTTCTTTCAAATTTCTGGAGGGGAAGAGTTTGTGAGCATCTTAATGAGAATGTCAGCGCTTTTCCATGGTGTTTAGGACTGGAGTAATAGTGTATCCATGGCTTAATTAGATTCTCTTTTTTTTTTAACTTAGAAATAATATACTTCTGCATAAAATTAATTTGCTAGTCAGGTTCTCTACTTGAATGTTGCTGCCACTTCTAGATCAGGTTAAGTAAAAAAAATTATACTGTTTTGTACTATTACGTTAATGAGTCAACTTCTTGATTCAGTAAGTGTCAGAAGCACATCTTGAACCCAAGACTCCCTGACTCTTTATCCTTCTACATCACACTGACTCTCCATCAGTGTGGTTTTGCTATGGAACTTCTGTTTCCATATAAACAAAATTTAATTAGGAAAATCAATCTATTGGCTAAAAAGATTTTAAAGCCAAATGGTTTTTGGACTACCTACGTTAGTACCCATGTTCACCCCACTCCCATAGGCACAAATGATCAAGAGCTGACTATATATGTCCATATTTATCCAGAAATCGCAAACACTGGTTCTCTTAACCTTAGAGGTAAACAGTATGACAGCTACTTAGAAGTCAGGAAACAAAGGTCTAGAAGGACAGCCAGCATTAAAACTAGTGAAATCCAGGCTTTAAGATATGTAGCCTTTCCTTCCTTGAAGCATGCAACATTTTGAAAGGTAGCTAGTTAAAGATATTTCTGTTACAATTTCCCAGAAAGCACTTGACTCTAACCTAAATATGTTGCTTATCTTCATAAAATCCTAAATTATGGTCCCCTGATTTCTGATAAAATACATCTTTGTTTCAAGGTTCCATTTAGAGCAAAGTGGCACAGTGGATAGAGTGCCAGGCCTGAAGTTAAAAAGACTCATCTTTCCAAGTTCAAATATGGCCTTAGACACCTACTAGCTATGTGACCCTAGGCAAGTCATTTAACTCTGTCACAGTTTCTTCATCTGTAAAATGAACTAAAGAAGGAAATGGCAAGCCACTCCAGTATCTTTGCCAAGAAAACCCTAAATAGAGTCACAAAGAGTCAGACATAACCGAAAACGACTAAATAACAACAATGAAGCATCTCTTTGAAAAAATGCCTTATTGTCAGTTGAAATTGCAGCCAAATTAAGAACAGTCTCTCTTAACTAATAACTCATTAAAAGGTTTTTTTATTCATTTCCTGGTAAAGGGTTACAAGCCTCTCCTTCAAAGCATGCTGGTTATTCTGTGCGGATGGAGAATGCAGTTCCAATTGTCACTCAGGCTCCAGGAGCTCAACCTCTCCAGATCCAACCAGGTCTACTTGCACAGGTAATTTTTTTCTTGTCTGATATAACTCTTTCAGGTCTAATGGAGTCATGTGACCATCACTGATTGTTATGTGTCAGTTGTAGAATATCTACACCTAAAACCACAGACCTTAAAAGAGGAAAACCTTGACAAAGTAAAATCCTCTTGCATTAACACTGGTGAAATCCAGTCCTTAATGGACTCATTCAGTACTTTTCCCTATTAATCTCCCTACTCCCACAAGAAGAATACTTTTACAGGATACAAATTGATTCAAAGGCTTGTGCCTAGGGTGCATTAAGGGATTTACACACCCCAATTGAAAAGATTTTGCTAGGTCATTCCTCCATTCTTTCAGTATCCTACAACAAATGCTATTAAACTGACCTTTCTGAGCCTGGTGAAGAGGGAGGGGAAGAAATGAAACATGCTGCCTTCTGAATGGGACCTAGCCCTGGGTTAGGGACTGTACAAAGCTTTAGAGACTCTACCTTAATACACTCCTTATCCAGTAAAAAAAAAAAAAAAAAAAAAAAAAGCAGTTTCTGATTTGATGTAGAAATGAAAAAAGGAAGACAGCCAAGAGAGGAACTGAGGAGGAGGGAGGGAGCGAACAAATATGATATACCAGGCCCAAGGAAAGGGGACTGAAATTCCACCCTGTTCCCTCAGAGGATACTTGAGACAGGGATCCAGGCTGTAAACCCATTATCCCCCAATTCCAGGCAGGCTTGTCGCTCAGCTTTGGAGTATCATTAGCAAAAATGAGAAAAGCCAGAAAGTAAGTGTAGAAAGAATGTACCCTTCCAGAAGGATTAAACACCAAATACATCAATAGAAAAATCCTCCAAAACAGCTCAGAGTACCAGTAAATAAATCAGTCTTATAACCAGAAGGAAGAATGAGTACCAAATCTTCAAAGAGAATACAAAGTTCTTCTTAACTAATCATACAAGACAAAGAAATTGAACCAATGCCTGATTAAATGTAGAATCCTGTGGACTCCCAAGAGAACCTAGAGCAGCAAGAAACTCCAGAATGTTTCAGAAGATAAAGGAAACCCATGAAAGGACTACGAATATAGTCAGAATTTGGAGTTTCCAATGCAGCATTTTAAAACTCATCTAGATTAGGAAAAAATTAATCCGCAACATAAAGTATCTTAAAGAAGTGAAAGAGTTTAACAGATCTGGAAAACAAAAATACTGAGGAAGGGAAAAATCTTTCAGAAGAGAAGTAAATGGCTACAACATTAACAGAATACATTAATTCTATACATGCCAAAGCCATTGACCTTAAAGAAAGGATATGCCAAGATAACTTAAGACTCTTAGGTCTCCCAGGAGAATATGACAAATGAAAAAATGTAAATGACATCATACAGGAAATAATAGAAGAAAACTGCCCATAACTTCTAAATAAAGACAACAAAACACCAATTAAGAAAATACACAGATCACCTCCAGAAGAAAATTCCAGGTTCTGTCTTAAAGTGGTAAATTAAACAATTTAAATGACAAACAACAAACTTTTTAAGCAGCCAAGAGAAATACCTTTAAATACAAAGGAAGTCTGAATAAAACAATGAGGTCATCAGAAGTCACAGAAGTGAATGGAATAGTATGTCCTGAAAAGCAAAGGAGCACAAACAGCAACCCAAAATAACCCACCCTGCAAACCTGAGCCTAATAATAAATGGAAAAAGAGATGTTCAACAAGAGGCATCTTTACAACAAAAATATTTTTTAAATGTGAACAGAATATTAAAATACATATGAGAAAGGTAAAAATAATGAAATTATCTCATGTTTAGAGAAATAAAGACCTTTGCTGTTGGAGAGAAAAAAGAAATCAAGGGATTTTTATTTTTTTAAGGGACACATGAGGATAAAGATATAAGCAGAACTTAAAGAAATAGGGAAAGTGAAGATAACACACTGAAGCACCATGAACTAAACCTCATAACCTCTATTTTGTGGGACAGAACAGCTGAGAAAGAAGATGGATGAACAGGGAGAGGAAAAGTGGGTGGATATAGGGAAATGGATTATGAATCCTACCAAGTCCACAGCTGAACATGGAGAGAGATCTTATTTCTCTACTGTGTAGGTGAAAAGAGGAGCTAGAAGAAAACAGACCTCATGATGGGTTTAATTTGGGGAGAGTACATCTGCTAAACCATCTTCTCAGATAGAGTGTTGTGTCTCCAAGGGGCACAACAGCCTGACCCAGGTTAAGGAATAGGTGAGCTCCTAGGGGCAGCTGGTACCTAAAATGGTAAAGTGAGAAGGGATGAAAGAGACTTGGACCCAAAGATGAGACAGTGTTTGGGAAATGAAATCATCATGGAAAAGGAAGAGGATCATACTGAACTGTTTGAGACCCAGGACTGTTTCTACTGCATGGTGCTGCCTCCATCCAACTTTGCTTCCTTAATAAATTGATGCTTCTTAGAATGAGGCATTAATTGGGCAGGAAGATATTAAGATAAGATCAAGGTAATAATAGAGAATCTGGTTAGAATGAAGAACTCTACCCTATTACTTCAGAAACTTTAGCCCCAAAAAGAAACTGAAGAATTAGAGAAGAAATAAGAGTATACATAATAAACCAGAGAATATAATTAAAAAATTGGGAAGGAAGAAAATTAATGAGGAGAACAAAGCAAAGAAAAACTTCTCAGAAAAAGGCACAGTATAAAGGAAATTAATAGACACAAGTTCAGTGAGAAAAGGAGATCTTGAGTTACATCAGTGATTTAAGCAAAATTAGTCATAATGAAAGTAAAGAATGAGAAAATTATTTTTGTTGTATTTTTATAATGCAGACTTTTAGACCCAACTCTGCTGACAGATATGATGTCTTCTTAAACGAGAGGATTAATATATGTATTTCTCAACACTACATAGCACCTTTATAAAAATAAACCATGTACTAGGGCATGTACTAAATTTGCAACTTACGCTAGTTTGAAGTACAGAGAACCATTTCCTCAGTTATAAAATAGAAATAATAATACTCAAGAAAATAAATGTAACTAGTTTATAAAGGCTAAAATACTATATGTAGGGTTTTCATTATGATCCTGATAAAATGGATCCAAATGCCTAAGTACAGTACAATAATTTATTGTTAGTAGCAGGGCTGAACTTAAATGGTTACTGGCACCCCCAGTAGTCTCTCAAGTCTTCCATCCCCTTCTGGGTTGATAAAGTTTTCTTCTATCATCTTAATACCCATCTTTTTTTTTTTTTTAATGTAAATAACAACTGGTTTTGTGTAGGCCAGAAACCCTGAGCATATTTCCCACCCAGATTAGTTTTTTCCGTTTGTTTTTAATTTTGGATTAGGTAAAGAGGCCATTCTCTGCCACAGTTCTTATTAAGCCTTGAATCACTTAATGGACCTTTTAACTGGCTTTTCTTGGGTCACTGGAGGTGGGAAGTTAAGAGGAAAAGGGTTATATGCAAGAGGGAAAAAAAATAGAAATAGACAGCCTCTCCACAGGTCAAGAAAGCCACTAGGTTCATCTTTTTTAGTGCTTGATCTGACTGTCGTAACTCCAGGCCTGGCCTTATAGCTTCTGGTTTCATGTATGACAAAGAACTCTTCGGTATTTGTATGCCTTCTCCAAGAAAAATAAGCTCCATGCTAGAACAAAGTTGCAAAGACTTCATAGTAGCTTCATAGGAGCTCTGGTGATCTTATCTTCTTAGGAATACAAAGGGTTCCACTTTTCTGAATTGGGCATTTCCACTGATTTTCTTCATCATCAAAGGTTCTGCTCATGCAAAAGAAATTTGTACCTTTGGGTAACTTGGAAGAGACCAGAAAAGCTCCAAGACATAAGCCTACCTTCTGGCCTCTGTTTTGGTATATAAATTTCCTGGTAATGTGGCAAATTTCCAGAAGTTACTTTTTAAATTACCATCTTTCCAACAGATGGTAGATTTCCTTTTCTGTAACATGTCCAAATTGTACATGAAATCACTGTAGTTGCCAATATAACTAGCTTTACTTTGGCATTCGATTTTCACATTTTCTTTTTCTCTGCCAAAACTATACCTTTATTCTTTCTGCTTAGGAATTCTGTGATGCTTATTCTAAGAGCTTTGTAAGAAAGTGCCACTTTAAAAAAAAAACAAAACCAAACAGCAAAAATATTTGATCTGTTAGCCGGTATTGTTTTGTATACTACTGCTTACATGTATTATATATAACCGTTCCTCAGGGAGCTTCTGGTGTTTACATTCTACCAAGAATATAATTTTAGTTATTTTAAAAGTCTGATAGTATTTGCAGATCATAGATAAAACTTTTAATTTTTCAGTTGACATTACTCAGATGTTAATCATACAGCATGACTAAATGACTATACAACATTATATGTTATCAGTGGGTGATAAAATTTTTTAAATACCAGCTCATAGAACAGAGGAAGAACACTAAAGATGAGTGGCACAGTTTAGAGCTATCTTAAGGAAAACTGTAAAATAGATGAGGTCTAGGACATTTTTTAACTTTTCGTTACCTCTTTACTCTTTCCTGGCATATCCTAGACCCAAATCCCAACTTGTTCCCATGCTTGTTTTTAGCAGTGCACTAAAATCTAAGTGTCTAAGCCTAAGATATGATTGTTTCCAGGGACATGGGAGTTTTAGAAGGATTTCTCTCTAAATAGCAACATTACTTTTTGTTTGTCCTATATTCCCTTCTAAGACAGCAGGTTTTTTTTTTGTTTTTAGTATATATCCAATTAAAAATTAAATTAGAGAAAATCTAGCAAGTAGTTCCACAGCAAAAACCAAGTGAAAGGGAGGAATTTGCATTATCTTCTATAGCTAAAGGTAGATATGTACTTGAATTGTAATAGCTCCCATGAATGTCCACATTTTAAAAGGAAATTGCAGAGTTGTAGAGACAGAACCCCCAAAAGGTTCATTTGTCCTGTTTCCAGGTGCTATTTCTGGAAAAAGGTGACCTGGATTTCCTTAACCCCAACTTGTCTTAGTCATAGGATCATAGATATAGAGCTAGAAGAAATATTAGAGATCTAGTCCAAACTTCTCATTTAACAGATAAGGAAATTGAAGCCAAGAGAGTAAATTACTTACCTTAGGCCACCAGGATTCAAACACAGATCTTCCAATCTGACACCTGTTTAATCCATCCTGCCACAGACAGATTCCTTATCCTAATCCTCAGATTACCCCTGACAGAGAAATATAACCTTTAAGCCCTATTGTGATTCTTCAGAACTATCTTGCAGACCTGTTTAATGAGGAAAACTTCTCTGTCAAATGATCATTTCACTTCTGCTCATAAACATGTGGTAGGGAGAGCCTACCACCTTCCAAGGCAACCTGTTCCACTTTGGGACAGTTCTGGTTGTTAAAAAGTTTTCCCTTACATTCATCCTATCTTTACCTCTTCAGTTTTCCTTCACTTCTGTCAGTTATACCTTCTAGTGCTGAGTAGAGTAAGTCTAACCTTTCTTCCACCTGAGAGTCCTTCAGATGCTTAAGACAGATATTTCTCTTCCTCACCTGCCTTAAGTTTCATCAGAGTAGCCTCTGTTCCCTATCCCTGCCAGGTTGGTTCTTCCTTTTTTTTTTTATTCATTCATTTATTAATTCCTCTTGCCTTTTTTTAACCATTCCTCCTTCTAAGGGCTTTTCATGACTCTTCTCCCCTTCCTATGTTATCCTCATTTAGGTCTTTCTTTCTCCTCTCTAAGGTTTCTATACCAGAGATAGCCCACATGCAACTGTATCCAAGTACCCTTATATTTTTACAGATCTCCCTTTGATAATTACACAATACATACTTGCAATTTCAAAACAGTTTCTATAGTTTTGAGGCCTTTCATTTATATAGAAATAAATATTTCTGCCCAACTCTTCCCCCTCCCACACACACATATCACGTCTGAGATAGCTCCCCAAAAGGCCAAGATAATAACATTTTAGGGAAAGCAGTTTACAGCCACAAGTTCAAAAAGCATTTGCCCCCATCATGTCTGTGCCGAATGGGCTCATTGCCTCACCTCATAAGAGGTGACCTATAATCATAATCTGGTGGGGATGGAGTAAAGTGACCTAAATGAGGCCTCTCTTTTTGTTAGGGAAAAAGGGCTACCATGTCCACATCAAATCTTGACTCTGATAATTAATAACTGCATTACTTGCTACTCTGAGCTTCGCTTTCCTTGTCTGTAAAATCAGGATATTGGCTAGATTACTACTAAAATATCTTCCAGCTCTAAATTAATGATACTGTTGAAAGGACAACAGAGCCTTAGATACCTGGTTTCAAATCCCAGCTCTCCTCCCAACAGAGAAGCTTTAGGTAAATCACTTCCTTTGTCTGGGCCTATTTAGATGCTCTGGTAAAGGTCCTTTCAAACTCTAAAGATCTGTTTTTTTGAAAAAGCCCCATGTATACTGGGTTTTTATAAGTTTTAAGTATTATTGCCATTAGAACAAGTATAGAGAAGGGGAGAGGAGGTTAAAGTATATGTATTATGGAATTAGGTGATTGCAGACATAGTTGCTACCATTGTAAACCCCTTCCTTAGATCTGTAAACCAAGGATGTCCTTCTGAAGGGCAAAGCAACAAGAGAGAATCCTAAGACCAAAATTATGAAAATATTTTTTTAAAGAATCCATAGTCCATTGTTTATTAACAGCCAGCCTTCTGGGGACCCAGGATTAACTAGCACTTTGGGGCCTAGTGTTGTAGATGTGACAGATGTGGTGGAAAGGCCTAGATGGAGCAGTACTTTCACATAATTTAGCAAAGTGCAAAATCCTGATCACAATTTAAGTTAAGGCTGGGAGTTTCATTCTGAGTCAGGGAGGACAGAAGCATTGTTACGGATTGCCCAAGATCTACTTTTCAAGCCATTTCCCCCAAAGAGGCTTAGGAATAAACTGGTGAAATAATCAGTTTACTTGTCATTTAAACTTTATTTTCCCACTTTGTGGTACCAGAGCTTGGTAATCTTGCTTCCTGCAACACAAAATGCATGTATGCGAAAGGGAGGGAGGTATACACACACACACATACACACATACACTAAGCATACAAAGTACTTTGCTGCTGTGACAGAGGAATCAGATCACATGGGCAGATTATAAGATACTAACACTGCAGTTGTGTTAATTCATCAAGATCACACAAAGTAGATTGCATACTAAACATCACAGGTTATTAGTTTAAAGATATAATTAGAATGCATTTGTCTTTAGTAAACTTTGACTACATACATATTAAGACCAATATTATATATAAAACAGAGCTATTTGTAAATAGTCCAGCCCACCTACAAAGAAACAAGATTTGTCCTAGTACAGAGAACTGTATATATTAAGGCTTCAGGACAAAACTGATGGAAAAATAGGAATGTATTTTTTTAAGTGAACTTTTATTGATTTAGTCATTTTCAAACTTATTTCTGAACTCACTCTCCTCCCCCCAATTAATTTCATTACTTAAGCCTTGTATCAGATTTATAGATGACCAATCCACTTATAGATAGGCTGCCTTCTTCCACATAAATGATACTCTGTAGAATCCAAAATTATACTTGCAGCATATAGGGCATCACACTGAATATACTGCTTTAGAGAATAATATCATGATATCAAAGATCTAGAAGGGACCTCAGAGGCCATCTAGTCCAGCTAGATGGTGTTGCAGATAGATTGCTGGGCTTGGAATTTGGCCTCACTGACTAGCTATATGACTCTAGGCAAGTCACTAAACCTCTTTCTGCCTCAGTTTCCTCAACTGTAAAATGGGGATAACAACACCTACCCTTATGGGGTATTGTGAGGATCAAATGAGATATTTGTAAAACACTTAACATGAATTGTCCCTTGACCATACCAGTCTTAACTTCACCCATTTTGTAATTCTACAATATTTATGAACCTTTGCACATTATTTAGTACTTAATTATATCCTTTTATTTCCAAATTGTTTCACATTTGTTCCTCTACGAAACTCTTATTATGATGCCTTACCAGGGCATTCTAACCACTCTAGGTTCTTAGAGGATGTATCAATAAGATACAAATTATAGTAGATTACACCAACCTGGAAAAGCTCCAAGTCCAGGCCCACTGGAAGGCTGCATATTTCATGTAAGGACCAGCATAGATAAGTTTGAAGAGTTGAATCACTATTTTAGCTACAGGGGCAGAAGGTCCTTTTGTTTTTTATGTCTTCCCATGACAGCTCTTAGACCAACTACCAAGTTACAGATAAGCCATAATATGAGTCATAATATGAGAAGTACAGATCTTAGAAGTATTCATATTTATTCATCTTAGATCCTCTGCTAGATCCTGAGGACAGCCATAACTTATACTTTTGTTTTACTCCTCTTTACCACCCACAGCACCCAACTACATATACTAACTATTCAGTAAATACAGTGAAGTGAAAAAGAAGAAACTCATCACTTTTTATTAAAAATAAATGTGATGAAGCACCAAGAAAGAAAAAAGGAAGAGGAGAATAAAAGAACAGAATGGGGTTTGGTGACAAGGGTATTAGTCTGAGACCCACTCTAAGCCTAGTTTCTTCATCTGTAAAATAAGGGAGTTGAACTAGATCATTTTTGAAGTCCCTCCAGGTCTAAATTTATGATCCTCTATGACCAACAAATTAGAATAATGGGTAAATATATAAAGTGTACAAGGAGATATTATCAGTGTCCTCAAACAAATATTCCTCATCAGCTCAAGTTATTTTAAAAAAAAAAAAAAGCCCTCAACTTCGTATTCAGCTTCAGAAAAAGTGATTAATGTGTATTTCTCTTAGTCATGGCTCCATTTGTGTGAGCCCCTAATTTGTTTATAATGGCAGAAACTATGCATTCCATGAGGTCAGCATAGCTTTGAAAATGGTTCTGAATGTCATCTTGGGGGCACTGGCCCTCTCATATTCAGCTTTGGTAAACATATCTGAAATTTTGTCCAATTAGTATTGAAATGCAAAGAACAGAAAAAAACTGTGTGAATATTAGAGATCTGAAAAAACCATGCAAATTCAGGGAATTCACTTGAAATTTTAAGATAAGATTTGGAAATTTCATTTAATAAAAAAATACATTATGGCATATAGGGCATATGGCCCTCACTTTTCAGAGTATTTGCAACAAATTATTAACAAGCCGTTTAAGATTGTAGCTAAGAATTTTATCTCAGCTCTCAGGTTTTGCTACTATGAGGTGCAAGGAGTTTCCAGTAATTTAACAATTTCAGAACTATGTAACAGATTCAGAAATGACACAAATCAGAGTTCTTGATCTTAGCAAAGAAAAAAAATTAACTAAACTATAAAATAACATTTCTAAGTACCATTAAAGCACATTATAAAATATAGGTAAGGACCTACTCCTCTTTCTCTCTCCTCCAACCCTTTTCTTTCTCTTCTTCCTCACTTCCCCCACCCAGGCCAGTGGGTGAGGGTTGTGCTACTATTTCTCAATTTTCTCCTCTCTTTCTGGCCTCAACTCCCACACTCAGCCTCAGGGCAAGGAAAGGGAAGAAGCAGCTAAACCAAATCACCATCTTTTCAGCTTATTCTGTCCCAGTGAAGAAGAAAGGGTTAAGAGGAGAATTCACCAAACATTTATCACTCACTCCCTTGCCCCATCCCTGACCCAAGGACCCCCATATCCCACTGCCCCTCTTTATTTCTATAGCCTCAGACTGTTCATTTTCACTCTATTCAGAGTAAGTCTACAAGTAACCTCAGATTAAAAACTCATTATCATAGATAGTTAAACTCAGAAGTATTGTTCCAGATTTACTGCATTAAGCCTCCCACGGTGTAACAAGTAAGGGATCAAAAATCTGTATTTGACTGCTTGGTGTCTATTTTGTACATGAAACTGTGCTAGAGTCTAAAGGAGATTCAAAGTAGTAGGGAAGAGATTGGAAAGTACATCTACAGTGTCTCCCTCGCCCAAAGGCCTTACAATCTAATTGAGACAAAACAGATTTGTGAAATGTTATATTTAAATAAAGACTTCAGAACAATGTCCCAAGGTGGCACGTAATTGTCAAGCGATGGTATAAGGAAATATTATGAGGGATGGCTAAGAAATTGTGGTAAATGAATATAATTTAAACATGGGGAGATATGAATTGATGCATAGCGAAGAAAACATATATATATATGTTATACACAACATATATACACAATATACCCAATATACCCAATTGTGTGTTTCTCTTCATCCTTCGTGGCTAAAGAAGACCATGCCATCAGAGAAATAATGACATGACTTGCGCTTGACTTTGTTTTGAGTGAGCAGGTCACCAGCCTCACTTCTCCTCCAGAGTCATCTGAGTCCAGTGACTAGATATTCGTCAGGATGACTGGAAATGACCCAGGATGCACTGGGAGAACTTGGGTCCTTTAGGCCAAGTTCTTTGCAGATACTTACTTAGAGTGAGGTAATGCCTATTCATTGAATAGGCCTGTTTAAGAAGTAGCCAGGGCATGGCCCATTTAATGAGGCCAAGAAAAAGAAAGATACCAGGCTAGGAGGGAAACAGGGCAGGGAAGGGAAGGAAACTAGTCAGTAAAACCTAAGTCAACTGGACATCTTTTGGCCATCCAAATTTACCTTCCTTAGGAGAGAAGAAAGAAGGGGAGGAGGAGGTAGACAGGAGAGGAGGAGCTGAGTTACCCAGCTACCTGGGTCCCCATTTAGCTCGCTGCGTGTACTCACAGAATTGTGTTCGTCCTTTGTTGCCGAAGAAGAGCATGACAACAAAGACATGATGACATGACTTGCACTTGACTTTGTTCTGAGTGAGGGAGGGCTGTACAGGTCACCAGCCTCACTTCTCCAGAGCCATCTGAATCCAATGACTAGATATTCATCAGAATGACTGGAGATGACCCAGCAATATACACAATATACCCAATAAATATAGGTATATAAATGAAAAAAATATTAAAAATGAAACTGAATTCTGCGTAATTAACCAGTTAATTAATGACCAGTCTTGACCTCAGAAAAGAGACGAAACTATGGATGTGGAATGATGCAGATGTAGACAGTTTATTAGTTGGTTTTGCTGAACTCCATTTCTTTGTTAATCTTTGTTATAAGAGAAGGCTTACTGGGTAGAAATAAGTGTGATATAAGAACAAAAGGCACCAATAAAACTTTGCAAGGAAGGGGTTTTTTTTTTTGGAGTGTTACAGTTATTCAGATATTGGGGTGAAGAGGAGCAGGGAATCAATTCAGGATATGGTGACCTGGAAAAGTATTGTGAAGATTGGAGAATTTGAGCCAGGGCATTCTCTCCCTGGCTTACCATAAGTCTTGCCCAATGTTACTCTTATACATTTCTCTTTTGAGCTTGTTTAAAGGCCCTATTGGTTTAACAAATAAATGTGCCTTCTTTAAGTAAAATAACAGCTTTCACCTCAGGACATTAGCTCAATCACAGAAACCAACATTATTCTTTTAGAGTGCTTCAGGAGTCATATCCTGATCTAGAATAACATCTTTTAAAAACTATGCTCAAATTATTCTTCATTTTTCCTGACTTTATTTTTTAACTCCATTCTATAAAATCTAATGTCATTGTACAAATGAAAAAGACTTAAGAGTTTTTTGTTTTGTTTTTTTTTTTGCTTGATGCTTATAAACCTTGAAATAAAATGGGGGGGAGGGGAATTGAAAGAATAAAATAAAAAATAGTTCTGCTAGGACAGTACTGGCACTTTCAGACATTTAAAATTACACTGGTCTCTAAACAAGATATTCTGCACTTAGAAGTATGTCTATTAACTGTGATTGATGTTTTGCTTTTTTCAACTGGTATTTTATAGTTATTTGTTTAATCTATATTAGTGTAATCTACAGTTCTTAATGCTTTTGCATTCTCTTCTCAATCCTATACATTTAATGCCAACTACCTATATCATATGTTAGGATCTAGACCGGAGGAAAAAAATTGAGAATGAGTTCTGCCAAAAAATTTCAAAATTTCCCATCTTTCTTCTCCCCTAACAATCTCCTTCCTTTTCCTTTGGTTGTTCCCTCACATGCAATCTGTTATTTAAATCTCAGGAGTCACAAAATCTCCTTTTTCCTTTTAATAAAACCATTCCTTCAGACATTTCTATTCCTCTCCTTGTTTGAGGATCCAAATGGCTATTCGTATCCTCATACTCTTACTTCCATTTCATTCTCTTAACTCTTTCCTTTTCCTTGCTTTTGTGCAATTTCACTTTACTGGGCCTGGTTTTCCTTTCACTTCTGATTGTTCCATTTCCTTTCCTTACGCATATGGGTGTTTTCCTCCAAGATTCTCTGTGTGTGCATTCTGTGATCTCTTCACTCTCTCTCCTGAATTCCATTTTCTAACCACCCCATTTTAGTAGCACTCTAGTGCTACGCATGTAGGAGGTACTTAGTAAAAAATTTATGAATGAATAAATGGCAGTCCTAATCTCCAAGTTGGAAACCTTGGAATCTGCTATATCTCTTTAGTCCTCTTTATGCCCTATATAGGAAGTAGCATGGCATTCATAAAAAGAGCATTATATTAGAATTGTTAACCCTCAATCCTGGTCCTGGCTCTTCCACAATTTAATTATGTGAAAATTACATAGACATGTCACTTCACCTCAATGGGCCTCAGTATTCTCAAGTTATTTCCACAGGTTAGGAAACTGAACTAATTTTTAATTATCAAGTATTTGTTTTTCCCATACCTCCCACCTCTAGCCCACCCATCCTCCCACTAGAAAAGAAAAATCTCTTACAACAAATTTGCATAGACCAGATCATTTCTAAAGGTCCCCAAAAAGTAATTCTATTTAGATTACCAAGTTGTCATTTTTCTTGGAAATATCTTATACTTTCTCCACTTAGTTTCCAAACCTTCTACATACCCTTCACCTGACGAGTTTTCCTAAAAATTTTCATTTTTATCACTCCTCCTAAAAGCTTACACTGGCTCCTTACTGCCTCCTGCATATAACCCAACTTTTCATGCCCAACTTTTAAGGTCTACCAAAGTCTAGGTCTAAACTACCAGTCCAACCTTATTTCAAACTAATCCAGCATATTCTCTTCTCTAATCAAGTGGTACAATGAATAGATTTTGGGACTTCGGAATCAGGAAGACCCGAGTTTGAATCCTGCCTTAGACAATTACTAGGTGGCTGACCCTAGGCAAGTCACTTAACCTGCCTCAGTTTCTTCATCTGTTCAGTAATGATAAGAGCACCTACCTCACAGGGTTGTTGTCAGGATCAAATGAGATTACATATGTGAAGTATTACATTACAAATACGTATCCAAACCTTAAAATGCTATATAAATGCTAGGTACAATTATTATCCAAATCTTACTTATTTGTCAAAGTCTAGTTCAAATTATTCCTCCTCCACAAAGCCTTCCTTACCTATTCAACCCCTACTGATCTGTCCCCCTTTTTTCAAATTTTCATAGAACTGAGGATTTCTATATATTTAATATGTATATTCTACATATATATATATATATATATATATGTGGAAACTATTTATTAGTTTCATCACCTCCAACTAGATAATAAGCCCTTTTAGGACTCAGACAGCTGATGGAGAGAAGTAATAATTGAACATCCTTTCTGTTCTATAGCAGGCCTGGCCGAGTGGGACCCAGCAAATTCTGCTCCCCCCAGCATGGCAGCAGTTGACTGGAGTAGCCACACATACCTCAGTGCAGCATGCAACTGTAATTCCTGAGACTATGGCAGGGACTCAGCAGTTGGCAGACTGGAGGTAAGGAGGCAATTCTTAATGTTAAGGATTAAGGATGTTAAGGGGGAGCATGTCTGTTAAACTTTTCTTTGCATGAATTTGCTATTGGCAAAGTGCCTTGTTACCCAGAGGCACCAAATATTGCATTATGAGACAGATTTTTTTTTTATTTATGCAATCCATCAAAGTAATCACACCTTGACAGGCTATATACTTAATCTAGTAGATTAATGCAATGGAGGGGTACAAGGACATAGGCTTAATGTTTTGGGGCTGGAATTCACTTAAAACAGATCCTGTTTACACTTTAAATAGATGTAAGATCTCCTAGTTGGGAAAGAGGCGAACATGTTCATAAAGGATTTGGGCAATCTCATCTATCAGCTGTGTGCTTCACAGACTGGCTGACTGACCTGACTTACAGGGGCTAGTTAGTCTCTGAATGAAAAAATAAAAAGCCTGGATCCTATTAATAACGGGTTATTGATATAACCAAAAATAACAATTTCTCTCATCTAATAAAACAACCTAATGTATTATCCCTCCTGAAAACATTTGCATTTTCTAAGAGGATTCTTCTGTAGGCCAGTGCTTAATCCAACAGAAGAACTGACTGTGTGGCATTTCTAGAATCCACTGAAAGTCTTGGTGAGGAGCCTTCCCAGCTGGGCTCCTTTAAATCAAAGGCTGCATTGCCTCCTGCTGAGTAGAGACCATATCCTTCATTTTTTACAAAAAATTATTTTTGCTCCCTAATTCTCTTAAGCTATAGTTCCCCAAACTGCTCAACTATGACCTAAATCTATTGACCTTGGCTTTTTTCTACTTTCAGTTATTTCTGCCTTGGATGAGGGAGTCAAATATAGTTAATTTCTGCACGTTATCCCATTGCTGCTACTTATTCTTCTAGTCTTTTAAAACATACTATTTTAGTTACACTTACTGTATATAGAAGTGGCTTTTCTATCCACTGTCTTCATAGCAATATTCCATAACCAAAGAAGTTCCAGCATGAATACCTGTGCACCTGTGAATATAGGGGTGACTAGATTTGTAGAGTCCAGGGTAGGAGGCAATCCTGCCAATGATTTAAAGGGAGGAATGGGGCTCTGAACCCAACACACCATTCCCTCTTATGCTCCCTCCCCACTTCCTGGTTTTCCCAGGGACACAAGACACAGAAAGTAAAAAGACCAGGTGACAAGAGTCTCCCCAAGCTATTCTAGTGTGAAGCAAAACAAGTCTTGCCCATTTGATTCTCTTACTGTCCCACCTTTCCAACATGATTAGCTTTACCACAATGGTATAAGATCTGGACAAAGAAATTTAACTGAATAGCTTTCTCTCTCAACTTTTATATGTTGCTTCTGGGTAGCTCCAGAGAGGAAGAAAGGTCAATTCCTCACTGAGGTTAATGGTAGCACCTGCTACCTTGCTGTTTCCATAGCTCCATGATTGTGGTAACCCTGGATTGAATTGGATTGGATTAATTACTGTAGTGTCACTATACATATGTGATGAGGACTGTTCATAGGGAGTTATTATAGATATCAGAGAAGTAATAAGGCAGAAAGAAAAACTAAAAAATGTTTTGGCTATGTGAAAGCCATCTCACTTATATGGGCTACTTACCATTTAATGTCCTTCATGCACACAATGCAATCTCTTTTTTCTCCATTCTTCATCATTCATAGCTTAGTTCCACCTGATTTGTAGGAAGCTCCCTAGATTTAGTCAGAGGACTGGGTTTGAGGCCAGCCTTTGCTGTCACCTCTATGACCCTGGACAAATCACTTTAGTTCTCAAGCCCTTAGTTTCTGGATTTGCAATGTGAGGGTTGAATTAAATGTTCTCTAATCTCATTCCCAAATCTAAATCTATTCTCCTATGAGCCCAGGAAAGGGTGACCCAAGAGAGTTGCAATTGGTAATGTGAGAGATTAAAAAAAAAGTCAAAATCTTGTGTATGTTTTTTTCATTGTTTGTGAACTGAAAAGCAACCCAAGTAATGGCTAATAAGTATTACAGTGTTTATGATACGCCTTTATCAAGGAAAAGGAAAATCCCTAAGTTTTAAAGTGAAAAACAAAATAATGAACTAAGGTCATCAAACCTACAAAGCCCTCAAAAGTATCCAAATCCCCCTTAGTATCTCCATAAAAACATCTACATACTCATCTTCCTCCAATTAAACTTTATTTTCAAACATCATCTTTCAAGAAAAAAATACTTTAAATTCAGTTATTTTTTATAATTTAATTACTAGTATTGAAAACAGATGTTCTATTTTCATCTTGCAAATGTGTGGCATTTTTAGACACATTTTAGATTTTAAAAAAGTCTCGTGGCTAGACTAGGAATCTGGCCACTAATAGTGTAACACTGTTTCTGTCGGGGAAATTATTCCTCCTTCCAAACAGTTGGCTTTTAAAAATGAAATGTTGAGACATTATCTTGTATGTTAGGGATCAGTGATATTCACAGCATTAATATATGTCAGATTAATTTCAACTTAAGTTATTTCACCAAACTCTGATCATGACTGTTTTCATTTTTTTTGTCCACTGAAAAAATTTATCGGATGCCTCCTTTGGGCATACTGCTGTACTAACTAGTTATAAGGCTAGACATTAAGAAGCATAAATGACTTCTTACCTCCAGAAGTTTACTATCTCCAGTTTTTCATGATTTGTTGTGCATAGACTATTGTCATTTACTCAGAAATTTAAAAAATTTAGAAGTAACCTAAATCTTCACTCCAGTTTACCTAATTTACTGTCAAAGCCTATACATATGGGAAGTTCTCTTTCAAAACAAAGTCTTCTTTCTCCTTTGAAAACAAAACTTAAAAAACCCACCTCGTGTTTGAAATTTACATAATTAACCCTTTCTGGCTACGTGTGTGTACACACACACACACATAATTAACCCCTTCTGGCTACGTGTACGCACAGACACACACAGACAGACACACAGACACACACACCCACACACACACCCACCACACACACCCACCACACACACACACAGACACACACCCACCACACACACCCACCACACACACACACACCACACACACCCACCACACACACACACAGACACACACCCACCACACACACCCACCACACACACACACACCCACACACCCACACACACCACACACACACACAGACACACACACACACAGACACACACACACACACACCACACACACACACAGACACACACACACACAGACACACACACACACCCACCCACCCCCGGCAGCAGCCCCTTACCACCCGGAGATAGTTCATTCATTCACTCAATCACGTTTATCAGGCACCTAGCAGCGGCCAGGCCGAGAGCTCCAACCCGGTCCCTGCCCCATAGGAGTTCTCAGCCCCTTGGGGGAGACAGCACGCAATAAAAAATATACAAAGCAAGCTCTGTACAGGATAAAGAGGAAATAATTTTAAAAGGAAAAGCACCGGAACTGAGATTGCGGAAGGCTTCCTGTGCACTTACAGGAGTCAGCAGCGCAAGTGGAGGAGAGAGTCTTCCAGGGCAGCAGGGCGGCTGGAGAAGGGAGCCGGAGAGCCGCGCCAAGGAGGGCAGGGTCTCCCCCCTCGTGGGGTGCCTTCCTGTGTGACAGACGTGGGAGGAGGGTGGGCCGTGACTGGAGTTCATCCTGGCAGCCGGCACAAGCCCCCGTCATTACCTAGGAACCACACTTGGGCCGCACTAGCACGTGGACCTCACCTGACCGGGACGACGCCGGAGCGGAGCCAAGGGGCTGCCCTCTCTGAGCCGGCCTTCGGCGTCTTTGGGGCTCTGGGGGGCGTCTGACCTACCTCTTCCAGAGGGGAGGATCATCCGCAGAGGGGCCTCCGCGAAGCCCGGGGGGCGGGGGGCAGGGCCGCACGGCGGGCCGCTGAGCGCCGGGCCAACGCACCGGAAAACCGCCTCTAAGGCATTGCGGTAACCGGGACCCAGCGCCGGGCCTTCCGCAAGCAGATAATGCTTTGTTTCATAAGGAGCTTGGGTTCAAAGAAAGGATCGAATTCACAGCTTAACTGCTCTCTGCTCCCACAGAAACACGCACGCCCACGGCAGCCACTACAACCCCATCATGCAGCAGCCGGCGCTCCTGACCGGCCACGTGGCCCTGCCGGCGGCCCAGCCTTTGAACGTGGGCGTGGCCCACGTGATGAGGCAGCAGCCGACCGGCACGACGTCCTCGCGGAAGAATAAGCAGCACCAGGCGGCGGCCCGGTGAGTGCGGGGGTGGGGGGAGGCGGGGCTCTCAGCCTGGACCGTGGGTGCTCAGGTCCCTGGCGGCGTGACTGGTCTTGGTGGGCCTCGGCTCCGGAAGTGCCTGTCCTCTGCCTCCTCCCTTCCGACGCCCGTCGTCATCCAGCCCCTGCTTGAAGACCCCTAGGGAGGGCGGCCCCGTGCCCCCCGGGAGGGCCCCGTGCCCCGGGCGGCCTGGTTTGTCTTTAAATAAATCTGCTGTTTAGGGAATCTTCTCTTACCCAGTAACAATCGCGACAGTTTTCATAGAGCTTTTTGTTGTTCGGAAGTGTGCGACTCAGGGAAATATTTAGCACGTGTTCTCCACTTCTATCTTCAAAAACAATACGAAACCGGCCCTAGGTGGCCTCCAGAAGCGAAGGCCGATCCCGCCTTAGGCCCGGAGGTCCGGTTCCGCTCTCACCGCCGAGCGCGGCCTCGAGCCACAACCTGCCCCTGCGCAGTTTTCAGCCCTCATTCCTCCTGCTTTTGGAGGGAGAAGTGGACTTCTTTCTGACAAACCCAGCCCACCTTCCTCGTGGCAGGTCTTAGCGCACTCGTCCCCTCCCCCGCTCAGGGTTTTGGTCTGCACGTGAGACGCTCTCGGCACGTTGAGTTTGCCGAGGCTTCGGTCCAATATCGATCATCCGGAAGGCGGCGCGTGTGGGGAGCCCTCGTGGAGTTCTTTTGGGAGTGAGCCCGAGTGCAGCATTGTATGGAGGAAGAGCAGACCGCGCGGGAAACTAGGGAGACCAGGAAGTGCTTCCCAGCGAGGTGGGCCTAGCCAGGGGCGCGGCCCGAAATGCTGGGAGCTGGGGCAGGAGAAGGGAGGCGCTCCAAGCAGGTGCCAAGGCTCGGCAAAGGAAGGTGGGATGCTGAGCTTGGGAACAGCAAGGTGGGCAGTTTGGCCCGAACTTGGAGTACGGGAAAGGGGAGCCGTGCGAAACGAACCTGGAGAGGGAGGTTAGAGTCAGACGTGGCTTTAGATGCCAAGCTGTGGAGCTTATTTTTTTTTCCCCAAAAACCTGCTGTCTGTAAAGAGCAATTTTATCTTGTACTCGAGTGCGGGAACGTGTACCAACAAATCTGTCCCTGTCATGTTTTATATTAGATTTGAACCCTTGTTCTAGCCTATCAAGGTTTTTAATCAGTTTTTTCAATCTTCCAGCAAAAAAGCAACTTGTAATAAGTATGCATGGTCGGATAAAACATTTCCACGTTGGTCACAGCCGAGACACAGCTGTCTTCTTCCTCATATTTAGTTATCTCCCTGTCCAGAAGTAAGCACCATTCCTCATCATTGGTCCTCTGGAGTCATGGTTGAAAGTTGCACTGATGACAGTTCTTAACTGTTTCCAAATTGTTCATTTTCACAGTGCTGTTGTTACAGTATAAATTGTTCTTCTAGATCCGCTGTCTTTCTTCTGCAGTACTTCATACAAGTCTTCCCAGGTTTTGGAAAGCATCCCTCTTATTTCTTAAAACACATTAAGCATTCCATTACATTCATATGCCAATATTTGCTCAGCCGTTCCCCAGTTGATGAGCATTAGTTTCCAGCTTTTTGACACCATGAAAAGAGCTCTAGCAAGATATTTTTGAATCCTTATTTTGTGTCATCTGAAAATTTGATAAGCATGCCATCTATCTTTATCCAAGTCACTGATAAAAATATTCAACAGCACAAGGGCAAGGACAGATCCGTAGGGTTTTCCATTAGGGTCTTCCCTCTAAGTTATCATTAAGCCAATAATCACTACTTTTGGGGTTCTGTAATTTAACCAGCTCTGAATCTACCAAATTTACCACCATCAAAATCCCTGTCTCTCCATCTTGTCCATAAGGATGACATGCTGCCCTGAAACCTAAGTAAACTGCATTTATATTCCCTTGATTATAGTTAGTAATCCTGTAAAAAAAAAAAAAAAGAAAGAAATGAACTGAGTGTGGGAAGACTTGTTCCTGATGAAGACATTCTCACTCTTAGTGATATCACTTCCCCCTCAACTCCCTGTTAACCAGTCTTGTTCCATCCTAATTCAAAGATCATTATCCTTGACAGACAAAGCATAAATAAAATGAGTTAAGGAATAGTAATGACATATATCTAGTACTTCGAGGGTCACAAAGTGCTTTACAAATAAAATCCAGCTTGACACAGTCACCCGATAAAGGTCAGCCAGCTTTCTGTCTTCCATTGTTATTGATCCGTCCACCCTGAACAACACTTCTCTCCTTTCGTTCATCTTCTTTTCTCCAGTATAGCTTTTTTTTTTTGAAGTCCTCTTGTCCTTAGCCTATGTTCAGCTACCATGTCACACACTCTGTTCTTACAGGACTTTTGTATCCATCCTGTTACCTGACCTTGCTTCCATCTTCTGTACTTACCTTTTAAAAATCTAAATGGGTTGATGGATTCTCTGTTCCTTCATATTTGTGTCTTTAGATAGCTCCCCCTTTGCTTGGCTTCAGAAAAGTCATCTGTACAAGGGTGCATATGGAAGAGATGTGGTTTGACAGTAATTTGTGTGAAAAAAAATTAGGAGCATTAGTAGATTTGCAAACCCAAAACAAGTCATATGGTAGACAAAAATGTTATTGTGAGCTTAGGTTGCACTGATGGATGAATAGTATTAAAAATTGTATTTAGTTTTGAACGTTACATTCTGAGGACTGAATTAACTTGATTGCACCTAGAGGAGAGTGCTCATGGTGGGAGAAAGATTGGAGCCTATGCTATATGGGGATTGGCTAAGCAACTGGGAATGCTTAGCCTGGAGAAGAAAAGACTTCGAGGGGGCAAGACACCTATTTTCAAGTATTTGAAGGGCTCTTACATGGAAGAGAAATTAAACTAATTCTTCTTGGCTCTAGAACACAGAACTAGGAAAAATGGGTGGAAACTACAGAAAGATAGATTTCACATCAGTGTGAAATAAAACTTATTAACAATTAGAACTTCCCAAAAGTGTAATGAGTTGTTTTATAACATGATAAATTCCCCCATACTGACAGTCAAAACTGGGATGACCTCTTTTCAAGGATTGTAAATGGGATTACTCTTCACAGATTGAACTCAGTGATCTCCAAGGTCCCTTCTACCTCTGCAGTTCTGTGATAAGCCTGAGCAAACTTTCTTTTCCTTTCCCTTCGCCTGAAGTACTCTTCCTAGCTTATTCACAAGCAATTATTGAACTGTTAAACTTAGATGTGATGGAATTTCAGGGTACTGAGTATGTGGTTGAGGTAAATTTCAGTCTGACATTACTCACAGCTTGCCACAGGTTAAACATTCTGTGTAGTCCCATCTATGCTTTTCCTGTTGTTCCTCCCTCTTTTTCATTAGATCTTCATTTAGACCCTTGAGATGTGTTCCTCAGCTCCTCTTTACCACCTCTCTTCCAAGGCTAAGAAATGTCCTTCAGCCTAGCCCTACTCTGACGTGTGGAGGAACAGCATCCTTTTCCATTTGGACCAGGTTATCTCCCTTTGTTTTTTGGTCAGAACGCTCCTCTGAACAGCCATCAGCCCATCGGCATTGTCAGTGCTCCCCTAGGCTTTGCCACAAGAATCTTGTTTTCTACTCCTTTCTCTTGCTCTTGGTCTCTCTTGGTAGCTTTTAACTTCTCCCATTATAACAGTTCTTATTCTGGATTTTGTTTTTATCCTACTGTTCTCAAGGCCCATTCCTTCTTACTCGTTGGATCCACACCCCCTTTGCCTTGTTTTCATGTGAGGACGTTAGCATTTTGGAATTACTTTATAGCACATTGTTCTTGCTTTTCAGTATTTAAGATGCCATATTTATGTACACTTAGCAGAAATCTCCAACTCCCTATCTCTTTACACAGAGCAGCATTTTAGCTCTGTGGAACCATCCAGTGACCACTTCTTGGGGTATTTGTGCAGCTGACATATTTTGCAGTTATCTCTGCATAGCACAAGCAGGAGCCCAGTTTTCTGGTCTTTAATACTGATTTTATCACTCTCTATGTAAGCTTGTGAAAAGTGACTTAACTTTTCTGTACCTTAGTTTCTTCACTTCTTTATGAGGAACTAACTACCCTGTCTTCTTGTGAAGATCAAAAGGGTTAGTGGTTGTGAAGGTGCTTTCAGAAATAGAAAAGCATTACTGCAGGATAAGGTGTGATTGATACCAGATTCCTGTGCCTTATCCCCTCTCCCTTTCTATCCCTTACTATCAGATGGTTCTACCATCTTAGGGATCTTGTCATGACTGTCACTAGTGTAATGCAGTATTCCTATCTATTCTTCTCAAATTTACCAGTAGAAAAAAGTAGAAGACAGAATCAGTGCTTTCTGAATCTAAGACAGAGAGGTATGTTTTATTCATAGTTAAGACCAGACTTGATCTAAATCACTCTCTCATCCAAGTCTTCTATCTTTTATCATTCATCCAATGCTCTATTTATCATGAGATTTAACCCATTCATAACTGAAAAGCAAAGTAGTCCAACCAGCAGTGGAATATGATCATAACATACCCCACTCCTCTGTCCCAGAAATTAGTTCATTTACATTCTAGCCCAAGGGAATAGGCCTAAACTAGGAAAGACCCAGAGTGATAGGGGGATGTGACTGACCCAGCTAAATCATCTCTAGGCTCAAAGGGAAAAGGTCAGCCTCAGCCTCCATCCAGAACTTCGAATTTCAAGCAGTCCTGAGGCTTGTCTCAAGCAGTCATGATTGCTTGTCTCCTTCTGTTGATGTTCAGTATCCAAACTCTATTTTTTCTTGTGATTTCAGTGGTAAAAGGAACTACCAGCGTGGAAAGTTTCTTCACCAATGCTTATTTGTTTCTTGGTCTTGAGAAAGTTATGCTTTCTTACTGAGAAGTTAAGTGACTTGCCCATAGTTACACAGTTAGTATGTATAAGAAGTAGAACTTGAACCCAGGTCTTTCAAATTCCAAAGGCAGCTCTCTAACCACTGCAAGCTGAGTTATTTAATTTGCCTAGGGTTCCAAAGCTTCCAGTGTAATTGCAGAAGTATTCATTCTTTGAGTGTGCTGTAGAAAGAGCAATGGGCCTAAAGGTAGGACATTTAATAGATGGGACATGCTGGACCAATCACTTAGATACTTTCTATGTCCATTTCCTTAACTGTAAAATGGGGAGGAGAAGAATACCTCCCTCCTAAGGTTCTTATGAAGATCAAGTGAAATAATATTTGTGAAGCCCTTAGCACATAGTACCTAGAACATGATAGGCACTTAGTAAATGCTTTCTGGCATGCTTCTTACCTTTATTAAATCCAACGCATAGTGAATAGAGTGACCCAACCTGGAGGCAGAAGACTTGGATTTGAATCCCACCTCAGACTCTTACTAGCTACATGACCCTAAGCAGGTCATATAACTTCTCAGAGGCTCAGTGTTGTCATCTATGAAGTGAAATGAGAGGGCTTAGACTTCAACTCTAAGATCCCTCTTATGTCTAAATCTATTTAGGCCACTTTGTGGCCTTGTGGGTCCATACCTGTGACCACCCATGTCATGATTAGTCAGTCACAAAGGGAGTAGACACTGTCTCGGTGTCCTTCTCCTACATAACCTGCTAGTGTATGCACACAAAACATACCTGTTTGAGCTCCAAAGAGAGTTAGTCCAGTTTCTCAGCCTGGCTAGGCAGAGAAGCAGACTTCATTGAGTTTTTGCCAGTGAATCATCCTTCCCACTGAGCTCATTTTACCAAAGAATGTCCACTAGCAGTAGATACTTAAACATTTCACAGAATGACTTGCAGATTAAAACAGACTGAAAGACAGGAATGATATTTTGACTCTAGTTATCAGTTATCTTAGATAATAGAATTTAGATCGGGAAGAAGAAACTAAACAAAGTAACTCCTTCACAGAGCTAGTGGACATGATCATACCTCCCAAGCTAATTGGAACACTTTAAAAGAATAATTTTTATTATGAACTTCTCAATTAAAAAAGTAATTTCAGTGTGAGACTCCTTCCCCCCCAGTGCACATCATAAGTTGTGGTGGCCCATAGCTTGCTTAATCACCTTGTGGCCAACTTAGTAGTAAAGAAGCTCTGCAAACTTAGTCAGGCAGAACTTTAGACAGACCTTTTCAGCTTGGTGGAATCTGTCAGAGCTTGCACAGCCTTCCAGGACCCGGAGGTCTCCTCCACAACCCTATATAACATCATGAGGCTTCAGAGGAGGACTAGGAATGTTTTGAAAAACAAGATGAACATATTTACTATTTACATGAACAAAAATAACAATAATAACAGCAATAACATTTCCATAGCTTCCTCCATATCCTCTCCCTATCTGTTTTTATTTGCACTTATCTATGTTAAACTTAACGATACTCTCAACAAAAGCAAACAGTAAAAGGAAAAATCCTCTCTGAACCCAGTAGAACTATGCAATCAAAATTATTTATAATAAAAAGTTCTGTAACAAATTAATAACCATAATATTCATGTACTTTATGCCCCCTAAAGTAATTTTTTGCTTATTCTTTTACAACTTGCATAAATGAAGATTTTTTATAGACACAATAAATGTATATGCTATTCTAGTTCTGTGTTCTTCACCTTATGTTATTTCATATGTCTTTCCATATTTATTTGTATTCTTCACAGTTGTCATTTTGTGGCACAATAGTATTCCATTACATTGATAGAACATAGTTGTTTTTTTAAACATTCCCCAACCCTTGAATTTCCAGTTTTTCACATTATAAAGTAGTTGTAAATGTTTTTGTAAATGTGCTTTTTATTTTTAATTCCTTAGGGTATAGTCCCAGAAGTGGAATCATTGGGACAAAGGGAATGAACAGTTTTGTAACTCCTATTGTGTATTGCCAAGTTCCTGTCCAAAAATCACACTCATCTGTAAATTCTGCCAGTGTTAGTGTGGGCATACCTGTGTTTCTGGCAGCACCAGCACTTTATTTTTGCCAACTTAATAGACGTGAGGTGGGACCTCAAAGTTGTTTTAACTTTCATTTTTTGGATTATTAGTGAGTTTGAATATTTTGTTATTATTTACATTTTATTTTTTCTCTTATTTTAAGTTGAACATATTCTTTGACCATTTATCCACTGGGGACTAAGTCTTGTCTTAAAAATTCATGTCAGGTCATTGTAGATTGTGAATGTCAGACTTTTATCTGATAGATTTGCCATAGGAATTTTATTCCTACTGTTTTTTATTTTTATCTTTGTTTTTGCCTTTTTTTTTCATTTTTACACAATCAAATCTGTGTACTTTGTTCCCAATAATCTCTTCCATTTATCTATTAGATAAGATTTTATCTTTCCTCCACAACTAAGATCATTACATTAATCATTTTCTTCTAACTTTTAATTTTTTTTAATCTTTAATTCTTGGACCATCTGGAATTTATTATGTATTGTTGAGGTATGAGATTAAACTCATGTTTTACCATTTTGCGTCCCAGTTTCCAAGCATAATTCATTATTATTCATCATTATTTCAAGCATTATTCATTCCTTTCCTCAATGTGTAATATCTTTAAATTCATCATGCCTAATACATACCTTTTATGTAGATTTAGTTCTATCTCTGGGACCTCTATTTGGTCCTCTTTCTCTGATCTCTATTCTGGTCCATTTATTTTTCTTAGTACTACACAGGTATTATAATTACCATTTTTTGATGTGCTTAAAAATCTAACAAGACAAGTTCTCTTTCATCACTTTCCCTGCCAGAGTTCCACAGATTTTTTCCCTTTTTTTCTCCATACAAATTTTGTAATTTTATCTAGTTCTATGAAGTAAACCATTGGTATCTCAATCAGTATTGCAATGAAACTACAAATTAATTTGAAAGGTATTGACATTTTTATTATATTGTCTTATCCTGTACAATGTCCTATGTTGAAGAGATATCCTTCCAGTTCATTTCTTTCATTATTTCTGCAAAACTGTTAGGTAATTATCTTTTTATGTGTCTTGGTAAGTTAACATCCAAATACTTTATGCCTATTGTAAATGATATTTCCTGTTCTATTATTTTTTCTTGGTCTTTATTGGTAGCATATAAGAGTTCTGATTATGTTTGTGAGTTTTATCTTATCTCTTGCTACCTTGCTAAATTTGTTATCTCACTTTTTGTGAGATATTTGTCATCTCACTTCCATTTTTTGTTCAGTCTCTCAGTTTTCCCAGGCAGGTTAATTAAAATAATAACACAGGGCCTCCAACATATGTCACAGGGCTTAACACATAGTGAGCACTTCATAAATGCTAGTGGGATGATAAATAAACAGTACTAAATATAGAGTTGTGGGCAGCTAGGTGGCACAGTGGACAGAGCGCTAGGCCTGGAGTCAGGAAGACTCAGCTTCCTGAATTCAAATCTTGCTTCAGACACTTACTAGCTACCTGGGCAAGTCACTTAACTCTGTTTGCCTCAGTTTCCTCATTTGTAAAATGAGCTGGAGAAGGAAATGGCAAACCACTCCAGTACCGAAAAAAACCCCAGATGGGGTCACAAAAAGTCAGAGACAACTGAAAAACAAGTAAACAGCAACACAAACATAGTTACATGTTTAGTACATTCGAAGGACGTTAACTGAGTATTAGTAAAGAGCATCTTATGTTCATTAGTGAAAGACAAGGACATCATAGCATAGCCAGTGACTGCTGACTGGAAGATTATTCCGATTTCATTGATTATTCGGTTCTTTGGTTTCTTGTTCCCTGACAGCCCTCTAATGAGATGCTGATAGACTTTCTAAGGACAGAGTAGGTTCTGGGCTAGATGGTTTCTTTAGGCTGGGTCTCGTTCTTGGTTGGCATTGTTCTCTTGTATGGATGAATGGATGTATGTATAGGTATACCTATACATATCAAAGATTGGCATAGGGAAAGCAGAAAAAGATAATTTTTTCCTGAAATGCAAAAAAAAAAATCACTCTTTTCCTCACCCTACTTTAAGTAAGGAAGATGTGCTTAGGCATTTCTTGTCCTAAATAGTTGATCACATCGAGTCCAGATCAAAATGGAGGCCTTTTCACTGTGCCCTGTTCCCAATTTTCTCTTCTAATTCACATTGGAAAGGAACAAACTGAATTGCTAGTAGGCTGTGCCCTACTATTCATCTGAATCCACTTATGAATCTATACTCCACCCTATTTTCAGCATACAGTGGTCGAGAGAACACTAGACTTAAAGTCAGGGAGACCTGCATTAAAAACTCACCAAAGACACTTGATGGCTGTGTGAGTCTGGGCATGTCACTTCACTTCTCTGTGCCTCCTTTTCATTTCTGTAAAATAAGGAAATTGGACTTTGTGACCTCTAAGATTTCTTCCATCTTTAAATCTATGATCCTAAGACCCTGAGAAATGAGCCTGGAAAAACCCTAGACTTAAGACCAAAGGCAACAACCTCCAAATCCATTCCAAAAAAACCAAGGAAAGTCTTTTTTAAAGAAGCTAATAGAAAGGATAGAGTGGGGATTTTCAGATCAGGGAGAAATAAAACCTTATTTTAAAATCACCAGTTTCTTTGATCACTGAGGCAGCTAAATGGCTCCATGGAGATAGAGCAGTTGACCTGGAATCAGGAAGACCAGAGTTCAAACCCAGTCTCTGACACTTACTAGCTGTGTAACCCTGGGCAAGTCTCTTAATTTGTCTTTGCCCTAATCCAGTGAAAAAAGGAATGACAAACTAATCAAATGTCCTTGCCAAAAAACAACAACAACAAAAACCACGATATGAAGAGTTAGACATAACTGAATGACTGAAAAACAACAAAGGAACGGGAATTTCAAGATCACATCCCTCTCCAGAGAGAAATGAAGGCTTACTTAAAAATCACCAGATTTAGGATCTTTTAGTATAAAGGCCTAAAATTCAGCAACTGTTGTACTAAGCAATTGCAAGGTTACAAGGTCAGATAAAACACTGTCCCTGCTCTCAAAGGAATTTACAAACTTGAATATGAGAGAGAATCAAAAATATACACATAGAACTGCAAAAAAACAAAAACAAAACCTCCTTGGAGTGGATAAGCAAGATCTAGAGGCTACATAGATTTAGGACAGAGTGCTACCCTTAAGAGTCAGGAAAATCTGAGTTCAAATTCTCTGATAACCAGCTTTGTAATCTGGAGCAAGTCACTTAGTCACTGTTTGCTTCAGGAAAATCCCTAGAATTTAGCTATCAAATCATTAGAATCAACCTTGTATGTTGGTGGAGAGAGTAACACCACTGGACATTCTCTATGTTGATGAGCATTTAAGAAAAGTATCAACAGAATAGTAGACAAATTCCAAGAAACAAATGACTATTTATGACTTGGGGAATCAGACTGGGTGATCCCCAAAGGCTTCGTCGAAGAGGTGACATTTGTGAAGAAGGGTATAAGATTTTGGCAGGTGGACCTGAAAGGACAGAACAGGATGAGCACAGGCAATCTGGTGTAGTAGACACAGGGCTGGTGTGGGGGTCACAATACCTGGGTTTAAATCACAATTGTACTTTTACTACCTACATGAATTTGGGCAAATCACTACCTCAGCTTCCTTGTCTTTAAAATGAGAGGTTGATCCCCTCATCCTATATGACTTCTCCATGGAACAGTAAGGAGTCCAGCATAACCAGAGGAGCTAGTGTAAAACAGGACCAGAAAAAAATGTCTGTAAATGAAGGAAGCTGGACTAGACTGTCTCTCAAGGTCACTTCCAATATTATGATTCTATAAAATGCTCAGCATGAGACTTCTGTATTATTTTCACTCATCCTGTTCTCATTGTCTCTGCTATGCTAAATCTTATACTTCCTTCAAGGCTTTATCAAGATTTATCACATCAAAAAGCATTCTCTGATTGATGATTTTTTTAATGACAAGAAAGAATAGTCGTGAGATTATGAACTTTGAACTTTATTTTATAGCCAGTTGGAAATTATTGGAGGATTTTGAATGATAAAGTGATCTGATTAGATTTGTGCATAAGTAAAATTTGTCTTGTAGCACTGTGAGGGGTGGAATTGGATTGGGGCAAGACTGGACATGAGAATGTTAATTATTACTGCAATTGAGGCCAAAGATAATGAGGTCTTAGATTGGAATGAATGCTGTGGTAATGGAAAGGAAAGGACAGATGAAAGAAATTTTATGGAGGAGACCCAGCAGAACTTGGCAGTTCATCAAATGTGGAATATGATAGAGAGAAAAGAGACAAAAGTGACATTAAGAGTTTGATTTTGAGCCTGGTTGACTGGAACATTGAAATCCTCAAGAAAAGATGCTGTCTCTAAGTGTTTTTGTCTGTGTCTTTCCAGAAACATGTCAGCCTATGAGGTTTCCTCCTCCCAGACCATCACTTCTCCTCAACGATCCAAACGAGTCAAAGAGAACACACCTCCCCGTTGTGCCATGGTACACAACAGCCCTGCCTGCAGCACCTCTGTCACATGTGGGTGGGGTGATGTGGCTTCCAGTACCACCAAGGAACGCCAGCGGCAGACAATTGTCATACCTGACACCCCCAGCCCCACAGTCAGTGTGATCACCATCAGCAGTGACACAGATGAGGAAGAAGAACAGAAGCATGCCCCCACCAGGTGAGGTGACAAGGTGTGTTCAGTCCAGTGAGATTGCCCAGGGATGTGGATTTGCACATGTAGAGAGAAAGTTAGGCTAAAACAAAGTCTTTGAGATCATCTGGATCAATCCCACAGAATCAAGCAATCAGTCAACAAGCATTTATTAAGTGCCTGCTTTTTACAAAACACTGGATCTGGGGATACAAAGTCAGAATTGAAACGGTCCTTGTCCTCACAATGTTTACATTTTATTAGGAGATGACACATGCATATAGAAGTATATTCAAAGTAAACTTAAGGTAGTTTGGGTGGGGAAAGAAGGCCTAACCAGCTGTGGAGATAAGGAAGGGCCTTGTGCAAAAGGTAGTTCTTGAGCTGAGCTTTGAAGGAAACTAGGCATTCTGTGAGGAAGAGGGAAAGAGTGGGACACTGGCACCAAGACAGGAGATGGAGAGTCACATGTGAGGAGCAGTAAGATGACTGCTTGGACTGTGGAGCACAAGAAGCAGGTGATGATTGGCACCTACCCCAGAGTGCTGCCCATCGTATCTAGGGTATATCACAAATGTTAACAAAAAATTCTGATTAGAAAATGAATTTTATGTAGTAAAACACTTTGAGATATGATTGTCACAGAATCATACAAAAGTGTCTTAGCTTCAAATGATTCTGAATCTGCCTCACTCCATACCGAAATAATCCAGGATATTCTTTTACTACAGTCTCAGATATTTTGGAATCTTGCATAATTGTCTAATGAAGCATAAATTTACTTTCTCTGATGATCAGATTCTGATCATGTTTTGCAAACTTGAAAATGCCTCTTCGTCCAGTGTTTGTAACACTTTATTCCAGGGAAGTAATAATTCATTGTATTTCTTGTTCTTCCTGGGGAAGGGGAGAATATGTATCTGCAAAGCTGAATTAACACCATTGTCACAGCCTGTCTCCCATATTTTCATGTTGTACAGCAGTAAATTGCAGTTTCTGTCCAGGCTGGTGTAATTTGGTAGTTATAACATGGTGCTGCTGAGCTTACTAAGGTTTGCTAAAGCTCATTCACCTCTCTCTAGCTCAGGTCTGTACACACACATGCACACACACACTCGTGTGCACACACACATACTCTCTGTGAAGCCTCGCCATTGATGCTTAGCATACTTATTGTATCATGTGAAGTGGGAATAAGCCCCAAGGGAGGTGTGCGCTCCACTCTTAAACCACAAAGCCAGTAAATTAACAATCAAGCACACATCTTATGAATGGATATAAAACATTAACATCTGTAGTCATACTCAAAATATTAATTTATTATCAGATACAACATTATAATCATGCTCCATTAGTAGTCACATCATTTTGATTGGATAATAAATGCTCACTCTTGTAATTCATCCATCATTACAAAATATCCCAGTGATTGGTTAAAATGCACTTGCACTGCAGCAGCCCCTACATGGTGCCTACCAATTATCTGTCACTCATAAAATCAAGCTCAGCATGTTTATTTATGACCACACTTGCCTTGCCACCGTAAGCCCCCTTTTTTCTCTTCAATCCTGATCTTAACAAAGGTGCTGACCCTCAGGTTCTTCCATCTGTTTCCTATATACTGATTCTAGACTTTCCCCTTCTTGGATATTTCTTCTTTTTCCTCTGGCCCTACCTACTGCCAGATCTCCTTCTTGATTAATCTGTAAGGCACACCAACCAGGTTAGAGGTTCAATTCCACATTGAAAGATTGATCAGCTTTCTTACAAATGTTTATTGTTGTTTACAGTGAGAACCACACAACTAGAAAAGAATAAAACAATCTGACAGGATCAGATATTTATATCTGCAAGGGACCTTAGCCGTCACTTGGTCCAACACCTTTACTTTACAGATGAGGAAATAAGACCCATAGAAGTGACATGACATGTCCAAGGTTCCCTGGGCAGTGAGAGTGAAAACCCAAGGCTCCCGACCTGAGGTCTAGGTCTGTTTACACTGTGCAGCACTGCTTCTCCTCATCATCCAGCTGGTGATCAGGGTAGTATCTGGGTCAAGGTTAGTGATCACAAGAAGTGGTTGATAGAGAGAAGGAAAGAGAAGATGGGCCACAACAGAAGATAGCTGTTAGAAACAGAAAGAAGCCATTTGTTGCTCCAATTCTGAATCAAGGATTAAGCCAAAGAGTCAGGGAGAACAGAGCCACTAAGCCCAAGATGGCAGTAAAAATAGGAGTCAGAAGGTATAGGGCTAGGTCACCTATTTGGGAGGTAGAAACTAGAACAGGAGTAGGGAACACAGGGTCAGGATGAATTAGAAAGGGTCAAGAAAAGCCAATACAGTACACACACTTCTAGTCCAACAACTAAAGGACAAATTGGAGAGCATTCTCCTCTCTCTGTGCCATGCTCCTGTTTGAGATCTGTGCATATACTGCCCTTCAGTCAGGCAGTTGACAAACATGAGAAATAGCCAGGACTAGAAGCTGAAGCTTACATATTCTATGTTAATGTTAAAAGCAATAAAAATTAAACTGATTGTAACCTTTCTATTGCTTCAACTACCAGTTTCCCAGTCACCCAAGCACAAAAACTTGTAATCACTTCTCTTCCTTCTACCTTGCTCCCCTCCCCCAAGTCCTATCTAGCTCTTGTCCAGAGCATCCTTTGCATTCATCTCATCCTCTCCAAGTGCATTTTGTCACCTCACCAGTTGGACTTCCTAATAAACAGGTCTAACTTTCTTCTGTTCAAAACCTTCGCTATTGTCCTGTTATCTGCAGGATAAAATATTAACTCCTTAAATTTAAGGCCCTCCACAATCTGACTTCAGTCTAATATATCTCACTCCCACTTTATATTTCAGCCAAATTCACTGCTCTTAGATCTCATCCTATTCTCTTCCAACTCCATGCACTTGTAAAAGCAATCTGTTGCCAGGCCTGCTGGCACACACCTGTGATCCCTGTGAGGCTAGTGGAACACTTGAACTAAGTTCTGAGCTGTAGTAAGGCTCAAGCCATTCCAGTGTGCATATGTATGGCACTGATGTTCTGTGCCAGTCAGTGGTGAAATTAAGCCTATAAATGGCTGTTACACTTTCAGTCTGGGTGGAAATCCAGTTTCAAAAAAAAAAAATTTAATCTCACCATTCCTGGAAAGTGCCCTTCCTCCTCATGCCTGGCTATTACAATCTTTCTTTTCTTTCATGGTCCTGGCTCAGATGCCACCTCCTCCATGATCCTGCTGGATCTTCCTATTTGAAAATGGTCCCTCCATCATCAGATTTTCCTAGAAAATCTGTCTGCCTCTTTTTTTTTAACTTGTCTCACATTTACCTTGTATCATACTGATTTATATACATATCATATCTATACATCAACATGTAAACTCTTTGAGAGCAGAAACTATGTTGGGCTTGTTTTGTTTTTACATTGTTGTGTTTTCAGAATCATGTACTTAATAAATATTTGTTGAATATAGTTGAAGTTGGGATGCTTAGCAACAAGTAAGGACCTTGACGTATTTGGCAACTAAAAGACTTTGTGTAAAGATAACCAATGAAATATAGTACTTCTAAGAAGAATGTCTGTAAATAGAAATTCCATACTTAATTAATGGGGATTATGGATAATGAACAGAGGAGGTCAAAGCAAGCCATAAGCCGTAGGTGCTGGTGTCTATATACTGGCTAGGCTAATAAGAATAAACTGGAAAGAAGTGAGGTTGCAGAAGCTCCAGAATTCGGCCTGGTCATAACAATGGAGGACTTCAGCTGTCCACAGATTAATTACTAGAACACATTATCAAGATAAGATATGGTAAGATTTTTAAAGAATACTTCCCTGGGAAAGTAATTTGAAAACCCATAAAGAAAGCAAAAATATTATACTTGATTCTTTGTGAGGAACAGTGTCCATTCATGAACAACTGTGTACTTCTGATCGTAACTTGACGAAGTTTAGCATTCTTTTTTTAATTAATTAATTTTATTTATTTTCAGTGTTGTACAATCACTACCATATAACTTAGATTATTATTTTTCCCTCCCTCCTCCTTACTCACCCCCTCCCTCCCCAAGACAGCATACAGTTTTATATCATTTCTACTCAAACATTCTGATTAAATACATTTTCACTATAGTCATGCTGTATAGAAGAATTAAATTGAATAGGAGAAATCATATAACAAACCAAAACGTAATACACACACATAAAAAATGATCTGCTGCATTCTGCAATTGAATTACACAGTTCCTTCTCTGGAAATGGAGGGCATTTTGCCTTAGAAGACCATTGGGAATTTTTTTTTTTTTAAGTCCTTGCATTGCAGTGAAATTCCAAGTCTACCAGAAAAAACTCTCACACACTGTAGTCATTGCTGTGCACAAAGCTGTCCTGATTCTGCTCCTTTCGCTCAACATCAAATCATATAAATCTTTCCAGGCCTTTCTGAAGTCTTCTTGTTCATCATTTCTCATAGCACAATAGTATTCCATTACATTCATATACCATAATTTATTCGGCCATTCCCCAATTGATGGGCGTCCCCTTGATTTCCAGTTTTTGGCCACCACAAAGAGAGCTGCTATAAATATTTTTGTACATGTGGGACTCTTTCTCATTTTTATGATTTCTTGGGGATACAGTTCTAGAAGCAATATTGCTGGGTCAAAGGGAATGCTCATCTTTGTAGCCCTTTGGGCATAATTCCAAGTTGCTCTCCAGAATGGCTGGATCAGCTCACAGCTCCACCAACAATGAATTAGTGTTCCAACTCTCCCACATCTTCTCCAACATTTATCATTTTCCTGTTCTATCATGTTTGCCAATCTGATAGGTGTGATGTGGTACCTCAGAGATGTTTTGATTTGTATCTCTCTAATCAAAAGTGATTTAGAGCATTTTTTCATATGACTATAGATAGCTTTAATTTCTTCCTCTGAAAATTGCCTGTTCATTTCCTTTGATCATTTATCAATTGGGAAATGACTTTTATTTTTGTACATTTGAGAAATTTAGCATTCTGATGAGAAGAAAAGCCAAAGAATATAATTATGCTGTTAGGAAAAGGAACTGCGATAAAATGTAGCTATTGAGGGGAGGCTATGAAAAGAATAGATTAAAGATCACTAGATTACTCAGAGAACGCCAGGAGTGGTTAAAAATTCCTTCTTGGAAAGGCAGAACAAATGTATGCCCACACACTGAAAAGGCGATCAAAGTAAAGCCCTGTGTGGCCAGTGACAAAAGCAAAAAGCCAGTGCAGTGCAGCAATCGTGGGGGTGAGCATCTTTTGATTGAAGGAAGATTGCTTATGGAAACTCAGACAAGTCATGACAGATTGGGTGCAAATAGGGAATTAGATAAGCCAAAAAGAGTTTGAAGTACCCCATAGTTCCTTTAAATGAAATAGAAGCTATAGTGTCCATGAGGACTCCGGGAGGATACAGGTATGCAGACTAGAGATGAAAGGAAGAGGGGATGCTGCCAGGTATTTAAGACCTATCAAGCACTCTACTACTAAGCCATATCACTTGCCCTACCCTGTGAACTCTAACTACAGCATATCCCTCCTCCTTCTCATTCTAATGTCTTCTGTTCCTGACATTGACTTAGCTAGCCCTGACCATGGGTTCATGATTTTAGAGCTGGAAGGAATTTTAGACGCCACTGAATGCAACACTTCATTTTACAGTAGAGGAAATTTGAGTCACAATACAACAAGTGCCTGAGTTGGGACTTGAACTCAGTCAGGTCTTCCTGACCTCCAGGTTTTAGCACCATATCTAATAATATCATATGCCTTTCATGTTATCCTGTGTTGCTCACTTTGCTTGGTCAGCTGATTCTAGGCTCCTTTGTTACTTCATTTCTTATTTTCTGATCTGTGCTCCCATCCTGGTAACTTCACTTCTGACTTCAGGAGTTACTCAGGGGAGGTGCCTCCCTCTGACAGGTTTGCCAGGCCACCATTGGTGCTTCCCCCAAGGACCACAGTCTTCACAGATGTCCTCCCCCTCACTCACAGATCTTGCAGACAAAACAAAAAGAAATTGATGGATGTTTCTCACCTGCACACAGTCCATCGCTCTTTTCTGTACAAGACTGTCTCTGAAAGATCTTTGCAACATCCAGCAACAACTCTGCAGAGCTTAATCTTCCAAACCCAGTCCCCAGCTCATAATTCAAATAGCACATGGGTAACCCCTATTAGAATTTGAAATCCCCTTTGATGATAGCTCCCTTTTCAGGGAGCTTACAAAATTCTTACTAACCAGAGTGACTGTCTGGTATGGGATACCAAGGGAGCTATTTTGAAACTATACCAAGGGACACTCAGTCTTTCCCCACATTTTAGGATTCCAACCCTTGGTGCCAGCTCTCAACTTCTCTGGTTGTATGTTCCAAGTATACTTTCAACAGGGACTTGATGGTGTTTAAAATCAGGAAAAGTTTAAATCTGATCTAGTCCAACCTCCTCATTGTACAGATGAGAAGACTCAGGCCCAAGAGGTTAAATAATTTGTTTAATGTCATATATGCTAGTAAGTAGCAAGTCCAGCATTTGAGCCCAGGTCCTTTTGACCCTAAATCTAGGATTTTTTTCCACTTTCCCATGCTGCCATGTCACTCAGCCCTCTACACTGTCCTCTTCTCTTGAGTCTCTTGTCCCCTTATCATATCACCAAACTTGTCCTGCAAAGCCTTAGCCTTAGATCACTGCCACCATCCAATTTTTAATATTTTAATTGCCAAAATTTAGTGACTTTTTCCCAATCTTCATTCTCCTTGACTTCTCTCTAGCCTTTGACACTCAATTACCCTTACTCTCTGCCCTCGCCTCCCTCCATACACTCATCTTTATACCTTTTTGTGACTCTGCTCTTAACTGCTCCTTCTCGATCTCCTTTGCCAGATCTTCATCCATGTCACATCCTCTAACTGGGGGTGTCTTATAGGGTTCTGTTTTGGGCCCTCTTCTCTTCTCCCTCTATATCATTTCCCTTAGTAATTTAATCTGTTCCCATGTATTCAGTGATTATTTGTTTGCTGATGATTCACAGCTTCTCTGCTAACCTTCGGTTTCACATCTCCAACTGTCTATTAGACATCTTAAACGGGATGTTCTATTGAACATCTTAAGCTCAGAATATCCAACAAGTCTGAATTCGTTATCTTTTCCCCTAAACACTCCCTTCTTTCTGACCTCCATATTAATATTGAGGGTACCCCAATCATCCTAATCTCCCAGGCTCTGAAGCAAGGGGTCATCCTTGACTCCTAACTCAGTGTCAAGACCTGTCAGTTTCACCTTTGTGAGATCTCTCCCATGCCCCCTTCTCTACTCTAGCATTGTCACCCCCAGAGCAGCCTCAGTCACAGATATAGAGTTAGAAGGGACCTTACAAGTTACCTATTCAATTTGGAACATTGTTTTGGCTGTCCTCCTTCAAAGTTTTTAAGGTAAGAAAAAAACTTGACTAGAGAAAGTTCTGTGAAGTTATGAGAATACTGTAATTAATTGAATCTTCACAAGGCAAGGCTATCCAAAAGTAGTAAATAATTTGACCCAAAACATGGCCCCTCTCACTTTGTGCTGATTATAAAAGGGGAAGCAAGCAACTTTAATGAAGGCAGTGTGGAAAACTGAGGAAATGACTGCCAATCTGAATCCTTTGAGCTGAACAAAATCTCCTTCCATAGGACACAGACATTTGGAACAAAAGTAGGCCCAACAAGGGAACCAGTTCTCACATTGAAACATTTCTGCCCACAGCTACATGACTCCTTTAATTCCTGTAACTCAGCTGTAAACTTCTTGGAGATGAAGAAGATTGTGTTTCTATTTTTTAGACCTCTACCCCCTTGCACAAAATAAAAGGCTATGCCCACAGGAGAAATTCAGCAAATGCTTGTTAAGTGAATAAATTAATATTTGCTGCTTTGTAGCCATTACAACATTGGTCAAACGGTTCATTACGTCTTAGTTTGAAGAAGCAACATGTCCCCAAGGTTGTTAGAAGTAGAAAACATACATCTAACTTTCATCCAGACACACAGGAAAAGACAGTTTTGTTTGACTGACACAGATGTATTATCATTATTGAGAATTTGTTGAGTGCTATGTGTTGAGTTGATTAGAGCTGTCAGACCATGTTATGAAGAGGAGCTACTCTACATTACTGTTTCCCAGCCAATGTATCATGACACTTTAGCAGGTTACAAAGACATCTTTTATGGGCTGCAGTGCCCTGGTTTTCCTTGTTCTCTACTGTCAATTTCTGACCAGAAAAGTGGATGATTTGGAGGGAAGGGAGAGGAGGGAGGGGAAGAGTAGTTACCATGGTAGAAGGAAAATGATGTGTGTATGTAAATTTATTGGCCTGGACAGGAGAGGCCAAGAAGGGAAGGTAGAAGAGGAATGTGTCAGGAACTTAAAGATTAGAAAATACCATTCTATGTAGTGGCTTAGATGTTACCCTGACGAAGACCAGGGGAGTGAGTCGAGGCTAGATCACTCCTCACAGTTCCTTCCAATCCCACAATTCTGTTATTCGCTAGAAAGCAGCACTTTGGGTGGCCAGAGGTTATGAAAAAAGCACTGACTAGGAAAAATTTGGCTCATTAAGTATATAAATGGGCGATTTAAGTACATTGTTTTAAGTTAAAATTTAAAAACTGATCTCAAATAGAAGCTTCCAGTTTTCCCTATCAATGACAAAAGCTGATCCTTCATTTCTAGGTCTGTGAGTTTTACTAAAACATATAGTATAACTGAAAAAATGCATCTTCGCTGGGAGGGTGCCTGTGCAAAGTATTTGCTCCTACAAGACAAGATAATTCACAGAGCTACTGACCCCTATCACTTCATACTGCCTCCTTATGAACAAGGACACTATATTATTTATTAAGTTGTGTATAACACAATAAGGTGATAATAATAATTCTTATTTAGATGGCATTTAGTTTTGCTTTCACATCCATTACTCTACTGGATCCTTACTACATCAGCCTCATGAAGTAGGTTGTATTTAGTGCATAGCACTATGCTAAGTCTTTGAATTATTAGTACATGCATGTTCATTTTATAGGGAAGAAACAGAGACTGGTAAGTCACCTAGCTAATATAAATTGAAGAAATTCAGCTGAAATCTGGCTTTTCACGTTTTAAACACAGTGCTTTTTTTCCTTGTACTATGTTAGCTGTGAGAGATAAAATATACAAGAAGCAATTAAAGAATACAAGGTAGGGATGGATAATAAAGTATAAATTTTACATATGTGTCATGGACTATAAAGCCAGAGAATAATTAAAATTATGGAAGGGTAGTCAGGGAAGGTTTCTTCACTCAAACCAGTTTTTGCCTATTGCTTGAAGAAAGTGGTAGATAGAGATTAGCACAAAGGTCAAGGGGCATGATAGGAAGAAAGACATATTATGAACTGGAGTGTTTGCTGGGTATAGAGGTGGACAAAGATAGGGAGAGAAGGACAGAGGATTTACAAAAGGCTAAGCAGACAAGGAACTGGGATTTATGAGGAGCTAGGCCACCTTCAGAGTTTAAATGAGCTGCTTTTTCTGTTTGATGTGTTTGTTCCTATTGGAGTTGTTTCCAACACAGAATCTGATTTCTTTACTCTTTGCTATCTATTTCCTTTTTATCATGCAGAAATCATCCATTGCCATGACAACATAATGCAATCAGTGAACTGTAGCAGCTATATTTTCTATATTCAGGAGTGGTGTGATATCAAGGCCATTTAAACAAACCTCTCCATCACCCTTTCCCTATCTCTGTCTTGCTTTTATTAAACTAACTCATAATGGAATTGATAAACCATCAACAGTAATTAGACACAGTAGTAGAGTGAATCCCAATAATGTCAGTGTATATAAACCTATTGAACTCTCAGCTGTGGTCTCAAATATTCATATGCTTTAAAAAATTAGTCCTTTAATATCTTCATATTTCACTTATATTTTATATGCAAGTAAAATATAAGTAGGAATTTCTAGATTTAAAATGGATTGAAAACAAAGCTAGGAAACTGATTCACTGAGACTTTTCCCCAAGCTCAGAACACTTACATGTTTCGTGCAAATCCAGAAATATGTGTAATATACTCCTGGTTGAGTATTCTAAATACTCAAATCAAATTAAGTCAAAACATAATATAAATGTACTTTACATATATAATATATAGATATTCAATTAGGTAAATTCCAATTTGCCTCATTAAATTTAGTTAATTCTTACTTTGATTCTTTTGTGTAGTTGTAGGTACTACATTGGTATAGCTACTCCTTCCATCAAGGTAACTTACAACCCACCCATGTGTGACTCTTGTTCATGTCCTCTCATAAATCCTCCACAGGGGGTTCCACACAACATCCTACACAACATCTTGATGTCTTGACTTTATGTAGATTCCGTTGCAGCACTCAAGATATCCTAGACCACTAGACTACCTCATTTTTTAGTTGTACATCTGATAACCTTTAAGACCTTTCTTTCTGTAGCTTCTCATTATTAATATGCTGTAACCTACTCTTATCCTCTGTGCCTATGGATGACCTGTGCTACTTTAATTTCTCAGAGACTGTGGTATGCCTTATCTCATAGCCTTAAGAGACTAAAAATGTTACTCTCATTGTAACAAGCAGCTGCCCCCTTAGGTTGGGGTACATGTCCACTTCAGACAGAGACAAAGGGAATTTCAGGTGTTTGAAGAGGTTATTGGGCATACTCCTTAACAAGTTGTAACAACAGCATGATTTTATTTCGATCTATCCCAGACCTCATGCAAAGCATTTCTTATAAGAAATTCTTAGCATTGAAAGTAGCTTTATCTGGCCTGTTCTCTCACCCCATATAGAAATCAACTCTTCTGTGTTCAAGTTCATATTCAGTAAGCATTTTTAGTTCATCCACTATGTACTAGGTATGGTTCTGGATGCAAGGGATACAAAAACAGAAAGAAAAACAATTTTCTACTCTCTATTGGGGAAATGGAATATGTTCACAGTTAAGTAAATTCAAAATAGATGCAAAGACATTTCAGGGAGGGGAGAGGTGCAGATCAGAAAAAGACCCAGTATAGGAGGTGATACTTGAACTGAGCTTTGAAAAAATTCCAAGTATTTCCAGAAGTGGCCACGGGAATGGAGAGTGTTCCAGACCTGGAGTACCCGGCCTGCACAAAGGCACTGAGGCCAAAGATGGCATGTCCTAGGTAGGGAATTGAAGCTGGCCAGTTTGATGGCAGTATAAAGTGTTTGAGGGGAGCTCTTAGGAAATTGGTCTAGAAAGATCAATTGAAGCCAGGTTGTGAAGAGTTTTAAATCCCAAACAGTGGTTTGCATTTTATCTGAAGACAGTAGGGAGTGACTTGATCAGAGGAAGACATGATCAGAACTGTGCTTTAGATGTGTCGGTTGGGCAGTTGTGCAGAGGATGGGTTGGAGAAGGGAGAAGCTGGAAGCAGAGATGCTCTTTAGGAAAATTGTGCAGTAATGCAGGTAAGAGGAGAATGAGAACCTGAATTAGGCTAAAAGGGTAGAAAGAAGAGGAGGGATATGAGAAATGCTGTCAAGGCTTGGCGGTTGATGGGGCCTGGGAGTCAAGGGACGAGTGAAAAATCAAGAATGACTCCAAGGACATAAACCTAAGTGAGTGGAAGGAAAGACCTTTGTCAGAAATAGGAAAGTTAGGAAGGCACTAGCACCAGTACAGGAGTCAGGAGGACCTGGGTTCAAATCTCACCTCAGACACTTGACACTCACTAGCTGTGTGACCCTGGGCAAGTCACTTAACCCCAATTGTGCCTCATCCTGGGTCATATCCAGTCATCCTGATGAATATCTGGTCACTAGATTCAGATGGCTATGGAGGAGAAGTGAGGCTGGTGACCTGCACAGCCCTCCGTCACTCAAAACAAAGTCAAGTGCAAGTCATGTCATCATTTCTCTGATGGCATGGTCTTCTTTGGCAACGAAGGATGAACACAAATACTTAAAGTGATGTGGAACCTCACTTTCATTCCATTGTTGGATAGACAAAGTTTTCCTTATACTGAGCTGAGGTGAGGGCTGCATCTCTATAATTTACAAATTCAGGTGAGTGATATGCCGAATTTAAATGCCATTTGAGATCAAATTGTGATTTGTCTGCACAGTCATTGTGTCCAGTTTTAGGATTTGCCTTCAATGTGTACATATTTTACTATAGTAAACAAAAGCTACTAAAAAAAATTAACATTTTCTCTCTGTCTGCAGATGATAAGTTCCTCAAAAATTAGCATGGTATAAAAGAGAGAGCATTGACCAGGGATCAGAGGATATGGGTTCAAATCCCATCTCTGATACTACTCTGGATGACTTTGAGCAAGTCACTTCACCTCCTGGGTCTAAGTTTACTCATCTGTAAAATGAAGGGATTGGATTGGATGGCCTCTTGGGTACTTTCCAGCTCTGGAGCAGCAATCCTATAAATTATTATGTATAATAACATTTTAAATGCACTATAGACATTTTTTAAGGAACCATACTGTGAACTCTTTGTAAATGTGAATGATACCCCCTCATATATACGCATGCATACATCCACACTCACAGAGTTTTACATATGACTCTTCAAGAGAGATCACTTATACAACATTGTGCCCATTAAGCAGAATGCATTTTTGATTCAGTGTGAATCACTGTACTTATGTGTGCTATAGGTAATTACCAGAAGACTTTGTGACTTTTTCAGGGTCCTACAACCTCTGATGGACATGTCCTTCCACTGACTGACACAAGTACCCAAGAGATAGCTCAAAAGGCTTTGTGGCCCAGAGTCATCCTAGTCTAAAATCCCTTTTGTTTCCTTGCTAGAAGAGGCAGCCTTCAGTTTAATTTTATGTACAAGAATTTTCCAGGGAACACAGACCTAAGAAAACTGCCCAGGAATACAAGATGCCCTCCAGTACTGGAGCCTCACTGCTCTACCATGAAGAGACCTCACCAGGTTTTCTGTTTGCCCTCCTGTTAAAATCATCAGCCAGCTCTGCAACCACAGTATAAGGGCCGTTCTAAAAACACAAGCCTAGAGGTCTTGAGCCTCCCTCTTTTCTGCTGCCTAGAGGTAGCCTCAGAATGAAGAGAGGGTTTTGGCTACATTTACTGCCTTCTTACTCCCACAGTTCAACTGTCCTGCTTCATTGATTGTGGTAACAAGAGTCCAGAGGAGGCACACCAGGTATGCCTATGTCCATAAAGAAGCCACACAATCACGTCTCACCCTTTTTTGCAGAGCTAATTCTGTGTGCTGGAAGCCCTCAAAACTTGGTTTTCACTTCATAAATTACTTCCCAGAGAATCTCACTGTGTAGTGAGACTGTGAATGAGCTTTGGGGAAGATAGGGCTCCTATACTGGGCTCAGCCTCTGCTCTCTTCAATTTCATCTTTCCCTTTATCCCATAATAGCTTGCCTATCCAAGCGGAGTGTCAAGCAGGGAAAGCTCCACTCCCTTACACATTGCTTTCTTATAGGGAAGTTTCCCCCGCCCCCTCCTTATAAGGCCCACATTTCCCACCCACCTTTGGGCACTCTGCATATACATAAATGGCCCTTTGAAAACAGCATGATTTCTAGTAGGCACCAAGGTATACTGTGAGATGCATAAAACTGAGATGCACTTTTATGTCCATTTTTATCCTGAATCTCTTGCTAATTTTCCCATTACCCCCAACAGCAAAAATATCAAGTGTTCTTATCGCTGAAGCCTCCACCCATCATCCTGTCTTATGCTTAAGTTCCTATATCTAGAGTCATTTTTCATTCTTCTCTTGCCAAACCTTCTCTCCTAGTTCTAGGTATGTTCTTTGTCAGCAGTAGGTCTTGCTAATTATTTACTCCATAACCTCTTTTGTGTGAAGTAACCCAGTGTAGGGAAGAGAGCTGTCTCCATCATGGAGGCTTGGTTTGAGTCCTGCCTTGACACACCCTGGCTGGGTGACCTTAACTTTTTTGGCCACCTATCATCCCACTGATTTATATTGAGCTTGCAGTCCACTAAAACCCCAAGATCTTTTTCAGAGAAACTGTTATTAAGCCACACCCCTCCCTCCCATCTTAAATGGTATTGATTTTTTGGACCTAAGTATGAAACTTTACATATTACTACTACTTTCATCTTACTAATTTGGTCCAGTGTTCTAGACTATAATGATTTTTTAAAATCCTCAGTGTTTCTGTACACATCCTCCTGCATTAAGTTACACATTCTTTGAGGAAGAGGACTGTCTCCTTATTGTGTATGCTCCCCTCCCCCGAACCTACACTGAAGAGGAGCTTCACGATCGCTGATGATAGGATGTTTTATTTTGCAGCCATTCTCATGGTACCTATTCTTTTCCTCCTTGTGTTTTCAGCACTCTCTCCAAACAAAGAAAAAATGTCATCAGCTGTGTCACGGTTCATGACTCTCCTTACTCTGATTCCTCCAGCAACAACAGCCCCTACACCATGCAGCATCGAGCAGGCCACAGCAATGCAAACACCTATGACCCCAAGGGGGCGCTGGAGAGCCATTGCAGCGGGAATCCCCGAACCATTATTGTGCCACCTCTGAAAACCCAGGCCAGCGAAGTGTTGGTGGAGTGTGATAGCCTAGTACCAGGTAATGTGGGGCAGGCCAGGGAAACCTCCCTGCAGATTAGCTTTCCTGCTTTCGGTTATAGATTGTATGTGAAGTCTGGGGCTCCGGGCTGGCAGTCAAGAGTTCTGGTAGCATTCCTTTTCTCTTCAGCAAGATGACCGAAATGGGAAATGTGGAAGAGTGCCACACGTGAGTGAAGGGAGAAAGAGAAACAGAGAGGAGGAATCACGAGGCAGAGGAAGGATAGGAAAGTGATCTTGGAACACCTAAGACTGTACTTGTTAAATGAGTAAATAAAGCCTCATTCATTTGGAGCCCATGAATTTGATACCTGTGCTACTTAGGAACATCAATTGAAGTTTACTCTTGAGCCATCTGTGAAAAAGGGTTTGCTAAGGATATTAACAGTGTCCGCAAGGTTATGAGGACATTGTTTAACTTACTAGTGATGAATTTTTATACATCAAAAAGTTGTTATAGTGCTGCTTTACAGATAATAAATTAATATGCATATTAGCCATAATTCTTATCTATTCAGTAAAATAGGCCAGTTGGAATTCCACCTAGAAAAGCTTGCCATATAAACTTAAACCTGTAATTTTCTAAAAATAAGTTATAATTCAGACAGCTACTTCAGGCTGTTCTTCCTCCTATTTATTCCAAATTAATGAAGTTTGACTCTACTAACTAATGCAAAACAAGAGCACCTCAGTACAATCTGATATGATGGGGAGGGTGGGAGTAGCTGATTATTTTCATCACCAAGCAGCATTCTTCACAGGTGAGCACCAGATCTCATGCAGTGATTTTCTAAAGTGAACAAGAGATTTCTTAGGGGGTGTTTGTAGCTTAGCGACAGCTAACCAAGATCTTCAAGGCCCAGGTAAGGGAAGGCAAAATGGAGCCAGATGATCTCCTACGTTAAACCTGCTTTGGAAGGAAAGGATTGCAACAGAGATTGCCTCTTGTCTCATGCTTCTGTCATGATATGAAGGTAAATAGGGATGTCACTGTGCCTTGAAATAGAAAAAAAAGTGCCTGGGGAAAGTGACACTAAGGGACAATTTAATTAACTTATAGATAAGTTTATGGTCCCTGCTAACTTAAATTCCTATCCAGCCTCACTCCAGTAGAAAAATAAGTGAAGAAGTCGAGTACTCAAAGAAAGCCAGTTTTACCTCACAGAAATTGCTACCTTCCTGACACAAATAGGAAGATAGCTAGAAACATCAAGTTTTAGAGCTGGGTGGGATCTTAGAATTATCTGTTACTCCACCTTCAGTAAATAGTTTCCTAGGTTGATTATTATAAGGAGAATAACAACCATGTTTTAGAATTGGAAGCAGCCATAGAGATCAATTACTTACATTCTGCCCCATCATTTTGCAGGTGAGGAAAGTGAGACTTAAAGGATGATTAGTAGGAAGTTATAAAATATAGGAAGGCTTTTATTTGGACATGAAAAGTAACTAAATCATAAAGAATTTTCTATTAGGATCAACTCTGAAAATATTGCTATGGCAGCCTGTAGAATCCACTTAGTCTCAAATGATTAAGAAACCATCACTCCAAGAGATAGACATAGAAAGAAGTATTCATTAGCCTCTGAAGTTCTAGGGGGTGTGGGGATGGCTGTTGTTGTTTTTCCCTGGCCCACTGATTTCCAAAGTCCACAATGGACCGATCTCATTTTTGAGAGGAAGACTAGAGTGCACTTCTGCATCTTGTTCACGACATATGCTCCTCTCCTATATAAACAGAGTCATCTTTCAGCTACCTGAGCTTGTCAATCCCTAGTGACTTCAATTTTTTATCCCAGAAGAAACTGATAGGTCATTTCGTACTGAAGTATGCTGTGATAGATAAAGTGGTAGATTTGGAGTCAGAGTCTGAGTTTAAATCCTGACTCTGCCGCTTCCTGTACGTATGGATGTTTGGTGAGTTATTTAACATCCAAAGGAGGGATTAAACCAGATAACCTCCGAGGTGCCTTCCAGCCTCAAATCTGTGGTCCTATAATTGAGAAATACAAGTTGGTATTTATCATCTGCCGCCTTTACTGACCACCTACTGTGTACAACGTCTTCTGTGTGCTACATGCTTAATAACTGATGTAGGGTCTTCTGTGTGTTTTTCTACATTCCAGTTAAATATAACTACAGGGTCATAATTCTAAACTATGACATATCCACAGCCCATTTAAAAACCCTATTGTCTATCCTTTGGAATGGGGCTGATGCTTAGCTCAGTGCAAAGGGTAAGGCAGTAAATCAATTTCTGTGGTGTCAGTGACAAGAATTTTGGTTATGCTTTCCCATCTAAAGTCATTTCACCAAAATATGTATAAATCTGAGGTGAAGATGCTTTTTTTTCAAGTCCTAGCACATTTTAGGGTCATACATTTAGAAGAGCTGAAGGGACCTCTAAGGAATCTAGTCTAATCCCCTCCTTTTACTTACCAAGTGAGTCTCTTAAATGGTAAAATTGCAAGCAATATGATAGAAATTTAGGGGAAGGGACCATTCCTTAACTATTAACTTTAAGGCTTACATTGGAAGAAGATAAGAGATCTGCAAATGCCAGTGTAGAAAATCAAATGAAATCCTCAAAATATTCACATGAGATAAATATATTGTACAATTTGTTACCCCCATTTTATAGATGAATAAACAGAAACTCAAGGAGATTGTAACTTCTACTAATCAGAAATAAGTTACTGACAAGTATAAGGGATCTATAGAAGAAAAAAAAATAAGTTCCTGCTGAATATGAACTACTGGAACTTGTTTCCTTGTTATGTGTTCAAACCTAATATTTTTTCCATGGGTTATGTAACAAAAGCAATGAATTCAGCTTGTACGCTACAGGTACACGCATAATGTCAAGGGATTTAGAAGAAAGTAAAAATCTCAGCCTGTTGCATGCAGGATTTAGCAGAGGATGAAAAGGCGAATGGATTGCATCCCGTGCCACAGGTGGGAGTGTTCACATAGATGAGATCACAGGGTTGTTGACGTATTGAATTATCCTTACTGTTATTTTTGTGACTGCCTGAAGGGGAGGGGTCCATAAGAACAGGAGAGGAAGAAGGACCTGGGGGAATAGCTAGGACAGTAGATATGGGTACGAAGGAAGAAGAAAGCCCACAGTGGCCCTCATTGTCTGCCATGGCAAATGGAATAAAAGAGAAATACCAGATAAGAGTAGCAGATCCCACTCACAGTTTAAAAAAAGACGTGGAGGGGAATCTGAAGAACAGAGGGAGAGCGCTTTGTTAGAGGAGAGAGATTCCTTCAATTTTCATTTGAGTTGAGATTTTCTGAATAGTTCAAACAAACAGTCTTAAAGGATACAGAATTGGAAGAGGAAGATGGTAGTTCATAGGGGGAGAACCCTTTTACTGAGCAAGAGAAGTAACAAACAGGAAAAGTGGGTTGCTGAAAATACTCAAGATCCAAAAAATCCCATGGCAACCTCATAAGTAATTTGTCCCACAAAGACATAGGCTAAGATTTACCTTGTATAGGTCACCTATGACCTGGAAAGAGTGGAAGACACATGTTGCTCAGTTTCTACTGGTCTTCAATGACATGGTAGCGGTCAAAGTATTTTAAGTCTTTTGAAACAAGTCATAGGATGGAAAAACAGGCACCAAACCAAAGGCCAAATCCATTACCAAAGAAGCATTCCAAAGATCAGGCAGGTATAACTCTGAATCCTGAAGCCACAACACTATTGTAATCTTGTGGTGGCATTTAAAACTACAATGAAAGTTACTGAGATTAAGGCATTGGTACAGGAATTGTAGAAGTGGGTATCAGAAAGTGATACATTCTGACAGGATGATGAACAAGTAAGGTGAATCTCTTCTTCACAGTCACAGGAAAGCTTTTCACTGTCAGCCACACCATGAGTCATAGATGGGGGCGTGTGTGCATGTGTCCTTGCATGTGTATGCATGCATGAGTGTGCACATGCACTGCATTTTCACACACTTGGCATTACCTTCTAGTATGGCATTTTTAATCTCAGTCTATAAGTAGGAAATCCCAACTGAAAAACGATTGTGCTATTAGAAGCATCTGGAAAGGTTAGTGCCTTTGGATGCCTTGTGGCCTAGCCCACCCTTCTAAGGATATTGGGGTTTTTCCCCACTTGTTGAAGGGATTTAGGTAAGAAACATGTTGTTTTGCTCCTGTGGAAAGCTTCTCCAATTATAAATTGGGGTCAGCTACTCATCTTTTGTCATTTGTTGCTAGCTTTGTTATTCAAGACCAGCAGAAACTATCATGTTTTTACCAATTTGTAGATGAGCTTCACAAGGTAGTTTGTGAATAATTTCTAGTAACTTTGGCCTATATGTTTGTTGGTCAGTCAGCTACCTGTGAGGGTTTGACAATAACTTACTATTCTTCACAAGCCTTGTTTAATAGTTACTTCTTTCTGGCCAACCCTGGATCTTTGAAGATTTCTTGTTGAGAAGACTTACAGAAAACTTCTTCTGTGAAAGGATCCTCTGGGCTCTCATTGTGTTCACCTTTGGTTCTGTAGCACTGTGTTCTTCTAGCTTCTGATTGGTACTAAAGCCTGTGCCCCCTTCCCTCCACCAACTGTTCTATAATTTAGTAGATGAAAATCATAAGAGTAATCTAGCCTGAGCCAGAAAGGCAGTTACTCTGCACAGCACTTAGGAGAGGAAGTGAATCATAAGACCCAAGACAGAATTATTTCTTGGATACTATAGCAGTAGGGGAGGATATCTTGGTTCCATATTGACTAGGATTGGCAGCTATGAAGCTTTGTGATTCAAGTCTTTGCCCACTCACAGAAGTAACCATTTTCCTTTTAATTTCCAAAAAGGGTACTTACCTTAGGAATTTTCTTTAACTCATTTGCTCAGAAAATGACCTTCCAGGTAGGGGTCTGATACAGAATGAAGTGACTCAAGTAGTCTGAACACTCTGTCTTAGTCTTGTCCTGTCAGTCTGGGAACATGGGACTTCTATAACTAACATTCATATGTAGTAGCTAGCCTCTTTCTGTTTGAACCAGAGAAAGGTATGCATGTAGTGTGGGGTACTGGGAAAAGCAGCATCAATCTGGGAGTTAAAGGAACTTTTGTTCAGGGCTTGACTCTGTTATTTAACTGTTTGTGTAACTTTGCACAGACCACTTTCTTTGTCTCTCTGGACCTCTGTCTTCTCCTTTGTAAAATGAGACAGATTTGAATACCCTCTAAAATCCCTTCCAGCTCTAAATCTGGGATCTTGGGTTTCTAGTATGATTGCAAGGTTCCAACTTCCCTTATCTACTCCCCAGTCTTTGTGAACTATGGATCTTTGATGTCACACTACTCTCTGTTCAGCAAAAGCCAATCAGCATTCTTACCTGGTAAGGCCATAGAAGATTCCCTATCCTTACCCTTTAATTTAATATTCCTGGGAATTTGGTAACAAAATTGGTTCCATCCAACTAAAATCAAGAACTTGATTTTTTTATTTACCTTAGCACCTTCTATCCGCTGATATCAAACCTTTCAATTAGTTCTATACCAAACAATCTGGACCTGACCTAAGTTTTCTAAATTCTATTTCCTTCAATGTAGCTTCAGAATTGTCTCGTTTTGGCCAACAGTTCTTTCTACGTGTCTGCCAGTTTGCTTTTACTTAAAATACAAACTTTGTGAACCTCCTTAAAGAGATCAATGAAACAGTAGTTGTAGTCTGTTGCAGATGCTATCAGATTTGTATTAGTTTGCTTAACGTTTTTCTTTTTTTTTTTTTTTGCAAGGCTCACTCAGGAGAAAACTACTATAAAAATGACTGTGATATTAAAACCAATGAGATCAAAACTTTCGTAAAAATAGAAATTTCATGTCATTTCCCTCCTTGACACCCCCACTTTTCAACTATATTAAATGTGTCAGGAAAGCCTCCACAGTGGAAGCTCGCTCTATAACCTTTTCAGATGACTTTAGATGGCTTTTAATTTCTCGTCTGAAATTTGTAATTCCTCAATTTTTACCTCTTCTAGGCATTAGTTGTGGAGACCAGCTTTCAGTTAAGGAAGGGAACCCTTAAGGGTACAGATGAATAGTCCTTCTAGTTTTTCAGCCTTCTTGCCATCCCAGTGCATTCAGCTTGGCAGGGTTCCAGTAAAGATATTTTCAGAGGGTTCTTACTCTTTTTTGTGTGTTGGACCTCTTTGTCAGATGGAAGCCTATGGCTACCTTCTGAGAATGATGTTTATAAATGCATAGGATAAAATACATAATGTTATAAAATAATCCAAAAATTAGTAAAAATCACGATGTCATTTTTCCCTATCCAAGCTCTTAGACCCCTAAAATCTATACTTGGATCCCAGGTTAGGAACCCTTGACCTAGAGAGACTTTATTCATTGAAACAGTTATTGTAAGGTAGCAGTTCTGAATTCACATATCTCATGAAGCCAAACTTATGGAAAGTCTTTGCTCTGAAGGTGCCTCTTGACATATTCGAGGTTTGCTTTGCTTTGCTTATTGGCTCAAATATTTACTGTTGTTCAGTGTATTGCAATTCACCAACTAGCTTGTGAGCACCCACTTTGTGGAAAGAAGGTGCTGTGCTGACCCCTGCCACCACCTGGCTCTGGACCCAACTGCAGCGTTTTTTCATTCTTTGTTTTGTCATCACTCTCCCAATATTTTTCACAGCCACTAGATGGTGGTAAGTTTAACAAGGCTCGAAAAGTGGAAAAATGATGAGAATAAGTGTCTTCCTAATGAAGATAAAAAATAAGATATCTTTATTATCTGAAAATGCCATTATTAGATGAAACAAATTACAAATCATAAGAAACCACAGATCCAGTTCCAAAATAAATAAATGCACATGAAATGAGATAATCCCCACTTGACTATCTTCAGACTTAACTTTTGCCTACCTTCCCTCAACCTTATTCTCAGACCAAATTCGTAGGTCCTTCAAAATTTGTTCTCATAATTGACTCCGACTTAGATTATTTTTTTCTGCTCACAGAAAACATGTGACAAGCACCTCTGTTCCTTCAGACTCTTTGTGCCACCTGAGCAGGTCCACCCAGTCTGGGAGCCTTGTCAGCTCCATCTTTAGCCTCCCTTCTCCTTAGGAAGGGGGCATGCCTCCTTTTAACTTTTGGTTGTTTAATGAGACCTGTCATTTCATTGAAATAAGGAGTTCCCAGGGAAGAGCTCCTAGACCTGCAGGTCACCACCTTTTCAGACATTTCCACAGTCTTCCAGAGAGGCCAGGACCACAAAAAGGTTAGGTGAATTACCCAGAAGAGGCAGAACTTAAACCAGACTTTTCCAGGCACCAAGGGCACTTCTCTAGCCACTATATTATATCCATATAGTTTATAATTTATTTATAATATGTAATTTGTGTATATAGAGAAATAGATATATTTATAATTCCATTGTAACAAAGAACAAAATAGTTATATAAACATTTTAGCGTATTTCTTCACAGTCTTTCACTACCTCTGCTACCTCTCCTCCTGAACACATACTAGTAACTAGGATACATAGAGGGTGACTGGAACTTTCCACATTCATTACTTTCCTAATTTCTAGTTCATTCCTTCTACTGATGGCCAAAGAGGACGTAGGAAAGGAGAAAATTCTGGTTTGTTGGGATTTTTTTAAAGATGAATAGAATCTACCTTAGGGGTATCTAGGTGGCATAGTGGGTACTCATCTTCCTGAGTTCCAATCTGGCCTCAGACACTTACTAGCTGTATGACTCTGGGCAAGTCACTTAACCCTGTTTGCCTTGGTTGCTCATCTGTAAAATGGGCTAGAGAAGAAAATGGCAGACCTCTTCAGTATCTTTGCCAAGAAAAGGCTATTGGGATCATGAAGAGTCAGACATGACTGAAAAATGACTATGCAACAAATAACAAGCCTACCGTGTGCTTCTGGGTACATTTGGTAGGGGTTCTTTGGGATTTTTGCCAATCAGTCAATCAAATATCTATTAAACATAGACTATTCAAGAAATTAAATGTCTGTTAAGTGCCTTTTATTTGAAAGTCACTGTTCTAGGTCCATTCTGAAGAATTATGATATAAGAACCTTCCAACTTTCTGTTAATCCTTCCTCATCTAGGAACTAGCTGCATTTTTAATCTCTCAAATTCTACTTCTGATTTCAAATGCCTGTGTGATCCATGACCTGTGCATCTGAAGCAGAGAGAAAAGAGCCTAAGAAAAAAGCCCTAAGAAGAAAGGTTCCCTACATGTCTTCTGCCTACTGGTGCCATTCTTGGTTATTCTCAGACCTCCTGGACTCTAGACTCCACCTGCCTCGATACCCATTTCTGCCTGTTGGCCCCCTCAATTACCTTATTTGACTTGAGCTATTGCCCCCCCCATCCCCTGTCTCTGCCCTTCCCAACCTTGTCTACCTGCTTATTTTGACTGGTCTTGTTGCCCATCTGATGTCCCTGTCAGATGCTTCCTTCCCTGTAAAGCACTCTATTAGAGTATTACACACCACTCTTTGATAGCAGTATCAGACTTTGCCTTTACATCATACTTTAAAATTTTCAACACACTAACTTCTGTTATTCCATTGGATCCTTTGAGGCATCCATATCCCTTTAAGGTAGTTAGAATGGGAGACTTTTTGTTTAACCTCAGTTTTGGAATTGTAGAAACTTAATAGCCAAGAGGTGTGGTGAACTTGATGAAGAGTACAGTTAGTAAATGGCAGAACCAAATTAAAATTGTGAGACTTTTATATTAGATGATGTTGTGTAAAGGTGTGTGGTATACAGGAGAGAGTGCTGGGCTTGGTTTAAATCCTGCCTACTACCTCTGTAACCATGAGCCTCAGTAACTTCATCTACAAAATGAAGACAATACCTGTCTTGCCTTTCTACCTTGTTTGGAGAATGAAATGCAAGTATTTATCTAAAGCACTTTACAAACCTTCCTAACTGCAATAATCTGTCCTTTCACTGTCTGAGTACTTCCTCTACCAAGATATATCATGGCTACAACTTAGTAGATCATCTTCAGGAGTTGCTGCAATCAAAAATAACACCATCACCCAACTAACCTGATGCTTTTTCCAACTTAGTTTGGTTGGTCCTAGTTAAGATAATAGATATGTTATCTATCCCTGGACTCCAAATATCAACTGTTGTGATAGCTATATGGCCTTGTCTCCCAGAAGGTGTTCTTTTCCTTTTTCTTTTCATTTCTATGCAACAGATATGTACAGGCAATCTTTATATAGGGTAAATAGGAAATAATTTGTCCTTTGACCTCCATTGATGTTACCTCATTTGTATTCAGTACCTAATTCTATCCCAAAGTGGAACAAAGGTTGGAATTCAAGTAAGACAGAATGGTAGCAATTCTACTATTAAAGTGATGAGACTATGTGTGATTGGAAAATTTTGGAGGTGTCTTTTTTATCATTTTGCTTTGTTGGAGTACTAACCCATAGGGTACTTTGAGCCTTGGTGATTTAGCACATAGCATGTAACATGTAACATGCTTCCTCTCCCTGACAGTCAGCACCAGTCACCACTCATCTTCCTACAAGCCCAAGTCCTCCAGCATCGTGACCTCCACCAGTGGTCACTCTTCAGGGAACTCTGGAGCCATTGCCTACAGGCAACCGCGGCCAGGACCACATTTCCAGCAGCAGCAGCCTCTCAATCTCAGCCAGGTAAGCCAACACCTCATGAAGAGCACAGCCACATTTTGAGTTCAGTGACTTGCCTAAATGCTGGTTGCTGGGTGATACAACGGTCAGAGGATTAGCCTGGAGTCAAGAAGACCTGGGTTCAGATCCAGCCTCAGATACTTACTAGCTATGTGACCCTGGACAAATCAGTTAACCTCTGTTTGCCTCCTTTTTCTTATCTGTAAAGTGAGGATAATAACCATGCGCCTCACAGGGTTACTGTAAGGATCGAATTAGATGGTATTTGTAAAGCACTTTAGCTCAGTACCGAGAACGTAGAAAGCACTACAAAAATGTTAGTGATTGTTATTGTTGTTTTCAGTCATGCCTTACTGTGACCCCTTTTGGGGTTTTCTTGGCAAAGACACTAGAGTGGTTTGCCATTTGCTTCTCCAGCTCATTTTATGGAGGAGGAAACTGAAGCAGACAGGGTGAAGTGAATTGCCCAGGGTCACACAGGTAGTGAATGAGGTCAGATTTAAATTCAGGTCTTCTTGACTCTAACCACTGCAACAGTTTATTGTCAGGAAAAATTACCTCAAAGCTTCAGCCTTCAGTTACATCACCTTAGTGTTAAAAAGATATTTTGCACAGTGAGACCCTTGCCCATATCACAGGGTTATTGCATAGATGAATTAGTTCTGATTTTACCTGTCTGGAGGCAATATGTAACAACTGTGAACAAACAAGCTTTACATAAGATAAATAGGAAATAATCAACAGAGAGAAGGTACTAGAATTGAGAGGGACTGAGGAAGGCTTCTTGTAGAAGGTGGCATTTCAACTGGAACTTGAATGAAGTCAGGGAAGCCAGGAGGTGAACATGAGGAGGGAGAGCCTATTCCAGGCATGTGGGACAGCTAGAGAAAATACCCAGAATCAGGAGATAGAACCCAGTGTCAATGCATAGAAGAGTATGGAGATCAGAAAGATTGGGGTGACGGATCTGAAAGACTTTGAATGCAAACAAGATTTTCTATTTGATCCTGGAGGTGAGAGGGAATCCCTGGAGTTTGAGGGGTGGGAGTGACATGGTCAGACTTGTGCTTGAGGGAAATCATTTGGGCGGTTGCATGGAGGCTGAACCAGAGGAGCTGTGGCAGACAGATGCAGAGAGGAGGGCTTGCACTGTGTGGCAACGGTAACAGCAGAGAGAAGTGGGTATATTTGAGAGATGTTCCAAAGGTGAAACCAACTGATTGGATCTATAGATAGTGCCGAGTCATGGATGGCACATAAGTTGCAAGCCTGGGGGCCTGGGATGATGGTGTGAAGAAAGTGAGTGTTACTCTTGGCCAAAGTCACAGTGCAACTTGCTAACAGTTAGAGGATCCAAGCTGTAGAATCTTCTTGAATTATAGGAGCAGCGCTCTAGCTGATAGCCTGCAGACATGCTGCCTGCTGGTCCTCTCCCTTATCTCTTGCCCAGTAGGGAGTCTAATCCAGCATCTTGGTGCTTCTCTTTTTGTAGGCCCAGCAGCACATCACAACGGATCGTGCCGGACCTCACCGGCGTCAACAAGCCTACATCACCCCTACAATTGCTCAGGCTCCGTACTCCTTTCCGCACAACAGCCCCAGTCATGGCACGGTCCACCCTCACCTGGCTGCCGCTGCTGCTGCCCACCTCCCTACCCAACCACACCTCTACACCTATACCACCCCTGCTGCTCTGGGCTCCACTGGCACCGTAGCCCACCTCGTGGCCTCCCAAGGTTCTGCTCGTCACACCGTGCAGCACACTGCCTACCCAGCAAGCATTGTTCACCAAGTCCCTGTTAGCATGGGGCCTCGAGTCCTGCCCTCACCCACCATTCACCCAAGTCAATATCAAGCTCAATTTGCCCACCAGACCTACATCAGCGCCTCTCCAGCTTCCACCGTCTACACTGGATACCCATTGAGCCCTGCCAAGGTCAACCAGTACCCTTACATATAAACACTGGAATGGGGGAGGGGGGGTTAAAGAGAGGGAGGTTTGAAAGAGGGGAGGGGAAGAAAGGAGAAGGAGAGAGAAAGGGAGCGCCTGGATTGAGGTGGGAGCAAGGCTGCTTTTTATACAGAAGGATGCAGCTTACGAACAATGTAAATGGGGCAGGAGAGTGGGGCAGGAACGCTAAGGAAGTGAGAGTTAGGGGCTGTCAGTGAAACTTGAACAAGAAAGTGGAAGGAGAGGACAGAGGAAAGACATTTTGAAAAAGGAAGGGACTAAGGAGGGGAAATTATTCTATGCTTTTTATTTTTAAAAAGAAAAAGGAAAAAACAATAACAAAAAAATCCCACAGAATCATGTATCCATTCTGCACCAAACTGGAGAGAAGAGAGCAGCAGGAAGATCCCAGAATTTGGGGCCCCAGTTTTTGAAGAACTTTACCTATAGACTTTTGAAAGATTATTTTCATATGACAGCAAGTGACATTTAAGAAGTTGCTGTCAGGGACACCTGAAACTGAAATCCAATAGGTTTTTAATCAATTGAACATAAGAAAAAGGGATTTTTCCAGAACTCCGAAGGGTCCACAGCCCTCCTGACTATCAGGTTGTAATCCAAGGGAACTGATATGTGTCATTATTCTGGGAGTGGAGAGAAGAGGGTGAGAGTGGGAGGGGGACAAGACATAAGAGAGAGGGACAAGACGTAAGAGAGAGGGGCAAGCCAGGCCCTTCATTGTCTTGAAGTCAGATTTGCTTACTTATGTTTGGCATAGTAAAAGAAGGCCAGTGTGATTGAAGATCTCCTGGAGAGAGCCTCATTTTCCCTTCTGAGCATTCTGGATCAATCCCTAAGCAATGTTATTCCTAAAATGTCATTAATAATGTATGTTGAAATTCTGAGTTTTCTTTTCCGTTGGAGTTTTCCTTTCACTTTGAATTCCTAACCACGTAGGAGGTAGCAGAAGTTTTAGCCCACCCTCTCCCTCCCTGCCTCCATGTAGGATGTAGCACTGTAGCCCTTTTTTTCTTACTTTATGTTCAACTTCAGTGATACCAATAGATTACTCTTCAATGTGATTGCACAAAAAAGTGATATAACATAGGCATGTAACAAATGTGATTGTCCAGGTTTGTGTGTGTGCATGCATGCGCACATGTGTGTGTGAGAGAGTGAGTGTGAAAGAGAGAGAGTGTGAAAGAGAGAATGAGTGTGTGAGAGAGAGAGAGAGAGAGAGAGAGAGAGAGAGAGAGAGAGAGAGAGAGAGAGACAAGAAAGCTGACGCTGCCTTCTCTCTGTGATGTGTTCCTCGGCACAGCCATTACAACTGTCACAGTCTTAGTTTTACATCATTCCCTCCTAGTGCCTTACCAAATTACAGATGTGGTGGAAGGGTTGACTTCCGCTGGTACTCCTAGAAACTGCCTGAGGCTCGTCAGAATCCAATCTCAGCCCTTCTTTTTTGCTGTTGTAATCTCGCTTGGGCTTTTCCTTCTTTTTCTCCTAATCCTTGTTTTCTTGTGGCATGCTGTCCTCTCTACTGTTTGCTATCTTTAGGTGTCAGGGAGGCTTTGCAGGGGCTGGAAGGACCTGGCCCACATACCTTTAGAGCGTTGGATAGAAGAAGTGGTCGCGGAATCAGAAAAGGACTTTGGGTGAGGTGTTCATTTGTTGGCCTGAGAAATAAGACCTTCCCACCTTCTCAGGCACCAGAAGTCTGTGTGGCAGTATTATAGGTAGCCCACCTTCGCTTTAGAAATGAGGGTCTTTGTCAGGATGCTATCTCCTTTCTCGTCTGCAAAGAGGGGGAAAGGTAGCCACTCGTTTAGAAAATAGGGATTTTTCAACAGAAGTTACAACAGACCAGGGATGAGAGCAGGCCCTGCAAATTCCACATGCTGTTCATTCTTCCCTTTCTCCCTCCCCTTTTCCCCTACATGCCCCTCCAGGAATTCAGAGGGTTCTGACTGAGAGTCCGGTTTCTTCCCCTGACTTTTCTACTTACTCACTATGTGACCTTGGCCAGGCTGGCCATGTCTTTGGGCCGTAGTTCTCTGGCAAGATTGGTCCTTGAGGTCCCTCCCAGCTCTAATATTCTACGATTCAGTCTCTCAGCCCCTCTCCAGTTCCCACACCCAAGTTTCCTTTCCCTCAATTCCTGCTGTCATTGCTTTACCCTTGCACTATTTCCAGACCCTGCTTGTCTGGCTTCTTCCCCTCCCCGAGCCCATGGAAAACCACCAGCCAAGACTTTTTGCTGCTAAATTCTTTCCTCAAATTCCCCAGTTTTCTCTGAGCCCCTGGTTTGCAAGGAGCTTGGGACGGGGTAGTGGTTCCACAGGAATACCCCAACGTCACTGTTATCTGGGACTGACTGCCCAGCCAGCAAGTAGAGAGTTTGAAAAATATGTCTATCCTTTGCACTGCTGCAGGGTTGCTTCAAGCAATATCAGTTTGCCACTGATAAATAGCAGAAGTTTCTTCAGGGGCTGAGATTACAGGTTAAGGGAACGTTCTCCCCAAACAGAGAGAGCCACTCAGAATTTGATGAATGGAAACAGAAAGCAATATCCTGGTATGGACAGGACTTTAAAAATTCTGTCCAAACCTTTGACTGAAAGTGACCCTGAATCCAAGTTTCAAAAGTACAAAGAGATAATTGAAAGAAATTCCAACTTTGACCTTGGGAGTACGGTGGGTACCTAGACTTGGAAGTCAGGAAGGTGTGAGTTCAAATCCTGCCTCAGATTTTAACTGTGTGACCCTGGGCAAGTCACTTTACTTCTCCTTGCCTGAGTTTCCTCATCTGTAAAATGAGGAGGTTGGATTTAGTGACCTTCACAGTCCCTTCCAGCTCTAAATAGATGATCCTGTGACCTTTATGTCAGATTTTCTTAATTCTCTGTGCTTTCACCTCCCCCCCCTCAGTTCTTCAGCTCTAGTCTTCCTAATCATCTTCTGCAAATAGTGTTTTCATAATGATGATTCTATTTCATCTCAGTAAAGCTGTTGTTAATTTGGCTCTTAGCTGTAAAGGAATTCTGGAAACTTCCCTCACTCCTCCGACACACATCTTAGAAATTTTACGAAGAAAAATCTCTCCAGACGTAGAAGTAAACAGCCCCAATACAAATGTGTGTGAGATTAGACCACATTCCCCAGGGGTATATCTAAGAGACCATTTTTACCCCTTGGAGGCCCTGTATACCATCTGAGCTCAAACAGTACTCGTTGACTGACTGAAGTGTTCGACAGAATGAGAAAGAGAGCTGGAAAAATGATTGCAGTGGAGGTCAAACTTAGACTGGCCTGGATCCCATAGTACCACTCACCTTCATTGAGGACAAAGGAATTGCCATTTAGGAGGTCACAGGAAATGGAAGGTCCATAGCATGAGTGAAGGTCTCCCAGAGTCATGTGACCTTGAAAGTTCCATCTGCTGTTGCCCATGTGTAGGTAATCCAACAGTAGCATTCTCCCCAGGTGCAAAAGTGTCCAGCAACTAACAAATGAAACTCCAGTTGGCCGTGTTAGTTTCTTGGATACCCCCAGAACAAATCTGTTCCAACACTGACTTCCTTGAAATAAGTGGTTCTGATTTTCCCAGGGAAAAAAGCGCCTTACTTCTCCATTAAAAAAAAATGGAAACTGTTCATGCCCAGAATTCTGTTTCTTTTCCCATTTCCTCTCCATCTCTTTCTCTCTCCTCCCTTCTCTCACCCTCTCTTCCCCATTGGGTCAGCAGTGAAAATTCAGTGCTGCGTATGTTCTCCAGAGAAAGGACATCATTGTTGTCTTGTACTCCTGACTGTTATGGTCTAAATGCATTCATTCCAGCATCTCAGTGTTTTCTTTTTTATATTTAACTAAAATTTTGTGGTATCTGCGTACAGAAGTAAGATGAGGACTCTCAGAGGGGCCTAATCATGTGAAACGAAAAGAGAACGGAATAAAGGCTGGCTCGGAACAGCAGAGAGGTGGGATTTTTTCTTTTCCTCGCTATTATACTAGAAACTTCCAGTAATATCTGTATTAGTCAGGGCAAACATAGAAGCTGGCTTTATTTCATAATTTACTATCTGTGGCTTAGAGAATTTCCCTTGGTTTGGGAACAGTTTTGACATTTCTTTGGCTGAATGGTTGGATGTGAGTCAAAGATGTCTTAGTCCTTGATATCACCACCTTCCCTGCTCTTGCCTCCATCTTCAAGCCTTACGTTCTCCTAAATGCCCTAAAATCCACATTTAGCTTTCAGACTGCAGGACCTTTGCCCTGAAAATTGTGTGTATAAGAAGTTGTGGTGATGGTCAGGTGATGATAACCACTATGGCCCCTAGAAAGATGAGAGGAGGAAATGGGAAGTATGCTTTTTTCCTAGGGGAACTGCAGAGTCCTCTTCCTCCCCCTGTACTTTACACACACTTATACATACCCTTCCTTAACCACTCATTCCTCTTTAGCTACACAGTCCCAGGGATGCCCCACTTAGGACACAGGCACAAACACATGTGAAAGGATAGCCATTTAAATACCCACAGGATAATCCCCAAGCCCAAAAAACCTTTGAATAGTCAAAAGGCATTTAGATACGATGGGTCAGAACCCACATAAAATCATTGAATAGAAGAGGACTAAAATAATGCTTCCTACAACCATCCTCATCATCACAAACATTTATTGAGCACTCCAATATTCTCAATACATCATATATAGTCCTTTAAAAAATAGAAATAGTGTTTTAGGTACCATATATTCCATATTCTTGAGGAAGGATGAAGGGTTTAAATATTAGGTATCTGTTAGGTATATACCTCCTATAGAAATGTATGAGACCTTTAATCCAAAATCTCAATTTAAAAAAAAATCTCCTGAATCAAGCCCAATATAGCATTAGTCATGTTTCCAGTTGAGCATCCTCTCCTCCCAGTTTCTAGCCCTGTACTTTTAGCACTGAGCCACTTTAGCAGTTTGGCAAAGGTAAAGACACTATCTCCCTCAAAATAAAAAGCTCAAGTGCAGCACTTCTTGCTTGGTTTGTCCCATTCCTATTTCACAAAATTGTTGATTTACCTAGAACAATGTAGGAATCTTTAACAGGATTTTTCCTTCCTGTGGTTGGAAGAAACTTGTAAAGAACAAGATGAGAAGGGGAGAAAAATGGATAGCATGAGTCTCCTTCTGCAGGTGAATTTGCTTCTGGTTGATTGGTTTCTCCTGGCCATGTGGATGATTCCGCCTGTTCCTGTGACTAGATCCTCTTTCATGATATGAAGCTGTTTTCAGGGAAAGGGGGTAGGTAGACTGATGTGATGGTGGTGGAATTGGAGGCATAGTGCCAACTAAGGTTGCAAAGTGGAGCGTTGTAGTGATTCTCATTCTGAGGGGAAAGAAAGGCTGGGCCAAATTGGTGTTTGTAATAGTGACAGGTAATCAGGATGGACTCTTTGCTTTTCTAGCCTTACTAGAGAGCAAGATTTTTCAAGGATGGGGAAAAGATCTGGGCTTTCTCCTCTTTTCAGGGAAAGACCTAACCTGTCAAAAATGCAGCACCATTGGTCATAAGGAAGGAACAGCGGTAGTAGCAAGAGATGGCTATCTCTTGAATTGACCTTTGGAGTTGAAAACTGAAAACTTTTATTTTTGCATAAGCTTATGGTAGAGATTTGGGGGGGGGGGGTGTGATTGTGTGTGTGTTTGTGTGCGTGGAGCAGGCTTTACTTGGAAACTGGAGGGAAGGAGATGAAGAGACTTAAGGAAGTATTCTTGGTGGTCCATGTTGGGTAAAGACTAGAAGCATCCCTTGTCCCCGTTCTTTGCCTCCAGGTTTTCTGTCCCAGTAGCAAGGGACGAGAGGGGACATGTGCATACATAGCTTCTCTTACTGGCCTGTCAGACAGCTGTGAAAGAAAAAGACAGAAAGACAAGAAGGAACTAGGTAGGTGGCCTGTGCTCAAGAAGGCAATTCAGCAGAAGAACAGCGGTTTGTTCTGTAACTGGAGTTTGGGACTTCACTACCCCATCACACTCATGCTTTTGCCATGAAACATTCCAGTGCAGGGACACTTTCAGTGCTTGTTTTTGTTTGTTTCTTTCCTTTTCTTTGTGATAAATTTCAGAAGGCATAGCCTCAAAACCGGGCACAGCAGAAATCCCATTACCAAACTTGAAAGGAAGATGAAAATCTTCATTTCCTTAGCCAAAGAAACCTTTGCAGAACCATCATCATGTGCAGACAGAAAAATGTTCCTGTCTTTCTTTTACAGGCAATAATAACATCATTAAAGACCAAATTCCATTTTTTTTCTCTTTCTCTCCCTCCCCGATTTGTAAGTTGTTTTTGTTGTAGGGTTTTTTGTCACATTCATTTCAAAACCACACTCACCTAATAAAGAAATATGAAGATTAGCAACCCTAAATACTGCTGCTATCCCAAACTGTGAGCATACTGTAATAATACTGAGGCTGAATCTCATCTCAAGATTATATCCAATACGAAATTAAATAAACGTTCCCTGTGGTTGGAAACCAGTATCAGGAGCATCAAATGTAACTGGAAACTCTTTGGCATAGCTCATGATTGCTAGTCCACTTTGATGCCTTAGAACTCACACTTATTCTCCACAGAAGAGTTCCAGTAATATCTCAGTCAGAGAGCCACAGAACTGGAAGAACATGCAGGGGTACGTAGACTCAGAGGAAACACTTGAAAGTCTTCTCCACTGATCGATAATCATTAGGGGTAGGGTGTTCTAAAAGCTTCCTCCTACTTCTTGGTGTTTGAGAAGCAGACACTCCCTCCAGATCTGAAGAGCTATGCAGGGAAATGAATGTGGGGAAGCTGGGCCCTGTGGACAAAGAGGGCCTAGCTAGATTTTGCCTCCATGGTGTCTCTACCTCTCCTCTCATCACCCCTCCATGAACCTTTGACAGTCTCTGCTCTCAGGCCGCCACATTGGAGAACTAGCTTTAATACCCTGTTTAAAAAAAACAAAAGTGACCTTGTGCATGTACTGTCATGGAATATGACTTTCTACACATAAGCGACCCAAGGTCCTTGAGTTGATAGAGCAGAGCTGCTGTGAATCAGGCCATTGGGATGGGGAGGGGGGAAGTTGCTTTGTTTTTAAATTCAAGGTCATGGCTGTTATCACCACCAGGCTCTCCCTGGGGTGATAAGCTTCTCTGGAGAACCAGATGTTAGGCCATTCTGGAATCATCAGCCCCTCCAGTCCTGTACTACGACCACAGTGACCCTTAAACAAGAGGCAAATAATGCTGTGTACTCTGATTGTAGGATTAAATCAGAATAGGAATCCTAAGGGCAGCTTTAAGCTGGGCTTTTTAAAAGAGCAGAAACCAGGAAAGGCCTTGAATTTGAGTGCAACTGGAGTGGGCAGAATCAGCTTGGCTTGTGGAATAAATGGAGGGGGGAAAATGGAATTGTTAGTTATGGTTATTTTGAGGCCATGCTCAGTGGTTTTAGAAAATAACAAAGTTGAAACGTATTTCTTGTGTATGGATTAGCTTTATCCCTCCAGTCTTAGCAGTGCTGCTATAACAGACTTAAGTGTGAAGAAAAAAAAAATATGTTCTTTTCTTTTTAAAAAGTACGTTTTGCTTGCTTATAGTTAATCCAAGAAAGGCAATACTAAAGGTATATTTTTTTCAAAATGCTATTTTTTACTGCACTGATAAATATTATGACAACTCTGATCTCCATAACAGATCAACTATTCAGCTGTGGGTGGAACCATATGAAGGATTCACACCAACCTTGTAAATACCACGTGTAGGTCTGTCATCCAGAGGCTTCTTTTTCTTTATTTAAAAAAGCAAATAGAAAAACCTTCAAAACCAGAAACAAAACTGAGGTTTCCTTTCTGAGACAGATAAGCAGCCCTCTCAAAAGAGAGTGGAGAAGCAGCAGGAAACCTGGCCAAATTTGAGGACCCGGCCCTAAGAGTCTCAAGAGCCCTGGAGAGGAATCATTAATGCAGAGGCATTTTGATTTTAGTTGAAAGGTGATATAACATCAGAAGTGTCTGAGGGCTAGAATTCTGTAAGGTAGCTATTAAACTTCTGTGGAATATCCTTTGAATACTTTTCCCCCCATTTGTTTTTCCTTTTTAAAATGCTTTCACCGGCTCCAGGCTGGTTTGCCTCAGTTCTCGGGTAGTTTACAAGAGTTCTAGAATCTTCAAGAACTCCTGCCTCCTTTGGAAGCAAATCCAGCTGACCAGAATGCAGGATCCTGGGTTGTTTCAATAGGTATTCTGGAATTCTGACAGGACACCCGAGGATTTCTCTTAGAAGGTTTTAGATAAATTTATCTTACACAAACTGTGACCTAGTGGCAATAATTACCTCAAATGTGGGCATTCATCCTAGTTTTAGCCTTTTTGAAAACATGTAGCCAGCTTGAACTTGGGATTAAAAAAGACTATGGGCTCCATATGGGCTGAAAAATAATGATAAATGCCCACCCTGGTCATTGTTGCTTGAGTGAATTCTGAAGATAGTGATTCTTTACAATAAAAATTAAACCAAGGAATAGATTACTGTGTGTGTTGTACTCAAATGTGATGTTAAAATGCACATGTACGTATATATGTTTATAGCTACTGTAAAATACTTTAGCCTTCTAGCAGGTATTTAAAGAGTCACATTTTAAATTAGTATAAACTAAATCATTGACTGTGGGTAATTAAACAGATACCTGGCTACATTTTATAGTTAAGGTGTTTTCTAGTTTACATTTAAACTGGTACTTTTAAAGGGAAATTTTTGTTTGTAAATGACATCTTCAAATCCAGCGGTTTGTTGTCTCTTTACTTTGAGGCCACGTCTACGTGAGGCAAGTGTTTTCCAACAATGCTGTGTTCGTTGGCCAAACATAAGTTTTTCCCTTCTCTGTGAGTGTATTCCATATGATTTAGAAAGAGAAAGTCTTAGGGAAAATGAAGGGGAAGGAGGTCCAAGAGCCTGGGTCCAGGTGTGGAAGTTTTATACCCTATTTTTAACTTCAACACCCTCTGTTAAAACTTGTGTGACCAGGAGAGCAGACCTGGTCCAGTGAGTTTTGTCATCACAGGATGTGGCTGTCAGCAGCCAGCCAAAAGGAAGATCTATGGGTACCTATTTCCCAGCTACCCTGCTGTAATATTGCAGAGGACAGGAGCTAGAAGCAAACATTCAGTGAAAGCTTTGGAAAAGGGGAGCGTCTGTTCCCCTGATTGTCACTGATATCCACACCCATGTTCACTGGCTAATTGCTTTCCAAAGTTATGATGCTGTCCTCTAGACCCAGCCTTCATTTTGCCCTTTGAAAATAGGCCAGAAGTGTCAAAGTAGCTCTTTTTTGTTTTGTTTGGGTTGTCTAATTTAGTATTTAAGAGCATAAAACCCTGTTTAGCCAAGAAGCCCCCAGTGAAGATGGGGGAGAATGTAGAGACCTGAGTGAGCAAATAGGAACAGGTAACATGGAGAAAACTTGGAGGATTTTAGGAGCATTTAGTAAATGACATCAATGTCCCTACTAGTAATCAAAGATAATATTTATAATGATACTAAAGACCCTTCAAAGGGAGGGATGGAATGTATAGTTCATAACTTATCGATGAGTCAGATTACTGGAACTCTGGATTCCCTCTCTAATTAATCCCTCCTAGAAGAAGATTTTGATGATTTTTCTTTGTCTTTTATTTTCTTGTTGATAGTCATTCTGGAAAGAAAGTGCTGTGATCTAAATCTCATCCCTTAGCAGGTGATACCCGTTAAAAAAAAAAAAGTTTTTTATTCAGATCTAGGGAACTGAAAAGAAGAAAAATGCATTTGCTGTTTCCTGGTAAGCTGCATTGGATTGTATATTTTTATTATTACTTGCTTGCTATGAATTTTGATGTAAAAACATCACTTCTCCTCCTGATTGTACTCCTGGTTTGGTTTGGTTTTGATTTGTTTTCCTTTTAATAACCAAATGAATTTTGCGTCAGTGGCTTTGGGGCTCAGCTATGTTCTTGAGACTAAAAGTACAGAAAATGGTATACCTCTTTTCCTCCCTTTTAAAACAAAGTTCTGTGAAGGAAGGGCTCTGCCATCGCTCTCTGGGAGCTTCCAGCCAAAATTCTGGCTTGCTGTTTATTACTGGCACTGCTATCCACAGTGACTGCAGCTGCTAACTAAATTCCTGGGCAGTTTGCCATCCCATAGGTGACCTGGAAATAGGACCATTCCAATTTCAACTCCTGCCTCACCCTGTGCCAGGTTGATTCAATTAGTAGCCCCAGATGCAGAAAAATTAAAGGCTCAAAGAAGTCTTTTACGATCCATAGCTCTTTGCATCCAATCTGAAGCTTAGAAAAATTCACCCACTTGTCCCTAAAATGAATGGTCTTGTCTAGCTGTTAGCCACACAAAGAATTTTTTAAAATCACTATTTAAATAGCTTGGCTCAGGTTATAGGAAGGATTTGCAAAACAAAAAGGAATTTGATTCAAATATTAACCATATTCATCCTTCGGAGCTTTCCTTATCTTCCAAATGGTTACATAAAGTACCCCAGTCCTTCGAAAGCAAATGACTTTCTTTTCAATACTTCTAATTTTAGTGATTACATGTGACACTTTTTTTTTTTACCCCCACCTCAACCTCTATGTTATTGCTCATTTGAAGGATTCTTCATGGATTATCCAGGGCACAATCATGTTAGGCCCCAAGGCATCTTCTTATCCTCTGCATGTTTTGTTTTGTTTTGTTTTTAACCAAATAGAGTAGAAAAGGAAGTTACACTTTGGGGCAGCAGAATTTCTAGTTTGGTAGAATCACTGTATAGCCTTTATATCTCCATATATGTCTGTATGTTTGCATATAGATATAGATGTTGATATATGTGTGTGTGTATATATATAAATATATATCAAACCAAATTCTGATAGGAGAAAAGTATAGCTTTATGACTAAGGAGAAAGAGGCATTTTTAAAGTTAGAATTAGACTTGGACTATTTAAAGGAAAAAAAATACCATGAAATATGTTACAGGCTGCACCGATAACACATACAGGTAGACCAGATGGGACTGGCACCTTTGCTCCAGTTGACTGCTGCTTATTGAAGTGGTCCTAAAGGGTAGAAATGGTGTTTACAGATCCCCAGCACTCAAGGGGATATGTGGATGGGCAGCAGCCAATCAGAATAACTGAATCTTCCCATCGTATCTATTTTGATCTGGTGGTTAGCCTCTTAGATGGTGTCATGTTTCCAAAAGTGGAATCTATTAGGAGGAAAAGAGAAACAACCTAGAGAAATGTTTACCTTTCAACTGCCCATGAATCCAAGCTACTCTGGAAAGATTCACTCCCCAGAATGGTAACAGGGAAGAGGAGAAACTGATGTTCTGTCACCAACTTAAGAAAAATGGCTCCCTCCCCATTGCTATCTCACCTAGATCTTTCTCAACAGTGTCATCTCAGCTCAGTAACCCTATGAAAGCCCTGGTCTATTGTGTTCCTTCACTGTATGGTTTCTGTAATAAAAGTGTTAATCCATGTTAATCTTTGTGAAAAATTATTGCGTGCAACAGTATTTTCTTGTGTACCTCTTTTTCCTATGTGAATTGTCCCTCTTTTTTCTTTATTTATAAATGTCTACTTTTTTTTTAAAGATAAACCAATGTGTTGTAGACCTATATGTAACCTATTCCTTAGTCTCATATTATAGGTATAAGAATGGATATTTTACTTGGCTTTAGAATGTTTTACAAGAAAATTAATTCTTAACTGATCAAGTTCTTGCTACTAAAAAATGCTTGTGTTTTTCATCATGATGTCGTGTGCTTCTAAATTAATAATCATTTTCGTTGTAGAAAAATGGAGTGAATTTATATTAGTCTTGGAAGCTAATAATAGCATTGTAAATTTATGAGATGATTTTAACAGAAAAAATTATAGAAGAATATAGTTATTTTAATTGTAATATTACTAACTGTAGGGTGAGAAAGGGGGTCCCATTGTGGTGAACTATGTTATAGCTTGTTACTCACAGTTTCTTTTTGATCATTTTTTCGGTCTCTGAGGTGAAACGAGTTATTAATTGAAATTTGTAAACTCACATATGCATATTGTATATGTGTAGAAATGTAATCACACTTTGTCTTGGAATTACATTAAACTGTTTGAAATCACTGCACACCCTGCTTGACCCTGTCATTGATCTTTGGCATAGTAACTAGGCAAGTTACCATCCTGAAAGAGTTCATCTTGGAGTCACTTGGCCCCTTAGCAACAGATAAATATCATTTACAATGGTGATAACCCTACCCACTGCACTGAGGAGCATGTACCCAACCTTGTAGACTGGGGAAAACACCATTATTTTTAACTGTATTACAGATCCCTAATAACATGCACTTAAGCAACTTTCAAATCCCCCTGGAAGTGAGCTACCCCCTCGGGCTCCCTTACACAGTGCCCTGTCTGTCACCTCCTCCCCCACAGGCACTTCCATCATATTTGCCTTCCCACCCACTCCTCCTAGCCAGCTTTCATAGTCTTGGCTGTAGGGGGACTGGACAATCATATGCCCCATGTCTATGTATTCATAAAAACTGACTCAGCAAGGTCCCACATTGTCATTATTGGCTAATAAAAGTGTTCCTGTGGAAAGAGCCCTTGCCAAGTCCATGTCTTCCACTCTCCACTGATACCCAACTCTAGACTTCCGTTGCATAAGTTCCAAGGGCCCCATGATTAAGTGTTGAGAAGGTTCTTCTACCCTAACCAACCCCTATAGTGGAAAGAGGGAGCTTTTTGTGAACTTTGGGGATAAAATGGCCATCACATTGGGAAGAGAACATCTATAATACCTTTTATCAAGATAGCTTTCCTCTGATGACCCTTGGGGAGCATGAAGAAGTAGTTACTAATCCATAGTCAATCTACAAGCATTTATTAATCAGTGAGCAGATCACTAAGAGCTTGTCATCCATTAGGGGGCTTACTGATTTCTGAAGTTAAATTTGAGATCCTACTGGGTGGAAAATCTGTGGCCTTGAGGCCACATGTGGCCCTCTAGGTCCTCGAGTGTGGCCCTTTAAATCCAAACTCACAGAACAAACTCCCTTAACAAAAGAATTTGTTCTGTAAAAGTTGCACTCAGTCAGAAGGTCACACCCGAAGACCTAGAAGGCCGCATGTGGCCTCGAGGCTGCAGGTTCCCCACTCCTGTGTGACCTAAACTCAGATAATGAGCTTAGTCCAGGGGGTACTCTGTGAGAGGACCCTAGATCAGTAGTTGATTATTTTGAGTCCAGGAGGGAATTAGACACTGTGTCATGAGCTCCTGGCCTAGGGAGAATCCATAATCTAAGCTAGATCTGTGTAGCTGTTACAATAATGTCAGTCCTGAAGGGTGGTGCAGTGAGGGAAAAGACTGGATTGGTTCTCTGAGCCCAAAGAACCATACTATTTGCAAACTATCAGCAGACCTCAGTACAGCAATCTCCATGCTGGCCCTAAGGAGAGCCCATTGTCTTAGGAAGCCATAGTGGTCAGAGTCAGAGGAACTTCCCAGACCGACACTATTTTGTTTGCTTTTTTCTCTGGCTCCTCAGCCTTCAAGTAGTCTGTAGGTTGCTTCCTTCAGTACTTCCCACATGAGTTAGTTTTGTCTCCTCAACTCAACCATTTGGTGCTTTACCTTTTGGTAAAGAATTTGTTTCCCCCAGTGGTGCTTCTGATAACAGTAATTCCAGCACAATAGAGCACTTTTAAGACTTGCTAGATATTTTCTTCCTAACAACCCTGTGAGATTGATGGTATGAATATTGAGACAGGATGTGGAGGGGGAAATCTGGACTTGTCATTTTCCTCAGTGTGAAGAATTAATTCCCAGAATATAACTCCCTTCCCAGACTTAGATCAGCAACTTTCCTAGAACATGTTTTCAGCTAGTTGTCCTAAGATGATACAACTGATATGTGTATCAGATTCAGGACTTAAACCTAGGCCTTCTTCACACTAAGGTTGGCCCTCTCTCTACTATGTGCACCAGGCTGCCTCTCAACCAGAAATTATTATCTCCATTTCTCAGATAAGGAAAAGGCTATAAGAGGTTAAGGGCCTTGTCCAATTGGCATAGCTTCTAAGCATCCAAGGTAGGTCTCTTGACTCCAGCATTATTAATCCACAACTATGCTGGAGTGATTCTTATGTTTAATTTGGGCTAATGACCAATGGACTAACTCACTGGGTTCAGGCTCCCTGCCTGTAAAATGTGTGGAATAATCTCAGCCTCTTCTTAACTCAGAGGGTTCTATATAAGAAATATGAAATGTTTATCCAAGTAAAAATCCATAAAGATAAAATGAGCCAATAAAAAACCAGCAGACATTTATATCACCCCAAAGGAAAGTGCTTTGAAAATGGCAGGTGTTCATGAGTTGTAGCTAATTTGCTCGGCGTTTAGAGTGTGTGTGCCGGTCCTTTGTTGCCGAAGAAGACCACGCCATCAGAGAAATGATGCCATGACTTGCACTTGACTTTGTTTTGAGTGAGAAAGGGCTGTGCAGGTCACCAGCCTCACTTCTCCTCCAGAGCCATCTGAATCCAGTGACCAGATATTCATCCGGATGAGTGGAGATGACCTAGGATGAGGCAATTGGAGTTAAATGACTTGCCCAAGGTCATGCAGCTAGTGTCAGGTGTCTGAGGTGAGATTTGAACTCAGGTCCTCTTGACTCCTGCACTGGAGTGGTTAGAGTAAGCCACTCACAGTTTCCATCCTATTGATAATTCGGACAGAGACAAACTGTTGCATAGTCACAGCCATAATCATCTTCCAAATATATATATTTGGTCCAGGAAGGGGCTAGTAAAATTTTAACAACCAACTCTCTGGGGGGAAAAATTGAGCTGAGGTGACAGGTTTTTAAGTTTGAGCTGCATTATTAACATTTTTTCCATTATTTTATCAAGTTTAGACCAATCAACAAGATAAATAAGCCTTGGTTTGTAGTGTTTGCCAGCTTCCAAGGTATAAATGGGCAACTAGGTGCTACAGTGGATAGAGTGGCTTGGAATCAGAAGGACTCATGTTACCAGCTGTGTGACCTGTTTGTCTCAGTTTCCTCATCTGTAAATTGGGCTGAAGAAGGAAATGGCAAACCCCTCCAGTATCCTTGCCAAGAAAACCCCCAATGGGGTCACAAAGTGTCAGACAGGACTGACCAAAAACAAGAAGGTGCAAATGCTCACATTAAAAATTTAACAATTAGAGGCTGGTTGGAGCTGCCCCTAGCACACCCCTGGGTAGGCCCAGGAGGAAACATAGACAATTCAATGCTCAGTCTCCAAATTTGTAAGCATAACTTAAGTTATCTTGTCCTGCCATTCTGGGAGGAAGGGTTCTGAGGAGTGAAAAGTAGCAACCATAAAATCTAAAATTTTATTATTGGAATACTAGAAACAATACTGGACAAGAAATAAGGAAACTTGGATTCTTTTCCAGCATTACCACCGACTGATTAGCTGTGTGACCTTGGACAAGAAATTTTCCTCTGTTTCTTTATATTAAAACAAAGGGATTAGTTGATTATTATTTCTAAGGTCCCTTAGAAATGTAGGATTTACTAGTAATCTTCAACTGCCCTCTAGTGGCCCTGGAGTGCCAAAGTGCCAAAGGAAAATACCAATAAGAACTTATATTGATCTGAGCTTGATCCCTGGCCGCACTAGATGTTACGACCCATTTTTAGAAAGGCCTGCCAATTTGCAGATGGGAAGAGAAACAAAAAGGAAATGAGCATGTATTAATTGCCTCTTATGTGCCAGGTCCTGTGCTAATCACTTAGATGGATAGAAACTTAGGAGGCAACCAATTGCTGGAAAGATTACTGCTAGGTCGATATCAAGATAGAATGGTTGACTTGCTTTTCGGAATTTTTGAAAAGATTTTCAAACCTTTTTTTTAAAGCTTAATTTTGTTTTGTTATTTCAGTTTCCTTGAGAATTTGAGGAGGGTACTTTGGACAGATGGAGAAGTGTGAATTAAACACCAGCAAGTCCTCAGATTGGGTACTTTCTTCACCAGACTTAGATTTTTTTTTTTTTTACCTTGCAATAGTAGGCAGAAAAGGGTAGGAGATTTGGTATAAGTTATGGGAGGATGACCTGCTAGTTCTCTGCTATCCGGACATTTCCGTGACCCTGTTTTGAAACTCTTGGAATGTCAGTTTGAATTCTGAGAAATTTAGAACAGAGATGATTTCATTTTTTCAGGAAATCCAATGAAATATAGCTAAATTTACAGTTGTGTGAATTAATGGCTCCCATTTCAATTCCTACCTTTGGTCCCCCTCCCCAGTTCTTAGTATCCAGTTTGGGAGAGAAATGAAGTTTTCTGTGTTTGGGCCTGAGCCTCATTGCACCAGTGAAACCCTATATATAAATGAGGATGAGGAAGAGGAAAACACATTATCCAGTTACAAACTCTCTCAGTTGTACACTGTCTTTCTAGTGACCTTCCCAATTCTGTAGTGAGGATTCCAATCTCATAAATCTTTGGGACCAGAAAGACTCTTCCTGTCCAAGGAGATATTTATAGGCATTGTAGAACAGGGTTTTGCTTTGTTTTGTTTTAAGCTGGGGGTTAAAAAAAAAGGTCCTAGGAAGAAGACAGAAGTGGGGAGAACGGAGATTGGCTGGCTAAGGAAAGGCACTCAGATGCTGAATGTCTTTTAAGCCTAAGCATTTGGTTCTGCTACCCAGCAGGGTTACCTCATCCCATCTGTGGTGGGAACAGAAGCAATTGATTCCTGACCTGTCAGCCTTCAGTGAGGGGTATATGTGTCTGGCAACCCAGACATTGAGATAGAGTTCCTTCTGTGTTCCCACCAAGGACAAATTGTCACTCCAAGGTTTATAGCTTCCTTAGACTGGTTTTGGGGCTTCATCCATGCTGGACTCACAAACTTCCATCTTTGGGAGGTTGAAAGGAAGTAAGAAGGTATGTTTAGGGTCATGGGCCTTAGAGAATACTTGCATTTGAAGTGTGTTCTTGATATCACAATGTTTCCTATCAGTTAAATGTACTTGCTCTCACTGCTATGATTTGAGGTTGTGTGATAAATGTTGATTGGTCCAAAAGAAGGAGATTCATTGGGTTGAAGGTTCTGTGGTGGTACTGTGAGTAATTTTGGACCACATGCCCCAACATTTGAGACATCATGATACAACAGAAAGAAATCTGTGGTCAGAGGACAGGATTCAAACCTTCCTTCTACCACTTCCTACCTATGAGACTTTGGGCAAGTTATTTAAATTAAATTATTTAACTTATTTATTTGGACCTCAGTTTCTTCATCTATAAAATGAGGGAGTTAGACAAGATGACCTAATGTCCCTTCAAGCTCTAAATCTATTCCTCCTAATGATTCTGGGCACTGTTACATTTGTCATCTACATGAATCTTATTTCAACACTAAATTCATTTAACTACATCATCAATTTATAAACCATCCCCCAGACATTTCCCAATTTTTTAAAAGAAAAAAAACCCTACCTGCTTACAAAATAGCAAACTTTTTTTGATAAAAAAACCAAAAATCTTTTTTTTAACAAATTTATCAGTATAACATAGAAATTTCAGCTTAACATTGACCCAGTAAATGTGTACTGACAGAGAGATAAGGACCTAATTTGTAACTGGGCACTTCTCTGAAAATTAACTATGAGCTATATATAGATGTAAGCCATTCAGACTGACCCACATCCCTGATTTCAGCTCTTCTTGTATGAAGGTGAGAAAAGTCAGAATTGTTAGCTTCTGCCATTGTGGTGGGTGAGGAAGGTGCAGGGGACACAGCGATGATCCCTCTGGGCCTCAATTTCTTTATCTGAAAAATGAAGGTCTTGGGTTGCTCACTCCCTAAGGTTTCTTCTAGCCCTAAATTCTACGATCCTACAACAAGGGTAAATTTCCCCAGGATTACCCAAGCAAATGGTGGCAAGGGCTAGATTCTCCAAGTTTTCTGATTCCCTGGGTGAATATTCTGTCTACTGTCACCAGTACAAATTTCTCCCCATAGGCTGCTTATTAGGACTTCCAGAAGACACTGACAAGTATAATGGTGAGCTCCACTGATCAAACCACTAAACTTAAAAGATTACCTTTGTTAGGCAAAAACATGCACTGAGTGATTAAAGCAATCTATCAGAACTGAGTGTAAATAGGGCCTGTAAACCTCCTTGAATCAATCAAAGCCATTGCATGAGATATTTGATCATTCCTGGAGGAACTTGTATTAAAAGGTGCAGCTATTTGAGAACCAGATAGTGACTGAGAGTTGAGAGGGTCTGGATGCAGAGAGAAAGGAGTAGAGCATACAGAACTTAGGTGGAAAGAACCAGCAATACAGGGGCAACCAACAAAAGGAGAAAGAAGACAGGACTGAGCTGTGAAAAGGGAAAAGAAGTATTGAGGAGAACCATCAGCCCTAGAGGTATCTCAAAGCAAAGAATTCAGCTTGAATCTGCTACCAGAAATAGCAGAAGTATCAGTTCTATCCACCTATTATAGGACTGAGGGAAATTCCAAGAAAAAGGTCTATTCTATCTCCAATTTTCCTACCCAGATCCTATCTATCCATAAACACCATAATAAAATCTGTTGCTTTGTTATTCAAACATTTCCAGCAACCTGAATTTTGCCTCAACTACAAAGAGGCCAGGAACTAAGTAGAGCTTGATAAAAGTGTAAATTAAGGCATAATATGCCTTATATATTAGATATATGACACATCATTAATATAATAATTATATTAAATTATTATATATATTATTAACATAATATATATTATATACCATATATATTATATATACCTCTGTCTAAGTGTTAGGGATCTTCCTAACTGAAGGCTCACATTAACCGGAGTTGTACTCCTAACTTTTTGTCTAAAATTTGTTGTTGTTGTTCAGTCATTTCCGTTGTGTCTATCCAACTCTTTGTGACCCTTTTTGGGGTCTCTTTGGCAAAGATACTAGTGTGGATTGCTATTTCCTTCTCTAGCTTATTTTATAGATAAGGAAACTGAGGCAAACAGGGTTAAGTGACTTGCCCAGGGTCACACAACTAGTAAATTGTCTGAGACCAGATTTGAACTCAGGAAGATGAGTCTTCCTGACCACGTACCAGTGCTCTGCCACTGCACCACCAACAATAAATTCCCTAAAATCCTAAAGGAGGGCACCACATGGATCTCAGGAACCATTGCATTTCCCCTAGGCTTAAAACAAGCCAAATACTATAATAAAGGGTTACACATTGTCAATAGGGAATTAGGCTCCCAAGGAACAGTTGGAGTGAATCTGAGTACCCACAGATCTAAATAGACACAAATGTTTTCTCTAGGGGAGATTGTGCAGAGGGGTCTTTATTCCATCAGTAATCAATACATCATTCACAGATACAATCAGGGGCCTGCTGGAGGAGCACTAAGGAAGCTTCTAGAATGGAAGGCAAAGCAAGGGGCGAAGAGAACCAGACAGGCTGCACCCAGACCTCCCTTGCACCACATCAGGCTTTTTCTGCATGATAGATAGAAACCCTCCTCATTATAATGAGGACAGGAATGCTTAGAGTGGGAAAGTGGGTTGTGGCTCTTGGGTAAGGTGGGTGTGTTCCACATTGTATGTAACCTATGACAGTGTCATTTTGTTCTTGTATTTCTATAAGCACCAGTACTACTATGCTGTGCAATAAAAATGCTCCAAAGCAGGTGTCAGGACAGTGTCACTAGACAATTGTAGCTCACTATAAGCTGAGTCCCTCTGAAGCAAGTCTTGAAGCCTACCTTGGGAGGAGGAGCCAGGAAGACCAAGGTCTCCTGAGCACAACCAGAAAGTGCAAAAAGCAAGGCAGTTGGGGGGGGAGGGGGAAGAAGAAGAACTTAAGGGATTCTGCCGCTGATTATAAGAGTCAGGGGGTGAGTTTAGATATTTCCAAAGAAAACTATAAATACTTTGGTTCTCAAAAAAAATTAAGTTAAAAACCAGTGGAATATGGTAAAATTCAGTAACTCAAAAATGTCAGGAAGGGCCCCTTGGATCAAGCAAAATAAGTAGATCTCCAGTAGAGAGGAGCTACCTATTTTCATGGGGCTGCAATACATGTAGGAGCTGTTATGTGGTGACGATGACATTGATAATAATTTGCTTTGTTATCCCTCACTACAGACAACAGTCATACATGGTGCCCACATGTGGCCTTGAGGGAAGCATAGCTGTGTGCTACTTAGCCAAAAGGGAGGGCAGCGACATAATCAGGTGTCAAAGCCTGTCTAGAATGGCACAGCAAATTGATAGGATATGTACAGAGGAGGGAACCAAGAGCCCAGGGCTAAGACCTGGGGATAATATACTATTGTCTCACAACCAACAGAAAAAACTTCCAGGGTCTGTGGCTCCGTAGTGAGTGTCAGGCTGAGACCTGGGGCCTCTTATCACTGGGTCAAGGCATAGAGAAAGGCATGTGCTGGCCTGCTTCTCACACTGCCACACCCCTGCCTCACGTGTACGCCATCTTACTGCATACCCAGGGCCTAGTCATCAGGCAATCTGACGTGACAAGCCTGGTGGGGTCCACAAAGACACACTCCCCGTGACCTGAGACAGAGAACCTGTGGTAAGAAAGAAAGAACTCAATTTATTCTAAACATATGATAAACATCAGAAATCCCACTACAGACACTTAACATGGTGCTTGACATACAGTAAACATTTAATAAATGCTCTATCTACCTCTATCATCTACCAGGTCAGTTCTATGGTTTCTTTGGTTCAATATTTTTTCTCTGATGAGGACACTTGTTTTTTTAGGAAAACATAGTAGCTTCCATCCAGAATCAGAATAGGGGTGAGAAGCGAAGAAAAATGAAGGGAACATTTATGAAATGCCCACGCCATGCTAGGTTCACAAATCGTATCTCATTTGATCCTTGCAACAACCCCTTGTAAGGTAGGTGCTATTATTAGATCCATTTTACAGTTGAAGAAACTAAGGCAAATAGGGATTAAATGATTTGCCCAGGGTCACACAACTAGTAAGTATCTGAGGTGAGATTTTGAACTCAGGTCTTCCTGAAGGTAAGCAGCTGCCCAGGTCACAACATGGGGCAGAGGGAGAAGACGTACATAGGAAGGATGCTTTGTTAATGTTTTTGTTTCTGTTGTAGACCAGTAATTTCATCAATAAGAGAATCCCCAGTGTAGAAACTACCTCCGTGATGAAAATGGGCAACTTAGTTGCTAATAAGTCTTAGAAAATGGTCTGGGGCACAGAGAGGATAAGTAAATGACTTTTCCCAGGTCACATGGCCAATACATGTCATTGGATTGGAATCCAAGTCTTCCTGAGTACGACTGGCTTTTTATCTATGTACATGACTGCTTCGCTTTTAAACATTCTTTTTTCTCCATGGCTTATTTATTTGGTCATGAAAGAGTGAATGAATGAATGAATGAATGAATGAATGAATGAATGAATGAATGAATGAAAAATATATTAAAGTGCTTACTTTTTGCCAAGTATTGGCGATACAAATACAAAAACAAAAAGGGTCCTTGCCTTCAAGAAGCTAATATTCTAATGCAGGAACCAACCCAAATAGAGAGGGAGTAGCCAGGGAAGGGCACTTGGGTCCCAATGTTCAATGGGCCAAAGGGAAGTAGATTGATATGCCCCATCCAGGAACAACTGTTGATTTTGATCATTGACCATGGTTCTAGAATTACCCCATCTGTATCTTTGTTTGTATTTGTATGCCCAGCACTAAACACAGTATCTGGATATCAGAAGCTCCTAATAAATGATTAAATGATAAGTCAAATGTGTCCTGGTGAAAACCCAAAGCCTCCCATGGACAGTAACACACTTAGACACCATTTTGAAACTTCTCCAAGGATGCACAAATACTTCATTTCCCACTGTGATATTGCTTTCATGGGTTAGGGATGGGCCTGAAGCAACCTTGGCTTCCCTTAATAAACTATTAAGTCAATCACCCAAGAATTTCCCTAAATCCTTGGATTTAATTGTCAGCTTACTCCATCAGAGAAAGGCCTCTGGCAGACTGGATGGCTTCCTCTTGCAGGGTTTGTAAAACATAGGCTAGAATCACATAGGATGGGAAAGTATCTATTGCAGGACATGGATGATATATAGAGGAGATCACAGGTCCATCATGCCACTTTTTGAAGTAAAAAGCTCTATAACCTTCCTATACAACAGTATGGTAGCTTTCATGGTACAAAATCCCCCTGGTTTCTAGTACACTGTGCTTCCTCAAACTATTGTGTACTTATATGTTCAGGTGTATCTCACTTACAGATTGTTCCCACCAAGGAGAACATAAACTCTGAGGGTAGCTATTTTTTTCACTCTTTCTTTTTGTATTCCAAGCCTACCATCATGCTTTGCCCATAGCAGTCAATAAATATTTTAATCAAATTATTGTATCTAATAGGTGCTTAATAAAAATATTGAGTTGAGGAAAGCAAGCATTTATTTAAAATAAATTTATTATATATTAGGTACTGGGTTAAGTACATTATAAGTACTCCTTTGAACCTCAGAACCCTGGGAAGTAGGTGCTTTCATTACTCCCATTTTACAGATAAACTGAGACAGAGATTAAATGACTGATATCACACAGCTAATAAGTGTCTGAAACAGCACTCTATCCACTGGGTCACCTAGCTGCCTCAATTTATGTCCTTAAAGTTTCAAGGAAATCCCCTGGTTCTGACTCTTAAGAAGGACAGTATGGTGTAATGAAAAGAGGACTGAACTTGGATCTGGGTTTGAATCCTGACTTCAGTGCTTCCTCATTATGTAACCATAGACAAGTCATTGCCTATCTCCTAGCCCCATTTTCCTCATCTCTAAAATAGGGCTCCTACAGGTATTTGATTCTGAGAATCAAATGAGAAAATATATGTAACGTGCTTCAAAAATTATAAAGCATATTATATTTGTAATATCTTTGTAATAATAAAAATATATTACATTTGTGAACCTTGATGCTACGTAAATATTCTCTATTATTTGTTTCCTATTAGAAGCAGATAATCTGTAGATTTTCAAATTATTGTATTCACCAAGAATATAGAATACCCTTAAGAGTGGGGACTGTTATTGTTTTAAAACTTTAGTCACCTAGCATAGTGCCTGAACATAGTAGGCTCTTAATAGATGCTTTTATATCGAATAGAATTGAATGCTGTGTCCCTTGCCAGGAGCCTGGAATAGGATCTCACAGGAGATTCCATTACTATGATTGATGACTTTGAGTCACCTGGCAAAGTCAGGCACAAAACTACCCAATTGTGTGTGTGTGTGTGTGTGTGTGTGTGTGTGTGTGTGTGCGCGTGTGTGTATAGGGGTGATAGTGAAGTGGGATGATAATAGAGAAAACACAGACTGTGGGCTTTCCAGAGTTCTCAGTGAAAATTTCTGCCTCCAGAAACAATGGAGTGTTGTTAAAGGAAGATGCCCAAGTCACCTAATGTGGATGAAACTTTCCACGGTCCCTTGAGAAGAGGCATGGAGAAAAGAGAAAGGCAACACAAAGCCTAGAACATAGTTGGTGCATTATCACCGTTTGCTGTTGGTTGATCCAACAGATGGACAAGAAACACAATCTTTGATTTTGAGCTCAGTGGTCGTCTAGAGGAGATCCATGGTCCACATCCCTTGTTTTCCAGGTGAGTCTAAGTGACTTACTCCCAAACAGCCATGTAACAAGTGGCTGAGGCAGGATGTGTCCCCCGGACCAAGGTTAGCCCTCCTACTGCAGTGCATTGGCAAAGAGGAGAAGAAAGGAGAGAGGGAGGAAAGGAGCTGGAAAAGGAAGCATAAGGGAAGAAGCAGACAGAGCCAGAGGAAAAAGGAGGGGGAAAATAAAGGGAGTCTAAAAAGAGAATGTAGCCCAGCTGAAGGTCAGCCAGGGAAAACATTCCTGCTGCTGAGGCAGCCCTGCCATGAATGGAGACCCAATGGGACCCCAAGACACTTTCCCTCCTTTAATCATCTCCTGCTTGGTAACACCCACACAATTTTTTTCCATAACAAGGTTTAAATACCTTAATTTCTCCGATGTCCACCGTGCCATGTTCTTATAGTCAAATGATCTGAACTTAAAATTGTCACCAGATGACTTCCTAACTACAGTCCTCCGAAACATAGAATTAAAGCCTCAAGAGACCTTAGAGTCTATCCCTTATTTTACAAATGACAAAACTGAGGCACAGTGAGGTGAAGGGACTTGTCCAAAGTTACACGGCTAATAAATATGGCACAGTGGATAGAACGCTGGACCTGGAGTCAGGAAAACTTGAGTTGAAATTCAGATGCTACTACCTGTGTGACCCTGGGCAAGTCACTTAACCTCTGGCTGCCTCAGTTTCCTCTGCTATAAATTTGGGATAATAATACGACCTACCTCACAGTTTTGCTGTGTGCATCAAATCAAATAAGTAATATTTGTAAATTGCTCAGCAGAGTGCCTGGCACATAGTAGGCTCTTAAGAAATGCTCATTCCCTTTCTTTCCCTTCCCACTTCCTATTTCCAAGTCCAATACTCCCACCCACTACACTATGCCTCTCATTCTTACACCCACATCCCTTGTCTCCAAAGTCAAAACTTTCTTTGTCCAGAAATAGGGAATTCTGGTTATTAACAGAGTTAATTAACAGGAAATTATTAATTACATTATTAATTACAGAGTTATTAACATGAAAGCACCTGTCCCACAACCTGTTGTCAAACAATCAGAAGAATGAAAGTCAGCTTACTCATCTGGGTGAAATGGATCTCCGTTGATCCAGTGAAATTCGTCCCCTACTCTCCTCAGGCCAATCCAGGGTTCCTTCCTGGTGAACTTGAACATAAATTCCTATATCAAGAAAATAGGTAGAACCTTGAGATCAGACATTTCCTCCTGACATTTTCATGTGTCTCAGAACAAACCTTAATCGTTGAGTCAAGATGTGAAGGCTACTGACTGCTTTCCTCGGTGAAGATTCTGAGATGAAAACGCCAAGACGGATCTTACACTGGCTGGCTAACATGGGACAAATTTTAAATCTCAGATTCCCCCCAGAATGCTCTGTCTGGGTCATCTTCCCCTGTGCTCAAAAATGTCATGTAATAACGTGCCAAAGGCCAAAAAAATTGGGAATATCTGCTATTTTGGATCAAATGATATATGTTATGTCAAGCAATTTTAAAAGCCTCGACTTTCTAGTCTATAAAATGGAATTAACTATGCTTGCATTTCCTGCCACAGGATGGTAGTGAGGAAAAGGCTTCACATATCAATCAACAAGGGTTTATTTCTTAAGCAGCTACTATATTCCCAGCCCTTTGCTAGGCAAGCACCGGGGACAGAAAGACAAAAAAGAAAAAAAAATCCTTGCTGTCAGGGAGCTTACGTGTGGGCTACTATTGTTATTTTTTTTTGTCTGTGCCTTTCACACATATGTTTTGAATTCACAGGTCTTTCGTTTCAAACTAGGAAGCCTACATCATCAAATTCTTCCTGGGGTTAACAGTGCTGATCAAGGCTAAGTCTTTATTAAAAACAATTAGCTTTTACAATAAAAAGCATAAACAGAGGGTTGATTCCTCAGTTTTCTTTCTTCCTATTCTTCTCTGACCTCATATTGAGAGGATTTCTATTGACCCAAGTGGGTTTTATGAACTCTTCTCCCCAGAAATATGTAATTGCCAAGCACTTGGCTGCTGGCTTCCTACCCTGGAGAGTACCTATATCTAGCCATTGGGGCCAGTGTCCTATCCTGGGTCATACTCACCAACTCCTTCTGGCTCTGGATCACAGTTAGGGATGCCTCATGAGTGTGACAGTACTGGCGCCCTGTGTTCCAATCTCTTGGCTCTTCAGAAAAGAAATAGCATTTCCTTCCATAGAGTAACCAATCTTCTGGGCATGGAGCGTCACATTTGATACAGCCCTTAGAAGCTGTGTGAGAGAAAACAGAACCACTATGAGACTTGCATGGATTTGGGAGAGGGTACAATAAAGTCTCCCAATCCTAACTTTGTTCAAGGTTCCTTCTTTGGGTTTATGAAAGAGCAAATGGGCTGTGACAGGTTGACATCCTATAGACTTCTCAAGAGGGGAAGGACCAGAAGCTAGGTCCCCAACCAAAAGCTGTCTCCCTCTTATAAGCAACCTCAGTCTAAGCATCATGTTGGTCAGTTATTTCAGTCATGTCTGACTCTTTGTGACCTCCTTTGGGGTTTTTTTGGCAGAGATACTGGAGTGGTTTGCAATATCTTTCTCCAGCTCATTTTACAACTGAGGAAACTAAGGCAAACAGGGTTAGTTGACTTGTCCAGGGTCACATAGCTAGTAAATGTCTGAGAAGAGATTTGAACTCAGGGAAATGAGTCTTCCTAACTTCATGCCCAATGGATAGAGGGTCTCTAAGGATTGGAAAAATTCTTGTTGCTCTTTAAAATGATGACAATGATGATGATGATGATGATGATGATGATGATGATGATGATGATGATGATGACATCAAGCATTTATATAGCATTTTTAAAGTTTGCAAAGCACTTTACAAATATCATCTCATTTTTATTCTTCCAACAACCCTATGAGGTAGATAATATTACAATCCCCTATTTGAAAATAAGAAAACTGAGGCAGACATAAGTTTAGCAATTTGCCCAGGGTCACACAGTAAGTGACTGAGGCAGGACTGGAATTCAGGTCTTCCTGTCTCCCAGTCCAGTTCTCTAAGCCACTTCAACACCTAGCTGTTTAAAGTATCCTTCATTACAACCTCCTTTCCCCTGAAGCACCCCTCACAGATGATGACCAAGCTTCTGTTTTAATACTCCCAGTGATTGGGGAGCACTTCTACCTCTTCATGCAGCTTTCTCATGCTGTGCATACCTATACAGCTGTAATTGTTTTTAAAATCCCTTACACTAAGGAAGAGTGATCTCCCTTTAATTTCCACCCACTGGTCCTAATTCTACCATTGGGGTTATCATAGAGGAATAATTCTGCTATAGAACACTTCTGATATATGAAGACAGCTCCTCATGCCTCCCCTTAAATTGAGCTACAAGATGTGCAAACAAAAATCCCTTCTCTCCAACTGGCAAATTAAGGGAGGGTATTGTAAGATAGAAGGGTTTTGGATGTTTGCTTGCTTTGGTTTGGTTTTCTCCAAGAGAAGAGTTGTAAAAGGGAGGAAAAAGAAGCAACTGGTGAATGGAAAAGAACAGTGGACAGGGAATGTAGAGAGGGGTTCTGATCTGGGCTTGACCAGAACATCACTGTGTGCCCCTTAGGCAAATCATTGAAGTTCTCTGGCCTCACTTTTTTCATGTATGAAATGAGGACAATAGACTAAACTATCTTTCTGATCTCTTCTAGCTCTCCTATTCTAGCATCATCAGATTCTGTGAATATAATCAGCTCTCTAAGCTAAAAATGCTAATTTCTTTCTAACATCTCTCATTATTACAATTTCCACAACTATCTCTACCCTTACTTTTTCACTTTTCCTCCTAAGAGAAATGATCTGGGGGGATCCAGAGTTTCCCCTTTTTCTATAATCCAAAGTTCAGTCTCTTGAAAGGCATTACTGCTAATGAGATTGAATTAACTTTCTCCATTCTTGGTCTGACCTCACCCAACCTTACAAGGAATTGAGGCAAAATTCCCAGCCTGTTGTCTTCTGCTCAGACTTGGGTGGGGGATGAATTCTTTGACTAGACTACCCAATGATGGGGGTAATTTGGAAGTAAATGACATAATCAAAGTTCATTATAATAGGTCCAGTCCTTCATTGTAATATTCATTCTCTCATTAATGGTTAACCATTAACTGATTAGTTAATTGGTTAGTGTTAACCAATTTGTTAATTGGTTAGTGTTAACCAATAAGAGTTGATGGCCACCCTCAGGAACACTCCTCTTCCAAGGGTATAAAAGCCATGAGCCTGCTGCCATGATGTCTTTGGCATTTGAGTGCCACTGATCTCCTTTATTAAAATGCCAGCTTTATTAATAAAATGACTAATTACCCAGAAATTATGAATCTCAAACTTTTAAAATCCTACAATCTGCCAAAACATGCCAGTTCTACTTCTATTCTGAACCAGCATATTGATTAAGACATTCAAGTGAGATATAAAAATAGATCTTTCACCTACAGAAACAGGACAACTATTGGCATATTGTACAACTATTCATCATCTAAGGATCTAGCTGTGACTGTCAACTGACTCAAAAACAACACTGTCCCAGGACACAGGAGTGAATTCTATAAAAAGTCCTCTGTGAGTCATTCAAGAAGAATGTGAATTGCCTAGATAATGACCTGGATTTTGTGTATACGGGATTTGAGGTCACTGGAGGTAAAAGGAGGGTTAATTGGAAATAACCAAAGCATCAGTATTACTCAGGCAGTTAAACTATTCCCTAAAGAAATAGCCAGAGAAACTGTGGTGCATTGGATAGATTGCTGGGCCTGGAGTCAGGAAGACTCATCTCCCTGAGTTCAGATCTGATCTCAGACACTTACAAGCTGTGTGCCCCTAGAGAAGTTACTTAACCCTGTTTGCCTCAGTTGTCTCATCTGTAAAATGATCTGGAGAAGGAAATGGTAAACTGCCCTAGTATCTTTGCCAAGAAAACCTCAAATGAGATCACAAAGAATTGGACAGGACTAAAATGACTGAACAGCAACATGATAAAGAACTATTCTCAACATGAAACTATAGGACAACAGGAGCTTGCCAAAACTTTCAAGATTAAGCACATTTTTAAAGTTACAAAGAACAGCTCAACCAATACAATATAGCTTTGACTAAAATTTAAAATGTTGAAGAAAAAAATCATATAAAATTTCAAATTATGAAGGTGTATCACCCCGAAAAAATTAGGCACTCAGAAACCCTTAAAGAAAAGACTAAAGAAAATAAGAAGTTCAATTCATTTTTTGACACTGTGAAAGAACTGAAAGCTACTCTGACCAGGCAGTTAAAAGCTGTAAGTAAATGAAACAAGGAAACGAAAGTTCAGGCTAAAAGTGAAAGCTATTTTGAGGATTTACAGAAGAGGTGTGAAGTTGTGACACTCAGAAGTGCAAAGATATTTCTCAGTCTCTTCATGAAATGGAAGCTCCTGAACAAGAAAAAAAATACCAGCAATAACTTATAAAGCGAATGCACACATTTGTGAGCGTTTAATCGTTCTGGCTGACTGGATTTCACACCATCACCTTAGCAAACCAAGACCGTAAGAATCTGAAGCAGGTGATCCGAAGCAGCAAGACCAACATTCCACTCATAAAAACTATACTCAGGAGAAACATGCAAAGCTTTGGCCTCTGATTGGCCAACAACTACAGTAGCTGCTGTTAGAAATGGTGAAAGGGATCGATTCAGAGAAACCTGGGAAGATCTACATCAACTGATGCCGAGTGAGGAGGGCAGAACCAGGAGAACAAGTTGTACAATAACTACAGCATTGCAAAGACAAACAACTTTGAAGGACTTAAGAATCTGCATTCATTTTGATATGGATCAAACCTTGTTGGCCTCAGTTTCCTCATCTGCAAAATGAGCTGGTGAAGCAAATGGCAAACCATTCCAGTTTCTTTGCCAAGAAGATACCAAAAGGGGTCGTAGAAAGTTGGATGTGACTGAAAAATTACTGAAACATACACAGATGATAGGCAAATTATGGAACCTCTTTCAGCCTCAGATTTTCCATTTATAAAATGGAGATAATAATAACTTTAGCACTTCCTTCACAGAGGTAACATCCTCATGTCCTCATGCTATAAAATGGGACTATATATAGTGTTTAGCAAAGCTCCTAGTGCTGTATAATTATTGTTGCTGTTATAGGGTTCACAATGTTCACAGTGAGCTTGTGATTAACTGAAATCTCCACGTATTCCTCACGTGAACTCTTGTCTTCTCCATTCTAGACTTAAGCAACTTTTTTCTTTCCAGACTTTATGTTTATCCATGCTAAATGTAATTTTATTGGTTTCAGCCCGTTATTATAGTCTATCAAGGTTATATTGAATTTGGGTTCTTTGGTGTATCATATCAGCTATCTCCTGTTTGGTGTCATATACATGCCTACTTTGGCTTCGTCCAAGTTACTAATGAAAATACTGAATAGAACAGGGTCAAGGATGGAGCCCTGGGGTGTGCTGCTGCTGACCTTTCTCCGGGTTATATTTATTATTTATATTTTAATACATTTATTCTATGATATATTTATTTACATTTTATTATATATTATTTTATATACTATATATTTGTATATTATAATAATATATTGCATATCATATATATTCATTTATTATTTATATGTGCTTAATATCTCTCCAGATATTTTTAAACAATAGTTTTACATTCAGACGGCAATGAATGCACCTAACTGGACTATATCATTTGTTGTTCAGTTGTGTCTGACTCTTCATGACCCCATTTGGGGTTTTCTTAGCAAAGATACTAAAGTGATTTGTCATTCCCTTCTCCAGCTCATTTTACAGATGAGGAAACTGAGGCAAACCTTGTTAAGTGACTTGCCCAGGGTCACACAGCTGGTAAGTGTCTGAGGTTGGATTTGAACTCATGAAGATGAGTCTTCTGATTCTAAGCCTAGTGCTCTAGGCACTGTGCCACCCAGCTGCCCATTTTACCATCTAGATTACCAGGCTATCACAGGAGACTATCAGATTCTTTGCTGAAATTAAGATAACTGTCTGTTAAATCCCTCAGGCTAGCAACTCTTACAAAAAATGTAAATGATATTAATTGGTATAGTGCCTATCTTGTGATCCTTGTAATCGCTCTCTCCTTTTCTACAAGTTTGTGAAGGAGTTATTCAAATGTGATCAATGCTGATTACCAGTATGTAATTTCTGTAGCTCAAAGTGGAAGTGACAGGTCACAGTTCTGAAGGCAAAGCAGTTACCATTTGGAACATCATTTTAGGATCGTGGATTCGCCAAGAAGGAGAATATCTTCTCCCACCAGTAGCCCCACCCCTTCTCACACTGGAACTACCTTCTGCCCTTATGGCCTCTCCCTCTAATTGGCTTTTTAAGGAGAAGACCCAGGCCAACTACATCTTCATTTCTTTCCAGGCTGTACTCCTTAACTCTCTGTGGATAGTGAATAGAGTGGATAGACTTAGTGGACAGAGCACTAGACCCAGAGTCAGGAAAGCTTGAGTTCAAATCCAACCTAAGACACATAATAGCTGTGTGACCCTAGGCAACTCATTTCACCTCTGTTTGCTTCAGTTTTCTCAATTGTAAAATGGAGATAAGAGGTAATGGGCTGTGAGGGTCAAGTGAGATTTGTAAGGTGCTTGGTAGTTAGTAGGCACTTAATAAATGAATATATGTCTCCTTCCTGGGAAATGTGACATGAACCCAGATATACAGGTAGACATGAATACAGGGTTGTTGGTATTGTGAAGAAAAGACCAGAATTTGGGATTATTTGAGTAGGGTGAAGGCAGGAGCATCTGAAGGACTTAGATAATGCTTCACAAAAAATGGGTGCAGAAACCCTAAAACTTCATCTATATAAATGAGGGAGTTAGGCTGGAGCAGGAGTTCTTAACCTTCCTCTTGTCATGAACCCCATTACCCCTTTGGATCCTGGTAAAGCCTATAGAGTCCTAAGAAGAAGAATATTTATTGCCTAGATTCATAATTAAAGGAAATGTTCCATTTCATTTAGAGGTTAGTGAACATAATGATGGAATTTCTTCCCATCCAAGTTCATGAACCCTCTGAAATCTATCCACAGATACTTTGGAATCTTCAGACTCTAGGTTTAGAATCCCTGAACTACACATAAAAGAGGCAAGAAAAAAGTTTCACAATGGAGAGGAAGAGGGGGGAGGTGAAAGGGAACCAGTGAACCTTATTCTTATTGGATTTGGCTTTAGGAGGGAACAACATACACACTCAGTTGAGTATCTTAACCTACAGGAAAGTTAGGGGGAAAAGGAGAGAAAAAAATAATTTGGAGGTGGGATACGATGGAGGGAGACATAGTTAGTCTTTCACAACATGACTTATGGAAGTATTTTGCATAACTACACATGTATAACCTATATTGAATTACTTGCCTTCTTAATGTGGGTGAGTGGGGAGGGAAGAAAATGAATGTTAAAAATTGTTTTTACATGCAACTTGGAAATAAGATATACAGGCAGTGGGGTATAGAAATATATCTTGCCCTACAAGAAAGTAAAGGGGAAGAAGATGGGGGAAGGGGGTGATAGAAATGAGGGCAGACAGGGGAAGGAGCAATCAGAATGCATGCCATCTCAGGTGGGGGGAGGGAAGAGATGGGGAGAAAATTTGGAACTCGAATGTTGTGGAAATGGATGTTGAAAACTAAAAATTAATTAATTAATAAGAATAATTAAAAAAAGAATCCCTGAGCTGGATGGTCACTAATGTTCTTCCAGGTCTAAATCTTATGAATACAGAATTGGATTTTTGTATTTGGGGCTTTCTGTAAGGGAGGTATGCTGGTCTACTTCAAGACCCACAATAGCTGCTAGTACAGTAAGTACTGCCCAAGTTCTAGCACATAGAAGACTGATTAAAAACCCACTCACCAAGTATACTCATCACAACGAGGATGGCAAAAAGCAAGACGGCAATGGCTCCTAATAACAAGCGGGTCGTTGTATCTAGAATGGAGAAGGGAAAAGGGATTTAGCTCCTGCCCCTGGACTTCAGCCTCCAAACCCAGAGCCTTTAGCACAAGACTCAGAAAGCAGGTGGACTCATCCTAGGGCTCAGGTTCTGCTCTTCCTTCCCCAGCCTCCCAAGAAGAGGGAGACAGTGCAGATGCCCCCAGTACCTTTCCTCTGGGTTCCAACTCTGAAGTGTTTAGGAGGGGCATGACCCCACACCCCAGTCCAAGGCCGTAATCACTGCCTTTAACTGGCATCTTAGAGTCCCATCCTATATGCACCTCACCTTACCTTCTTATCACTTATTCTCCAATCTCTGGACCCACGGGCTCTAGCTGGGAAATCTGTTTTCTCATTAGAGTGTGTGTGTGTGTGTGTGTGTGTGTGTGTGTGTGTGTGTGTGTTATCCTCATCCTCATCACCTTCTTTATAGCACAAAACTCCCATCAGTACCTTAACTAAGTGTAACCCTGAGGTTGTCAAGTGTATATGAGGAGAGGCAGAGGAAGAGGAGAGAGAGGGAAAGGGGAAAAGAAAGGAAAAGCGGTGTGAAGATGGTACATTTTGATAACTCAATCACTAAAAAGCTCTTCATTATAGCAATTTAGAGGAGGCTTTTTAGGCCATTTAACATAACCAGGCCCTGGAGTCCTCAACACACAGAAAATTAAATTGCATCACACTAATTCAAAACTTGTGATCACTTAGGGACAAACTGAGACAAAATTTGCTTTTGAATCCTTTACAAAAAAACTCCGCTATATAAATTAATAATAGGGTAAAGAAATAAAATCGTTTCCAAGTAATTGCTTATATATATTTGCATTCCCGTTAATGTGCTAATTCCAAATGATTCTTATGCATTCATTAAAGCAGGTCCTGGAGTTCTAGTTTTATATGCATTTACTTAACCACAAAATCTTGGAGTTGAAAGAGACTTTAGAGTTCACCTAGTCCAACCTCCCACCTAAAATATCCATTCTACGTCATCCACCTTCTGTCTGGATATTTACCTGCATGGGGATCTCACTTCCTATCAATGCAATGAAAGATGTCTATTGTGTCCAACAGCTCATTTTAACTGTTACTGAGTTCGTTCTTCTATGAAGTCAAATCTGTCTCCTCATAACCTATACCCACCCCTTTCCTCTACCCTAATCAATTGATACAGTGAAACATGGCTATGTAAATGTTCTTGGGCATTTCTTTCACTTGCTTAGGCCTTGTTTGCAGCAGACACAATACTTTGGAGAGATAAGTAAGTAACTGAGTATACACTTCAGAAGTCATCTGGTCTAAGCCTCTCCTTTTAGAAATGAGAAAACTGAACCCCAGAAAAGGGAAGTCACTTGCTTACTACATTGTTTTTGCTGAGTCACTTTTCAATCATGTCCAACTCTCTGCAGGGCCCTATTTAGGTTTTTCTTGGCAGATACTAGGGCTGTTAACTATTTCCTTCTGCAGCTCATTTTATAGATAAGGAAACTGAAGCAAACAGGGGTAAGTGATTTGCCCAAGGTCACACAGCTAGTAAGTGTCTGAGGCCACATTTGAACTCAGGTCTTCCTGAATCTAAGCCCAACACTCTATCCACGACACTCCCCCTCCCCAAGCTACCCCCTGCTTACTCCATTAGGGCAAAAGAAATAGAATTCATCATCAACCATTTATAATGCCTCATGATAGCTGACATTTAGATACCACTTGAAGCTTTACAAAGCACTTTTCATACTTCCTCTCTCAAAGCCCCTTTGGGCTTTTCCGTATCCATTTTATAGCTCCCTCAACTGAGAATATAAGAAGGAACTTCCTCATGGCCACATAGAATGTCAGAGGTGAGATTTGAACTCAGATCTCTTCTGAACACTATTCTCCATGTACATCACGGACTCACCTATGAATGTAATAAGTGTGATATGATGTGATTTCTGCCCTCATGGAATCCACAATCCAGCAAATCAGTGTGTAATTTAAGGAATATAATGCATTCAACTTTCAATTATCTTTGGAATTGGGAAGAAGTAGTATGAGTGACAATTGTAGCTAGGTGGCCCAGTGGATGGACCACTGGAGCTGGAGTCAGGACGGGCTGAGACACTGACCTCAGACCTCAGACACTGACTGAGTGACTCCCGGTAAGTCACTTAACTCTGTTTGCCTCAGTTTTCCCATCCATAAAATGGCACATGACTCCAGGATAATTTTTTTTCCAGTTTTTTTATCCACAGTGCTGAGAACAATACCTGGTATATAGTAGGTACTTAATAAGTACTGAATTAAATTGAAACCAGAAGGTTCAACTTCAATAGAAATTTTAAAAGTGGCCCCAAGCATTAATGCTTGATGTCTCCATACTTCCAGAAGTCTCAGAGAAAGCTGCCATGGCATCTAGGATGGCAGTGCCTGGGTCCAGGGACCTTCAGCTGGTTGGGGAGGGAAAAGGAAGGGAGAGGGGGAAGAAAGGCTAGTAAGGAAGGAGGAAGAACAAATTGATGGACTGCAGAGAATTCATCATCATGAAGAGACTTTGCTGAATGTGTGTGTGCGGCTTCAAGCAGGATTGTGGGTTTATCCTAATTTGAGAAGCCTTGACCATTAAAAGGACATGCATGTTCATTTCGTCCTTTCCCTCTCCTCCGCCTTCACCTTCTCTGATGCCAGGCTGCCTCCAGCCCTTCTCAGTCTCCCCAGGTCACCTCTGGCCTTCCCACAGATCACCACTGGAAGACAGAGCAGCATTCTCCCACTGAGACTTGTCTGTGGACTCTCATTGAATTGTCTGTTATATTAGAAGTGCCTAATCTGAAGCTGGGAGCAACAGAGAAATGGACAGGAGAGAGAGGCATGATATCATTGTGGAAGGAGGGGAAAGCTTAGTCCCCTGTTTGTTTGGTTCCAAGTCTTTCAGGGACTATATAGAAATGGATATGTTTATCGGTGTGAATAAATGAAAATATGAATATATTAATATATGTGAATAAAATATCTATGAATGTGTATATACATATATACAATATATGTGTGTGTATGTATGTATATATATATATATATATGGGCAGCTAAGTGTCAGGCCTGGAGTCAGGAAGACTAGTCTTCCTAAGTTCAAATCCGGCCTCAGACACTTATTAGTTGTGTGATCCTGGGCAAGTCACTTAACCCTGTTTGCCTTAGTGTCTTTATCTGTAAAATGAGCTGGAAAAAGAAATGGCAAACTACTCCAGTATCTCTGCCAAGAAATCCACAAATAGGGTCATGATGAGTCAAATGCAACTGAAAAATGACTGGACCACAATAACACATAGATATATGGGTACTACATTTTTTCCTGTATGTGTATATATTCACACATATATAAACACATATACACACATACATGTATACACACATACATACATCCATACATATACACATACTAGGTGTCCATATATTTATATAACATGTATAAATACATACATACATGCACTTACATACACATACATATGCAATGTACCAAAAGATTGTTGGGATACCTTGTATGTATAAATGAGTGTGTACTGATGTTCATGAGCATTATTGTTTGAAGGGAGATTTAAGCAGTATAACTGACATTTGAAATCCTGCCTTCCCAGGCAAGGTCTTCATAACAAAGATAAAATCCCTCTGTCCAAATGGAGCAAGTCTAGAGAGGATAATTTATCCAACAGAATAATAGTAATTGGGAGGACCGCTCTTGGAGAGGATATCTTTCTGGACAACCATGGGTCTGGTCCAGAGCATTACAAATACCAAGCGACACATCCTTTGGTTAAAAAAGAAGGTTCTGTCTATTTAAATCTTAGTTTTAGGGAATTCTACTGTCTCCCAAAACTTTATTGTCTTCTAGAAAGGAAGACTGATGAGAATTTAAATAAGAAAAAAGAAAAATGGTGAGTTTCAGTATATGACAGTCATGCTTATTGGCAAGGTTCGGGCTTTAACCCAGGACACTGCATTAATATATAATTAATATCTAAAGAGAGCAAAAGAAAGGTAAATTTTGTTGTTGCTTTTCAATCATTTCAGTCATGTCTGATTCTTCATGATCCCTTTTGGGGTTTTCTTGGCAAAGATCCTAGAATGATTAGCCATTTCCTTATCCAGTTCATGTTAAAAATGAAGAAACTGAGGCAAACAAGGCTAAGTGACTTGGCCAGGATCACACAGATAGTAAGTGTCCAAGACCGGTTTTGAGACCAGTCATATCTTCCTGACTCCCATAATCTGTGCTTTGCTCCATAATCTGTGCCCTAGCTGTCCTAAAAGCCACAATTCAGAGGGGGTAATTGTTAACGTCCTTCTCTTGCCAACATGCCCTCCACTCTTAGAGCCCCTAAGATAACTCAGGCTCTTATCACCACCACTACCACCACCTCCTAGACAATTTCAATGGTCTCCTAATTGACCTTTCTACTCTAGGCTCCCTCCATTCCAATCTGTCCTTTACCCTGCTGTCAATTGGACATTCTAAAACACAGATCTGATCACAACCATGCAAGCAATACTTTATTGTATCATGATCTCCTTTAATAGCTGGGTAAAACCTATGGAACCCTTTTTAGAATCATGCTCTCAAATACTGAAAATATATAGGATTACAAAATAAATCAATTATAGTGAAGTACAGTTACAAAAATATTTTCTTAAAACAAATGCACACAAAATTCTATCCATCTTCAGAGAAAGAACTATGGAGTCAGAATGCAGAATGAAGCAGACTATTTTCTCCTTTGTTATATTTGGATTTTCTCATGATTTCTCCCACTCATTTTAATTCTTCTATGCAATGACTAATGTGAAAATGTATTTAATAGAAATGCATGTGTAGAACCCATATAAGATTACATGCTGTCTTGGGGAGAGAGGGGAGAGGGAAGGGAGAAAATTTGGAACTTATGGAAGTGATTGTTGAAAACTGAAAACAAGCAAATTAATAAACTGGGGGGGGAAACAAAAAATTAAAAAGGAAAAAAAACAGACAAATGCACAGATACCGAATGAGGGTGTCTAGGATAAAATACAAAATCTTCAGCCAGTCAGATACCTACAGCCCAGGGCAGCTAGGTGGTACAATGGATAGAGCACCTGTGCAGGAGTCAGAAGGACCTGAGTTCAAATCTCACCTCAGACACTTGACACTCACTAGCTGTGTGACCTTGGGCAAGTCACTTAACCCCAATTGCTTCATCCTGGGTCATCTCCAGTCATCCTGATGAATATCTGTTCACTGGATTCAGATGGCTCTGGAGGAGAAGTGAGGCTGGTGACCTGCACAGCCTTCCCTCACTCAAAATAAAGTCAAGTGCAAGTCATGTCATTATTTCTCTGATGGCATGGTCTTCTTCAGCAACGAACACACACACACACACACACACACACACACACACACACACACCTACAGCCCTCCCCAATCTGGTTCCCACCTATATTTACATTCTTATTTGATATGCCTCCCCTTTATACATTCCCCATTCTAGTCAAACTGACCTGCTAGCTCTTCCTCATGACATCTCCTACTCCTGTCCCTTTGCATAAATGATCCCCCATATCTGGAATGCATTCTTTCCTTACCTCTGAAATCATTATAAGATCCCTGACCTCCACCTTCATTGTACTTTCTATCACTCTAAAATGGCCCTTGGGAAAGAATTCTGTTAGCTAAACCTTTTCACTCCTAGCTCTTTTCTGTCCCAACCATGAGGAATTCCAGCACCTGGGACTAAATTGACTTGAGTCTGGGTGAGTCCTAAAATATGTCCACTTCAGTGCACAGGAGCCACACCCTGGTAAACCATCTCGGTAGACAAGCTAAACCAGGTTGAGGGTAACCTGCATGCCTGCTGGTGAATTAGAGGAATGTTTAGCCCAAGCATGTGAAGACCTTCCCCAGTACAATGGGTGGATGAGAATAACTTGTTCCAACAGCCACGAAGGTGGCTGAAGCAGGCACTGTGGAGCACTTAGACCTTGGTGAGGTATCAAAAACACTATGGTTATCTATCCATTGCATCCTGAGCCATTTGTCCTGCCACTAGACTTTGATGACTCAGGAAGTGAGAGTGAGGCTGATGACTTTGTGCAACCCAACCTCTCATAAAATCCAATTCACGAACAAATCATCACCCAAGACATCATCGGTCCTCTTTGACAGTGAAAGGCTAATATGGAAATGATTGTAGAAAACTGAAAACAAATAAATTAATTAATTTTAAAAAGACATAAAAAAGAAAGTAAATGAAAAGCTAACAACAACAGCACAGTGGAGTTAGACCAGAGACAGAGGTCTTGGGAGTTGAGGAGGCTGAGGAACGAGGAGGCCAGGGTATTGGGTTGGGATGGAGAAGTCTGTGAGCAAGATACTCACCTTACTAAAGAGGAAAGGGAGTGACCAGAAGGTGGAATGAAGACAGCAACAATGAACCAGACATGTATAACAGCAATAGCTAACATTTACATATCACTTCAGTTTCCAGGGCACCTTATAAATATTGTCATTTGATCCTCACAGCAATCAAGTGAAGTAAGTGCAGTAATTATTATTGTCCAAAGAAGAAACAGGAGGTGGAAATCAGCTTGCCCAAGTTTACACAGATAGTAAGTGTCTGAGGCAGTATTTGAACTTGGGTCCCCCAGACTCCAACTGTCTCTGGAAAACATGGTATTCACTGTAGAGGACAATAGCTAGTTGCTGAGTGATGATGGGCAGGGAGAAAGTCTGAAAGTGGCTGCGGTAAGATCAAGGAGTATGTCGTCTCCTATGATGGACCCTGTGTAGAAGAGGACAACAATGTTGGAGTCTTGGGGAGTAAATTGGGCTTCAGTGAGCATTAAGGACCAAAGAATGTGACACAAAGAGATGTAGGATGTAGGATGAAGGGTAGGGTGTTAACTGTAGAGAAGGGGGCCACACTGAGAAGCATCTAGGGCTCAATTTACTACTGGCATTTAACTCACACTTTGCTTCCTTCCATCCTCTTAATGATCCTTCACTAATCGCAGCATCACGTATTTTTGAGCTGGAAGAGATCTTACATGCCATTGTGCCCAACCATGCCAGGTGTCCCACATGGCCTTGACCCTCAGGTCACAAGTGAGGCTCCCCCAGTGCGTAGGGGACCCTCAGAACCAAGCGTGCTTGGAGGGGGTGGAGAGCACAGGAGGAAGTGTGCCTGAGCTTGGTGGTGCCATGGCGGAGGTCCACTTCTGATCTCAAATGGTTTGGGGACATACTATTTTTTCCTGTTAAAGAGTTTTATAATCTTTTAGCTCTTCAGATCCTGGACAAACTCTCAAATCCTCAAGGGTCCATCATGGCTCCACTGAAATGATGGATTCTCTAAATACCTTTGTTTAGGGCCTGCATTAAGCCACAATAGCACTATCCTCCAAGAACACAAGATGGGGATGTTGCCCCAGGAAAAATCTCCCTCCTCTCTCTCTCTCTCTCTCTCTCTCTCTCTCTCTCTCTCTCTCTCTCTCTCTCTCTCTCTCTCTCTCTCTCTCTCTCTCTCTCTCTCTCTTTCTCTCTCTCTCTCTCTCTCTCTCTCTCTCTCTCTCTCTCTCTCTGTCTCTCTCTCTCTCTCTCTCTTCCTCCCCCCCGTGTCTCCCCCTTTGTGTGCATATTTCTCTCGCTGTGTCTACACCTCCCTTTGTTTATCTTGATGACTTCACTATAATAACAGCAATATTTCTATATCATCTAGGCACCTAGGTGGCACAATGGATAGAGTGCTGGACTTCGAGTCAGAAAGACTCATCTTCTCGAATTCAAATCCAGTTTCACACGTTTACTAACTGTGTGACCCTGGGCAAGTCACTTAATCCCTTCTGCCTCTGTTTCCTCATCTGTAAAATGAACTGGAGAAGGAAATAAACAACAACAATATATCATCTACTGCCTTCCACTGTGCTAAAAACACTTTACAAATATTTTGTTCTCTCAACAAACCTGAGGCACAGGTGCTATTATTATCCCATTTTACCGAAGGGGAAACCGAGGCAGACAGAGGTCACATAGCTAGTAAGTATCTGAGGCTGGATTTGAATATAGGTCTTCCTAAACCCAATACATATATGATATGTATTCATGTGTTTGAAAGAAATAGAGGTTGGGTTGATTCAGGCTTGGGGAATAGTGTGAACACACAAGTAGATAAGAGAACAGTGAATAGTGCAGTAGTGAGTACTTAGAGGAAATTTTATGAAATAGCACTGGAATGGCAGACTTGTGCTAAGCTAAGAAGTCCCCCGCCCCACTCCATCCCTTCCTTATATAGGCACTAGGCAGTTACTGCTAGGTTTTGAGACAGGGAAACACTTTCATATAGAGATGAACTAAAGTCACTCTATTTTCAATAAACATTTGAAAATGTATTGAAAACACACTTTCCTGAACTCAGGTTACTTACAGGCCTAGGTGGTAGGGCTTGCCTCTGTGGTAGCTATGGTCAGACAGCTGGACCTGTCTTGATCTATGATATATATATTACACTCTGAAGCCCATAGATTGGACAACAATAGGTCCCTGCCCAAGCTCTACTTAATGGCTATTCTCTGGACCCTCCTGGCTTAGAGTGATTATCAATAGTAACTGTTGCTCTTTCCCTTCCAGCTTGATTAGTTATTTTTTTCTTTGGCTCATTAAAGGGCCATTCTCCGAGTACTTCTTAAAGAGTCCTATTCACTGAATGGGTGTTACCTCCCTCTAAGTGAGTACCTGAAAAGGCCTTATCCTAAAAAGGCCAAGGTCTCCCATTGCATCCTGGGCTGTCTGGATCCAGATGGCTCAGGAGAAGAAAGTGAGGCTGGTGACCTGCACAGCCCTCCCTCACTCAAAACAAAATCAAGGGCAAGTCATGTCATCATTTCTCTGATGTCATGGTCTTCTTCGAAAATGAAGGACGAACACAAAAGACAAAGATATGAGTGTGTATGTATATACACATATACATATATATTATGCTTTTGTTACATTTGTTGAAATACTTCTTGATATTGATATAAAAAGATATAAGGGATATAAATGGAGTTGCTTTCTACTTCTGTGGGCTTCAGGTAATATTTTACTGTCAGTCTTTTATAAGAAAAAGATTTTGTCCCTTGGTCTATAGCAAATATCGTTATAACAAAAAAAATGTGTACAACAGAAAGAGAGTCAAGATGCACCTGAGGGCCCACTTACCTACTGGAACAATATTCAATATGGTGCCAGGAAGCAGTAGGGCACGGTAGGTAGAGGGCTGGCTTTGGAATCAAGAAGACTTGAATTCAAGTCCTGTCTTTGACAAATACTAGCTGTGTGCCTACCAGCGAAGCATTTAACCTTGCAGACAACTCTCTAAGACTTTAAGTTGCATGGCAGATGCTGATCCTACATTGGTGGAGGGAGTTTCCATACTGAGATTTCCCTATATCCATGAAGGCACAAGTATGGACCCCCACTCCAAATGCAGGAGGCAGTGAATAGCACATGGGATGGGCCAGCAGTCAGACTATCTGATTTTAAGACCTGGTTCCACTATTAATAATCAATTAATAAGCACTTAACAAGCCTTAAGGAAAATGGATAAGTGTTTTCACCTTGCTATGTCTCCATTTCCCTCATCTGTCATATGAGGAGATTGAAATAGGGAATCTGTAAATTTCCTTTCCTTTCTCAAATTCTACGAATCCAAAAGAACATGGCAGGGCCTTGGAGTTCATTGCAACAAGATCTGCTCTGTCTAGCTTTTCATTTCCACAAACTCTTTAGAGATATATGGAGCCCTCCCTTTCCTCCCAGCCACTCGCTAAATAGACGGAGCCATTCAAGGAAGGCGACCTAAACGTCAGACAAGATCTAGGAAAGCTGGGGCCTCGCTCAATTCTCCCCTTCAGAGAAGCTCTCTTTTTAGAGTGTTTTTGTCATGTGTTTCTAGCCCCATCTCATTCTCCACTAACACACTATATTAAAGTTTTGCAAAGCTAGTGAGAAATCAGAGTGGGGTGCCTCCTTCAGGGGATAGATGACCCAATAAATTAGTCTGCTGGAATGTGAAATTAAAAAACAACATGACCTCAGAAATACGTGGCAGACCTAACATCCAATAGGGGCATTCATTCATCTTTACTTGACTTGTATCCTAGGGATAGTGCCCACACCATCACCCATCCCTCCCTCCATCAGGGCACAGACTCTAGACCTTGGATAATAACAGTAATAATAGATAGCATTTATATAACACCATAAGGTTAGCAAAGCACTTTCCAAATATTATCTCATTTTATCCTCATAACAATTTCATCCCATTTTACAGCTGAGGAAATGGAGGCAGATAGCGGTTAAATGGTTTGTCTAGGGTCACATAGCCAGGAAGTATGTGGGGCTAAATCTGAATTTAGATCTTCCTGGTCCCAGGTCTAGTGCTCTGCTCACTGTGCCACCTCGCATCTGTGGGAATGGGGAGCGGACACTCACCTCATTCACATCAATGGCCTGTCTGGCAGGACAGTCTTCATCCAGGACCCATGTAAAGACTTTGAGTGGGCATGTTGTAGTAATAATACTTAACACTTACATAGCACAAGTTTACAGAGTAACACCCTGTGAGGTATGTACTATAGGTATTACTATCTCCATGTTACAGATGAGATAACAGAGTCTCAGAGAAGTTAAGAGACTTGCCCAAGATCACACAACTAGTAAATTTCAGAAGCAGGACTTGAACCCTGACCTTCCTGACTTCAGGTCCAGCATTCTGTCCACTTTGCTACGTTGTCTCCATAAAATGTGGACCAAGGAAAGGGAAAAGGAAGAAGCACCTGGGAGTGGAGAAGAGAAAATAAATGTCTGTTCCACTTCTTCCTCATAGCCTAGCTCAGTGCAAGACCCAAGTTCTGTGGCTGATAAATAACAAATCAAACTTCAGGGATTAGAGGGAAGGAGGATAATGACTGGCACAATGTGGACTTTCCAGTTTGTTGTCACAGTGTGGATGGTGGTAGCAGGAGCCCTCCAGCTGAAGCGTCTTCCAAAGAAAATGGAGCATGTGTATTTCTAAATCAGTCTTATGCCAAACTGAGTGTTCTCAAATACTCAAATGGACCGTGATCTTATCAATTACAGTGATGCAGATCAAAATCCATTCATGCCTGTCTATCCCTGTTCTCCCAACATTTGACCCAGAGGGGGTTTCCAATGGGCCAGAAGCCTTCCTTGCTATCTTCTCCCATGGATGACTCTGGCTTATCCACCTACCATCCATGGCTCTTGCCATATGACCAGCCCATTTTCTCTTCCTGTCACATAATTCCTCAATGACATCCTTTAATTCTTGTTCTTGTCTGGAGTCCCTCATTTGTTGCAGCTTGTCCATGCCCACAATGCTCTTCTCCATTTTAGCTCAAGAAACAAGCCAAGTACGGCCAATTGAAATAATTGTGTCTAACTTGGCACCTTATTCTTTGCTCAGTACTGAACAATGGGGTAGCTTGAACCCCAGAAATTAGCACTCCTTAGCCCTCTTTTAGACATTGTTATGATTCCTGATCTTGACCTTGCTTCCAGTTAGGACATTACCACCTCCCTCCCTTTGATTCCATCAACTTTATTACTGGTCTGTCCTGTCTTTGATCTTAGATTGTTTGTCTAATGACAACAAAGGAATTGTTCTTCCAACCTCTTCCCTTTCATTTCTGACTTTCTGTGACTATCCAAACAAGGGATGGTTTATAACCCTGAACAAGAACACAAAGAAAATTACATATTAGGCTGAAAGATAAAATCTGAGAAAAAAGAAACCAGAGCTGTATCCAATGTACAGAAGAAGCTAGCTAAGGGATAACTTGGTATCTTTACTATAGCTTACAAGAGAGTGGATCAGTGATGTGACAGGAAGCACAAGATACATAAAGGTAAGGCAAGGAAGAGGGTCAAAAACTGTCATGGTGTCCAACTGTCATGGTGTCCAACATGTGACAACAGCAACAAAGAGACCTTAAAAATAAGGTCAACTGTACTTCAAATGGGAAATCTTCCTGCTTGAGAAGACAATTTCAAGGTAAGATCAGACCATGGCCTTCCTCCAAATAGCAAGAGAGCAATAGTTAACTAGTTAACTTGTTTGGAATGGCCAGAGTGGGGTAAGAAAAAAGAGCAGACTCTGAGAGCATTCCCCTCTTCATTAGCTAAGAACATCACATTGACACTGTATATTTCTTGATAAAAGATACAGACATGGACAGTCTATGGATTCAGAAGAATAGCCATCAGGAACTATTACGCTTCTAGTTCCCAAAAGAGTAGCAATGACCCCACGCTTTCTTAGCACACAGGATCCTCAAGGCCCCAGGCAAACTCAGGTAGAAATGAAAAAGTAGGAAAGGCTACGAAACCAGAAAATAGGCTGATCTGATATGAGCCACATTTGAAGATGAAGAAGTGGGTAGATCCTCAGGGTGATTGGAAGTGATCATTTATATGCAATTGAAGTGATATAGCAGAGGATGGGGTAGGCGCCTTAGCGCTAACTAATGGAGGATCATTTAGTTTAGTGGTGGTCCACGAAAACACAAACTATGTGCCCTGATAATAATTTGGATCCTTCCAACACCAGTAATTTCCCTGTTCTTTTTCTTCTCCTTAGCCTCCATCACTAGGGTCTATGAGTCTAAGCCAGAGGACTATTTGTCAGAATGCTAGAATTAAAAAAACTTCTTTTTTAAATTTCTTTCTACATGGTTCTCTGACATATGACCAGGAAAGTCCAGTAGAATATATTTGTGAGTGCTGTCCATAATTTGTGCAGAATACATACTGAGGAAAGGATGCATACTGGACATTACCACATAAAAACTTGACCATGAACAAGAATGGCCCCAATAAACATCAGAAAACACCAAAGGTATGGCATGATCTATTTCTCCATTGGACTGTGGTTTACAGGCAGAGGAAAGCTGTGGTTGGATGTAGAAGTATGAGAGGAATGCCTGCCAGAATCAGGAGATAAATTTAGAGTCACATCCAGAGGTAATGCTTTTGGGAAAGCTATCAAAGTGAAAGAGATGGTCCAAGGCCAGTTGGACTGTTTGAGAGGTACCAGGTAAATCTTAGATGGAGATAAAATGTACCATTTTAGTCAAAGTGCCCATTATTTTTTCCCTCTGAAGGGAGAAAAAAGGACTGTGATGAAATCCAGTGACATCTTGGCTCATGGACCTTGATGAGGTTTAGCAAGGACTGAAGTGGACCTTACCATGACATATCTGAGGTCAACAAGGGTCGACAGGAATCTTCCTCTGCCTCCTCAGAACTGTGTAGCATATCCCGTTGTGATAAGACATCTGTCTTATCACCCCAGACACCCAAAAGGTAGATTGCCAAGAAGTAAAAGTCTGTAGAGGAGAATCATGCCCACAAGGCAGAGTGGTCTTTGAGAGAGCTCAAGAACCAGAAATAACTCCATTTGTTTCCACTTTCCTTTTGGCTTAGGCAAACCTGCAGGAAGTTAATCAACCATCAGTCAAAGAGTATTTCTAACAGTCCTGGGTATAGACCACCATGTTCTGGGGGATATGATAATAGAAAGTTAAAGGCAGCATCTAGTGGGGAAAGGGTGAGTAGATAGGAGATTGATAAATCAGTCAACCTGGCTAGTTTAGGCCAGGATGTAGAATCCTAGATAAGGCAGATCTTGATAAACCCTGGGATACAAGTTTAAGAGGGTTCTCTACCTTTCCTTGCTCAATTCCTTCTTCTCCCCTGCTGTCTCCCTTAGTCTGTTTTCTCACCCTATAACTTTTCTAAAACAACCACCATATTTCTCTTCATATTCAATGCCGCCTCTGCAAAGTCACCATCCAGGGCTTCTAATTTCCAGTCTTACATCATCACTGCTCCTTCAGGAAGTCCCCTCTACCATTAGCATTGGCATAAGCATTGTGTAAACCCAGATTTGTCAAGGAAGTGTGGTGGTGTGGATAGGGTGCTATCTTTAGAACAAGGACAACCAAGGTTCAAGTCTTCCCTCAGATATACATTGATTATGGCACCCTGGGCAAGTCCCTTGCCTCTCTGTGTCCCAAGCAACTTTCTAAAACTATAAGATATGGAACTGTGCTGGGAAAGGGAGCTTCTTATATAAATTAAATCAAAAGTCTAATACCTATCTAAACACAACCAGGCTGATTTCTCTCCTCTAAGTCATGTGGGGTACATCAGAAATAGGTTAAATCTTTGAAGAAAGCTAGCTTTAAAAAAGTATAAAATATTTATCCAGGGAGGGATGCATGTGTGGGATACTGGCTTCCTCTTCACTAACCAAATCATGACTTTATCCTCATTTTTACTGGGTGAGAGTGATTCGTTTCATAAGGATGCTCAGTTATGTCATGTTTTGTTACTTATTTTCTCCAAGTGTACTTGTATCTACAATCTATTTTATCTTGACAACATCCCTGTGAGGGTAGTAGGCAGGTACAAAATTCTCCAGCACATGTATGAGGAAAGCTATGCCCCAAAGCATCAAGTTACTCATGCAAGGTCACATTGTGAGTTAATATGCAAGGCCAAGGTGAGAATCCAGGTCTTTTGAATTCCAGCGCAGGGCTCATTTCTACCAGCTGGCATTTGCTCTATTCTAAATCTGAATTTTCCCACCCCCAAGCCCCAACCTCTAAGGACAAAAGACCAAGGTAACTCTGATGACTGTGTCTCTGGCAGGAAGGAGAGCCAGTGGACCCTCACTCTCACTACTCAGGCTGATCAGATCTTACCAAGGAGTCTAGGAGAGGGAGGGGGGACTGGAAGAGGTAGCAGGGTGTGATGGAGTCATACACCGGTCAGAAAGGATAGGACCCCGGCAGAGGATGTCCTAGCTAGGGACCCTGAGAAGAGGACAGGATTCTCTGGGGAGGCAGCAACCATGGAGGAGGAAGAAGGATGTTACTTGCTTACCCTCCAAGGCCGCCTTCCAGCTGGTACTGCCCTCGTACCCGGATCCTGATCTTCTCAGCAGCACCTCCTGGCCCCGGCCCTCCCCGTCCCCTGGGGACAGTACTCTTGGCAAAGAAGCCGACGAGGCTGGAGCGGGTGGTGGAGGGGGCCGGCTCCTCCTGGGGGGCTCCCGGACAGGTTCCATGCCCCCCTCCCACTCCGGTGCCCCCGCCCCTCTGCTAAAGGGCGCCTGGCACTTCCGTTACCAGGGTAGGGGGAAAACAGAGTCAGAACTGGCCAGAGGGCCCCCCTCCCCCTTTCTCCCTCTCTTCGCGGTGGGAGCAGGAGCTGAGGATGGGAGGGACGCAGAAGACAGCTTATGCAGCTCAGGGCCCCTGTTGGCGTGTTCCGCTCCTCTTAGCAAAATGCGAAATGTCCCTCCCCGCCTGCAGCCTCAGCATCGCAGCATCTCATCGCCTCTGGAGTTTCTCATCTTGGGAAGGGAGGGGGGAGAGAGACAAGAATGAGGGAGGAGAGAAAAAAGAGGAGGGTGGAGAGAAGAGGCGCCAAGGCGACGGGGAAGGCAGCCGGGCGGGAGGACAGAAGTGCGATGAGGTTGGGGGGTGGGGGGTGGGGATGATGTGAGGGATGAAAGGTCGGAGGGGTAGGCGAACCTGGGATCATGAAGAGGATTCCAATAGGGAGGGAGCACTAAGGGATGGGAGTGGAGAGAAGGAGCAGCAGGGACCCCAGTGCCAGAAGGATCCACATGGCCAGAGAAAGCTGTTAGGACAGTCTGGTACACGAGGAACGTGGGGATGCGGGGCGTAGACTTGAGAGTAATACGGGGGAAATAGGGCGATTGGGAAAGGGAGGACACAGGAGTGGGGTGGAATTTGGGGAAAAGAGGCAGGGATCTCCTTTCTCACCTCCACCCTAGGTTCCCTGGTTCCCACTCAGACTGGAGCTAGGTGACGGGAGAAGGAAATGCATTCCTCAAGACTGAATAGACCGCTTAGAGGTCACAGAACAGGGAGCTTTGGTAGAGACCTGCCCCAGCGGGACCTTGGACAGAGGAGAGGCTTTGCAGGAATATGGTGTTCTGTGCGCCTTAGGACCGATGTGCCTGAAGATCCTGGGGACCTGGTGAGGTCCTGGAGTCTGGCATCTTATGTAGAGCAAACATATTTTCTTTGTTATTATCATTAATCATTATTAATTATTAAATATTGTTATCATTAATTAGTTACATATAATTAATTACGAAGAGAACCCCTTTCAGACTTATAACTAGAGCTGGGATTCTTCACTTGATCAACCTGGGCAGTGAGAGTGAGGGTCCATTGGCTCTCCTTCCTGCCAGAGACATAATTATCAGTTACCCTGGTCTTTTGTCCTTAGAGGCTGGCGCTTGGGAGTGGGAAAATTCAGATTTAGAATAGAGCAAGTATAGAGGTGAAGAGCTGGGATTCTTAGAATAGAGGTCCATGGACAGATTTCAGGGGATTCCTGAACTTGAATGGCCAAAAAAAAAAAAATTACATCTTTATTTTCACTAATCTTTTATTTCCTTTGTAATCAGTTCTATGTCTTGTTTTATACATTTTATAATGAGTTCCATAAGGGGTCCATGACTTTCACCAGACTGCCAACAGGGTCCAACAAAAGATAAGAACATCTGAACTGAACAGTGGATAGAGTGATGGGCTTTGAGTCAAGAAGACCTGAATTTGAAATCTGTCTCCATAGACACTTCTTAGCTGTACGATCCTGAGCAAGTCACTTAACATCTCTAAGTCCTATATAAATACTATTTATCATTATTATTAGTCTGAAGGAGTCCACTTCTTCACTTTAGGGCTTAATATTCTCATGGATGATGAGAGTGATGAGTCCATTCCACCATTAAGACATATAGGATATAGAATTTTAAAGAAGGATCCTTAGAGATAACATAGTTCAGCCTCTTTCTTTTACAGATCAGGTAAAGAGATTTAATCAAGGTCAAATAAAACATTCCAAAGGAACTACAGGGAGAAGTAAAGCAGGACCACAGCTCACCCTCAAGGGTCTTGCATCCAGCCTCACTTAGTCTGTTTCCTCATCTCTGAAGTGGGGTTAACAACATCTATAGGGTTGTTGTGAAGATCCATCAGAAAATATACATGAAGCATTTTGCAAACCTTAAATTATCCTGACCCACTTTATTTAAAAGCAATATTTCAGATGTAAGCTATTATTCAGTTGCAGAGGTTGACAAATACAGAAGGTACAAGGAGGCCTAAAGGAGAGGAACTGACAAGTTTAGGTGATATTACATCCATTGTTGATGTCATTTAATCGTTTTCAGTTGTGTTTGACTCTCCATGACCCCATTTGGGGTTTTCTTGGCAAAAATATGGAAGTGGTTTGCTATTTCCTTCTCCAGTTTATTTTACAGATGAGGCACTGAGACAAACAGGGTTAAATGACTTGCCCAGGGTCACATCTCTACTCAATATCTGAGGCTAAATTTGAACTCAGGATCCTAATGACTCCAGGGTCAGTGCTCCGTCCACTGCCACCTAGTTGCCCTATTACCTCCAATAGGTAGTATTTTCTAGAAGAAATGAGTTTGCAAGTAGGTTTTGAAGGAGGTAAAAGGCATGAATTGGCAGAAAGAATTCCTATTAGAGGAAATGGTATATGTAAAGATACTACAGTGAAAATAAATGCCCCATGTGAAACATGAAAATAAATAGCTTGGCTGGAAAAGAATGAATATGTTAGGGAGTAAGGAGAGGTGGGTTTGGAGAGGTTAATGAGGGAAGAGCCTTTGAGACCAGACTCTATGCAACCTTAGAAGTCGGAGAAAATTGTTCTAGGTTCTAAAGTAAGAAAATAATAGGTTAGTTAAGGAAGAATCATAAAATTTTAATGCTGGTCCAATCTTCTCATCATGAAGATAAGAAAAGTTAAGGGTTTTATCTAGGCTGCTCAGAAAACTTTAAATGAAGATTAAACAGAAGCGCTTCTAAGTCTGAAGGAATAGCAACAAAAAACCCCACTGTAAAAATCTAACTAAACTTTAGGACATTGTTCCACTGTCTCAATTGTTTCTTTAGGGATTTTGCCTCTTTTCAGAAATCATTCACAGTCATAGCAATGTAAATGAAAATAATACTGGATACTGTGTAATTATAATGACCAAGTTTGACCCCTGAGAAGAGATGAGGAAATGCAGCTTTTTTCTTTGGTTGTAGAGATGAGGGATTTTGGGTGTGGAACGCGCAGACCCTATCAGACAACCAATATATATTGGTAGATATTGCTAAACTGCTTCCTTCCCTCCCCAGGCCCCTTTAAATAAGGTTTAGGTGGCATTACATCCATTGCTGGTGCCATTTAATCATTTTATTTAAAAGAGAAGGCTTATTGGACTGAGTAGGGACAGGATGAGGTAAGGGCATATCCAGAAACGACTGTGTGCCAATAAAACTTTTTTTTAAAAGAAATTATTTGAATAGTTTATGTCAGAAACCACTTTGGGAATAAGAGTTTGCTTTTCATTATTCCTTACCTGAGAGGTGATTGAGTACACTTTTCCTCTGATAAGTTTTCTTTGATTCCTGTTCAATGCAAAAGATTTTTTAAAAAACATTTTAGCTACTGAGAAGCTGAGTCAGATCTGAATATAATTACAGTGGGAATGAAAGCAAATAATATAATGTAGGAAAGAATAAATTGTCCAAAATTACTCTTAGAAAATATTCATAACCAAATATCCTTCAAATTATCTACTATGCTCATTTTTCTTTAAAGGGAAGCTTCTTGCTTTATTGAAATATTTTTCAGAGACTATTATAATGAAATTCAGTGCTCCAACATTTCTAGAATGCCACAGAAATGTGGAATATAAATCAGTTTCTGTATTCCCTTTGCAAAAATGAAACTACTGGATATTTTATTAAAGTGGAAGAATTGATATTTTAAAATGAAATTTTCTTTATTATACATTAATGCCCCCTCACCCAAATTTTTCCCTTACAAGTTTAGAATTTCTTAATCTCTAGACTGAAGCTAGAGCTAATATAGGGTGATCTAGGCTATGCCCCACGTGGCAATATGAGAAGAATATCATTTCCTTTTTTCCCCACTTAATAGTATTTTATTTTTTCCAATTACATATAAAGATAGTTTTCAACATTCATTTGTGTGAGATTTTGAGTGAGGGAAATAATTTCTTTACCCTGAGCTGCTCTCTCCCATATTCCCATGGAATCATCTCCTTAGGGATGCCTTCTGAGGCTCCTTCACAGGGTTCTGGCCTGGGAGCCTCAATGTCCAGAATCTTCACAGGATCAGAAAGAGGAGAAGTCATCTAGATGGGAGATTAGCAGTGCCTACGGTATACAAAGGTCACAGACTCTCCCCCCATACAAACTCTTGCAAAATAGGGGTGCTATCTACTGTCTACCCCAGAGGATTGTTGGGGAGGGAGAGGGAAAATGTTTTGCAAACTGTAAAGTGGTATTTAAAAGTGAATTTAATGTGACATGCCCTTGACTGGTACCCAAAGTCCCCTGTAATCCTCGGGAATGATTATTGTTGTTGTTAGCTAACATTCATCTAGTTTTAAGGTTCACAAAGTGCTTTATGTATATTATCTCATCTGATCCTGACAACCACCCTGTGAGGTTGGTGTTTTTATTCCCATTTTGCAGATTAGAAGACCCGGGCTCAAAGAGATGGAGCGATTTACTCCAAGCTAGTTAAGGCAGGATTGATTTAGATCTTCCTGACTCCAAGTCCAGCACTCTATCCACCATGCCACTTAGCTGCCTTAGGTGAAGAAGTATACAATAGGGGAGTGGGGCATTAGAAAAGAATTGCCTCCCCCCATTACATTGTAAACTCCTCGAGGACAGGAATTGCCTTTTGCCTCTTTATGTATCCGCACCACTGAGCACAATCTACTGGTTGATTGATAAGTGACTGGCAGAGTGGATAGAGTGCTGGACCTGGAGCCAGGCAGACTCTTCTTCATGAGTTCATATCCAGCCTCAGACACTAGTTGTGAGATTGTAAGCAATTTACAACCTGGTCGCCTCAGTTTCCTCATTTGTAAAAATGAGTTGGAGAAGGAAATGACAAACTTCTAGTATCTTTGCCAAGAAATCCATAAATGGGGTCATGGAAAGTCAGAACTGAAAAACACAACAACAAGTGATTGCAAAGATCTTTGCAGTTTATAGATGGATCTTAGAGATCATTTGGTCTAACCTGTTCACTTGAGAGTGAAAAACTGAGGCCCAAATTGTCATCCTCACTCCCCCAAATTACACAGCTTATTAAGTCATTAGACATCCAGGTCTCATCCTATACACTCTTTTTTATCCTAGTCCTAAACTACTGTCCTCATGAGGCACATTATGCCACAGAATGCCTTACTTTTTTATTGTTATTAGGTCTACCATCTCTCCTTGTGAACTATATATCCAGGAGTATGATTTGTACCTAGTAGGTGCTCAATGAATATTTATTTGACAAAAATGGATAAAGAATCAAATAGTGTGCAGAGAGATAATAATGTGTTATGATGTCTGTGAGGAGTTGAAAATCAAGAATCTCATATTATTACTAGGAAATATCATAACTGACAGAGAAGTAATTGATCCTAACCATCCATTGTTGTAGACCATGATGGTTCTTTATAGCTTCTTTTATGTAACTTATTTTAAAAAAATACATTCTTTGAGAGAGTTTCCATCAAAAGAGTCAGAGATCCAAGACTAGGGACTATATTCTGCCCTGAAACACATTTTGATTATTTAGTTTAGTTTTGGGCACCACTGACTTCCAGAAAATTCTTCCTGATTTAGTATGGAATTCAAGGAAATGTTTCTTCTTTTTTGTTGCTGTCACCAACAATTAGTTTTCCAGCATATTGACTGGTTGTGGGCTCAGGTGCTGCTTTCTCTGAAAGAACAAACAGGGCAGACTTGGTGTACTTTCTGGCTCTCTTTTTCATATCTTGCACATCCACAAAGGCTGTTGGCATTGTGTTTCTTGAGATAGCATTCACTCCCATGAACATGTGACTGGGGAGCGGTCACAATAAAATAAACAGTTGCATTGTTTTAGCTTTCTCTATTTTAAGGACTGGTTATTTTGATAGAATTTTAAAAAACCTTTTAAAAAGAAAACAATCAACATTTTTATTTTTGTGAAACCTTATTCAAGTAAAGGGGATAGCAAAGAGACTGCCAAAAATAATTGTTTTTGTTCCTGTTATCCATTAATTCTAACTAATGTTGACTCAAGCTGGTCACAGAGATTTTAAAAAAATAAGAAAAGAAAATGGTGAAAAGATAGAGGTAACTAGCAATCCTCTATGTTTTCATTAAAATGTAGACTTTGGCCAAAACTCAGTTTCCATGGAGTTATAGCTATGAAAAGAGAATAATAATTCATATAGGTAAGAGGGTGTGGGTACAAGTCAGGATGAATTGGAGCACAAGTTATGAAGATAACACAATAAATCCAGATGTAGAGAATTAGGCAAAAGCTAAAAAGGAAATAATAAATAAAAATAAAAAAGGAAATTTGTTGAATCATTTCAGTTGTGTCAGACTCTTTGTGATCCCATTTGGGGTTTTCTTGGCAAAGATACTGGAATAGTTAGCCATTTCCTTCTCCAGCTCACTTTACAGATGAGGAACTGAGGCAACCAGGGGTAAGTGACTTGCCCAGGGTCACACAGCTAGTAAGTGTCAGACACAGGATTTGAACATGAGTCCTCCTGACTCTAGGGCCAGTGCTCTATCCACTATACCACTTGGCTACCCAAAGAGGAAACTACACTTAAACAAATTGTGGTATGCAAAGGTAAATAATGTCATTGCACCATAAGAAACATAAATATGAGAAATTCAGAGAAACATGGAAAGACTTTATGAATTGTTGCAAAATATGGACAATGAAGCAAGGGAACAAGGTACACAATGACTATAATAGTGAAATGAAAGCAACATTAAAATGGTGCCTGTCTCAGATTAATTACAAGGTCCAATCTTGGCCATAGAGGGAAGAACCAGGAGCAAGGAAAAGGAAAAACTTCCTAATAATTACAGCTGCCCCAAAGTGGAATGGGGTTGTCTTGAGAGGCAGCAGTTTCCATCCTTGTGAGAGATCTTCAAGACAAGGTTGGATGGTGACTTGTCAGTTTGTAGAGGGGATTGTTGTTTAGGTATGGATTAAATAAATGACCACTGTGATTCCTTCTAACTTGGAGATTTAATGATGCTGCGAACATGAGCAAAAGTTATAAAACTACATGGAAACTAAAAGACAATCTATTACACAATGATTGAGTTAAATAAAACATCAAAAATTCAGTGACATAATATTTAGAAGATAATAACAATAATTCTACATGTCAAAATCTATGAGATATACCCAAAAAAGTTACTTATAGGCAAATACATACCATTGAATGTCTACATTAATAAGAAAAACAATTAAACCAAAAAGATGCTAAAATAAGAATTACATAATAGTTCTGAAGAAAGTTTCTAAAGAGATAACCTTAAGCACAAAAAATGAATAGAATAGAAAAGGAAATAAATCAATTAACAAAACCAAAAGCCTTTGTGAAAAGGTAAATAAAATTCATAAAACATTAATGTAATCAGAAAAAGAAAAATCAATAAAGTGAGAAATTAAAAGGAAAAGATAATAGCAAAGATAAAAATTAAGAATATCAGCAAATATTATAGCTATATGATGTCAAATTAGAAAATTCAAATGAAATAAATTATTTATAGCTAGGCAGTGCAGAGAATAGAGTGTTGGGACTGGAGTCAGGGAGACATCTTTCTGAGTTCAAATCTGACCTCAGACACTTACTAGTTGTATGACCCTGGCCAAGTCACTTAACTCTGTTTGCCTCAGTGTCCTCATCTATAAAATGAGCTGGAGAAGTTCATGGCAAACCATTCCAGTGTCTTCTCCAAGAAAACCCCAAATGAGGTCGCAAAGAATAAGCCGTGACTGAAACAAATGAACAATAAATCAAAGTATCAATGAATTTCTTCACAAAGTAAATAGAATAAAAATTAAAACTATGTGGAAAAACAAACGATAAAGAATATGAAGAAGCACAATTTTTCAAATCTATTATAAAGCTATTTTCATCAAAACTCTATGGTACTGAGGAAAATAATAGGGATATCGAACAATGCAACAGACTAGAGACTGCAAACATTTCACCAAATATATTCATCAAAAGATTCAGGTTTACTAAACCTGCAGGAAATAAAAAGTGAGGGGAAGTATCTACATCTTAAACCATATACTATGATAAATTCTATCTGGATCAGAGATTTAAACATTTTTAACCCTAAAATTCATAGAAGAGAGCACAGTTATGTATTTATCCCAGGACTGTAGGGCAGATAACTTTTGAATCTTCTCAAAATGTAGAAGAAATAACTAGGGGAAACATTAATGTACTTAAATGAAAACAAAAAAAAGCCCACTTCTGTACAACAAAAGAATATATTGGGAAGATTATGACAAATGTGACAGAAATAATGTGACATCTAAAATTTATAAGGAACTAAAATATCTAAAAGTAACACAAATGGATGATGGCCAAAAGATGTGTCTAGATAGTTTGCAAAATTAGAAAGAAATTGTTATTAATAGTTTTTTAAAAGCTCAACCTCATGAAAAAAAAGCACCAGGAAATACAAATTTAACTTTGAAGTATCAAATTTGCGGAATTGCCAAAAATAATCTTAAAAGTAATACTCAAGATTTAGCAGGGCTGTAGATAAATTGGTATGCTCACTCATTATTGTAGAACGCTTTTGGAAAGCAATCTGTCAATTCTTTTGCAAAAGTTACAAAACTAACCATCTATCTTTTGACTCAATTATTTCATTATTGAAAATATATCCTGAGGGTGATATATATATGTATATATACATATATATACACACATATGCCAGTAATTCAATCTATTCAAAATTCTCTATTTAAAAAAAAAAGTTGTATTTATAGCAGCAGTGTTTATAATCACAAGAATAACCCTGGAAACAACCTAAATGTCTAACAATAAGAGAATGGTTAAAGAATTTGCAGTACATTAATGTAATAGAATACTATAATGCAATTAAAATCAATAAGCATGAGGATTATGAAGAAATCTGAAAAGTCTTTTATGGAGTGATGCAGAATGAAGGAAAAGCAGGAACAGAATATTATCTGTGATCATAAAAAGGTCTAGACACTGAAGATGACTCAGGAAATGACTGACAAGCTGTTATGAATGTTCTAAGGATAAGATGTGAACCAAGGAATTCACTGGGAGAGAGAGCTCCTGGTAGGGAGCTCCTTCTGCCAGGGTAATTTAGCAACTGTTCTTGGAGAGCTGCCTAAAATGCTGAGAAATTAGGAGACTCTTCCAAGGTCACACGGCCAGGATTTATCTAAGTTGAAATTTGAACCTAAATCTTCCTGGCTCTCCATCCACTGTGCCACAGTGCTTCTTACGAATGCTTTATGTGTTGATTTTCATTTACCTAAATGCAAATAGTTGCAAAACAAGTTCAATTGATTTTATTGATGTTTAACACAACAAATGTTTAACACAACAACTATTTATCATGGGTCTTCAATTATGCATTGCTTACTAATTTTACAATGAGTTTATAATAAATTATCAGTGAAAGGGAAAAAAACCTATTTTCATGAGGGTCTTTTTGCTCTAGTATATCATGATCCCAGCAATGCATGACCATCCCATGAGATTACATTTCTTATTGTTTCTATGATGCTGCTGAAAGTAATTCAGCCAACTTCTCTGTTTTACCCTCCAGGGAGAATTTTTGAGCCATCCCTGCATTTAGTTGTAATGCCCTCTTGCCTATTGGGTTTGTTTACCACAAAAATGTAAATATTGATTTGGTTTAATTATTGTGTCAATTCACTGGCCATTGGTATATTTAAAGTATCAAAAGTTAAGACTTTTACAGTTTGCAAATGATGTAATTTTTAGCATTCCCTACCGCTTTCCTCATCATTGGATCACTTTCACTTTGACAGTGCAATGGACTTGAACAGAATCAAGGGCCTTTTTATTCATCATCTTGTGAATATCCATGACCAAAAAAAAAATTATTACCTAGTTACTGACCTGCTGATGTCAAGTCTTTCCTATTGGACAGCAACAGGACTGGGACTGAACTTAAAGTCTTTTCAGCATGTTAGAACTTGCTAGAACTCAGAGTACATCATCATAGCCTTTGAGAACTCAAGGTCCTCTCTCTTTGTAGAACAATATGCAACATCACCTAGCAAATGAGCTCTATTAAAATCTTAAGATAATATTTATAAAATACTTTACACAGTGCCTGGCACATAACAAATGTTTGTTCCTTTCCCCCAAAAGCCTCCAAAACAAATCAATATATGCTTTCAAACTCAATAATTAATAGATTTAGAGCTGGAAGAGACATTCAAAGCCATCAATTCCAGAACCTTTATTTTACAGATGAAGAAACTGGGACACAGAGCCTTTAAATGGCTTTCCAGGGTTAGATAGTGTATCAATGGTCTGAAGCAGGATTTGAATCCAGGTCTACCCAATGGACTAGAGGATGATGGCAAAAAGTACACTGGAAAGTATAGTTTAGATTTCAGAAACAGAAGACGCCAAAGTTTTATAGGATGGTTGGAACCCCAAGCCTCCATGTCATATTTATTTCATATGTTTATGTAAAATATTCATTTAATATTTTATTCTCTATAGATGCAACAAATTTCCCTGGTAAAGGTCTCAATCCCAAGGTACATAAGGAATTGATTCAAATTTATAAGAATAATCACCATTTTCCAGTTGACATAGGGTCTAAGAATATGAACAGGCAGTTCTCAAGGGAAACTATCTGTAGCCATATGAAAAAAAATTCTCCAAATCACTACTAATTAGGGAAGTGCAAAAACAAATCTAAGAACATCAGAATTTGATCATCAGATTGTAAAAAATAACAAAAAAAGAAAATGATAAATATTGGAGGGGTTATGGAAAAACATATTATATTAATATATTAATATATTGTTGTATCTGTGAATGGTCCAATCATTCTGGAAAGTGATTCAAAGTTACGCATAAAAAGTTCCTAAGTAGTGCACTTGCCCTTTGATCCAGCTATACCACTGCTAGACCTATATCCAAAAAATGTCAAAAGAAAGAGGAAAAGATCCTTTAAATTCAAAAATATTTATAAGCTCTTTTTGTGGTAGCAAAAAAAAAATGGAAGTGAAGGGATGCTCATCAACTGAGGACAGGCTAAACAAGGTGTATATGAATGTGATGGACAACTACTGATTTGCAAGAAATAAGGAAACAGATTATTTTAAAGGGACATCAGAAAGACAAATATGAACTGATGCAGAATGAAGCAAGCAGGACTAAAAGAATAATTTATACTATGACATCAATATTATAAAAATTAACAACTTTGAAGATTTAAAAATTGATAATGAAATGAAAAGGATGAAAAGAATAATTTATGCAATAATACCACTGTAAAGATAAACAACTTTGAAAGCTGTAAGACCTCTTATCAATGCAGCAATCATCCATGATTCCAAAGAATTAAAGATAAAACATACTATACACCTCCTGACAGAGAGGTGACAGATTAAAGGTATAGAATGAGACATATATTTTTGTATATAATCCATGAAATAATTTGTTTTGCTTGAGTATGAATATATATTACAAGGAATTTGTTTTTTTTTTCTTTTTTGCAATGGGGCATGAGATAGAGGAAGAAGAATAGATTTTTGCTCATTAAAAAAATTTTAATAGAACGTCATGCTGCAGATGTGGAATGTTGTATGTACTTTCAAATAAATCACCATATTATTAGTTTGGTTTAAATGTTTTACTTTCTTACAAGAGCCTTTTAATAGAATGAGGGTAATTTGTAGATGTCCATAATATAAAAACAAAATTCATCAACAAAATTTCAATTATCTATATAAATTCAAGAGCTGGCATTACATGTAATAGGGACAATCTAGAAACTTAGAAGGTTTTGGGGCTGCTGAACAAGTAACATCTCTTCCCGTTGTATCTGTACTGTTTAAAAAATGACTGTAATATCTGAGAGTAACCTGGTTTATAGATCTCCTACTTCCTCACATTGATCTAACTTCAGTTTCCCAGCTACAGGGGTCATGTGCATGATCCTCCTCTTTCTCCAAGATTGGCAATTGTTTGAGGATTATGGGAGGACAAGTTATTGGAACAAAACCTCATTATTTGACAAAAACTTCTGGAAAAACTGGAAAACAGTATAGCAGAAACTAGGTATAGACCAGCATCTCAAGATATGTCATATCTTGACATATATCTATATATCATATATCAAGATAAAGTCAAAATGAGTACATGATTTACACATAAAGGGTGATACCATAAGCAAATTATGAGAGTATGGAATAGTTTATCTGTCAGGTCTATGGATGAGGGAAGAATTTAGGACCAAAGAAAATATAAGGAGCATTACAAAATGTAAAAGATAATTTTGATCATATAAAATTAAAAGATTTTTTGCACGAACAAAATCAATGCAACCAAAATTATAAGGAAAGCAGAAAACTGGAGGGAAAAGTATGCAATAAGTATCTCTGGTGAAGGCCGCATTTCTCAAATATATAGAGAACTGAGTCAAATGCATAGAAATACAAGTCATTCCCCAGTTTTCAGACAAAGAAATAAGAACTGTCTATAGTCATATAGAAAAATGCTGTAAATCACTATTGATTAGAGAAATTAAAATTAAAACAACTCTGAGGTAAAACCTCATAGCTATCAGATTGGCCAATATGACAAAAAAGAAAAATGATGAATGTTGGAGGGGATGTGGAAAAACTGGGACACTATTGCACTGCTGGTGGAATTGTGAACTGATGTAACCATTCTGGAGAGCAATTTGGAACTATGCCCAAAGGGCTATATAACTATGCATATCCAGCAATACCACTGCAAAGTCTACATCTCAAAGACATCCAAAAAAAGGGAACAGAATCTATTTGTACAAAAATATTTATGGCAGCTCTTTTTGTGATGGCTAAGAATTGGAAATTGAAGGTATGCCCATCAATTGGGGAATGGCTAAACAAGCTGTGATATATAAATGTAATGGAATATTATTGTGCTATAAGAAATGACAAGTAGGATGATTTCAGAAAAATCTGGAAAGACTTACATGAATTGATGCAAAATAAAGTGAGCAGAACCAGGAGAAAGTTATACACAGTAATAGCATTACTGTTTGATGAAGAATTGTGAATGACTTAGCTATTCTCAGCTACACAATTATTTAAGAGAAGCACAAGGGAGTAATCTTGAGGCATACTATCCATCTCCAGAGAAAGAAATGATAGTTTGAATGCAAACTGAAGCATGCTATTTTACTTTCTTTCTTTCTTTTCTTTTTTTATTTGAGTCTTCTTGTGCAAAATGACTAATGTGGAAATGTTTTACATGATTGTACATGTATATTGTATATCTGATTGCTTACCATATCTGGGAGGGGGAAGAGAAAGGAGAGAGGGATAGAATTTGGAACTCAAAACTTAAAAAAAAAAACAAATGTTAAACAATTGTTTTAACATGTAATTTGAGGAAAAATAAAATATATACTAAAAAAGATTATGGGAGCAATTCTCTTTTTTCTCTAGTAGCTCCAATGTCCCAAGGTACCAAGTATTGCCTAGTAAATTTCCCTTCTTAGGGAAGAAAGGATAGATTCCAGGATCATACTACCTAGAAACTTAAAATATCCACTTCTCTACATAAGGTAGAGGTTGAAGTTCAGTAGTATTGCCTATGAATTCTGGGACTGAGTGAGCTCAGCCAATTAGTGTCATCTCTTAGATTAACTTAGCGGTAGTCTCTGGGAAAGAGGAGACTGTGGGAATTTTCATATCCCCTCACCCCACTCCAGAACATAGTTTCACTGTGCTGCCAGAGAAAAGGTGAACAGACAAAAGAGCCAAGATTAGACTTTGTCCCTCACTTCTTTATAGGATGGCCAAAGGGGTAATTTCTATGACAAAAACCCAGCCTCTGAGTCTCAAACTGCCAGTCATCCTGGAGGCAACTCAGGCACCAGAATCTAACCAGGACCCCAACCATGAGAAAACAATCAGTTTTCAGTCATCCTCAACAAGACTTTTTTCAGGAAAATTAAGTAAAAATCTTTGAAAAGCTGCACGTATCTCTAAATATTTTTATTTTATTGAATACCTCTTGTCCTTTAAATATACTTTTAATGTAAGTGAAGTTATTTCCTATTATATTATTTATTATTTATTATATTGTTATCCTATTGTGCAGATGTGGTCTGGATGCCCCATTTAATCATTCCCTTCCCCCTCCTAAAATCCTCCCACAAAGAGGTGAAAGAACTTCAGTGTTGGATTCTGAAAAGCTCTGGACATGCTGAGACCCAGGCCCAATAAGAAATTATTCCATTCGGACCTCATTCTTAGTCAAATGGTATGTTGTTGAACAAGAACTACACTTTAACTGTATTAAAGATGAAAATCCGATCCAATATTTACATGCTTGTTTGACAGGATTTGGGAGTGCGTGTGGAGAGATGGGAGAGAGGAACAAGAATGGAAAGAAATGAATGAGAATGTCACGGTGACTTTATCATTCCAGGTTACTATACAGGCAGCCAGAGAATGCTGCCTGTGCTCAAGGACAGATCTTTTACTGACTAGTTCTGCCCTGCTCTCCCCTCCCACCACCAGCTTAACTAAGAAAAAGGAGTCCAGAATGGGTAAAGAAACAAGCAATGGGAGAAGGGGAGGAGGCAAACAGAAATTTAAAATGTATTCACAATAAATTTCTCAATTTTTCAGCCGACATTCATCCTGAGAAAATAACTAGAACAACCAAGTCTTCTTGCTCCTCGAGTCTTTTCCTTTTCTTTGCTTCATCAGCATAGACATGAAGAATGGCACGTGACAATGGTGCCTATGTTAATGTCATGTTAATGACACACACAAGGACCCACATGACTTTTGCTCTTCTCCATTTACCACTGAAGTGAAAATAGGATAAAACACGCTCAATATACAAATGTCACCAATACAAATGTTTTCTGGGCATGCTGAGGCGAGGATTGCTGCAGAGGGCACTTTGCCAGCCATCACACTGGAAAGGGAGATGTTTAAAAAGCAAAACAAACAAAACAAAAAATCTTGAGCTTCTCTTAAGTCTTTCCCAGGGCTATATCAGTCAAATGCCCAGCAAAAGTATGACAGGTACAGAACGAAGTGGAGAGGTGTGAATTGAGGATGCCACAGTGAGCAGCAGTGTCTTAAATCACCTCTTGGGATTCCCCTCCTAACAGACCAATGGGGAAGCTTTCCTGATTAGACCAATGAGAAGCTGGTGCTTTGGTAGCCTGATGCTGACTCAAAAGCTGTGAGCCTCAAGCCCTTGGTACTCCAAAAATCCAGCGGAAAATTGTCCAATCAGATCCTTTTCAGAGAAGCAAGCCAAGGATGCTGCTTTGGTAATGAAGAAACTGGCAATCGTTCTACTTTTGTTCGGTTTTGTCTTTTTCTCATTCCTCTTCTTCTTAATAGTCTGTAAGTTACAGTTTACGAAAGGGTAATGTAGACAAGAAATCCTAGGAAAAACAACCACAAGAAAGTTATTAGAGGAAGGAAGTAGGGAGAGGGGGCTACTCATAGGATCATAGGTTGAGAGCCAGAAGGGACTTTCAGGGTTCTCTAATCTAACTCCCTTATTTTACAGGTGAAGAAACTGAGGCATAAAGAGGTTAAGTGACTTTCTCTAAGGTTACACAAGTGGTAAAGGGGAGAGTTGGGATATGAGCCCAGGTTCTCTGAAACTGAATAAAAAATGCTTTTCATTTCTTTTGGACAGAGGCCAATTTATTCTTAGCATTACATGTTGGTGTCTGCCGTCACGGAAAGCCCTATAGGTCTGATTTTGACCAAAAAAGTGAGAGAGTGTGTGTGTGTATATGTGTGTATACATATATGTGTGTATGTGTGGAGATATATATTCCATAACATAGTGGAAAGAGCAATGATCATACTTCCTTCCCCTCAGCAGAAAAGTGAGATGCAATGGGTATGAAATGTTGAACATGGTCACACAAAAACCCAATCAAACGAAAAACCATTGTGTTGATTAATGATAGTTCTTATTATAAGGAAGAGTTCTTCCGTTGGGGGAAGTATATCAGGAAATGAGTATCATTATCGATAAAGCTTGAAAAAAAAAAAAAGGTCAGTTGTCTTACAGTCAGAAGATTTGAGTTCAACAGGTTCCAATGTTTGCTACTTGTGGGACCCTGGACAGGTTTTTTAACTTTCCTATACCTTCAGAGTCCTCATCTGTAAAGTGGAGGAGTAATAGAGTATTTGTATCAGCCTGCCTCACTGGGTTGTGAGAAAAGGGCTTTATAAATATACTATATAGTACCTTTGAGTGCTCTATAGATGTGAACTATTAGGGGTAAGCATCTGTTATTTCACCAGCAGAGGTGAAGAAACTCCTACCAAAACAGGTCAGTATCTTCTCTCCAACTTACAAGTCAGAAAGTTACCTAGGACACTGAGAGGTTAAGTTAACTTTTGGTCTGGCTCTGTGATTGGGAACTTCCATTATAAAAACTCCTTCCACCATGGGAGCAATTCTCTTTTTTCTCTAGAAGCTCCAGTGTCCCAAGGTACCAAGCATTGCCTAGGAAATTTCCCTTGTTGGGGAAGAAGGGATAGATTCTAGGATCATAGTACCTAGAAACTTAAAATATCCACTTCTCTACATAGGAGGTTGAGGTTCAGTAGTATTGCCCATGAATTTTGGGAGGTCACACTGTTGATATGTATCAGAGCTGGGGCTTGAATCCAAGTTGCCCTGACTCAGAGGCTGGCTCCCTATTCATTACTCTATTTTCTCAAACCGTTATGATTTCCAAAAGATTAAGGACAAAAATCAAGCTTGCCAAAGCCTGAAGATCCTCCATTCAAAGGATGTGTTGCAAAATGGTCTTTGCAACAGTTTCATTCTCCTCCCAAGCAAATTGGCAAGAAATCTGTTCCCAGATTTGTCTTCCCAGACATTTGCCCTGCCTTTTATCTCCTTCTTCATGCCTGGCCCATGGTAGGGACTTAATAAGTGTATTTCGATTGACTGATCTGTGAAACCAGTTCTAGTCAAAGGAGGTATAATACCCTCAGAGTCCAGGCTCTGTTCAGATCTCTGACCTGAACAGATCAAAGATTGACTTACGTCCTTGGTCATAAGCTGTATGCCTCTGGCAGTTTGCACTGCTTGGCACAAGGACCTGTAAAGGTTGTCGAGGTCGTTGATTTTTATCATCAGGTGTTGATGGTGTCCTGGCACTCCGCGGGAGGACTGACCCTTCTCTTTCTTGCATCTACTGTTGCTGGAGTTCTGGATAGGAGAACTGGCCAGACCAGCACAGAGGGATACTCTGTGGGTAAGTAGAACCTGGAAAGAGGGAAAGTGAATTCATTGTATAAGCCATGAATATATTATGAAGCATAATGGAGAAAAGGCTGGACTTCCTTGGAATCAGAAAGATCCAGGTTTTCAAGTTCTGCAAGACATTCAACCTCACAGTGCCCAGGCTACTCTAGAAGATTAAGTTACAGGAGAGTAGTGGATACCTGTTGGTGGAAGGAGTTTTTCTACTGGAAGTTCCTAATCACAGGGCCAGACCAAAAGCCCAGTCCATTGACTATGATAAAAGAGCCAAATCAATCTCCTTCTCCACATATGGAGAACACGCATCCAGCATAGCCATGTATAAAGCACACATGTACAGAACTAGCTTTTTAGGGCTGGCTCAAGGGCTGGGACCAGCAGAGAGAGACTCAAACAGGTGTGAAATGGAATGACGATGCCTGCCTGTCTAGCTTTAACTCTACTAAGTCACACTTGAGCAAGGGAATAGTTAACCACCACAATCAAATTCTAACCAAGAGACCCTCAGGCCACTTGACTTTCCTTTTTTCATCCCAGAGCTTGACTAGTTCTTGGCTCATTAACCTCTTACAAGAGAGTGGGCAGAGAAAGAAAAAGAGGCCAGACTCAACTTCCCCTTTTTACAGACTGATAGAATTTTAGAGCCATGAGGGTTCGTAGAGTTCATCTAGTCCAGTCCCCCTTATTTTACAGATGAAGCAACTGAGACCCAGAGAGGAGAAGTGATTTGCCCTAGTCTCCTAACTAGAACTGAAACCCAATTTCAGACAACTATACCACATGATCTCCCAGTCGTTTATATCATTGCTATTGTGGAAAAGCATACCCACCTTGTAGCATAGTAGGCATGCCTTAGACTAGGAATAGGGATGACTTGGACTTGAATATCACCCCAGGGACTAGCTATGTGTCAGTTGACAAGTCACTTAACCTCTTCTGAACTCAGTTTCCTCCTCCTTAAAGTGGGCATAATAATAGCACCTACCTCACAGTGTTATGAGGAGCAACTGAAATAATGCATGCAAAGGGCTGTGCTATATATATATTACATAATAATATAATACTGGTATATTGTAATAAATAGGAATAGGGACTGAAGATGTGATTTGATTAGTATAGAAAGCTCCTTTTACCGATATACCCTCTCTGCAAATTATCATTTTAAAGAGTTGTTTAGAGAAGAGGTGTCAAATACAAACTGAAATGGAAAGGCCTACACATATTAACATTATCTATGTTTTATTGTATTTTTCCTTATTTTTACTAACTATTTCCCAATTGCATTTTAATCTGATTTGTTATCTGGCTTTACTAAGTAATATTGGTGGCTACATTCCACCTGTTTGATACTCTGGTATCAAATTAAATGACCCTACTCAGGGTCACACAGCCAATATGTGTCAGAGGTGAGACTCAACTAAAATCCTTCTGACTTTCAGACCAGCTCTTCATTCTGCCTTGTCACAATAACAAGAGTACAAGACCAGGAAAACCCGAGATCAAATCCAGTCTCAGACACTTATGAGGTGTGTGACTCAGGGCAAGTCATTTAACCTCTGTCTGCCTCAGTTTTCTCATCTGCAAAAAGGTGATAATAATGTCACCTACCTCCAAAGTGATTGTGAAGATCAAATGAGTTAATTTTTTAAAGTGCTTTTCAAACCTTAAAGCTCTATATAAATGCTAGCTATTATTAACATTATTAGTAATAATAGTAATATTAGTAATAATAGCAGTTACCTCACAGTGTTAGGAGGAGCAACTGAAATAAATAGCAAATAAAATAAAACTCAGAGAGTTAACTTACGGGTAAAGGAGGCTTGAACCTCCCTTGGTCTCAGACACAAACTGACTTGTGAGACTCTGGGCAAATCACAAACTCTCATGGCCCTCAAGTAACTTTGAAACTATGTTTTTTTTAAAATATATTTTTTAAAATTATTGAGCATTCATTGTCTCCTTTTCCCACCTCTCTACTTCACTAAGGAAAAAAACCTCTTGCAACATAAGAAAGTAAATTTCTGAGCAGGTGCCAATCTACATTAACTGAGAGAGTTTCTTCATTGTTTTTCTATATCAGTGAAGCATCAGGTCTGATTCAAAATGGTAATAATATATATCATTTTAGCATATTTAATATTTATTAATAATACATGTTGAATAATTGCACTTACTACTTGTAAGTAATACTTATATTTATTAAGTAATAATGCTTATAAGTAATATTATTTACTATTATATAGCAATATTTACATAACCATTATATAATATATATAATATGTTATATACAGGAAAGTAGTTGATACCCATTGGTGGAAGGAGTTTTTAGAATGGAAGTTCCCAATCTCAGGGCTGGACCAAAAGTCCAGTCCATTGACTGTGATAAAAGAGTCAAATCAATCTCCTTCTCCATGTAGGGCGAACATGTATCCAGAGTAGCCATGTGTTCAGCATATACATATAGAATGCATTTTTTAGCCACAAGGACTGGGACTAGCGGAGAGAGAAACTCAAACATGTAAAATGGAATGAATATGCCTACCTGTTTAGCTTTAATTATATACTAATATTTATATATAATATAAGAATATATTATATGATAATATTATTTCTGTAACTAAGATATATATTTACATATACATATATATATACATACATATAATACTTTAGGTTTGCAAAGTATCATATAGTTGGTTGGTTGGTTGTTGTCCTTCATCTTCAAAGAGGACCAAAATGACATCACCATGATAAAGTGAAATTTCAGTGTGTCCGACTGTGGCTGATCAGACCAATACAAGCTTGGAATGTTCTACCACAGGTTGGGCACAGATAGTCCGTGTGAATATTTGGGGTGGATATCCCAAATTTGAGCATCTTACGTTTACTTTGTGCTGTCTCAGTTCTGCTTTGCTTATAGAGTACAGCACCTTTTCTAATGTGGGCGCACCATGCTGAGCAGTCCTGGGCCAGCGTCTCCCATGTTGCACAGTCAGATCCAAAGTTCTTGAAAGAGACCGTGAGACTGTCCTCGTATTGTTTCTCTGGCCAACATGTGATCGCCTGCTCCATGCAAGTTCTCCATAAAATAGTCTTTTTGGCAAACGTACATTTTGCATTCGAACAACGTGCCCAGCCCATCAGAGTTGCACTCTCTGAAGCATAGTTTGAATACTTGGCAGTTCAGCTCAAGCAAGGACTTCAGTGTCTGGTACCTTATCCTGACAGGTGATCCTCAGAATCTTCCTAAGACAGTTCAAATGGAAGTAATTCGTTTTCCTGGCATGGCACTGGTAGACTGTCTGTGTTTCACAAGCATAAAACAATGAGGTCAGCACAATGGCTCTGTAGACCTTCAGTTTGGTAGTCAGTCTAATACCTCTTCTCTCCCAGATTTTTCTTTGGGACTTCCCAAACACTGAACTAGCTCTGGCAATGCATGCATCAACCTCACTGTCAATGTGTACATCCCTGGAAAGTACGCTACCAAAGTAAGTGAACTTATCCACAGCATTCAAAACTTCTCTATTTGTTGTAACCAATGGTTCTATGTATGGATGGTGGTGTGGTGGTGGCTGATGGAGCACCTGTGTTTTCTTGGTGTTAATTATTAGGCCAAAATTAGCACAAGCAGCAGACAATTGATCCATACTTTGTTGCATCTCAGTTGCAGAGGCTGCATTGAGTGCATAATCATCTGCAAACAGAAAATCATGCACCAACACTCCCTCCACTTTGGTCTTGGCTTGGAGCCTTTTCAAATTGAAGAACTTGCCACCAATACAGTAGTTGACCTTGACGCCATGTTCATCCTCATTGAAAGCATTTGTCAATATGGCTGAAAACATCATGCTAAAAAGCATGTGAGCAAGCACACAGCCCTGTTTCACTCCACTGGTGACTGGGAAGGCATGAGAGCGTTGTCCATTATCCAGAACATGGGCAAACATGCCATCATGAAATTGACATGCAATATTGATGAACTTCTCTGGGCAACCAAATTTTGACATAATTTTCCATAAGCCCTCAAGACTAACAGTGTCAAAAGGCCTTGGTGAGATCTACAAACATTGGGTACAGACCTCTGTTCTGCTCCTGGAATTTCTCCTGGAGTTGCTGGGTAGCAAACAACATATTGACTATTCCTCAGCCCTTTCAGAAGCCACACTAGCTCTCAGATATATGACCATCTTCCAGGTGAGGATCAGCCTGTTAAGGAGGACTCTAGCAAGAATTTTGCCAGGAATGACTGAGAGAGATCCCCCTGTGATTGTCGCAGGACAATTTACCTTTACCTTTATAGAGATGGACAATGGAGGCACCCTTGAACTCCTGGGGGATAACCTCCTCTTGCCATATAACCTAGAGAATTTTAGTCAGCTTTTCTACGAGCAGTAGTCCCCCTACTTTGTAAATCTCAGCTGGCATAGAATCAGCACCAGATGCTTTGCCACATGAAAGGAGCCTAATGACCCTCAAAACCTCTTCTTTGGTTGGAAGTTCAGATAAGGAGGGATTGACTTCAACTTGAGGTAAACGGTCAATGACCTCAGCACTGACTGATGATGGTCTGTTGAGAACACTATGGAAGTGTTCAGCCCATCTCTCTAGGATCACGTCATTGTCACTAATCAATGTGGCTCCATCAACACCGAGTAGTTGCGATGCATCATAGGTTTTTGGTTCATAAATAGCTTTCAGGGAATCATAAAAGTGCTTTGGATTGTTACTATCAGCATAAAACTGAATTTCATCTACCTTCTTACTGAGCCAGGAATCCTGCATCTCTCTAAGCTTTGCTTGTACTTTGCTTTTGATGGAATTATATGCTCCTTCTTAGAGGTGAATGAATTGTCCTGTTGGTAAATACTGTGGAGTTCTTGTTTTTCATTTAGCAGCTTCTGAATTTCCCCATCATTTTCATCAAACCAGTCTTGGTGGTTGTGAGTGTTCTGACCCAGATGAGCAAATGCAGGGCTGTACACCAAATCCCTGAAAGCTGCTCACTGCTTTTCTGCTCCACTGTTGCCAACTGTGTGTTGGCTCAACTTTCCCTCCAAGTTAGCAACACACTGTTCTTGCTCAGAGAAGAGCTCTAATCTGTTGACATTAATTCTTCTGGTAGTCATTTTGCCTTGGGGGCGGTGCTTTTGATGAATGTGAATATTTAGCTTGGAAAGGATAAGTCCATGATCAGACCAGCACTCTCCATCACACATTGAGTTTGTCACTCTCATATCTTGTCTGTCTCCTTACACTTAGTCTATTAGATGCCAATGTTTGCTATGAGGGTGCATCCGTGAAGTTTTATTGCATTTAGGTAAATGGAACACAGTGTTAATGATGAGAAGGTCATGCGATACACGTCTTCAGCAATAAATGACCATTGTTGTTGCTGTTTCCAACTCCATTCCTCCTTAGGACTCCCTGCCAAGTCTGGTAGTCTGAGCCTACTCAAGCATTAAAGTCACCCAGAATAATAACTTTGTCTTCTTTTGGAACATTAATGATAAAGGTCTCTAGGTCTTTACAGAATTTTTCTTTGGCTTCATCAGGGTTTGTCATGGTGGCAGCATAGGCACTGATGATGGTAGCATGGCATTTTCCTGTGAGTGGCAATCACATCATCATGAGCCTGTCATTCACTCCTTTTGGCAGGCATACCGTCTTGCTGATTAAATTAGTTTTGATTGCAAAACCCATGTCAGCTTCATGGCACTCCCCTTCATTGCGCCCACTCCAGAAAAATCTCCAACTTCAGTAAGCTGGCCTTCATTTGCCAACCTTGTTTCACTCAGGGCTGCTATTTGCTATTATACCTGCTGAGTTCTCTTGCAATAAGAGTAGTTTTTCTTTCAGGTCTACTGGATTTTGCGTTGTCTATTAGTGTGCGCATGTTCCATGTGCCAATGATGAGTGGAATCATCTTTGCAGATGGTTTCGTACATTTTGTACATTTTTGTGTGTTTCTATTGCATAGTGGGATTCCCTGCCTGCCACGGTAATCAGGCGAGGGTTGCGTAAGCAGACAATGTTTAGGGCACCTTTCTAGCCCCCTTCCTCACACAAGGAGGTGAGCAGTGTGATCCTTAAAAGGCTGCTCAGACACCCAGGTGACTGCCAAGTCCCACTGCTGCTTCCAGTGAGAAACGACCCTATGACCTGGGTCACCTGTGTGCTGGGTTGTGACTACAGCTCCCAGTGTATTCACATCTGCTGCTTCATCACTTACCTGTCACCATAGGATTTTGAGGCATAATAGTGAAATGGCATGGGTGATGTCTTTTGATTTGTGTATAAATTGGATTTAATGAGGGAGAGATGCACGAAGTCGTCAGCCTCACTCTCTCCTCCAGAGTCATCACAGTCCAGTGACAGAGTCAAGATGGCTGGTGATGGCTCAGGATGCAGTGGATGACCTTGGCATCTTCGGTGTCTAACCAAGCTCTAAGTGCTCCATATTGCCTGCTTCATCTGCCTTCATGGCTGTTGGAACAAATTGTTCTCATCCACCCATTCTACCAGAGGAAGTCTTCACATGCTTAGGGTAGATACTCCCCTAACTCACCAATGAGTCTGAGACCCCTTGGTTACCCTCAGCCTGGTTTGGCCTATCTGTTGAAACAGTTTACCAGGGTGTGGCTGCTGCACATGCTGTAGCTTCTTGGAGCCACAGGTGAGAGTTAGGTGGAACAGGTGGACACCAAAGGTGGAAAGAGCCCTGAAAAAGGCTCAGCAGCCATCACACCAAAGGTACTGGTCCTCTCTGAACACACTCTACAACCCAAAGTACCATATAAAATACATATGTATACAAATACATACACATGTACACATACATATACACACATATATACATATATATATATATTATCCCATTTGATCCTCACACCAGCCCTGAAAGGTAGGGTGCTATCATTATCCCCTTTTTACATATGAAGACACTGAACCCTAGAGAGGTTAATTAAGTAAGGTCTCATTATTAGTAAGTGCTCAGGGCAGGATTTGCACCCAGACTTTCCTGTCTCCAAGGTCAGTCCTTTATCTACTCATACCACATTTAATATATAATTGCCAGTTTTTAAAAAGTATGAATCAGAAAGGAAGTAGCTCTTACCACCCAGGGTATCAAAAGAGCCTCAGAGACACCAAAAGTCCATAAGCAATGTCACGGTTTGGGGCAGCCAGATGTGGGGGTCCAGAAGTCAGACACCACACTGCAGCTCCGGGTGGCAGCAGCTGCTGCTGCCTGTGCTGTTGCTGCTGCTCCTATGGTGGATGAGAAATGCCAGCTTATTCAGAATTTGGAGATGTTGCTGTTCTGGCCCCTTCTTTTTCATTGTGAGGATGACCAGTATAGGCAGAATTAATACCTGCTTGGAAAGAAAAGGAAAACAGGAGATAAGAACAGGCTGCCACAGAGAAGGGTCCTATTTAGAATGGGAAGTGGCGCTCTGTGCCCTCAACTCCCTTCAGCACTTGTGAGGATCTGTTATCCTGATGGACAGATGGCATGGGACTCATTCTTTTCACTCAAGGAAAGAGGAACAGTCTCCCAAGGCAAAGGAGTGAACAATCTGCTGCTAAATGGACTGAATTTGTATTCTGGGGGTGGGGCTCAGGTTGGAATTTGGGTTAGGAATTCCTTTAAGTTTGACTGATGATATGCAGCAAGTCTCCTTTATTACACATCACTCCTCCCTCCCCCTTCATGAATTCTATGGTGTAACCAAACTGGCCTTTATACATATATATGTGTGTGTACTATTATACGTATGGTTGGGGAAATGCCCAAAAAAGGGGAAAAAAAAAAAAGAAGACTATAGAAGGTTACTTTCTTGGTGAACAGATATCTTCTCCCATCCTTTTAGATGAGGAAGAACAATGCTTACCATCAGGGAAAGACATAAAAGTCAAGGCTTCTGTATCCCAAACAAGCAAAATAAATATTCAATGGGCTCAGGCCATGGAAGAGCTCAAAAAGGATTTTGAAAATCAAGTAAGAGAGGTAGAGGAAAAATTGGGAACAGAAATGAGAGCAATGCAAGATGGGTCAACACCTTGCTAAAGGAGACCCAAAAAAAGATGAAGTTTTTATTTAGTGCCATAGCATAGAAATGAAAGGAAACAGACATGGGTGGTGAGTAGCAGTGGATATGAGGGGTCTCCTATGGACTTGACTCTGCTCAATTATCTTCAGGTTTTTAAAATTATTTTATTTGTTTTCAGTGTTCTACAATCACTTCCGTATATCTTAGATTTTTCCCCTCCCTCTCCCTCTTCCTTTCTATCTCCCCACTCCCTTCTGAGATGGCATACAGTTTTATATAGGTTCTACACAAACATTCCTATTAAATACATTTTCATCTTAGTCGTGTTGCATGGAAGAATTAAAAATGAATGGGAGAAATCATAAAAACAAACCAAAACATAATACAAAAGAAAATGATCTGCTTCATTCTGTGATTGAATTTCAATAGTTCTTTCTCTGATGTGGAAGGCATTTTGCCTTAAGAGACCATTGGGAATTTTTTAAGTCCTTGCATTGCAATGAAGTTCTAAGTCTACAAGAAAAAATCCTCACACTCTGTGGTTGTTGCTCTGTACAAAGTTCTCCTTATTCTGCTCCTTTCACTCAGCATCAGTTCATATAAGTCTTTCCAGGACTCTCCAAAGTCTTCCTGTTCATCATTTCCTATAGCACAATAGTATTCCACTACATTCATATACTACAATTTATTCAGCCATTCCCCAATTGATGGGCATCCCCTTGATTTTCAGTTTTGGGCCACCACAAAGAGAGCTGCTATAAATATTTTTGTACATGTGGGTCCTTTCCCCATTTGTATGGTCTCTTTGGGATACAGCCGCAGAAGTGTGGTATTGCTGGGTCAAAAGCTATGCACATTTTTATAGCCCTTTGGGCATAGTTTCAAATTGCTCTCTAAAATGTTTGCATCAATTTACAACTTCACCACCAATGCAAAAGTGTTCCAATTTTCCAATATCTCCAACATTTATCATTTTCCAGTTTCATCATGTTAGCCAATCCGGTAGGTATGATGTGATGCCTCAGAGTTGTTTTAATTTGCGTTTCTCTAATCAATAGTGATTTAGAGCATTTTTTCATATGACTATGGATAGCTTTAATTTCTTCCTCTGAAAACTGCCTGTTCATACCCTTTGATCATTTATCAATTGGGGAATGACTTGTATTCTTGTACATTTGACTCAGTTCTCTATATATTTTAGAATGAGGCCTTCATCACAGACACTAGTTGCAAAAATTCTTTCCCAGTTTTCTGCTTCCCTCCTAATCTTGGTTGCATTGGATTTGGTTGTGCAAAAACTTTTCAGTTTAATGTAATCAAAATTTTGCACTTCATTTTGCACTTTATAATGCTTTCTGTCTCTTGTTTAGTCAAAAATTCTTCCCTTCTCCATAAATCTGATAAATACACTATTCCTTGCTCCACTAATTTATTTATGGTATCAATCTTCATACCTAGATCATGTACACATTTGGACTTTATTTTTGTGTATGGTGTCAGGCAGTGGTCTATGCCTAGTTTCTGCCATGCTGTTTTCCAGTTTTCCCAGAGATTTTTGTCAGTGAGTTCTTATCCCAGAAGCTGGGGTCCTTGGGTTTATTAAACAGTAGATTGCTATATTCATTGCCTACTTTGTCTTGAGTACCTAACATATTCCACTGGTCTACCCTTCTGTTTCTCAACCAGTACCAAGTGATTTTGATAATTGCTGCTTTATAATGCAATTTGAGATCTGGTAGAGTTAGGCTACCTTCTATAACATTTCTTTTCATTAGTTACCCTGATATTCTGGACCTTTTGTTCTTCCAGATGAATTTTGATATTATTTTTTTATAGCTCTAGAAAATAATTACTGGTAGTTTGATTGATATGGCACTGAATAAGTAAATTAATTTAGGTAGAATTGTCATTTTTATAATATTGGCTCGGCCTACCCACAAGCAACTGATGTTTTTCCACTTACTTAGATTTGACTTTATTTGTGTAAAAAGTGTTTTGTAGTTGTGTTCATATAGTCTCTGGATTTGTTTTGGCAGGTAGACTCCCAAATATTTTATAGCATCTACCCTAGCTTTAAATGGGATTTCTCTTTCTATCTCTTGCTGTTGGGCTTTGTTAGTAAGATATAGAAATGCAGAAGATTTGTGTGGGTTTATTTTGTAACCTGCAACTTTGCCAAAGTTTTTTATTACTTTAAGTAGTTTTTTACTTCATTCTCTGGGATTCTCTAAGTATAACATTATATCATCTGCAAAGAGTGATAACTTAGCTTCTTCTTTGTCTATTCTAATTCCTTCAATTTCTTTTTCTTCTCTTATTGCTATAGCTAACATTTCTAGTACCATATTGAATAATAGTGGTGATAATGAGCATCCTTGTTTCACCCCTGATCTTCTTGGAAATGTATCTAGCTTATCTTCATTGCATATAATGCTTGCTGAAGGTTTTAGGTAGATACTGCTTATTACTTTATGGAAAGTTCCATTTATTCCTATACTCTCCAGTGTTTTCAGTAGGAATGAGTGTTGTATTTTCTCAAAAGCTTTTTCTACATCTATTGAGACAATCATGTGATTTCTGTTAGTTTTGTTGTGAATATGATCAATAATGCTAATAGTTTTCCTAATATTGAACCAGTCATGCATTCCTGGCATAAATCCTACCTGATCATAATGTATTGTTCTTGTAATAAGTTACTGTATTCTTTTTGCTAAAATCTTTTAAAAAAATTTTTGCATCTACATTCATTAGAAAAATTGGTCTATAATTTTCTTTCTCTGTTTTGGCTCTTCCTGGTTTAGGTATCAAAACCATATTTGTATCATAGAAAGAACTTGGTGAGGACTCCTTCAATTTTCCCAAATAGTCTATATAGTATTGGAATTAAGTGTTCTTTAAATGTTTGATAGAATTTACTTGCAAATCCATCCAACCCTGGAGATTTTTTCCTAGGGAGTTCATTGATGGCTTGTTCAATTTCTTTTTCTGAGATGGGGTTAAGTATTCAACTTCCTCTTCTGTTAATCTGGGCAATTTATATTTTTTTAAAATAATCATCCATCTCATTTAGATTGCTGAATTTATGGGCATACAGTTGGGAAAAGTAATTCCTAATTATTGTTTTAATTTCCTCCTCATTGGAGGTGAGTTCACCCTTTTCATTTTTCATATTGGTAATTTGGTTTTCTTCTTTCTTTTTTTAATCAAAATGACCAAAGGTTTATCAATTTTATTGGTTTTTTCATAAAACTAACTCTTAGTTTTATTCATTAGTTCAATAGTTTTCTTAATTTCAATTTTATTAATTTCTCCTTTGATTTTCAGTATTTCTAATTTGGTATTTACTTGGGGATTTTCAATTAGTACTTTTTCAAGCTTTTTCAGCTGCATGCCCAATTAATTGATCTCCTCTTTCTCTATTTTATTCATATAGGCATTCCCCTATGAACTGCTTTTGCTGTATTCCATAAGATTTGGTAGGTTGTCTCATTATTGTTATTCTCTTGAATGAAGTTGTTGATTGTTTCTATGATTTGTTGTTTAACCCACTCATTCTTGAGTATTAGATTATTTAGTTTCCAATGTTAGCATTTATTGCTTCTATTATTATTATTATTTATATGGGTAGAGATTTTTTTCTTTCCTTGATAAAATAAAAGCTCTTTAAGACAGTCTGTTTCTCTTTTTATCATTATAGTTCACTGCTTCCTAAGGTGCCTACACATACGCATTTTATAAATATGTGAATAAATTATTGTTAAATGAATTAGGAAACTGAGGCTTTCAGGGTGAAATATATTGCCCCTAAACTCCCAGGCAGGATTTTAACCAGCTCCAAGTCCAACTCTCTTCATGTTATGACAGCATGAACAACTCAGTAAAGGGTAGGGTACAAGGCAGGGTGGCATTTCATCCCTTAGGGGAATATTCCCACCCTACAAGTGGCAAACGAAAGAATCTGGAGGCTTCTGTGATGCTCACATGGTTCGCTTGTTATCTTTCTGCTGGTTTGTCTACTTTGTTCATTCTTTATCCTCCTCTTACCTCTTAAATATGCATGTCCCACAAGGTTTTGTGCTTACTTGACCCCCTTTCTCTTTGCATGTACTTTAATCAATACCAATCATCTCAAATGAATATCTCCACCACCAACTTTGTCCACATCTCCAGTCTCATATTTCCAATTGCTTGAAGGATCTTAATCTCAACATCTTCAGCAATAGACCTGTCTTCCCTTTGCCAAAAAAGCCTGCTCCTCAGATTGTAACTTCTTTGTTTCTTTCAATGGTCCCATCAACTTCCAAGTGCCCCAAATTCATTTCACCTCAGCATTGCTTTGGACTCTTTTCTCCTTGAATCCCTAAATTCAAGCATTTGCCAAATCTAGTTCACTTGGATTTCCTAATATGTGTTGTACTTCTCCCTTGTTTAAGCCCTTATCTCTTCTCAACTAAACCCTAATCATCATCCAGCTGGTATTCCAACTACTAAGTTCTCTTCCCAGAAATCCATCTTCACACCAATGACCTACTTATCCTACTTATCCATCCTATTGTAATAGTCTGATCACTCATACAAACAAAAATCTTCAGTGGATCCCCACTGTCTGCTAAATAAAAAATGAATACCTGACTCCTCACTGTCTACTAAATCAAATATAAATAACTTACTCTGGCATTCAAGTCAAATTCAAAATTGGATGCAAATCTGGCTCCAATTTTCCTTCCTAGTCTTATATAACTGCCCTTAATATACAGTCAAATGAAATACTCTTGGTTCCTCGATTTCAGCCTGCCTTCTTCTCTCCCTTTGCTCTTGCCTTTTTGTATTCTCCCCACTCAAATCTGCCAGGTAAGGTCCCCCTCAAGACCTAGTTTACATATTTTAAGTCTTCCCTGATACTCCCCAATGAAAAAGGGCATCTGTCTCTGCTCCAATTTTCCCATTTTCCCTTATGTCATAGATATTTATGTACATGCTTCCTTCTCTATCCTCCCTCCATTCCCCCCCCCCCATTCCTCCATTAGATTGTAAGTTTTTCAACATCAAGGACAAAACACACAGATTAGATTGGAATCAGTGATTCTCAAAGTGTGATTTCAGGAATTCTGAGAGTTCTCAAAAACTTTTTAGGGTGTTCACAAGGTCAAAATTATTTTCACAAAAATTTTAAGATATTTCATTTCTGATACAGTCCAAATCCATAAATTTAACCCATGTAAATAAAAGCTCTTTGGGGAGAGGGTTCTCAATAATTTTTAAGAATGTAAAGGGGTCCTGAGATCAGAGAGGTTGAGAAGAAAGGAACAGATGATCCCAAAGATCACTTTTATCTCTGATGAGCTATGAGTCTATCTTTGGAGTCCTGGTACCCACCAGAGTGGCCCACTCCTAGTAGGAATTTAATAAACATTTGTTAAATTGAAGTTAAATGAAGTCAAGGATGACACATTATGAGTCATTCAAAAATGCAGGCCCATGTAGAACTTCAGGGATGAATGATTATAAGGTATTTTTAAAAAATATTTTATCTAAATTTAATAAACACACACGCAAAATTCCATATACAAATGTCTAGTACATATAGTTTGCATATATATATATATACATACATATACATACACACAATAAGTCCAATACATGAATCTCAGAGCTGTCCTATTTGTGGACTTCCCTCTAAACTTTCCAGTTCTATTCTGGGCATTTTTCTTTATTCTATTTTTGGCAATGCTATCACTAGCTTCTATCTCCCTTCATTGAATACACTCCACCTCCATCCCAAGGAAAACACAATGCTTTATATGCATATTAAAAATAAAGGTCTGTTAGGTGAAGAGAATTAGAGAGCCAGGTTCTCTATCTTTGTACACATGTATCCTGCAGGAAATCATATGATCACAGAATCATAGATTTAGTTGGAAAAAACCTTTTTGCTTTACAGATAAGGAAACAAAGGCCCAGACAAGATAATTCACTTGCCCAAGGTCACACTGGTAAGAAGTGACAGAAGCATAATTCAACTGAACCCAGGTCTTCCAACTCCAAACTCGGAGAAATTTCAACTATAACATTCTGCCTCTCTCAGAAGCTTTCTGTATTGGCTCTTCCAAGAAAGGACTCTCTTTAATAAATGGAACATATTGTAGTACCTTAAGATCCCAAACAATTTTTATTCACAAAGAGGCTTCTCCAAGGATGATGCTCTTGTGAGCCAAGGATCTGGCTAGCATAATTTTTTGAGCCAGGTTCTGATTTTGATAATGTTAGCCTGCCCCAGAGGTCACTTACTCAGAGGCGCTCTGGGTACCTGCCCGAGCACTGTAAAAGGTCTTGTCTGCCACTCTGCTGTGTTTATGGTTTTGATTGGTTCTTCCTGATTACTGACCAAAGGAAAAGGAAGACTGCAAAACAGCCGAGGCTTCACCCCTGGAGACAAAGCACTTTAAATTAGTATCTGGTGTTGACTGTTAGGTTCTCCTAAAGAAATGGAGGGTAGGACAGTAAGAGGGATGACCTACAAACCAATCCTTATCCCTATTTCAGGCTGAATTTGTTCCCTACATTGGAGCCCTATAGAAAGCTTCCTAGTGACAATAAGCTGAGTGATTTGTACCTGCAATAAGGTGAATTTCCAGGAGCTGAATGTTTTGTAGTCCTGTCTCTGTCCCTGGCCAGGAGTATAAAGGCCATCTTCTCTGAGACTGCCCAAAAAAGCATTTCTGTAGGTTTTCCAATCTCAATCAGAGCCAAGATAACCCCCCTGCTAGATTGTCTGGCTGTGATAGAGAGACAAGAATTGTGACTTCAGAGGATGTATGGTAAAACATTCCTCTCACCTCTTGGCAGAGAAGTGAAGAGTAAAATATACATTTGTGTAGAGTGGTAGTCTGTTAATTTGTCTTGTTTGACTGTATATATTTGTTCCAAGGGAGTATACTATTGGGAGTTATTGGAAAGTGAGAACCTGAATAAAAAAATTTACAAAGAAAACAAAACAATAATAGAGGTGAGGGGGAAAAAAGGCAAAGAACAAGAGCAAAATGGACCCTAATGGGACAAGTGTTTCTGATGATCTCACCTGAGGCACAAGGACAAGTTGGGACCATAATGGGAAGAGATTTTTGGGGTTTCTGGCGGACTCCAGAGATGATTAGGGAGACTGGCTGAAGGTGTTTCTGTTGGGAGAAATGAACTATGAGTGTATCTTTCAGGGTGTCCAGAAGGGTGAGCTCACCAGTGATAAAGGTAGATTACCAGGGCACAGAGTACATGGAGGTCCTAATTCAGGTAATCTAAGGATATTTCTTTCGAAAGTAAGCACTGATATTAATACTTTCTCACTCTGCAAAATCAGATCCTTCTCTGCATTGGTGATCAAGCCATGCTTTGCCATTTTCTGTAACTGCTACCAAGATTCCCTTAAGTCTCCAGTTGTTGTTCTGATTCAACAGGAGCCAAAGAGACTATTGGTGAAGTTGAAGCCAAAGGGAGGATTATACATAGATCGTAGAATCATAGGGTAAAAGAACAGAATCTTGGAGGTGGGAGGGCTCTGAGAGGTCATCTATCTAGTTGATTTCATGATGTGTTGTGGGGTTGTCTCAAAGAATTCAGACTCAAACCATCTCCAGTCTGAGTAAAGGCATTTATTGGGGGTGCCTCCTCTCAGAAGCAGGCTGGGTTCCAAGAGGAACCAGCAACTTCAGTAAGACAAAACAGGCAATTTTAAAGTGTAATGATGCTGATTACATAACAGAAATTATGAATATTAAAAAGGCAGGAGAAATTTGACAAGAGATTAGGTAAGAGGGGAGGGGTCTCAGCCTCAGTAGAACTATGTTATTACGCACAATGTATACAGAAAAACCCATTGGGGGGTATGTATGTATGATAATGATAGTATAGTAAACTGTACATCATAAGTTCACCTAAAGGACAGTTTTTGTTATTACTGCACAGGTGCCTGCTTAGGAAAAGTCCCTTCTATTGTTTTGGGGTCTACAATCTGCTCCAGCACCTGGTAGTGCTGATTTCTGATTGGCTGGCTTTTGTGGTCCTGTCTGAGATTAGCCGGACATGGTTGTGGTTGAGTGCATGGATATACCTGCTGTTTCTGTGGAAAATATGAGGAATGGGTTTGAGGGCAGTGGCTAGCTAGAGTCAGGGGCTGGGACTCCATCACGTGGACATGTCTGCTATTCTTGTAGGGCATGAGTTTATGGACACACCTGCTGTTCCAGGGAGGTATATATGAGGAAATTAGGATATTGAGTTAGGAAAGGAGGAAGAAGGCAGAGTGGCTAGGTAGGGACAGTGGGCCTGCTGTTCAGTGAGGCCTGTGATTGAGTGTGGGAGCCTGTGCTGTGATTAAAACCAGATTGTGCGGTTAAATCGGGACATGCCCATTGTTCAGTGAAGCCCATAAGGAAGTTAGGACATTGTGACTGGGGACAGTTTTATTAGGATCCCATCAGGGAGTTGTCAAATGTGACCACAAACATTCCCATTGTCCCTAACCAGATTAAAATGTAATTGGGAAATATTTAACAAAACAAATTTTAAAATACAATAGAACATAGACAAGGTTAATAAGTTGTTTCCCAAGTTTTATGTATAGTGATCCTTGTTTCTATTTGAATTTGATAATATTCCTCTTGTCCAACCTTCATCTGAAGCATAGAACCTCTCTGACATTCTTTGTGAGTGAACTTCCAGCCTTCATTCGAATACCAAATGTTTCTTCCTCATGCTGATCCCTAATGTATGTCCCTATGGCTTTTAATTCATTCATTCTAGTTCTAGTTCTACTTCTTGAAAACTGCACAGAAAATGTCCAATTTCACTTCCACAGGAAACATTCAATCGGTTAACATTTATTAAGTGTCTACTATATGCCAGGCCAATCAATCAGCAAACATTTATTAAGCACTCATTATGTTAGAGGTACTGAGTATACAAAGACAAAAGTGAAACAAATAGTCCCAGATCTCAAGGAGTTTATCTTCTGTTGGGGAAGCTAATGTGTATTTTGTTGTTAATCAATCGTTTCAGTCAATGAACCCCATTTGGGGCTTTCTTGGCAAAGATGCTAGAGTAGTTTGCTATTTCTTTCTCTAGCTCATTTTACAGATGAGGAAACTGAGGCAAATAGTGGTAAGTGTTGCACAGTTACACAGCTGGTAAGTGTTTGAGGCTAGATTTGAATGCAGGACTTCCTGGTTCCAAGCCCAGCATTCTATTCATTGTACCACCTAGCTAACCCTCAATTCAATTACACAAACATAGATTAAGCACCTACTATGTGCTTAATTAAGTAAGCACCTACAATGTGCATCACATTGTTGTCTCATATTGAAGTCAACAATCTATTAAAATCTCAAGTCTTTTTCACATGCATTATTATCATCTATATCTTTCTCATCCTGTATTTATTTGTACAGTTCATCTTTTTTCAGTTGTAAAGTGCTTAGTCTTTATATTTATCCCTATTAACTTTAATCTTGTTAGGGATTATTGTTCCCGCTTTTGTTGAGGTCTTTTAGGATCTGATTTTGTCATCTAATATATTCTTGATCCTCCTTACTTTAATATCATCCACAGATATAATAATAATAGGCTACATTTATCTAGCACTTAATATGTGGCAAGTGCTTTAGAATTGGTATCTCATTTGATCCTCACAACAACCCTGGGAGAGGGATGTTATTACTGTCCCCATTTGCCATAATAATAACTGAGAAAATGACAGTTGAAAAACAGAGGCAAACAAACAGGATGAAGTGACTTGCCCAGAGTCACACAGTTAGTAAGTGTCTGAGGCCAGCTGTGAACTCAGGTTTTCCTGACTCCAAGCCTTGAATTCTATCCATTGTGCTACCTAGCCTTAGTTTATTGATTCTCCTCTCTGGAGTCTTGACCTTAGACTTCCAAGTTTGACCATTTATTCCTGCTTAACCTTTGTGTTGGCTCCCTGTTGAGTCTGGACTTGCTCCCAGATCAAAGGACTGTCACTCAAATGTCCTTCATGATAATCCTCCTCCCTAGCTTCACCTATTCAGAAATTGTGCCAAAGTATTTATATTTATAGGGTAGTCCAAAAGTATGGGAGCAGCCAGATGGCACCATACTGCATAATGCGTAGAGCCAGGAAGATCTCAGCCTCAGACACTTACTGTGTGTCCCTGGGCAAGCATTTAACTCTGCCTCAGTTTCTCATCTGTAAAATGAGCTGAAGAAGAAAATGGCAAATGACTCCAACATTTCTATCAAGAAAACCCCAGATGGAGTCATGAAGAGTCAGACAAGTATTATTGCAACTTTACGTGCAATATATATGTATATACATACGGCATCATTTCGTATACCACATATATGTTTGTATATATAGGGAATATGTGCATGTACATATTACATAAACATACATATATACAAATGCACATGTATGTAAAATATGCAATTTGTTTTCATGCAATGCTGTTCTATCACCACTTCTATATGATCTGTTCATTCTCAGTAAGATGTACCCTTCCGTGAGAGGCAACAGCCCTGACCTCATAGTCAGCAAGACCTAGGCTCGAATCCTGCCTTTGATATACACAATTGGTGTGAACTTAGAAAATCACTTAACTCCTTGATGTACCAGGAAATTCTTAAGTCTGCAAGTTGAGGACAGTTGCTGATCTGCTGTAGGAGAGAAAGTATTTCCTTGTATCAATGATAGTACAGATCCAGACCTATTTCCCCAGAAAAAAAAATACCCTTCTAGAGTCATATGCCTGAGCTCCATCCACTCATCTCAGCAAAACCTAAAGATGTCATGTACCACCCAAGTCTATTTGCACTAATGTTTGATCTTTCTTTAGTACCTCTGCTGGCAGCAACATTGTACAAGTATCCTTTATATACCAAGAGGTTCCCCGACAGAGTTTGCCTGAAAACAGTAAAAAATATCACTAGCAACTTGGTATATTTAAAAACAAACAAACAAACAAACAAAACTCTAAACTTGGACTAGGTACAGGGGTGGGGAACCTGTAACCTCAAGACCACATGTGACCCTCTAGGTCCTCAAGTGCGACCCTTTGACTGAATTCCCTTAACAAAAGGATTTGTTCTGTAAAATTTGGACTCAGTCAAAAGGTTTCACCCAAGGAACCAGAAGGCCACTTGTGGCCTTGAGGCCACAGGTTCCCTACCCCTGAACTGGGAGAACTGTTTCTGGAATTCTGACCCTAAGAGGGTAATTTGGGTCAGTCTTTTAATTTTTTCAGAAGCCTCACTTTCCTCCTTTGTAAAGTGGGGAGAAAAAAATGACCTATTTTCTACACTGTTGTGAAGAAACAACTTTGTGAACTCTAAAGATTTTAGAAAGAAATTGGTCTTCTGTAACTTTCTTTTGTAACAGACAGATGTCTAGGATTCTCACAATGGTTGTCTCTCCTGAGTCTTTAGGATAAAATGGGTGGCTTTACAATTCTTTGATCTGGCTAATAATTCTCCAGTAAATAGAAATGTGAAGAGAAAAGCAGTGAGTTTGGCAGGGTCTCAATCATTACATTCAATGAAATGTTCTAAATGATGATAGCTAGTCATATGTCACTGGAATGAAGACTTAATGGGTTTATAGCTGAGGAAGACAGCCATCACTAAACAGTGTATGTAAGATCCTTGAGGGCAGGGACCGGCTCACTTTTGTACTTCTTTCCCCAGTACAAAGTTCCTGGAACATAATAACAGGCAATTAACAAATTCATGACTGATTGACTTTGGCTTGTCAGCCATGCCTGGAATGTTCTCACTCCTCCACTCCAACTACTGGCCCAGGATGCTGTGGATGACCTTGGCTGACCAAGCTCTAAGCATACACAGTAAATGCTTCATCAATGCTGCTGACCAAAACTGATGATGCCTTTTTCATCGGCTGGTTTTCATGTTGAGGACAATGAACTTGTCCTAGGCTACTGTTCAGTCTGAACAAACTCATTCTTCATTGGAGCAGTCTCTTTTGCCTGCTGCACGTTTTGCTGACCCGACTCTCCTCTGACCCATTCATAAAAATATTATTAAAAATCAGTCTTTCCTTTCTGTAGTAGGAACTCAGTTCATTTCTAACAGATTTCTGGGAAAACTGTCCAATGCAATTCATTCAGCACTTTATCTTTATAAGGATGCTAGTGCTTCATCTAGTGGAGAAAAGGGTAATTTCAGACTTCCTAACTAGCAAAAAGCTTTTCTAGATAGCTGACAGTGTAGGGGGAATCCAAGAACAGGAGAAGGCTAAAACTAGAGGATGCTTTGGAGATCACCTACCTCATCCCCTTGTTTTATAGATAAGGGCACTGAGAATGGACTGCTTTAGCTCATCTGCTTTCAAACTGTTTCTAAGAGCTTATTATATAGCACACCACCCTCAAACAGTGATTGCTTTGGTGCTGTTAGAACTAAAGGTGCTGCCTTTTTGTTAAATAGACCACTAAGCTGCAGAATTTGATCAGGTAGCATGGGGGGAAATAAAGGCATGGGGTTGAGGGGGTCATGATAACTGCATTAGAATGTCAGGTAGAAGAAGGATTACATTTAGGACCACAAATTTAGAGGAAACTGAGGCTCTGAGGGTGAATAACTTGTCTAAGGTTACACAGGCAGAAAATGGAAGAATTGGTATTTGAACTCAGGTTTTCTGATTCCAAATTCAGGATTCTTTCCATTGTATCAGACTGCCTGTTTTAGTTGGCCCCAGGAGGCAGAGTTAGGAGCAATAAATGTTTTTGTCATTGCTGGGTCGTTTCAGTTGTGTCCGACTCTTTGTGACCCCATTTGGGATTTTCTTGGCAAAGGTACTAGAGTGGTTTACCATTTCCTTCTACAGCTCATTTTACAGATCAGGAAACTGAGGCAAACAGGATTAAGTGACCTGTCCAGGGTCACACAGCTAATAAATGTCTGAGGTTGGATTTGAACTCAGGAAAATGAGTCTTTCTGATTTCAGGTCTACCACTCTATCCACTGTGCCACCTAGTTGCCCCAGGAACAATGAATAGAAGTTGCTAAAGGGTAGATTTCTACTTAAGGAAAGCTAAACAAATGGGCTACCACAGGAGGCAGGGAGTTTCCTGTCACCGGAAGTCATCAAGTGGAAAATGGATGCCCACTTACTTGCTGGTGATATTGTAGAGAGGACTTCTATTCCAGCACTCCATGGAGTCCCTTACAGTCCCTTAAAGTCATGTCAGATTCAACACTTTAGGGAGAGATTCCCCCCTAACAGGTGGCAGAACCCCGGATACTTACACTCAATTCTATGAAGCTTTCGTCAAGATGGTGGATAGGGCATCAGCCCTGTAGTCAGGAGGACCTCAATTCAAATCCAGCCTCAGGCACTTACTAGCTGTTATCCTGGGCCTCACTTAAGCACTGTTTGTCTCAGTTTCCTCATCTGTAAAATAAGCTGGAGAAGGAAATGACAAACTACTCCAGTATCTTTGCTAAGAAAACCCCAAATGGGATCACAAAGAATCAGACACAATTGAAAAATGACTGAACATCATCATCTAGACAGAATGGTTTCTTAATCCCTCCATCTTTATGGACACCTTTCAGTGTCTCTCACTTTTGCATCCAGATAGTCTAGCTTGTCTTGTGATGAAGAAATATCAGAGATTCTCAGTTTTGTTTTCTTATAAAACAGTCCTCCATTTATTTATGTTGTGGCTTCCAAAGAATTTGCACAGCTATCTTTAGCTCTTCAGCTCACGTATGCCATGCACACCAACACACACACAGACACTCACACACAGACACTCACACACATCCATAGCAGGCTAAGACAGGGAAGAGAAAGCAGGTATGAGATAATTCAGATTTGGGGAGGTAGGATACAGAGATAACACAATTAGTAAGTGCTTACTGTTTTCCAGGAACATTGTAGAGTCAGCAAACCAGAACTAAGGAGCAGGGCTATCTTTTCTCTGTTACATTTTATATTCCTTACTGGGTATTGGGGACCACAGGACCACAGAGGCCAGGTGACTCCTGCAGCTAATAATGGATCATTTTGTTATTAACTCCAACTCTACAAAACATAATGTTGGAGACGTGTAAGGCGGGGAAGGCAGCCGAGATGCTTGAATCTTATGAATAAATACACAAACACTTTCACCTGCCTACAAATTTTGGATGAATTGTGAGCATCCAACTTCATGGAAACCAAGAAAGGCAGGAAAATCTTCCACTTCCTACACCTTCCCTCTGCCCAGGCATGGAAGGATAAGGGTCCCAAAATGCGGTGACATCATCGGGGAAACATGGGTGGATAAATTGTTTCACTGGCAGTGCAACGAAGCATGTTTTAATTTTATGCCCCGAGAAGCTTTCAGAATGTTCTGATGACAGAGAGATAATCAGCCATATCCTGCCCTCCCCTCCCACTGCCCAGGGAGTAGCCTGGTATTTTAGTTAGGAGGGAGGCAGAAAACGTAAAGATAGGCAACAAGAAAGAGGCAGAATATACTGGTAAATGTTTTAATGACCCACTTTCTTGGGAGAAAAATGTACTCAGGATCCACTCTTAAATTTAATCAGCATTTCTAATATTTTCTCCCTCACTTTCTTAAGGCTGAACAGTCAACAAAACAATAAATCACCAGCTGCTCATTTCTGAAGTGTAAACACACAAGGAAAATCTGACAATTGGCTCTGTAAGCCAGTTCTAGAACTGGCCATTGACCAGTGCTTCCTATTCTGTCTGCTGTTTCCTGGAATTGGTCAGTGACCTGGTACTGACAACAGAGGGAAACTTGGTGAGGCTGAAAAGGGCCACTCTCCATCTCTGAATTTTCTATTGAGTCGACGAGGGAAAACTCTCCTGCCCAAAGTGCGTAGAGAGAGGACAGAATTTGTACTTCATTACCCATATTGCTTGCTGCAATATTTAAAGGCATTGTTGTCTCTCTTTGTGTTTGTCTTATATTCCCAGTAAAATAGATGGAACCAGAATCATGGAATGTTAGACTTGGAAGAGAACTTCCTTAATTTGTTTTACTGTTTAATGTTTTATTAGTCTACCAGTGATCCAGGGAACCCCTGATTTACTGGACTGGAGGAACAACCCAATCATTAGAGACAATATGGATTTCTCAGTTACCTTTTGTTTTCTTCATTGAAGTAATTTCCCAATATACACTGCCCATACCATCCCTTCCCCACCTTGACCTCTGCCTGGTAACAACAGCAACAAAACAATTAAGCAAAACTGACCAACATGTTGACCATCTGACAACACACGCGATGTTTTGCTCCTATAATCCTTCTACTTCTCTGCTAAAAAAAAAAAAAAAAGTATTGCATCATCTCTTCTCTGGGACCAACATGGGTCACTGCAATTGAACAACTGGCCAACACTGCAATTGTCAATTCAGCTCTCTTTTTGCATTTTTATGTACATTATTTCAGTCCCTGGGCAAATTGTTCTCCTGGGTCTGCTCTCTTCAGTCTGCATCAGTTCCTAGGAGCCTTTGGATGTTTCTCTGTTCATTACAGTGATCATTTCTTGCAGCCCAATGATACTCTACTACATCCTTCCACCATAGTTTGTTTTGTCATTCCTCATTGGACAGGCACACATTTTGGTTCCATTATTTTTGCTAGTGTAAAAATTGCTGAAGAACTGGAGGGAAAATGGGTGCCTACTGCCTGCGGACTGGATGAACAACTATGATATAGGAACACAACAGAATGTTATTGTGCTGTGAGGAAGTATGAACATGAAGAATTCAGAAAAATTGGGTAAAATTTTATGAACTGATGTACAGCAAAATAATTAGAACCAGGAGAACAATTTTCTCATTGACCCCAAAGATATAAAAGAAAAAAACATTGGAAAAACTCCAGAATTACGATCAAGGAAATGACCAATCGCGACTTCAAAGGATTTAATGGCAAAGTATGGTCCCCACCTTTTAGAATAGTGGTATGCAGTAGGTATGGAATGAGATATACGTTTTCAGAGATGGCCAATATATTGATTTGATTTGCTTGACTGTTCTTATTTGATGCAAGGGAGAGTTCTTTTGGAGGAGAGAGGAAGGGAACATTTGTTCTGATAGTAATAGCAATACATATTAAAATACAACATTTAAGAAGAAAAAAAAGGTGTTGCTACAAATATTTCAATGTATAAGGAATCATTCTTTCTGTCCTTTGGGGACAGAAAGGTTCCTCCAAGGGACCTTGGGGTCTAGCAGCACAAACCCCTCATTTTACACATGAGAAAACTAAGGTACACTGACTTCCTAAGATCACATAGCTAGCCAATGACAGGACCCAGGTGTCTTGGACATTCCATCAGTGTTTTTTGTCTAGGCAGAAGCATTGCTTTCATTTGGTAGGTATGCTTCCATAGCGTGCTATACATAGTATACCAACAAACTAACCATATTTCACTTCTGGGTTGATTATTTACCTTTTAGGGAAACAAATTTTCATTCCTCAAGAAAGGGAGGATCCTATCCTCCTCTCTTCCTCCCATACAAAGACATGTAATTTAAATCAACAAACATTTAAGGATCTACTAAATCTCAATTATTGTATTAATTGATGGGAATAACAACGACAAAAGTGAAACAACTTCCCCTCAAACAGCTTATGTTCTAGAGAGGAACAGCCTAACCAGTACCATAAGCACTGGAAAATATGGTTGGTTGTCATCTGTGACATTCGTCTTATTTAGCCTCTGGTCATTGTTTTTGTGCCCTGTGTTTGTATGTCATGTCTATGGGTCTCTTTTTTCTATATCCTTTGTATATGTGTCTCTGTCATAGAATTATAAACCTGCAAGAGATTAAGGTCCATTTCCCTGACTGAGAGATTGATGTCCTGTGAAAAATCCCTGACAAGTGGTTATCCAGTCTTTGAGCACTTCCCTGACTGGGAAGACTATCAAAACAGGGTTGGTCAATGAAGGCACATGTTAGAAGCATGTGCAGGGGATTCATTCATCTATTTGGCAAATTTGCTTCTAGATAAGTGTGACTAAGTAGAATAGAGGGGCCTGACTCTTCACTTCCAGAAGGATTGCCTGATTATTAAGCACTTACTACGTGCCAGACACTATAATAAGCCATAGGGATACAAAGAAAAGTAAAAAAGAGTTTCTGCCCTCCAGGAGCTCACAAGTCTAATGGGGAAAATTACATGTAAATAACTAGGTACATGCAGAACAGATGGAAGAAGATTGTGGTATTCAAAAATTTGCTTACTTTGTTGAACTTAAGAATATGTTGTTCCTTTTGCTTTAAATTAGTGCTAATTAAGGGATTTATTGATTCATAATCTGATTTCTGGTATGGACATGGAGGAAGCCCCAAAATAACGCAAGCTGCCAGGAACAAGACGAGAGTTGAAAGATATTTTCTACTCCAAGCTGAACAGGAGGCAGGCCTGTAGCACTGGTTAGTGAATAGGAAGCAAAGAATTTTAAAATACAGATTTTATTTACATGCTTTTGTTTGGCGGCTGGCTACGGATTTAGATCTGACTCACAAAAATGCCAGAATAGCCCTGAGTTGCGTATGGACTGCCTCACAAAAGAGCTCTTACCAATTCTCTTTCAGGAAAAGGTTAACATAGCAGCTAAAATTCAGCAGAGAACCAGAAGATGACAGAAAAGAGGAAAAGACAGCCAAGAAGATGACACCAGCAACCTATAACTCAACAGAGAAAATGGAAGCAACAAGTGACAGCTATAAAGGAAGAGAAGTCTTCAGCTGTAATATAACTTTAGGAACATGAGTTGCCCTTCCTCTAATAGTTCCCTCTTTCATATATGTCCTTTGACTATGAAGGTAGCCCACTATTGGCCTGGGAATCTTGGCTGGGGGGGAGTGTCTGCATGTGTATAAATGAATTTTCCTTATTATTTGTCATGCTATTCTGTTCCAACTAAATGTTTCTTTAATTGAATAATTGAATTAATGTATAGTAATCCATCTAGTAAAAGAGAAACATTGGTGGAAAGTGTGGTTTTTAATTGTCATTATTTGCTCTTGTTTGTCCTTCTTTCTTGAAGAAAGTGATGTCACAACTTGCGAGTGAATTGGATTTAAGTCATGGAGGGCTATGTAAAGTCACCAGCCTCACTCTCTCCTCCAGAGGCATCTGGGTCCAGTGGCAAATATAGCTCAGGACCACTGGAGATGGTTCCAAATAGTTTTTAATAGATACTAAGGATAACTTGAACCCAGGTGTAACTTTTAGGGACCAATATGTGAGCTATATATGAGGGCTTATCTGGGATCTCTCTTTTGGGGAGAGAATGTTCTACCATTGAAGATCTTTGAAAGATGTAACTATCCCTTAGGCTACAACCAACATGATAATTTGTTTAGCAATCTTCTTTGACTGTCAATATCAAGCCAGTCATGAAGCAAGTAGAGAAAACTCACCAATAATATTCACCAGTGTCTTGAAGAATGTTCAGAGTTCAAATAAGAACAGGGATTTTCTATAGAAAAACTCTGGACGTTTCTGTTTATGGGTGACAATGGGTAGATTTCTTCAAATCCCAGGATACTACAAGGCATTCTAAAAACTGCTGGTAATCTACACAGGAAAAAAACCAAAGGGATGAAATATGTCTATTGCTCAGACACCATAATACACATTAGCTCTTTTTTTTTAAGCCTGTTCCCTTATTTCCTTTGAGTCTAAAATTTCCCTAGTCTCTCTAATGAGAAGGCCCTATCTCACCTTTAAAGTTCCCTCCAACACAGAAAAACTGAGTATAATACTTCAGGGGAAAAAATGGTCTTCCAAAGAAATAGAGGACTTTCAAGCATTCTTGATGAAAAGACCAGAGCTGAAAAGAAAATTTGTCTTTCAAACACAAGAATCAAGAGAAGCATGAAAAGGTAAACAGGAAACAGAAATCATAAGGGACTTACTAAAGCTGAACTGTTTACATTGCTACATGGAAAGACAATACTTGTAACTCTTGAAACTTTTTTCAGTGTCTGGGTAGTTGGTGGGATTATACACACACACACACCAACACACACATATAGAGAGAGACAGAGAACACAAGGTGAGTTGAATAGGAAGGGATCATAGCTAAAAAAGATAAAATTAAGGGGTGAGAGAGGCATATATTGGGAGGAGAAAGGGAGAAATGGAATGGGGCAAATTATCTCTCATAAAAGAGGCAAGAAAAAGCCTTTTCAATGGAGGGGGAAAGAGAGGAGGTGAGACGGAAAAAGTGAAGCTTACTCTCATCACATTTGACTCAAGGAAGGAATAAAATGCACACTCATTTTAGTATGAAAACCTATCTTACAATACAGCAAAGTGGGGGAGAAGGGGATAAGCAGGGTGGGGGGGATGATGGAAGGGAGGTCAATTGGAGGAGGGAGCAATTAGAAGTCAACACTTGGGGAGGAACAAGGTCAAAAGAGAATAGAAGAAATGGAGGGGCAGGATAGGATGGAGGGAAATACAGTTAGTCTTACACAACATGACTATCATGGAAGTCATTTGCAAAACTACACATATATAGCCTATATTGAATTGCTTGCCTTCCTAATGGGGATGGAAGGGGAGGGAGGAAGGAAGAGAAGCTGGAACTCAAAGTTTTAGGAACAACTGTTGAGTATTGTTCTTGCATACAACTGGGAAATAAGAAATACAGGTAATGAGGTATAGAAATTTTATATTGCCCTACAGGACAAAAGAGAAGATGGGGATAAGGGAAGGGAGGGATGTTAGAAGGGAGGGCAGATTGGTTGTAGGGGTAATTAGAATGCTCAGCGTTTTGGGGTGAGGGGAGGGGAGAGATGGGGAGAAAATTTGGAACTCAAAATTTGTGGAAATGAATGTTGAAAACTTAAAATAAATTAATTAATTTTAAAAAAAGTTCCCTCCACATGTTCATTAACTTTTAAATTGCTAGTCTCTTAAGGAAACATTTGAGATGGCCAAAGGGCTAAACTGTAACTCTGGGTTTCCCAGCTCTAACACAAAGGGCAGTCTTTTCAGGACTCCAAGTGGATGGTTTTCCTGCCCGTACACCCACCACCTTTATGGTCCCGGTACGGCCCGAGTGTCTCGAAGTTGCGAGCCCACACATGTCGGCAGCAGTCAAGTATATGCCCCACCTCATTCCAGCCCTGAGGTCTGGGTGTTAAGGGGTCTGGGAGCTTGTGACAGGGGGTGTAACCACTGGAACACAGCCACAGCAAATCGCAGCTCGACCTCGGGGGCGGCGGGGTGCGAGCCAACGACGTGAGCAAACGCTCTTCTTCATTCATCCAATCAGAACTGGCCGCAGGGCGGAGCTGAGTTCTACCTGCGTGCAGGTGAGGAGGTCTCCCTCCTCTCTGCCTTCCCGAAAGCCGGTAGTTCGAGATATGGTTGGGAACCAGGCAGCCCTAGGGGAGGAAATGGCTGGGTCCCAATTCCCAATGGAACCGATTCAGAATCAGGCCCAGGAGCCGGAGAAGCTGGGCGTCCCGGAGCAGCAAGTCGCCGGGGAACAGCAGTCGCCTCCAGAGCAGCCGGAGCCCTCGGAGAAGCCTGTTGGGAATCCCCAGGGGCCCAAGGAGCCGGCGGCTGCGGCAAGCCCGTCTCGGACCCGGGATCCCCCGGGCGAGAAAACTGTCTCCCTTCGCCCCTCCCTCCTCCGGGTGCCACAGCCGAGCTTGGGTTACGGCTCTTTCCGCTGCCGGGCATCTGCCAGCTCTGAGCAGCTCCAGGGCCGCGGGGATCGGGAGGGCACCCTGGCTCTGGTCCCCGTCCCGGCCGCGGCAGAAGCGCAGCCTCGGGAGGGAGAAACGTCCACCCCCGGCCCCGTGAAGGAGACGGGCGAGGCGGGGTCGGGGGCCTGGGCGCCGGTGGAGCTGCAGGTGGATGTGCGAGTGAAGCCCGTAGGTGCGGCGGTTTCGGGACTCACTCCCTCTCCCGTGCCCACCACCCGCTTCTTCTCGGTGCCCGTGCCGGACTCCCCCGCCTTCTCGCGCCACTCCTCCTTCTCCCGCACTGGGGTGCCCCGAACTCCTTCCCCTGGGAGCACATGGGGGGGAAGTCCGCACCCCCTTGCCGGCTGGGCCGATCGGTACCGGGAGCAGGAGGGACGGGCCAGCCCCGGACCCGTGCGGTTCGGGGAATCTCCGTCGGGGCTTCCCCGATGTCGGTGCCGGGAGCTGGGGCTGGAGGACAAGGAGTGGGAGAAGCTGCTGCCCGGGTGCGTGGCTGACGGAGACAAGCTGCACCAGGCGATATCACTCATAGGTAAGAGACCGCGTCCTGCGGAGGTCCCCCGGTCTGGGAGCCCTAGTGAGCCCGCACTTCCTGGCTGGGATGGGAAGGGAAATCCCCAGTGTCCCATCAGGACGCGCCGGTGTGGAAGAAGGGGGACGAGGGAGGAATCCAGGGCGAGGGAAATCCAGCCTGTGCCCGCCACTGGACCCAGCTGGCCTGTTATGCAGGGGAATTAACTCTGGAGATGCTGGAGAACACTTCCTGCCTGAATGCCAGCCCCTGCATCTTCTTTCCTTTCAGCTCCCTACCTCAGTCATGTGACGTTTTCTGTTATTATGAACATTACAAACTAATTCCATCAGTACATCTTATTAGATGCCTGACTTAGAATATATAAATAAAAATAAGACTGCAATCGTAGATTTCAATTAGACTTTTTCAAGGCATCTTTCCCAACGCTTTTTTTCCCTGCACATCTGCTGAGGCATAGTGAGGGAACTCTCACCTCTGCTTTATTGGCACCAAGGCTTACTTATAATCCAGTGTCCTACACAGTACCTGGACACTGGGCTACCAGTCCAGGGCTGAATTTATTGACCCATGCTACCCTGTTCAAAGTCTGATTTTTCTTTGGGCTCATTTCATTCACATACTAGCATACTTTTTGCTGAATGAACTCTGGGGACTTGGGGAGGGGAAGACAAGTGAGGAGGAAATGGGAAACTGGAAATCAGACTAGACCGAGGATTGGGGAGATTGGGGTAAAATGCTCAGCACTTGTGTTCTTAATAGTCCAGATGGGGAACTGGAGGAACCCATCCTGAAAGGAGAGCTAGGACTGAGTCTGTCCCTGAATTGTCTTTGTTATCTCTCCAGCCCTCCTTGTCTGTAGTACACAGCAGTCATTTAATAACTTTTGTCGAATGAATGAATGTAGGATTGCTGATCCAACATTGTTGGACAGTGGTATTGCTACTGGTTATCAAACTGGGCTAAAACTCCCTCTTGGTCTCCCAAAGAATATGTGTTTCTATCATAACAAGAGAGGATAAGTACCTTGTATACATGGATCAGTGGCTTTAAAGAAGGAAAGACCTAGGTCCAAGCCTTTCCTCCAACTCACAGTAGCTGTGTAGGTAAAACCATTTAACCTCTTAGGATGTAAGCCAACACAACTCTTTAGGAAGGGTGAGTTGAATTCTCCATTTGCATAGGTGAAAGTTTCCAACAAGACTTCTCTTCACTGATGAAATAGTAGGTCTAGATTTTTTTTTTCAAGAGATGCTGAGGTAAAGAACAACTCAGCTACACTCAAGATCACATAATTCCATGATAAAATCCCATAGTACCCCAATCCCCATGCCCTTGTCTCTCAGTTCACTGCTTGAGTCTTTCTTTAGGGATTTCTGTATATTAGAATAGACTGCAAATAAGATGAACTTCCTTTTCTCCCTCCTTCTCTTTGAAGAGAAAGTTCCTGAAAGGAAAGAGACCAATGGGAGAGGTTCTTGAACTCACCTCTTGCTTGAGTTTTTGCAGCAGCCTCCTAATTGTTCTCTGGGATTCTTCTCTCCCCTCTCCAATCCATCTTTCACACAGCTGCTGAAGAGATTTTCCTAAAGTGCAGGTTTCACCATATCAATTCCCTACTCCATAAATTCCAGTGGTTCCCTGTTGCCTCTAAGACCGAGGATAAATTCCTCTACTTGGTTTTTAAAGCCCTTTACAACATGGCTGCCCTCTCACTTTCCCACTCAATCTGCTTCTCATAGTCTACAATTCAGCCAAATTGGCCCTCTTGTTTTCCCTGATGCACAGCAACACTCCCATCTCTCCCCTTTTCATGACTGTGCCCTGGCTAGCGCCCAAGTCTGGAATATACTGCCTCCTCCCCTCTGATTCTTAGAATCCCTACTTTTTATCAAAGTTCCCTTCAGTCTATACAGTAGGCTTTTCCTGATTCCTGAGCTGTTTGTGCTTCCCCACACCAAACTGTTCAGTCTTTTTCAGTCATGTTTGCCTCTTCGTGACCCCATTTGAGGTTTTCTTGGCAGAGGTACTGGCAGTGGTTTGCCATTTCCTTCTTCAGCTCATTTTGCAGATGAGGAAACTGAGGCAAACAAGATTGAGTGACTTGCCCACTCAGCTAGTCTGACATCGTATTTGAACTCAGAAAGATGAGTCTTTCTGACTCTAGACCCAGTACTCTCTCCAATGCACCACCTAGCAGCTCCACAACAAAGTATCTTACATATATTTTGTATATACATATATGTGTATACCTATATTTTCTCCCCCCAATCAAATAAGTTCTTGTAGCTTTAGGGCAGGTATTGTCTAACTTTTGCCTTTGTATCCCCAGTACTTAACATAGTGCCTAGCACATAATATACATTTCATAAATGCTTTGGGTTTATTGATTGAACATTAGAATGTGGTTGAGTAAGCAGAGAATTAATAGGAGTTTCTGAAATAAGGACATGAAAACAAAGACCTAAACTGAGGGGATGAAGAGTAGGTGGTTTTCAGCAGGACCAGAGTCCACTGTATTTCAATATGGTAAAATTGAATCTAAAAGATCCTTAGTCCTAGGATATCACCTGGAAGGGAAATTCTTGTTTTACTGACTAATCATTTATTACATACATAGCAGTTTGCTAGGTTCTGAGAAGGAGCCAAAAGAAAGTTGATCCCTACCCTTAAGAAACTTACAATGTAATTAGGGGGTGGGGGGGAGAGACAAAAATGTACATGGGAACTGTTAATTATTGGTGCTAAGGGTGCTGAGTGCTAAAATGAGAGACAGAGACATACAAGGACCCAGGGACAGAGAGAAAGGGAAGGAAGGAAGGAAGGAAGGAAGGAAGGAAGGAAGGAAGGAAGGAAGGAAGGAAGGAAGGAAGGAAGGAAGGAAGGAAGGAAGGAAGGAGAGAATATACCTTATGGACAAAGAGGGTAAGTACTATAGGAATTCAGAGGCAGAGAAGAGAAGAATATCCTGGAATAGTGAAGGAAGACAATGTGAAAAAGCTCATACATTCCCGTAGCTCCTATTACAACATCTACGCTGATGACTCCCACATTTCTCTCCAACCTTCTAATTTGGTTCCTTCCCTCTGTCAATTCTATCCACTTTTCAAGGTCTGATTTGATTTCAGAGTAGGCAGCAGGGGTCCTGTATTTAGGGAGTGGCACAAGGAGTTGCAGAAGAAGGGAAACCAATGGGAGCTAAGGGACCAAAAAGTTACAAGATGGCAGTGAGGTTAATGAGTGTAGTCAGTAGAGTCAAGTACAGCTGGAAGTAGAAAAAGGCAATTTAGCCAGTAGAGTTTCTCTATCATCAAAAACACAGTTGCAGTAGATTCATAGAACAGGAGACTATAGGGATTTAAAGGGGGAATGAGTAATGAGGAAGCAAGTAGGGAGTGTAGTTCACACTTTGAGAAACTTAACAATGAAAGAAAAGATACTCGAACTTGAGACAGGAGAAGAGCAAGAATCCCTTACATGTGGCTCTTTCAGGACGAGAGAATCACAGAATTTTAAAGCTGGATATGACCTTTTAAGCTCTCTAGTCCAAGGGTTCTTAATCTTTTTGTGTCGTAGCCCTAGCAGTCTGATGAAACCTATAGTCCCCTCCTCAGAATAATGTTTTTATTTTATTTTTTAAAATCTTATATAATATTTTATTTTTTCCCAGTTACATGTAAAAACAATTTAAATATTCTTTTTTGTCAAATTTTGAGTTCCACATTCTCTCCCTCCCTCCCATCTTCCCCTCACTGAGAAGGCAAGCAATTTGACATACTATGTCATACGCATACTACATGTGTAGTCATGCAAAACACAATTCCATGTAAGTTATTTTGTAAAAGAAAACACAGACCAAAAAAAAAAAAAAGACAAGAAAAATAAAGAAAAGACATCTTTGATCTGCATTTAGGCTCTACCAGTTCTTTCTCTGAAGATGGACAGCACCTTTCAGCATGAATTCTAGAGAATTGTCTTGGACCATTGTGTTGCTGAGAACAGCTAAGTTAGAATAATAATTTTGAATGCATAAAATAAAAGAATTACAAAGGAAATCAATTATACTGAAATACAGTTATCAAAATATCTTTAAAAATCAGGTCAAGGACCCCAGATTAAGAGTTCCCAAGAGTCTAGTTCAGCCTCCTTATTTTACAGATGAAGAAACCAAAGTCTATAGAGTTTCATCAGCTGGCACCATTACATAGGTAATAAAATTCTTACTCAGTATTCCTCAGGCTCCAAGTCCAGGACTTTCCACTATGCCGTGCTACCTCTCATATGGAACTCAGCTAGAATAAATGAATGAGTCAGCACCTGTATGTTGTCTCATCTCATTAACCTGCTTTATGCCCTATGAACGATGAATGATGATCTAGCCTTAAAGGCTCACTGGAGCTCAAGCCTAACCAAAATATTGAGGTCCCACTGGGATGTTATCTTTGATCTCCCCCATTTGTGGTTGCTACTTCCACTCAGCAATAACACAAGTTCTCCACCCACCCACCTATCCCTCCAAGGGCTGGTTAGCAGTCAGGCTTCTCTCCTCCTACCTCAGCCTTCTCATTGCCCTGGTAATTAGCTAATAGTATTGAGAAGGTGCTAATGGGAAAAGGCTTGTACTACCTGAGTTCTTCCAGATTCTCTACCTAGTTCTTAGATTACTAGTGTACATTTTTATAATAAAGACTTCCAAAGACCACAAATCATGATTAGTCTGTTGCATTAAATTAACTTTTAAATTAAAAATATGTATTTTATTTTTCCCAATTACGTTTAAAAACAATGTTTAACTTTCATTTTTAGAAAATGTTAAATTCTAAATTTTCTTCCTCCTTCCCTGAGAAGGCAAGAAATTTGATACAGATTGTAGAAGAGCAATCATGTAAACCATATTTCCATATCAGCCATTTTGCAAAAGAAAATAAGACCAAATCCCAAAAAAATAAATTTAAAAGATATGCTTTAGTTTGCTTTCAACTGTTCTTTTTCTGGAGGTGGATAGAATTTTTCTTCATAAGTCCTTCAGAACTGTCTTGGATTATTGTATTGCTGAGAACAGCTAAGTCATTTATAGTTGATCATACAATATTGCTGTTACAGTATACCATGTTGTCCTGTGTTCTGTTCACTTCACTTTGCATCAATTCATGTAAGTCTTTCCAGGTTTTTCTGAAGCCCTCTTGCTCATCATAGCAAAATAGTATTTTATTATAACCATATACTACAACTTTTCAGCCATTCCCCAATTAATGGGTATCCTCTCAATTTTAAATTCCTTGCCACCATAAAAAGAGGTGCTATAAATATTTTTGTATATGTAGGTTCTTTTTCCTTTGATCTCTTCAGGATACAGATCTAGTAATGGTATTGCTGGGTCAAAAGGCATGCACAGTTTTATAGCCCTTTAAACCTAGTTCCAAATTGCTCTTCTGGATAGTTGGATCAGTTCACAACTCTACTAACAGTGCATTAGTGTCCCAATTTTTCCATATCCACTCCAATATTTGCCATTTCCCTTTTCTGTCATATTAGTGATTCTGATAGGTATGAAGTAGTATCTGAGTTGTTTTAATTTGCATTTCTCTAGTCAGTAGTGATTTAGAGCATTTTTTCACATGCCTATAGATAGTTTTGATTTCTTCATCTGAGAACTGCCTGTTCATATCTTTTGACAATTTGCCAACTGGGGAATGACTTTTACTCATAGATTTGCCTCAGTTCTCTCTATATTTGAGAAATAAGGACTTTGATAGAGAAATTTGATGTGAAATAAATTTTTTCCCTAATCTTCTGCTTTCCTTCTAATCTTGGCTACATTTGATTTGTTTGTGCAAAACCTTTTTAATTTAATGTAATCAAAATTATCCATTTTACTTCTAATGCTCTTTATCTCTTGTTCTGTTATAAATTCTTCCCTTATCCATAGGTATGACAAGTAAATGTTTTCTGCAAACCTGAATTTGCTTATGAATCACCCTTTATGACTATGTACCCATTTTGACTTTATCTTGATATACAGTATGAGATATTGGGCTAAACCTATTTTTTTGCTTTCCAGTTTTCCCAGCAATTTTTGTCAAATAGTAATTACTATGGTCATTTACTACTGTATATTGTATACCTAATTTATTCCACTAGTCCATCACTTTATTTCTTAGCCAGTGCCCGATTGTTTTGATGACTACCACTTTGAAATATAGTTTGAGATCTAGTACTGCTAGGCCATTTTCTTTCATTGATTCGCTTGATATTCTTGCCCTTTTGTTCTCCCAAATAAATTTTGTTCTTGGGAAGGCTTCTAGCTTATCCCAATTATAGATAATGCTTAATGATGATTTTAGATAGTGACTACTTATTATTTCAAGGAAAGCTCCATTTATTCCTATGCTTTCCAGTGTTTTTCATAAAAATGACTTCTATTTTCTCTTCTATTAATCTCAGCAGTTTATATTTTCATAAATATTCATCCATTTCACATAGATTGTCAGACATATTGGCATTTAACTGGGCAAAATAGCTCCTAATAATTAATTCCATTTCCTCTTTATTGGTGGTAAATTCACCCCTTTCATTTTTGATACTGACAATTTGATTTTCTTTCTTTTTTTATGAAATTAACCAATAGTTTATCTATTTTATTGTGTTTTTTCTTCATAAAATCAGTACCCTTTTTAGTTCAATGGTTTTCCTACTTTCAATTTTATTAATTTCCTTTGATTTTTCAGGATATCCAATTTGGTTTTAATTGGAGATTTTTTAATTTCTTCTTTTTCTAATTTTTTTAAAGTCACATACCCAATTTATTGATCATCTCTTTCTCTTTTTATTGGCATAAGCATTTTAGATATATAAAATTTCCCCTAAATATTGCTTTGGCTGCATCCCATAAATTTTGATATGTTGTCTCATTGTTGTTGTTCTCTTTAGTGAAATTATTGATTGTTTCTGTGATGTGTTCTTTTATCTACTCATTCTTGAGGATTGGATTATTTATTTAATTTCCAATTAACTTTTAATCCTTTTCCACACTCTTCATTATAATTTATTTGCGTTATGATCTGGGTAAAAAAAAGATGCATTAAATATTTCTCCTTTCCTGCATTTGGTTGTAAGGTTTTTATGTCCTAACACTTGGTCAACTTTTGTGTAGGTGCCATGTATCACTGAGAAAAAGGTATATTCCCATTCAGTTTTCCCTTGAGGTCTATCATATCTAATTTTTCCAAAATTCTATTCATCTCCTTAATTTCTTTCTTGCTTATTTTGGTTTGATTTGTCTGCCTCTGAGAGGGGAAAGTTGAGGTCCCCCACTAGCATAGCTTTGCTGTCTATTTTCTCCTGTAACTCATTTAATTTTTCCTTTAATAATTTGGATGCTATACCATTGGTGCATATATATATTTAATATTGCTACTACTTCATTATCTATAGTACCTTTCTTGCTTTTGATTTGTCTGAGATCAGGATTGCTACCACTGCTCAGAACTGGTACTGCTAGGACAACTTCTTTCACATTTTTTTTCACTGATTTCCTTGACATTCTTGACCTTTTGTTCTTCCAGATGAATTTTGTTATTGGGAATTTTCTCTACCATAAGGGCAATATTAGTGAGCAAGTTAGATCTTTGCTACCCCAGAGTCTGGCAAATATTCTATTTTATTTCCACAGCCATCACACTGATGAGGAGGTGCTCTGGTGCATAAGGAAGTTGGTATTGTATACTTCTGGTGTCCCCTGAAGTAAAATTACAGAGATCTAGAAAAGATGTATTTTTCCTTGATTTCATACTTTGATTTTAGAAAAGCAATTATATTCAAAAATATTCAGTTACCTTAAATAGATGATGCATTCCAGGCTAATAGTTATGTAAAACTAAAAATAGGTGTGAATTAGCATTTCAGAGACCTTCCAAGGTGACTGTAAGAGCTGCTTATCATTATGATTTCTTTTGTCTAAGTATTCTACAAACTGTATCGTTTGTTTGGGGTGCAGAATAGGGAGAGCTATGGTAATGGCTTGAAAATAATTCTGCAGGAAGTTGTGATATGTCTAGAGGGTAATTTTAGCTTGACAAGACTGGAGTTGCAAAAACATTTCTCCAATCAATAAATATACATCTATTAATCCCCTGCTATGTGCCAGGCATTGTGATAAGTTCTAGGCATACAAAAGAGGCAAAAGACACTTCCCGTCCTTGAGGAATTCACAATCACATACTGGAGACAAGAAGCAAACAAATGCATATAAACTATATACACACTGGATAACTAGGGAATAATTAACTAAGAGAAGACCCAAGAATTAAGAGGAGTTGAGAAAGGTTTCCTGTAAAAGATGGGATTATATAGTTGAGATTTAAAGGAAGCCAGGGAAATGAGTAGGAGTCTTTGAGGAGGGATAACATTCCAGGCGTGGGGGAAAGCCAAAGAAAATACCAGCAGCCAAGAGAGTTGTTTACAATCCATGGATTTAGTCCAATCCATGGACTAAAATTTGAGTGGTGGACATCTGTCTAAGAGGGATGGTAAATTCTCAAGAGTTAAACTCTGAAGATACAAAGAAATAACTCCAATCAAGAGGAAAAAGGGAAAGGGTTTTTTTTTTCCAAATTATTTTTAACATTCATCTTTTTAAAATTTTGCGTTCCAGAGTCTTTCCTTACTTTACACCCCTCTCCTACCCATTAAGAAGGCAAGAAATATGATATAAATTATACATGTGAAATTGTGCAAAAAACAGATTTCCATATTAGCCATGTTACAAAAAAAAAAAGCAAGAAAAATGAAGTGAAAAATTATGCTTCAATCTGTATTCAGATTCCATCAATTTTTTCTCTGGAGGTGGATAGCATTTTTCATCACAAGTCTCTGGAATAATCTTGGACCATTATATTGATTAGAATAGCTAAGTCTTTCATGTCTGATCAGCCTTCAATTTTGTTATTATTGTGTAGATTCTCCTCCTAGTTCTGCTCACTAAAAGGAAGCTTTCTAAATAAACTCTTTTGAGTATGGAAAGGGAACTCACCAACTAACTTAAATTTGTTTAAAAGATGTGCACACATAAAAAAAAATTTTTTAATTAAAAAAAAAGGGAAAAGAAACCTGGAAAACCAAAGCCAATGAATTTGACTTTGATTCCTAGCAAAATTCTAGCTCTTATTATTAGAGATAAGCAGCCTGTGCTAGTGTGTAGAGAGCAAACCTTGAATTCAGGGAAATGTTCTTGGGTCAAGCCCTAGCTGTGTGATCATGAGTAAGTCCTTCACTGTCTTAGTGGCCTAACAACTCTAAGACTGCAAATTAGAGATGAGTTGTTGATCTGCTTTGGTAGAGGGATGAAATCCAAGGTCTAAACAACGAGGACAAAAAAAGCCTACTTCTAAAGGGATAATTAATGAACATCTATAAAAGGAAGCCATGATCATGATGCATGGATCCATCAAGAGCAAGTCAGGCAGACTAACAGAGAATGCTATAGAGTTTACCTAGATTTCGGTAAAGCATTGGATAAAATTTCTCATGCTACTCTTATGGAGAAAATGTAGAAAAAAAGGGTAGAAAATGGTACTTTTTAGATATGGACAAGGTGGGAATTTGTCTTGCTGGACTATGTATATTTTCTATAAAAATTTTATTTTTCATTTTTTATTCTTCAACCAAGTAGGCAGAGGAAGAGTGAAATGATAAATAACTGGGAAAATAAAAAAAAAGTTTTGTTTTGATTTTAAATAGGACATTGAGTGGATTCAGAAGGTGTTGAATGAGGCAACTCACAGAATAGTCATGAATGGTTAGACATGAGCTTGAAAGAGATCCAGATCTTTGGTGAGGGTCTCAGGAATCTAGTTGGTCCCATACAGTTTAACACTTTTATCAATGATTTAGAAAAAGGTTGGCATTCTTAACAAATATGCAGATGAAACCAAGCAAGAAATCACAAAGAACACCAAATGACAGAATCAGAATACAAAAAGATCTTGATTGGTTATATACACCATTGAACCAAAATGAACAGGATGAAATTCATTAGTGATAAATGTAGTCTTATCTCTGGATTCAGAAAAATCAGCCTCTCAAGGGCAAAATGAGGAGAGGCCTGGCTAGGCCTCAGTTCAAATGAAAAAGGTCTGGGGGCTTCAGTAGACTGGATGTTGGACATAAGCTGTTAGTATTGTCTGGTAGGAAGGAAAGCTAGAGTGACTGTGGGGCTACAAATCAGATATGGTGTCTAGAACTAAGGAAGTGATAGTCCCTGTGGGCTTTATGTTTAGATGTAGGTTCTACATTTTAGGGAGGACTGATAAGCTGAGGAGTGTCCAGAGGAGACCAATTAGGATTTGCAAGAATCAAATTCACGCCACAGGAGTATCTCCCTTGGAAGTGTCTGGTGATTTTTGGCCTAGAGAAACAGACTTAGGAGGAACATGGTAGCCATCTTTAAGTACCTGAAAGCTCATTATGTAGAAAGGAAATTAGATTTGTTTTGACTGGCCTCAAAAGGTAGAAGGTAGAAAAGAAATTAGATTTCTCTTGATTGGCCTCAGAAGGCAGATTAGAAGCAGCGAGTCAAAGCTGAAAAGTAAATTTGCAAACAAGATCAAAGTGGAAAAGGTTGTCTCAAGAGTTAGTGAGGTTCCCTTCATTGTAGGGCTTCAAGCAAAGGCTGATTGATTAGCCTCTTGTTGGTATGTTGTAGAAAGGACTTTTCAAGTATGGGCAGATCTGATGACTGCTGAAGTCCCTTCTGAAGCAGCAAGGCATGCAAAGGAGATACAGGAGAAAGCAGGTGCCAGGCAAGTCAGTCACTTCCCCTTAGACCTTGATGTAGACAGTCTAAGACCGTGAGCCCCAGTCCCAGGACATGGCAGTGTGGGGCCCACACACAGATGGATGGCTTGACTTCCAACCCAGTTCCCATAGCGTTCATGGAAGGAGGGCAATCCCAGTGGAGGAAGGACCAGTGATATCCACCAGTTGTCAACCCACTACTACCCAAAAGGCAGATAAGCCTGCCTCTTTAAGATACAAAGGCCCCTTAACAAAGAGATGAGGGACCACTTGTACCAAGGAAATCAAGGCACCACACAGCTGCTTAAAATCAGAAAAAGAAAATTCTAAACATCACCGTCCTATATACTGTAGTCATGGATATGGTTTTATCCTCAGAAATGACATTAAAGGGGGGCGGAGCCAAGATGGCGGAGTAGAAAGACGCACATACACATAGCTCTGAACCCACAACCCATAGAATGGCTACAGGGAAGTAACTCACGGCGAATTCCGCACCCAGAGGCCACGGAACATTGGAGCGAGGGAGATTTCTGTTCCAGAGAGACCTGCAAACCTCTCGCGGGGGGGTCCTTCGCGCTGCGGACTGGGCGCCGGGACTGGGAGCTGAGTGCAGCCCTGCCGCTGCCGCGGCACCGAGAGGAAAAGATCCGAGCAGGCTTCACAGACAGGATCTCCAGCGGCCACGCGGGTCCCTCCACCCACAGAGGGATCTGCAAACCTCTCGCAAAAGGTCCGTCGCGCTGCAGACACAAAGCCCAGCCCAGACCTGCTGCGGCCACGGCTGCGGCACCGAGAGAAACAGATCCGAGCAGGCTTCAGGGACGGGATCTCCAGCGGCCGCACAAGTCCCTCCACCCACAGGTGACAGGGGTGGGTGAGAGAGTCTCTTTGGCGGGTCGAGAGGGGAGTGGGGTGCCCCCATAATACAGGCCCCCCCCCGGGAGGTAGAAGCTGAGAGGCGGCTGCAGACAGGGGCTCCCCAAGCGGGCGGGAGCCTGAATCCATTGCGGAAGGTCTGTGCATAAACCCCCTGAGGGAACTGAGCCTGAGAGGTGGCCCTGCCCCGATCTCAGCACCAGATCATAATCTCATACTGAATAGCAGCCCTGCCCCCGCCAAAAGCCCTGAGGCTGGAAGCAGCATTTGAATCTCAGACCACAAACACGGGCTGGGAGGATCAGGAGGTGAGGTGGGTGTGAGGAAAATATTCAGAGGTCAAGTCACTGGCTGGGAAAATGCCCAGAAAAGGGAAAAGAAATAAGACTATAGAAGGTTACTTTCTTGGCGAACAGGCATTTCCTCCCTTCCTTTCTGATGAGGAAGAACAATGCTTACCATCAGGCAAAGACACAGAAATCAAGGCTTCTGTGTCCCAGCCCACCCAATGGGCTCAGGCCATGGAAGAGCTCAAAAAGAATTTTGAAAATCAAGTTAGAGAGGTGGAGGAAAAGCTGGGAAGAGAAATGAGAGACATGAAGTCAAAGCATGAACAGCAGATCAGCTCCCTGCTAAGGGAGACCCAAAAAAATGTTGAAGAAATTAACACCTTGAAAACTAGCCTAACTCAATTGGCAAAAGAGGTTCAAAAAGCCAATGAGGAGAAGAATGCTTTCAAAAGCAGAATTAGCCAAATGGAAAAGGAGATTCAAAAGCTCACTGAAGAAAATAGTTCTTTCAAAATTAGAATGGCACAGATGGAGGCTAATGACTTTATGCAAAACCAAGAAATCACAGAACAAAGAGAGAAGAATGGAAAAATGGAAGATAATGTGAAATATCTCATTGGAAAAACAACAGACCTGGAAAATAGATCCAGGAGAGACAATTTAAAAATTATGGGACTACCTGAAAGCCATGATCAAAAGAAGAGCCTAGACATCATCTTTCATGAAATTATCAAGGAAAACTGCCCTGAGATTCTAGAACCAGAGGGCAAAATAAATATTCAAGGAATCCACAGAACACCGCATGAAAGAGATCCAAAAAGAGAAACTCCTAGGAACATTGTGGCCAAATTCCAGAGTTCCCAGGTCAAGGAGAAAATACTGCAGGCAGCTAGAAAGAAACAATTCAAGTATTGTGGAAATACAATCAGGATAACACAAGATCTAGCAGCCTCTACATTAAGGGATCGAAGGGCATGGAACAGTATATTCCAGAAGTCAAAGGAACTAGGACTAAAACCAAGAATCACCTACCCAGCAAAACTGACTATAATACTTCAGGGGAAAAAATGGTCTTTCAATGAAATAGAGGATTTTCAAGTATTCTTGATGAAAAGACCAGAGCTGAAAAGAAAATTTGACTTTCAAACACAAGAATGAAGAGAACCATGAAAAGGTGAACAGCAAAGTGAAGTCATAAGGGACTTACTAAAGCTGAACTGTTTACATTCCTACATGGAAAGACAATATTTGTAACTCTTGAAACATTTCAGTATCTGGGTACTGGGTGGGATTACACATGCACACACGCTCACATACATAGAGACAGAGTGCACAGAGTGAATTGAATAGGATGGGATCATATCTTTAAAACAAAATGAAATCAAGCAGTGAGAGAGAAATATATTGGGAGGAGAAAGGGAGAAATTGAATGGGGCAGGTTATCTCTCATAAAAGAGGCAATCAAAAGACTCATTAGTGGAGGGATAAAGAGGGGAGGTGAGAGAAAAACATGAAGTCTACTCTCATCACATTCCACTAAAGAAAAGAATAAAGTGCACACTCATTTTGGTAGGAAAACCTATCTCACAATACAGGAAAGTGGGGGATAAGGGGACAAGCAGGGAGGGGGGGATGATAGAAGGGAGGGCATGAGGAGGAGAGTGCAATTCGAGGTCGACACTCATGGGGAGGGATAGGATCAAAAGAGAATAGAAGTAATGGGGGACAGGATAGGATGGAGGGAAATATAGTTAGTCCTATACAACACAACTATTATGGAAGTCATTTGCAAAACTACACAGATATGGCCTATATTGAATTGCTTGCCTTCCAAAGGGAAGGGGTGGGGAGGGAGGGAGGAAGAGAAGTTGGAACTCAAAGTGTTAGGATCAACTGTCGAGTAATGTTCTTGCCACTAGGAAATAAGAAAAACAGGTAAAGGGGTATAGAAAGCTATCTGCCCCTACAGGACAAAAGAGAAGATGGAGACAAGGGCAGAGAGGGATGATAGAAGAGAGAGCAGATTGGTCATAGGGGCAATTAGAATGCTTGGTGTTTGGGGGGGGAGGGGATAAAAGGGGAGAAAATTTGTAACCCAAAATTTTGTGAAAATGAATGTTAAAAGTTAAATAAATAAATTTAATAATAAAAAAAAAAAAAAAAAAAAGAAATGACATTAAAATGTGGATAGTGGTGCAGTGGATAGAGATCTGGGCCTGGGGTCAAAAAAGACTCTTACAAGCTGGGTGACGCTGCACTGGTCACAGCCTCTGTTTGTTTCAGTTTCCTCATCTATAAAATGGAGATATTTATGGCATTTACCTTGAAAGGTTATTGTGAAGATCAAATCAGATAATATCTGTAAAGCCCTTAAACAGTGCCTGGCACACAGTAGGTTCTATATTCCCTTTCCTCTTCCCACTCTCCTCCTCACTTTGCTGCTACATTCTGAAAGGACCACGGGACCTTTCCATCTGACTTGGAACTGAAACCTTTATATATGTTGATCCCTTTTATTAAAACTTGAGCTCCTTAAGAGCTGAGACTATCTTACTTTCCTATTTACATTCCCAGTACTTAGCACACAGTACCTTCTTTGCACATGACAAATGATTAATAAATGCTTTTTCATCCATTCATTCATTTATTTCTACTTTGCAGTTTCTGAGAATCCATGACTTGCCCAAGGTCACATAGGTAAGCAAATAGTTAGAGGGAGGAATCAAATCGAAGCCTTCTGTCCCCAAATTCAATGTTCTCTTTCCAATATACTGCCATTTTTTTTCTGTATTCTAGTAAAGAAAAAATACACAAGGACAGAAAATCTACTCAAGAGCAAAATTTCACAGTAGATGAGTTAACCCATTTATTTACTCCTGAAGAGGATTCATCACTATTGTTTGGGGGAGATGGGATGCGGACTCCTAACTAGGCCCTGAGGAAAGCAAAACAACATTTTAAAAAATCGATCCAACCTAAAACAACTCCAAAAGACTCATGACGGAAATGCCATCCACATCCAGAGAAAGAAATATGGATTCTGAATGAAAGCATACTATTTTCTCTCTTTTTTTTGTTTTGTTTTTTCTTTCTCATGGTTCCTTCCATTCATTCTCATTCTTCTATACAACATGACTAATGTGAAAATGTGTTTATTAAGAGTGTATATGTAGAGCCTACATCAGATTTCATGCTGTCTTGGGGTGGGGGCAGGGGGAGAAAATTAAAAACTTAAGGAATTGAACGTTGAAAACTAAAAATAAATTAATTATTTTATTAAAAAAAACTGATCCAACTGAGCTAAAGGAACAGCAATTTTTTAAAATGCTAGAAATATTGTGTTCAAATTCTAATTGTGTGGCACTGTGGAATGAGGCCATGGGGACATCTCTAAAGAATAAAGAATGATTTTGTGTATCAAAGGGACTTTCAGACTTAGGCAATCATTTGATATCTAAGGTTCAAAAGCAAAATTTCAAGGCTAGGCTCTTCCTTCCTCAGCATACAAAACCTTCAGAATTCCACAGGAAAACACATTCATGGAGCTCAAAATACAAAATAGAAGCAGCTGCTTCTCAGAACCTCGATGTTGGGGGCCTTCCTTATTTCCTCTTCATCTAGAATGCTTGGGTGTCCTCTTGGTTATTTTTTATTACCATGTCACGAGCCTGTCTTCTTTGATGGCATTCTTTATTCTGGCTTTTCTTTGGAGTTCCTTCTTTTGTTATGTGATGCAGTATGTGCGGGGCCCTTCCCCCTACCCTGGTTTCCCCTTTTCCTCCCCCTCCTCCCCATTATCCTCTAAGTCTATAACCAACTTAACCACTCAGTATTGACATCAGGGGCACACTCACCACAAAACCCACTGCATCTCTCCATCTCAGGTATCTCTCCATTTTTCTGTTTCTTTTATCCCCTCCCCTGTTCTCTTTCTCCCCAACTCCCCAGTCTTCCTCTTCCGATGGCTTTATCTGCTGCCTGTTCTCTCCCCATCTCTCCCTCTTTAGTTCTTCCTCCTCCCATCTCCAAGCCATTTCCTTTTTCCTCTTCCTTCTGTGAGTTCATCTGCAGAGTGAACTCTGTGGGGAAACTCTTCACACCAATACAGATCAGCAGTGCTTTGTAAGTTATAGCATTAGACAGCTGCCTGGAACATTTAGAGATTGTTGTTCAGTCCTGCCTGATCCCATTTGGGGTTTTCTTGGCAGAGATACTGGGACTGGTTTGCCATTTCCATCTCCAACTCATTTTACAGAGAAGGAAACTGAGAAAACAGGGTTAAAATGACTTGCCCAGAGTCACACAAGCTGCATTTGAACTCTCAAAGATGAATCTTCATGAGAGGATTAGTGACTTGCATTTGCTAGGAGAGGTCAGAAGCAATTCCAGCCCAATTTATTGTAATCCATTGTTAACTTTTCAGTGTGAGCTTTTACACCTCAGAATTTGGCAAATCTGGGCTAGATTTATTATTTTGTTGATTTCCCAGATTTCAGAAAGTGTTGATAACGCAGATTAAATGTAAGCGTGTGTGTGCATACATTTTTTTCTTTCAGAGAGCCTGTTTGGTAAACTTTACCCACACCCCCCCACACCCCTCTACAAATAATGCTTGAGGCGAAGAGAAGCGTGTTTAAAGGCTCAGAGAAAAAAGTCCTCAGACTGGAGGCCTTGTATCTATAGGTTGCAATGATTACAATAACTGGAATTTATATGTCCTCTTAAGATTTGCTCTGTACTTTAGCATCTGCCTCCACCAGAAGCAGCTAGTGGGACAGTGAATAGAGCTGGAGTCAGGAAGACCTGAGTTCAAATCCCACCTCAGGCACTTACTAACTATATGACCCCAGGCAAGTCACTTAACCCTGTTTGCCTCAGTTTCTTCATCTGTCAAATGAGCTGGAGAAGGACATAGCAAACCATTCCAGTATCTCTGACAAGAAAACCCCAAACAGAGTCACAAAGAGTCAGACACAAGTGAACGCCAACAAAGCTCAGATCTGACCACGGCAGCCCACTACTGTATTCAACAAACTCCACCTGCTCCCTATTATCTCTAGAATCAAATATAAAACTATGTGAGTGTCATTCAAAGCCCTTTATAATATGACCCTTTCCTGCCTTTCCAGCCCAGTGATATTTTGACTTCCTCACTCTTCCTTATACAAGTCATTCACCTCCCAACTCTGTATTTTATTGACTAGTAAATGCCTGTTCCTGAAACATGGTCTTTTCTTCATTTCTGCTTCCCAGGTTTTCCTCCCTTTCTTCAGGTCCTAGATACAGTGCTATCTTATACAACACTTTCAGATCCCTCTAAATGCTCATGCCTTTCTTTTATTGATTATCTCCAGTTTATCTATATCCTGTATGCAGTTGTTTGAATGTTGTATCCCTTCTCTCCCCTTTCCCCCTCCTTTAGAGTGTGAGTTCCTGGAGGTCAGGCGCTGGTTTTTTGCCTTTCTTTCTATCCCCAGTGCTTAGCACTTTGCCTGAAACATAGAAGGTACTTTTTAAAAGCCTTTTCTCACAAGACTAAAAGAAAATAGATTATGGGATATTTGAGCTGGAAAAGTGTGTAGAGATCATCTAATAAGTTTCTTCTTTTTAAAGTAAGACTTATATGGGGAAGTGACTTACCCAAAGGGGTGTGTGTGTGTGTGTGTGTGTGTGTGTGTGTGTGTGTGTGTGTGTGTGTGTGTGATCTGTCAAATGTTCTTTCCCATATCCCTCATGGTCCACTGCACGTAGTAGGTACTCAATAAAAGTTGATTATTCATTATATTTCCTAGGTACTTAGCTTTCTACTCCCCATTCCTAATTTTAAAAGCAGATGGGTATATTTTCTGTTTCTTTAAAAAAAGATTCCACATTAAATTTGGGGCAGGTAGGTAACTGTTCTATCCAGTATCCCCTATAGTCATTACACACAGTAGGTACTCAATAAAAGCTGATTATTCATTATATTTCCCAAGTAGTGGCATGAAGATTCATCTTCCTGAGTTCCAGTCTGGCCTCCCACATTTACTAGAAGTGTGACCCAGATCAAATCACTTCACCCTGTTTGCCTCAGTTTCCTCACTTGTAAAATGAGCTGGAGAAGGAAATGGCAAACCACTCTAGTATCTTTACCAAGAAAACCCCAAATGGAGTGACAGAGAGTCAGACGTGACTGAAATGACTGAACAAGAACAAAATTAATATTTTAAAAAAAACTCTCAGTTGATTGCTTTCCTTTCCCCCCACTCCTCCATGGGTCACTGGGCCTTTGCCCTTTCTGTAATCAATATGGTATAACCCAGATCAAGTGCTGTGCTGTTGTTGCCACCTTGTCCCCCAATGATTTTGCTTTCTCCTTGTTTTTGCCTCTTCTGTGTCTCTCCACCTTCTAGGTCTGCCAGCATACATGAAATCCCTACGCTGGGCCCTGGCTGTCCTGGCAGTGTTACTGGCCGTGGCTGTGGTCGCCATAGTGGCCCTGGCCTCTCGAGTAGGTAATGCAACACCTGTGCGATTCCCCCTCCATCCCTTCAGCACCTTCTACTTCCCTTCTCCCACTTCCTCTACCCTTTCAATATCCCCTTCCCCAACTCCTCCTCCCTCCATCCTCCATCCCTTCCACCCCCATACCCCATCACTCCCAACCAGAATTCCTCTCCTATCCCTCCAGCTTTGCCCTAGTGCCTCGCTGGTCATGTTGTCCCTGTGTCCACAGGAGCAAAGTGCCGACCTTGTCCAGAAGGCTGGATATGGTCAGAAGAACACTGTTACTATCATTCCTTGGAGGTTCAGAGCTGGGAAGACAGCAAGGCTTTCTGCTCAGCACACCAGGCATCTCTGCCAGTATTGACTCACACACAGGTGAGAGGGAGAGAGCCTGGGACAAAGCAACAGTCGAATCAGGACTGATCTGAGCCCCTCACTTTGGCCCAGGTCTATGGGGAGTGGTGGGAACCCACTCTCATTGAGACTGTACTTGAGGTGAGGAGATGGATCATAGCTAGCAAATGCTCCAAAAAGGATGGTGAGCCCCCTCCCATGTGACAGACCCAGCTCTGGCCTTAATCACTCCCGGTTGTCAGGCAAAGACTAAACACTAACGTGGAAGATGAGAATAATAAAAATCGCTAACACTGATTTAACGCTAGATGCCAGGCACTGCGCTAATTGTTTTTACAAGTATTATCTCATTTGATCCTCATAGCCCCCATAGGAGGTAGAGGCTATTATTAGCCCCATTGTACAGATGAGGAAACTGAGGCTAAGTGACTGGCCCAAGGTCGCACAGCTAGTAAGTGTCTTCCTGGCTCCAGACCCATATCTCTGTTCACTGCACCACTCAGGGTTGGTCATTTTTGCTGATAAAACCATATTCATTTCTGATATTGAACTGTTCTGACAGTACAAAGGGCTCCCGGTTGGAACGTTCTTTTCCTGATCTGCATGGCACAAGTTGCTGAATTTGAACTTAGATCTTCCTAACTGCAGCCCCTGTGTTCTATCTACTACACTACCTAGTGCCTGTGGTTGTGAAAATGCCAGCTGCTATGATGGAAATACCTTAACCAATTGCGAGACAGGGACAGGGCTCATGGGATACTGAACCTCTCCCCCTCTGTCGCAGTGATGTGGGGCTTTTCCTCCATGGAAAATACAGGAAGAAGGTTTCCAAATCTGTGTATTCAAATGCTAGGTAGAAATTAATCTTTTTTTTTTTTAAATCAATAAGGTTGTACTATGTATTCCTGTCCTCTACCCCAAAACAGAGTAATGTTTGAAAATGAAATATACTTTTACCTCTCTGGATTTGGGTAAACACCACACATTTTTTATAACCATAGACAACCTGAATAAAGTAAACTGGCTCCTCAGTTGTTGGGGGTTGGTTGAAGAAGCTGCCAACATCTGAGGACACAGTCTATCTGTGCAATTCTAAAGTCCCTTGAGATGAAATTCTAGGCAGGGATATGGGCAAGGTTGTTTCTGTCCCTTAGAGAATCTGAACACCCGTGTGTTAAATGTATACCACCCTTCGAGCTTTGGATGATAGAAGGGTAGAGTCTTAGTGCTAGAAGGAACCTAGTCCCATTTCTTGTCCCCTGCAGGGATCTTCTCTCCACCATCCCTCCCAGGTGTTCCACCAAGCTCTGCTTCAAGATTTCCAATGATAGGGAAACCACATCTGACAAAGGCAGCTCCATCCTATTGCTAGAAAGCTTTCCTATTGAGCTTCGGAAATCTGCCTCCTGCTAACTTCCCCCCACTAGTCCCAATTTGGATTTTTGACATTTACTTCCTCTTGTACCAGGACTTTTAATCTTTTTTTGTGCAAATCCTGGACTCTATGGGGAGTCTAGGAAAGCCTCTAAAAAATAATGTTTTCATTATTATAATAGTATATAGTTATATAGTAGTATATAATATAGCCTATAGTTATACATACATATTATATAACAGTATATATAGTTCTAATATATACATAATGTATATTATTAAAAACAGTATAATGTTTTAATTGCATCAAATACAGGATTTCAGAGGAAACCAATTATATTGAAATACAGTTATCAAAATATGTTTTTTAAAATTGATAGACCCCAGACTAAGAACCCATATATCTTGCACCTAATAGCACTTCAAAGGGTGGATAATAGTTTTTGTGTCTCCTTATTGGTCTTTTGTTCTCCAGGGCTAAACATTCCTTCAACTTTTCCTCGTAGGGCCTATGAAAGTAGTATCTTGAAAAAGATACAACCCTCACCCCCCATCCTGCTTGCCCTTCTGTGCATGTACTTAATAACCCCCTTCAATTTCAGTACCCAGAGCTGATTTGAGTGTGGGAGTGCCCATGTAGCATACAGCAGGACTGTTTCCTCCAAGAACAAGCAGCAATAGTTCTATAGCACTCCACTGTTTTACATCCTGCTTTAAAGACCCTATCTCACCTCATAACGTGACAATTCAGTCAGGTAATCAGTAGTTGTTTGTATGAGCCCAACTGTACTATGAGGGAACTTTAAGCTCAGATATGTTAAATGACTTTGACCCAGGATATGGAACCTCGTGTTCTGACTTCAAATCCAGTGCTCTTTCTACCAAGGTAGGTGAAGAGATTGTTTGTTATTTATTTTGGCAGCCAATCACACTGTAGATTCACTGAGCTCCCAGTCAGCTAAAACCTCTAAATCTTTTTTACATAAACTGCTGTTAAAACAGGTCTTCCATAATTATGAACTTGTATAGTGGCAGATTCTTTTAACCAAAGCATATTAATTAGAGTTATCTCTATTAAGTCTTATCTTTTTAGTTTTATCCTATCATTTCATTCTACGAAGATTCTTGAATCGGGAATCTATCATATGATCATTTTTCAACTTTTTTCAGTCATTTTCAGTCAAGTCCAACTCTTCATCACCCAATCAGGGATTTTCTTGGCAAAGATACTGGAGTGGTTTGCCATTTCTTTCTCCAGCTCATTTTACAGATAAGGAAACTGAGGCAAACAGGTTGAAATGACTTGCCCAGCGTCACACAACTAGTAAGTGTCCAAGGCCAGATTTGAACTCAAGAAGATGAGTCTTCCTGATTCCAGACCCAACACCAGCTCTTAACAGCTGGTCCCCTCACTGTCAAATTTTTAGCATATTTACCCCTCAGAAACTGGCAAACACTGCAAATCAGGGCTTGACTTATTGTTTTATTGATTTCTAGACTTTGAGAAAGTGAAGAAAAAAATGTTTATAACAAAGATTCAAGTTTAAAGTGTGTTCTGCCTTTTTTCTTTTCAAAGTGCTCGTTATTAAACATTTGCCAGCACACTGTATACAAAGCAGTGTTATGTTTTTAGCCCTCAGAGCTTTCAATCTAGTAGCAGAAGAAGATATTACAAATTAGAGCATGATAAATTCATACTTCTCCCATCTTTGCATCATCTTGTAAGCCTCTGTCTTTTGCTTTTTGGACTATAGTGTTCTGAGGTCTCCTATGATTTTAAAAGAAACTGCCAGGTCTTGTATGATCCTGAGTGTAGTTCCTTGGTTCCTGAACTGCTTCTTTCAGTGTGCTTGCAGTACTTTTTCTTTGATGTGGAAGCTCTGTATTAAGGCTGTGACATTCCTGGGACTATTCCTTTTGAGGTTCCTTCCAGGAACCAGTAGACCAGTAGATTCTTTATTTTCTTTGCTATATACTTCTAGTAGATCTGGGTATTTTCATTTATGACTTCTTGAAATATACTATCCAGGTTTTTCTCTTTTTAAATTTTAAAGGAGTCCAGTGATTCTCAAAAATTATGCTTCTTTGGATTGTTTTTCCTAGTCAGTCTTTTTTTTGTATATCAGATCTTATAGTTTCTATTTTTTTTCAATATTTTGACTTTGTTCTAATGTTTCTTGCTGTTATACGAAGTCACTTATTTCTATTTTCTGGGAGTCCATTTCTTGGCTAAGGCTTCCCTCTTTTGAGCTACTTATTCTCCCTCCAGTGCTTTCTTCCAGAGATTTTATTTTGCTTAATTTCTTCCACACATTTATGTAGTCTTTGTAGAAGCCCACCTTTCCCCTTTGAACTTCTGCTTACAGTTATGGAGTTACTTGCTCTTTTTTTGGCAGAGGTGGGGAAGAGTGAGAATCTCTAGATTTACAATAATTTTTATAACTCTTAGTGTTTTCTATGATTTATTCAGCTCTCCAGCTTTACTTCCTGAATTAAGACTGTGCCAGGGCCAGGCTCAGTGCCCTGTTGTGGTTTAGATAGTCGGGTGATTGACCCTTCATGTTCTTGTCCTAGGTCTTCAGGGTTCTTACACTGACCTCCATCTACTGGGATTTACACCCTTCCTTCTGGACGTTGGAGGTTCAAAGTACTGGATCTTCAGGCCCTCGCTAGCATCTCAGGAGCAGAGTGCTAGGGACCTCTGGGCCTGGAATTTCTGGTCTGAGGGCTGCAACTGGTCCCTTCCTGCTGGTGTTCCTCAGGAGCAAGGTCCCTAGCCTAAAGGTTTTCTGACTATAATGGGGCTTTCACAACAAAACCTTACTGACACAACCTTACAGCTACAGGTGTGCATCTCACTCACTGCTACAGGAGCCCCCTTGCTGAATACCTGCCTGCCTGTGGACTTCTGGCTAGCTTTTGAAGTGAAAGATGTCCCTACAGTTTCTCTTGGGATTCTTGATTAGGGTTCTGTTGGAGTAGGTATGTAGGAGTTGGGTGACCAGTCTACCATTTTGGCAGCCATCTTGTCTGCTAATCACTTTGTGTCATATGAAAATTGATACAGTATTTGTCACATATACTCATCCAACTGGTTTATGAAATAAGGGAACCTAACAGACCTAAGAGCAGTGAGATTACATCTATGTGTGCTTACTAATCTAGAACCACTAAGACATTCCAGGTGGATAACTATTCATAATCACCAACAGCTATGAAGAAAGGCTCAGAAAACTTTCCATGAGTGGAAAAGCTTTTGTTCTTTTGTCTGAAATCTCTGTGAGACTATATAGTGAAAGAAGTTTTGGGTGCTATCTGGAAGGAGATGTGTCCCAGTGCTTCAGACACCCCAGAACTGTATCTGAAGGCTGCTATGATTCCTAAAACGATTCTTCGCTGAGGTTTTACAGCTGTGACTCTTACCAGCTATTAACCCAAACAATGATAAACTAGATTTTGTAAAAGTTATGCTCTCATAGAATCAGAGCTAGAAGGGACCCTTCAAGATCCCCTAGTCTGGTCACTTCATTATACAGTTGGAGAAACTGAGGCCCAGAGAGGTCAAAGGACTTGTTAGTGGCAGAGTAAGGCCTAGAAAACAAGTCTTTTGACCATTTTCCACTTGACCAGATCATAGATCTGGTCCTCGTGGGTCCTCTTTGAGTCATCCCCCACATGACTTAGCTAAGCACATAAACTCTCATTTGATTCTCTTAACCATGTGAGGTCAGTATGATCAGTATTATATTTCATTTTATAAATAAGAAAATTGAGTGTCAGAAAGGTTAAGTGAGTTGCCCAGGGATTGCTAGATGGCTCTGTGGATAGAGTGAGGAATGTGAACCTGGAGTCAGAAAGACCTGAGTTCAAGTCTGGCTTCAGGCACTTAGTAGCTGTGTGACCCTGGGCAAGACACTTAACTCTGTTTGCCTCAGTTTCCTCATATACCAAATGAATTGGAGAAGGAAATGGCAAACTACTCCAGGATCTCTGCCAAGAAAAATCCAAAATGGGGTCACAAAGAGTTGGATGCTACTAAAAACAAGTATCAGTCAGAATTCAAACCCAGGCCTTCTTCACTTCAAGTCCAGTACCCTACTTACCATTCATGAGACTTTTTTCTTGGTGACTCTATCTTGCCACAAACCATTCCATTCACCTTGATTTTCTCATCTTTGCATCAATTTGGGTCATTTCCTCTCTAAATTCAAGCTCAAAACTCCTATCTCCCCTATAAGAAACCTTTCCCTGGTATTTACTTTGTTTCCACAGCACATTTTTTTTTCATTTTCACTAGTCTATTTATTTTTGGTGTCCTAGAATGACACTAAATAGATGACACTATTCTTCCTACCAAGGTTCAGTAACTCCCCGACTCCTCAGGAGAAAAAAATCAATTGAGAACCACAAAAAGATAAAAAGTATCTTGATTTAGTTTAGGTTGGTATTTTTTGGGCAAGAGAAATACAAAATGTTCCATTTTTTAAATTAAGAACTGGAGACATCAAATTCTATCCAGTCTCTCAAATACTTAAAAGAAACTCCACAAGCTTCACTTCCGCTGGATTGCCAGGTAAAGGAAAAGTTGGATAAAGAAAGGAGACAAAAGGGTAAAAGAAAGGCCAAAAGATAGAGACAGATCCTAAGTTAGATTACACTGTCCCAGATAGAGACAGAGACACGGAAAGCAAGAGGGAAAGGGAAGAGGAAGTACTTTTTTTAAATTCTATTTTTATGGATAGCTTTTGGCTTTTTCATTACTTTCCTTCCCAAATATATCCCTTTCCTAATCAGCATACCATCCCTCCTGGTTACTGCCTCCAGTGGATTCTACTTTTGTTTTGCCAGTTCCTCCCCAAATGATTTCTTGGCTCTGCCCCATCCCCACTGCCACTTTCCAATTTGCTTCCTGCAGATTCTAATTCCCTTCTTGTCCTTGGGGAAAAGTTATGTTGTATGAGAGCAATTGCCAAGGGAGTTTTTAACAGAAACTCCAGGGATCCAGAGACTCCTAGGTAAGGTGATTATCAGCTGCAGGAGGGTAGGGATAGTGTTTTGGTCTTTATAGCTTCTAAAAGATCAGGTCAGGACCTTGCATGTATTTGGCACTCATTAAATATTTGGGGAATAAAGCCTGTCTTACATGTGCATGTAAGACTGAGGGAGATTAGACTTAAAAAAGAGGAAAGGGTGATAGTATGGCCCTTTACTGAGGTCAGGAGCAGAAGGGAGAAGTCCACAGACAAGTCCTTGAAGAAGGGCAGATGCTTCTCCTTTGTCAGTCCTTGAAGGTCCCTTGGAAAGTGGACCTAGTGATACATTCTACTGAAATTTTAAAGGATTACTTGAAGGGCCAGGGAACCTACTGCCTCAAGGCCTCTAGGTCCCTCTAGGGCCTCACTTGAAGATCTACAGGGCCACGTGTGACCTCTGGCTGCAAGTTCCCCACCTATGGATTAGAGTTTAAAGGTTATAAAGTTAAAGTAAGAGAACTCCTGGAAGAATACTGTCTATGGACTCAAAGGAAATGGATTTAAATTCTGGGTTTATTTCATTTGTCCCTTTCTACTTGCATGATCTTATTGTCATTCATCCTTCCCTAGGATCTAGTAGAAAATGAAACTTTAGCTAGAAAATTGTGGATTAAGTTCCTGAGATTCACACCCTACTCCAAGTATTTCTGGTAAAACAACAACAACAACAAACAACAAAACAACAACAAAAAAACCCCACCAAAAACTCTCTTGGCAATAATTTGCATAAAATATAACTTTTACCTAAGGATAAGGAAGGAGTTTGAGCTGCTGGTAGCAAAGGGGAGGTTGGGAGAGGTAGGGGGAGGGCAAATGAGAATGGATACAGGTAGGGGAGGGGCTGGCAAATATAAACAGCTGTAGATTGTAATCTGGATAATGAAAGGATGGTAGGAAGCTGGAATTGGGATGGCTGGAAATGATGGCTGGAATGAAGCAGGTGTATAAAACGTTCAAGAGACAAAGTTTCAGGATAATTAATCATCTTATTAATCATGCTAGCAATAATTTATAAGAGGGGTCGGTGACATTCTCAAATTGCCAAAAACCCCTCATGGAACTCACTCAATGCTTATATACCCTTGGAAGACTAGGTATTCCTGAGGGTGGCAATTGACTCTGATTGGTTAATAAGTAATGAGAGAATTAGCATTATAATGAGGGGTGGTCCTATTCCAATGAGGGGTTGGAGGATGTGACTCTGATCACTCAGTCTTAGAAACAGACATCTCTTATCGAGATTACCTATGAGTATGGCAATCTAGACAAAATGGGGGTCCACCTCTGCTCAGACCTGGCTTAGAACACAAGGGGCTATTCACCTTAAATTCTTTGTAAGGTTCTCTAGCTGGGTGGGGCAACAACTCCCACCCAGGATTGAATGGCTTGTACCCTAGGATTTTGAACAATCTCATCCATCACCAATGCCCTTCACATGGTGGCTTGGATCTAGGAAGGGAAAAAATCCTGTTTCTCCCCAATATGAACGATTAGTTGTTGAATAATTATTTCTCTCACAGGAAAGGGAAGTTAGCCAAGTAAAGTTTTTCTTCCCAGATCCCCTAAATACTTGATTACTGACCCAAGTCAGTTCATCATTCCGGCTCCTGGGGGTGGCAGAGTCAGTGGCTGATCTGGATAAAGATCTGGATTTCTTGGGGGATTTCTGGATTGATATGTCGTTGTTGTTGTCGTCGTTTCTTTGTTCTTGAAGAGAACCAGTGACATCATGAGGGTGATACTTTGGCTTAAGCATGGACCGGATTTAAGTGAAGGAGAGTTGTACAAAACTGTCAGCCTTACTCTCTCCTGCAAGGCAAAAGTCAGGACAATGGTAACGTCAAAAGATTCAATGAGTGGCCTTGACCTTTCTAAATTAAGGTCTTTCCCAATTCTTAGTTTGTCTGAGGCAACACCTATTCAGTGATTTAGGGCTAGGTAAGAACTGAGACAAAAGGAGACCCAATTTGCTATCACAAAAATCTTAGAGTTTCTGGCTGGAACAGAAAACAGTTGCTATTTGTATTCATTGTAAGCCATCAAAATCTAAACAATGAGTTGTAGAGGCTTGGATTGGGGGTTATTACTGGCCATTTAATGAAAACTAGAGTGATTTGAATTTTAAGATTTAGTCTAGTAGCTCCATTTGAATCACAATGGGCTTTTTTGAAACCTGTTTGCTCAAAGCTATATTTCAAGAAATCATAAATGAAACTGAAGGACAAAAAGTAAATTGTCTCAGCTTTTTGAAAATAAATAAATAAATGATAAACAGGTAAAATAAAGATTTTTTTAAAAAAAAATCTAGTCCCCCCAAACCCCAAAATATCTGACAAAATATAAGTGAGCAAAAATTATGTATTCCTCTGGAGAGAGCACCCACATGTTCACTTGGGCTTCTTGACATGAGACTTCGATGACTCTGGAGGAATGAGTGAGGCTGATGACTTTTCTAAGCTCTGTCTCACCTTCCTGAGGTCATTGGTCCTCTTGGAGAAAGAAGGATGAACACCACCAGGTGAAGTCTCTACAAAGAGAGAAGAACTTCCAGAATAGGTGTGAGTTAAACCTAGGTCACACATAATTCAACATATCTCATACATATATGCCTCACTACTATCATGGTCTAAGTTTAAGCTGACTCCTCTCATGGATGCTTGGGTGGGTTACCAAAGGGCAAGAAAGAAGACAAAACAATGGAGCTAACTGCTCTCCTGGGAGAGATGTTAGAACTGGAAGAACCAGTTGGGTCTTTGGCATTGATGAGGAGAAAGGTAGCTTTCTGTTTCTTTTGGTAATGGATTCTTGACCCATTCATTGTCTCCCAAGAACACTCTGATCTACTCAGGTTCTCGATGTTCCTTCTTCCTTGGCCGCACCTAGTGCTTCTATCCAGAGTTTCCCATCTCTCTAGGAAAATGCAATGCAGAGGGAAAACCGAAGACAGGTCAAAGGGAGCTTTTTTGGCTGTTGGGTCTGCAGTTTGACTTCTTTTAAGTCAACAGCCATTTGATTTGCAGGACTGCTTTGAGAGATCATGACATATTTAGCCCCTCCGTAAAAGCAGCATAGACAAGCAGGACAGCCTGAAAGTTCCAGGCTGAACTTACTGTGTACTTAAGAAGAACAAGCTGTACTTAATAGAGACCCAGCTTTCACATACAGTCCTCTTGTTTTCCTCTACTCTGCTATGGATATGGAAACACCTATTTTGTTTGGCATTTAAGTAATTTTTAATTTTCTATAATTTTAAAATAATGCTTATTAAATAATTTGAATAATTATTTGAAATAGTCATTTTAAAATTTAATAAATTAAAAATTATAATTTCTTAGCCTTTGTTGATGGTGGCCAACAGGCTACTAGCTATAGATTCATTTCTGTTGACAGAACTGTTAAGTTCTGTTCTTAATTAAATGGTGTTACCTAATAGCTACTGTCCCTATTGATGATTATTGGCAGGTCACAGCAATTCTGTGACAGTTTGCTAGTTTAGTTCCAAGGTTAACTACTGGGCATCTAGGTGGCACATTGAATAGAGCACAAGGCCAGGAGTCAGGAAGACTCCATCTTTCCGAGTTCAAATCCAGCCTCAGATATTTACTAGCTGTGTGATCCTGGACAAGTCACTTAATCATATTTGCCTCAGTTTTCTCGTCTAGAAAATGAGCTGGAGAAGGAAATGGCAAACCATTCCAGTATCTTTGCTAAGAAAGGTCATGAAGAGTTGGACACAATGGAGCGACAACAACTAACTACAGGGAGTTTTTTTGTTGTTTTTTAACCATTCTATTATAAAGTCATGGATTCAAGATGAAGAAGAAAAAGCTGATTTCAGACAAACCATTAATACTTTGTTCTATTGACTGGATATTTTCACAGCAGATAGGTCTAGCTATACAATCTTAAACTCTATTAGTCCCTAGATTTGGAAAATAGACAATGGAGTGACTTAGAAACCTCTCAGAAAGAGGAAGATAAACAGTGATACTATTGATGGCTGACATGTCTGTAGGACTTTAAGGTTTGCAAAGCCCTTATCAAAGGGCTGGATTTGAATCTCTTCTCTGGATCTGAAACCGCTGCCTCTTCTTTGGGGAGTAGCTCTAGGGAGGCCTTGTAATAGTGGAAAGATGGTCAGATGTGGCACGAGGAGTTCTAGTTCTGATACTTTACTAACAGTATGACCCTGGTCAAGTCACATAACCTTCTCTTTAAAACAGATAACAATATGTGGAACAGGTGCATCCCCTACCTCACGTTTGTTGTGAGGGCAAAGTTTTGTAAAGGACTATATAAATGTGACATTTTTATCTTCTTATGAAAGTCTTTCTACTCAGACTCACCCATGGTTTCTGAGAGGCAGCAGAGGATATTGGAAAGGGGAAAAAAAAGACTCAAGATCTGGTTTCTCATTCTGGTTTTGTGACTGGATATCTAATGCAATTTTGGGCATGTTATTTCATCTCTAGGGTTTTGTTTAACCTATAAAATGACCAAAATGATCTCCCCTGGGTCTGGCATTCTCCCCTGCTCATTTCCCCCATGGGAACTCGGGTGTTGGGGAGGGACGGTTTAAGGAGCAGATGGAGGCATGGTCCTCCAAACAGGTAAGGTAGAAAAGCCCTGATACATGATTTTTAAAAGAAGACACAAACACAGTGCTTGCTTATAGGGAGAGGCTGGGGAGAAGTGGCTTTTCATCAGTATTGTTCTTCAATAATGCAAGGTGAAGGGATGCTACTATGGTGTAGACTTCAGTGCTGTATAGGAATGCATTGTCAGGGAAAGACCATCAATCACAGCAAGCTTCCTGGAGGAATTTTCTTTATGGGCACAGGAAGGTCCAGGAACGTTCTGGACTTGCTCTTCTTTCCTTTTCCCTCTAGATTACTTCCTTCAGAGAAATCCTCTACTCCTTTACCCCTGGTGGCTTCCACTGGGACTCCTTTCAAGTCCATGCCTGCCCTTTGACCCTCTGTCCTTCAGTCCTGTTAAGACCCAGAATCACATTTCAACTTCCTGCTGGACATTTCCAGCTGGAGATCTCTCCAGCATCATCACTCTCACTTTCTTATTAATAGTCCAGACTCTACCTGTTCCCTCACTGCCCACGTCCAACCAGTTACTAAGTACTATTGATTCTTCTTTCTCTGAACTGTCTCTTTCTTTTCATTCCCACTAATGAAAGCTTTGGAGTTAGAGGGTTCAGTTTCAAAATCCCAACTCTGATGCCAACTGTTTGTAACATGTTAAACAAGACACTTAACTTCTCTGTTTCCTCATCTGTAAAGGAGATGACTGGCTTTGTGGTCTCTAAGAGCCCTAGCTCTGTGATCTTACTTTAGCCCATTTTGCCTTATGTTTCCTGGATGGTCTCTCTGTCTCCAGTTATCTTCTTTCTCCAATCCACTTTACACTGGCCACCAGAATAACCTTCCTAAAGCATTGTTTTCATCATTTCACTCTTTTGCTCAAAAACCTTAACAGCTTTCATTTCTTACTGAAGTCCAAGGCCAAGACCCTGAAGTTAACCCAAATTGCTGTTTCCCCAATATGCTCCCCTTGCCTTTCTTTGTTCATGCCATCCCCTCTGGTGTGATGTGGTGGAAAGAACATTAGACTTGGAATCAGAGAACTTGAGTTCAAGTACTGGTTCTGACACTTACTGGCTGTGTCATTCATCTCTGGGCCTGAGTTTCTCCATTTATAAAATGGGCGTGATATTGCCCAGACTTCAAGCCTCATGGGGTTGTTGTGAGAAAAATACTTTGTTAACAAAAATGATATTGTATGGGAACTCTTAATACTACCTCTTATTACTAGAGGGCACTTGAGCTGAGCTTTGAAGGGAGCTAAGGATTCCAAGAGACCTACATAAGGAGAAAGTGCATTCCAGGCACTAGAGTGGGGCTGTGGGGTTGGACAGCCTATGCAAAGACATGGAACCTGAAGACAGAATATGTTTTGTGGAGAATAGCAAATGGTCCATTTTGGTGTGAATGGAGAGTGTGTGTAGAAGAGTGAAATGTAAAAAAATCTGAAAATATAGGATTTATCAGATTGCCAAGGACTTGAATGCCAAATAGAGAAGTCTTATTTCTACACGTGCCTCCCTACCTGCCCATGCACCATTCAGATCCTTCGTTGTTCAGTCTTTCAGTAGAGTCAGATTCTTCTTAACTCCATTTAGGGTTTTCTTATACCAAAGTGGTTTGCCGTTTCCTTCTCCATGTTAGGGTATAGATGAGGAAACTGAGGTAAATAGGATTATGTGACTTGACCAGAGTCATACAGCTAGTAAGTGTCTGAGGCTAGATTTGAACTTTGGAAGATGAGTCTTCTTGGCTGTAGGCCTGACAGCACTCTATCCACTGCTCATTCTTCAATACCTCCCTCAAATGCTGTCTCCTCCATAAAGACTTCCCTGATCACCTAGCCCAGACGTGCTCTGGCCCTCCTGATCCCCTCACATCTCCATGACAATTGGCATGTTTTACCTTGTATTACAACTGTGTACATGTCTCCTCCACCCTAAGTGCCTTCCATCTCTAAAATTCTAGTGTTAAATTAGATCAGTAGCTTCATGAAGGTAGGGACCATATTTTAATCATCATTATCTGTCTTCTCCTCCCCCCCAAACCCAGCACCTGATAGAGTGCCTTGCACATAGTCATTAAATGTTTGCTGCATGAATCAGTGAGGAAAAAAATATCTGAGGACTTGAGAGAACCATGAGCTTATTAGCTTGTCTGGGCTTTGGAGAAAGTAGAGGAATATTTAGATAGGGATGCTGGATGGGGTGTCTCTCAGGCCACAGAGTGAAGCAACATTTGTATTTTTTTTCTCCCTTAGGACTTCCTAAGCAGATACCAGACCCACAGGTTATACTGGGTGGGTCTACATCGAGGCTCTGAAGGGTGGCACTGGATCAATGGGGCTCCATTGTCCCCCCAGCTGTGAGTGACTGCATTGATTCTGGATGTCCTGGGTGGGTGGGACAGCACCTCTCTATGCTAGCCTGACTGTGGCCTCTTCGTGGAATGAAGGACTATGGACATAGTATAACTTGGTGTCTATATCCCTGCTGCATGATGTTCTGGGTGCCCTGGGTAGCCCCTCTGTCCCTTGGCAGGGTTATTCAGGTCTACTGTGTTGGGCTGATCCTACCATCACCATTTCCAGACTAACTGGGTGTTGGGAGGGTTCAGAAGAGCCCTTCACCCCCAGACTTGGCACTCATTTTCTACTCTGATGGAGCCTGTTGTGATCCCACCCCTGAAATGAGTTAATATTACTTACAAAGCAACAAATAGATGAGCCCTGGGTACAAAGAGTACTTGGGTACTAGGGGATGCAGAGTGAATAAAGCAGTGATTGGATTTTACTGTGGGCATGGGGGGTGGGGGGTGGGGTATTGGGGAAGGCTTCCTGGAAGAGTTAGTGTATCAAAGAGAAGGAAAGGAAGGGTCACTTATGCTCATCTCCTTATCTTCCTTTATTTCTTTCTCAGGCTCCTGGATGAAGATGAAGATAGCCTTCAGAACCGGAACTGTGGGGGCTTGGAGGAAGGGAAACTAAAAGCTTTAGAATGTGATTCCTCTAGACCCTGGATCTGTATTAAGGGGGCCAAGTGATCTGCTCACTCTTTAAGTCCAAATCCACAAGAAGTAAGCCAGGAAGGCATCATGGTACCATATGGACCAGGGCAGACTGTGTACTGAGGGGGTTATGGTTTCTCAGTAAAAATATTTCTATGAAACCTCGGCCTTGGACACAGAGACAAACCCATAAAATACAAATTATTCATAGAAAACTCAGGTAGTGAACCTCCATACTCAGTCAAGAGGACCCTATCTTGTGGGAGAAAGAAAACTGGTTTGTAGCCTGTGGAATCTTAACCCTAATTTTAATCCAGCCTCTGAACTTTGCTCAGTCAGTAGCCAGTTAGCATTTCTGGGCCTGGCTCTGGCTCCCTTCATCCCCAACATCATATACACATGTATTCGCTTTATTTTACAAAGGGATAAGGAGAATTAAGAAGTCAAATTCCTACAGTGACTGAACTGCCCGTTGTCATTACAGTACACTGCTCAGCAGATAATGCCTAAATTGCTTTGTTACAGTGACTTCTAGTTCTAATGGCTGGCTACATTGTTAGGCATTATATTTCAAACTGGCAGGTGTTACAAATGAATTTTAAACCCTGTTGGGGAAAGACAGTACAACCTCAGGTGGGCTATAGAAAAAGATGAAACCGTCAACACATAAAACGATCTTTGTTAGAAATGAAGGTAATTGGAAAGGAGACCAGGATAGCTGGGTACAACTTTCCTTGGAGCAGATCTAGAGGGTAGGGGCTGGAGGCAAGCTCTAGAGCAGTTATTTTCATCATAGGGAAAAATCTTACCATCCTGTAAAACTCACCATTATAGGTCCTTACTTCTTAAAACCATTAAAGATATACTTCAAAAAGACTCCTTTTCCCTCTCTCTGCTTCCTGCTCCTTTCACTAAAATGTGTTCTTTTTTTCTCTTCTAATTCTGCATCTGAAAGCCAATGTGTAGTTGAAGTTGCATTGGCCTTAATATGAGGAGATTTGGGTTCAAGCCCTGGTCCTGGAATTTTATTAGCTGAGTGACTTTGGGCAAGTTGATTGACTTCTTGAGGACTCAATTTCCTACTCTGTTAAAAAAAAAAAAGGAGTGGGGTGGTGGTGTGTAGATAGAACTAGATGACATCTGAGGTCCCTTACACCTCTGCAAATTCATGAATTAGGTGCTAACCCCAGTTATTCTGACTAGGACTTTATTCCTGTGTTCTGGGCTAACCAGATTCAGAGTAAGTTGTTTGGGGTTTTCTTTCAAGATCAGGTTCTTTATATAGCAACTTGTATATCATGGCCTCTAAAATTCAAAATGCTATAAAAAGAGGTGGGGCAGAGGAGTCATACAGTACAAGAGGTAGCTGAATGACATGATGGGGAAATGAGAGATGCTTATGAGAGCTGAAAGAGAACTTCCTTATTTCTGCTGTGGGTACCACCATCCTTCCAAGGAGATCATAACATCCAAGTCATCTATGATTCCTTTCTCTCCCTTACCACAGTGGAATGAGTGACCAAGTCTTGTTTCTATCTCCACAATACCTCCTGACACCATCCGCTTCTTTACACTCTTGTGGCCACCATCCTCATCACATCTAATTGATCTCCCTGACTCTAATTTGTCTCCTCTACAATTAATCTTCCACATAGTTGCCAAAGTGATAATCCTAAAGGAGAGGTCTGACCTCTCCTTCTCAGAAAGCTCCAGGGACTCTCTATTGCCTCAAGGATAAGGTATAAACTTCTCTATTTGGCATTCAAAGACCCTTCAAAATTTGATAAATCCTATATTTCCAGATTTTTTTTACATTTTACTTTTCTACACATGCTCCCCTTCAAACCAAAATAAGTTTGCTATTCTCCATACATAATATTCTATCTTCAGGTCCCATGTTTTTGCAAGGTAGTCTCTTATGCCAGGAATGCATTTTCTCCTCATTTAGGCCTCTTAGAATCCTTAGCTCCCCTTAAAGCTCAACTAATGTCATCTCCCAGTTAAGGCTTTTCCTACCCCCTCTCAGTCGTTAAGTGTTTTGGGAATTATTTTGTTTACTGTATATGCATATATTTTGCATTTACGTATATGTGTACATGTTGTTTTTCCTTAAATAGATTGTAAGTTCCTTGAGGGCAGAGACCATTTCATTTTTGTCTTTGTATTTCCAGTGCTACCACATAATTGGCACTTAATAAAATGCTTGCTGATGATTGATTGATTGAAGGCTTTCTCCACTTACTCTTCCACCCCTGCTCTAGCACGCTGAAGATCAGTATTTCCCAATCACAAATTTTCATTTCTCTGTAAAGCTTTTGCTACCAAAGCTTCTTATTTTTTTATGTATAAATATATTTTTGAAAGCAGACTCCTTCTTGTATCCTACTAATTTGACTCTCATTTCCCTCCTGTGATCTTTTTAATCATTGTTTAGCTTCCTGAGTGGCAACCAGGTTCTCTTTGCTTTCATCATTTCCCATCTCCACCCCCCAAACTCTCTACCAACTTCCAAGACCCAGGGGCTAGAGAATTGGTACAGGATTTACAGAGTCTCAGCATTGAAGGAGCACGAGGTTCCTTTGTGATCTCAAATCCCTTCATAATATGCCCACAGTAGACGCCTTCACTCGAAAACCTCCAAGGCAGCTCATCCCATCATTAAAAACCTTTAATTGCCAGTAACTTTTTCTTTACATTGAGCCAAAATCTGCCTTCCTGCAACATCTACCTTTTGATATTTTGGTGCTTGGTGGTGAAGTTTGGGTCCAGATGAAGACAAATGAGTATTCCGAGGGCACCTAATTGAATTGGTATTAGGGGTGGCTTCAGAGTCAGTGTGTTTTCTGCAGAAGGGTTGTAGCCCGAACCAGTCAACAAAGGAATGTGTAGCTTCAGAGACAAAAACGGGATTAAAGGTATTAGCTCCACCTAGGATGGAAGTAATCAGACGAACCAAAACTCAGGGCCTACTGGCCCTGACAATAAGGGAATTATTTAGGGCTTTAAAAAGCCTTTGAAAACTGAGTAATGTGAGACTGTTTTTGTGACTTATTTCTGGTATTGGAGGTGGGATACTAAAGTAAGGAGGTGAGTTACTACCAGCTACTCGTGAAAATCTGATTCCTTACTCGAGGCACACCCTAATTTTGTATTCTGAAATTCCTTTACACATGGAAAAGTTTGGTTTTGCAGTTGAACCTACTTTGTAGTAACTATAGTGACTGGGTGGGAGAAAGCAGCATAAGAATCTTTTCAAGGAGCAGAAATCCACCCTCTTTACTTTTAGTTGGTGGCAGCAAAGATCACAGAGTCATAAATAAGACGTAGAGCTAGAAATAACATTGGGAGTCATTGATTGTAATCTAGAGCTGGAATTCTTAACCTGGTCTCCGTGAACTTTAAAAAAAATAATTTTTGGTAACTGTCTTGATATAATTGGTTTCCTTTGTAATCCCACGTATTTTATGTATTTAAAAACATGAACCTGAGGTGTCCATGGGCTTTGCCAGGCTGTCAAACGGTTTAGAACCCACCTGGAGATGGTTATGGACTAAAAGCTAGGAGGAGCCTTGGAGACTATTTAGTTCACCCACTTGATTTTATAAATAAGGAAATGGAAGTTCACACAGAAAAGTAACTTACTTGTCCTAGGTTACAAGGTTCAGTTTCTGTATTCATTAACTTCTCTGGGCCTCAGTTTCCTCAATTGTAAAATCAGATGGTTGGGCTGGATGGTGTCCAAGGCCTCCCTCTCTTCTCTCCTCCCATCTCTTATCCCCTTCCTCCCTGTCTGTCTGTCTCCTCTCCTTTCTCTTTCTCCCTCACTTTCTCTCTGGCATCTGTTCCCCTGATGCCTGATGTAGGAGCCCCAGGGGAGCCTTCCCTGGTCCCTCGCTGGGTTGCACTTGGCTGTACCTTCTTCTTTTTCCCAACATCACCGTTTCCAGAGTAAAGGGTAGCAGCCTTTGTACACGACATCTTGGAGTATGGCTGGCTGAAGCGAAGTCAGGGCCAGGGATTGGGTCTTTGACTTTTGCTTCATTGTGTCAACAGCAGCAATGAGAACTCACCTCAGACTAAGGGACAGGCAGAGGTGGGGGAAGTTTTCTTAGGGGGCTCCCTGGTTACTTTAGGGACTCATGGTCCCACAAATTGAAATAGATCCTTGTGCAGATGGCATGTTGACTTAAAAAACTACAAACTAACATTACCTATGTTGTATTTTTATTCATTTTGCTAAGTGGGTCAAGGTCACCCCCTGCATTCTGAGGCATCACCAGTTATCTTCACCTGCGTTTTGCCTTGGATTTCAATGACTGGAGGCAAGAGCAAGGCTGACGACTTTCCAGAATGTGGACATCACTCCAAGATGTCATTGGTTCTCTTTGAGAACAAAGGATCAACAACATTAACATTCTGTTAGACATTTCCCAATTACATTTTAACCTGGTTGGAGTCTGCAGGAGGAAGTTTTGCCAGCCATGCCACCTCTGCCCAAAAACTCTGCTGGTACAGGGAGGCAGGGACTATTAGCCACCTGTACGGTATAATGGACTGACATCCCTTCTGGGATGTGGAGGCTTTAAAGTCTCTGTATCAATGTGCTTTTCCTTCATCCAAGTACACTATGACCCACACAGAACTTTGTTTCAGTGTGTTGCTGTGGCTAAAATAATCCAAGCCAATTAAGTGATGAGCCACAGATCCAATCTGGCAGCAGGGGCATATGCTAAGAATTCTAGTTTGGTTGTATCTGCTACAGCATAAGCGTTACCCCGCGGTTTTGCAGTAGCCAGGGCTGTCTCCATGACACATGACATCCAGGAAGATTTCAACATAGGCATGTTCTGAACATTCACAGACTGCCTTCGTTTATTTTGTCCAGATCAACCTCTTCCATTTCTCTTCTCTGCAATGAGGTGTAATGCAGCCCTACCTAGGAAAGCATTATTATTGAGTTAAAAATAGTGAATTGCAAAATACTTTTTATTGAATTAACAGGTTAAACCATGAAGTTAATTTTAAAATATCTGCATTGAACTAAAAAAGGCAAAGCAATATTATTAACTTGTTTTCGAACTCAGTGTTTTGTGTGGTTTTTTTAACCCCAGTTTATACTTTTCCTCTATACTGGATGAAGTCCCTTCTAATTTGCTAATTAGCAAATATACTGGCCCACTTGAAAATGAATAGGTCCTATGTTGGGGGGTGAGATTTATATGGATGATGATGGATGGAAAGGAGGAAGGGAATTGGCATAGTTCTTTCATCCATTCCATTTCCCTCCTCTTTTTTCTCAGCATTGTAAGTCATGGAATGCATGGTGGGAAATACTGATACAAGTCAAATGAAAAGTGAAAAACTTCAGCCCATTATTTGGTATACATGACATCAAACCACTTCTTGACTGTTTTTTGTACTGAATGTATAGAATAATCGATTGTTTTGATCTCATGTGGACATAGATGGTATCTCTGTATCATTTCTCTTGGCCTCATCTTTATAGTATGAAATTAGGGGGTTGAACTACATGATCACCAAGGTTCCTTCAAACGATTTGGGGAGATGATTGAGTCCCTTACTCAGATGCCTTTGGCATTTGGTGCACATAAGTTCCCTTCTTGTTTGGGAGGTGATTGGCCAACTGATTCTGCCAAGAATCATTTGCGTTATTTTAGTCAGCTAAACTAACCAGTGTTGGAGCACAAGATGGGGTAGAGGGATAAATCAGTAGTTTGGCCAGAGAAAGGGAGGACCAGATTAAAATACTATCTATCCCATCTCCCCAAATGTTATTAGTCTAGAAGAGATAATTTTTACATTCAGGGAGCATTCTTGATCCTTTTCCTTAATTGGCTTCACTTCCTTTTCATCAAATGCCAGTTCTTCAAAGCACGTACATACACACACACACACACACACACACACACACACACACACACACACACACACACACACACACACACACACACACACACACACACACACACACACACACAGCATATAGCAAATAAACTCATTTATTCAAGCCAATAGCAAATAGAAATCAGAAAAGATACATAGATGAGAATATACCAGACAATATACAGACTGAATGAGCTCTCCTACTGGGAGCCAGCTATCTCAGCTCAACCAATAGGGTCTCTGATCTTACTCAAGGAGAAATTCCTCAAGTCTCTAGTGCAGGTAAGCTGAGAATACAGATCTAACCAAGGTGCCAGCAACTCTACATGTTGGTGTCTTCCTAGAACTTTTCTCTCCCTTCAGGAACCTGAAGAGAATCTGGGGCTCTAATTATCTTTTTTCTTGAAGCTGGAAGTCAAAAGATCAGGATCTCTCTGTTCTCTCTGCTTCGTGAAGAAGCCCTCACACAGGCATGGTGTAATCAGTCTCCACCAATGAGGAGAGTCTTATGTAAATAGATTTAAGCTGAGGGTTAGACTAAGTATATAAGCCTAGACAAGTCAATGTATGTTTGCCTCAGTTTCTTCATCTGTAAAATAGGGAATAATAACTGCACCAACCTCAGAGGGTTGTTGTGATGGTCAAATGAGATAAAATTTGCAAAGAACTATCTAAATGCTAGCTATTATTACCTCAAGCCAACACGAGGGCATTTTCCATGATGTGCTAAGGTGACAAAATAGGGAACATTGTCTTCTCCCCATGAGGAATTGTGAATCTCAGGATGATTCATTAGAAAGGGTCTAGGATTATTTGTGAAATGTAGAGGTCAAAAGTCATTGCTAATAAAACTTAAATGTGTACTATGAAGCCAGGTATAAGATATTGTACAGTGACTGGAATGTCATTTGGCTAGGTGAAGGCAGCAGAGTAATTCCGAGACCCTGGGAAGAGTGCCAGGACAGAGGAGAGAGGCGGGAGAAGTGCCCTCAACATGGACCAGGGGATGAAGGATGTTTTCAAGGCCAAGAAGAGAAAGGGGAAGAGGAAGAAGATTGGCAAAGGAGGCTGAGACGATGAAAAGGAAAAAGAGCAGGACAAGAAACACGCTGGATGGCAGCAATATGGAGGGAACAAGATGATGGGATATAGCAGTTGTGGAAAAGCAATGAAAGACCAAAGACAAAGAGGCTCTCTAGGACCCAGTCAAGAAGAAAGGAGTAACGGATCAGAAAGAGCAAATAGTGGGAAGTAAAGCAACAGGAATATGCCATCACAAAGGACGTACACCTTAAGGCAGAGCTTCCAAATATCCAGATTAAAATAAACATGATTGGCCCTTGGCCAAATTATGAAGTCATTCAACAAACACTAATGAAATTAAATGTTTACTATGTGCCTGGCACTGTGCTAAGTACTTGGGGATAAAAAGAAAGGCAAAAAGTTCTCTGCCCTCAAGGAGCTTATATTCTAATGGAAGAGGCAAAAGGTAAAGAATTAGGCATATACAAGATATGTATAGAGTAGGTGGAAGGTAATCTCCAAGAGGAAGACTCTAGCAGCTACGGGGTGGAGTATAGACCAGGTCAAGCCTTCTGCAGAAGGTGGAAGCTAGGAGGGCAAAAGTTCCATTCTAGGGATGGGGGACGGGAAAGGTAAAGGCATAAAGATAGGAAATGGAGTATCATGTATGATGGTTCCAAGTAGACAAGTGTAGCTGGATCATATGGAGAATAAAATAAGGTATAAGAAGAAGGTATAACGGGTCTTGCTATGAAGAGATTTAAATGCCAAATGAGGTTCTGGCAGTAATAGAGAGCTGGAGATCACTGAGTGTGCAAACATGAGACCTAAGCTTGAGGAAAATCACCTTGGCTGTTAAGCGGAGGATGGACTGGAACAGGGAGACAAGGCAGAGAGATCAGTTAGAAGGCTACTGCAGTATTCCAGGTGACAATCATTGAGAGGCTGAAGAAGTGGAAACGAGAAATGCAAACTATAGACCTTGTGACGGTACAAATAAGATTTGGATGCTTAGGGTGAGGTAGAAGAGTTGAGGACAGTATTGAGGCTGCATGCCCAGGTGTCAGAGAGGATAGCAGTGCCCTCAGCCATAGCAGGTCAAATCAGAAGAGGGGAAAATTTAGGTCCAGAGTTCTATTTGAGACGAGTATGGAACACCCCGTGTGAGATGTTCAAAAGTTGATGTTCTGGGACTACAGCTCAGGAGACTGCTTGGTATTCAGTGGTGTCTGACCCTTTATAATTCCATTTGGAGTTTTCTGGGCAAAGATACAAGAGTGCTTTGTCATTTCCTTTTCCAGTTCATTTTACAGAAGAGGAAACTGAGTTAAGTGACTTGCCCAGGTTCACAGGGCCAGATTTGAACTCATGAAGATGAACTGTCTTTTTGACTCCAGGCCCAACATTCTATCTACTGCACCACCTAGCTGCCTAGCTCAGGAGACTCCTCATCTTCCATGGATATCACTAAGTGAGAGAATATAGATTAAAAAATATTAGAGGTCCCATGAAATTGGAAAGTTTGCTTCTAGCTTCCCTTTTATACTTTTCCTCTGGGGATACCACTTTCTCAGGTATCTAGTTCCTTCCTGTTTTCTAATGACCCCAATAAGAAATCATTTGCACTTTGACTAAAACTCATTCATATTAATATGTCAAATATTTCAGATATTGTTATGTTTTAACTTAAACTTCAACAAATTGAGACTTGACCTAAGGAAAACTTCCTAACTAAAAATGCTATCCCAAAATGGAACAGTTGGCCTCAGAAGGCTGAGAGTTCCTCTCTTAACTTGAGGTCTTCAAACAAAAACAGGGTGATTAATTCAACATTTGTTATAACCTTATCAAGTACTCATTGGCCATTCACGTTTCTCCAACTCTTAACACTCTATGAAATGTCAAATGTAGGCATTAAGAAACCTGGGTTTCTGTTCTAACCTCACTTTTTAACTTAAGTGTGACTTCTCAGACAATTCCTTTAGCTTAGGTGGGTCTCCAATTTGTGCATTTGTAAGAAAAGGGACAGCTAGGTGGTGCCACAGTTTACTGAGTGCCAGATCTGGAGTCAGGAAGACTTATCTTCCAAATTTGGCTTCAGACACTAGGGAGGGCCTTCTCCAGTTGTCCTTGATCTATTTGGCCACTAGACCCTGATGGCTCCTGAGGTGAAAGTGAGGCTGGTGACTTTGCACAGCCCTCCCTCACTTAAATCCAATTCATTTCCATGTCATGACATCACTTCCCTGTTGTCATGATCTTCAAGAACAAAGGACAAACAGCAGGCACTAGCTGTGTGACCTTGGACAAGTCACTAAATCCTGGCCTTAGTTTCCTCATCTGTAAAATGAGATGGAAAAGGAAATGGCAAACCACTCCAGTACCTTTACCAAGAAAACACCCAATGGGGTCATGGAGAATTGAGACATGACTGAACAAGATAAGGGTGTTGGACCTTCAAGTCTCTTCTGGCACTAATCTTTCATCTCACGTTGGCCTTTTATACTCCAAAAGTTAAGCTTTAAGGGGCTTCTTCTTGCCTGAAATTCTACTGTGATTAAGGCTGGCCCTGAAAGAAAAACAACTTTGGTTTTAATTACTTGTCATTCAAACCTTCTCTAATTCTTCCTTTCCATCCCTTGCCACCAGACTCACAAATTCCAGAAAGAGAATGTCTACTGTATGTCCTCCTACCTAGCTGAGTGGATGAAATGACTAGGGAAAAGAAAGGCCATGAATGGTTCTATATCAGCTTGCAAGGAGGTCAGTCAATCAATAAGCATTTATTAAGCGCATACTATGTGCGAGGCACTGTGCTAAGCACTGGACACACACACAGACACACACACAGACACAGACACAGACACAGACACACACGGCAAAAGATAGTCCCTGCCCTCAAGGAGCTCCAAGGCTAATGGGGGATACAAGTAAACAAATAAGTACAACCTATATAAATAAACAAGTAGGAAATAGCAGAAGGAAGGCACTAGAATTAAGAGGGGGTTGGGAAAGGAGAAGGTGGAGTTTAGTTGAGACTTGCAGGAAATCAGGCCATGAGATGAGGAGACATAGAAAAGATGCCCAGAGCTGAGATGTGGAACAGCAAGGAGGTCAATGTCACTGGAATGAAGAATTCATGGTGGAGAGTAGGGTGCAATTAGACTGCAAAGGTGGTGGGGGTGGGATCTAGGCTTTAAATGCCAAAAAGAAAATTTTGTATTTGATTCTAGAATAGAGGCACTGAGAGTCTTATTCATCGGCGTGGGGGTGAGGAGTATTTATGTGACATCGTCAGACCCACACTTTAGGGAAGTCACTTTGGCCACTAGAGTATGGATTGGAGTGGGGAGAGAACTGAGGCAAGCAGACTTGTCTGAAGAGAAAAGGAGGCTTATTGAAGAGATGTTGCGAAGGTGAAATGGGGAGGACAAGCAACAACTTGGAAGAGGGGAGGGGGTGAGAAATAAGTGAGGAATCCAGGCTAATTCCTAGGTTGTGATCCTGAGGGACTGGGGAAAGATGGTGATGCCCTTGACAGTATCTCGGCCCTGAGCTGTTAGACATTTTTAAATCAGTGATTCAGATAAATGCACAAACTTCTAGATGGCAAAAAAAAAAAAAACCCCAAACCCCCCCACAAACTAGGGATCACAGGTAATATACTGTTTAAGGATCCAAAAATATCTGAAGGCTTTGGGTAAAACTAATAATTTAATAGAGAAAATGTAGTTTTACACTTGGGCTTAACAAAAATCGACTTTCTAACTACAAAATCAGGGAAGAGGGAGGCACAGCTAGAGAGAAATTCATAATAGCAATAAAAAAACTTGCCATTTTAGAGGACTGAAAATTCAAAAGAATTCATTCAATAAGGTAGCCAAGAAAGTGAATGCAATTTTAAGTTTCATTGCAAGACATAGCTTCTAGTAAAGAGGGAGTTAATATTCTCTTTCATATTCGGCCTCAGACACTTACTAGCTGCGTGACCCTGGGTAAGTCACTTAACTTGTTTGCCTTAATCTACTGGAGGAAATGGCAAACCACTGTATTATCTAAGAAAACCCCATGGACAGAACTGATGTGATATGTCCACAGGGTCATTAAGAGTTGGACACGAATGAACCAAATCTGCCTTCATTAGACCACTAAACCTGGAATCCCAATAATCAACCCTGGGAAGGCTTGACTGGCAATGCCAGTGAGATACAAATGCTATCTTCAAATACTTGAAAGGCATATCATGTGAGAGCTAGATTAGTCTTGTTTTTGTTTGATCCTAGAAATCAAAACTCGGATCAGTGAAGGAGTGAAATTTGCTGCAAATTTAGGCAAAAACTCACCAATCAGAGCTAGCCAAGAGTGGAATGAATGGCTTCAGGAAGCAGTAAATTCACCTTTACTAGAAGTCTTCAGGTAAAGCTAGAGAACAATTATTGCTCAGATTCAGGCTGGATGAAATGGTTTTTGTGTTCTCTTCAACACCGGGATTTTGTGAAGCACCACCATTCTTTATATAGACTTCCCCACATCCCAGTCCAGAGTAAGAAGGATCATACTTTCAGTCTCCAATAGGGAATCCACAGATACATAGACTCAACTTCTCAGTGTAGCCAGCCCTAGATAGGAGGGAGAAAGGCACTACTCAAAGGATCTCTCAACTCAACACACATGAGGGGTCAGAATTATTGGGATGGAATCTAATAAGTGAGCATGAGAAACCTCAGGCCTCAGGTAGGGAGCAAGAAAATCCTTGAAAGGGAGAGCTACATAATATTTGACAAACTGCTGAATCTCTTAGTTTTCCTTATTTGTAAAATGGGGGTATCAAACTAGATAACTTCTAAAGTGCCCTTCCAGTCAATGAGATTCAGAATCGAAGGTGTTGGTATGTAAGATATCATATAACATCAGGAAAAGTGGTTCCTCATCTTTAAACTGAGGAGCCGGAATTAGTATCTGAGGTCCCTGTAGAGCTATGACCCCATAAAAAGGCAAGCATTGACACCAATTACAGATAAAGAATTAACAAGGAGAAAACAAAAAAAAAAACTAAAAATTTGATTCAGCTGAATAAAAGCAATGTCAATTGCAATGCTTACAAGAACTATTTACTGTGCCACATCCACACACACACTTATATATAAACATTATTGCTTAATGTCAGTTTATTGTAATTTTATTGGGTTTTAAAAGTAAATTCCATACATGGTATGGTTGATTTTCGTAGTTGATTATGTAACATAACCATCTACTCAAAAAACAACAAAATCAGTGGAATTTTAGTTCTAGCTCTGCCAGTCTGCCATTCTGGGTAAGTCATCTACCTTTTCTGGGCCTGTTCCTCATCAAGATCTGCCTCTTCCAAACCTATTAATTTCCACATCTGTAAAACGAGAGATCATGGAACTTTAGACCAAAAAGACTACATTTAGTTTAACCTTCTCATTTTGCAAATAAGGAAACTGAGGCCCAGAGGACTGATTTAGATAACCTCTACAAAATTTTGTTTTCCTGAAGTTATACCAAAAAGCCTAGCTATTGTAGGGGAAAATGCTATTTCTTGCTCCAAAAATCAAACTATGTCTGAGAAGACGAAGCCTTTTGCTATGACTGAAGATCCCTACCAACTCTAGGATTCTGGGAAATATAGAAGCAATCACAAAATGGAAATTCTTGTTGGACTCCACTGCCGAGTCACATTGGGTAGTCAAACAAGTACAACCATTCAAGATTACTAAACCTCTCTAAAACCTGGAAAAAAATGTGGTAAGATTTAGATAGTAGGTTATCTTCTAGTCTGTGTTGTTTCAAGAGTGGTTCATTTAAATCCCTGCAAAGGAGACAGAGAATTATTTATGGTCTTAGAGACTGTTGGATTGGGACAAATGAGGAAGGTGTTGTCTCCCCCTTTGCCAACTGTACCAAATCCAAAAGGCCTCTTTTGAGCATGCCCCAGATGATGCAGGCTATGTGGAAATCCCAAGTGAGTTGGGAAAAGAGAAGCCAGAAAGACTCTTCATAGCCTGGGATCCATTCTAGCAGGTATAAAAGGAAAAGCTCCCCAAATCACCCATCCCTCAATTTGATAGAATTGACCTAGGAGTGTTTCTCTTCCCCTTTATATCAAGAAACACTGGCATGCCCTTTTTAAAACTCCAACTAACATGTTGGAGGGCAATAAGCTTAGAAAAGTTAGAAACAAGACTTTAGAGGAAATACATAGGAAAACAAGGCCCAAGGAAGTTAAGTGACATCCATAGTCATACCAGGTACTAGAGAGATATAGTTGGCATTTGAACTCAAGGTCAGTAGAGCCTATCCACACCATTCTTCCTCTTGTTATCAGGATATGGAAAGCCCAGAAAACATACTTGTCCTTGACCTCCATCCTCCTTTCCTGACTGAAGCATGAACACAAAGGAAACCTTTTTTCAGATAAGCAGTTGTCTCCAGGAGTGGTAACTATTCATTTAAAGGATTTTTAGCGACCAGCTCAGCCAAAAACATTGGAATCTCCCTTTCTCTTTGAACTACGGAAAAGAAATGCTGGCATCCTAGGCTTCTATGTAGTAGAGAAAGCCAGGGTCCCCTACCAGACATTCATTCCTCTACTCAGAAGAGTTCCATGCCTGAGCCATAACCTGACCTCTGAGGAAGAAACATAAAATTGTTTAAATTGACTTCAGATTAAGTTCAAAATGGTCTTGCTATTGGTCTTACCCATTCTACCAATGATTATCTATTCTCCTGAGGTCTGAATTCCTATCCTCATTCTGCCCCTTTTATACCTACTGCCTACTATTGTGGGGTCAGATTTCTGTACTTTCTATCAGGGTTTTGACCTGTAGCCATGGTAGCCTGTATCTGGGTGTCAAATTCTGTGTGGCCCAATCAATCCTTCAGCGAGCTAAGGGTTAAGTGGAAACCTATTTCCACTGCCTAACATCATATACATTAACAACCACCTGCCTACCAATGACTACACTGCCCACCCCCTCCTTGATTCCAGACTTGCCCCAATGGACACCAACTATGTGACTGCTTTTTACTCCCTGGAATTCCTGGACACTGCTTCAGATTTGCTTACTGGAAACATATTTAGTCCTTTGGTGTCTACTCCTTCCAATCAACATAGCACTCCCATTTCACTGACTCAGTCAGATTACTCTGACTGGTCACTTGAAATTCTGATGCCTCCTTGTTTTCTTCTCTATCTCTCTACAAATCCCAATACTGATAGCCAGTGCTACACCTTAGCTGAAGTTTCAGAACTGGCAATGTTTTCCTGAGTTATCTTCACTTAAGGAGAGAAAGAACTGAGCATATTTTTTCTTAAAACTGTGATGTCTTTCACATACAATTCTAATGCTAGGCAAGACAGCTAATGTCTGATGTCAGATCAGGACCCCAAAAAAATGTGACAGGTTGGAATGATGAACTGAAGGATGAAACTTAAAACTGAAAGTCAATCAAACAACTATACTATAGGAAAGACCTAGATTTCACACACTGTTTAACCCAGGCCATGTTATTAGGTTAATATATGTAATATAGATATGCTTTAATTCACATTATTCTCTAACCTAGACTGGCCTTGCTCTGAGTTACTGAGGGTTAAGCTGTCTGGTAATCTGCTATTTGGTTTCCTAATGGCCTAAAAGAGTTAATGCTCTTCTCAAAGTGCCCCAAACTTCTATGAATTGGTTAGCACTGCGGTATATTTCTTATTTTACAGTACGGGTTCATACAAATCATTTTAAGTTGCTTTTCTATGTTCACTGAGGGACTTAAAACAATGGATTTAAACTGATGCAGGTGAAATGTCAATTTAACATAATAAATACCAGAAGAGTCCACTGTTATTGGCTACAAAGTTTATAATACTAATTTTTTTAATGGTCAGAAAAAAAATACTGAATTTGCTACTAAGTAAGTTTCAGGGCCTTAGAAACAAAAGTTATTCGAGAAGAGATTGGTGGTTAAAAGATAAGTGGATAAAAGTTCTGGGTGGTTGAAGCATTCACCCACCTGAAGGACAGGAACCATGTATCTTCCAATCACTCACGTTGAAGGTATTTGGATTCTGATTCCCCAGGAAGAAAGAGCACTCACAGATGTTAACCTAGCTCCTGTAAGATCACAAATTTAAAATGACTGACTATTCTATGGATGAAACAGGAAGGCAGCAGACAAATATTGAGTCTTAGCTACCTGAGAGATGAACAACAGTCTGCTCTAAATCTTCTCTCTCACCATGACATTTTCTTCACTCTATGCTCTGGATCTACATCGTGCATCATAACTGTCCCTGTCCTGCTTTCCAGATGATGATATAGTTGAGCACCAAAAGCAAAAATATACAAACAAGGGATACTGGCAAACACAGGCAAAAGAAAAACAAAATTAATAGAGGCCTTTCAACAAACAGGGTCATTATCTGTAAGACTGGGAATGAGATTTGGGTTCCTTTTAGATCTAAATTCACTGTTATTCAACTAAAATATTACCTTTTAGAACTCTCTTTTCTATGGCATTCTTGCAACTCCATACTCATCCCTGTAAAACTGACATCTCAGTTAATTACATGAAATACAAAACAACTTTCAGTGGATAAAAGTTTGTTATTGATTTCTATACTCACATACTGCTTTCCTACTCTCTTTTAAGACCTTTTTGGATTTAAAATCAAGTCTTACTAACCAAATACTGTTCCTCTCATTGCTTTGTTTACACTATGTTTTTATTTTATTTTGTGCTGCTGAATAAACAGAAAAATCAGAACACCTCTTTTTGTAGGCCGAAGTCCCTCCTTGTGGCAGAAATTATAAATAAACCTAGATAGCTAAATACAAGCAGGATAGATGGCCTGGGTTAAACAGTTACACCCAGAGTTCAGAATTTTTGCAAGTGTCTCCTTACATCTTTTGTGTCTTACACAGAAAAGAATTATCAATGAAAGAAAAAGGTGAGGAATGTCCACAGGAGAAAGTGTTAGGTGACAGCTTACTGGATAATGCAGGTTAATGGTGATGGTGATGGTGGTGGTGGTGATTGCTGCTTTCATTTTATTATCTTTTTTTTTTTTAACAATTAAGAAGTGTAGTCTTTACACCCCACAAGAAAAAATAAAGGCAAGAAGTGCTTAAGAAAGAATCCCCCCCAACAACCTGAACAGCAGTTCAATGTAACAGAAAAATCAAGACAAGGTTTGATTTCAAAATTTCAATAAAAATGCAAAAGGTGTAATGCAACAGCTGTTCAACTTCCAAATCTAAATAGGCACTGTTTAAAAAAAGGGAAAAAAGAAACATTTCCATTTTCTCCAGAACACACATCCCAGCAATAAATGCTCTGAAATGGAACCAACTAGTAACCAATCGGTGTGAACAGAAAAGTTTCTAACCCGAGTTATATGGCCCCTCCAATTCCTGTCCCACTTTGCAATTTGGGATGGCAGGTGGGAGGGTAGGACAGAAGGGTAGAGGAAGAAATCAAAACAAGACTCCCAAAGCTGCTGCTATTTGGACTAGAAAAGAAGAATTTTACAGATGTTCAAGAAAGCCCAAGGCAAGTAACACAATTTGTTCACTCTAACTTCTACTGAAAATAAAACATAGAGATCTGCATTTTACTACATAAAACTGCACTTGTGAACAGAATAAACCTTTCAGAATTGTATTAGGGTTCACCAGAAATTATGGATGCAATTTTAGACTTTATCCAGGAAAACACATTCAGTTCAGACTGAGTTATAGCCAAACTTTAGATACTGTACATCTAGCCTAGTTAGATCAGTGTCTGGAACGGCTGGGTTGTCTTGAACAGCTGTAAACTAAACAATAATATATAACTCCATAGGAAGCTTAAGGATTGAGGAAATGTAGAGCCTGTTAAATCTCCCCAGCTTCACGCTCTTCAGAGCTCCTCCGGTCTTCAGAGCGGCCATTAGCACTCTCATAGGAACGTTTCTTATCTTTTCTCTCTCTGTCACGAGGAGACCGCTCTCTTGAACTCCTGTCTTTGTCACGTGATGCTAGGTCTTGGTCTCTTACTGACCGCTCTTTATCTCCAGAAGACCTTTCTTTCGAGGATCTGAAAAACATTATTTGAGAACCCAAATTTGACATACTAAATAGAGGAAGCCCAGAATCACAAATGAAAGAATAAATATCTGTACAAAGCAATCAGTACGAGAATGAACATAGAGGGAAAATAGCAATAAAAACACTCATCAGAAAGAACAGAATTCTGTTGATAATATAATACAAGATGATATAAGGATGGCCCAGAAAAACAAATCTGCAAATAAAAGTATGGTTAGAGTTAAATAACAAATTTATGCTGAACAATTCAACAACATATTAGCTTTAGTGTCATGTAATTTTACAAAGCAAGATACAAAAGGAAACTTTAATTCTAGTTTCTGTACCAAACATGTTAGGCATGTGCACTCACTCCAGCTAAAAACTCCAGCAAAGAATGTCACTAAATGAAAACAAACAATAAGGTGGGTCAACTCCAAAGAATTGGACTGCTGACCTAGAAAATGCATTGCAAGGCCCAGAGTGAGACAGACTTTGGAGACAGGAAAGAAGCTGACTACTGGAATAGGTGCAATAGTTGAAATACAAAATGTTTACAACAAACAGAAAACTATTTTATTCTTTCTCACTTAGCTAGATGAGTGACAGTGTTAACGGGAACGTGAATAAGACATATGTGTTTTCAGAATCTTGAAGAAGACACCTCAAATGATGTATGAATCAGATCCCCCAATATCTGAGAAGTGGTTTTCCAGCTTTTACTTAAGTAACTTCAGGGGTAGAGAACCCTCCCTCTGCTATCCAAGGTAGCACATTCCACTTCTGGAAGGTTCTAACTATTAAAGCATTAGTGACAACAATAATAATTAGTTCTTATATCAAACCTAAATTTAAATTTGCCTCTTTTATAATTTCTACCCACTATTGCTAATTTGGTCCTCCGGGGATAATTGTTCCACAGAAGTGAACTTCAAATACTTAAAAATAAGTTATCATGACTGCCCCTAAGTCTTTTCTTCTTCAAGATATACACTCCAGTTCTTTGACTTATCCTCATAATGTATGAACTCAAGGGCCTTTACCATTTTAATTATTATCCTGGCTTCCCTCCTTTGGACATTGTCTGGAAAAAGTCTAGCAATGATATATCTCAGCTTAAAAAGAAACCTTAAAATAAAACTTCATCACCCTATCACCTTGGCAATCAATGAAACACTACTACCATCTTGTTTTTAAAATTTAAGAGCAAAAGTTAAGGAAAAAGAAGCCAGGATTAAAATTCACTGAGATTTCAAGAAAAATAAAAACAAGACAAATGAAAAATACACACACACATACACATGTCATATAGCTAATAAATGGCAGCGCTGAGACTCATAATCCCAATATTTATCATGCAGGATGGAAAATGTACAGAATGATAACACTGAGGCATTATTAAGATCCTACAGCAAGGAAAGATTAAAAAATCATGAATTATGTTTAATATCTTCTTACTAAAGCACAAAATAATACTAATGCATTTTTGAAAGCTATTCATTGAATGGAGAATAGAAATTTCTTATCTATCTAAAAACTATCTAAAATAGCACCCCTTAACAAAGTTCAGTTAATCATAGATAAATTTATTTAATCTGTAACAGAGAATAGAATTTAAATATCTTTAAACTCACCTCCAATATTTGGGAGATTACACTAGAAAAAGATGATTTCTAGGAATTAAAAATCAACAAATCCTCTGGGGAGGATTAGTATTTTTTTTTTTTAAAGTGAAACAGCAAATAAATAGTGCAAGACATCTTGAGTTTTCATAAACCTAAAGCAACTATAAAAGACAAGAAAATGAACAGAATCTTTCAAGGTCTCCATAGTTTCTATGGTTTGACCTTACATAGCAACTCTAAATTCTCACTATCTATTCCTAACATGAGCCCTCTAAAAGGTGCCATATATACAAAACAAAATCACAGCATAACATATCATAGTAGCCAAGAACTTAAAATGGCTCTGAAAGATGTCAGGTTTGACAAATGGAGTGACTAGTCATGTCTTTCAGAAGACTAATGATGGTACATGCATCAACCTCTTAGCAGAATGGGGGTCAGGAAGGAGTCATCCAGACAGGCCTCATATATTGATTTGTGTTATCTGACTACATGTTTATATGGGCAGGGAAGAGTAGGAAGGAAGGTGAGAAAGGTTATGGATGATTAATATTTTTTTTAAGCATCAATTTAATTCCTTCTCCCTAAAAAAAGACCAACAATCACCAAACAAACCATGAAAACCCTTTACTTAATCAGGCACATGTATCCGTATATGGTCCTCTAGAAATGCTAGGCCCATCTGTACTTGCTTTTGCTCGTGCAATTTTGCCCACTCCCAAGAATGCCTTCTTCCTTCTCTATACTTATGGCACTCTTAAGCTACCTTGTTTAACTCCAACTATCTTCCTCAAGCATGCAGATGAGAATGTCTTTCTCTTAAAGGAGGGGAGACAGAATTACTTTTGTATAGTTCTCATAAATTTCATGTGTTAGTCATTCCCTTAAGCATATGTTAATTCTTTGAAGAGAATTACATTTCCTATTTCTCTTACGTATCCATAATACCTATGCATTCAGTAATGATGAACTGACTGACTATACCTGTGAGCAAATGAAATAAATGTGTAGCTTTATGTGTGGTTCAAGAAACGGAGTAGACTGGATGAAAGTCAAAGTCAAATGGAAACATCTCAAAAACCTGGCATACAAAGACTTTATTTTGCAGAGCAGAAAGTATATATTACATATATGGTAAACTGTTTTTTCTTTAGACACCCTGATAGACGTCCCTTAAAAAATAGTTGAAAAGGGGGGGGCGGAGTCAAGATGGCGGAGTAGAAAGACGCACATACACATAGCTCTGAACCCACAACCCACAGAACGGCTAGAGGGGACCAACTCACGGTGAATTCTGCACCCAGAGGCCACGGAATATTGGAGCGAGGGAGATTTCTGTTCCGGAGAGACCTGCGAGGGCACCGGGACTGGGAGCTGAGTGCAGCCCTGCAGCGGCCTTGGCACCGAGAGGAAAAGATCTGAGCGGGCTACGGGGACGGGATCTCCAGCGGCCACGCGGGTCCCTCCACCCACAGAGGGACCTAAAAACCTCTCGCAAAAGGTCTGTCGCGCTGCAGATGTGGAGCCCAACCCAGACCTGCGGCGGCCGCGGCTCCGAGAGGTACAGATCCGAGCAGGCTTCAGGGACGGGATCTCCAGCAGCCGCACAAGCCCCTCCACCCACAGGTGACGGGGGTTGGTGAGAGAGTCTCTTTGGTGGGTCGAGAGGGGAGTGGGGTGCCCCCATGGCTCGGGCCCCCCAGGGAGATAGAAGCTGAGAGGCGGCGGCAGACAGGGGCTCCCCAAGCGGGCGGGAGCCTGGATCCATTGTGGAAGGTCTGTACATAAACCCCCTGAGGGAACTGAGCCTGAGAGGTGGCCCTGCCCCCACCTGACCACCTGAACTTAATTCTCACACTGAATAGCAGCCCTGCCCCTGCCAAAAGCCCTAAGGCGGGAAGCAGCATTTGAATCTCAGTCCCCAAATGCTGGCTGGGAGGACCAGGAGGCGAGGTGGGTGTGAGGAGAATATTCAGAGGTCAAGTCACTGGCTGGGGAGAATGCCCAGAAAAGGGAAAAGAAATAAAACAAATGAAGGCTACTTTCTTGGAGAACAGACATTTCCTCCCTTCCTTTCTGATGAGGAAGAACAATGCTTACCATCAGGGAAAGACATAGAAATCAAGGATTCTGTGTCCCAGGCCACCCAATGGGCTCAGGCCATGGAAGAGCTCAAAAAGAATTTTGAAAATCAAGTTAGAGAGGTGGAGGAAAAACTGGGAAGAGAAATGAGAGCGATGAAAGAGAAGCATGAAAAGCAGATCAGCTCCCTGTTAAAGGAGAACCAAAAAAATGTTGAAGAAATTAACACCTTGAAAACTAGCCTAACTCAATTGGCAAAAGAGGTTCAAAAAGCCAATGAGGAGAAGAATGCTTTCAAAAGCAGAATTAGCCAAATGGAAAAGGAGATTCAAAAGCTCACTGAAGAAAATAGTTCTTTCAAAACTAGAATGGCACAGATGGACGCTAAGGACTTTATGAGAAAGACAGATATCACAGAACATAGCGAGAAGATTGGAAAAATGGAAGATAATGTGAAATATCTTATTGGAAAAACAACTGACCTGGAAAATAGATTCAGGAGAGACAATGTAAAAATTCTGGGACTACCTGAAAACCATGATCAAAAGAAGAGCCTAGACATCATCTTCCATGAAATTATCAAGGAAAACTGCCCTGAGATTCTAGAACCAGAGGGCAAAATAAATATTCAAGGAATCCACAGAACACCGCATGAAAGAGATCCAAAAAGAGAAACTCCTAGGAACATTGTGGCCAAATTCCAGAATTCCCAGGTGAAAGAGAAAATATTGCAAGCAGCTAGAAAGAAACAATTCAAGTATTGTGGAAATACAATCAGGATAACACAAGATCTAGCACCCTCTACATTAAGGGATCGAAGGGAATGGAATAGGATATTCCAGAAGTCAAAGGAATTAGGACTAAAACCAAGAATCACCTACCCAGCAAAACTGAGTATAATACTTCAGGAGAAAAAATGGTCTTTCAATGAAATGGAGGATTTTCAGGTTTTCTTGATGAAAAGACCAGAGCTGAAAAGAAAATTTGACTTTCAAACACAAGAATGAAGAGAACCATGAAAAGGTGAACAGCAAAGAGAAGTCATAAGGGACTTACTAAAGTTGAACTGTTTACATTCCTACATGGAAAGACAATATTTGTAACTCTTGAAACATTTCAGTATCTGGGTACTGGGTGGGAGTACACACACACACATGCACACACGCACACATACATAGAGACAGAGTGCACAGAGTGAATTGAAGAGGATGGGATCATATCTTAAAAAAAAAATGAAATCAAGCAGTGAGAGAGAAATATTGGGAGGAGAAAGGGAGAAACTGAATAGGGCAAATTATCTCTCATAAAAGAGGCAAGCAAAAGACTTATTAGTGGAGGGATAAAGAGGGGAGGCAAGAGAAAAACATGAGGTCTACTCTCATCATATTCCACTAAAGGAAAGAATAAAATGCACACTCATTTTGATAGGAAAACCTATCTCACAGTACAGGAGAGTGGGGGACAAGGGCACAAGCAGGTTGGGGGGGAGGATAGAGGGAAGGGCATGGGGAGGAGAATGCAATCCGAGGTCGACACTCATGGGGAGGGAAAGGATCATAAGAGAATAGAAGTAATGGGGGACAGGATAGGATGGAGGGAAATATAGTTAGTCCTATACAACACAACTAGTATGGAAATCATTTGCAAAACTACACAGATTTGGCCTATATTGAATTGCTTGTCCTCCAAAGGGAAGGGGTGGAGAGGGAGGGAGCTAAAGAAGTTGGAACTCAAAGTGTTAGGATCAACTGTAATGTTCTTACCACTAGGAAATAAGAAATACAGGTTAAGGGGTAAAGAAAGCTATCTGGCCCTACAGGACAAAAGAGAAGACGGAGACAAGGGCAGAGAGGGAGGATAGAGGAGAGAGCAGATTGGTCACAGGGGCAATTAGAATGCTTGGGTTGTGGGGGGGGGGGGGGGGGGATAAAAGGGGAGAAAATTTGTAACCCAAAATTTTGTGAAAATAAATGTTAAAAGTTAAATAAAAAAAAAAAAGCATTTGAATATTTTGCCATATGATACACTTATGTTTTATATTGTTATTAATTCATTGCTTATATACCTTTTAATAAAACATAGTTTCCTTGTTTTAAAAAAAAAAATAGTTGAAAAGGTATTGATTGGTTAGAGTATTTTTTACTTAGTGCTGGCCCCATGAAATAAAGTCTGACTTTTGTTCCAGGATCCAGGCAGCAACCACATGGCCCCAGAAATCTTTGAGGAGAGCCTGGCTAGTTTGAGCTAAGTATTAAAGTCCTACTCTGTAACACCTCACATCCTATACACTTAGTTCTGGCACCCAAAAGCCTTTTACAAGAACAAACATCAACTGATCTCTCCTATAATTTCACCCTAAAGCAGAGACTCTTAAACCTTTTTTACATCATAGATCCTTTTAGTAATCTACTTAAGCCTATGGAGTCCTTTTCAAAACAGTTTTAAATGTATGGAAGAAAATAAAATACACAGGATTATAAGGGAAAGCAATTATATTAAAACATAGTTATCACAATATTTTAATGAACAAGATCACAGACGCCATGCTAAAGCCTCTCCCCTAAAGCATTTTCCCTGCTCTTCAGGGTTTTTGTGCATTCCTAAGTTCCTAATTCTATCCTGTCAAGTCTGTCCCTAAAAACTCAACAAGTTCCTATAACGTACTTCTTCAATCTTTCAAGAATCTGTTATTTTATCAATCTAGATGATGACCATCTTGCTACAGGTGAAAGATTTACCAACTTCCCGTTACACAAGCAAATCTCTCTTTAGAAAACTGATGCACAATAAATTTATCACTGGACCCATATTCAAAGCAGCCTTTCTCCAGTCTGAGAGGATTGCAAGAGCTTTTGCTCTACTAGCATAACTTTCAAAAATCCAAGGGCCAACTTAATGCCACCATGAAGCACCTACAGAGGAGTTTTAGTTGATGTTGTTCTTAAAAAGGGGGGAGGGGGTATGTGAGGGAAGAGGGAAATCCAGTTTATATCATCACAATATACTTCTGACTTCTAACCAAGAACTTACTCCATTTTCTTAACACATTAAACTGAGTCTAATTCTTTTCTTTTATTATAAACTGGGAAGGGTGTTATTTTTTCTCTCAAATTATAAGAAATTTTGCATTCTTTTTAGCTGCTTAGACCAATGACGAAGTACGTTTCATGAAATGAAGCAAAGCTGAGGAGAATATGGCAACTATGCAGATAACTTTTCAGTTTTCGTCCAAAATATTTTATTTTACTGTCCTATCATTTATTTAGTCATAATGGCCTTCTCAAGGCATAACCACTAAATATGTATTTTAGGTTCAGATTTGTGCACTATATATTTTCTGTTGTCTTCATGGCATCTTATATAGATTGATATACTGAAATCTAAAATTCTTATAGCTCCCTTTAACATCAACAGTACCACCATGCTCATTTCCCAGTCTCAAAAAGTTTCAATTAAGTTTCAACTTCTTTTCTCCACCCTTCTGCCATCCCCTTTACCCTCATGGCTAATTCATACTTATTCCTTCCCTACATCCTCTCAAATGGGCTTTTATTTATTTCCTTTCTTTGCACAGCCACATCCTAATTGAAGTCCTCATCCAAAACAGCTGCTTCCTAGCTGGTTTCTGTCCTCATCACTCACTACTCTAATTCATCCTAATTATAGCTAAAAAACTACCTTCCAATGTTCTGCCACATTCAAGTATATAACACACACACAAACAGAAGATGGATCCTGAGTCCTTAATACCTCTATTATACCAGTTTCAAAATCCTCAGTCTGGCCCACAATCACTTCCTCTTGTTTTAGCATTTTTATTTCTTAATATACAAAGTCACAAGTTACTCAACTCAAATTAACATTATCTTCTACGTTTTCATTCTTCTTGGTTTCTCATAAAGTCATTAGCTTCCATCTGTTCTGTTCTAATTTTTAAAGAACTATTTTCTTCAGTGAGCTTTTGAAGCTTCTTTTCCATTTGGCTAATTCTGCTTTTTTAAAGCATTCTTCTCCTCATTGGCTTTTTGAACCTCTTTTGCCATTTGAGTTAGTCTATTTTTTAAGGTTAATTTCTTCAGCATTTTTCTGGGTCTCCTTCAGCAAGCTGTTGACTTGCTTTTCATGATTTTCTTGCATTGCTCTCATTTCTCTTCCTAATTTTTTCCTTCACCTCTCTTACTTGATTTTCAAAATTCTTTTTGAGCTCTTCCACGGCCTGAGATCATTGCATACTTATTTTGGAGGTTTTGCATGCAGAAGAAGCCTTGATTTTTCGGTCTTCCTCTGGAGACTTAAATTGTTCCTTCCATCCGAAAGAATGGAGGAAAATACCTGCTCTCCAAGAAAGTAACCTTCTATTATCTTATTCTTTCTCCCTTTTTGGTGCATTTTCCCAGCCAGTTACTTGACTCTTGAGTTCTTTGTCAGGGCTGAAGTTCAGATCACCTGCTCAATTCCCCCAGGGGCTTTAGGTGGAGGTCTCCCAGGGCTGCCACTCCACAGCACGCTCCCCTCTCCTGGGTGACGGAGCCCTCCCACTGATCTTCGAAGCTGTCTGTGACGTTTGTGGGTTGAGCAATCTGGGAACTGCTGCTGCTGGTGGCTCCCTGAAATCTGTTTAGGGTCCTGTCCCTGCCATGTCAGGCTGCACTCTGCACTTCCTGGGCTGCGCTGTGTGCACTCTACCTCAACTCAAATTAAGATTCACTTAATTCATTCCCTTTTCCTTTTTGCTCATTCATTCTTCTCATTACTTTCAAAAGTGGTCTCAAAACTAATTTACTACAAGGAACCATTTTCTGATTAATCTGAACCCCAGACTCTCCTGTTATGTCCCTTAAGCAGACATACAGTGCAAGTGACATGAACAATCTGTGATCTACTCCTCCCATTGTTCTGTCCTTCTCCTGGACAGGGATTGTATCTTTTTTTTTGGAATCCCTTTTTTGTGTTTTACAAAGTGTTTCTTTATACAATAAGGTGTCTCCAGTAATAACAAAAATAGAAAGGTTATTATTCTCAAGAAGAATTACAACTGTATATCCACTTACAAGTAACATTTTATCCAGAAAATAAAGTTTTTGTGATAAGAAAATAATAGTAAATAACTGCATTCTGCTTATATCAGGTATGATTTTAACTAAAATGATTTTGTGATTTAAAGAAAAAAATGTGGCTATATTTGAAATATATTCTTTATAAGTCATTATTTACTAAATAAAATTCTAATCTCACACTGAGTGTAAGGCAGTGCTATCAAGTGATATTTCATTGTTAGACTAATACCTTCTTTTGGATCGCTCTCTGCTCCGGTCTCTGGAGCTATGCCGGCTTCTCTGGTGACTGCGGCTACGACTGCGGCTGCTGGAACGTGACCTGTGACGATGGCGTTTCTCACGGGACTTGGACCTAGTTCTTCTCTTTCGTTCTCGTGAAGTAGAGCGAGATCGATGTCTACGATGCTCTCGGGACCTGGATCTGTAAATAAACAAGATGGGATTTGGAATATCCTTATGAAACCCTATTACTGCTTCACTTAATCTGTTCATGGATGGAGAAACTTGAAAATATTAATAATATCAGGTGAAATTCAAGTTTAATTTTCTATTTTTCCTCTGCAGAACTGTGACTTTAAAAATTCTCCCTCTGTATCTTTGAGCAAGTGCTAGGAGAAACTGGGGTAAATAAGCAATATATAGAAGAGTACTGGGGAGCCTAGCAGACAGAATACTTGGTAAAACCTTAATTCATATCCTGCCTCAGGCACTTACTACTTGGTATGACTTTTCTTGGGCAAGTTACTCAAGCTTTCTTAGGCCCAGTTGCCTCAGTTGTAAAATGGGAATAATAGCATCTACCTCACAGGTTTATTGTGAGGACTAAATGAGATTAAATATATGTAAAGTGCTTGACAATCCTTAAGGTAATATATAATGTTAGCTATATATGATTACTATTATCATTATTAATCTAAAGGCAGAGATAAAGTAAAACGGATTCACAGAATCTCATAATTAGAAGGACTTCAATGACTATTTAATCTAATTCATACCTAAAAAAAATCTTTCCCACTACACATCAACTCATGTTCTCCTAGTTTTTCCCTGAAGACCTCCAGTGAGAGAGAACTCAATTCATGCTAAGGTAGCCCCTCCCACTTTGAGAAAGCTCTTACTCTTATCAATCTTTCCTTATATCAAGCCTAACTCCTTTTCGATGTGATAGTCCCTCAGATACTTGAAGACTATAACAGTCTTCAAGCCATAATATGTGGCTGCCAATCTTCACTTCCTATCCCATCCTTCTAGGCTTCTTTTTACAGGCTAAGCATCCCTTCTTCCTTCAATTCTCAGTGGCATGAGCTCAAGGCCTTCTGTCACTCTAGTTGCCCTTCTCTGAACACTCTCCAACTTCGTGTCTTCCTTAAAATGTGGCACCCAGAACTGTACACAATCCTACAGATATTGTCAGACCATAGAAGAGTATAGCAGGACCATTATCTTCCCAGTCCTAGATAACCATTCCTTTTCTTAATGTAGCCAAGAATGCCTTAAGCAATCTTGGTTGCACTATTACACTGCTGGCTCACATTAATCTTGCAGTCCTCTAAAGTCTCCAGATCTCTTTCAGACAAACTATTGTCTAATCATGCCTCTATCATCTTGTGAGAATATAAGTTCTTTGAGAATAGGAATGGCTTCATTCTTCAAATTTGTATCCCCAGTACCTAGTATAGCAAATGGAACATAGCAGCGGTTTAATAAATACTTGCTGACTGTGCTTAGGACTGCAACTTTCTGATCACAAAGTGTATGATTTTATATTTATCCCTATTAAATTTCATCTTATTCAGTTCAAACATTCCTAACTTTCAGGATTCTTTTGAATCAATTGTCAACCAATGTGTTATAGCTCTTAACTTTATGTCATCTACAAATCTGATATGCTTCTAAGTCATTTGACAAAATGTTAAACAGAACAGGGACAAATATGAAGCCCTCTAAAATTAATCATTTATATTCTAACGTAGCTCATCCACAGACACTCATCAACATAAAATCCAACAGAAGTTCAAACACTAATTTCAAAAGAGAAACTACTGGTCCATTATTAACTTATCCTTGAAGTATCAAAAATGATCTGATAACAGAAAACTGATAAAAGTAAAGACTTCTGCCCTTTTGTTTATCACCACTTCTTAGAGAACTTAAATTATGCAAAACAATCACCAAAAAAAAAAGGCCAAAAGAACGCAGGAACTACCTTATCTGACAAATACTTTCCTTGCAAATGAAGAGATATGAAAGACAAGGACAATACAGGATAACATGCAGTATTTTACAGACTGATAGAAAGTTACAAAAAAACTATCATCTCACAAAAGAGCAAAAAATAGGCAAGAGAACTGAAATGCTAGTAAGTCACGGTCATTTATAGATGGAACATTTATAGATGAAAGTGAAAAAATACCTGCAAATAAACATACAGAATTTTAAATTCAGGGGACTGTTTTTTCTTTAAATTTTTTCTTCTTCTTAATCTGAACTTAGCAAACACCAAATAAACTCATTATTAGTAAACTGGAAAAAAAGATTATATATGAAATTGTTAATTTTGTAAATAGAGGACTGAATTTCAAGCTACACAAAAAAATGGGAAAATTAAAAAAGGAATAGAAAATAATAGCTGGCATTTATGCAAGACTTTAAGATTTACAAAGCACTTCAACACCATCTGATTTGATTCTCACAACTTTGTAAGATAAATACTACTACCATCTGTATTTTGCAGTGAAGGCTTAGGGGACAGTTAGGTGACCTGCCCATAGGCATATAACTCACAAACGTACCAAGAAGGATATATATTTGGGTCTTGTCAGACTTCAAGTCCAGCACTCTTTATACTACATCACAGACAGTAATTAGTACCAAAAAAGCGAGTAGACATCAATGAATTCTTTGAAAATTCTTCATGTATGTATCCCTTGATAAAAAACATGGGAAAGGAACAGGCAGGCTTTCATACGGTTCACCACATTTTCACTCACAAAACTGACATGGTAAACACAGCTTTAAAAGGGTTCTTTCAACATCCAATGAATGTTAAAATAATTCAGAATACCCTGACTGATGCAATCACCAATATCACTTTCTTTGATAATCATCTAATCACCAGATTAAGTGTAGTATAAAATAGAAATATGTTTGCCAAGTATTTACCACCATCATGAAAGATGCCCTGCATAAAGTCCCACTACAAAGATCAAATGAGACAATATTTGCACTTAATAAAAGCTTGTTTTCTTCCTTCCCTGAAAGAGGCTATCCCTACACAATGAGGTTCTTTTAAGTTCTCCTGTTCACAGAAAACATAGAAAAAAACAATAGATTGCACTCAGCCCCAGAATAACTAAAGAGACTCTCAATAAAATATATAGCCACATCAAAGAGACAGGCATTAACAATCCACATATGAACATTTAAATCATAATGCCTAGATTATGGCACAGAATTATATGGAAAAATCTCTTCAGTTAGTCCATTACTATATATCTCTTGGTAGGTATTCCAGTGAGATAAAGAGCTCCTTAATAAATACTTATTGATTAACTGACGATGAATTGTGTGACAGGAATCTGGGAAGGACCATAGGAAAACAAGGGGAATCTACTTCCTTGGCCTATCAGACATGGGAGGAGGCAAAAGTACCTGCAGGAACAAAATGATGACTTCCCCCTGAAAAAGAATTAAGAACAGTACTGTGCACAACAAAACATAAAATTCTGGAGCTGAAAGGGATCTTAGAAGTTCCTAGAACAGCAAATACTTAACAATGCTTGCTGAATTGGACTGAATTAACTAGAAAGAGGGCAGCCTCTATCACGATTGGGAAAATGCTCAATGCCTTCAATGAACCCAACCTGCTCTGTATCACAAAAAAAATTACCTTGCCAACATCAATGGTCACCTGGTGATTTTATGACCCAGAAGGAAAAATATGTGGTAGCTGTGAGCAGGATGGAAAATATAAGCAATGAGAAACTCCAAAAGAAGGACCAGAGTAAAAGATGTCAAAAAGGAACTCTATGACAGAAAGAGGCAACAGGCTGGTCACATGGGGAGAGTAAAGGATGACAGGGAGAGGGCTAGAGTGCTCCAATGGCAGGAATCTGATGTTAGCAGAAAGTGAGACAGACTTCTCGCACTGCAGAATCAAAGGATGGACCTGCTGAGAATTTTAAGGACATGAAGAAGAGTAGTAGAGGGTATGCAGGCATGGATGGACTTCTATCTGCATCACAGGACAGAACTCTCAAATCAATGATTCTCACAGGTCCATAGGAGTAGGTTCTATGACAATGAATTGTGGATCCTCATGAAACCAGAATAATTAGTACGATAGGTAGTGGTATTAACACATTCTGCGCTTCGGCAGACTTCAACATTATTACCAATGACGACTTGAGCACAAGAAGTGGTAAAAAACCACCAAGGATGTGTATGACTACAAATTAAAGAGATCTGGGTCTGGTCATGTAGTAGGAATAAAAGATAACAGCTTCCATTTACTCTGCCAGTAGGGAACAAGGTAGCAGACAGTGCTAAATTCAAAGATTTTAGACCTCCTATAAACATTATCTTAACACTGAGTAAGTCAACATTCTAGTGGAGCAACTGAATCATAAGAATGTTGGCATTTATGTTATGTGAATAAAACAAAACAAAAAAAACCACAGAAGTTGAAAGTAAATGGAAGTAGGGTTCAAAGGCTTTCACTGTAGACACAAATAAGGGAGCTAATGGAACTAGTTCTACTAGGTATTCAAACACAATTAACAACATTTCATGGAATATTTGGCTTTCTCACACTTTAGTACTCATAAGGAACATAAACAAAATGTCAATCACGAATCTGAACTGCAAAAAATGAATCACAGATTCACTGAATCTCAGAGTTGGAAGGGACCTGAAAGGCCATCTAATCCAACCTGAACCTGAACCCCTCTACAACATACCCAACAAGTAGACACCCAGCCTCTATATGAAGACTTCCAATGAGGAGAGAAACCCATTACCTCCGGAGGCAGCCTGAAAGTAGAAAGAATACCATTTTTGGATAGCTCTAATTGTTAGGCAATTTTTCTTGAAATAAAATTTAAATCTCCCTCTTTCCAACTTCCCACTTATTTCTGAATCTGTCTTCTTGAGACTAACAGAATAAATCTAATCCCACCTCCACATAAGAAGCCTGCACATACTTTTATACAGTTGTGATAGGCTCTGGGATTTTCTCTTCACTGAGCTCCTTCATCCAATTCTCACATGACATAAACTTAAAATGCTTTACCATTATGGCTATCCTATGTCAAATGTTATTCAGCTTAACCACAGGATGTTCAGAAGTGAACACAATACTGCAGATGTGGTCTAAGGCAGAGTACAAAAGGTCCTAGCCTTTCTTATGCCTAGAAACTATGCTTCTCTTAATGCAAACCAGGAGTGCATTAGCTTTGTGACTGCCATATCATACCAATGACCTATATTATGCTTTAAGTTCCTTTGGAAACCACTATATCTAGTTCAAACAAATAATGTCTAATCATGCCTCATATCATCTTGCAATTATGAAGTTGACATTTTGAACAAGTGTAAAACTTTACATTTATCTCAAATGAATTTTATTTTCTTAAACTCAGCTCAGTGGTCTAGCTTGTCAAGATCAATTTGGATTCTAATTGGATCAATCAGTGTTTTAGCTACACTTCACAGCAAGGGGTCACCTGTAAATACGACAAGTATGTCCAAGTCACTGACAAAAATGTTAACAGAGATCTCTGAAGCATTCCGCTGAAGACCTCTAGTAAAGATGATATTAATATGATTCTGAATCTAATCATTTAACCAGTTCTGAATTCATCTAGTTATCTAATTGTCTAGCTACCATCTCTCCATGTTTTCTGAAAAATACTGAGACATTTTATCATGTGCTTTGTTAAATATCCAGGTAAACTTCATATAATAATAACAAGAATGATAATAACTAGCATTTACGTAGCACCTTAACGTTTGCAAAGCTCACAACAACGCTAATAAGGCAGGTGCTATTATTACCTCCATTTTACAGATAAGGAAACTGAGCCTGAGAGGTTAAGTAACTTATCTAGATGGTGCCTGAGGCAGGATGTGAACTCACGTCTTCCTGATCCAAGTCCAGCCCTCTATCCACTATTCTCATGTAGGGACTTAATATTCTCCTCTTCTACCAATTAAGTAATGCTCATCAGAAAAGGAAACATGATTAGCTTAGTATGAATTCTTCTACATGAAGCTAGATAACTTTTTCTAGATGTTCACTAATCATCTCTTTAAAAAGATGATCTGTTCAAAATTTTCATAGAAACTGAAGACAGGATCACTGGTTCATTAATTTATACTTCCTCTGTATTTGAAAATTGTACATTTTGCCCTATTCCAGTCTCGTAGGTTCTCTCCTGTCCTTCATGATTTTGAAACATCACTGACAATAGCTCAACGATCTCAACTACCAAGTTCTTCAATTCCCAAGGCTATTAACTCCTCTGGGCCAGGTAACCTGAATTCACCCAAGATACTATGTGAACCCTTACCATATTCTCATTTATCTTGAACACCAGCCCACTTTTCTACTGTAAAGACCATTCATTCTCCTTGGCAGAAAAAAGAGAAGCAAAATCAGAAGCAAGCAGCAACTCTACCCATCTTCTCTTGTCAAATTATCATCTATGGTGACAAAGATTCCCATACCACTGAGCAACGGTGTACACAGGAGAACCCAGTGAAAAATACACTGCAAAATGTGTCTTCATATCAAGAGATGAAAGAAGCAAAAGGTCAAAAAAAAGAAAAAAAAGTGTTAAACTGTTAAAATGTTTTTCAGTAAGCGAGCTAGAGAACTAACAAGGACATGTTTCCTCTCTCATCAGAAAGAGAACAGAATATAGGGGTCTAGGGAATACACTACCAGCCATGCCCAAAAAACTGGTTGTTTTGCATATCTAGACATCCTTCTCATAAGGGAAGTTTCTACTGGGAAGGGAGAAGGAGAGTCATTTGGTAGCGACAGCAAAGTAAAAAAAGGAGTATCAATAAAACATTTAAAAAACAAATAAGAGATTAAGGAGGCACTAGGTATGAAGGACACCAGATAATGTCATAAATAACAGGAAATTTGATATAAATTAAAGAACATCAATAAGATATCCAAGAAATGTGTAACCAGAAAAGTAGGTGGATCAATCATGTAGAAGGAAGGAGGGGCATAGGGCATATACCTGTGATAATATAATAAACACAGCATAAAGCATTAGGACACACATAGAGAGACCAAGATGATCTTTAGCACATATGTGGTCTTCATGTGTAGGATTAATGAGAAGGCATGAACCAGAGTAACCCAAGATGATGTGTGAATGGGCTGTACAAAGAGCTGCCATACCAATGAAATAAGAGACTTGTATCAAGAATTCAAGACTCAAGTATACGCTACATAAATGGTGTAAGTGTACATAATTTCAACATTTATATCAAACAAGCATCAAGAGAACATGAATCAAAGTAAGGATGTTCTTTCATTCAAAAAATCTGTAACATTATACACTTGTCAGGCAAATCAACTAAACAAGAATTTACAGAGTATCTCCTTTGTGAAAGATATAATGGAGGATATTAAAGGATTTAACTGAGAAGAAAAAATACAAATAATCAAAAAATAGTTAGCTATGATATGATGTAAGGACTACACACAAAACGTAGCAGGGAAACATCAATGGGATTTCAGTGTTATGGGAGAAAACCTTCACTTTCCCCATTTCCTTCTGGGAAGTTTTAGAAATGTTGGAAGAAAAAACAAAAAATATGCATAATACTATTTTCTTTAAAACTTGAAAGCAGTAGAAACTATGAACAATTTTTAATTATAACAAAATGAGCAAGCTATTGTTTTCTAGACTTGAGTCAAACAGTTAGAGAATGCATTTATTTTTAAGAAAGAATCTGATGTAAAAAACCCACCTCAAATGCAAATTTTGCCACATGGAAATCTAACTTGTCTCAGTTAACTGAGCAATGTGGCCTAGGATCAATTTTTGCATCAGATAATTCATTTTTCACTATTTAAAAGTTAAAAGATTTTTGAAAAGGGAAAAAGTTTACTTGTTTAAGTTAAGCTTCTCTAATTCTTTACACCTTAGGTTATTTCCTAATTTAGTTAAGTTTCAAGAAGATCAATTTTTTTCAAATACTGAACAAGACAGAAGAATCTGAAACAGGCAAAAATCAAGGATAAGAGGGTTGAGTCGTTCAATGGCCTTGCTACCATGATTCAAAGAAAATTAATTTCAATTCAACAAGCATTTATTAAATGGCTACTCCTTGAAAGGAATAAGCATTAAAGACTCCTTAGGACCAAGTACTTGAAAATATTGCTTATTTTAATAAATTTACAGTATTTTTTCAAAATCAAGTCCTAAATGTACAGCAGTAGCAATTAAATTTCTGCAATGAACTCGGACCTAGGATTTTATTTTATTTTTTAGCAATTTCTAAATTATTTTCATCTTTCCCTTTACTTTCTTCTGTATTCCAGAAATAATATCAAAAATTACAATATCTGACAAAAGTACACTATTTTATTCAAACTCAGTGACTGATCCACAAAATGACTTTCAAATCTTTGAGGAGTTCTATAGTGGAACTCAAGATACCCTCATCAAATATTCCTTAAACTTCTAGATTTTAAGATACTCAACTTGTATCTTGAAGAGCTTTTTAAATTTTTTATTAGGTTCTCAAAAAACCATTAACCTAATTGAATGAATGAATGAAACATTTGTTAAGTACTTATTACGTGCAAAGTACTGTGCTAAGGGGTGGAGATACAAACAGAGAAATAAGACAATCCCTGCTCTCCAGGAGCTTACATTCTAATGGGGAAAACCATACATAGAGAAATACCAGTTGTATCAGAAAGATGGTACAGCCACAAAGCATTTAATGTTACTTCTGCTAATGGAAATAACATGCCTCCTGCCTCTTTTTAAATGTTATTTCTACCAATAAAATCATATCAGTTTCATCATTTGACAATACCAAGGACTTTGGTAGCAAAATTTTTATTTATCCAACTGCACTGAATTTTCACTGCTGTTATTTTGTTTTCCTTCTGTTCTTCACATTTCTAGAACTAGAGGTTCTATAGAGTTTTATAGGTTTTTGGAGCTGTAAGAATGACTGGGACCTTGAAGAATGGGTACAATTTAAATATGAAGGAGTGAAGGCATTCTAGATGAATAACTATATAGGAATGAATATTATATTTAAGTAGGACATATTTGCTGTCATTCTCTGGGACAAAATGAATAGACCCAGAAAACAGGTTTTAAGATGTTCTCTCTTTTAGAAAAAGATATAAAAACACCCCAAAATAGAGCCTTTATGCTGGACTAATGAGGAAAAGGTCATAGAGTGAAATATTAATACAACTGCAACTACTACTTCTATGACTATTACTAGCTAGCAGTGATGTAATGCTTTACAAATATCTCACTTGACCCTCAAAACAATCCTGAGAGGGAGTGGTTTCCATCTGAAAACAATGAAGAAGCAGAATAGAAAAAAGGACAGTAATCTTAGCAGTCCTCATTTATTCAATGCTTGTGATGTGCAATGACATTCTTAGAAAAAAGGCTCCCCTGAAGGACTTCCTTTAATAACTTCTAAAGATTCTTAGCTCCTTCTTTTCCTCTCTTTTACTTTCTTATCCATTCAGACCAAAAGCAATCTACTTATACCAAGATAAAACCTCAGTCCAAAAATAGTATTTCCAAACATTTGCCAACTTACCGTAAAGACAGGCAACTCTACCACATTCAAAACTATCACTCTTTCCATTTTCTAGCACAATCTGGCTCTTCCCTTTTCACACAGAGCTCCACTCTTAAGATCTGATCATTCATTTGGCCAAAAGAATATTTTGCTGTCGCTGTCACTCACACACATGTTATTCCTGAGATATGCTCTGCTGACCTTAAACACTGATACTCAGAATACCCATCTCTATAGTCCCTAAGAAATATGTCTTCTAGAACAATTCCTTTCCACTCAACATGTGAAGAGCTATGCTACGTTTTTTGTGCATACAGTCAAGGAACAAAGGATGGTTTATACTGAGTACAGAGGCATGATGCATGGATACACAAAACAGCAAATAATGGCAAATTACAGAAGCAAAGGGAAAGCTAAACCAAAGAGCAAAGAAAGAAGAAAAAATCCAATGAAGTAATTTTCCCAACTCGACTATTTAAGTGTTTCTTCATATGAAAATGAACAAATTGAAGTAGATAAACTCTAAGGTTTCTTCTGGTTCTAAATGTATAATCCCCTTTCTATTCCTCCAAGGCTAAGAATTCCAGGATCTACCGATAATCTAGCAAGATATTTACAATCTGAGAAGCCAGCCACAAAGGCAAGTAATGTGCTGTTCTACAGAGATTTTATATAAACCTGACTCCATTAAATTCAATTCAAGCATTAAATTGAATATTATGTGTAAGGCAATAATGCCAGCTGCAAAGGATACAAAGGTGAAAAGGAATCCAGACTCTACACTTGAAGAGCTTACAATTTAGATGAAGGAATAAGAAATGTATACAAGTTAAAAAAAGATAATGATTAGAAGGATCAAATGAAATGGCAAGAGTGATTCTAAGATGAACTGATGCTAAGTGAAGTGAGCAGAACCAGGAGAACAATGCACACAGTAACAGCAACACTGTGCAATAATAAACTTTGTTAGACTTAGCTCTTCTTAGTCATACAAGGATCTAAGACAATTCCAAAAGATTCATGATGGAAAATGTGATCTACATCCAAAGAAAGAAGTGTGGAGTCTGAATACAGATCAAAGCATACTATTTTTTTCTCTTTTTCTTTCTAATGGGTTTTCCCTTTCGCTCTGATTTTTCTTTTACAACATGACTAAGGAAATATGTTTAATATTTTAAAAAAAAGAGTGATTCCAAGATGCACGAATCACTCTTGTTTGAGAGGATCAAAGCTTCATTGAAGAGATGACACCTGAGTTAGGTTTTGAAGACAGGGGTTTAAACAAGCAGAGGTAACTATATAGAGTTTATGTGGTGCTGTAAGGATATGTACACTCCTTTTCCTCCTGTGAAGGGGGAGAATGTAAAATAATACTGGGAAACTGTCCAGCGATGTAGTAAAGATTTAGTAAAGGCACTAAATCTCAGGATAAGGACTTTACATTTTATTTGGTAGGCAACAGAAAGCTACGGGAGTTTGGGATTTTTTTGAGCAGGAGAAGAACAAAAGGCCTGCTGATACAACAGTAAGTCAGAAAGTAGAAACATTTTGAAGCATTTACAACTGTTTTGCGACTTCCTCCAAGAGTGAAATTTGAGTCAATACAAGTTGCAGAGAAGTCAGATGGCAGAGATTATTAGCATTGGAATTAGCATGGTATGTCAAAGAGGTAAGAGATGCAAGAACAGATAATGGAGAACAACAATGAAAACAGCCATGTAAAACTGTAAAGAGTTAGAATTAAAGTCAGGACAAGGTTTTGAACTGCCAAACAGGGAGAGGTTAAGGAACTAATGGTCCAAGATGACAGCAAAGACAAATTTCAAAAGAGAGGGTATGGTAAAAGTGGAAGGGGCAGGAGGCTAGGTTCAAAAGAGGGAAATTTCAAAGTTGATACTTTTGGAAACTGAACTGTTGAAAGATAATGAGGATAAGTTATGAACACCTTTAACCTATTTCAGATGGGTAAGAAAATTCAAGAGAAAAAGGTGTTAGAAGTATCAGTAATGTGGATATTTAACAGTCTCTTAGGATAATTAAAGAAGAAGAGGGTAGAAAGAACCAAAACCTAAGTGCCAATATCACCGAATAAGGTGGGAGAGTGTCTTGAAGATCAGTAGATAGATAAGACAAGGATAGGAAGGAAAGTAAAAGATTATCAATGACTGAGTGAACTCAAAAGTCGTGAAGCTCCTGATGAAGGATGGCAGACCAAGGTCTTAGAAGTTACAGCTGAGATCAAAGAATATGTTGACTATTTATCCTAATTCTGTGTTTAAGTATGGTCTATAAAAATTACCTTTAAAAAAATGTCAATTCACAATTAACCTTAAATATATGCTACACCTACCTTTTAGGATTCTTGCTATGTGATCGGGACCTGGGAGAAGAAGAAAAAAAAACTATTTTAGGCTAAAGACCATAAACAAGAATAAATGTCAAAATATGATATTAGAATGATTTTAACCATTTTTTTTCCTTTAATATATATGAAAGTGACTCTAAGAAGATATTTTGATGACAGTTCAGCAGCCTCCCATCTGGGAACTTACCCTCTTGGAGAACAATTCAATAGACTCCTCCTCTTATCAGAATGGGACACAAAAATGAACACCTCCTCACTCCTCACCAAATTCTCTGCAAGAGTATTTTTCAGACTAAAAGAAATCCAGGGTTCTGACCTTTAACTTTTAGGGACACACACTAGAATTTCTATTACAAGCTCTATCACCCAGGGATATAAATGTTCTTCCTGAAGTGAAAGGCCATGAGATCCTCTAAATATCTAACTACCTTAAGACTGGCTTGCTAAGGTATTCTTCCCTCAAATTCCACTGACAGACAGGAATCCAAGAGGGAATCCAATCTATTTCCCTCATCTTCCTTTGAATTACAGTGAATTTGAGTTAAAAGTCTACTTTAAGAGCATGCTTATAAAGTTATTTTTAATAAAAAACAGAGAAAATGTGAGAGTCCTAAATTTGAGTCCTGAAAAAACCCCCATACAAATCAGTACAAATTTACTGGCCCTTACAAAAATTATAGGGGAACCAGCCAGTGTCCAAAAAAAAAAAAGGTAGCTCACTTTGCTCATTATTCTTCATCTCAAAAGACATTAAACTTTTAAGGAGCTAAATGACCAACTAATTATATACTTGCATCAAAAATACCCTCCAGTGAACCTATAGGAACTATATTTCTTGATACTTAACCTTCTTGATATTTTTTTTTTAAAGACTGAGTGTTTACTCTATCTTAGCAAGAATGGAAATGCAATGAATGGGAACTCTGACCTGCTCTATTTCTGACCTGAGCTGGTTCCCTCCTCCTGAGGCAACCTGGTGGCCTCCAACTCCCACAGTGATGCTCACCATATTAATGCTGGGCTTAACTCGGACAATGGATCAGCTCAGCCCACAACAGGTCAGAACTCTAAAGCTCAAAAGCTACACCTGTCCCAGATCCCCAAATAATTGGCATTATAGTAGTTCATTATCACACCCAACTCACATGCTTTACAGAAATGAGTAACTTGAACTTAGTAACAACCAAATTAAAATATTTAGCCCTTCATGTGGGTTCTGTACCTTCTCAACTTCTCCCTTTCTTCTCTCTCTCTCTCTTCTCTGCGCTTCAGGCGTTCCTGATTTCTTTTCTCTTGCTTCTCAGCTACAACTCTCTAGAAAAATAAATACTTGTTTAAGCAAGGATGGTTGTAAACCAATTTTAGTAAGATGCATCTTTTCTAAAGTGTTTTATTGCTTTCTTTTTTGTTTTTACTTCCTTCACCCTCTCCCAGAGAGCAATCCCTTATAACAAGCAAAAAAAGATAAGATTCAGCAAAACTGACCAATATATTGAAAAAGTCTGACATCATATACAAGACCTGTTCCACTGAATTGTGTATTTTCTTTTATTTACAATGTGAGGCAAATACTGTAAAAATGAATTCTAACACTATACAAATACTTTATATTAGAATTTGGTTCTAAAAATATTATTTTACATTTTTTTGGACATGGCCAATGTGAGAATGTGTAATGCTTGACTAAGGATTTGTTATAACAAGAGTTTTGTTTATCTCCTTGTTTTTTGGAAGGGGTAGGAGAAGGAGACGGAAGGGGAAAAATGCTTTATGAATGAAAAAAATTTAAATTAAAAAATAATATTCTTTTAAAATAAATATGACAATTACAATAGCTAAAATTTATACATTAAAGATACTTTACAAGTATCAGCTCATTTTACCCTTACAAAAACCCTGGAAGGTAGTACTATTATTATCCCTATTTTATAGATGGAAGAAATGAGGCTGACAGAAATTAAGTCATTTGCCCAGGGTTATATAGTTACTGTCTGAGGTGGGATCTGCACTCAGGTCTTCCTAACTTCAACACTATTCACTACACCACCTAAATACTTCTCTACATATCATCTATAGAAGATTAGAACTCTTTTTCAGAGAATTTTTCAAAATTAGAAGAGTCATTAAGAGGCCATCCATACTAAGCTCCCATTCAATGGAGGAGTGCCTTTTATAATTCAAGGGCCCAGTATATGTAAGCCCAGAGTTGGGCACTGGGCATATAAAGATAGATATAACACAGATCCCACTCTCAAGGAGTCTGCAGCCTAACAGTGAGGAAAAGACACTGAAGCAATTAACTCTAAAACCAAATAGAACTGGAGAGCAAGGACAGTACTAGGAGAATCATCAACCTTATCAGAATGAAAACTTCTTTCTAAAACTCCTAGTTTCCCTGGCTTTCCTCAAGTCCTAGTTAAAATCCTACTTTATATAGGAAGTCTTTACTTTTAAGTCTAGTGTCTTTCCTCTGTTAATTATCTCCAATTTATTCTGTATATAGCTTGTTTGCACAAAGTTTCTTTTTTTTTATTTTTGTCTCCCATATTAAACTGTTATGAGAATCTTGAAAGCAGCGACTGTCTTTTGCCTTATCCATATCCCCAGTATTTAATACAGTTCCCACTGCATAGAGGCACTTAATATATGTTTACTGACTGACATTCTACTGATTCACAGAGTTTAGAAGAAAAAAGAAAAACTATATAAAAAGATTGTTATAACCAAAGTACCTTTAGCTCTTCAAGTTTCTCTCTTATTTCAATAAATCCCAGGTGAAGTTTCCCCCCAAAATGATCAGCTAGTCGCCTGTCATTGTCATGAAGACCCAAATAAGCAGAACATACTTCACAGACCCGAAGTTTCTGTTGTTGGAAGCTGGAGGCTGGCATAGAATTCCGATAGACTTCCTGAATGATGAAATAAAATGAGCAGTCATGTAAATATCACTAGGAAAAAAGAAATTAAAAATTAAATGTAACACTTTTCCAGATGTCTCAGAAATTAACTCCTCTCCTCTCCTCCCTTCCACAGTCACATTTTGGGTTCACTGCCTACATTTCTTGCTCAAAGACCAAGTCTTAAACCCAATTCACTCTGGAGCTTGTAGACTGGACAGCAAGTCTCCACCCAACTAGTACAGAGTGAATGTAATTACTAAATAGTAATTGTTTTACCCAGGAACCCTGAGGGTCTCCCCATCCCAGTCTGACTTTTTTTTTTAATTAAAGGGGCCATCCCTTGAGTAATTACTTAAAGAAGTCTTTAAGTGAATGGGTGCATCTCACTCAAAGTGAAAATGTGATAAGACCCTAAAATGAAAGGGCCAGGGTCTCACATTGCAATCTAGGCCATCTCCAGTCATCCTGATGAATATCAGGCCACTGGACCCAGATGGTTCAAGAGAAGAAAGTGAGGTTGGTGACCTTGCACAGCCCTCCCTCACTCAAATCAAAGTCTTCTGTAAGTCATGTCATCATCTTGATGTCATGGTCCTTTTCAAGAATGAAGGACAAACACAACAACAACAAGAAATTAACCATATTAACATCCATTATTGACAAGGAAAAAATATTTTCACAAATAACATAAAAACAGTCATTTCAGTCTTGAAAACATTTTGCCTCTTTGCAATTCTTCACTTTGAGACTATTTAAAATATCTCATATATCTTCTTCCACTTCCATGAAATGGTACTGCTAATTGGGACAAGGGAATGATAGTACTTTATATTTACATTCAAAAGAAATAAAGATAATAAAGTTTAAAGGGTTTGCTTAATGAAAAACTGGGTAATGTTAACTTTTTGTGGTAGTGTTCTGGGTGGGTAAAAATTAAAGTGTTGCTTTTGGGGCTTATTTACGTGAAAAATGAGAACAGCAAAGATCTTTAATCTTTTCCAGCTTTTGGGGGTCAGTAAATTCAATCAAGCAGCTTAGAAAACCAGTTGCCAGTGATTCCTTAGAGTACATGCGTAGTTTTCAGGAGGGGAGAGTAGAGTACATGACCTCTGACATCTATTCCTAATCTAAGAGTCTATGATTCTAAATAGACTAGAGTTCTTAACATGGGATCTATGAATTAGTTTTTTTTTTTTTAATAATATTTTATTTTTTATCAATTACATGTAAAAATCAATTTTTAAACTTTTTTTTTGAAGTTTTAAGTTCCAAACTTTATCTTCCCTTCCCTGAGCCATGTAAGCAATCTGACATAGGTTATACACGTGTAGTCATGATAAACATTTCCATATTAGTCATCTTGTGGAGAAAAAAATTCAAACTAAAAAAAGAAAAAGAAAAACAAAGAAAGAAAGCTTCAGTCTGTATTCAGATACCATCAGTTCTTTCTTTGGGTCCTTTGGGGATTGTCTTGGATCATTTTATTGCTGAGAAGAGGTAAGTTATCCATTCATAGTTATTCATCATACAATACCACTGTTACTATGTACAATGTTTTCCTGGTTTTACTCACTTCACTGTGCATGTGAATTAGTTTTTTAAAATATTTTCACAATGGTATTTTAATAAAGTTGATTTCTTTTTTAATCCTATGTATTTTACTTTACATGCTTAAAAACATCATTGTGATAAGGGGTCCATAGGTTTCACCAGACTGCCAAAGGGGTCTATGACACAAAAAGAATAAAGCAACCTTGGACTGGACGATCTCTAAGGTTCCTTTTAAGTTCCAAAAATTCAATGAGTCTATTCTATTCATAGACACTCTATGCCAGAGGTTCTCAAAATGTGGTCTGGTGCCCCTTGGAGCTCCCCCAAATCCTTTCTTTTCTTTTTTCTCTCTCTTTTTTTTATTATTTTATTTGTTTTCAGTGTTCTACTATCACTTCCATATAACTTAGATTTGTTTTCCCCTCCCTACCCCCTCTGTCCCTATAGGTTCTACAAATACATTCGTATTAAATACATTTTCACCTTAGTCATGCTGCATAGAAGAATTAAAATAAATGGGAGAAATCATAAAACAAACCAAAATATAATACAAAAGAAAATGATCTGTTACATTCTGTGATCAAATTCTATAGTTCTTTCTCTGGATGTGGAAGGCATTTTGCCTTAAGAAACCATTGGGAATTTTTTTAAGTCCTTGCATTGCAATGAAGTTCTAAGTCTACTAGAAAAAATCCTTGCACACTGTGGTTGTTTGCTGTGTACAAAGTTCTCCTGGTTCTGCTCCTTTCACTCAGCATCAGTTTATATAAGTCTTTTCAGGCCTCTCTGAAGTCTTCCTGTTCATCCCAAAATCCTTTCATGGGGGTTGCAATGGCAAAAACTATTATCATAACAAAACTAAGATGTTTTAATTTCTAATACAGTAATTGTCAATAGATATAATTACATTAAAAAAAGCTTTCTGGTTGTGGGGGAGGGTAGGGAAGGGTTTTAGAAAAACTTGGGAAGACCTATATGGACTGATGCAGAGGGAACTGAACAAAAACCAAATCACCGTACACAGTAATAACAATATTGTAATAATGATCAACTAATGACCCAAGACCATTCTGAAGGACTCACAATGAGAAATGCTATCTATCTCCAGAGAGGGAACTGATGAACTTTGAGTGCAAAAGTATAATTTTCTCACTTTCTTTTTCTTGCTCTTTTTGCCATGTGGCTAACATGGAAACATATTTTACATGACTTCACGTGTATAACTGATATCATATGGCTTGCCTTATCAATGGGTAAGGAAGAAGATAGAAAGTTGTAAAGAATCTGGAATTCAAAATAAGAAAAGAATTAAAAATAAAGTTTTTAAAGGGAGAAAAATCTCTTACAAGGAGGGGGAAAGAAGTCCTCAATAATTTTTAAGTATAAAGGGGTCCTAAGACCAAAACATTTGAGAACCACAGGTCTGTCCTATATAAAGTACAGTTAGACATTAAGTATATTAATATAGAAAGAGGTATGCACTGAATGAGTAGAGATGTGCAATGGGGTAAAAACAATGACCTGCAGGACATTTTTCTTTAAATATACATTTTCTGAACACTGATATGTATAACAATTATAGTAGGTAACCAGTAAGATACATAACTGCACAATGAAAAGTCAGGATATTATGTAATTGATAGTGACCATGGTTTCCTGATAATCAGTTTATTTGGTCTTACAAAGATCCATTTCTCAATTATCAAGTAGTAAAGGATGCTGGGAGGCAGCTAGATGGATCAATAGAGCAGTGAATTCAAATCTGACCTTAAGTATTTACTACCAGTGTGATCCTGGGCAAGTCACTTAACCCTTTAGCACTAATCCACATAGTAACTGTTTCTCTTTTACCCAGGAACCCTGAAGGTCTTCTCTCAGTATTTTTTGTTTTTGTTTTTTTTGATTAAAGGGGCCATTCCTTGAGCAACTACCTAAAGAAGCCTATTCACTGAACAGCTGTATCTCACTCAAAGTGAGAATGCTACAAGACCTTAGCCTGAAAGGGTCAGGGTCTCATATTGCAATCTGGGCCATCTCCAGTCATCCTGATGAATATCAGACCACTGGACCCACATGGCTCAGGAGAAGAAAGTGAGGTTGGTGACACTGCACAGCCCTCCCTCACTCAAATCAAAGTCAGCTGCAAGTAATGTCATCATCTTGATGTCATGATCCTATTTAAGAACAAAGGACAAACACAACAATTAATCCACTGGAGACAGAAATAGCAAACTACTGCATGGGGTAAATGTACTTTGAAGGGGAGACAGGGTTGCTATTTGGGTGGCTGGTAGGAAATGTTTGTTGTATCAAAACTAATGTATCATAAATATAAAAACTCCAGCTTCTGGGATAAAAACTATTTAACAAAAACTGTTGGGAAAATTGGAAAACAGTATGGTAGAAACTAGGCACAGACCAACATCTTATACCCTATACTAAGATAAAGTCAAAATGGGTACATGATTTAGCAAACTAGGATCTGACTACCTGTCAGATCTATGGAGAAGGGAAGAATTTATGACCAAACAAGAGATAGAGAACATTATGAAGTGCAAAATGGATGATTTTGATTACACCAAATTGTAAAGTTTTTGCACAAACAAAGCCAATGCAAACAAGATTAGAAGGGAAGCAGAAAACTGGAAAAGAATTTTTACAGCCAGTGTCACTGATAAAGGTCTCATTTCTAAAACATGTAGAGAATTGAATCAAATTTATAAGAATACAAGTCATTCTCCAATTGAGAGATGGCCAAAGAATGTGAACATGCAGTTTTCAGAGGAAGAAATTAAATCTATCTAAAGTCACATGAAAAAATGCTCTAAATCACTACTGATTAGAAAAATGCATATTAAAACAACTCTGAGGTACCACATCATACCCACCAGATTGGTTAACATGACAAAACTGGAAAATGATAAATGTTGGAGATGTGGGAAAATTGGAACACTGTTGCATTGGTGGTGGAGTTGTGAATTGATCCAAACATTTTAGAGAGCAATTTGGAATTATGCCCAAAGGGCTATAAAAATGTGCATACCCTTTGACCCAGCAATACCATACTTCTAGAGCTGTATCCCAAAGAGACCATACAAATGGGAAAAGGACCCACATGTACAAAAATATTTACAGCAGCTCTTTTTGTGGTGGTCAAGAACTGGAAATTGAGGGGATGCCCATCATTTGGGGAATGGCTGGACAAGTTGTGGTATATGAATGTAATGGAATACTGCTATTCCATAAGAAATGATGAGCAGGTGAACTTCAGGAAAACCTGGAAAGGCATATATGAACTTATACTGAGTGAGGTGAGCAGAACGAGGAGGACATTGTACACAGTAATAGCCACATTGTGTGATGACTGACTTTGAGGCTTAGCTCTTCTCAGCAACGTAGGGATCTAAGACAACTCCTAAAGACTCTCGACAGAAAATGCTATCCATATCCAGTGAAAGAACTTTAGAGTTTGAATGCAATGGAAGCATACTGTTTGCTCTCCTTTTCTTCTTTCTCTAATGTAAAAGTATGTTTAATATGAATGCATAAGTACAGCCTATATCAGACTAAATGCCATCTTGAGGAGAAGAGAGAAAATCTGAAACTCAAAATCTTATGGAAGTGAATGTTGAAAAGTAAAAATAAGTAAATTAAATTAATAAAAAAAGAGTTAAAGGAAGAATGTCTGAGTCAGTATTTACAGACAGATATTAAGCACTCAACAAAAAATATTAATATTTAATAAGTACTTCAAAAAATACTTAAGATTGAAAAATTAACCCACCATCATCAAACAACATTTTAAGTTACCTCTGCCTCTCTTTTCTTCGCTCGGGCTTTCTCTACTTCATCCATTACCTTCTGGGACTCCTCCACATTACCTTCAGCGCCTAGTTGTTCCACTTTGGCTAGTAATTTACCAATTTCCTCATTCAATTCATGGACACGTTCTGCCTAGCAACAAGAAACAGAGGGGATAAAGAATAAAACTATTCATAAGTAAACGTAAAACTTACAAATTTCAAGCCTACTCTTGAGAAATCTGTAACATTATTTAAGCTGTCTAAATTTATACAAACATACCTTGCTTTATTGTGCTTTGCAGAAATTGCATTTTTCACAAATTGAAGGTTTGTGGCAACCCTGGTTTATCAAGTTTATTGGCACCACTTTTTCAATACATTCACATTGTCTCTGTGTCATATTTTGGTAATTCTCACAATTTTTCAAATTTTTTCATTATATACATATGATTATTACACATATAGGATTCATTTTATATATATATACCTGTTATGCTGAATATCAGTGATCTTTGATGTTACTACTGTAATTGTTTTGGGGCATCATGAACCATGTGGGCAATGTGTATTGGGAGATAGGAGATGGAACCATGCTCATATAAGATGGCGAACTTAATAAATGCTGTATGTGTTCTGCCTGTTCCATCAACCCTACCATTTTCCAACCCCTCTCCCTCTCCTCAGGCCTCCCTATTCCCCGAGAAAACAACAACATTGAAATTAGGCCATTTAATAACCCTACAATAACTGCTAAGTGTTCAAGTGAAAAGAAGAGTCAATGTAGCAAACTTCATTGCTGTCTTATTTTAAGAAACGGTCACTGCCACTTCCCAACCTTCAGCAATCACCACCCTGATCAGTCAGCAGTCATCAACATTGAAGCAAGATCCTCCATCAGCAAAAAGATTATGGCTCTCTGAAGGCTCACATGATGATTAGCATTTTTTTTAGTAATAAAGTATTTTTTAATCAAAGTATGTACACTTTTTGTGAACATAACCCTATTGTACACTTATAATAATTCATGTGACTCACTTTATTGTGATATTCATTTTACTGTAGTGGTCTAGAACCAAACCTGCAATATTTCCAACATATGCCTATATACAGGTATTTTCAGAAAAGGCAAATACACTGATTTGGTTTGCTTAACTGCTCTTATGTGTTTCAAGGGAAGGTGGACAGAGTGGGCTGCCTCCTTGCTAATTGAGAAGCAGTTATACAGTAACCACCAAGGTAAAAAGATTACAGACCCACTCCCCTCCTATACTCAGTGATGAGATATTGAACCCACCAGTAGGACTTTTCAAATAAATACCTTTTCTCAAAAATAAAGATATAAAAGAAATGGAAAATGTATTACCTATATTGAGATTCCCATGAAATTTCAAACTATAAATTAAGATTACATTAACACATGGACTAAGAGTTATACCACCACCCAGTTGTGAAATATTCTAATTAAAAACTACCTCATTCTCTGTCCATACTTCTGCAGAGATGGGGAATGGGGAGAGATCTATAAGTGTTACACACACTCAATGACTTTTCTGATGTACTGATCAGTTTTTCTGATTTCTTCTTCTTTTTCTTTCTCGTTTTAGTGACACTAATTTTAGCTAAATCTCATGAGTTCCTATTGGGATTATCCAACCTTGGGACATTTCTGGAGGGAAAAAAACCTATTCCCACTAGCAAAAACCCTGGGGACTCAAGACAGGGGTTATAAACTCTTCAGCTGTGCATACCATCATGCTTCTAGTAACCGAGATTCAAATGCTGAGGTAATTTATGATTCTTAACTAAACATCTCACCTCCTCCATTGCTAATCAGTTCCCAAGCTTTATTAATTATGCTTCATTAATATCTTTAGTCTCCATAACTTATTTTCCACTCATATAGAAACAACCCTTACCACATCTTGCCTGGACTACTGTCTCTATTTCATATCCAATATATTCTCCACACAGTTTAGAATGATATTCCTACAGCACAGCTCTGACTACGTCAATAGCCTGGCTCAGAAAGCCCAACAAAATACAAATTATACTATTTGGCATTCAAAGTCAACTCAAGCCTACCTTTTCACGTATATGACATTTTTTTATTCTTTACACTCTCTTCATTCTAATAAAACTATTCCTCAGATACAAGATTCCATCTCCTACCTTCCAATACACACTGCCTCCTCATATCTGATTTGTAGAATCCCTAGCTACTTCCAAAACTAAATTCAAAAGCCACCTCCCACCTTGGGACCTTTCCTGTTTCCTCCACCTCTAATAAATTTTAATTTTCCCTTTTACACTTTATATCCACTTATATGAGTATATGTTATTTCCCTAAGCAGAATATAAGTTCTTTCATTACCTGTGTGACCACAGGCAAGTTAGAAACTGCCTTATTTGAAATGGGGATAACAGCACCTATCTCACAAGACTGCTGTGAAAATAAAATCATGTAATACATGTAAAGTACTTTGAAAACTTCAGAGTCCTACCAACTATGTACTCTCTAAACTTCTACTTCAGGAAATCACATCACATCAAGACATCTTTTTCTCCAAAATTCTGCCAATTCTGTTAGAACTGCCTGAAAAAAGAGTTAACTTTCTTTTAGGATTTCCACATTTTTCTTCTTTATATATAGAGCAATACCTAGAGTGTAGCAAAGTCCCTGTCTAAGACATCATACTTCATTCAACAAACATCAACGAAGTATCTAAAAGATACAAGGCACTGTGCTAGTTGCTGGGAAAACAATACAAAAGGCAAAATCCTTAACCTCAAGGCAGTTATTATAATTTAATAGGGAGGATGTGGAAGAAATATGCATACAAATGAACATGACACCAGATAGAATGTAATAGAAGCAAAGGAGAAGTCTTGACAAAGTGCGATAAGAAAATTTGAGAGATCACTTTTGGCTGAAAGAATCATATAAAGCTTCATCAAAAGGTAGCTGGGCCTCAAAGGAAATGGCAGCTAGGCAGAGGGAAAGCAGAGGCATTGAGAATCATGTGCATACAAATATGGAGATGAAAAGAACAGGGTGACATCAAAGGACAGCCAAACAGTAGCCTAGTAGAACTGGAGCTATGGAATATGTGAAAAAAGCATGTGGAAGCAAGTGGTATAAAATGAAACTGGAATGTAACCTGAGTTAGACCATGCAGAGCCTTAAATGCTAGGTTAGGAATTTATATTTCACACTATAAGAGATTATAGGAAAAAAATACAACAATTTGGCTAGATGTAATCCTGCATCCTGAGAAGATGAATGGGGGTGAAGAATGGATGGGAAACAGAAGAGAATCTTTAGGAAGAACAAAGGATCATGATTCACTTCAGAAACCATAAGTAGGATGATACATTCTTGGTTTATACTGGAATACATCAAAGAGATTTACTCAGAGAAACTCCTAAAGTCTTAGTAAACAAAATTTTCACCACCAAAGTAACTTGGCATAATCAAATGGTTCAATATCAGATACAAATAAAGCTTTATTAACAAAAATTACCCTTAAGATGCATTATTATCCTGCTGTATCCTGAGGAAGAAACAATGAATCTTTCCATCTAAGTTATAGCCAAAACCTTCTATATTTGTTGCTTCCTCCTATTAGGCTATGATCTCTTTGAAAGCAAAGACTATCTTGTTTCAGTATTTGTATACCTAGCCCTTAACACAGTGCTTTTTCATTTATTCATGCATTCAAAAACATTCTTCCCAACCTGAAAAGACCTTTCCTTTCTAAAATAATGTTGACATCTACCTCACAACTCTGAATTTTTAACTCACATTCAGGACATCTCTTAAAACTTGCCAACTGGACCCTTCAATCACAGCCACCCTATATCTACTCATAATATTTCAATGGACTTGAACATACAGTCATAGTCAAAGACAAAAATCTAAATTTGTCTTCTACAAATTTAAAACTTTTGAAATTCTTACTTTAGCTGCCACTTCGGCACTAATCTCTTCCTGAGTTTCTGCTAATCTTTTCTTGGCCATTTCTGTTCTCCGGTCACAGTCTGCGATGAATGACTGCAGATGATCCATTGCCTAAGACAAATGAAAATGCAATTATTCCAAGTAAGAGCAAATATTTTCCACCAAAAAGAACACTTCAATCATGTTTTAAGCAAGCAAAAAAAAATATCATAGTTTAAAGCAAATTACTAAAAAAAACAAGAACTCAAATTATCTAAGCACATTCAAAATACTAACAGTAATCACTAAAAAAAGATAACTATTTAATTGAATGGCATCAGATATACTGTTACTAAATTCTACATCAGTAATCATAAAACTAAATTTTAAAAAATTAGAGATGCTAGTCTACATTTGACAATTGGATTTTCCTACTTATCATGTGCCAAAAGTGCATTTAATCTAAAATATGAGCACTTAATCTGGAGCATATTTTTTTAAAAGAATATTTCAGGTTCCCAAACTAGTTATTTACTTCAAAAAACACAAACTGCAGAAGATAAAAAAATTAAAGCATAATAAAATTTGAAGGCTTTTTTCCCCTGCAGTTAGAATGAGTATTTGACATTTTCAGTTTGAAACTACTTTAATCATCAGTATAAATTTATTATAATGTTGATTCAATAAGTATAAAAAGAATGGTTCCCTAGTATAAATATTAAGTTAATAAATCAAGTCATTTTTAAGTAGTGGTATCTCAGGATACTATCTAAGGACCAAACTACTGTAATACATAAAACAAGAACAAGTATCTCCAATTTATAAAACACTTGTGTTATTGTTCATTTTCTAAATTATCAGGAGTAAAAAGTGGGAAGTGACATTGGGAATGAGGGAAGAAGAGATCAAGTAGTAAGGATTGTATTAAGTGGGGGGTAAAGGAAGAAAAGGATATTCTATGAACATCTATCTAGGTGGTCATTTAACATCTAAAATTTTTAAACAAAGTGAAATGGCATAAACTGAGACTGACTATATTTGAAATCTCTTCTGGATAAATTTTAAAAGTTATAATATATCTTTCTTTTGTTATTTCTTCTACCTAGAATCAAAAATGTGCAGGTTTTATAAATCAGAATTTCAAACTGAGAAATTCTTAGACCTCCAAGACCTCCAAAAATAAAGTAAATACTCTCAACCTGAAACCACTGCAACGGTAACAAGCATGATGAAACATACAGGTTGATGTATTTTCATCTGTTTTTAAGTCTACAAATAGGAAAATTATGATATGCTAGATCATGCTTTCCAATTTGCTACATAAAAGCTTTGAATAATTATAATAAACTCAAGTGCTAATCCTCAAAAATCCCACCTTCAAAATCTCACAGTTGGAAGGTACTTGTCATTTCCATTAGCTTTCACGTAAAATAGAACATGTTTTTATATCAATATAAATATGCACACCTGCATATGTATGTATATATATATATATATATATATATACACATACATATATATACAAATATTAATGCTGAATTTGAGTTAACTGGAATCATTAGTTATGTTTATACTTTCCTCTTCAGTTGCTGATAATTTAATATTTAAACTATAGGCTCCTCAGTCAATTAACATCTGTTTAGTAGGAGATAATCCACATGAATTTTATAAGAATGTATGAACTGCACAATTTAAAATGTCCTTAAAATAGCCATAGAATACAGTCCTGGGGAAGGTGTAAGGACTTTAAGCCAGGGGTTTGTAATCTGGGATCTATGGATAGATGTGGGGAATACACAAACTTAGATGCAAAAAAACTCTAACTTTATTTCAAGGTAATTAATTTCCTGTGTAATTTTATATATTTAAGTTAATGAATTTAAAAAATTATTTTGTGAAGAGTTTCATACACTTTATCAGACTACCAAAGGGGTTCATGAAACAAAAAAAGTTAACACTTGCTTTAATCTAACAAATTACAAAAGTAATTCTAAATAACTTGACACCAGTTATTTTCTATTTAGAAAACACACTGGCATAAATGCAAAATATATAAATCCATTCCAAAAGAGTCAATGTTTTAATTACTATTTTAATTTCCTTGAAAAGAGTCAATATGAAAAAGCAAATTACATACATCAAGCTCAAAGAAAAAGTCTTGTTCTTTGGATGCAATTTCATAATCTGCTCTTAAAGCCAGGTCATGGACCTTCAGACATTCTCCAAGATCCATCCTCTGAAAAAAAAATTATTGAACAAGTAAGGGTAAAAGGTATAAAATAAATTGTATTGTAGTCCCTATCAAGCACAATTCCTGCACAAATGTACCCATTCAACATCATTTTACTGTCATACTATAAGACCTTAAAAGCCTTCTTAACTGACCCTGTATTATGAAAACCCAAAGATTAATTTTTGAAATTCCTCCCAAAGGCAGAATTCTATTACTTTAAGAAAAGCAAAATTACAGCAAATGCTATCATATTACGTCAAACAATTTGTAAAGGCCCAGAACCTGTTTCAGTATATCATGCTAAGCTATTTCCAATATTCGTAAGTATATGTATTTGCTAATAACAATATGTAGAAAGGTAGTAGCACGACTAATAAATGAGACTGATAGAAATTTTGATTGCTTGGTAATGGTTTCCTGCTTAGGTATCAAACAACAGGAAATATGTAATAGAAATAAATGGTCAAATGAAACACAGAAGCATGGGGTAACTGAACTTAAGAACTTCTGGTGGCACTAAATATGAGAGGAGTGCAAATACTTTCAGAGGACACTAGCTTCTACAGGGTAGTCTGTTTCCTAACTCTAACTCAAACTGTTTTATACATAGTGGGTACTCAATAAATATTGACTGCTAATTGAATACCTTCTTTCTATTTCAATAATCCCTTCCTCCTTTCTTTTTCCCAATTCCAATAAGAAATTTAAAAGTGTAAACACTAACATTTTAAAAGAATTACTTTTTGAAGAATTCTTCTGTATTTATGAAAACAACTCAGTTTATGTTCGTTTCTATGTAATCTATAGTATTAAATCTATGCATATTGTAGGAATTTATCATTTGATTAATCTGATAAAAGAATCAAATTACCAGGACAAATGCCTCTCTCAGTTCCAGGACATGTTTAGGAAAAGCAACCACAGAGGGAAAATGAATAATACCACAGAAGGATTTCAGGATTTTATCTCCTTCAAGGGTCACCTATACTTTGAAATGAGTGCTCTCCCCCGCAAAAAAAACCTTAAGAGGAAATGGGAATAAGCAGTTCCTTTAATTATAATGGGAAAATAAAATTATTAAACAAATAGAAGAAATTAATAAGGTGGAAAGAATATGTAGTTAAGAGGACCTGGGTTCAAATGCTTTCTCTTCCACTTTGCCCCTGTGTAACTTTGGCCAAGACACTTAATGTCCTTAAGCTTCAGTCACCTCAACGGTAAAATATAAGGAGGCTGGACTAGGAAACTTCTAAAGTCCTTCACAGCTCTAAATCTATGACTTTATTAATTTGCTTATATAAAAATTGAAAAGTTTTATAAAGGAACAGAAAAAAGCTGATTAGGAAACACTTGAAGCAAATATAACAGATGAAGATAAAACCAAAGCCAGGTGACTTAGGATGAACACAAAAGGGTGGAACCATCTTTTAAGAACTCTGTTAGGAATGCTGAAGTTGAAGAAAAACTAAAGTTGTTGATCAATGTTCAAGAGATGAACAGGACATTAGTGTCTGGCTATGCTGGGCACACACAGGAGGAATGTCAAACAAGGAGGCATATAAACAGAGCAGAGGAAACGACTCCACTCCTATTTTGCTTCTGTTTTATTTCTATCAAGAAGCATGAAACCTCTGGTGGGAAAAGAACAGAAAACTTGTTAGACAGAAGTGAAACTTGAAGGAAGGGTCTGATAACTAACTACACATCTAGTTGCCCTAATGAATTCAAATCACTAGGACTAAATGAATTATAACCCAAGGTATTAAAAAAAACCTCACTGAGGAAATCTTACAAACTGGAACTAACCCTTAAAATAATTTCAACTCCTTCATTTTAGATAAGAAAATTGAGGTCCAGAGAGGTAAAGGATTTGCCCAAGCTCACAAAGGTAATATGTACCAGAGTCAGAACTCAAACCCATGTCCTCTGGGTCCAAATCTCATACTCCTTTCATAATACCAAACCAGATGACCATGGAGGATGGAAAGGACATAGACACATAAGACCCCAAGATGTAAGAAGATAGATACTTTACATTTATAAGCTGCAGACCTTGATCCCACTAAAACACTGTTTGTGGAAAGGGGAACTAGTAATCTCTAAAACCTAACATGGTTCATCAAGGTAAAAAGCAAAAATATTTTGTGTGAAACTGGTACAAATACTCAAAGGGAGCAATATGTTCTTAATGGATATTTTAAAATGTAAACAATTTACAAAAGGATAAACAAATTACAACTAATCTCTCAAAAGGGTTCAACTAACTAAAGGCAACTTTGAAGTATCACTTTGCCATCAAATCGCAAAAAATAATTAAGAGTGGTAAAATTCAAGACTAGAAGGATTTAGAAGAAACAGGTAATCTAATACAAAGCTGGTAGAACTACAAATTGGTGTTATCTTTTGGAGGACAACTTGGCAGAGTTACAAAAATAACCATCTTTCTTGTATCTCAATAAATCCATTATTAACCATCATTTAAAGGGGTAAAGGGTCTGTTCAAAGATATTAACAGCAGTATTACTACCAATCAGCAAAATTTGAACCTAAATGTTCAACAACTGGAGAATAGCTCTACAAATTGTGGTTTATCAGAGTAACTCAACACTATAAAGCAGTAAGATAAATAAGAGGAATAAAAATATGGCTACGTATAGAATAATATGAAGTAAAGACCAGAAGAACATCGTCAACAACTATATTAAAGGAAAAATGTACACATAAAGACAGAAGTGACTGCATAAACTAGAAAAATGGAAAGGGATACATAGGGAATAGCTAATAAATTGTTTTCAACATTTCAAAATTTAATGTGTTGAAATAAATATTATGAAATGTAAATAGTTGCAAACATGTTTAGTTGGTTTTATAGATATTTAAAGTTAAACTTATAATACAATATTGAAATTAAAAACAGCTTTTAAAAACTATGCTATACCACTTATTTTTGCCACCTTTGGCATAAGTATTTTCTACACAGTTAATGTTCTATAAAAACAAAGTTGAAAATTTGAAAAGCTGTATATAACTGCTGAGCAGGCTAGGCTCATTTAAATATATTTATGAAATAAAATTAGAATATTACAATTACAAATAATTTGGGAGGAATTCTAACCAAGTTACTTTTGCATTTAGATGGCAGCAAAAGAAATTAAATTCAAAATGTAAGAAGTACTTTACTGTATATTTAATTGCTTCTGTAAATTTATTCTTGCCTAAAAAATTGGCTTTTCAATTCAGACACATTTATAGTTTTAAGTTGAAAAAACTGTTACATAGGAATTAAACTATCTTAATCTCACAATTGTAAAAAAATTCTTAACCCTTCTTCTTTATGATTTTTAGTCAACTCTAAATTTCTTCTTCTCTTCATTCTATTAATTCGTATCTTTCTACTATCTTCCAGGCCAGACTCTGCTCACTTTTCTCACTTGATTTTTTGCACTCCTTTCCTATTTACACTTGAAGATACTGCTTCCAGTTGTTTCTGTCATTTTAATATAAGAATGCAGCACCCCCGCAAATGCACTCTAAACTCCTTGAGGAAAAGATTTCATTTATTTCTTTTGTTTGAGCCTCCTGCACAGCACCTAGTAGAGTTTTCTGCACAAAGTAGGTGTACAACAAATGCTTCTTGAGATAATGAATTTAGGTTAATAGCAGGTAAATACAAGCAATGATTATCCCAGACCACAGATAATCCATGTACTATGCAAATGATAAGTCACAATAAGCAAATGAGGTTACTACAAAAAAAAAATAATAACAACAAACATTTATTAACCACTTACAGTGTGTAGAGAACTGTGCTAGGCCCTGGAGAGATAAAGTTTAGATAACAAAGTTTAGATAAAACAGGAATTACAGTAAATCAATTGACAAGTGCTAAATCACTATATTAATCCCTCTTCACATTTCTGAGGATAAGGGAATAACTGCTGAGTAGAAACGTATAAAGCAAAAGAAATTAACCAGAGTAACAGGATATACAGGATACATTCTTCAAAAACAGTGATAATGAAGCAAACCCTCAATTTTTATAGGAATATAGACTGATATGCCATCATATTAAGTGCTAACTACTGTGAATGCTATTACGGTTTTATCTAGGCAGGATTTATGATGAAGTACAAGAGACAGCTCTGCACTACAAGGTGTTTACCATTTCACTGAGGATGTAACATATAAATAAAAGATCTGCCCTCAGATTCTAGTCCTACTAATCACTAGCTATATAACTTACATTTCTATAGTTGGTTTACAAAATGCTTTACATATATTATTTCATTTGATCCTCACATAGTTTTTATAAGGCAAGTACTATAGAATGATTATTACCATTTTACAGATGAGGAAACTGAGGTGAGATTGGTCACATAGCTGGTATCATAAATAAGATCTTTCCTGATTCCAAACTCAGCATTCTTTTCATGCAAGCAATCTAACCTCTGAGCTTCAGCTTTCTCACTTATAAAGAGGGGAAAATACCAATGTTTTTCGCTTAGCATGATGTTACAGAATTAACGAATCTTGTAGTTGAAAGGGACCACAGAGACCAACTAGACTGAATCCCCTCTTCTACAACATACCCAACAAGCTGGCCATCCAGTCTTCTGAGTAAGCGGGAACCTACATCCTGAATTAGCCCATACTATTTCCAGATAGCTCTGTTAAGGTGTTTTTCCTTTCATAAAGCTTAAATATACCCACCCTCCCAAGTTTTGCCCTCTAGTACCAAGCAAAACAAATTTAATGTCTCATCCACATAAAAGCTTTCCAAATACCTGAAGACAAATACACTTCCCACCTCTCTGTCCAACCATCCATCCATCTTCCCCCCAGTATTCTCTAGGCTAAATATTCATGGTTCCTTCAACAGCTGATTTTCATAAGGCAAGGTCTAGGGGCTCTTCACCATCCTGGATGATCTCCTCGAGTTACTGTCCAGCTTATCAGTTTCCTTTCTAAAATATGGTTCTTAGAACTTGATATAATACCCTTTAATACAAAACTCTAATCCTAAGCATTATACTTCTTTTCAATCAGTTAAGATTGCATTTGCTTTCGTGGCTGAAAAAATCACACTATTGACTAGAGATAAAATAATTTTAAAAATATTATGAAAGTAAAGAACTATACTATAAGCAGTAAAATAATAACAAAAGGCAATGTATAATGAAAAATAAGTGGTATGATCTTCCAATGTTTATACAGAAATCATTAGAGAAACCGTATAGGCTGGAGTTGTCTCAGAAGGCTTAATGGAATAGATGAAAATTGAACCAATCTTGAAGGATGCAAAGATCTGGACAGGTAGAGGTAATAGAAAAAGCTTATTTCAAACAGCAAGAAAAGCATGAGTAAAAGTCTAATGGGAAGGATGAACATGGCATGTGGTGAGGACAGCGAGGAGACAAAATTAAAGGCGTCCTATTCTATAAATATTTTACAAAAATTAAATAAATCAGTTCTAGCTCTGCAGAAAAATCCTGAAAAATAGGCATGCACAAATTGACTAGAAAGAACATGAAAGCTTTTTTGAATGTAGAAATGATATGATGGTAATAATTTGATAAATTTAATACGGCAGTATTATACAGAATAAATGGGGTGGGAGGGAAGAGGCCCAAAGGCAGACAAATCAATCAGGAGTCTATTGCAATAACACTGGAAGGAGTAGCAAGGATAGTACTAATTGGGATAGCGTGAGTAGGAACTGAGAAGATAACATAAAACCTGAATGTTAAGACAGTAGGATAACATGAAGGCTGAGTGATAAGGCGGTATGACATAATGGAAAAGAGCACTGGCTTCTGAATCATAGGACTACACCTGTGTGATGTTGGACAAGTCACTTAACCTATCTGGGTCTCAAGTTTCCTAATTTACAAAATGAAAGTGCTGAAGGGCCCATGTAGTTCTACATCTATGATACTATGAACCTGTTCAAAGGGAATAACAGATAAGAGCTAATCAATAAATCATAAATTTGAAACTAAAAGGCGCCTCTAGTCCAAACCCCTCATTTTACATGTGAGGAACTAAGGCCCAGAGCAGTTAAGTGACTTACCCAAGGTCATTCATACACTTAGATGGCAAAATAACAAAATATCAGTGTTGGCCTGTCTGTGGGAAGGCAGATATGCAATTAACGGAGTAACTGAGTTGACAGTTGTGTAAGGCAATATGGAATTATACAATAAAAGCCACAAAAATGTTAAGATCTCTAACCCAGTGATACTAGTACTAGATTTACAATTTATGGAAAACTATTAACAAGGCCTAACTGTACAAAAACATTCCAAGTAGCACTACCTATAAAAAGCAAAAAACTGGAAATAAACTGTGTCAAACAACTGGGGAACAATTAAACTTTAACATATTAATGTAATGGAATATTACCACAATAAGAAATGACAAATATGACCATTCTGGAGAGCAATTTGGAACTATGCCCAAAGGGCTACAAAAATGTGCATACCCTTTGACCCAGCAATATCGCTACTAGGACTATATCCCCAAGAGATCATAAAAATGGGAAAGGGTCCCACATGTACAAAAATATTTATAGCAGCACTCTATGTAGTTGCCAAAAACTGGAAGTCAAGGGGATGTCCATCAATTGGGGAATGGCTGAATAAATTATGGTATATGAATGTAATGAAGTACTATTGTGCCATAAGAAATGATGAACAAGAAGACTTCAGAGAGGCCTGGAAGGACTTATATGACCTGATGCTGAGTGAAAGGAGCAGAACCAGGAGAACTTTATGCACAGCAACAACCACAGTGTGTGAGAGTTTTTTCTGGTAGACTTAGATTTTTGTAATAACACAAGTACTTCTTACCAAAAAAAAAAAAAAAAAAAAAAAATCCCAATGGAGGATCTCAAGGCAAAATGCCTGCCACACTCAGAGAGAGAAATATGGAAGTCACTCACATATTGTAGCAGATCATGTTTGTGTATGTGTATGTGTTTGTGTATCATGTTCTGATTTGTTATACGATTTCTTTCATTTATCTTAGTCTGACTACATAGCATGACTATAGTGAAAATATACTCAATAGGAAAGTATATGTAGAATCTATACAGAATCGTATGCAGTCGTGGGGAGGGAGGGGGGTAGTGGGGGGTAGGTGGGGGGGATAAAATCACAATTGTATGGCAGTGATTGTTAAACATTACAAAATAAAAAAAAAAAAAGAAATGACAAATATGAAACTAGTATGAAGAAAACAATGCAAGATGAAATGATGCAAAATATAGAAAGCAGAGGAAAACAATAAATATGAATTACAATTATAGAAATGATGACAACCAGAAAACAGGTTAAATAAAATGATCAACATTGGTACTATCTTGTGAAATTTAAAGCACAAAGACTTCTAATAACAAACAAGAATACCACTGCATATATAATTCTTCATAATACTTTGCTTTTGCATATCTGTTTTGAGGGATTTTAATTTGAGGGTATAGGATTATTCTTACTTTAACTTCTTTTTAGAACAGTCTTCCTACTGTTGTATTTCATCTGTGAGTGCCTATACTTGTCAAAGAAATCAAAATAAAATTTGTAAATAACAAAATTCATCAGGCTTCCAAAAAGTATGCACATGTATCCAAAATTAATGAAGTCCATTAATGGATGGATCTGATCTCTAATGACAACCATAAGCACTGACCTAGACCAAGACTGTAGACATTGTCTCTGGATTATTCAAAATCCTTAGGAAGCAGAATTAACTAAACCTGAAATTGACAGAGATAAATTCAGCTATTTTTAGACCAGACTAAATCACATGCAAAATATTCAGATTGATAGGTGACCATTTCAGAAAGGCACAATCAGACATTAGAGATCACTGTTACTACATCCAGGTTCACAAATAACCTAAAAATTACATATGGGAAAATCAGCTTATTCAAAAGGTGAATTTCCTTTTTTAGTAAATTTATTGTCACAAAAGCAGTCATGATTAAACAAAAGCAGCTCAAAGGGAATTTATTAGTAATGCTTGCTTGGAATAGCTGCCTTGGTGAAGCAAGAATCATTTCATATTTTATTACTAATTCAATCCCTAAAACTATATTCAAGACTTGCAAGTTAATTTACTTATAAGTTTTGACAGTAAGCTTAAGATTATTTGCATTTATAACTTACTAGTAAATCAGTTCATAGCTAATCTTTAAAACATGGATGGGTATGGCAAGCCTTTTTCTAGGTCACCTCTCAGAAATGGGGATACAAATTATTATAAATTAATTTTCATTATTAGGTTTGAGAAAAATATAACCAAAGCCAAATCTGCTGTCTTGAAAAAAAACAGAATTTTTAAAATCACATAGTATATTTAAAAGTCTCCCTGGGCAGCCACACCTTTATCTATAGAATGAAGAGCCACACAAGATAGTCTCTGAGACCTTTCCAGCTCTGGATATAGAATCTTTTGAGAGTACCAGGGTGTTTTTTGTGGTCTGAGCAAACTTGATGACAGAATGGTGATCAAACCTATTCACCCCAGGGTCAATATTCTGGGAGTACTTCAGCTGTCTATGAAGCTGTAGCAGCCGAAATAATCAGGAGATAAGGGATATTCGGATTTTTACTTTTCATATTAGTAGACAACTTTTAAAACTATATTTCCTGCAAAGTCTTATGGGCCTTTGGCTTGTCTTCTGTCTGGGAAAGGGAGATAGGATGTCTTTTTTCTACCATTAGTACCATGCTGGAGCAAAAACCCCTTTCCCTTATACATTGTTCTTTACAGAATTCTTCTAAATCTTCTAAATTCAGGTGAGAACAAGAGAAGGTAAGGAGCAGACTAAGCCTTAGGAGAACAATGAAGCTATTAAAAGGAAAACTACCTGTAAAATTTAAATTGGCTCTTAACTAAAACAAACTTTTAGTACAGCCAGCACCTCCAATCCCTTCCACAAAGCAGGTAACCTTTACTGTAGTAATGACGGAGGGACCATTAATGTAACTGTTCTTTCTTTAAAGTGAGAAATCTCAGAATTCTTTCTCAAGACCAAGAGCAAGAATAAAAGAAGGGCAAAGCTAAATGATCTCTAAAATTCTCTTACTATAAGTGGGTGTATAACTAAGATGGACAATTCAAATACACACATTTTAGGTACTTTAAAATCTCAAGTCTCATATTCTTCTTAACATCATAACCAAATCTGCAAATCTGCTCACTATAAGGTCTTCTGTGACTATCATCACACACACACACACACACACACACACACACACACACACACACACACACACACTATACCCATACCAATCATATGTGAAACAGTGATTTTCATGTAAATTGCGAGCCAAAAAGTCTTGGCACAAAAAGGGGAGACCACACAGATTTGTGCTTTGGTTGTATGGGAATGTGAACAAACCTGGTTGTTTGGAGATGAGGGAGAAAATGATCATTACAAGTGAGCAAGAAAGGTGGAAAACTTAAAAGCATCTCCAAAACAGGACTTTAAACTGTGCCTTAAACATAATTAGTATGAAGTATTGTAAATTCTCTGGGTATGAGTTACATTTAATTTAAAAAGAAAAACAAAAGGCAAAGTCAAATATAAATGAGATTTTTTAAAACACCCTTCATTGGCATCAGAATGTACGTGAGTTTAAGAGTATTATGTTGAATTCCATAGGACAAGAAAGTAATTTACTTAAAAGAGTTTAAGGAATATAATGCTAAAATTAACACTGTAAATCTTTATTAGCTTGAGATGGGATGAAATTCAACTTTTCTAATGTGAATAAGCAAGTGAAGAAAGAGGTACTTTGTACTTGGTAAGAGAAAATGAGACGTATCACGTGCTTCACTAAACTATTCACCTTAAATTCAGGATAATTTTGTTATTTTATTCAGTGTTTTGGGAATTTAGATGGTTTGTTCTGTTAGGGATAATTGAGCTCATATGCAGTGAGAGAGAAGCCAAACCAAAGACACATATGACCAAGAAATACATTGTTAAAGGTTGTCTGCAACCATAAAAAATAAAAATCCAAATAACCCTCACTTCCTAGTTACTCAGGCCACACAATGTACTATTATAAAATATAAGAGGAAAGAGAAATCATTTTCAACTGAACATAAGAACTCAGGAAAGAGAGGTGGCACCTATTCTGAACCTAGAACAAGCAGTACAGTAGAGACTGTCAGGCAACAAAGAACAGCATTCTAGAATAAATGAAGGCAGAATAATATCGGGGACCAGAGAGTAGGTCAATTTGACTAAAACTTAGAATATGTGAAGAAGAATAGAGTGAAATAAAGATGAAAATCTAATTTGAAGTAAGATTGTATAGAGCTTTAAATTGCAAGCAAAGGAATTTGTTGCAGGGAGAAGCTACTGAAGGTTTCAGCTCAGGGGAATAACATCCTATAACATATGTATTAAGAGACTATTTTGGAAGAATAGATTTGATAGGGGAAGTACTAGAGACAGGAAATCCAGTTAGAGGAAGCATCATAATCCTGCCTAAGGCTAACTAGGATTGTTTGGCAGTGCAAATGGACAGAATTCAGAGATGTGATAGATCTCACCAGCAGACGCTATGCAGCTGTCTTCTGGCAGCAAAGAATTGGAAATTGAGGGGATGACTTTTAATTAGGGAATGGCTGAACTGTGGTGGAATACTATTGTGCTATAAAAAACAATGAGCAGCACCGTTTCAGAAAAATCTGGAAGATTCTTATGAACTTACACAAAATGAAGTGAACAGACCCAGGAGAACACTGTACGTACTAAAAGTAGCACTGTAATGCCGATCAAATGTGAAAGACTTAGCTGCCCAGATTCAATACAACAATCTATGACAATTAATTCCAAAGGACTTGTGATGAAAAAATGTTATGCACCTACAGGGAAAGATCTGATTAACTCAGAGTGTAGACTGAAGCATACGCTTTTAAACTTTTTTTGTTTCTTGATGTTTTCAGGTATTATTTTCAGATACAGTTAACATATAGATAATGTTTCTGTTTTGCTTCACTGTACTGATTTGTTGCAAGACATAGCTGTCTACAAGGGATAGTTCAGGGTCAAGGAGAGAAAGAAGTAATTAAGGAGTGATAGTGATATTTTAAAAAGAGCATCAATTTAAAACATTTTAAAAGAGTAACTGCTACACAAGAGCAAGACAACAGAACTGTAAAACTTCAGTTACAGCTCAGTTGTCTCAAAATTCAAGATGAACAGCTAACACCACTCTCCTTTTGTTACAGAAAACAAAAACTCCACAGATCCTGGTCAGCAAAAGCATTTGTTTGAGCACCCACAGCACAGTTACTATGTGTGAAGCATCCATGATACAAGTGCTGAATGAGGATTCTAAAGATAATATTTCATAGTCATGCCATTAGTCAAATCACTTAACTGCTTAATAGTTATCATAATGCCTGAACCTCCCATCCACGGATTATTATGAGGATTTATAATTTGTTAATATAATTTGTAAAATGTTAAATAAATATTAGGTTAAAATCATAGTATCATTCTCAAGACTCTTCCTTGGCACTGCCCTGAATATTTTCCTTATTTGGTCTATGGTAAATAGGCAAGAAACTCTAAGAGAATCTCTTAAGTAAGGTCAACTATCAACCTTTTTTTGGCATAATTTGCTTTAATATTCCTTTTTTATTTAAAAACAGTCTAGTTCATTTGTAGTGGCTTTTTCTATTTTCTGAATGGGCACTAATAGTACAAATATTACTGCCCATGATTTTTATTAATGTCCAAAAGGGGTCATTCCATTTAATGATTTTCCCCCACAGAACCAGTCCTCTTTGACATTTTCATTTCCACCACTGAATTTCCCCAGGCTTGAAACTCTGCAGTTTCCTTTGTCCCCTCTTTTGCAATCAACATACAATAGCTTCCCAGGATTTTTGATTGAAATGTAGCTGGCAGTCTTTTTTTAAATACTGAAGTAGTAAACCAAGGACACTTGATTCTACTTCTTATTGTGTCATTAACTACATTTGTAACCTTGGAGTTTGAGTTTTAAACCTCACTGCATTAAAAGATCTGAACATCTGCTTAACATTTATCAGATATTTCCACAATGATTTCTAAAACCACTTTGCCAATTCACAGTAATCAATTATTTGTATACCTGTCTTCCCACTGTTAGATCAACACTAAATTTTTGGATCTTTCACCACCTAATTGTATTAACCGTGGGCAAGTCACTAAATCTCTCTGGGTTTCATTTTCCTCATCTGTAAAACTGAGGATGTTGAACTAGATGACTTCTGAAGTCCTTTCCACCTTAACTCTACAACTTGAAATAAACAAGCACTGAATACGTAAATCTCATAAACCTTAATCATCATGGAATGTTCATATGGAAAGTAAATTAGAGCTCAAGTCAGGAGACCATATTTTTCTCTCAGACCCATCACTCACTAATTTTAAGATCTTGAGTAAACCTCTATGAGCCTTAATTTTATAAATTACAGAATAGGGATAATGTCTCATCTTAGGTAATGGTGAGGATTAAATGAGAATATGTATGTAAAAATGCTTTGTAAACTATAAAGTACTATGGAAATCTAAGCTATTTATTATGCCATTACTATGCCTCAGTACAATCAACTAACTCTTAAATACACATAATATTAAATGCACGACTTGGCATGGATCTCTACAAAATAGAGAATTAAAAGAAAGAAAAATTTTTATTAAAAGTTTATGCAAATACAAATAAAGAAAAAACTTTGTTAAAGATTCTGGAGTAGAAGAAAATACTTATTAAAGTTCTAAATATAAAATGAAGGAGAACAGATTATTTGTATTACTAAAAAAGTGAAAAGATTTCACAATGCACAGTATTATTTTTATCAGTTATATAAGAAATATAAGCTTTCTTTTAAAAAACAAACTACCATTGACACACTTACTAGCTGTGAGACCCTGGGCAAGTCACTTAACCCCAACTACCTTGCCATCTCCCCTCCAAAACAAACAAACAAACAAACAAAAAACAAAACAAAACAAAAAAACAAAACCATCATTGTTTGTCCTCTACCACAAGAAAATTAGAGGTCTATCCTATAGGGCACAGGCCCAAAATCCATGGTTTTTTCATGCCTTTCCTTTAATCTTTCGAAAGTGGAAGCTGACCACTGTGATAACTTAAAGCCAAGATTGAACAAGAAGATATTCTCTTCATGCCTGCTTTAAAAAAATTTCAGGCTTCTGTGAGCTGAAAGTCGTGTATTCCCATCAAATGCAGTATGTTGATGGGAAGTCTTTTTTCACAGTCGAGAAAGGGATAGCAAGTCTGAGTAGTTTTCTCGACCACTGCCACATCTAAATGTCAGGAGTTCCCTACCTCTTTTAAAAGGGTTCAACATCATTTGATCTACCTACCACACATAATTAAAATAGTAGGCACTTAATAAATGCTTATTGAACTGAAGTGGACAATTAATTGGAATCACCCAAAATAACACCAGTGTTATAAGGCACTAAGCAAAAGTAAATTATTGGCAACCATTCACATTAATTTCAATTAAAGAAATGGGAGCTGCATAAATTTAGGGGTGTGTTAATCTGTTTTTCCCCATTGTCCATTGTGATTTAACCATCTAAACTTGTTGTTCTTAAATGAAACATACTTTTTATTATAAAGTTCTATTAAGAATAGAATGTCACGGAAACCACTTTAAACTCACATATATGCTTCAGAATTAAAATGTAATGCCTATATAATATTTTCATAATTAGCTGTTTTTCAAATAAATTTCTTTGAATGGTCAATAAGAGTGGAAATAAACTATAAATCATAGAAATTATAAAACTGGATGTAGTAGAAATCTGTTCCAATAGAATCCTTATTAGAAATATCATATATTAGTTATATACATTGAAATTTACCTACGTATAGTAAAAGTGACAGAAAGACAGCCTATAACAATTATTAATCCTGCTCTTCTCTAACACTATTATCATTTAGAGGTTATAAACAGATAACATTGTTGTACGTACTACCATAACTGAAGGTTCCATTTCCATGTGGTGGTTTTTTTATTATCATTAAATAATCAAACTCTATTAGAGTTAAGAAATACATACAGTTCCAGAAAGAACATCATGAGGACAGCAGTTGAGAAGGTGACTCTTGCATACTCTGTCATCGCTGAATTTGATTCGCTGGCGGGTAGTGTCTCCTGTAATATAGGAAAGCAACAACTAAGGTTAGACAACTGGAAAATATTTTTTGATAACCCTACTTTTGCTAGTGTTTTATGTGAATGTACAAATACAAACAGGTAAGAACTAACCCTTCATAAGTTGATACACATAATGTCCTGTGCCAGAAATTATTCAAGTATGCAAACTGTAATGGACAAACATGCAGTTCCAATATAAATTAATGAATATGTAATTCAAAAAATCAAAATTGGAAAAGCAATGCATTATAATAAAGAGGATACAGGTTAAAGAATCAGAATTTAGAGCTGGAAGGGACCTTAGAGATCATGACTCTAATCTCCTCATTTTGCAGATGAGGTAACTGAGGCCAGAAAAAGTTAAATGACTTGCCCAAGGTCACACAGTGAGTAGCAAAGCCACTAAAATAGTTTTTCTTTACTGGTGTCAAAGGTCTTCTCAACACTAAACACTGATTTTTAAAATCTTTTACATTAAATTACAAAACATAAAAAAAAAATCTTGCAAACATTGCATACACACTGCGAATCCCCACTGACCCCCAGCTGCCATTTCTTCCACTATTTTGTTCCAGTTGCAGTGTCTCCCTTTTGCTGCTGAGAGGTGGGGGTGGGTTAGAGAGGGTAGAATAACGTGTTTAAGAGTGTACAAACCTGGAAGAAGTACTTACACACCAGTCAAACAAAGGTACATCGCCTAAATTCAACATCATTTTAAAAGCCTCCAAAGGCCCCAAACCACTGAGTTTATGTACTCTTGTGTTTTAAAATGCCAAGCTGGAAACATTTAAATTCATTTTGTCTTCTTGTCGACAAGCTGCACTTGCTACAGCAGCAGAAGCATCACCTGCTTACCAAATATGGATGTCCAATTGTAAGTTTAATAATCCATCTAAGAATCAGCAACTTTGGTTTTAATAATATAAAGTGAAGATGTTACAGTTACTGATTTAAAGAAACTTATTTCCTTGAAAAAAGAAAAAAAAATGGAATTTTCAGTAATGCATTCCATTTTTGGAAATGAGGTCATTCCTAAGGCATTTTTCTCTGAAGATACAGAGTGACAGGCTCTGAGAAAATTATTTAAACTTTAAATTTTAATAATCTGGGTAGTATCACTGATAAGTGAAAACCTACTGGTGAATTACTGAAGCAAGAGCAACTGCTGGTGCCAAACCATCCAAACTCAATTTAGCATTCTTCCTATTCCCCTAAAGCTTTTAAAGTACTTTAAAGAAGGTGGATAAATTTTATGATCATTAACATAAATACCTATCCACTTCACATAAAGCCTGGACCATTCTAATAACGTTCATCTATGAAATGATTCAATGATTCCAATTATTGCATTTTCACATCTAAATAACAAAATAAGATTCTTTAATTCATTGCCTTGACCCCCATTATATAATCTAAGTTTGAAGGTAACAACTGTTTATTTGAAGGCAACTAAACATTTGTCATTTCAGATGGGCTAGATTTTGTTCAAATTGTTTTTAATTTGGTTAACGAAACTTTTAACAAAATATTTATTTGCAAACAGTTTACATCAATATCAAAACCAGTAATTCACAGGCTAAAGTGATGGCTTCAGAGCAGTTCAACAATAGGTTTTCTAGAGGCTAGTCTCTGATTTTAATAGGTTATTTTTAATACCCACAATTTGGATCAATCCCTTTAGTGTTCACGCCTGCTACTACAATAATGGTTATTTGGGGGGGTCCTTTTTTTTTCTCCTTTTAAACACAACTGGTTTGTTCCACATTCATTAACACATCTGAAAAGTTAGTGATAACTCACGGCTCGGCGATTGCGGGGCCTTTCTGACACTCCCTTGCAGATTGAAGTAGGCAGGCATAGATACATTGAACCTTTATAAATAAAACAAGGGGCCAGATTGTTCAGTTTGTATAGAATAAATAGACTGCCAGCAATTTCAACACAGCATCTAGAAGTACATGTTGACTGTAAAGAGTGTTGTATATGAAAACAAAAGTGAACAAAATCAAGTTTTTAAAAAAAATCCTGATTTAAGCACCTAAAGCCCCAGATAAGAATATTGCTGACCAAAGACAGAAGTCCCAGGTAGAAGCCCAGAGATTCTTGCTCTTTAGGCAAACTGGGATGAAAAATCATATGCATAATCATTTTACCAGGCCCTCCAGTGATATAAAGCCATAAACTTGAGTTGGAATGGCACTAAAATAAATTCATAATGGAATGCCATTCTGTCATGGCATTTTACTATGATGCAGGCATTTTACAGCTGAGCAAAGAAACAAATTAGAATTCCAAATCTACACTCAAGTTAAGATGAGGTATTGCTATTTTAGAAAGAAAACAAGGCTTCCATTACAGATTCTCTTTAAGATTGTTTTAGTATTTTAAGAGCAAGCTTCTTTCAGTATTGTTTATCAAACCTAAGGTTTTAGGAGTATCTACAGGCCAGGGTTCATGAATCAAGATTTCTACTAGTTTTACTAACAAGAAAAATGCTTAAATATGTTGATATTTGTTTAAGTAGCATCAACATTAAATTTATTTGTAGGACATAGCCTTTGGATTCAAAATCTATTCCATAAATTACAAATTAAAGCTATCTTATACCCAAATAAAGATTTTTAAAAAAAAGATCTACTGCCATAAAATACCAAAAAGTATTTTAAAAGCACTGTCTAGCATTGTCTTGTCTAGCATGACATATACACAGGCACCCATAAATTCTAATTGCTAAGATAACTGAAGTTAACACACTGAATTTAAATATTAACTTCTCTTCTACAAAGACACAAAAAATTATATAAAGCAACAAAATATAACTTGTAGCAGTATGAGATATAGACAAAGTTCTAATAAACTTTATAATAAGAAGTACTAGCTTACTGCTATTTTAAGGTTTCTCAAGAAGTTTTATATTTTACTTATTACAGTACAATTTAGCTACACTACCACAAAATGCAGTATTTAAGAATTTATTATGAGTTTATGCACTGAAAGTAGAGTTCTGCTGAAATCAATAAGGGGCTTTAAAAAGAAATAAAAATACTGTTAGTAGATTCAATTTCAGTCAAGCTATCTGGCCCAAACCATGTTTTTCCAAAAAGCTAAAAGAAATAGCCCTCATTTTTTAAAAAGAGGGAAGAAAAAAGGCCTATATTTTAGAGCCCAGATTTGTGCCCCCAAGGCAATGTTTGAAAATTGTGCCTTCGCCGTTACCCCTCTAGAGGGAAGCTTTGAGCCTGAACTCCAACATACGACTTGCTATAATATAAATACCACAGAATCAAATTTACCAGCACTAAAAATGTATTTATTTTTAAAAAATAAAAGCTCCCCTTTTGGCACAACCATTGTATCTAAAACACTTCTATGCACATGCCTCGTTAGATGCCATCTCTTCCCATTTTACTCCCTTTTCACTTACGCTATATAGCTGTAGTTCTCTGAATTTGGCACTCCATGTCCCATCCCCCGATACTGGCCCCAAGCCAGGAATGTACTTTCTTCTTCCCTCTTAGAATCTTTAGCTTCATTTAAGACCCAGTTTAGGTGCTACACCCCGTATGGAAAAGCTTTTCCATTCTTTCCTCCTCGAATATCTTTGTTTATGTAGGTACATGATGCATTCTTTAAACAGAAAAAAAAAATCTGAGGGTAGGGATTTTTTTTTCTATTTCTCTATATCCCCAGAGCTTAGCACACTGCCTTACACAGAGGATGTTTAATAAATAAGTTGTTGTTGACCCTGGTTCCGTTGAAACCAACAGGAAAAAGCAATAGCAACCTAACTTGGAACTTCATAGTATAGATGATATCATTTTCATTAAGAGAAAGACTGAAATGGATATGAATAGGGAGTTTTCAAATGAAGAAATTAAAGCTATCTATATCTGTACGAAAAAATGCTCTAAATCATTATTGATTAGAGAAATGCAAATCAAAACAACTCTAAGGTACCACATCACACCTATCAGATTGGCTACAAACAAGAAGATGATAAATGTTGGAGATGTGGGAAAACTGGAACACTGATGCATTGGTGGTGGAGTTGTGAACAGATCCAATCATTTTAGAGAGCAATTTGGAACTATGCCCAAAGGACTATAAAAATGTGCATACCCTGTGACCCAGCAATACCACTTCTAGGATTATATCCCAAAGAGATCATACAAATGGGAAAAGGACCCACATGTAGAAAAATATTTATAGCAGCTCTTTTTGTGGTGGCCAAGAATTGTAAATTGGGAGGATGCCCATCAATTGGGGGATGGTTGACCAAGTTGTGGTATATGAATGTAATGGAATACTATTATGCTATTAAGAAATGAGTAGGTGGACTTCAGAAAAACCTGGAAAGACTTATATGAATTGATGCTGAGTGAGGTGGGTAGAACCAGGAGGACATTGTACACAGTAACAGCCACACTGTGTGATGACTAACTTTAATAGACTTAGCTCTTCTCAGCAATGCAAGGATCTAAGACAACTCCAAAAGCTCATGATGGAAAATGCTATCCACATCCAGAGAAAGAACTACAGAGTCTGAATGCAGAATACAGATAGAAGCATTATTTGCTCTTTTTTGTTTTGTTTCCAATTCTTCTTTAAAACATGACTAACATAAAAATGTTTAATGTGGATGTATATGTAGAACCTGTATCAGACTGCATGCCATCTTGGGGAGGGGCATGAAGGGAGGCAGAGAAAATTTAAAACTCAAAAACTTGTGTGGAACTGAATGCTGAAAACTAAAAATAAATTTAAAAATTTTTTTTTAAATTCATAGAAAGACTGAGTTTTCTGGGCAAAAGTTCATAACATGAAATAAGTTAAGCAAACATATCCTTTTTATGCTAAAGCTGTGTTCAAACTGTCATTAAGAAAGCCAACTATGTGCTAGGGTCTAGGGCACACAAAGTATAAGGTATAGACTTCATCTACAAATTTACAGCTTAGCTGGGGAAGTAAAACAAAGAAATAAATAAGAATGCAAGGAAGTATAGACAGTAAAACTAATTCTAAAAGAATGGCATAGGCAACAGCCACTACAATTTGTATAAGAAACAAGAGATCACCAAAAATCACACAGTTCAGGAAAGGCTTCATGGAGGGGACAGGATTTGATTGGTGTTTTGAAAAAAAGGACTTAGAGAAGAAAAGGAAGGCAGGAATGTGAATATATAGAGGGAATAAGTAGATTAGTCTGAAGCAGAGAGTTCATGTAGAAGAGTGGTGGGGAAAACTGTGGCTATATAGTGAAAGGCCAATTAAATATTCAGAGAAAAAAGGCACAGTTTATACAGCACACATCTACACATTATTTTACATTATATATAAACAAACATCTGTTTTGCTCCAAAATTTTCCAGTTTTTAAAGGAGTGTAGATATTGCCTAAAGTGAAGCTATTAGAAAATTTTAGGGTAAACAAAAGATCAAATTATTCCAGAAAAAAAATCTTATAGTCCATGCTCCAGAAAACAAGTCTCCCACCTGTCGCCATGGGAGAACTATGGATTGCTCAAACAACACAAAGCTTAGCATGCATGCCCCTCCAGTATCTGTGAACTTTTCAAGTAATCCAATAGAAATTGTATCGATAATTCATCTAATAATACCATCTGGAGGAGGTAATTCTATATAGGCAGGGCTCCAAAGGGAAGGAAAGACCAATCCTAACCAGATCCTGAATTCAGGCTCATAGGTTCAGAAATTTAAAGCTAGAAGAGAAGATCGTTGATATATAATTCAATCTTATTTTATAGAGGAAAAAAATTAAGTGATTCTATTTACAATCATGTGAGTAAGTATATAACATAACCAGAATTTGAATTCTGGATACTCTGGCTGGAAATTCAGAACAGGTTCCTCCAGCAAAGGACCCCCATATTATAAGTTTTTCTAGAACTGGGGATCCATCAACTGTCTTGTCCCTCTCCTCTTCCCCAGTCCTGCCTTAGCTAAGGGAATTAGGCAACAGTAGAATTTACTGATTCAATCTGTTGTACCACCTACACTGAAGTCATCGTTTAAAAATATATCTCTGCCACACCACCTGAAATTTTTCTAACTAGAAATTAACAAGAAAGGATAATCCAGCTGCTGCTGTCCTAAAACATAAGCTCTTATTTTTGCCTACACAGGAGACTATGGAGAGCAGACTAGAATCATATAGCTCAACTAGTCTAACCTGCTCATTTAGCAAACTGAGACTCAGAGAAGTGAACACATACTTCCTCCCTTCACCTCCTAGATCTGTCTGACCTCACTGCCTTTCTCTATCCCTCAATTGTTAGAGAATTGGCTCCGTGGAATAAGAACAGAAACCTGAACAGAGAGCTCTAGAACAGGACACGGTACACACCACTGCTCTCTCGCTGCTTAGTATTCTCTCCCTTTTGTTCCCAAGCGGCTCCTTATCAATCACAGTAGAGGAAAAGCATGGAGCTGAGTCCTACTTCTTTTTTACCTTAAATGTTTTTCTCAGCTACCTCTTTCCATGTATACCAATTTACAGTCAAAGGGTTAATTCCTTCAATACAATTTTCTTTCACCTAAATATCATAAGAAAAGACTGTAAGACTTTGGGAAATGTTTTTGGCACAGTCCTGCCTAAAAGTCAGAGAATAGAACAGGCAAAGTCCTTTCTAGGCATCTTTGAAAGAGAGAGAGGGTCAGCATTAAATTCACTCCACTTGTTCAAAATGACAGGAATTTGGCTTAGAAAGGGAGAAAAAGTGAGCACTTTCACATACAAAAAACACAATTGTGAAGAACTTTCCTCTCACTATTCATCCTTTCAACAGGCAACTGGCTATGATCTGAGAGGTCCCCATTAAAGTCTCTGATCAGTTTCCACAATTTTAATTGAATAACTAGACTGGAAAAGACTGTGAAAGACATGTGGTACAGTCTTTTGTCTTTAGGCAGAACTACAACTAACTAGAGATGATTTATTAGAAGTGTAACAGCTACATTAACCATCCAACCTCACCCGATTTCTATATTCTACATTCCTACTCTTCAATCCTTCTCCAACTCGGGCCTACTTAAAACAAAATTCAAAAGATCTGGTATTTAAATATCCTGCCTCTTCCCCACCATAATTTCTTCAAATCCCTATCAATTTTTTTCTTTAGTTTAGACTAGAGATTTCACTGGGCAGGAAGTCTCCAGCAGAAGCACAACTGTTATTCTAGAGAGCTGCTTGGGGGCTTGCTCAAATCCATATAGCCAGTTGGTGTCAAAGGTCAGCTCTGCCACTATTCTACCTGCGTATACAAAATTTACAACTCAATATTAACCTCACCCAATTCCAAATCACTCCACTGCCAGGAATGTCCAGTTTGTCCTTATTCATAAAGAATGATTCTTAACTTGTAATTAAGAAGAGATTATTCACTTTCAAATGGGGCCCACTGTGGAATTTTTTTCAAAGTGCTGCTTCTGTCTTGTAAGTTGCAAAAGCATAATACTATTATTTATCATTAACAAACAGTATTTATTAACATTAGTTATAACTATTATTTAAATAATGCTTATTATATTTTATTAAATATTGTTTTAGTCTTGTTTTTAGAAACACATGTCAGAAAGCTATGTGTGTTTATGTATATATGTGTCATGTATGAAGAGAGAACATGCGTGTATATTCCACACATTATAGCACAGGGAAAAAACAGCAGGCGAAGTATTATAAATCATAGAGGATTGGTTCACTTTTTGAAAGATTCAAAGGATCATAGATACAGAATTGAAGGGATCTAAGAGAGTATCTAAGTCAACTCCCTCATTTCAGAGATGGGGAAACTGATTCACTGCAGAGTAATCTAATGATTTGTGGAAAATTTTTAAAAGGTACTAAGAGAGGCAGGATTGAAACTCGGATTTTCTCATTCCAAATCCACAACTCTGAGCAGGTCAGTTGTTTTTCCTTCAAACATGAGTACACAATATCACAGTTCAGTTAATGTTATCCTCTCACATTTAATGTATTCAGTCACAGAAATTGTACTTGGAGTTGAAGCATTCAGCACAATATCTTTCATATAAACAAGTGCTTAATATTTGATAATAAATCTTAAATATATACTATCGCTTCATGCTATTTTTGGACAAGAAGTAGTAGTAACTAAGCTACTCCAATGACAAGGAAAAGGTCCTCGGAACTGTATGGGAATGAAATTCAAAATGAAAAAATGAGTAAAATAAACACAAGACACCTTGCCCATTTCAATATATCCATTAAAGGGAGGAGGGGCTGATAGTAGAATCACAGGGATGGCAAAATTAGTAAAAGATGTTACCTTACAATGGTTCGATGCATTCCATATCCATTAACACCACACAAGCAGAACTCCCCAGGCACAGGTAGGGGTGAATGCCAGTAGAAGACTTCTGGAGACTACAGATAAATCCTTTTGTGGTACTAAAATAGCAAGTATTATTTTGACAAACATAATTTATTTTATGATGTACTTTCTCCAGGAAGGGCAGGCTGGCTCTTACAAATTTTTAGCCTTGAATAGTTCTGGTGTTTATTTGCACAGAATTATAAGCTCACAAAATCACAGAATCTTCCTTCCTTTATGAAATCTCATCCATCCTGCAAGATTTACTTTTAATGCTAGTCTTCTTCCTTGAAGTCTCTGCCAACGCTCAGATCCAGTATCGATTTCTACCTCTTAGAGCACTTCAGAACCTTCCCATTCACTTATATATTCTATTTTCAATTATACTGTGTCAACAGACATATGTCTCTCTTACCAGAAATTAAGTTTCTTTAGGGCAGAGACTATGACATTCATCATTACCATCTCTACTTCAAGGTTAAGTACTCTGAACTTGGTAGGTAACGATTAAAACTTCTTTGAACACAGCTAGATTAGATTTTTGAGATAACCCAGTCAACTAGTTAAATAAACACAAATCTCAAATTAAACAACATAGTGTAATAAAAAGATTATTGGATTTGCATGCAGAAGAGTTGGATTGGAATCCCAGGTCTACTACCTGCTCCTTAAAACAACACGGACAAGCTATTTAACCTCTCTGGCTTCGTTTTATTCATCTTTGAGATGGGGGAGAAGGGAATGACTTGAACTAGGAACAGATGATTTCTATGGTCCCCTTCATATGTAAATCACATGAACCTTAAGAATCCCTTATACACAAGAAGAAATGAAAAGAGATGAACAAAATTGAACACATGAAGTGATTGGTTGTTGACTAGAAAGCAGCACTCACTGACTAGTGATGACTATAAAAGCCAGCATTTACCAGTCAAAGCCAAGATGGAAAAAAGTTTTAAAAAAAAAAGGGAGGGGTAGAAAAATGACAACGAAAAGCAAGAAGAATACCAGACAGCAGAACTAGTAATACAACTCTCAGCACAGTATCTGGCACAGAGTAGGTGCTTAATAAATACTCGTTGATTAAGGACAGAGGGTAATGAAAGCAAAATATACTGGGAAAACAAAACTCAGAAAGTTAGGAAACACTTTAAAGTAGCACAGTAGACATCCTAATCTTAGGAGCAACAAGGTGGTACAGTGGGTTGAGCGCCTGACTTGGAGTCAGGATGACCTGATCAGGATAATCAAAATCTATCTCAGATACTTTCTGGCTGTGGGACCCTGGGCAAGTCATCTGACCCAAGTCTGTTTCCTCTTCTGTAATATGGAGATAATAATAGCACCTACCTCTCAGGATAGTTGTGAGGATGAAATTAGGTAATCTGCATGAAGTGCTCTGCAAACTTCAAAATGCTATTTATAAATACTATTATTATTTATTATTAAAGCATTGCTTATACCTTACAAAAGAAAATGGGGTTTTAAAAAAATGTATTAGGCTTCTATATTCAATTGAGACTTTAAGCCCTGTGGGGACAAGAACCATGTCTTATCTTTTTCTTATAACTCTCGCCTCCAGACTACTATAATACATAACACATGTTAACAATAGGAGAAAATAGTCTCCCAGGTCAATAACCACAGAAGGCAATTCACTGAGGCTACAGGAACATCTTGAATAGTGTAGACCATCATGGTACAATGGAAAAGGCTTTGGATTTGGAGCCAGAGCATCTGGCTTTTGTGACGGAACTATTCACATCAACTCTCTAGATTTCAATTTCCTCATCTCCAAGATTAGCAGGATGGATTAGATGATTATCTGAAGTCTTTTCAGGTTCCAAAACCATGATTTTATGACTGGGGAGATACTAATGCAAGGGCAACAGATTCCAATTGCACTTGAGAGCAATCTGTATTCAGATAGCAATCTGTATTCAGACAGGACCATGGTAAAAAGGCATACATATACCAAACTGTGTATGACATTAGCTTGTGGAGGCATTAGCTGTACAAAAAGCATTAAGGAAAAAAACCAAACCAAACCTTAATAATTCACAGTTTCTAGTTTTCAGTTTCAGGCATGCTTCCCTGGGACAAGCACTCCTTGCCATGTTATGCCACAGCCTCAGTTTAACTTCAAACTTCCCTGTCCCCCTAACCATTCATGTCCATACAGTTTTTTCTCTAGGTGCTGTGAGTCAAAGCTCTTAATACTTAGGGACCTTTTCACAACTACAACCCACTGACTTTTAGGGGGTTTGGATTCCTCCGAGACTAAAGGCTGTACAGACTCTATACATCACCAACTCACAAGAAAGAGGAAAGAGGAACACCATGGATAAAAGACAATGAAGATAAAATAAACATGGTCCTCTTATGAAATCTGATCTTCTCACGAAATCTTAAAGCTAAATAGTTATCTTTAATTATTCAATTATGCTTAAAGGCTAGCATAATATATGCACTACAGCACAGGGTTTGTGAATTTCCTTAGTTGCAGAGATACATATCCTTAATGATTAAGGATAGTATTCTATATAGTCCAGTGCTACAGCAGAACAGAAAAGCAATCAAACAAAGCTAAGCATCATTAAGCATCATTCAACAGCATTAATTTCTTAATCCAGTAAAAGGCAAAGAATTGAAGCACAAGAAGGGTGTGCTAACTTTAAAAGAGAAAAGTAACCATGTACAATTATTTCATTTGTATTATGACATCAAAGGACAAGAAATCAAATTATTTCCAGATTAGAGAAGGAAAGCTATTAAGACCACTTGGCCCTACTCACAATGGAACAAAATAACTGGAACCACCATTCAGTATCAGTTGTTTCTACCAAAAAAAAGTTATACAGTTACTTTATTATAGTGACTTTGGCTCAATGCTAAATGAGAAGTCAAAATATTTTTTGAACTAAATCATCATGGAACTAAAGTCATCTGTACTTCCTGACAAATGGTTTTAGGGTTTTTGGGGGGGTTATTTTTTTGCTTTCAGTCAGTCTGCTTTGGCTGTTTTTATGATTTCTTCTTTATTAGTCATTTTATTTATTATTTCCTCCCAAATTCTTAATTCTAGTTTCATATTTTCCTGTAATCTTTTATTTTACCTCTCATTTCCATGGCTTTCCACTGGCTACTCCTCAGGCCAAGAATGAAGTTTCTTCACTTCACTGAGTTCCTCATTCAAGAAACAGTTCAATTCCCCATTAGGTAAGTGAACAAAGCATATGAGCGGATAGTTCTCATTTGAAAAAAAAATAATGCTGCAATTCATTAATAATAATAGAAGTGGAAATTCAAACAACTCTTAAGGTTTCATACCTTGTACATATCAGAATGGCAAAGACCAAACAAGGAAAACAAATTTTTGCAAGGGTTGTGGTGTGGCTGGCAAACTACTGAACTGCTAATTGAGCTACGAACTGGTTCAATCATTTTGGAAAACAATTTGGAACTATACCTTAGAAACTATACTCTAAAAACCATAGACCCTTCGACCTGCCAAACTACTGTTAGACAGGTATCCCCAATGAGGACAAGGACAGAGGGAAAGGACTTATATATACAAGAATATTTGTAGCAGCACTTTTTGTTGTAGCAAAAAACTAGAAACAAAATAGATGTCCATTAATTGGAGAACAAACAGTCAAACAAACTGTGGTACATAAATGCAATGGTTTTGTTCATTACTGTCATTATTTGTTCATATTTGTCATTATAAATAATGAATATGGATTCAAAGAAATATGGAAAGACTAGATGAACTGATATGAGTGAAAAAGAGGAGAACCAAGAGAAACAACACTGAAAGACTAAAGTAGCAACCAATCATGATTATAAAAGCTCAATGTAGCAATGTAACTCCCACTTCTTGGTAGAGATGAGGGACTAGAGGTACAGAATCTGACATGAATTCCCAGAGATGGCCAATGTGTTGATTTCTTTTGCTCAACTATGCATATTTCTGGTGCTGGGATGAGTAAGAGACATTTTTTAAAATGCCTAGTAGAAACAAGGACAGAAGGGAACACAGAGTAATGTTGTTATGATCCCATTAAGCTTTACACACATACACATACACATACACACACACACACACACACACACACACACACACTAAAAACGGCATAACTTTTCTTTTCTCTTCCCTAGTTTTCTTAGGATTTTGAAATGTTTGTGTTTGTTGATGATTAAGTCCATAAAAAAAAAAGAAAAAAAGATGAAGCTCAAGCACCACCTTTTACAGAAACCTTTCCTGGTACCCCTAACTGCTGGTACCTTCCTGAACTATTTCAACTACCTTAATCTTATTTTGTATAAATTTAAGAATGTACATGTCATTTCCCCCCCCAACACAAAGTCCTTGAGGGTATTATTTCTTCCTTGGGAGGGAGAGGAAGGGAAGGAGAGAGGGTGTATATCCCGAAGTGACTAGCACTATACCTGGGACACAGCAAGGACTACATAAATATTTTTTGATCTGTTTCTTCTAGTTCCTGTTTTATTTGGTCTTGTGATTTTCTTGCTAGTACCCATTCTTACTCATTTCTAAAAATAGCCATCCATTTGAGAAAGTATTTGGGGATGTTATATGGTTTCTGATTCCATTTCTATTACTTTAAATATGTTTGCTGATTCAAGTGCTCCACAAAATGTTTTAGTTTACTGTAATTGGCACTCTGCTTTACCCATTATTTTCCTGTGTGGTTTTAGCCATATTTATTCTCTTTGGCATTTCCATTTTTTGAAAAAGGATGGGAGTGAGGAAATGTGTTAAGGAGATTGGCTTTCTTCTGTCTCCTCACTTCCATTTTGGGAAAGGACATTTTAACTTGAACAATTTGCAAACAACATTGTTGCATTTGACCTAAATTTTTACTGCCTTCCTGCACTCCCTTCACTTACACTGTTGGAGCCATTGTATATGCTTTTTATTTCCCATTTTGCAACAGTACATGCAATTCTTCCCCTTGTTTCTCTGAATTCTTCATATCTGTCTTCTCTTAGAGAACAATAATATTCCATTTATTCCCAGGTTTAAGTAGACTACAAATAGAAAGACTTAATCTTGCCTATACTAGTATTACGAGTTCCAGTCAGCAATAGTCATAAACTCTGCCCCCACTCCAACCAGGCACTTCTAAGTACTCAGTCTGAGTTGACCATGGTGGGATTTGTTTCTAACTCTACAGGAACTATATAAAATCCTTGAAATCTTAAGGGTTTTCTCTAGTTCAGAATATCACTCTAAGGCCCACTTCTGTTCCACTGGTTCCAGGCTCCAGTCAACTGCTTTATTTTTTTCTTGTTCTGTTCATGTTGATTGACATGCCAGTTATGAATCTTCTACTGGGCTTCAAAACTCTTCTGTACACTTAATCCTTCAATAGTATTGACCCAAGGGTTATTTTGATATGCCTATTCCTCTTAACCTGCCTATCCCTCCATAAAGCCAATCACCGATCCAGTCCATGTTTACTGTTTGCTATCACCTACATCACAGAGCGTAGTAACTCCTGCAAGACTCTTACTGATTAGAATAAATATCAATCCTCCTGGAGTTAAAAAAAATTCATTGCACATTTGTCCACTGTTTATGCTATGCAAACTAATGAAGGGATGGACAAAGAAATGTCTTCTGATGGGCTCAATTATCTTTTGGTATCCACAAAAAAAAAATTTCGAAACTAAGGGTTTATCTGAAGCTAGCAAAGGTATTTTATTGCTAGACAACCACAGATAGAGCTCACCTCAAGGACACAGTTACCATCAGGTTATTTTTTAACATTTCTTCTTCTGTTGGTTCATTAATTCAACTTAAGGACCAGAACCATTTCAGAATATGAAATATTATTACTCAAGTTTTATGAGAAAGTCGATTCATAATACAGGTTATATAGTGGTTTCAAACTCATAACATCAGACAAACAATTTTAAATCTGGCATATGTCTAGAATTCTAAACGTAAGACATTAAAGAAGAGTTTAGAAAAAAGTTTTTGTCTAGAGCCATGTTTATAGAAATGTCTTCTAATTTTTAAAAATGTGTGTCTGTTAGTGAAACATCCCCTAAAGAAACTAGGACAAATACCTGATCCAAATAGGACATAAGAGGAGATTGAAACTATAAAGAAGCTAACACAGGTAACTGTGTTAGTGATTAAAACAAAAAAACACCAACAAATCAAGTTTTGAATCCTAACAAGTTAGACACTGATAATGAAAACAATGATTTTTTGGTTGGCTTGTCTAAAATGTAAAAAGTGAATCTGTATAAAGGCAGCCATGTCCACAAAAATGGACATTATGAAGCTACACATTTTCGAAAATTATGCAAGTAACTAAAAACAAGGTCAAATTATCACCATTTTATTTAACCTGAAGGCCTGCCACCCACATTTCTATCTATATCACATCTATCTATACACACAGCAATAAATGATGCTCCTGAATGATAAAAGGATTGTATTATTACAGAGACAGGAAAGTGTACAAGACATTTTGGAAAGATTCTCCATTAAAAAGGAGGGGGGTGTTTAAATAAAAATAACCTTTTGGTAATTAGATGTTAACTTTCACTTATTTTAAGTTTCAGCTGTTTATAAAGGTTACAAAAAGAATCAAGAGAATTAGAAACTTCAGTGAGGGGCACTTAGAACAACCTTGTATCTTCCCAACAAGATTTACTTAATTTTCATAAGGTTAGTGAGAGCCAGGCACAGATCTTTCAGCAAGCTCACCAGAAGACATTTCAGTATAAACACCTTGTGCTATTCATTCATCCTTCCTAGACCTTTTTGGATTAAGAACCAAAGACACTTCAATTTCTTCTCTTTGGCCCAGGTGCTTTGACTAGGTGAAACCTCTCCAGACACAGCTATCAATAAACTATTGTTTATGGAATAGCTGAAAGGTATTCAAGGTTTCGTATCTATTACCTCATTTAATACTCACAACAACTTTGTTAACTGTTGTTGGTATTGAATCTTATCTAATTCTTTGTAATCCCCATTTGGGGTTTTCTTAGCAAAGATCCTGGAGTGGTTTGCCATTTCCTTCTCCAGCTCACTTTACAGATAAGGAAACTGAGGCAAACAGGGTTAAGTAACTTGCCTAGGATTTCACAGCCACTAAGAAGTATCTGAGGTCACATTTGTCACCTTCTGACTCCAGGGCCAGCAATCTATCCACTGTGTCACCTAGCTGCCCCTCCTTGTGAAGTAGGTAATCTATATATTACAGATGAGGAAATATGGCTCAGAGCAGACCTGCCAAAGATTAAAAAGCTAATAAAGCGGAAGAGGCAAAACTCAAACTCTAGTCTTGTAAGTTTAGTGCTTTTTCCTTTATACCATACTGCCTGTTATACAGATGCACAAATATTGAAACCCTCTAGAGAACACTCAATTATTATACAAACAATTGTACAGTATTTGCATTTTTTTAATCTTCACAGATATTTTCATATCCTGCCTTTCTGCTGTTACCCACAGGCTTCCCACCACCAATTGGGAATACAAGTATTTTAAATATGAATGCAAGGAGAATGTAATTAGAAAGTATATCTACTGGGACAGAAATCACAATTAACCTCTTTTATTTGGTTTTGGAGTGCTACAGACAATTCCTTCCTTCCATTAGTACAGGTAGACTTGCATAAAATAACAAAATCTTAAAACAAGGACTTGCAGAAGCCATGTTTTGTACCAAAAAAATAAATGGAAGATAGTGCCTATCTTTCAAAGAACTCCAAATACACATGCTATATGTCTCATTCAATATTCAGCGCAAGAAAAAAGAAGTACATTATTTTTCCCATTTTAGATTTTTTAAACTAGTGGCAGAAAGGTTAAACTTACCCAAAGTCACAATTAGGGGGTCAAGCCTAGAATAGAAAATCAGGTCTTCTGATTCTCATTCCAGTGCTCTTTTCACTAGCCCATGATGCCTTATAAAAAAAAATTCAAATATAGTTGGACCTCCAGTTACAGTGATGCATTTAAACCTACTTTATATAGTGACTAATGTTTCAATTCACTCAGTACCTTGCTTTTATTTATGCAGTATGCCAGGCATCATAACCTAGGAACCAGGATGATTTTCAATGGCACACACAGTTGCCACCACCAGGACCCTGGGCAAAATTTCAAAGGAAGCAGTTTGTCTTTGGCCCTCTTCCTGGTTGATAAGAAATCACTTTACTTTTTTCTCCCTTCCTTTCCTCTCCCCCAGATACCTGATGTATTCCTGCTGCCCACAAAAAGTAGAACTGCCTTCCAGATGTAATCCTCTGTGTTCTTTCTCACAAATCAAAATCCTTTCTCCTGGGAGAGCTCAAAACAGATTTTTTGGAAACTGAAGACCACATTTAATGATTTCAGAGTAAAGTATGAAGGACCATAAGTTTACACACAACCAAGATAGTGTGTGGGTGTGTGCTTTAATGGAGCTAGCTAACTAATCTCCCAAATTTAACTGGTAGATCATGGAAGGAAATAAGGTGCATTTTACAATGCCCACAATCCAAGCTGGGCTGCTACCATCCAGACCTTATTAGGAGACTGGTGCACCAAGGTAGAACAATATGGTAGAGTTCTTCTTGGGCCCCATTTCCCCAAGGCAGAAACTGCTACAAGGTTAGTTTCTATGTATAAAGGGAGCACACCTCACGTCAGGTGTCCTGTTCTACAGCCCTCTAGGTACTTTTGTTTCTCCCCTCCCTTCCTCCCAGGGACCCAGTAATGGTCCTGGTAATTTGCATTAGTTTCCCCCACTACCAAGTAAGTTCATAAACTTAATGCCTCATGATACATGGTTTCAAGTTACACAATGTTTTTCAGGAATGTAACTGGTATAACTTCAGGTGGACTGATACAAAAGAACAATTCCAATTACTTTAAGGCTTGAATCATGCAACTATCAAAATGCGAAAATCTCTATACAAATGACACCTTATAATAAGGAAAGGAAAAATAGTTGTTTTAATCCAAAACTTGCATGAATAAAAGAAAAACACTCCAAAATGAAAATAAAATTACTTTTCTGAAAGGTCTATGTTCCTGTTTATGGTGAAGACGCATAATAGGTTTTTAAAGATATGTACGAAGTCAAAATCTACAAATATAGGGCAACAAAAATTAAAAGTAAAGCAAAAAAGGAAACACACAAATTGAAGTAAGCAGCTACTTTTCTGCTGAACACAAGTCAGTCTCATTAAATTAGTTCAGTGTTAAACTGAGGGTGGGGGAGTTGTGTTGTTTTTTGTTTAGTATCTCTATATATGCCTACTTGTGACAGTAACTTTTGTAAGACTGGGGCAGTGACTTTGATCATATTCTCTTCTCCCTAACTTAGGAATGTATAGTAGGGAAATTATAACCACGTAAGGGATCCAAAAATGCAATACCTTGTACATAGCAAATGCTTAAAGAACACTTGCTAAGTTGAATTTAGATTAAGATACGCTGTGCTTAAGGCTTCATTTATTTCTGTAAGTGGGACTACTGAATAATACTTCCGTTACATATTTGCCTTAAAATAATAATGTTCAAAAAAAGTAAGATCCTTCCTGGTATCTCTTTCAATTGAAAAGAAACAGTTACAAAACTGTATCCCTATACCACAAACTACGAACAACGCAATAATTACCATCTAGCAATTAAAAAAAATATTTTGAACTTTTTTCACATACAAAAATTTGATAATTAAAAAAACTGTACATACACAAAAATCACTTCCTTCTCCAATTTTCCCTTTCCATAGCACACTCCTCCGAAAATAATTTGATAAAATTCTTTGTTTACTTATATAAGGTCTGGAAATCTTTTAATATCTTTTTTAAAATATAATTTGCAAACTTATGGATTTTGAGATTAAAAAGAGAACAAATACTGAGCTTGTAAAACTGGGCAGTGCTCTTCTAAAATATCAGTAAAACAAATGAAAGAAAAAGTCATTCTAATAAAATTGTTATAAGAAACAGTTTTTTATCTAAACCAAGATATTTTGCAGTAGAGAATGAGAAGATACAGTATTACTTACTTTCAAATCAAAAAAATTAATTATCTAATGGAACTTTGCGTTTTGGTATTGAGAAATGAAAATGAAGGAGGGTAAGACCGTACACTATACTCAAGGTACCTTCTTTTCACTTGGATTTGATTAAATACGAATTCAGCACGCCACTGATAAATGATTCCATTCGAACAAACTACCATACACCATTTTTAAAATTCATTTTATAAAATAGGCGTCAGCATTAGCTGATCTTTGTACAAATGTTTTTCTAACTAACCCCCTTCTTCCCACCAAGTTCTGTCACTTTGGCACCAAGTTTTCAAATTGCTTCAATCTGGGGCACGTGCAAAATGTTCACATTAACTGGACAGAGTTGTGCAGCTACTTTTGTCAGTAATGGGTCCGTCAACAAAATGGAGGTCCCTCTGAAAAATTGACCTCGACAATCAGTCACAAAATGGGACCAAAGCACCCACTTCACGAAACCATGGTTTGGGTCAGATTTTCTCCAAAAATGCGTATTCTCCATGTTGGGTGCCTGGCCAGAGCTCTGACTGGGGGTTTCACCTGCACCTAAGTAAGAGCTGCTTTCCTGGGGACTAGGGAGGAATGGAGTTTCTCTCCCAGCCAAGATCCAGGAGGGAGGCGGGGAAGAATTGCTGAATTCCCTGTGGAGTAACTACTCTTCAGCACATGGGCCAGAACCTGTGCGAACGAGGCAGCCAGTGGGCTGCCGCAGTGCTCCGGGCCGCTGGAGGAGTCAGGCGCCCAGGGAAAGGCCTCTCGGGTTAAGCCCGAATAACTCCAGGTTCCTCGTCTAGAGTAAATCAACAAAAATGCCCGAGCCCTCGTCTACCTGCCGGGCCCGACCCCGCTTCGTCCCATTGGTAGCAGCTCCCGCCAATCGTCGGAATCACCGCCCTCGGGCCCGCCCACTGGCCCCAGATTGGTGGGGAAGGAGGAGCGGGGCACCTCGTGCTACCAATCTCCGGCTCCCCTTCCGCCGACCAGCACACTAGGCAGGTCGAGGGCGAGCTAGCGCTCCGCTCCCTGCGCTGCCCTCCCCTCCCCCCTTCTCCACGCACTTCCCACCTCCGTCCTGATCCCTTACCCCCGTCCCCGGGGCTCTGGCTGTGGCTTACCGTCCCGAGAGGTGCCCATCAGCTGGTCCAGCATAGCACGCATCTGGGCCTGCGCCGACATGGCGGCGGCGGCGGCAGCGGCAGCGTAGTGAGCGAGCGATCGGGTGGGGTGAGGAAAGAATTGGGGAGCAAGCCGGGCTTCTCAGGGCTGGGGGGGGGCCGGGAAAGGGGGAGGGGAGGGTGAGGTGAGATGATGTCGCCGCCGCAGCCGCTTCTTCCGGGCGGGCGGTGAAGGGGCGGGGGACCAGGGTAAAGGAAAAGAGTCCGGGCGGCGGCTTCTCCTCAGTTCGATGTACTGGAGAAGGCAGCGACCCCCGCTCCCGACCCTTGTTCTGTCACACTCAGTCCAGCTCCCGCAACCGAAACGGTGCGGGCCAAACGGGAAGGCGCCGCCGCCGCTGCCGCCACCCTACAAAAGCCGTCAACCCTCTCCTTTCCCCCCCCCAGGAGCTGACGCCGCCGCTCGCCGCCGCCTACATGAGCGCGCACGCTCCTCGCGCTCACTCGTTTCCCGCGGGGCCTCCACCAACTGGCGTTCAACCGCAGTACCTCCGCCCGCCCCCGCCGGGGAGGTGGTCCGCCCTAACGGCTCTGGGGCTCGTGCTCGTGGCCGTGCCCTCCCGAGCTCTCGCGAGGCTTCCAGTTTCCAGTGACTTGGGCAGGAACTGCCCTGAGGGCTGCTAGCTTACCGCGCTCGTTAGGACGCCGTGGCTCTCGGGCCCTGGGCTCTGGCTGAAGCCGCCAGGCAGCCCTTTTCTTAACAAAGTAGTGCGTCCCGGGGCTTAACGCGGGTGGAAAGTGAGTAAAGAAAAGGCCGCCGTACTTCTTCTCCCGGGTACTCGCGGGGGCTGGGGTGCCGAGGGCTCCCCAGGCTCCTCGGCGGCCGTCGCGGCAGGAGGCCGCACAGTTTTCCTTTCCTCGGCCTTAGGCCGAGATGTGAAAGGTCAGCGAGGGCGTGCTCCCCCTCGGCGGCCGAGAGCCACCAACTGCGCCGCGGACTGGAGGTTCAGGCGGGGCAGACCTAGGGCGGACTGGCCGGGCAGCCGAGCCGCCTGGGGAGTGAGAGATTCGGGGTGAGCATGGGCTGGCCGCTTGAGCCCTCCGATGGAGGGACTTGTATATTGTAAAGCCAGTCACTTCAATCAGTGGCATTTATCAAGTAGGTCCTGCTGTGTGCCTGGCATTGTGCCTAGTGGGGGCCCAAAGAGAGGCCAACAGAAGCAACCAGTTCCTGCTCCCAATGAGCATTCGTGGATATCTTCTTGTAACCACGTAACACGCAATTTGTGGGAACCATAGGTTACCTCAAATGGGGCAGAAGAGATATGGATAATAAGTAGTAAGAAATAATGAAGATAACTGGAATAGAAAGGGATGAATGACGTCTAAAAATGGAAAACGTTGCATGGCATTCTATATTGGTTGAACTATATAGGCTGAACTAAAATAAAATCTTATTAAAAGGAAAATATATACATACATGAATATGTATATTCAAATGTATACATTGAAAATAAATGCAAAAACTTACATTGTGAATTACCTGATTGTCCTTTAAAATCAAATTTTTCTGTTTTTTAATCATCACTGCCCTTTTCATCTTCCTCGCTTTTGTTGTTCTCCAATCCAGACTTGAGAAGTGTGGCCGGTATTTGATCCAATGCGCTACACAATAGCTCCATTCTCTGCTCGCTTCGCAGCTCTGACCCTGCTCCTGGATGCTTTCCTGAGCCCAGTTCACTCTTAACTTATTCTGTTGATAATTAAACACATGTCCCAAAACTGTGCGATATAGAAAAAAATCATTAAAGGGTTTATACATTTAGGGGAGATTAACATACATGAAGTCAGTAGAAATTCCTTGAGAAAAAGGACCTTTTCCAATGTCTTTGTATTCCTAGTGCCTAGCACAGCACTGTGCACGTAGCAGACACTTAAATTATTTGTTAGACTTAATTGAAACAGTAACAACACCAGTTATCAGAGGCAGCTAGGTGTAGTGTCATGGATAGAGCTCTGGATCTCCAGTTAGGAAGACCTTGAGTTTAAATGCAACCTCTGATACTGCTATGTGACTATCTGCCTGTTTCCTTGTGTGTAAAATTAGAATAATAATAGCACCTACTTCCCAGGTAATTGTGAGGATAACATGACATATTTGTAAAGCACTTTGCTATATAAATGTTAGCTGTTATGAGGTGTAGTTGGCTGGTGTCATAAGTATAATTACAAACTCAGGCAGATTATTACTAGTGGCTGATAACTGTGCTAAGGAAATGTTTAATTGGGAGAGTTGGCTCTTGAGCTAAATTTTTTTTTTTATTTAACTTTTAACATTTATTTTCACAAAATTTTGGGTTACAAATTTTCTCCCCTTTTGTCCCCTCCCCCCCCAAACCCAAGCATTCTAATTGCCCATGTGACCAATCTGCTCTCTCCTCTATCCTCTCTCCCTGTCCATGTCTCCGTCTTCTCTTTTGTCCTGTAGGGCCAGATAGCTTTCTTGACCCCTTAACCTGTATTTCTTGTTACCCAGTGGTAAGAACATTACATTTGGTCCTAACACTTTGAGTTCCAACTTCTTTAGCTCCCTCCCTCTCCACCCCTTCCCCTTGGAAGACAAGCAATTCAATATAGGCCAAATCTGTTTAGTTTTGCAAATGATTTCCATACTAGTTGTGTTGTATAGGACTAACTATATTTCCCTCCATCCTATCCTGTCCCCCATTACTTCTATTTTCTTATGGTCCTTTCCCTCCCCATGAGTGTCGACCTCGGATTGCATTCTCCTCCCCATGCCTTCCCCTCCATCCTCCCCCCCACCCTGCTTGTGCCCCTGTCCCCCACTCTCCTGTATTATGAGATAGGTTTTCCTATCAAAATGAGTGTGCATTATATTCTTTCCTTTAGTGGAATGTGATGAGAGTAGACCTCATGTTTTTCTCTTGCCTCCCCTCTTTATCCCACCACTAATAAGTCTTTTGCTTGCCTCTTTTATGAGAGATAATTTGCCCCATATAACTTCTCCCTTTCTCCTCCCAATATTTCTCTCTCACTGCTTGATTTCATTTTTTTTTTAAGATATGATCCCATCCTCTTCAATTCACTCTGTGCACTCTGTCTCTATGTATGTGTGCGTGTGTGCATGTGTGTGTGTGTACTCCCACCCAGTACCCAGATACTGAAATGTTTCAAGAGTTACAAATATTGTCTTTCCATGTAGGAATGTAAACAGTTCAACTTTAGTAAGTCCCTTATGACTTCTCTTTGCTGTTCACCTTTTCATGGTTCTCTTCATTCTTGTGTTAGAAAGTCAAATTTTCTTTCTAGCTCTGGTCTTTTCATCAGGAAAATTTGAAAATCCTCTATTTCTTGAGCTAAACTTAAAAGGATAAATTGTATTAGCAGAGGGCAGAGAATTCCAGAACACAATACCCTAGAATGATTGATTACATTAAGTAGTAGACCCTACTGACTAGACAGGTCTCCTAATAGTAGTAGGAAAAGGTGAAGGTGGAAAGTTTGACCCTCAGAGTAAAGAACAACTGAAGCTTTTTGAAAAAGAGTGCTATGGTGAAAGGGAATGAGTATAGTCCTGAGAAAGGAGAGATGTCAAAGAAAACATGAAAGGGAGCAGGGGAGAGAGAAACCTCACGTAAACTGAAAGTCAAGTAGGCTCAGTTTGATTCATTACTTTTTCTGAATGATTTGGCACAACTATAATAATATATTTGATAAGTTCTTTTGTTCCTTTTCCCATTGTAAAGTATGTGGAATGCTTTATAAATGCCACATGGACATAATAGCTTACCAACAATTAGGAGACTTACTGATTTTTTTGAGTGACTCTGAGTCACTCAGTAAATTTGGTCCAGAGCACACTAGTTAGCAAAGTCCAAAACAGTGCTGTGGTATTATGGTATGAAAGATGCCATTTAACAATGGGCATATGGGAAGCATGCTGGAGCATAGGTTTCAAACATAGAGAATCACAGGGAACGATATAGTGCTATAGAACTTTGCTAGAAAATAGCTGAGATAACATCTAGCGTAGAGTTTTTAACGTATATTTTTAACTAGCAATACTATTTTTTTATATTAAGCTTTACAAAGGACAGACCTTTGTTCTGCAGTATTTGATGACAATACTTAGAAGTGAAAAAGAAAATAAGTGGTGAAACTGCTTGGCGATAGGTGGCATGAGCCTGAGGAAAATAATCAATGATTTATAGCATGTTGCTGAATCCAAGAAGCTTAAAAAAAATCCTTAGAAACCAAGATGGTCTGGAGACTCTGTGCTTCTAGCTGATGTTTAAAGATAAAGACCAGTAAAAATTTGAAGAGAACAAGAAGGAAAACTTCTAAGGTAAGGGCAAGCATGCCCTGGTTTATTTCTGAAAAGGAGCTCATTCCCTTGGAAATCTAGGGTGGTCATCAAAGTGTGTATAATTTACTACATATTCCTGGCCAAAGCATTTGAGCTGAACAGGCAGCATGGTACAGGACAAACATCACAAAATTTGGAACCAGAACATCTGGACTCAGATATTACCTATTACCTGGTTGACTGGGCAAATCTTAGCTTGCTCCTCTGTAAAATGAAAAGGTTGGACTAGGTGATCTCTAGGGCCCATTCTAGCGCTCAATATATGATTCTGCATCATCCTTCACAGATCAGGTATGGCTTCATGTAGGAGGAGTGTTTGAGCTGAACTTTGAAGAAGGCTAGGGATTGTAAGAAATGGAAATGAGAAGGGAGTGCATTCCAGGTAAGGGGGACAGCCCATGTCAAAACAGAGATGATGGTTTTGTGTAAAGAATAGCAAGAAGGCCAGTTTGACTGGACTAGTTTAAAGGATAATAATCTGCAACAAGGCTGGAAAGTAAGTTAGAGCCTAGCTGTAAAGAACTTTAAATGTCAAAGCGATTTTTTTTTTTATCCCAGGGTCAATAGAATACAGGAGAGTGACATGTCAGACCTATCCTTTAGAAATATCACTTTGACAGCTATACAGGGCATGGATTGGAGAGGGAAGAAACTTGAGGCTATAGCCATAGTCTAGGGCAGAGATAATGAAGACTAAACGGGGGGGGGGGGGGTCCTATAAATGAAGAGGAAGGGATGGATGTGAGAAGGATTATGGATATCGAGTCAACAAGATCACTCTTGAATTGCAGATCTGGGTATGCAGTAGAAATATAGGGAGTATAACAGAAATTGGGAATTCCAGAAGAGGGGTGGATTTTGTGGAAAAGGAATGATTCCTATAACCACCTTTCCCCGGAAATGGCAGAAGCAGGTAAACAGGCCTCCTCTAAGAACAAAAACATCAAATTCACCTTTTTTTTAACTGAAAAAAATGTATTTTCTGATCAGCTCCATACTGCAAGTGTCTGTTATTCATCATCATCAGACATTTATTAAGTGCCTGTGTGAAAGCATATTAAGTATACTGGTGTGATGTGCTATACCCTATGCAAAACATGTTAAGTATGTTCCCTTTTTTTAGATTTCATATGCTAAAACAGCCATACTAATCCATATGGAACATTTAAAGAGATGTTACTACAAGAAAAAAATTAATAATGTTAAAATTTGTGTATTATGCTATTTATAGATTTTCATATTAATAACATTTGAGTTGGGAATGGTAAATTGATTATTCAAGCTGGAAATCATGGAGTGAATGAGAATATTGTTTCAGTTTTGAAGATGATGTGAGAACTTGGGCTTCAATCCCTCTTTCCACTCCTGCTTCTGGCCACACTTATTCTGGTTTCCATAATAACTCAAACTGTCATAGTAGATTTAAAACTTAGAGGAGTTAGGGAGTGTTAGAGAACATCCCTATCTAGCTGCTTCCTTTCTAAACCCATGTGCCTTAGGGTGGAGTTTACATGCTCTAAACCTGACATGTAAATTAAGAATTAGTAGAAAACCTTAAGTAACTTAGTATTTAGACAGCAGACTATTCCCCCATTACAGCTGAACAAAACTCAACAATGTCTGCTATGGTATAGTTATATACTACCTTATATTGTTACAGTTTTATTATATGTGCCTCTTTTATCTCCCCAAGTCAGTAGTAATCCCCTTAAAGTCAAGATTCAAGTCATATATGTCACTGCAGTTTTCACTGTATTGATAAGAGTACTTTATACTATCATGGTATTTCTCTCTCTTTCTTGTGATACTCTTGGTTTATATCATACAGTGTAGCACTTGGTTAAAATAGCAGTGTGAGGCAGTAAAATAAGCACTATATTAGGAGCCAGAGTTCAATTAGCAGATAATAAGTCATTGAACATTTATTCGGCAAGCACTACAAGTACAGGAGGATTCATGGAGACAGAGAGCTTTGTCTTGGCTTTCCACTTGTTAACTAGGAAGTTGGATAGTCTATGATATTTGTAATTCTGCTTCTTTCTTAGTCAAATGAAGATAATATCTCTACTGCCTGCCTCACAGAACTGATTTAAAGATTAGATGAAATATTGTATATAAAAGAACTTTAAAAACTGTAAAATGTGAATGGTGTTACTATTATGTTCATTCTAGAGCTTTATTTTCTGTCTTGTATTCTGATTGCTGTAGTTGACTGATTATTTTATGTGTTGGTTTTTTCTCTTTAAAAAGGTCAAAAAAGCTCTGGGAAGGTAGAATTTTTGCTTCTTATATGCCCTCTCATTGCACTCAGTCAGCAAAGAGAACAAAAGAATTATAGAATTTTAAAATCGGAAGGTACTTGAAAGGTCTAGTCCAAAATGAAGCAGGAATGCCTTCTGCAACATTCTCAACAAATCATTAGTCTCTCCTTGTAATGAAAAGTTCATTGCCTTATGGGGCAAGCCATTCCATTTTTGAACAGTTCTAATTGTTGAAAAAGCTTTATAATGAGTCCAAATCTGCTTTCCTTTTATTTCCACCTATTGGTCTTTCTTCTGACTTCTCAGACCAAACAAAATGAGTCTAATCCACCGTTCACTTTGCAGCATTTCAAATAAATTATTTGAATATAGTGATTATGTCCTTGCCCCCCCAACCCTTCTTTTCTTCCAGCTAAAACCTACCCTGTTTCTTCAAATGATCCTTAAATGGTGTTAAGTTTCCTTCTCAACTTCTCTTTGTTCTAGACAAGATTATCAATTTAATTCCCCACATATAGTACCTAGAATTGGACCCAAAGGAAAAGGGAAATGAAACTCAAAAAGAATTGCAAATGAGGGGGCGGTGTAGGTGGGTAGAAGGAGAATAGTACACTTTCCAAAAAGATGTGGTTTGGTGATTAAAACAAACAAAAATTTAGGAGAATCGTTCTTAGCACTGGTGACCTTACTGGTTTTGTAATCAGAGGCACCATTTTCATGCTTTCTTTCACCTGGACAAAGACCACGTATTTACTGTCCTACCACTGAGTCTTAGCAGTACAGAAGAAAAGCCACTGAGGCACTTGTGTTGGGACAAAGTGAATGAACCTGTGTACTTTCTTCCTTAAGATGCACTTGCCACTGGTGCTATAACAGCCCTGCTGTGAAGTCACTACTCTGGCACATTAGCCTAAGAATAATTCTATGTAAACTAGAGTCCTTGCAACAAAATACATCCTCGCCAGTGCTGAGAGCGTTTAAATTTCCTGTTGCTTTTGAAACTTTATCAATAGAGAACTCAAAAGTGACAGAGACGGGACAAGATGACACAGTCCGGCCATGGTTAGAGGATAGTTCTGAGAACGGCAGTGACTGTGGCTTCCCTTGTTCTGGACATTACAGAATATTAGTACAGCCAAAGATCAGCTGCCATCATATCACGCTGCTGGCTCTTTTTGAACATGCAGTCTCATAGCTATTTAGTACTTTAGTATAGCTGGAAGGAACTTTTAAGATCACTGGTCCAAACACTTTGTATTAGAGATAAAGAAACAGACCCAGAGACTTGCCAAGGTCACAGATACAACATGGCAGAGCTAGAATTTGAAAAGAGATCGTTTGGCATCAAACCCAGAGTTTATTGCACAAAAGGAATATTTGCTTATCTTCTAAACTTTAAATGAAATGCTTTCCCTACCTTGCTCCCGTATCTTATGAGTGCACATTAGAAGTACCAGCATCCCTTGCAGCCTCTGGCTGTCATTTAAGGTGAGGTTACACTATTCTTCTTTTATTTTACATTTGAATGTAAGCTCCTTGAGGGCAAGCCGTACTTGTAATGCAACCAATTTTGATATCTCCTATCCTTTCTCATCCCTAGCATTACTTCTCCCTCTATTTTATCTTCTGATTCTTCTGGCCAGCTTCAAAAATAAAAGATTTCTTTCCTCTCAACCCTAACCCTATCATTTACATTCTGGAGCACATCCTTCACCATCTCTGTGGCTCGTTCCCAAAGTTAACACTTTCTTGAAGAACCCTAGGTAAACTTTTCCCTCTCTACAGACTCTTTTCTTTCCATCCTTCAAACAAACCCAGATCTCCCCATCTTAGAAAAAAATAAACCACAAACAGCCTTCCCTTATAGCTAGTTACCCTTTTCTATGCTTTCCAGTTGCTCTCTTTGTTGCTAAACTCCTCCCCATAATTTTCTTAATTTCTTGTGATCTGGCTTCCGCCACCACAATTGTACAGGAACTGTACTCCTGAAGATCTCAAAAACCTTTCTGTTGCTAAATCCAATGGAATCTGCTCACTCCTCATTTTCTGCTTTCTTTAATGATAATATTAGCCTGCATTTATGTAGTGCTTATTATGTGCCAGGCATTTTACAAACATTATTTCCTTTGCTCTTCAGAACAACACTGGGAAGCAAGTGCTATTATCTTCATTTTACAAATGAGGAAACTGAGACAAACCAGTATAGTAACTTGTCCAGGATCATACAACCAGTAGCATCTGAGCTTGGGTTTGAACTTGTCTTCCAGATTCGAAGGCTAGTTTAGCTGCCTTCCGTAACATTTGGCATTGTTAATCACCCATACCTTTATATTTGCTTCTCTATGAAACACTTTTCTCCTTGCATTTATAACAAAAAGCCTCTGTATTTTTCATGTAGGTGAACTTCGGTAGGAATTCAAATGGGCCATTTTAACTTTGCTGGTATAGTCTAACTTGGCAAGCTGATCATTTTAACCAGCAATGATTAGGTTCAAGGGAGCTAATCCTTCCTAATAAAATGCACAAAAGAGTGATTAAAAATGCAGAATGACAATTAATTGACTAATAGAGATTTACTCTGAGAACTAGAACAAGTCATCTTTAAGGGGGATTCTTTAAGACACCAAATTATCAATCAGAAGGCTGTTTGGGAAGTACAGAACATCCAACACAGGGAGTTGGATGTTCAAGTTACAAGTAGAGATATTTCTCTAGTCTTGGCAGATTTCTGTCTAAATAACCTAGTACCTGTTTTATAATTAAATTACTGTGATTTTTCCTAGACACACAAATTTTTCCTCTCCAGCTCCCGTTCTTCTAGACTACAGGTAAATCAATTTTATTATATCCCATGATTAAGGACATGTACGTTTATATTATCACACTGATTACATTTTAGCTGCCTTCTTGAAAAGACCTGGGAGATAACATAGTTTGAGAGAGGATGTATTATAGTGGATAGAGAACTGAGGCATTAGACCTGAGTTAAAGTACCAGTTTTGACACATAGTAGGTATATTCATGATGTCAAAACCAACTTTTAATTCTTGTGATAGAAACTTTGTATTTGATCATGATTGGTTATTAGGTAATGGGGGAGGAAATCCACAAGTAAAGTTTTCCTGATGATGTTTATTCCATACCCTTGTAGCTAACAAGCATTGCATGTATGGCATACTATTTTCCCTAGATTTAATGTACCAGGCACTGTGCGAAGTACTAGGGATATAGGGGGAAAAGCAAAAATAATCCCTGTCCCCAAGGAGCTTACATTATACCTCTGACAGATTATTTTGCATTTTCTTATTAATCTATAGTCATCGAAATTAATACAGGAAAACAAGGATGTCAGCCCTCCCAACAGTTGTTCATGCATAGTGGAAAATACCCTTCCAGATTACAAAGACTCAAAATAATAGCCGTGACTGCTACTTCAGATTCTAAACTGGAAAACACAAAATTAGAGTTAATTGAAGTGATTATTTATGTATCAAGCCAAGTTTGATCTAGCCATTCCAGTCATAAAAAGGTACTGTATCATAGGCACTAACTTTTATACAACCATGATCAATGATTTAAGCCACATTATCATAAAGGCCACATAATATTGATTTGCCAAATTAATGGTACAATACTAACATTACTAACTAGATACATGGATGTGAAGTTTCAGAACTGTAAAAATTCTTAGAGATTATCAAGTCCATTCTGTAGGTTTAGTTGAAAAAAACAAGCTCCATTTGTCCTATACTTTTCTCATAAAAAGATCTGTAAATCCTAGGTATGGACATAGGTAAATATGTTACCAATTTCATACAATCAATTAAAAATACAACTCCCATATGACTATATTCAAACACTCCTTGAAAAAGAGTGTACACCTAGAAAAGGTAAGAAAATCCATACGTTGTTTTGAAGATATGGGCTGAGATGATTCTCAAGATTCACAGAATTTAAAATTAAAAGGGATCTTAGAGATCAGTTAGTATAATTCCCTTATTTGAGGATGGTAAAACTAAGGCCCAAAGTAGTTACAACACAGGTCAAATATATTGTCAATGGGAAAACAACAACTCCAACTCCAAGGCCAGTACTCTTTCCAATGTGTCATCCTATCATCTAGGTAAGGCTTTGTGGGTCTGATTTTAATATTCAGATATTAGAATTTGATGATTTTTCTATGAGAACATACATATATTTACATCTTCTTGAATAAGAAGGAAAATTATTGTTTTTTTCCAATTGAGAATTATGTGATTTACAACAAAATGGTTCCATGGTGCTTTGTCCAATTATGATTGGATATGAACATTACACTAGGTTCCCAAACTGATTTTACTGTCCTTCAAATTTTCGGTCCCTCAAGAGCACATCCTTTTTAGGTACTTCCAAAGGAAATATAAGTATTACAATTCATTACAGTTTCAGAGATACTGAACTGCAACTTAATATCAAGTGGAGTTTTTAAAATCATGTATCAGTGCTACATTAAAATCAAATAACAGTTACAATATTGGGAGGAATATACTTGACATCAATTTAAATGAATTTAAGAACAATAAAATTTTTATATAGCTTTTAAAATCCAAGAATCCTCTAGGTTTTTTAGCTACTTCAAATGCTAATGCAATTCCATTTACTAGAATATTACCATTGGAATTTATTTATAATGAAATGTGAAAAATCTGTATTTTCATGTCTCATAACCATCAGTGCTCAGGTTCTAAAACTCATAGGCAAATAGGATCTTGCATTAGTTACTTTAAACTCCATAAGCCCTAGAAAATTAAAAAACTAGAATAGGAAGAGTCCAAGTTCTCTTGGTAAAGTGTTCAAGATAGTTATTTCATCTTTATCATTATTATTCAAAAAGTCCATCGTCAATTATATAAATATTGTATAGTGAAAACATGGGGAGGAAACACCCCATAACTCATATCATCAAAATTCTCAAGGTGTGCCAGAGTGGTTAGAGAACCAACAGTGTAGTCAGGTTGGGCTTCACATTCTATATCTAAAACATGTTAGTTATTTTACCATCAAATAATTTAACCTTTTAAAATAAAGCAGCATATATATACAGTTAAATTCTATTAATGCAGATTCAAAATATAGATTTTTTTTATTCTGGTGACATAGAAATTTTATTTTTACTGGAATAACAGAGTAAAAATATTCCTTATGATGAATAAATGGCATTAACTAGCTTGACTTTAGTTCAAAATAAGTTTTTTCCCCATATGATTACGCAGAAATGATTATAACAAAGAGTTCAATGTTCTTCATAGATAAGCTAAAATGGCTTATATTATACTTAACGGCATATACTAGAAAGCACACTGGACTGAACTGGAAGTCATTAGATTTAGGTTCAGATCCTAACTCTTCCATTTACTGACTATGTAAACTGGAAAAAGTTACTTATCTGCATCTCAACTTTTTTCTAATCTGTGAAAAAGGGATTATAATACCTTGCCTGTTTCACAGAGTTGTTATGAGAACTGAGGTAGGATATGTGAAAATAACTTGTTACTATACATATGCAAATATAAATTATATTATTGCCAGTTTTATAATGAATTGCCATTCATTACTGTAGGAATGTTTCCGTCTAAAGAAAAACAAGATGTTGCTTATAATTAGTATACTGTCCTCCTGAATATCGCTTCACACGCTATGACAGATTCTTACTCTTCAACTATCCCTTTTCTAGATTCCATGATGACCATCAGTATTATCATATTAGCACATGAAGATAGGTTATAGTTTATTGTATTTTTTTCATATTTTATGTTGTTTTATTGATTTGTGTCTTTCTGAAGACATCTGAGGAAGGTACCTTAGTCTTAGCAACACATTTAAAAATCATCTAATGTGGTAGATTATTTCCTAGAAAAATAATCTCATACTTTAGACCGATCAGATTGGCTAATCTGACAGAAAAGGAAAATGTTAAATATTGGAGAGGATGTGGGAAAATTGGGACACTAATGCATTGTTGGTGGAGTTATGAACTGATCCAACCATTCTGGAGAAACATCTGGAACTATGCCCAAAGGTCAATAAAATTGTACATATCCTTTGATCCAACAATACCACTACTAGGGCTGTATCCCAAAGAGATCATAAAAAAGGGAAAAGGACCTACATGTACAAAAAATATAGCAGTTTTTTTTTTGGTGGCAAAAAACTGGAAATTGAGGGGAGGCCCATCAATTGGGGAATGGCTGAACAAATTGTGATATATGAGTATATTATAATGGAATGTGTAATAAGAAATGAGAGTGGGTGGATTTAAAAAAATACTGGAAAGACTTACATGAACTGATAAATGATGGTGTCTGAATGAAGATTGAAGCATACCATTTTCACTTAATTTTTCTGCTTTTTTTTCCTTTGGGTCTGTTTTCTTTTGCAACATGACTAATATGGAAATTTGTTTTACATGATAGCACATATATGTTACCATTTTAAGGAGGGTGAAGGGAAAGGAGAAAGGGAAAAAATTTGGAACTCAAAATTTTTAAAACATGAATGTTAAAAATTGTGTTAAGTTGTACATTTAAAAATATGTAATTGGAAAAAAAAAGTAACATTTTAAATAAAGTCCAACATTAAAAAAATATTCTCATGGAGTTAATATTTACACATTTCAGTTTCGAGGGACATTTTTTTATTTTGTCCCCCAAATCTATCTAGGACTTATAGCACCCTATGTTCTGACTATATCCATGAAATTCCCCTTGTATCTTTCTGATTCCTCTTTCTCCTTCAACCCCCTAATTGTAGATTTCCCAGGATTCTCTGGTTCTATAGTCTGCTTATTGTCATGACACCAATTTTCACTTCTGTGTGAATGACTCCCAAAACTACATCTCACCTCTTTAATCCCATATTTCCAGCTATTTACAATTCAGCTCTACTTTTGATTCCATGTGCAAAATTGAGCTCAATACCTTTGCCTACAAATTCTGTCTCCATTTCAGCAGCAGTAAAACCATTTCTCCAGGATTTCAATCCAGAAACCTTAGAGTTGGCTAAATAGGACACTTCCTGTTCTCTTTCTTCTACTCTATGTCCAATAGAGCTCAAGCTCTCCCCTTCACTCCTATATGGTTTCCTTGCCTCTTGGCTCTTCCTCCTCTCCCTGGAGACCAGTCTTTCTTAAACATATAATCAGGCCTCCTCTATACTACTTTTATCAGTCATTACTTTCCAATGTAATTCTTTCAATACATTCAAAACTGTGTCCTCATGCAGAGAAAGCACTGGAACATCAGTTTCTGTACTTAGCTCTAATGGTAATGTCCTTGGTTTATCCTGAGGCATCATTACATGCTATTTACAAGCTATTTGCACCTCTTTTAAAGAACCTCAGACTACGGAGCACTTAGTTCTTCGATTTTGATTTCTCTTTCTCTCCATGCTTTAACTCAATCAACAAACTTTTGAGTGCCCACGGTGTGCCAGGAACTGGGGATACAAAGACAAAGGCCTAACTCTCTGAACTGTTTTTTTGACTTTGGAAACCCTTTTCACAATTTCCTTTCCATATAATTAGGAAAAAAGGCTGATAATCATCATTTTAAGGTGATATCATGTCTTGCTGAAAGGCAAGGCTTAAAAACAACCCATAAATTGTGCATGCAGTTTAAACACTTTTAAAAAATTACATATTTTGGACATGTTTAACGAAGGACATTGTTTTCCTTGATACATGTTTTGAATATTTATTATAAGAGTTTTCTTTCTCTTTTTTCCCCCAGTGGAAGGTGGAAAGGAAAATCAGATTTTTTTAAATTGAAAATTTTAATTGAAAAAACCCATGAAACGATCACAGAAAATTACAGGAAAAGAATGTTTCCTGATAGGTCAACTGTAGGCAAACTTTTGAAATAGATGTTTGCTTTTGGCATCCTTCCACCTCTTTCTATACCTCTTACTCAGATGCAGAGTGCCATTGTGTTGCTTTAAATCCCCAACTGATCATCACAGCAGAGTCTATGTTCTCAAAGTATTTTATGTTCCAAAATTACTATCCTCTTCCTGAAATAAAAACTGATACCATAATAAGCAAGTTAAGTGTTAGTTATCTAATTAGACTTATTCATACTAATACATGACTAATTGATAGATTTTAAAGAAATTTGCAGCTAGGTGATGCATGGTTAAATGCATTGGACTTGGTGTCAGAAGACTTGAGTTCAAATCTTGACAAGTTACCTCTCTCAAGCCTCATTTTCTTTTTTTAATACAAAAGAAAATGATCTGTTTCTATCTGTGATCCAATTCCATAGTTTCTTTTCTGGATGTGGAAGGCATTTTGCCTCGAGTCCACTGGAAATTTTTATTAATTTTTAAAATTATTTTATGTTTTCAGTATTCTACACTCACTTCCATATAACTTGGATTTTCCCCCCTCCCTCCCCTTTCCTCCTCCCTCCTTTCCTCCTCCCTCTGAGATGGCATACAGTTCTATATAGGTTCTACACATACATTCCTATTAAATACATTTTCACCTTAGTCATGTTGGATAGAAGAATTAAAATAAATGGGAGAAATCATAAAACGAACCAAAATATAATACAAAAGAAAATGATCTACTACATTCTGCGATCGAATTCCATAGTTCTTTCTCTGGATATGGAAGGCATTTTGCCTTAAGAGACCATTGGGAATTTTTTAAGTCTTTGCATTACAGTGAAGTTCTAAGTCTACAGGAAAAAGTCCTCACACACTGTGGTTGTTGCTGTGTACAAAGTTCTCTTGGTTCTGCTCCTTTCACTCAGCATCAGTTCACATAAATCTTTCCAGGCTTCTCTGAAATCTTCCTGTTCATCATTTCTTATAGCACAACAGTGTTCTATTACACTCATATACCACAACTTGTTCAGCCATTCCCCAAGTGATGGGCATTCCCTTGAGTTCCAGTTTTTGGCCACCACACAAGGAGCTGCTATAAATATTTTTGTACATGTGGGACCCTTTCCCATTTCTATGATCTCTTTGAGATAAAGTCCCAGAAGCAATATTGCTGGGTCAAAGGGTATGCACATTTTTGTAGCCCTTTAGGCATATTTCCAAATTGCTTTCCAGAATGGTTGGATCAGCTCACAGCTCCACCAACAATGAATTAGTTTTCCAACTCTCCCATATCTTCTCCAACATTTATCATCTTCCTATTTTGTCATGTTAGCCAATCTGATAGTTGTGTGATGTAGTACCTCAGAGTTGTTTTGATTTGCATCTCTCTAATCCATAGTGATTTAGAGCATTTTTTATATGATTTTCATATGATTATAGATAGCTTTAATTTGTTCCTCTGAAAACTGCCTGTGATAAATGGTTCTTTGACCATTTATCAATTGGGGAATGACTTGTATTCTTGTACATTTGACTCAGTTCTCTATATATTTAGAAATGAGGCCTTTATCACAGACAGTAGTTGCAAAAATTCTTTCCCAGTTTTCTGCTTCCTTCCTAATCTTGGTTGCATTGGGTTTGGTTGTGCAAAAACTTTTCAATGTAATGTAATCAAAATGATCGATTTTGCACTTCACAATATTCTCTATCTCTTGGTCATAAATTTCTCCATTCTTCATAAATCTGACAAATACACTATTCTTTGCTCCCCTAATTTGTTTATAGTATCAATCTTTATACTTAGATCATGTATCCACTTGACCTTTATTCTTGTGTATGGTGTCAGGCATTGGTCAATGCCCAGTTTCCACCACACTATTAATGCAGTTTTCCCAGCAATTTTTGTCAAACAGTGAGTTCTTATCCCAGAAGTTAGAGTCCTTGGGTTTATCAAACAGTAGATTGCTATATTCATTTACTACTGTATCTTGAGTACTTAACCTATTCCACTGGTCTACCCTTCTGTTCCTTAGCCAGTACCAAGTAGTTTTGATAATTGCTGCTTTATAGTACAATTTGAGATCTGGTAGGGTTAGGCCACCTTCCCTAGCATTTCTTTTCATTAGTTCCCTTGATATTCTGGACTTTTTATTCTTCCAGATGAATTTTGATATTTTTTCTAGCTCTAGAAAATAATTATCTGGTAGTTTAATTGGTATAGCACTGAATAAGTAAATTAATTTAGGTAGAATTGTCATTCTTATTATATTATCTCAGCCTACCCACGAGCAACTGATGTTTTTCCACCTCCTTAGGTCTGACTTTATTTGCGCGAAAAGGGTTTTGTAATTGTGTTCATATATCCTTGGGTTTGTTTTGACATGTAGACTCCCAGATATTTTATGATGTCTACTGTAGTTTTTAACAGGATTTCTCTTTCTGTTGGACTTTTTTAGTAATATATAGAAATGCAGATGATTTATTTGGGTTTATTTTGTAACCTGTGACTTTGCCAAAGTTGTTTATTATTTCAAGTAGTTTTTTACTTGATTCTCTGGGATTCTCTAAGTATATCATCATATCATCTGCAAAGAGTGATAAGTTAGTTTCTTCTTTGTCTATTCTAATTCCTTCAATTTCTTTTTCTTCTCATTGCTACAGCTAGCATTTCTAGTACCGCAGTGAATAACAGTGGTGATAATGGACATCCTTCTTTCACCCCTGATCTTACTGGAAATGCATCTAGCTTGTCCCCATTGCATATAATGCTTGCTGATGGTTTTAGGTAGATACTGCTTATTATTTTATGGAAAGTTCCATTTATTCCTATGCTTTCCAGTGTTTTCAATAGGAATGGGTGTTGAATTTTGTCAAAAGCTTCAAGCCTCATTTTCATCATTTGTAAAACAGGGCTAATAGCAACTACCTTACAGAGCTATTGTGAAGATCAAATGAGATGACATATTGTATTGTTAATGTATTTTTGCTTGATTTGAAGATCTTTCCCACTCATTAATAGGCCCATGTGACCTGCTTAAATCACATGGAAGCCTAAGTCACATGGGGTGGGAGGAGCTTGCTGAACTGGTAGAACAGGAAGAGTGGAACAGAAGTTGGAAGTTGGTAAGAGCAATTAGGGTGGAGGGAGGAGAGGACACAGGCAAGCAGGCACAGCCAGGTTCCTAAGTGTTTGTTTGTGGGAAGACCCCAGCAGGGGGTTTGGGAATAACTTTGTTCCTTTCTGTGCTAATGTGTATTGACTTCTTGGTTACCATGACAGATTTGGCTTTCTGGTGTCTGAATAAATGTTTTTCTTCTGCTTTCTACAAGGAGAGTATATTATACTTTGAGATTCAGAACTTCACACATATATTCAGTCACCCTCGGGTACTATAAATATTGCGTTGGTGATACAGATACGCAGTGCTTTGCAAACCTTAAAGCACTCTATAAAGCTCTTTAAGGAGGATGCTGGTTAATAAAAAGTGAAATTTGAGGCCATATGATAAAGCAGTGAACTTGGTACAGGTATGGGCTAAAATTTGAGGACAAGGGTGAGGGGAAGAAGAGCATATCTTGAAGGAGTGAAGGCAGAAGAGACATCAGGGGGAGAGCAGGGCCCAAACTGGGGTCAAACTCCCTACAATGCTCTTGGTTTTCAAAGCTTCCTTTTCTCTGCTTTGGAACCCAGATTCTTTAAAGACTTCATTTTCCCCCTTGATGATAGGCAGTGGAGAGGTTCCTAAATTGGGGGCAGGGTAAGAGCAGTGGTAAACTCTTCATGAACATAGGTCAAAAAGCACAGAAAGAGTAGAAAGGGGTCTTAGGTATAATCTTGTCCAATTCTCTCATTTTACAAATGAGGACTCTGAAACTTGGAAGAATAATTTCTCTAGTATTACAAGAAGAGCTGAGACTTCACATGGCTTAGTAAAATCATGAAATTGGAGTCAAAGGACCTGTGTTCTAATCCCAGATCTATGTTTATTGCTACTAGTATTAACTTAGGTTAAATACTTAACATCACCAAGTCTCAGTTCCTTCCATCTGTAAAATTTACTTTAATTGACTTCTGAGGCCTCTTCCAGCTCAGAATCTCACAATCATAAGAATCCAGTTCTTTTGAATTAAACATCAGTGGTCTTTATTAAAGTACATTAGTGCCTCTTAAATTGGAGAATATTCATATATACAATCAGCTTAATTTTCTCAAATCACCCACCAGTCATTTTTCACATTTGCAAGGGCCATCCATGTACAGAAAACAAAAGCAATGCACAAAGGCCTAAATATGTACTTTATTGGAAATGATGGTGATGAGAGAACCCAGTACTAGAACCTTGGAATCTCCAAGTTACATGACATATGTTCACACACTGGTAATAATCCAAGCTTTTGAGAATTGATAGTTCTACCAATAATTAATTCTTGATTATGTGATTTAAGTGTGGATTAACACTTAATGGTGAGGAAAAACAAATATTACTCCAGATATAAAGAAATAACATTCATAAATGCTGACAAGCTCTCTGTATACTTTTCCTACATATTGAGAAGAGCAAGCCTAGAAATCTCACTCATTTGTCAACATGGGAAGGGAGATGACAAAGAAAAGGTAGAAGAAAACAAAGATGTAAAAAGAGAGGATGCAAAAATAAGATTCTGCTTTTGCAAGTCACTAGGCTTTTCAAACTTCCTTCTTTCTGGGCTTGTACTAAGGAAGAAAGTCCTTTGAAGACTCCTGTGTAGATAGGCAATGTAAAATGACAGTTAGGCATTTCTAATAGTACATTCTATGTTTTCCTCTTTCATTTAGTGACATCTGAAGATGCAATGAACTTAAATATTTTTGAACAGAGATGGGAAGAAATATTTGGCAGTGGGTGCAATCCCAAATGAATGATATCTGCTGGACCCAAGTCTGAACTTCAAGCTACAAGCTTGAAAGACAGAAGTTTGTAACAGACTTCTGAATCAGTGCTTTCCATAGGATTCTAGGCCCAGGCAAAGTTGAGTTTATAAAGTAATTACATAAATGATGATTTTCAGTGCTTTAGGTATCATCTCTCAAAGACTAATTTAAAAAAAACCACTTCATTCAAACCACTTCAACACACCCCTTTAGTACTTTTAATACACTTCAAATACCAGGCAAAAAACCCAAAATCAAAATAAGAGACTACAACAGATGTTTTCTCCTATGTTTTTCTTTCTGTCTTTTGCATCTAGATGAACATTTTATGTTTGTCTTTGTGATTGGAATCTTAAGCTTTTTGGAAGGCAGAGATTATACCTTATAATTTTTAAATCAAGGGTCTTAACATTTTTTTCTATCATGAAAGTCTGGTGAAACCTATGGACTCCTAAGGATAATGTTTTTAAATTTATAAAATAAAATACATAAGATCACAAGGGAAATAAATAAAAATGTCAACATCAAAAAAATTCTTTAAACCAAGTTCCAGGATCCCAAATGAAGAACTTAAGGACTTAGAAAGTTCTATTCCAAAGTAATCAAAAATCCACGACATATGATTACTTTAGCAGAGTACACTAGTTGGACAACTACTTAACAAAGGTGAACAGATTCTCAAGACAGAGTATGCTGAATATGAAAAGCCTATCTTCTTTACACTGTACACTCAAGAATGCCAACTTTATATATGTCGAATATTAGACTGTCCAATATGAAAAATTCTGGGTTTATTTTTACCTTCTACTGGGTAATTGTCTCAATCATGCCAAGGCAATGGACCAATCTCTCCATAGTTCAGTTAGCCTTCACCCTTAACCCTAGACAGCAATTTCAAAAACTGCCAACGACAAGGTTTGTGTAGTAAGATGATGACAAATCTGTGCAAATTTTCATCCCTGTTATTGCTAAGACAACTCAAAGTAGGCTAAGAAGTGGCACATTAGGACAAGAGCAGTTCATTCACTGATAATGAAATAGAAACTTCCTAGTGATCTAAGAATCATCCAGAAAATAAAACTAAACATCAGTAATTTTTGTGAACACTTATTTTTCAATTTAATCGTCAATACAAGTTGAAAAAAAGAGATCATTGTCAAGTTCTTGTAGGAAAGCAGCATTCAGTGAATCTTTCCATTCTCAAGGCTCCCAGCCCTTTCCTCCAGGCTGCTGGGGCAACTTGAGACCCACCACATCAGCAGTCTCTTCCACAGAACGCTCACCCTTGCCATGAAATTCCTGGTGAAGGGTCACGTGATTCCGAGTACTTCGAAGGAGACAAAGATAGGTTGCAGCTTGGAAGTGTAGCTCATGTTGAGCTCTGCAGAGCTTCTCACTGGTGACCTAGAAAAGGTGGCATGGCTAGTTATCAGAAAACTCCCCGGAAAAAAATACAACTCAATTTAATGTAAATAAACACTATTTGGGATCAAAGACAAACTGGAATGGATGGAATCACTTAAAAACCTACAAATGGGAATTAAGGCAAATTTTCAATATTGCATTGATGAAATGCATAATGTTATATATTTTCACTGTGTCTGAAATATTTTTGCAATATGGTATGTTTAAATTCATCATGATGACCTCTGACATGACTAAGACATCTCTACACAGTCTAACAAAGCACAGTACTAACCAAAATATAAGGCCAATTTCTAACTAAAAAATTCCATTCACACTAGAAATAAAAGTGAACTTTGGGTACCAGTTTCATAGGATTTTAGGTTTGAAGGCATCTGAGAAAACCATTTAATCTGAGTTTGTCATTTGCAAATTTAGAAACTAATGCCTAGGACTGTTAAATAACTTTTCCAAGGTCAAAAATGTAGTTTTTGGGCAATGAAGTTCTCTTGATTCCAAATCCAAGGCTGCTGCCCCTTATTCTATGCTGACTCCTAAAGGACACCAAGTAAAAGTAGTAATAAAAAAAATTATCTATCCCCTCTTTAAAGAAAATACTCTTCCTTAACTGTTTCCATAGATTTTTTTGATATACTGACATTTAAGCCCTTATGTCTTTTCAATGTTAAACTAGGAAATTTTTTTAAACCTGAAAACACACGTTGAAGGCCATTTTTCAAAGGTATAATTGGAAAAAGTACTCGAAAAAGGTATACAGTTTGCATATGCCCTCAGGTCCCAACATTCAGATTCTCTCAGATTTCATTGATACACCAATAGGATTTTGACTTTGAGCTCTCCAGAAATTAGGAACTACACATCCCTCTGAAAACCTGCTAGGGGAATCACATTTGCAAGGATTATCCGTGCACAGTAAACAAAAGCAATGCACAAAGGCCTAAATATGTACTTTATTGGAAACGATGGTGATGAGAGAACCCAGTACTAGAACCTTGGATTCTCCAAGTTACATGACATACGTTCACCAATCCAGGCTTCTGAGAATCAATAATTCTATTACCAATCAATTCTTGATTCCCTTTGGGAAGGTGAAGGGAGTATGGGTGAAGAGTATAGGATATACTGTCAGCCACAGTAAATGCGCTCGTCAGGTTTGCCAAATTGCTTTTTTTCCCTCTTTTTTCTTATAAAGAGTGGCTCATGAGGTAGGAGACGGAATGGATATGGAAATAAAGTAATGTAAAAGCAAAAGATATAAATAAAAATTAAGAGAAAAGAAAATTTAACAGCAGAGATTTTAAGGCTTAAGTCTTCATTATTTCATGTAACCCATATCTTCCATCTGACTGACTAAGCCTTGTGACAAAAGCTTCAGGACAAGGGGTCGATTAGAACATGAAAATGAAAGGGAGGATTAATGTTTCCTTCATGTTGCTCATTTAAGGGGCCATGACAATTGGTTTTGGAACACCACTGTCAAATATCTAAATAACTACAGTACTTTCCTTTGTAAAGGAGGTCACATATGTAAAGCACTTTGCAAGCCTTAGAGTGCTACATAAATGTTACCTATTATTCCCAGTCACTGTTTGAAATTTTGTTCAGAGTTGAGAATTAAGAGGCAGAATCTGAAACCTGAGGTCAGAAGATCCTAGCCAAGGGTCCTGATCCCTTTTTTGTGTCATGATGCTCTTGAGCAGTTTGGTGGAGACTTTGGACCCTTTCTCAGAAAATGTTTTTAAATGAATAAAATAAAATGTAGGATTACAAAGGAAACCAATTATACCAAAATAGTTGTCAAAATATTTTAAACAAGACTCTGTGATTCTTGAGCTCACTTCTTCTGAGCTCTCTGTACTATAACCACACCAAATATACTAGAATAAAGGAACTTACTGCCCAAAAGACTGCAATCAGGGCTTTCAGTTTCTGGCTAACACTCAGGAATACAATATTTAAAATACAGTATGAATTTAAACTCAATAACCAATTAAGTTTTGATGATTTGTGTTCATATAAATTTATATGTGTGTGTTGGTCCTTTGTTGCCGAAGAAGACCATGCCATCAGAGAAATGGTGACATGACTTGCACTTGACTTTGTTTTGAGTGAGGGAGGGCTGTGCAGGTCCCCATCCTCACTTCTCCTCCAGAGTCATCTGAATCCAGGGACCAGATATTCATCAGGATGACTGGAGATGACCCAGGATGAGGCAGTTGGGGTTAAGTGACTTGCCCAAGGTCACACAGCTAGTGAGTGTCAAGTGTCTGAGGGGAGATTTGAACTCAGGTCTTCTTGACTCCTGAACTGGTGCTCTATCTACTGTACCACCTACCTGCCCCTAAATTTATATGTAGATAAATATGCACCTTACTACATGTATGTGGTGCAAACCCAATAAGAGCTTACAGGAATAACAACTATATAAGATAAAATGATAGGATCTGAAGTACCAAGAATCCCATTTTATATTAAAACAAGAAAGCACAGATCCTATGTCTAAACATACCATCTTGCACGGAGAAAAGGGAGAAAGTAGATCAGTAATAGGTTTAGGAACAAGGTTCAACCTGTTCAAAAAGAACCTAACAAAAAAAACTGCATAAAAACTGGAGGAAAGGCAAGAAAAATTCCAGGTAAGTCAGTTCTAGGAGGTACGTTTTGTTCTAATTCAATCCAGTCCAATAAGCATGTTTAATCAGCTCTCTGTTTCAAGGCATTGTTGTTAACACTGAGGATATAAAGAGAAAATGACAAAGTCCCTAATGTCAAGAAGTTTGCAGTAAACTAGTGAGATATTCCAGAACTTCCCTGAGTGTAAGATCACTGCTTATGTAGACCTGGCCATGGTCTCCGAAGTTCACCACCGAGGGTAGTGGCAACTACGTGATTCATCCAGAGGAATATCTGGATGAACACACACACACACACGGTCCATTCAACTCAGTGGGCCCTTTGTTGTGATCTCCTGACATCATAAAGGATACTAAAAGGAACCTGTAAGCTAGTCCACTGATATTCCCTTCTAGGGACAAAAAAAAGCTCTTCGCTTTGGTTGCCTATGAGTTGCAAATTCTTTCTTCATAATACCCAGTTTCCCAACCACCACAGGGAATCTAAAGAATCTAAAGACCCTGGGATCTTTATTAACAATTTGAGATACCCCACTAACAATTCTGAGTCACCACCGCAGCTGTTCCCACAACTGTCAATAAAAGACCACCTGCTGGGGAATGGCGGCCCCCCCGCCCCCCCCGCGCCGTGACTCCTCCAGGGCTGTGACGCTTATGGCAGCTCTATTTCTCTCTGGGGCCCACGGTACCCCTCGGGCTCGGAAGCCTTCCCCGGCAGCTCCGGCAAGTCCGGGTCTCAGCCCAGTCATCTGTAACATGACGTCATCTGGCAGAGGTCACCACCCACCAGGGCCCCGAAGGGCCAGCGAATTTCAAAGCTCCATCCACGCAATCCCGGGTCCGGTCCCCTCCCCACCGAGGGTGCCGACGTTAGCATCCCGACCAGTGGGGGCAATGCCGCCGCCCGCGGGCCATGGATCCGGGATCCCCACCGCCGCTTCCTCCGACCCGCCTCCCTCTCCCTCCCCGAGCCCCCGCAAGCAGTTCCCGCCCCCCACCCCGGCCGCGGCCGCGGGGGGACGTACCCGGTGCGCCCGGAAGGCCTCCACGAGGTACCGATAGGCCGCCGTGTCCTTGTAGGGCCGGTCTGAGGCCGCGCTCAAGTACCGCAGCTCCCGCAGGAGGGCCCGCAGCGTGCGGGCCGGCGGGCCCAGGCCTGCCATCTCGGTGCGGGTGCGGAACTCAAAGAGCGTGCCCGGCTGAGGACGGCGGCCAACGAGGGGCAGTGTTAGCGCCCTCTGCTGGCGCCGAGCCTCTCTCCCACGTCCGGCAGCTGAGCGTGGACCCCGCCACCCGATCCCTCCCTCCTCCCCAGCCCCCTCTCCTCCCCGCCCCCCCCAGCCCCAGCATTCCAGGCAACGCAATCGAGCACAGAAAGGAAAAGCAAACAAAAGCCGAGCGTCCGCGGCCTCCAGCGTCTCTCTGACCTCTACTTAAACCAGCATAGCGCTGCATCTTCGGAAGCAAGCACGTCCCGGGCTCCCCCCCGGCTCCTGCTCGCCAACATCCAGAACCCTAACCTGGGAAGAAGATGACAGGGTGGAGCCCGCATTTTACCACCGAGTAAGCAAGTGCTCGGGGCATTTAATGCGCCTGGAATCTGCTCCCTCCGCCGGGTTCCCCGGAGCTTACATTCTAGCGGAGGAGAAAACACGCACACTTACATAGGTAGATGCGGGAGATACACCTAAGAAAGAGACGGGGGCGTGGGCAAGGGCAGGGCGAGGTGGCGACGGAGGGAAGCTGTAAAGGGAGCTAGGGATCCCAAGACCCCGGGGGGAGGGGGGAGGGGGGAGGGGGGAGGAGGGAGGGGGAGGGGGAGGGCACGGCCAGCAAAGGGCACGCACGCAGAAGGCGGACTGACCCGTGGGGGCGACGAACAGCCAGAAGGCCGGCTTGGGAGCGGGCGTGAGGGAAAGGACGCCTAAGAGTGAAGGGGTCGAAACGACCCCCAACGACAGTTTGTATTGGGCAAGGAAGCTCTACAAGAACGTGCCCCTTCGCGGTTGGAAGATGGTACGTGCTACGCTGACACCCCACGATCGCTAGGTTCGAATCCACAATTTATTTTCCTGCAAGAAAATGTCATCTGTAAAATTCTGAGTTCTTACGAACACAAAATTGTTCACCCCAGATGGGACTCGAACCCACAATCCCTGGCTTAGGAGGCCAATGCCTTATCCATTAGGCCACTGGGGCTTCTGGTGAAGACGTTCTTCAATGATATATTCATTGGGTTTTTTTCATTGGCGCGTCATCGCTGACATCATCAGGAGAAAGCTCTGCTTTCAGCCTATCCCATACAACCATTCCAACCATTGGTAAATACCCTAGAGACAGGGATACCGAGGGGATCCCATGGAATTCTGGGAGTTGTAGTTCACAGAACCATTAAGAAGAGCCATTTGCACTTCCCACTCTTGACTGCGTGTATGCCCACACGCAACCGTGGGACAGGTTGCCATTCCCACACGCTCTAGTCTACACTACATGATGCTTTCAGCTGCTTTGCCTTCGCGCAGTATAATCCAAGGCGGCGCTCCCGAAGCTGAGCCTGTCACGGCTTTGCTTCCCTCACCCCCACCCCCGAGGCGCATGCGGAGGTCTCGCGTGGCACGTGCGCAGGGCCCGGGCCTCCCGCCGATCAGGGAGGAGCCACGAGGGCTCCCGCTCTGGGGCCGGAGCCGTGCTCCTTGTCCACACTACGGGCCTAGGCCGCCGTGGGCGCCTCGCGTTCTGGCCGGCCGGCGCAGCCCGCGGCCGCGTTCCCACTAAGCCCGAGCCCCCTCGCTCTGACTCCTCTCTCTGCTTTCATTGCCCCCCCCCCCCCCAGGCGACCACTCCTTACCCCAGTCCGGCTAGCTCCAGGCCTCCGCGACCGCTCCGCGACCGCCCCGCGCGGCCCTCGCGTGACGCGGTGCAGAGGCTTCTCGGGCCCCCGAGCCGGTGAGCGGCGGGTTCGAACCCCGGGCTTCCGCCAAGCAGTGAGAGCAGTCACAACGTGCGCTGCTTGTTATCGCGTGGGACCCTCGTGGCAGCCGGGGAGAGGGCGGGGGAGAGGGCACGCGGGAATGCAGGCCTCGTGGTCCCCGTTCTACAGACGGGGCACTGAGGCGGAGCCGACCCCTTCGGCCGTGGAGTCGGGAAGGAGGGGCTGGATTCGCCTCCCCGTTTTCCAGCCTGGCTTGTGTCGGGCCCTGGCCCGGCTCCCTCGCGCTCCTCCGTGGCGTGGGGCGCCCTCCGCCGGGTGCCCCCAGCCGCTCTGGTGTGGGCTTCTTGTCGGCCCCGCGCACCCTGCGGGCGTTCGCTTTCACCTTAGGCAGCCGCCCTCGAAACCATTTCTCGCCCCCACGCACAAGGTGAGCTTCGGACCCGGATCTGGGCGGGCGTCACGGGTGAGCGCGACGACAGCGCGTCCCTGTGTGATGTGGTTGGCGCTCTTTGGAGGGCCACCTGCCTCGCCCGATCGCCCCTCCTTTCCACCCAGATCCGTCAGTGGGCATTGCGGAGCCTGGGGCTGCGCGAGGCGCTCGGGATGCCGTCTCTCCGGGGCTGATGTTCCACTGGAGACGCTTCCCACGTCCAGTCATAAACACCCAAGCACCGCAGCGCGCCGCCTCCGTGGCTGGAGCACCCGCAGGGACCCCACGCCTCGCCAGCCGGCCCTTCCCACGGGACGCTCAGTCGTTGGCTTGGTCCTGCCACCACGGCGGAGGCTGAGGAAGCAGCGGAGCTGAACCCTGATCCACCTGCAGGAAACACGGCCGAGGTGACAGACGGACATTCGAATGAGCTGGGAGGATTGCCAGAGAGGGGTTGTTCACGTTATAAAATGACAGTTCCACGTACGCAGAGGGCCCCCCCGCTGTGCTTAGAGTCAGGGCTGGGCTTGGACCAGCTCTCCGCCAACCTCGGCTTGGGTTATTACTTGGACTTTCAAAAGTCTTCGTGATGTGGACTGAACGTAAAAGTCTGCTGGGTATTTCCTCCTTTTTGCTGGACAGCCGATTGTCCACCACCCCTGCACAGCTGTCTGAATCCTGCTTTGAGCTCTGCAGGAACGTTGGCACCCGGTACCTCACTGGAGCCTCACACCGCTTTTACTTCCCACCAAAAAAAATGGCTAGAGATGACAAGGACCTTCTTGTTCAGTGTCGCTTGTGCCTGACTCTTCATGGCCCTATTTAGGGTTTTTTTGGCAAAGATGCTGGAGCGGCTTGCCATTTCCTTCTCCAGCTCATTTGACAGATGAAGAAACTGAGGCAGACAGGATAAAGTGACTTGCCCGGGTCACATAGCTAGGAAGTGTCTGAGGCTGGATGTCAACTGAGGAAGATGAGTCTTCCTGATTCCCAAGGCCAGGGCTCTCTCCACTTAGGCTACCCAGCTACCCTTCCAGTTTAGAGAGGGTACTTGCACCCAGCTCTTCTTGGCTCTAAACCCAGATCTCTGCTATCCTACACTGCCACTCAGATATAGGTATGCAAATTATGTACAAAGTAATGATTTAAGGGAAAGCACTGGGAGCCCTGTGGGAAGCAAAGGGCTGTCAGAAGGTGCAGCTGGAGCAGTTGTGAAGCAAATAGGATTCTAAGATTCAGGACTGAAGAGTGCTGTGGAGAGAAATGAAATGGCAAGGTCACGTAGCTGGACTTTGGGGAATGGGATGGGGAATAGTGCTTACTAAGGTGGGAAAGGTTTGTTAGAGCTAGGTTTGTGAAGCACCTTAAATGCTAAGCAGAGAAACAATTGTTTTATTTTCTGTTCCAAATTCTCTCCCTCTCTTCCACTCACTGAGAAGGTAAGAAAAGCATTACAAATATGTATACTCAAGCAAAAGAAATTCCTGCATTAGCTCTGTCCAAAAAGAAAGAAAATATATTCCGATCTGCATTCTTAGTATGTGGGCTCTCAATCTGGAGATGAATAGGATGTTTCATCAGGAGTCTATTAGAATTGTGGTTGATCGTTGCGTTGATCAATTAGAGGGACCTCTTTTCAATCCCTGAGTCACTTGACTTTACTAAATGGAGAGTGACTAGTCCGACACACACTTTAGGAAAGTCCCTTTGGCCGCTGTGTAGGATGGATGATAGATGAAGTAGGAAGACCAATTAGGAGGCTATTTGGAACAGTTTGGGTAAAAGGTCCGTTGAGGGCTTAAATTGGGGTGGTAGCCACATTAGTAGAGAGAAAGGGTTTGAAAAGCTGTGGAGGGAAATGACGATTTGACAACTGAAGGGATACGTGGAGGTGAGGGTGAGAGTAGCTGGAAGGATATCTTTGACAGAAAATGTTTGGAAGAGTTGTTTTTTTTCAAAAAGGGTTAGTTCCATTTTATACATCCTACAAGGATGTATAAGGCTATCCAGTTTGAAATATCCAAAAGGCAACTAAGAGATGTGTACCTGGAGCTCAGGAGAGAGTAGGGCTGCAGATGCAGATATGGAAGTCATTTGTATAGAGATAACATACCCTAGTCTTCTCTCCCAGTACTTGCAAGAAAAGGACAAAACCTTGGTCACCTCACAGGCTGCACTAAGAAAGCAACCTCAAAACCATCTAGTTTTGACAGCTTCCTATGGTTCTTAAGACATTTATGTTTCTTTCTTTGCTACAGTTCCTAGTGTCCAGGAAAAGGACTTACCTTTACAGGGAAACAAGAAAGCTTAACTTCCTCAGCATGAATGCTGGATATCTATGACTAGATCAGAAGGGAAGGTTAATGTGGGTGCCTTGGTTCTGCTTTACTGATGGATAGGTGTTTTTCATTTTGTGATTTCAGCATCATCCTCCCATGGTTTCCTACTCTTTTAGGGTCTAACCCCGAGACAACAGCAGAAAAATAATGAACCTCAACCACAGTAGGGCATACCCTGCCCTCACCCCACCATACCCTCAATCCAGATAAATTCTTTATTATTTAGAACAAGGGCTTGAGATTTCCCCAGCAGAGTTGTCAGTATGCTGGGCAACTGCCTTAATGAGATGACGAAATCTAAATTTCAGATTTAGAGCTGAAAAGGACCTCAGAGTTCTTAGTGTAATTGTTTATTTTTACAGAAAAGAAAACTTGAGGCCCAGAGAGATGAAATGACCGGAGCAACGTCACCAGGGTAGTGTGGCAGGATTCAGACTTCTTTCTCTGATTCTAGATGATGAGGTGCTTTTCCCATTCTACCACATGGCTCTCAGCCTCAAAGGAGGGGGATGGATGGCTGACATGAGAACCAAGATACTGGTGACTTGGGAACTTCCTGGTATTTACAGCTATCCATTAAATTCTCCGAGTGAAGGTTATAGTCATGTTGTTGTTCAAATCAATAAGGTATTGAATTAGAGAATCAGCATGGATAAGCTTAAAGAAAGTGATCAATTTACTTTTTTGATACAAAAATGTGTATTATATAGAGATATATCTATCTCTGTAAGTATACATATCTAATAACATATGACACATAGATATGTGTGTATGTGTACGTGTATGTGTGTTCTTACCGAGACATTTAATTCATTCAGGGCTTGACAATTCTTCCCCAAATTCACTTCAATAACCATTTTTTAAAAATAGAATTTTTATTGATTTCTTTCTTTTTTATACCATCTAATTTCGTCCAGTATTTCTCCCAGGGAGATATCTCATATAAAAAAATTTTTTTTTAAAGAAAAAATAAAAATAAAAAACATCATTAAAACCAATCAACACATTGAAACAAATGTGAAATATATGCAATATTCCATACCCTTAGACTCCATTCTTTGCAAAAGAAGCCAAGAGGTATCTTCTTCTCACATCTGCTCCATGTTTGTTGACTTTTCATCGTTTATGATTCTTTCCATTTAATAGTCATTGCATATGTTGTTTCCTTGACTCTGCTTACTTCACTCTTCATCAGTTCATAAGTCTTTCCATGATTCTCCGTATTTGTCATATTTGTTGTTTCTTGCAGCATAGAAATATTTAGTTACATTCACATGCCACAATTTGTTTAGCCATTCCCAAATTGCTGAAAATTTACTTTATTTCCAGTTTTTTGCTACTATGAAAAGAGCTAGTATAAACATGTCAGGGTTCATGGGGACCTCATATCAGTGACCTCCTGGGGTACAAGGTATATACTTAGTAGTGGGATTTCTGGGATAAGGGTATGGACATTTTAGTCACTGTATTCCCGTAATTCGAAATTATATTCCAAAATGAATATCTATGTATTATTATCTTTTCTAGGATTATATTTTCCCAAAGGTGTATGAAGGTATGGCAGGTAGTATGCCAAATATTGAATCATTAGACTAAGAAGTATTAGGAATTCAGAATTTGTCACTCTTTAGGCATATGAACCCAAAAGGACTAGTACCCACACCCCCTCATAACTTACCATTTTCTTCAGAGAAGTAGAACTAGATGGTCAAAAAGGGGGGGAGGGGGTTATGAGAGAAGTAATCTAATATAGTAGATTGGACTGGGAGTCTGAATATTAAAGATTCAATCCAATTTTTGCCACTTGACAGCTATGTGACTAGGAAGTCATTCAGTCCCTTTGCTTCAGTTTCCTCATCTCTAAAGACAATACCACCACTTCTGTCTATCGTAACATAATACAGATTAAATAAGAAAATGTAAGAGAAGATGAGAACTGTAAATCCAAATCCAAAATAATATATTTCTAACATTCATTTTTATGCACATTGACCTTGAATCACATCTAATTAACCAACATTCAATGAGAGGCAAAACCTTTTTGTTGAGGGGTCATGCCCAGATGGAGAATAAATTAATTATAAAGTTTGTGTTTTCATTTTGAAAGTAAAAATGTTTTCAAAATAGGAAATTTTTAAAAATTAAGAATATGAAACATGATACCATTAAGTAAATGCAATTAAGTAAAATACAATTTCAGTACTCTATAAGGACCAATGGGGGGAGGGGGGGGAGATAAGCCTATTATGTGCCAGGCACTGATCTCATTTCATCCTCACAGCAACCCTGAGGTAGGTTTTATTATCTCCACTTTATAGTTGAGGAAACTGAAGCAAATAGAGCTTTAACCTCTATTGGTTAAAGGTTCAGTGCCCAGGGTCACAGGGCTATTAAGAGGCTGAGGGTAGATTTGAACTGAGGTCTTCCTAGCTTCCTTTGTGCCACCTGGAGCCTAGAGAAGGAGAGAAAGGACAAAAGAATGGGAAAGGAGGGAAAATCTAAAGTCATTAGATATTCACAGAACAAGACATGAGAGACATAGATATGGACAAAGATAGATATGGAAACAGAAGATGAAAAATCTCAATAGCTTTTATTTTGAGGATCCTACTGATAAATACAGTTCATTTTGTCAGAGCAAGTTATATCCTGTAATCACTAAACAACTCAAATGCTAATGAGTTTCATAGCAATTTAAAACAAGAAAATTTAGAAACTTCCTACAAAGGAAAGATTTGTTTTCTGATTTTATTATGCAAAAAAGGGTTAATGAAATGGCCTCAGTTTCAGATATAAGGGCTGACTTTTCAAAGTAATGTAAAGTTACAATTTAAAATCTATTTTCACTGTTTTGAGCCTTTTCCTTCCCAAATCAAATGATCAATACAAAACAATCTAGCTGGGTTCTAATGGGCATAATAATATAATCTTTAAAAAAAAAAGTCTTTGGCAAAAGTTTCCCAAAGTAGGTTAATACATGTTGCCTTTTCTCAACCACAGGCATAAAAGGAATCAGCAATGAGATCTTGTGCTCCGGCCACGGATCAAATGAAATGAAGGCACATACAGCATAAAGGTTCTTAGAGATTCTTGCCAACTGTTAGCGGTTTGAAGAGGGAAATTTCCCCACACCTCTACATTCTTGCAATACCTGTCTGTCCTATGGGTCTGAGCTGATTCATAACTGCAGGGAAACAGGCCCACACTGTACTACCAAATTCTGGGCAAGAGGTACACAGCGCAAAGGGATTATTAGGTCTTCTAAGGCAGAAGAAAAGAATTAGGAGAGGAAGAACAATGTGTACTTCTTTGCCTTTTTCTTCACGATGAACTGAATTCTGGAGCAGCTTTTTCACTGGTTCTGCCCTCTCTACTCCCTGATTCCTGATCTTACCTGGAGGGAGTAGATGGCAAAAGAGATTTCCTGCCACGTTAAGGCTTCATGGCATATTCTGACTGGCAGCAAAGAGCCCCTGTTCTGGCCATGGGATCTTTCTGCGGCCCCATAAATGCCCAGCATTTAAGATTGATCTCTCTCTCTCTTTCTACTAGAGAGGCAGCTACTCAATGCAGTCTTTATTCAAAATGCGATTACAGAAGTCCTTGTATACTTCAAGTATCTTCAATTTTTTTTTAGTGCAGATTGATACCCATTGCAATCCTTCTTTAGCTCAGCAGAATGATAAGAGTACTACTACTAACAGTAGCTAACATTTATGTAGCGCTTCCTACATGCCAGGCACTACTCAAAGTGCTTTACAATTTTTATCTCATTCGATCTTCACAGCCACCCTGGGAGATGTTATCAGTAGTATCCCCCTTTTACAGAGAAGGGCAGAAATTAAGTGACTTGCTCAGCGTCACACTCAGATCTTCCTGTGACTCCAGCAGTTATATCCACCATCAGAGCGGTTATCGTTAAGACCAAATGAGGCAACGCATATAAAGCACTTTGTTACCTGTTTTTATCAAGTCTGCTGGGCAGAAATTAAGAAGCTAAGCACATTGAGGAAAGCAGACAGAGAAGAGAGCACCAGGGAGACTGAATCACAGAAAGAACATCATCATGCTCATTCCAGGGGTAGAAAGTCTGAACGTAACTGGTCTAACATGGAGGGAGGGTCCAGACAGTAAGGCAAAGACTATGTTGGAAATGAAACCAAGTTCTAGAAGCTGGAGTTCTTTAAGTTGTTCTCTATGTATATCTCATGCCATGAATCCTCAATATTCAGAGTTGAATAAATGTGTTCACCACTGGAGTAAAGTTCATTAGGTATGTGTGCACTTTGTAGATTGAAAAATGAAGGAAAGGAGGAGGAAAAGAGGTAATTTTTGAACATGAGCACAGAAGGAAAGTGAAGGGTAGCTTCTTCAAACTGTTGGGTGGGGTATGCTTTTGTCCCCTTGCCTCCTTCCAGAGGCCCAAGTCCTCATGTCTTACTATAGGTATCATCTGATGCTTGTTAAAACTCCTGTTCCCTCAGTGCATGTGACACACTTGGGTGGCACATACAATGGGCTTAGAACCAAAACACCTGGGCTTGAATCCCACCTCTGTCATGAGGCAACACTGGGCAAGTCACTTAAGTGCCATCTAAATAACAATAGTGTTAACTATGTGCCAAGCACTTTGGAAAGTGCTTTACAAATATTTTCTCATTTAATCCTCACAACTACCCTGAGAAGTAAGTGCTATTATTATCCCCACTTTATAGTTGACAAAACTGAGACAGAAGTGATGCCTTACTTTGTCTTACTATCTTGAAGCCCAGGATCACACAACTGAGACTAGATTTGAATTTTGGTATTCCTGAAATGGGTGAAGCTAGGTGGCACAGTAGATAAGCAAGACTCATCTTCTTGAGTTCAAATCTGGCCTCGGACACTTACTAGCTATGTGACCCTGCACAAGTCATTTAACCCTGTTGCCTCAGTTTCCTCACCTGTAAAATGAGCTGGAGAAGGAAATGCAAACCACTCCAGTATCTTTGCGAGAAAGGAAAGTTAGACATGACTGAAACAACTGAACAACAACTTTCTAAAGTAGAATAATACCTGTATGACCTGCCTCCCAGTACTACGGTGGGAATCAGATATTATGCATGTAAAGCATTTTGTCAAGAGCTATAAAAACATTATCTATTATTATTACAAAGAAATTATCTCTCCAGCCCTACATCTTCTAGGCAGAGCAGCATAATGGAAAACTTCCTATCTCTTTGTTTTGTGTCCCTCTTTGTGTGTGACCTGTCACTCAAATGCTTTTCTTTTTTATTATTCTGCTGTACATCTGGATTAACATAGTAATAGGAGGGGTGGGAGACTAATCTTTCATCAGCTTCAGTGAGCTGGCTCCATGACACATAGAAACTTGCAGGAGGTTGAACAAACAGGTATTTTACATCATATGTTGACATATACATGCACACCTGAGAAAAAACTATTTTGGCACACAGAGGTGGCAGCCAAAGCTAAACCTTTAGCCTTCATAATTTCAAGTAGTTTAGTTTATGGTCCTTCTCGTTAGATTCAGGGATTATCTTCAGCTTTCTTCTAAAAGCTGGTAAATAAGCCTGCTGAATGAAAGTAATGGAGTGATTCATTTAACAAGCTTTTGCGAAGCACCTGCCATGTTTCAAGTACCAAATGTTATGTGAAAGAAACACAAAGATAAAAATTAAAAGTCTTTACCCTCAAGGAGCTTATATTCTATTTCCAGGGGAAAAACAAACACGCACACTGACAAGTACATTCAAAACACAAAGTAAAGAGTTATTTCCAAGGGGAGGCCACTAGCAATTAAGTGAGAGGAGGCACTTGATGAGACCATCAATGTGAGAGTTACATAAGAAGCGAGGGCATTCCAAGCATGGAGGAGAGCCCACATAAAGGCATAAATTCCAGTTTGGCATATATATGTCCATTACATATATATATGTGTGTGTATATATATATATGTGCATTAAACCACAAAATTTAGGAGTCATACTGTGAAATAATTTATATTTTGTTCCTAGACTTGAAGAGGGAAGTTAGAGCTTTTTTGAGTAGGGAAGTGACATGATATGACTCTATATCTTAGGAATATCAGTTTGTCAGCTGTGTGGAAGATGAATTGAAGAGGTGTAGGACTAGAAGTAGAGAAAAGCATTAGCATATTATTGTGAAAGTGGCCTTAACCCAGGTGGTGGCTATGTGGAGAGAAAGAGACATGAGAGATGCTATGAAGTTGGACTTCATAAGCTTTGGTAACTGACCAGATAGAAGGAGTGAAGGAAAGTGATGACTCAAGGATGACTCCTAGGATGAGAAAATTGGAAGGATGGATGGACAATGGTTCTCTTGACAGAAATAAGGAAGTTGGGAAGAAGGGCATTTTGTGGGGCAAGATGATTTGTTTTGGACACACTGACTTTGAGGTGCTGAGGGAACATACAGTTGTAAATATTCATTAGGAAGATGCTGATGCTGGACTGGAGCTAAGGAGAGACTTAGATTCCCAAAATAAAATGGATATTGAGGAAAGAGAGCCCAGGACACATCTTGGGGGCACATCAACCAACACAAAAGGGGTGGGGCATGGGTAATGATGCAGCAAAGGTGACCAAGGAGTTAGCCAACATGGCTTTCTCAAGAACAGATCACACCAGACTGATCTTTTTTCCATTTTTTATAAAAATTACCTAACTAGTATTTCAAACCTAATTTTGGTAAGGCATTTGATTAAGTATCTACTTCCACTCTTACAAGGAACAAGCTAATAATATAAATAGATGAATTCATAATTAGTTGAAAGTGCAGACAAAGCCTAGTTGTTAATGGTTCAATGTCAGTTTAGAAAGTCTCCAGTGGAATGCCCCAGGAATCTGTGCTTGCTCCTGTGTTAACGTTTCTATAAATGTCTTAGATAAAGGTATAGAAGGCATACCAAACAAGGTCAGAACATTAGTCTGAATTTTACAAGATGAAGTTCAATAAAGATAAACATGAAGTCTTATGCTTGGCTTAAAAAAATTTCAACCTCAAAAGTAATGATGGGAGAGGCATGATTCCCAGTCTGGAAAACATCTCAGCACATGGTGAATTGCAAGCTAAAGATGTACCATCAGTGTGAAGTGGTGACAAAAAAAAGAAAAAAAAAAGAAAGCTGATGCAGCCATGAGCTGCTTAAGAGGGTCATAACTTCTAGGAATAAAGAGACCACTCCATCCTAGACAGACCACATGTGGAATTTTGTGTCCAGTTTTGGATGTCCAAGTTTGGGGAGTACATTAATAGGCTGGGAAGCACTCAGAGGAGAAGAGAATAGTGAAGGGCCTTTGTCTCAGAAGATATTGGCAAAGAAGTCAAGGGAGATATAGTTCTGTTGAAGTACTTCAAGAGCAGTCATGATAATCACAGTGATTCCTATGTTCCAGGTACTGTGCTAAACACTTTACAGTTACTATCTCATCTGAATTTCACAACAACCCTGAAAGGCAGATGATGCTATCATTATTCCCATTGGCATTTAAGGAAACGGAGATAAAGAGATTAAGTGACTTGCTGAGGATCACACAGCCAATAAGTCTCTGAGGCTAGATAGGAACTCAGGTTTTCCTGTCTATAAGGTCTCGCTTTCTATTCATAGTGCCACCTAGAAGTACAAGGGTTGTTTTGTTTGATCCCAGAACACAGAACCAAAAGCAAAGAGGAAAATTTGGGGTTGGTATTCCAAACACTTGGAGCAGAATAGGCTACCTCTAGAGGTGGTGGATTTTCCTTTATAGATCTTCAAGCAGATATTGGATAACTGCTTGTTGGAGATGTTACACTGGGTTTTCGGTACAATTTTTGGATATGGGTTGGATTAGATAGTTATTTAGGTCCCATTTAACTCTAAACTTTGACTCTGAGAGACCATAGTAGAACTAAGAGTCTTAGAGATCAGTGAGGAATGGAGGGTTTGGAGGTCACAATGAGAATGAAAACTAGTTTCAGGAAGAATGAAGCATAGGGGGATGTTATAGTCAGATAAAGGAACTTCAGAGTTCTTGATCATGGAGGTGGAACATTTGTTGGCGCTAAGATAGAGGGTATTTTTGTATGTCACTGGGAAATGAGAAAGTTGAAGAACAGGTGATCTGAAGAAAATATGTATATTGAAGCCTTCAAATAAATATAAGGGTTAGAATTAAGGTGGAGAAGACCATCAGCCAGGTACTGAACTCCTTGAGAGGAGGGAGATGACTTAGGGGTAGCATAATAATGCCACTGAAGATGAATAAGGTAGATGGATCAAACATCAAAAAAGGAGACATTGTAGCAGGAAGAGGATTTGGAAGTGGAAGCAAGGAGCAAGACTTTATCTTGGTCTAATGTGTGCGTTGCAAGAAAGAGGAGTGGTAGGGATTTATGCCAGGACAGATGAATCTAGTATTGGAGAGCATGGACAAAGATGTACTGTTTTCTGAGGGAAGCTAAGTCTCCTAAGTGTCATCCAAAAGATGACCTAGAAGAAAAGGTCTAGGACAAGACAGTTTGTTACTAGTAAAGGGTTCCAGGGTTTGATGGAGGGGAAGTTTATATAAAGCTGGATGGGACCTGGGGAGGGGCAGGACTGAAATGCATGGGGATTAAAGAAAAAGGAATAGTAGTAGAGGTGAGGGGAGTAATTTTCAGAGGTTCTGTAACACTGGAATAAGAGGGAATAGGTCAGTTTGCTAGACATAGGATGGGGTGTCATACCCCTTCCTAGGGTTTCTAGCCTAGAGAGAACTGTAAAAGGCAAATAAGTTCTCTTCCTCTTGAAAAAAATTTTTTTTTCCATTGAACAAAACTCCCTCTCTCATCTTCCCTTCCTCCAAAGGAAAGAAAAACAAAACTTTTTTTAAAACAAATTCACAGTCAAGCAAAATAAATTAAAATAAATTCCACATTGGATATATCTGAAAAATGTCTCATTCTGCATCCATTCTGAGTCTGTCCCCTCTCTGTCAGGAGGTGGACCAGGTTTTTCTTCATCACAGGTTCTTTGACACACAGTTGGGCATTGCATTGATCAGTTTTTTCTTTCAGAAATTTTTCAGTTGTTTTCACAGTGTTGTTACTATGTAAACTGTTCTCCTGGTTTTGCTCTCTTCACTTCAACAGCTTAGGCACCTTCCCAGACTTCACTGAAACTATCCATTTCTTCATTTTTTTAATGGAACAATAATATTCCATTACATTCATATACCACAATTATCTGAATTATTTTCCAGTTGATGGGTACCTCCTTAGTTACTCCCTGAGCCTTTCTTTGAATAGCTGTATGCACTTTCCTCTTCCCTACAGTCCCATATGCTAGGCAGCAAGTTGTAAAGAGGGCAGAAGTCAAAAAGTTTCAACCCTAGGTTTTTGCTTACTTGGGTGTGTTCTGCATGCTGATGCCTTACCTTTGAATGACAACTTTTTAGATTCCTAATCTCTGACTATCTTAACCCCTGGGACCTGGTTCTAGCTCCTTATTTCACTAACTTCCTTGCCCCTGTGACTGTTACTTACTTTTATATTACCTAAACTCTTTGGGGCTCAGTTTCTGCATATGTAAAGTGAAGATAACTGTATGGACACTACCTGCTGGACAAGACTGTTGTAAAGTTTACACAAGAATATTTGTGTTGTAAACTATAAAGCACTGAACAGATGTAGGCAGTCATTACTCTTGACAGGTAAACCATTTTCAGCAGGCAATCTCTTGTCTTTTAGATCGTTGACTTATACCAGACCTTTTAGATCGGATTAGATTTGATCTGTTGTCTAGCATTTTTTATACTTCTTTTCCCCCGTGTCTGTTGTGGCCATCTCCTTGTAATTCTACTGCCTTGGATCCCTGGCCTATGTTGCGTCTACTTCTCTACAATCTGCTCCTTCTTCCATTTGGAGGTGGATGTTCCCTAAAGCTCAGTTTTCTGCCCTAGTCTTTTTATGTACTCTTCCTCTAAAAATTCATCCAATTTCATGGCTTCAAATATCATCTATATGTGGATGACTCCTGTGTTTATATTTTTAGCTCATTCTTCAAATTCCAGTTTCACATCCTTAGCTGTAGATTTCTTATCACCTAAAACTCAATGCCCATCTATCCATCCATCCATCTACAATTCATCCTTCCCTAAAATTGCCTTTTCTTTCCTGATTTTTCTATTTTTGCCAAGCGTTATCATTCTTCCTAGTTAGTCAGACACAAAACTTTAGAGTTGTCTTTAAATCTTCCTTCTCTCTCTTCTTCCTTTCCTCCACCCAAGTCATATCCATTTTTTCTTCATGATGTTTTTGGCATGCTTTCACAACCAAATACAAATCCATTTTTCAAAACCCAAATTTCCAAATCCATTAACACCACAGTAAACTAATCATGTAACTGAGTTTAAACTATTGTAAAGACCAAATCTCTCTACCTTCAGTAGCCTTTCACTCTTCCATCTTGTGCACATTGACAAATTCACCTTCTTAAAACTACCACTTTATATTATTCCTATTCAAAGACCATTGGCTTCCCATACCTATTCGTGAAAATTCAAAATTAAAACTCCTTAGCCAGGTACTTGAATTCCTCCACAATCTAGGCCCTACCTACCTTTTTAACTTTCTCCCTCTTACAATTCAGTAAGCCTGGTCTAAATATTCTCCCCTAAATAGACCATAAACATTTCAGCCACCATGAATTTGCCAATTCCATTTTATCTGTCTGTAATACTCTTCCCAGATATTCAAATACTATCCAATAAAGGCTGGATGGGCTCTCACCTCCTCCACTTCAGCCCACGTTAACTTCTGAATCATACATTATTAGAGCTAGAAAGAATCTAATCCCCTCAATTTTACAGAAAATCAAATAGGCCCAAAGAGTTTACTTACTTAACTGTTGCAGCTAATTAGTGGAAGACCAACAAGAAGCCAGGTTTCCTGATTGTGAGTTCAAAGTTCTTTCTACCATACCACATTGCTTCCTATAGTTGAGTCAACAACTGTTGTTTCTATCACTCATATGGCAATTGAATTAAAATTAAAAATACATTGTCTTGTATGTTATCTCTCGGGTTTTTTTTTTAATTATTACTTATCTCTCTAGTTATATAATAAAAAATTTATGATCTTTATACAAGTTTCTTGACAACAAGAGGGCCCAGTAAGTGTAAGTTAACCACTTAGTGGATGCCCAGTGAATAATGGTTAAAATAATGACTCAGGATTCCAAAACTGAGAATGACTCATATTTATATTGCACCTTAAAGCTTGCAAAAGGCTTTCCTCACAACAATCTTGTATGAGGTAGTTAATTCAAGTATCATTATCTTCACTTTACAGATGAAGAAACTGAAGTTATTTCCCTCCCACGTTTTAAGTGATTTATTAATCAGGTTAAGAAGATATTAAGTATTTGAGGTAGGATTTGACTATCCACTATACCATGTTGTCCCAAATCAATAAGAGCACAACAGACATGATATGTACATTCCTTTTTTATTTAATACAACACAGACACATGACACATATAAAAGAAAAAAAGGAACACTCATGTAAAAGGGCCCTGCCACAAATGAAGGACAGGAAACATCTACAGCTGAATCAAATAAGGCTCCTGTTTTAAAACAGGGAACTGCTAGCTATGTCTGGAATATGAGCAAGGCTGTTGCCAAAAAAATTAAAAATTAAAGAATAAAATCCCTGCACTATTTGGGGCATATCCACAGAGTTTACCACTTTCACAGATACACATTTAGGAATATTCACACCCTCTTGCCCACTAAAAGACACTAACACGTTCCAGGATGTAAAATAAAAACTGCTTTTATGCACTTCTTACAGAACTCTGAAAAGAAGAGTTCTTAAAAGTAAAGATTTGAAAATGGAGAAAAGTTCCATATGACTATTTTCTGAGACTAGAAGAATCCTTCATTAGAGTTATCTTTAATATTAAGCTACTCCAGGGTAAGGTTCTATCCTGCACAACTAAGAATGCAGGTGGCAGTGGGGTAGTGGGAAGAGGAGGTTTAACTTCCTAGTAGTAATCTGGTAGCCAACATCTAATCAACTATTAGAAAGGACAAAATGGAAATGCCTATGCTCAGTGCAGGGTTTTAGTAGCAGCAGTTTGTTCATACTCCCACTCTAACAAGAGCTGGAAATTAAGCAAGCACCAAGTTGTCTTGAAAAGAGCCTTATATATGCATACACACACACACCCCCACACACACCCATACAAATACACAAATCACCACCCCCCCCTTTATTTAAAATTTTTTTTTTTTTACTAAAATAATACAAAAAAGGGAGAAGGGTGTATTTACAAAAATCCATGGCTGGTACAGTACATAATTTTTAAGACACACTAAATGCTACAATCTTTCAGGTCCTGAGATTATTACAAAAATCAACTCAAAGCTTGTGTTCAGGTCCAGTTTTTAAAGGAGAGAAAAAATAATAAAAACAAAATATTAAGTCACACACTTGTTTAGAATTACAGTATCCCTTCAAGTTAGCAAAATGCATCTCCCTAATAAACAAACACAATACAATTGCAATTAGTGCCTATCAACAAAAGCAGCTGCAATAGATTATTCAGGCCCCTTCCTTCAAGGTTGGTTCTGAAGCATGCTGGTATCATATACCAAGCGTGGAGGTGGCTGGAGAAAGAGGAATATGTATACTGGAGGCAAGATTCTCTCCAGGAAAAAGCATCATTAAGTTACATACTGCTTTTCTATCTTCCCCACATCAATATTCATGCCTGAGGGGTACGGATGTTAGGTGACCCAGAATAAAAAGCTGAGTAGGGTAATTACTGCAAAGCAATTATAATATATAGATCTGCAGTCCCAAAACAATTTCCACAAATGTGCATTACTTTTGCTATTAAGAAAAAGTGTGTTGGATGTGTGTTGGGGGTTGACTGGTGAGTGGTCTTTTTAGATCCTTAGGAAGGCTTTAAGAAACATTTGACAGCTGGGGCAAAATAACTGTTAATCAATCAGAGCTTTCATTTCCTCAGCCTTACAGCTAAACTTGACAACTACAAGCAGGTGAAACACCTCAGGGAAGCCCTCCAGTCCTGCACATCCTCATTTGTTGGAGAGTAATTTGCTACTTTTGATAGACTATACAGTTAAACTTTGAAAAAAATTTAAAATGGTGGTAAAACAAAGGATACTGCAGTTTAAACCCTTTCACAGGGAAGTTGGCTAGTGAGTAGAGGACATGAGTTACATTCTCAAATTTTGAAAGTCTGTTGCAAAGATTATTTGCTAAACCAATGGAGCTCATTGAGGTATATGAAATTATGTAGGTATATATCCAGGCTTGAAAATAATAAATCAAAAAGTTAGTGGTCAAATTCCCAGCTAGTCAATTACATTAAACAGTAACTGCTAAGAGAAGCAGATGACCAATGTCATCTCTAGTTTGAACAGAAGGAATTATTAATGTTCTAGATAACTATCGAAGGCAAAACCAGTATAATTAAAAAAGGGACTGGGAACAACTCTAGATGTAAGAATAGGTTGAACATGAAAGTTGAAACGTAGTAGACAGGGCAAGTGGAGGATGCCATATAGTAAAGACGTGGCCAGCCTGCTTACCTTTATTGCTGCAGACTTCCAAATATGCTTTGAAGAAGATGGTAAATCTAATTAATTTATAGGCTTTAAAAAGAAAATTATTTTCAACCTACCCTGGGGTAATGGTATCTTATTTTTCCTTTCATTAGGTTTTAATTAGTCTACTTATAAAAAAAAAATAGCATTAGAATAACTTGTAAAAAAAGCTGACTAAAAACAGTAAAATTCAGCACATCACCATTATTTCTAGGTAATACGGGGGTGTCTGAAAATTAAGGAAAAATCAATACCCTACAGCTAGGGGTTCAATGGGTCTGTAGGAACCAGATCTCTAACAACAACTCTACCATTTTCCAGGAAGGACTGGATGTGAAAGAGGCAGAACTTTAAGAGCAATGAGAACCCCCATAAAAAACCACCTCAACTTCTGAGAAAAGAACTTGCCAATTGCTTTCTCTGAGACAGACAATGTCACCAGTGCTACCTTCTAACCGTTGAGAAACCTGTGATTCTGCATTATAGTAAGAGAAAAGAAAAAAAGTTTTAGTCATCTACTGAGGACCAACTAACTTCTTTAAATCCTGGACACAGATACCTACATAATTACACCTCTCTTCTCAACAGGCATACTTGATCTGTTTGGCTAACAAACTTGGAAAAGTGCCAGAAGTTCTGAGATACTCTGAAATGGAAATCCATTGTAAGTGGAAGAGGGAAAAGCAGTAGGCCATGAGATAGAAACAAAGGTAGATATTTCTATCACTAAAATTTACTTTTCAACAATCAGTTTTTAAGGACATGTAATTTCACTTTAGGATATATGAATATAGTCTGATTTATCCAAACATTTTTAATAAACTTATAAGAAAAACAGTTCTGGTCTCCCAATATAGAGCTTTAGCAACAGTACAAACAATCCTTACAAATTCCTCAACTAAGATGTGAATACTAATCTTTTGGAATATATTTTGGATCCCACTCTTGGCTTTGGAATTGAATGGGAAGAAAATGGGTTGCTAAAATTTCATTCTGGAGAGACAGTGGATAAGTTGAATAGATGGACTATTTAATCACAATGATTAGAAAATAAGAAAAGGTGGATTGATGGGAGAACAGGAAGGGCAAGGATTACAGATTCAGTTTCCAAAACTATTTCCAAATCAGAATAACATAGAAACGAAACTCTGGCTTTTTGATTTAGTTTTGCAGAAAATTGTATGCCTCATTATTTGAAACACTCTTAGTATTAAACATTCCATTGAAATAGTTTTTTTTCAACAACCCAAAGCCATTTTGTGATATTAACTGCAGTCTGGCACCAGTGAAAGGGTTTGCATTTTGTTTTTTAATACAAAGTTCACATTTCAAGGTTAAACAAAACAGAATTTCTCTCTTTTTCCTTGAAGAACACACATTCAACAAAACCTTTTGCCTTAATTCTTTGGGTAGAAGTCTAACATGTTATTTGAGGAATGGGAAAAGAGGAAAAAGTTATATAATACTGGGAAATAAAGAATACACTTATCTGCATAGTTGATATTAGTGACAACTAAGGCTTTATCTTGAAACAAAAAAGCAATAAAACAGCAACCAAAAAAAGAACAGTTTTTAATCGCTAGAGACAAACTAATTGGTCCTTGGAAAATTTTGCAAGCTAAACCAGATGCTTTGCTTGACTTGGGCCAGGGGTGCTCTCTCTCCTGATTTATTTTGGCTAGACAGCCTATATTCATCTCCTTAACTCTCTTGACTGATCCTGATCATGTGCTACAGTCTGAAATCTACAAACATGCCCTAATGGCAATTACTCAGCATTTTACCATTATTCAAATTCATACTTCCTACTGGGTTTTTATGATGATTAGAAACTTATATATTTGCTACTTGACAAATAGGGATGAGGAAAAAAGAAAAACATGATTTGATTTTCTTCTGTGAACTGGGAAAAAAATATATATTCCCTACTCATGACAGAAAAGAATACCTCTTATACCTCTCTCCCATATTCCTGTGTTCTATGTAGCCAATGCAAAGCATTCTTGGGCTTTTCTGAGAACAGAGAAGCCAGAACCTTATCACCAGTGGAGATGGGGAGTGTATAGAGCTGACTATGAACTTTACAAAATGACGAGAACAAAGTGTTTATGTAGCATTTGTCACTTCAGTGCAAAGCTGGCTAAGCACTTTACCCACCCCAAATAAAACTAAGTTACAGGTGAGCCTGATGTCTGGTGCATGAGTAGAAGAACTAAGACTCATTATGCTCATTCCTAGAAAGATCCATTACAAATTGTCTCCCAATTCTTTTCATCTTTAAAGCTAAAAAATCCTACCAATCTCTAAAAAAAAGTAGTTTGGTCTGACACAATTAGCTCTAGAGGAAGAAAATAGTCACGTGAAGATTATTATTAACCTCCAAAGTCAGTCAATTTGAGGCTTTTAATTCATTTGCCATGTCTCAGCCCAGTAGCCACAGCCATACTGTTAATGGCAATGTTAACTTGTGGTATTGACAATTCAGTTAGAGGAAACAGTAGAATACAGTATCACTGTTGTATATTCCATTTTTGAAGAAACAGTTTTAATCTTTAGAAAAAAATCAAATTATGTAACAATTTAAAAATGAATTTGGGGTTTCCCAGATTGAGATCTACTTCCACCACTTTACAAAAACAGGACATATCACTTATTATGCGATCAATCAATAAATGTGTTTCTGGTTCAAACAAATGTCTTTTTTTCTCACCAGGAATAAAGAAAGTGTATTAAAATATCAAATCAGCATCTAGATTAGACTTTCATTGATTTTTCAAAATGTTAAAAATATTATGGAACTTTTAGACCCATTATGGGAGAACAGTTATTCAGCCTTTACAAGAAAACAGTAATAATACTTTGCACTTGTGTAGGAATTTTAGAGAAACTAAAAATTTTTTTGAAATATTAAAGTTTCACGATATCCCTGGGAGGTAGGTGAAGATTATTATACCCAATTTTCTGATGGGTAATCTGAGGCACAAAGGTTAAATGATTTTCCCCTAAACACAATAAACCAATGACAATGCTCATGATGAAACCCAGGAGACCTGATGTCTGTTCTAACTAAATAATGCTACCAGGAATGGCTCCTTTCTTCCTCTCCTCACCCTTAGCATTCCCCCAAGTTAAAATTTTTAAAAGGGAACTTACTGACTACACTAGAGAAGGAAAACATTGGATTCACAAATTAATTCATCTCAAACTTTCGACCCAAAATAATGAATTCCTTTATAAAAATAACATCTTTGTTTTTAATAGTTACAGAGAAGAATTTTCGATATGGGGATATATGTGCTTCTTGAATCAAAGAACAAATCTACATAGTCCTGAATCAAGAGCAACATAATGGCTGCTCCCCCCCAAAAGAGACCTAAAAAGTCTTCTAAGTTTACTAAAAATTTCTTTTTTGTGATTACAGTCTTCAGCATCTGAACCTTCCATGGTTTTAATTTTATTTTTTTAAAACATAGGTAGCTACATGGATTTTTATTTAAAACACTATTTTTCAGAGGAAAATTTAGGGTTTTTTCTTCTTATAGTGCTTACAAAAACACTCACTTCCCTCAAAGACTATTTAGGTATCAAACCCCAAATCTAATTTTTATTTTAGTTTTGCTTTACTCCATGCTCAAATGTACCCAATCATCTTAACTTATAATATACCTTTGTTGTTCTAATACTTCAACAACTGGACATTACTCATAGCAAAGTTTGAAGTGCCGAAACCACCTAATATATCTAGCGGTAATAGCAAGTATATTGTTTTCATTTCATTTGTGACAAGAACCTACATGGAATTGTCAGAAACAGACTTATGAATGGTCTTTTCCAAAGTATATTCACAAGCATAAATGCAAAGCAGCAGCTACTACCAACTGGAAATACGATTCCCAAGTACCCATTTCTATCAATTACCCATTTCTTAAAAGCAAGAGTGTTGGAGGAGAGTGTTCAGAAAGGATGCAATGGTATAGCAGCTCCTAGTTTTTATAATGTGTATATGCATGTCTATATGCATACATATATAGATATACATTATCTTACAAATACAGCCACATACATATTAGGAAAAGGAAGAGTATTTCAGCATGATATCACGTTGGCAAGTTTAAGATTTTCTTCTCAAATCCCTGACTATTCAGCCTGCACTTTAGGATCTCTGAGAACAGTTTCAAAGGGGAAAAAGAAAGAAAGGAAAAAAAAAAGGCACTTAACAAAGGACAAAGGCCTGAACAGAGCATATCTTAGAGGGGACAATAATAAGCATTTTGCAAGTGTAGAGACTGATTAAAATTCATCAACATTTTACCTTTTTCCTCCTTAAATTTTTATAAAATAAAAATTGCATAATATTAATTAGTCATTTACCTACTGCAATTTGTCTTCTGCTTCATTATTAAAAAAACCAAACAGGAATAACAATAACAACAAAAAACTACCTTGAGATTAAGTGTCCCTACTAACAACTTCAATTCAGCAGAAATTGCAGAGCTGAAGTATAGGGAGATTCCTCAAGTTTGGTTTGACTACAGATTTCACTTATTCCTCTATTTCCATCTTTTAAAATAAGTTCAAAATTCAAACAATCAAAAACAGAACAGAGGGGCCATTGTGCTTTCATGGTATACTCCCCAAAATAAAACATCTCATTTCTATCCATGAGCAAAATTCTACTATGATCCCCTCTTCCAAATAAAGAACTGTAAACGCTAAAGTTTGCTAATATAGTCAAAGTTCATTTTACAAATGTAGCAGCAAATGTGATAGACAGTTGGAGTCCTAAAAGATGATCCCCAGGAATATACAATTATTTTAATAAATGGCAGTATAAGACAATTATAAGATATCTCTATTTTAAGTTCTGGAAAGTGTCTTGTACCAAGTGGAGGTGCAAGGGGATACAGTAATGGGTACAGGAAAAAGACTAAAGGTATCTGCCCTTCCCAAACCCTGGGTAGTAAACAACTTAGATCTGCTTTGGGGAAAAAAAAAAGATCCTGGGTTAAAAGTCACTTCTAATAGATTTTTACTAAACAGATGTCAAACCCACAGCATTCATACTACTGATTCTGTTTCTCCCTTTACTTGATGATAGAATAAACCCCATCCAACCTTCCCTCATTAAAACAAACAAACAAACAAACAAACCCAGCAATTTGGACTACTAACATCCATCACAGGGGTGGTAGGCATGGAAGAGTATATAAACATGATCATCTGACTTCCTGATCCTGAGAAAGGAATTCTATAGTTCAAGATTAACCTGGTATTTTCCCCCAGGTTGTTTTGAAAAATCTTAATTTATTTTCTCTGGATCTCTCAAGTAAATGAGAAGGCATTATTATAGGGTTATCTTTGACATTATTGCTTGCATTTATTTTGGAGGCTCTGAGTGAGCTTGACACTTTGCTCCCATACAGTCCCCAATCTAAGCTCAGTGCTGCTCTCTCAAGAGACAGCTGTACTGGCTATTATTGCTTGTGAATACTGAGGATTTCTTTTATGTACAATAACAGCTTATATATCATTGAAGGCCATTAAAAATATAAGACAGTTGAAAATAAGCAGTTTAGTCTTCCTGAAACAAGAACCCTGCTGAGTGGGATTCGGTTAAATGTGCTAACTCTCCTTCTGCATCGGGGCGTCGCTTTCACTCTTACAGAGAAACACTCTTCCTTTTAAAGAAATGTGGAATCTACTAATGTCCTTTCCAATAATTTAACATCTTTAAAAATCACAAAATTTGATCCTTGCTTAAGTACAAAAGTACAGTATGATCCATAAGTCCCCATGTTCCTGTGCTGAAAATAGTCAAATGAACTGAACATCTTTTCAAGTATGACACACAGTACAAATGCACACTGACAGGAATATGGGGGTGATTTCCAATATTATAGTCTAAATATAAAACACGTGTTTATCTCTTGGCAGAAATTTCTAATTATATATATCCAGGTGTGCACTGGTCTTTTGACTCATCTTGTACAATATTTAAAAAGGTGGGGAAATAGAACAGAGTATGGTGAGGTTACTTATAATGATTTTTTGTTTTAAATCAAAGATTTGAGAAGAATCCTAGAGAGATTAAAGACTGAATAAAATGAACCCTGAATGTTTCTAAACCCTTAAAAATAAGGATTCTTCAGATACTTCAGTTCTTCAGATACGTCTGTTAGTGGGTATAAAATAACATCAGGGAAAACAATGCATAACCCTATTGCCAGGAAGACACAGGAAATTTATCAAAAAAATCAATATGGCATGATTTCACATAAGTTAATTCAAGAAGTATGCATATTACAGTGTTTCTACTATGAAATTTGAAGCGATGGATTTTAGCATATCATGGCACAATTAACAGAAGTAGCAAGCTTAGTAATACTCCAAAAGCCCTAATCTTCATCACCGATAACTAGCCATAAAACAAAAATCTCATTAACATTCATTCAAATAGATACAAATAAAGAAATTCTTTAAACTGATTCCATATTTTCCACTAAGTTTAGTGAATGTAAGCAAAATGATGATAATACTAAAATGAAATGTAGTGGAAAAATATGTCTGATAAACACTTAACCAAAACTTAAATCAATTCATATTAATCGAGCCCTGATGTCCCTCTCAGCAACTTCTCCTAATTCTTCCAAAATACCTACTAGCATTGTCAAAACACTCACATTTGCATCATGGTAACCTAAATTCTTAGGTTTACAGAAGCAAAACAAAGGCTTCATTAATGAGTCAGTTTAAATTAACCTTTTTCCTAGATTGTGATCAAGCTTTTAAAACTCAAATATTCAGTTACATGTTTAAAAAGATGTTCTTTTGTCACAATGTCAAGTCAATGACTTTAAGATAAAAAATCCAGATAAAAATGCTGGTAATTTAATAGTTTTTTAGGCTACAAGGAACTTTTTATATAAAGGAAAATCATGATCTGCATTAGCTTATGTACCCTCATAACCCTAAATGAACTACGTGACATGATTTCCCATGAATAACAGGTAGGAAATCTTTTTCCTTTTGTCAGTGTTCTAGTGCTTAATGAATGATTTTCTTTTAGGTTAGTCTGTCATTTATTCTACAAGCGGACTGAACACAAAAGCCTTTACTTCTGAGCACAGCTGAAGACATGAAACACATGGCTTTTAAAAAAGCTAAATTTCAAGCAAAGAAAACAGAGCAACATTTGTTTTTTAAAGCTCAAACCAAAATCGAAGTCTAATCAAAACAAACAAAGCACTTACTTTCCTCCATGTGCCCACTCAAAATCCTATGCCATTGATTGTGTGTTCATGTGGAAGCCTAACCAGTGGAGGATTCTCAACCCTTCAAACTGACTCTCCTGTCAAAACTTCTAGCCAATGAGGCTCTAGGATCCTGACTGCTTCTAATTCAATGACAACAGACTTCAGGCACTCAGGCTTTATGCAGGAGAGATGGGCTGTAAAAATCTTCACAGAAATTCCTTACTATACATAATGATACTAGCCCCACTGTTCTCAGAAATCATGAATTAACTTTTTAATGCTGACCTAAAACACTCAAAATATGACTGCCACACAAAATGGCCACTGAAAAACCATGATATCATAAATACACTGATTACTGTCTAAATCAAAAGTTAATCTGAAGTACCATATCCAAATGAAAAAAGAATCTGTTAACTAATGTGAATTTAGGTTAAAGAGAGTCACAAGTCACATTATTAGACTATCAAGGACTGAGACTACCACAGCAGGAACACTGACCCTGAGGGTTTCCCACCTTTCAGAAGAGAAAAATATATCAGTAACTATATTAAAAAAGAATGGAAATTAAGAATTGACCAATCAATAGCAGGCAAATAAAATACCAGCCAAAATTCAATAAGTACCTGTGTCTAAAGGGAAAGTGACCCTTTGATAAAAGGGGAAAATCTTTACATTTGATCTGATAAGAGCAAAAGAGACTCCATTTTCTTAATTATCTTTAAAAAATCTAGATGACTTAATACTACATATTACTGTGCTAAAATAAGTTTCTGGAGAGGGACTATTATTATTCCTCTTTCCTGCAGCATCCTCAGTCCACCGTGTATACTGTTCTACATGGAGGGATTGCTACATGCTGGAGATCCTGCATCAGTAAAGAAGGTTCAAGTTTGATCAGGATTTTTGAGGATATCGTATTCATCTACTATCTGTATCAGACACTGGACATGTTAATGGGTTCTCTGTGGCAAATTTATTATTTGCTGCATAGGCCACTCAAGCAGACATGATCATTACTCCTGATAAGCTGGTCTAATTTCAGACATATTGGACTAAAATATTTTTTCTTATTATGAAATTATATCTGCACCCAGAGTGGTCAGGCCCCAACCCCCAGGATGGATGAAATTCACCCAAATCTGTTCAAATTCCTTCTTCCTTCCCTGGGGAAAATCAAGTTTGCACTTCTGTGGGTTTGACAACTGAATCACTTTAAAGCCAGTTAGCACTGTAACTTTGTCTTTCTGTAGAAGAGAACAAGGTCTCTAAGTCTGCCCAAAAGCCTTTCTTCCTCCTGCACCTGGCTTTGATCAAGTATTGTTTTTCTTTTCCTTTTCCTCCTCACCACAGTGCTTGGGACTAGAGAATGTAAACATTGACAGAAACAGCAGCCCTGTGACCACATAAGTACTTTCCCATCAGGTAGATTCCATCAGCCAATCAAGTGTTCCAACTCCTTTGCTAGCTGGGAAGTCACTGAGTTTTCCGTTGTAATTTAGTGTCCCCTTTACTTTGGCCTCCATCTGAGAAAGAGAAAATAATGGGCCAGTGAGTAGAAAGAGAAAAATTAGAAGAATAAATTTTTTTTTAAAATTACAGACAATTTATTAAGATACTTGTAACATTTCATTTCTGCAAAGGTGACTCATACTTTAAAACAGAATATTTAAAGTAATCAAGACCAAAGTGGTATAAAAACTGGGATATGGAAATCAAAAACACTGAATTTATATTTGAGGATCAACTAATTTTGAACATGCCACTTACAGAGGCAGCTGGCAGCCGGCAGCCCAGTGGGCAGAGCACTGTGCCTGGGATCAGATGTGAGGTCAAATCTGGCCTCAAATATGACCCTGGGCAAGTTACTTAACCCATTTGCTTCAGTTTCCTGAAGTTTAAAATGTGAATAATAATGATGATGATGATGATGGTAGCATCTACCTCTCAGGGCTGTTGAGGATCAAATGAAACAACATTTGTAAAGTGCTGAGCACAGTGCCTGGCACGTATACAGGCTCCATATAATAGCTTATTCCCTTCCCTTCCCAGGATGGCAATGAATGAATGTGTGAATTACAGAATGCATCTTGGGCAAAGAATAGCATTCTATTCATTCATTCAAGATTTTATTTAGTATCTACTATTTGCCCAGTGTTCACACTGTGGGGATTTGTAACAGGAGTCATAAAATACCTTCTCTATTGTCAGAGGACCTATCTTTTGATTCCTTTAGGAGACATACACAATTTTATCTCCTTTCAGTCAATCATTCAAATAGCATTTATTAAGCTATGACTGTGTTTGGTGCAGGTACTGCCCTAAGAACTGGAGAGACAAAAAGAAAGGCCAAAGAAAAAAAAAAAGCTCCTCCTCTCCAGGAGCTTTCAGTCTAATAGGAAAGAAAACATGCAGACAACTCTTAGAATGGGAGCTCTTTGAGAGCAGGGACTTTCTATTTCTATCCCTAGCACTTAGCACAGTGTTTTGCTCATAGCAGGTGCTTAATAAATCTTTTATTCCTTCATTAACTATGTGCAAACAAGATATATGAAGAATAAACCAAAGATAGTCTCTGAGAGAAGGCATTAACATTAAGGAAGAGTGGGAAAGAAGTTTTGCAGAAGGTGGAATTTTAGCAGTGACTTGAAGGAAGCCAGGAAGTGGAGATGAGGAGGGAAAAGCATCCTAAGCATAGGGGGCAGCCAGGAGATGGAGTGTTATGTGTGAGGAATAACAAGGAGTCAATGTTAGGGTCGCAAAGCACATGGAAACGAAGGTGTATGACTGGCTTTAAAAGATAAAGAGTTTTATACTTGATCCTAAAGGTAAGAGAGCTGCTAATGCTTAATTCATTGGGGGGTGATATGGTCAGATCCGTATTTTAGTAGATCAATTTGATAGCTAAGTGAAAGATGGTTTGGAGTGAGGAGAGGCAGGGAAACCAAAGAGTGGACTATTAAAATAGTTCAAGTGCTGTGATGAGGTGATGAGGGTCTGGAAGACAGAAGGGACATATACAAATGATGTTATAAAGGTGGAAATGAAAAGACTTGACCATCATTGGATACTGGGGGGATCAGAGTGAGAAACAGAGGAGGACCTTACAAACCTAGGTTGTGAGTCTGGGTGACTGAAGGATGATAGTGCCTTTGACAATAATAGGGGAAGTCAGAAAGAGGGGAGCCCTTGAAGAAGTATAATCAATTCAGTTTTAAAGATGTTTAATTTAAGATTCAGGATACATTCAAATAGACGGCCGGAAATGTGAGCCTGGAGGCCTGACCAGAGAGTTGAAGGTTAGACAAGTAAATCTGAGAGTCATCTGCATAGAGATGATAATTAAAACCAGGGGAGCTAATGCGATCAAGTGAAAGAGTGGCTAAGCAAACAGAGATTCTATGAGATCATTCTATCAAGGAGAACGAAGATGCTGAACAGAAACGAAGCTTGAGAGAAGGCAGAGGAAAGGAGCATTGTTCTTGATGCAAAAATATTAATGGTGAAGGGTGTGCAGCACACGGCATGGTAAAAGGAGGAGGAAATAAGAATTTATACAGTGCCTGTTATGTCAGGCACGCCGCTAAGTACTTTTAACTGATATCTCATTTGATACTCAAAACAACCTTGGAAGCTGGTGCTGTTATTCACCCCCATTTTACAGCTGAGGAAACTGAAGTAAAGGGAGATTAAAGGACTTGCACCAGGGTCACACAGGTAGTGTCTGAGGCCAAATTTGAACTCAAGTCTTTCTGACTCCAGTTTCAGTGCTCTAACCATTATGCCTTGGCACCAAAGGCAAAAATAAATGATTTTACTCAATGTGATAATGACAAACTGTTTATTACCTCTAGGAAAAAGTTACTAATATAACAAGGTAAGGACTGTTTACAAAGTTTGTATGTGAAGGACAGAGCTAGGAGATATTACTAAACCTGTAGTGTAGGTTTTCAACATCACAGAGAAAGCAGTACTATAAATCACTTTGCAAGCAAATTAAGTGTAAAATTCATAGAATGACAAGGCACTTTTAAAATGTGTTCTATTTAGGTAGTTTTAAATGTGTTGTATAAACAAACTGTTTCACTGGAAAAAATAGCCTTATCCAATGAGTTGTGAGATACTATTAACTTTTACAAGGACTTTAAAGTTAAAATTTTTAAGAAAAACTTTTCAACTCTAAAATCTAGATTTCATACTATCATTATTCTTATTACTAGCATTTATGTAGCACTTTAAGGTTTGCAATGCACTTTAGAGGGATTATCTCATTTGATCCTCACAATGACTCTAGGAGGTAGGTGCTATTACCCTCATTTTAAAAAATGAGAACACAGAGGCTAAAAAAGATTAAGTAATTTGTCTATGGTCACACTGTGTCTAAACCAGGATTTGAACTTAAATCGTCGTAACTCCAGAAGTCTAACACTCTAAACACTGTACCACCTAGCTCCTCTAAAAAAATCAGTAACCCCAATATTCCTAATCTTTCCCAGGAGATTGGTTTTACTAGGAGTAGAAGGTGACTCATTTCTAAAGTTCTGAAACTAAACCAAATCCTCACAAGGAATTCTGACTTAGACCATTCTTACAGTTATAATTATATAGATATTCTTATAGCACTAATATGTTCCATTATTCTAGGCAGTTACCTATGTTGTATGAATACAGCTTCTCCAAGCTGTCTGACATAAAATGATTCCACACAAGTCCAATAACCTTTAGTCTGCTAAACCCGAGAAGACAGTAGGATAAGACTGCCTACATTTTTATTTGATTGGGATTAAGAATGGGGTTACTTATTACATGGGCTTCAGAGGAGAGCAATTCCATCTCCATTTCAAAATAGCTAAATTCCGACTGTATTAAAGTGAACATTGCTTGATTCAAAGGCTGAATTTTGTGTAGCAGCCAGAGGGGATAATGAAATCTCAGTCTGGGTCTGGGATTAAAAGATCATCTGAGAAGACTACCCTATGTAGGTGCTTTCTAACCCTGACTCCACAAATGTACTCAGGTTCTACTGCTGGCAGGAGCAGGTACCTATATAAGGGTCAGGTATTTTGAATACAGAAGTCACTCAAGCCATCAAATTCTAAAATTAACTTAGCTGGGTCGAGTATATACAAATATATTACAGTTAGAAGAAATAAAATGAATGCTTAAAACTACAAAAATATATCCCAATGGTTATGTGATAACTTTAAATTAAACTACACTGGAGGAGAGGCTGGGGAATGTTCTCCACAGCAATATTATCTTAACAAAGGAAGCTGGCTCTATCAATAGTTTTCCATAGGTCTGGGGAAGGTACGTGCAGAATGGCCTAACTTATTTCTTCTAATGAGCCCCAAGGATGCCCATATTTTAAAATGGTGGACCACATTATCAGAAATGTATATATGTTCAGAACACATATATTTTACTATGTAATTAATTGGATTCATTTTCAGTTGGTTACTAATTGATCCAAATCTACTAGGATGACATTTAGCAGTAGTAGTTACACAACACTAGCAGGAAATAGTTTATTAGGCCCTACTAATACACAAGGTTTGGATGCATTAATTAGATATTAAAAATAATTTTAAAAGAAGCTGTAAGGTTTACATATAAAAAAACATTTAAAATTTGGCTGACCATAAAATGTGCAAAATTTCAGAATCTTAGACATCATAGGAAACAAGTTACAGATAAAATTGTGGTTCTGTCTCAAGTGCATGTATGTATTTCCATGTTCAGCTGAACTAAGCAAAGAAATTATCATCATGAAAGAGCTCTCACAGTAACAACATATTTTGAAAGGATTTAAAGCATACTTATTGTAAAATGTCTTGATCGTTTTCTTCCCTCTTAATTTTTTATGTATTTTTTTGGCTGTAATTTTTTTTTCTTAAAAATTGCAGGCAAGTAGCTTCTTGGGATCAGGTCCAGGGACCTACACTTTAGTTTAATTTAATATTTAAAAAAAGAAGACTCTAGGGTGAATGTAGGCATTGTTCTGGGGAGTGGCAGGGCAGGAACTCTCTCTAGAAAATCCACTGTTTAGAAGTGACTTCCTTAATATAGCAAAGCAATATTTAGATAGGGCTTTCATGTAAGATCTTCAAAAAAGAATTTCCATAATCACCAGTATTATTTGGTATTGTTCTGGAAATGTCAGCTATAGGAATAAGAAAAAGAAATTGAAGGGATTATTTCTTTCTATAGATGATATGTAACAGCTCAGAACAATGATGTCAAACTCAAACTTATTTTAAAATTATTTTTAATACCTCATTATATGCACATTCAAACCTTGCTGATTAGTAGATACTCATTTTGTTATGTATACCTGCAGGCTGCATACTGCCTTGGAAAACCACAAATTAACATTATTGATATTGTATTATAGGGCCTCATTCAGAGTTCTGGGTTGGAGTTTGATACCTCAGGTTTAAAGTACCACTAAATAATGAACAGAAATAATTCTGGCAAAATAATAGGATACAAAATAAACCCACAAAATCATTAGTGCTTTTGTACGTTACCAACAAAATCCAAAGAGATATAAAAATGCCATTCAAAATCAATACAGAATATATATACACACATATGCAAACACATATTACACGTAACATATAGACATATCTTGGAATAATATGAATATAAATACAAAACACTCTTTCTTTAAATTGTTAAGATATTTTTTATTTTGAATTTAACAAAGACTAAAAAATGGGCACTTATGTATATATATACACACACACACATATATATATACATAGAATAGAAAAAGGGGATTGTATATGAAACTGCATATATATTTTATGTATGGCTCACTTTTCTTATTAAGTAAATAACTTGAAACTAGTTTTCTTTTTTCTCCAACTTTAGTTTTTAATTGATATTTTCTGGTTCTTACATCACCACAGTATTCTGTGTCCCACCCCTTCGCACAGAGACATCCTGTATGACAAATAGTATTTTTTTAAAAGAAGAAAAAAAAATTAGCATTTACTTTGCTTCCAATTCCAAGCTATCACCAAAAAAATGCTGATATAAATATTTTGGAGCATATGGGGGCTTTTTTCTTATTAATGGCTTCCTTGGGCTATAAACTCCACAATTGGAGTCTCTGACTTTGGAGTTTTCAAAGCTATCCTGTGTGTCTGTGTTTTTTTTTTCTGATCTTCCTTCTATTATTGTCTCTACATTTTTAAAATGGATAACTCAAAGATCCTTTTTCCTTTTTTTAAAATTAGTTAAAATTTAAACTTTTATTCCTATTCCCCCCTCCTACTCTCACTGTTTAAAAAAAAGCACTTAAAACACATATGATCAAACAAAACAAATTCCCAATTGTCCAAGTCCAAAAATTTATGTTTGATTTTGCATCTTGAGTCCATCACTTCTCTTATCACAGAGTGGATAGAATACTTCATGAGTCATTTAGAACAGTGGTCGATCACTTATTGTTCAGTTGTTCAGTCAGGTTTACCTTTTCATGTCCCCACTTGGGGTTTTCTTGGCAAAGAAAGATACTGGAGTGTTTAACATTTACTTTTCCAGTGGATTAAAGGCAAACAGGGTTAAGTAACTTGCTTAAGGCCACAGAGCTAATAAGTGTATGAGGTCATATTTGAAGTCAAGTCTCCCTGACTCCTGGCCCCGCACTTTATCTATTACGCCACCTAGCTTCACTGATCTAAATTCTCCAGTCTTTCAAAGTAGCTTTTCTTTATAATGTTGTTACTATATAAATTGTCATCCTACTTCTGCTTACTTTTCTCTACAACAATTCACACAGGTCTTCTTTGGTTTCTTTGAAACAGTACATTCCTTCTTTTCTTGCAGCACAATAATATTGCATTATATTCATATATCATTGGTTTAGGCATTTCCTAAGATATGCACCCCTTCCCCCCTTAGCTTTCAGTTCTTTGCCACTACAAAAAGAGCTACTCTAAATATGTCTGTATATATTGGTCCTTTTCTCTTGTTGCACTGGTGCAGAGGTATCAAACACATGGACCAGAATATTAATTGGGAAATGTTTTTAGAACAAATAAATACAATAAAATAAGTAACATTAATATTCAGTTTTCTAAGTCAACATACAGTCTGTCAGGATCCTTCTATATGGTTTAGTGGCCTCCGTTTCTATCTTGAGTTTGACAACCACTGCACTAGTGTGCCTGTCCTCCCTTAGCTCTCCCAACATTTGTTATTTTCTTTTTTTGTCATGTTTGCCAACCTGTTGGGTGCAGAAGAATCTCATAGCTGTTTTAATTTGTATTTCTCTAATTATTAGTGCTTTGGAGCATTTTTTCATATGGTTATTGATAGCTTGGATTTCTTCCCCCAAGAAATATTTTTTCATATCCTTTGACCATCTATCTACTGGGAAACAGTTTTTATTCTCAAATATTTTAACCCATTCCCTATAAATCTCAATGGAAAAACTTATCAGAGAAATTTTATTTCACTGATTTTTTTTTCCCCCTAGTTAATGGCTTCCCTTCAAGTTCTACTTGCAGTAGTTTTCAGCATCTAAGCACTTTTCAATGTTATATAACCAAAATTAATCTATTTTATCTTTTATGATTTTTTGTCCCTTTTTTGGTCACAAACTATTTCCCTCTCCATAGCTGTAAAAGTTTCTTCTTCCACTCTTCTCTAATTTCTTGATAATAGGACTGACCTTTTATATCTAGGTCATATGTTCATTTAGACCTTAACTTGATATATGGTATGAAATGCTGATTTAAACCTAATTTCTTTGAGAACACTTTGCAACTGTCCCAGTAGTGTGGGAAAATGGTGAGGCTTGTGTAAAACAGTGAGACACATAATTTGTGTCCTTCGGTTTGCTGAATATGATACTATTGTGTTCATTTGCTTCCTAAAAATCTTGTGTACCTTGTGTCTGTCCTTTATTTTTGAAGAGGACCATGACATCAGGGAGATGATGACATGACATGCAACTGACTTTGATTTGAGTTGGGGAGGGCTGTGCAAAGTCACCTGCCTCACTTTCTCCTCCAGAGCCATCTGGGTCCAGTGACCAGATATTCATCAGGACAACTGGAGATGGCCCAGGATGAAGTGGAAGACCCTGGCCATTTCAGGTCAAGGTCTTTTCAAATTCTCACTTTGAGTGACATGATGCCCATTTAGTGAATAGGCCTCTTTAAATACTCAAGGAATATTTTAACAATAATAATTAAAAAATCAAGTGAGAAGGGAAGACCCTCAGGGTTCCTGACCAAGAGAAACAGTTAATATTTAATATTGTATTTGTTTGCTTCCTAAATCTTGTGCACCTTATTCCACTGATCAACTTTTCAATTTTTTTAACCAGTCCCAAATAATTATGTTGATGATTACTCTTTGTAGTAGTTTGAGATCTAGTACTGCTAGGCCCCCTTTTCCCTGACATTTTTTCATTATTTCCTTTAAGATCTTTTGATCATTTGTTCTTCCAGATGAATTTAGTTATTTTTCCCCCAACTCTATAAAATAATCTTTTAGTGGTTTGATTGATATGGCACTGAAGAAGGAAGTTAATTTAGATAGCACTGTAATTTTTATTATATTCGCTTATTCATGAGAAATTAGTATTTCTCCAATTATTTACAGACATAAAGGAAGACCTAAATAGCTAATAGAAGAAAAATGATAACACTAGCCAAATTAATTTACAGATTCAGTACAATACATTATTAACAGACTACCAAAAGGATTATTTGGCAAAACTGAGCAAAATTATAATGACATTCATCAGGAGATCAAAAATCTCAAGGAAACAATGAAAAAAAGTGAGAAAGAAGAGGGCTAAAGAATAAGATCTCAAATTATACTAAAAAGCAGTAATCATCAAAACTATTTGGTATTGTTAAAGTACAGAAAACTTGTTCAGTAGATCAGACTAGGTAAACAAGATCCAGAAGAAAACTATCACAGTAGCCTAGTGTTTGATGCAATCTAAAATCCCAGCTACTGGGATAAGAACTCACTATCTGACAAGAACTGCTAGGAAAATGAGAGCAGTCTATCAGAAACTAGATGTATACCAGCATCTCACATCATATAACAAATAAGCCACAGATGAATATATGAGTTGGACATAAAGGGTGACATCATAAATAAAACGGAGGAGCACTGAAGAAATTGCTTTTATGATCAATGGAAAGGAGAAAAATCCATAACCAACAAAGGACAGAGGGATCACAGAAGATAATATGGACAATTCTGATTGTGTGTGTGTGTGTGCACAAACCTTGGAGCAAATTTCTTTGACTCAGATATTTAAGGAATTGACCCTCCCCCACAAAAAGCACACACACTATAAAAAAAGATCCATTCTCCAGGAGATAAATGGTTAAAGGACATGAAGCAGTTTTCAACACAAGGAATCATCAAAACTCTCAAGAATCACATGAAAAAGTGCTTCAGAATACTAAAGACAATAATTTAAATGCACGTTAAAGCAACTCGAAGGTTCCCAGTCACACCCATTAGATTAGCAAAAATGACCAAAAAAGGGCATGGCTACAGGAGGAGACTCACATTAAAGCACTGCTAATGAATCTGTGAATTGGTCAAATCAATTTGGAAAGCAATTTGGAAATATACTGTAAAAGTCACTAAAATATCCACTTTGATCCTAGTACTAGGCATATACACAAATTCAAGACTAAGGGAAAATATACAAAAATATATTTATACAGAAATATCGATTTTATGTGGTAGCAAAGAATTGTAAACAAAGTGGGTGGCCACCAACAGGTGATTGCCTAAACAAAGTAAAGTATGTGGATGTAATAGAATAAGATTGCATTTAAGAAATTACATTATTTTAGAGAATCTTCAGAAGTTTTGTATGAATTTATGCATAGTAAACTGAGAACCATGAGAACTATTTATAAAATGACTACATCACTGTAAAAAGAAAAAACTAAAAGACTAAAGAACTATTAACTATGATCAATAAAATGAATAATAAAGAATCCAGAAGACTGAAAAGCATGCCTCCTTTTTCTTGGTGTCAAGTAATTAACTAACTATAGGAACAGAATGAGACATTTTCAGTCATGACCAAACACAACATACATTTTGCATTACAAGGAAGGGCTTTTATCTTGGTGCAGAAAATGTATAAGTAATGATAGTAATCCACTCCCCCCACCCAAATTAAAAAGACTATCAATGAAATATTTTTGAAATACACAGATGAGAGCAGAAGTTCAGAAGAGTACAAAGACAAGCAAAACTATGTTTAAATTTAATATGTTTGAAAACAAGTTGTATGTAAAAGATACATAGCTCCATGTATAATCCTCTTTTTCTTTGTATAAGAAAATGTTCATATTTGTTTTCTAATTCATCAAAAAAAGGTGTTTGCTTTTTTTTTTTTAAAGACACCATCCACAGGTGATTGAAATATAACCTATTTCCTCAGAAACAAAGCAATGGGAAAGTACTGGGCATTGGGTATGGAAGAGGGAGAGTCCCTTTGAGAGATAACCTGTCCCCTATGTCAACACTGTAGGAGCAAAGAAACCAATGGAAAAGGAACTTTCTACAGGTCTGAAAGCCAAGAACTTATATAATGTTTTATATTTAAAACAATTAACATTTTTATACTTTCTCTTTTCCTTAGTGTTTTGAAGTAGATAGTTCAAGATATCTAGTACTGCTAGGTCCAAGGACAGATACCAAGGGTCAAGAAATAGAAAAAAATGAATCTTTATTTTCACTAACCTCTAGTTATTTACAAACATGATTCTGAAAAGGTATTGATAAGCTTCACCAAACTGACAGAGATCCGTGACAGAAAGAATGCTAAGAGCTATTGAGCTAGGTGATTATTAACTTTATGGCTCTTTTTATGAATGTGGCTAATTCCTGAGAATTCTGCTTCAGGATATCATCAGTGTAATGTAGGACAAGAAAAAAAGGTGGGCAGTACATGGCTATGAACAGTGTCTATGTTCCCTTGGTATGCACACAATATCAAGACATCTAAAAGAATGCCCACATATTAGGTAGACTCCCTAGAGAAGGTTTATAGGAGGACATAGACAAGGATTCTATAAGATGCAAAGGCAAGGATGGTGGCAATGGGTTGGACAATAAGAGTTATAACTAGAAATTTCTTTAAGGATCTAGGGGGCAGTGAGGAATAAAGGTAAAGGATAGTGGAGTCCTGGCAACAACAATGCACAGATTAGATGACAAGTCCAACTATAGGTTCACTCTTAGGTCATCCCTCAGAGACTACCTAAGCATTCCCTTAGAATTCAGGGTGAGACAGGTGTACCCCCAAAAAAGGAGGAAGTATAACAACAGGATCCTTGGAATGGGACTGGGTACAATTGTCCAAACAGACTAGGGGAGTACTACAAAGAACAAGGTTAGCAATCTCTCTGAAAGAGAGAATACCACTGGGAGGAAGTGAATCCCCCTGGGGATAGAGTTCACGCTCTGGGAAAAGGCACTAGTGCCACTGTCCTAACTGGAGGCGGTACCAGGAATCAAAGTAATATTGATATTCTAATACAAAAGATAGCATCAATGGACTGTATAGCTGTTTAAAATGAATTTTATGAATTTTAATAATCCTACTCTGATGCCCTTCTATGTTCAGAGATGCAACTTACATGTGCCTTATGGTGGGTCAGGGGAATTTGTCTTAATAGTTATTGGCAAGAACAAAAAATGCTACTATTTCTGGAATAAATGGCTCCATGTAGGGAAACTAAAGCTGGGGCAGTGGGGTGTATAACAAATATTCCAAGCGGACCAATGTCCAAGTTCTAATTATGGAAAGTGGCCTAACCATTAAGGGCAAATGATTTCGCAACTTGGGGTTGGTTTTGGTTATAATGTATCAGTGATTGTTTGTCTGATGCTTATCCATGATTCGTAGTTACTTTATTTGTACACAAAATTTTTTTGCAGCTCATTCCCCACATAAAAGTTACCTCTAAACAGAAAGGATGTCTTCTTGTATTATCAGGATACTATGCTTTCCACTTTCCCACTTGTGTAAAGAGTTTCTTTCAAGAACCTACCAATTTAGAGGAAGTACAATGAACAACTGTTCTGCCTAACCCCTTCCCACTCCATTTTGTCTTTGGTTTCAGTAAGAAAAGAAGTGTTTCTTGAGTGCTGTGGGTATTTTAAATTTCAAATAAACAAGATAAAGAAGAAATACACAGACTCTTACCATTGTAAGCTTGCTGTAGGTGACTAGGCAGAGGTGAGTGAGAAAGTGATGCTGCATGCTGAGCTCCTGGCTGTAAACCCTTCAGCATATCTAAGAGAAAAAATATGAGATGCTGGTAGTCTGCCCAGGCCTTAGCTGTAGGAAATTTTTGCTCAAAAAGTTAAAACATATAAATTCCTGAATTTATGCAGATGCAGGCAAGACAAAAGCATTAGACTCACTGAATGCCTGAGGTACCTAAGCACCATATTAGGCAGTCAAGGATTTCACAGTTTGGGCAAGCCATGATCCTTGTTTTCAAGGAGATTCCAAAAATGTGGGAAATTAGGCTGTTCTGCCTCTGACCATGACTGGTGTGGTAATAAACGGAAAATCATTCAACAATAAGTTTTATAAAGTTTTGTTAAAGAAAATCCTATAGAGTTCATTAGGCTTATGTTACTGTATGTATTTGAAATACAGAAGGTTTTCTTTTAAACTATTTCATAACTATCACTAATTGAACTCAATTATTTGAATTAGTGGGGTTTAACTCTTCTCTCAAATTATATAGCAAAATAACTGAATAATCAAAACTTACTCTGAGTTAGGCTATGGTGGAAAGCGGCTGAGGTAGATCCCGAGGTGGTTGTCACTCCAGCTGTGTCGGTTCCAAAGCTAAGCAGCTCCAAAGGAAACTGAAAGGGCATGGTGACAGGAACCAGGCCCCCCAGCATTCCAAAAGGAGCCACATTTTGATTTGTTACAGACAGTGGTGATGTCATGAGAGTGAGAGGCGAGGCATTAGCCAATAAGGATGCACCTGCTGTGGACTGTGCAGAAACCACATGTCAAAAAAAAATGATTTTAAATGCTTAGCTGACATCTTTAATATACTGACAAAACCAAAACTACATGTCTAACAATTCTCTAACAGTAATAATTCGCACACACAAATCACTTTGGGCCAAAAGCTAAGATAGTAGGCACCTTCTTTAGGGTGGCCAAATTCTGAAAATCAGTATACTTTATTTTTAACTTTGGAAAATTAAAAATTAAAATTTCCACAATTTATATTTGCTAGGGATAAAGATTTTGTCCTTCACTTTAAAAATTATATAGCTATAAGAAAATAAAACCTTCACAAGTACTTATGCATTAAAATATTTATCACAACTGCTAACACCAATAACTAAGCAAATGCAAAATTCAAGAGCAGAAGAAACATTAAAGAACTATGGGAGACAGGAACCATGCATGCATGGTGTGTTTCTATATGAAGTAATATTATTCATGCTTCTCTCTCACATTGAGGCCAACCAGAAAGTAGTTTACCATAATGACTATAAAATATAGACAGTAAAGTAATGGATTTGTAACTTGTTAAATAACCATACCCAAAGAATAATGATTAATGGACCAAGGTCAACCTGGAGGGAGCTGGCTGGAGTGAGCTGGCCACAGGGTTCTGTCCTCAGCCCTGTTCTGTTCAACATTCAGGGATGTTGTAGAGGTGATTCCTGCATTGGGTGGGAAGTTGGAGTGGATGACCCACAAGGTCCCTTCCAACTCTGGGATTCTAATATTTTCATGTGAGAACTAGAGAATCAGTCTTATTATTTTACATTCCTCTATGATTCATATATTTGGGCTGTGTCAATTACATCCCCTGAGATCCCCATCCCTAGGAATATACCCATTCAAATCAAGTGTAAAAACCATGTTGCATTAAGACTCAGGCAATACCAAGGAGATGTGCTTAAGAAAGGAAATATCTTGTCAGTTCTATCTTCCACTTGAAGAACTCTGCACATGACAGTGGTAAAACAAACTTTATTTCTCTGCTTTTCTCAGTCCTATAGCCTCCTCTTAAAGTGCTGTGCCTTTACTCTGACATCTCCACTATGGGTTTGGTAGAAATCTCATCTAGGAAAAAGAGTAGTCTTCTTTCCTCTTTTTTGCATGATATCCACATTCCCCCCAACTTGGATATCAAGCCACTATAGGTCCCCAAGCTAAAGGTGTCAACTGTAGGAAAAATTAGAACTACTCTTCATCACTACCCCATTTTAAAATCAGAAAGTGCCAACCCCCAGAATTTCAACAGATCTTCTGAGGTTAGGGAGGAGGCTAACACAGATGGATCATACTCCCTCTTCTCACCATATTCTTTCTTACCCCCACAGCATTACTAGGCAACTTCCTCACTCAGATGCAAAATATAGAAACCACACTTTCCTGTAGCATCTTACCATGTCTGCCTCCCTCTCTTTCCTACTTCTCTATTCTGACATTGAGCTGCAGAGTCAAGGGAAAAGTACAACCTGAACCAAACAAATTCTTTGGGAAAGGGGATCATCTCTGGGATCCTCTCCCTGTGCTCTCCATAGCTCCTCTATTCTTCTCCATTGTTGGTGATATGAAGAAGGCAAAGACAGTTGATGGACTCTGCATTAAGATTCCTCATTCTAAGAACTAGGGAAGCAGCCCCAAATAGGAAAGAAGGACCTGCTTCCCTTATCTTGTAGCACCAACAATAGGACACGAGCTCCTCCATCTTGAGTGCCAAAAGGTGGGTGAGCTGTCTGCTATAACTTCAGATAATACCAATAGACAAAGTGTAATTAAAAGCATGATTACAAGAAATACTTTGGTTTTATGCAAACTGTATTTGTGTTGAGGAAAGAGAGAAAAGTACAGTTTATAAGTAGTCCAATCTCTACTGGATAAAGAGATTTTTCTTCTGTACTTCTCTGATTTTCTTGCCTTTAATCTTTCCCATTCCAATCCATCTTACCAATAATTGTAAAAATCATCTTGCTCATTTCATCATGCCACACCTTTCTTTACAACATATTGGCTAGGTCCCTAACATTTTAGTTTATAAAATCCAAGCTCTTTACTCTTGCTTTCAAACTAACACAGAAACAATGATGAAGTCTTCAATGTCATCCCCTAACCTTCTACATAAGACTCTCAAGATATAAGTATTCAGTTTGTATTACAGTAGTATATTTAATGTGCACTAAATGATTTTTTAAAGTGTTTTCTTTAGCTGTTTCATATATATATATATATCACATCCCTATTTAGACTCTGAATGTCTTCAAGAACAGCTGAAGTATATCTTACTTGTCTGCATATCCCCCATAGTAACTACTATGAAGTTAGTGAATAGCATCTCTGACAAACGTTGACAGACTATCAAGGCTCTATTAGTACCTTAAACATAAAGAGGAAAACAGGTGACAGCAATGAAGGAGATGATATAGGAGGAACACAATGTTTTGTGTTGTGGGGAAAGGAGAGGCTGAGCTGGCACATATGGATGTATTTGGTCTATCTGCTTTGCAGATACATTGTTTTGGTCATGAGATTTTATCAGACTGTAAAACTTCTTACTGATTCACACATATTAAATAGTTGTGAAACCACTCCTACTGTATTAATTATAACTGTAATTATAATTGTAACAATCTTTGGTTATTCCTACCATATACCTAGTATCTTAACCTTTTGTTAGTAATCATGGTCAATTCAAACTCCCCAGAAACTGGATAAAGACTTTCTTTTCCCCCTTTTAAATATACTGTACCACTTCCTACACCACATACATTCATAGAATCTTAAGCATTGGAAGTAATGGTAGAGGATAACCAGTACAACCTCCCTTCTAATGCAGAAATCCTATCTACAAGATCCCTAGTCAACTGGTCTGAACAAACACTTCCTGAACAAGGCAATTTGTTCTATTTTTGCACAGATTTATAATAATTGTGCTTCCTTACACTAAGATAGAATTTCTTTTGCTAAAACTTCCATTCATTTGCATTACTTCTACCCTCTGGAGCAATACAAAACAAGGTAATCTAAAGAGTTATCATATCTCCTCTAAGTCTTCTCTTTTTCAGACTAAACAACTCCACTGCCTTACATCATGAGACTGTTGCCAGATCCCTCACCATCCTTGTTGTTTTCCTGCAGATACTATACAGGTGTCACATCAAGAACTAGACATAATTATTTCAGGTATGATCTGGTTAAAACAAAGCATAGTAGAATCATTACTGCCCTTAACCTCAACTTGACTCTTATACAAATGCAGACTTCTATTAGAGTATGACTACATTGGCAGAATCATTTTTAAGCAGTTGTCAGACTCCTGGTTCATATTCATATTAGTACAGGTTCAGTAAGTACTGAGAAATTAACATTCACATACGTGCATATGATATCACTTCTCCTGGGCTCTTCATTGTCTCTGAGGATTCACAAGTCACTGGCATGTGTCAAAACCAGTTATGTGACTTATACCTAGTTCTACCTCTTGATAAAATTCTATGTCTGCTTCTTGCAGTAAGAGGAGTCTATGTGTATCAAATATCATCACATATTTAAAAAGCTGGCTTTGTAGAAACATAGTAAAGCTATTTACGGATAGCCTTCCCCTGCATAAATGAGTTGAGGCACCAGCTAGAACCTAGTAAAGTATGTGCAGCTGTTAACATGACCCAGTGCTATGAATAAGGAAAGAAGTGTCATAATTCATGTGGCTCAGGCCTTGTCAGTTAACTATTCATAAGTAATTTGGTGGAAGGAAACCTATTAGGAAATAGCTAAAATCAGGGGGCAGTAACAATCTGATAAATGGGTCAAAGGGAATTAGTTTTATAATTTATTTTATATTTATTTATATTTATATATTAATTTTTAAATTAAATTTTATTTATATTTATTAAATTTCCAATTTGTAATTGAAAAAGAGACAATTTGTTTCTTATTGGTCGTCTGAAAGTTATCATTTGGGAAAGCACTGGGTAATTTCACGAACAGTAAAAAAAGTTAGCTCAGGTCACAAAGGTCAGGTAAGCTTTATCTGGAGTTGGGGAAAAGAACTAGGCTCTAACATGGATTGATAATTCACCTAAACCTGAAGATAACATCAACCAAAACAAATGAGGTTAGATTTTATATTAATTTAAATCTGAATTCAGAAGACTAAGCACCTTCTACTCTCTTGAAAAGCCTTTTTTTTCATACTACTGCTTGTCTTTTGGGTTGAACCTTGGTTTCATGACAATTTGTTTTAAAAACTTTATTTGCTTATGCAAGAGTCAGGAATAGTTCTACCACTGAGTCGAGAGAGAGTGTGGAGGATTAACATGCTGCTGATAGTAAATAATGGTGACAGCAGTAATCTGTCAGTTTCACAGCTAGAGAAAGAGCTGATGAAGGTGAGAAAAAGAAATGGAGTCTTGGGAGAACAAGTATCAATAAGTGCTTCCTTCTCTGTTTCTGATTGCACATGCCATCACCCTTCCAAAGAAAGAAGTGGCCTGGAAGAGAGAGAAGGATGGTACCTACTGGAGAGAAAGCAGGAAAGTCTATTATGATACTGTAAGAGGCTGTATAATTACTGCCTACTTTTCACTTGAAGCGTTTGCTGCACTATAACACAAAAGGTCATCATGACTCCAAACTTCATAATGTACTTACCAGCATATATTTCTAAGTGGCTTCAGAGTGTAATTTGATCTGGTGGATTATTCCACTATACCCTAAATCTAAAATATGTATCAGTGAAATGATCTTTTTTACTTTGAAAACTAGGGTTGAAGGGTTGGGAGTGGAGAGTAACAAGAAACATAACCTGAACCTAAATGGCCCTTAAAAGTATAAAGGGACACCTACTTGTTATGTCCATGGGTTTGGCATGTTAATACTCCAATTCTAGACCTACTCACTCAGCCTTCTGAGTGTAATTAAATTAAAAGTGTAATTTAAATATAAATGATGATTTTGCTTTAAAATTATATTACTGGAGGCTTCAGTTTTCTTTCATAATCACCTGAAGAAAAACTTAATATTATTAATGAGAAAAAACATTCTATAAATCTTACTTTCTTTTTTGGAACACCTAGAAAACAATTATGTGAGAAAAACATGGATGTTATTTTTTTAAGTTACTAAAAGGCTTAATTTTTTTTTTTATCCTGCTCGCTATCTGGCAACTGGATAAACCTAATACATTTGAAAATAGAATTTAAAATATCTCATCAATGTAGAACTGTAGTAATAAATTTATTCTACAGATTCAACATAAATAGATTCACTCATAACACATTATCCAAAGGGCTTAGGAAAAAGAAAGATAACTCTATCTTTAACATTATCAAACAAATACAGATTAAGTACTTACCTGCACACTGGCTGTTACAACTGAAGACCCTGAGGCAGTGGATGGTCTATGTGGAGCAGACAACTGTTTAGTAGCACCCTGTGTTCCACTTCCGGTCCCCCCAGACAGACTAGTCCTATTAGCTCCGCTTGAGTTTAGATTGCCACCTCTGCTGGCAGGTACATTCATTACAATTCCACTCAAGCTATTCTTTCCAACAGTTCCAGTGGATGCTGGGTTAGCTAACTTTGAAGAGGCCTGAAGATTTTTTGCAGACTGAAGGCCTGAAGTGCGACTAGAGGGCAGTAAATTCAAGGTAGGAGACTGTCTGCTGATATTTACTCCACTGGGCTGTTTATGGATTGGATTGTTACTGGTAGAGTGGCTACTCTGGGCTACTAGTGCACTTGAACTGGAAGAACTGGGGGATACGGCAGGTTTGGAAGTTGGATTGGATTTAGATATGATAAGTTTAGTTGACATAGAAGGTTTAGTTGATATGGAGGGTTTGGGTGAAGCAGGAGGTTTGGGTGAAGCAGAGGGCTTGGGTGAGGCAGAGGGCTTAGGTGAGGCAGAGGGTTTGGGTGAGGCAGAGGGTTTAGGTGATGTTACAGGCTTAGGAGATGCAGCGGGTTTAGGGGATGCAGCAGGTTTAGGGGATGCAGCCATAGAAAAAGGAGACTTGAAACCCTGGGTGGAAACTTGTGACACCATGGCCTTGGCTAAATAGTTACTAGAGGTAGAGGTGCTAGGTGCTGTCCGTGAGACCAGTGGATGGGACCCTTGAGAGCCACTTCCAGATGTGGGGTTAGATAAAGGAAGGCGGTACACAAGTGGTTTATCTGAAGTCTTGATGAGCGGGGATGAGCAAGAGAGCTGGGGATTACTACTTAGTTTCACCACTGGGTTAGTCTGTGATTTACTGATGGTGGCTTGTAATGGGGATACGTAGTTCTGTTGGAGAGCTGTATGCTGGTGCACCTTTGTCACTTGTGTTACTGAGGAAGATTCCTGGGCCTCTGAAGAAGTCACCAAAACATGAGAGGAGGCAGCAGCTTGGACTTGGGAAGAGGAAGAAGAGGCATGGGCCTGTGAAGAGGAAGATGCTTGGATTTGGCTTGACCGTTGGAGTCCTTGCTGAAGAAGCCTGGCTGGCAAAGGTTCTAAGGAAACTTTAGGGTTTTGAATTGAGGAACCAGCAATAAGGCCTGAAGAGATGCCAGTGTGAGTTAAGTCCTGGGGTTTCTTTGGTACTGGTCCTGTATGGCCAGCAATAAGACTTGATGAATGTGCAGTCTGAGCTGACTCTATTTTTTTTGGAGTAGCCAGTGGCAGCTTGCTCATGATACTTGCTAATTTTTCTTCCCGAAGTCCTGGTCGAGGTCTTGTAGTTGGGATGCCTATTCCAGAGCTAACTGGAGGGCCCTTGGTCCCATTATTGATAACAGCTAATGCCTCAGAAACAGAATCCAGTGAAGGTGGATGAAAAGAAAGGTCTTCATCTAGTGAATCATCAAGGCAAATTGTTTCCTGGGCTGGTGTACTGCTAGAGCTGGCTGGAGCAACAGCAGAAGTAATAGAGCTCACTGATGGGCCACCAAGTGAAGACAATAAAGATGTAGGTATTTTCTGGTCCTTTTTTGGACTGCAGTCCTTAGGTAAAAGAAAAAATAATAGTTACAATGTATACATTTCTAAGAAACTAAAGAGTCTCTTGCTAATCTGTTTAATTTTTTTCAATGGAAATCTTCATTCTTAGAATTGTGATGAGGATTTAGAGGGTCCAGTATTCTGACAATGATCAACCACAAGTAACTCTATACCACTAACCTAGTTCTGGTGAATAGTACAGGACTAATGTCCTTTGTGTGCCTTAACCATAAAGACTACCTGAAAAGAAGAAAAAGATAAAACTACCTCCACAATCCTAGGATCAAGAGTCACATTCCAGTGTGTACTCATCTGCCAATACCAGAGAGGGGAAACCTACAGCCTTGAGTCCACATGTGGCCCTCTGAATCTGCACCCAAGGAACTAGTGGGTCACATGTGGCCTCAAGGATGCAGCTTCCCCACCCCTGGCCTATCAATTCCTGAGCTCCTTGTCTCCTCCTCTGTGGGCTTTATTCTTCTTCTGTTCCCTTATGCTTAGTCTGAATCTGGCCTGCACCTGGATTCTATTTCTGCCTTAAGGTTCCCTTTGCAGCCTGGATCTTGGAACAATGGTTACCTATTTGGCCTATGTATTTAGTGCCAATTCCTCTTAGTCTGAGCATAGTCTGGCTTTCTGGATTCAAACTGTCCACAACCTACCCCTATCCTCCAATTCCTACCTATACTAAATGATCCTTTGGTTTTCACTTTTTGCCCATGTGATTCAAAACAACAAAGATGAGTTCCAGCTCTTGACAACTTACTTTACTGCCACACATAACCTGGAGGTGACAAAGATGTCATTAAATAGAAAGATGATTTTAAAATATTTACATTTTAAATCTCACTCATGGGTTAAGCCAAAGGAGGGTAGTAATGGGAAGGTACTGGGACTTGATAATCCTTAGAGAACAATGACTATTTTCCAAAACAATTCACTTTTTAGAAAACTATAAGGCAAGGAGAATATAAGGAGAAACCTGAGGGGAAAAGGAGAGGAAAAAAAAAACAGCATAAATCCATATATGTACAAAGTATTTTAAAATTCTATTCAATAAATATTGCATGTACCTGAAGGAGGACATTTCCCTCAAGTTTAAGAAGTACCGTAGGACTTGAATCCATGTGCAGGGTTTTACAAACATCTCTGTAGTGGCTAAAGGGCACCTGTTAACTTGAAGCTAGTAGATTCTTATGTTTCAAAGTAAGAAGGAAGCTTAGGGATAGCCTAAGGTAGATGTATCAAACTCAACATTTAGCAAAGCAAATAAAAATATAACAAAATACAGATAATGTTAACTTATGGTTTTCAAAGTCTATCACCTAGGGAGCTACTAGAGTTTGAAAGTACTGCCCTAAGAAACAGTCTCCTAGGGATAGTCAAAGCTCATTAGAGGAGGAAGCTAAGAACTAGAGAAATGAAATGGAGGCAGCAGAGAGAATGGAGAAGTAGCCTCCTGAAATTCTTAAGACCAGTCTAATGAAAGGCTCTGATGCATTTTAATAACCAAATTTCTAACTTTCTTGTCAATAATAAGTTTTCTCTTTGAAAAATCACACACTAGATTACATAAAGACTACTATTATGTGCTGAGCTAAATGGATGGTAGAGAAGGGAAATCAGTTTACTTTGACATGCCATTCAATTTTCATTACTGAAAATATATATAATCCATCATCAAAAATATTTTTGAGGAATGAAAACAATGATGATAATGTTGGAACAATTAAGGATTTCTTGAACAAAGTTTGGAATAAAAGAGCCTAAGTGTTAAGAAAAATGTTTATCTTAGACGTATTTAAGAGGAATCTAATACAAGAATACTATAATAAGAGAAATAAATATGGATCTTGTAATTACATTTAGAGGAATTCAATTCAATAGCAAACATATTAAGCAACTATTATATGTTAGACATTATAGCTAGACTATAAGGATAGAAAAATGGAAAATAATACAATTTCTGCCCTTAAGAATTTTGCAGTCTAGAAAGGTAAAGTAATGTTTCACAAGAGTGATAAGAGATAAAATATGAGGAGATCCAAAGTGCTACAAGAAAATGAGAGGAGGAAGAGATCACTTTCAGCTAGCAGAATTAAGGAAATCCTTCATGGTGGCATCTAAGCTAGACCTCAAATGAAAGGAAGAATTTTAACAAGATATGGAAATGGTACATTCTAGGCATGAAAAATTCTCTAGGCCAGTGGTTCTCAAATTTTTTAATCTCAAAGGACCTCTTTATACTTTTAAAAATTGAGGGTGTCCCAAAGAGTTTTTTGTGTGGGTTACATTTACTAATACTTACTGTATTAGAAATTAAATATCTCAGCATTAGGAAAATAGTTTTGATCTCAAGGATACCTTGAAAGGGTCTCTGGGACTCTGGACCACACTTTGAAGAGCTACTGCTCTGTGTGCATACAGACAAACAGTTAACAAGAAATTAGACTCTTATGCTTAGAAGAAAAATAAAGCAATTTATATAAAAATATTATGTCACTGGATAATTCTAACGCTTGTAGCTAAGATTTCAAAAGTACTATATATCATATTCTAGGAACAAATCATGACATGAAGATGAGAAAAGTGAAGATAATAAAAGTGACAGGGATTCTGAGGTGGCAAAATATGGAAGTGATGAAAATGATATGAGGGATTAGAAAAACCAAAGAGAATGGACTAACTTCAGGCAAAATATTAGACAAATATATCCTTATTGGATATTAATCATGCAAATGAAGCTGAGATATCATTAATTTGAGAATTCCCTACAATCAGGCAGACCATAGTTCATCCAAGGCCACCTATGTCATACCACTTACATTTACATCCTCTCAAAAGGAAAATATAAGGGATTGTTCCCCAAACATGCTGAAGGCTTTCCTCAATTTCACCTGACATTACAAGCATCAGTGAAGCAATCTGGCTATCTACTTATCATCACTTGTTCTTGCCATGAGATTAACACAATTTCTCTTTCTGTCATAAAATTTTCTAATAACATCCTTCACTCTAGTTCTTTGGAGTCCTTCATTTTTATATGCTGCAGCCTCCTCAGACCTACCAAAAGCCTTTTTCATTACCCTTTCTGTTGCACTCATATTTAATTCTTCAGAAGCTGTGGTGTTCCACATCTCTGCCATATAGCAGCACCAATAAAATGCCTATCCTAAAAGGATGGGCTTCTGCTGCTATAGGAAGCTTGAAGTCAATAAAAACGCTATGCAATTTTCTGAAGATAATACAGTCTCTGCTCCTTTTCAGTTGTCAGCTCAGTCTGCTGTCTGTACTATTTGTTCCAGATATACAGACTTTTGGACAAGTTCTATAGGGTGTCCAAAAATATGCAAATTGAAATCTGAGCAAAATAAATCTGTAATCCATTTGGTCTTTTCTGAATAACTGGAGAGGCCAAACTCCTTTAAGTCATCATTAATCTTTTTTAGGCAGCTCTGCAATATTCTGGAACTTCATGTAATCACAATGTTACCCACAAATAACTGAATGTGGAGGAGCTCATCCTCCATAGGGACATCTCAAACCAGACTCTGTGGAAGACATTCTCCTTCAGAGTAGCAAATACTCTTGGCAAGTGTACATGTCCTTGCTTTATGCCTCTCTTGTTGTTTATTATAAGATTATTGAATGGGTTTATTTTTCTTGTTAATATCTTCTGAAGGCCCTACATGATCTTTATATGTGGATAGAAAATACTATGCTGTTTAAAAAAAAAAAAAAGGCAACAACCTGTAAGGTGACATTTTATTCTACTTGAATTTAATGTTTTGGCTTCTTTTTTGTACTCAACAATAAACACAATACTTTATATCTCTATATCTCAGTCAACTGTGTCAATGAGACTGTCTATTGTTGAATATTGCTTGTAAAAATCTGATTGTTTTCTACTAATACTTTAATGAGGATGTTCTCAATTTGTGTGTAGCTGACCCTCAAAGATTTTATAAGGATACGAGAGGAGAGTACTCATAAAGGTCAGTAGTAATTTATGTTCTCTTGGTCATCTTTTTTGAGGAATTAAGGTTTATGATTCTTTCCATATTTTGTTATCTTCTTCTCCCTTTTAGGGCATTTAGTTGGCATTTTAGTTCTTCAATGCCCTCACATCTGTATCACTTGCTAGTCTTTGTTCTCTTTAATATCATTCCTATCTCCTCTATAAACACCTTAGGGACTTGTAAGTTTACTGAGCAAATGCAGTAGTTTTTCTATTCTTGATGGAAAAAACAGTTTGTTGAAATGGTTTTTGCAAATCTTTTCCACTTTATTTATATTTGTCATTCCCCTTTACATCCTGGAATGCCCTTGGGGTGAACTTTGCATAGATATCTTACCAAGTTTGCTTTAAATTGCTTCTGCCCTCCCTTGATTGTTTCTCTTTCCTTTATGAGACAATACAACTTACAATCATTCATAATCCATTTTAAGATTTTAAGCTGGTACTGCCTTTGGCAGCCATCTCTCTTTGACAAGGAAGTACATGTCTGTTGACTAAAGGACATCTTACAGACTGTTTGGGTGTTCCCATAGGCAATTAATTTACATTGGCTAAACTTCTTAAATTATTAAAACCATGAGCAATGTAATTTCTATCAATCATTCCACATTAATATTTTAAACAGTTCATTTAAACAATTGAGGGCTAAGTCTTCATAACTTTATGCCATGTATTCTTAAAATATTAGTTTGTTGTTACCATGTAATATCCTCATTATTATTCTTTTGTTTATTATATTTCTGATCTTTAGTCTGATGAATCAGATCTATATTAATTATAGGAATGTACGGGAAGAAGGATGTGTGCAATACCCTTTTTAAAAGATGCGATCTAAAATTCAGGGTTATTTTTCAAGTATACTCTAACCTAGCTGCTGTCTAACTGGTATCTGTCTAATCCTATATTAAGTCCAATTAAGTGAAGAAAGTCAAAGGACAGAAAAGAGCAGAGAAGTGACCCAGAAGTATAGGAAAAGATAAAGACAGCTCTGAAACAAGCTAAAGCAAGTAAGGCAGAGACATAAAGATAACCTATGGAGAAAGTGAAAAGGTCACAAACGAATACAGGGACAGGAATAGAGAAATTCTGAGATATATACAGAGACAATCATGAAGCAACAACCCCATCTTACTGCCATTTGGCTACAGCTTCAACAGATTTTTAAAAACCACCCTGTACTTTTCCAGCAATGAGAATACATGGAGATAACACCTATTGATGCTTTTTTTGAACATTTAATGAAATCAAACTGAGTCAGAGGTTCTCAATTCTTTTATAAGGGAAAATAAGACAGATGCTGCAACGTCACTTAAAAGGATTCCAGATTATGATTTACACAAACTATAGAAATTAATCAAAATACATTTTTTTCTATTATATGAAACATAATAAGAGGCATCGAAAGGTATTAGAAACCTTTATAATAAAACTGACACAAATGAAAATGCTGCTAAAGTGACCAATCGGTTAAACTCATGAGCAAGACAAGCCTTGGAATTATTAGCTCAGGTCTAAAGACATTCTTAATATGGAACTGGCAATTTTAAGGAAGCTGTTCTTCCATTCTATCCCTCACTTTTGTTTGGCAGGACACATGGGTTTATTCTAAGAACTGATAGCCTCAAAAGGCTATTAAGCTGTTCATACCCTCTGAATCAGCAATCCAGCTACTAGGTCTATACCCCAAAGACATCCAAGAAACAGGAAAGAGATCTATCTGTACAAAGATATTTATAGCAGCTCTTTTTCGTGGTACTAAAGAACTGGAGGATGCTTGCTCATCAATTGAATAATGACTGAAAAAGTTTTGGTATATGAGTATAAAGGAATACTACTGTGCTATAATAAATGACAAACAGAATAGCTTCAGAAAAACTTGGAAAGTCTTATATGAAGTGATACAAAGTGAAGTAAGCAGAACCAGGAGAACAATTTATACAGTGAAATCAACATTGTAGAGATAATCATCTCTGAAAGACATAGAAACTGTTCAATGCAACAGTCAACAACAAAGGACCCAAGATAAAATATGTTATTCACTTTCAAATAAAAAGCTGAAGGATTCAAGAACATATGTTGAAGCACATTTTCTTTTCTTACTTTTTCTTTCTTTCTACTTTGGACATGGTTAATGCTCCAGGAATTTGTTTTGCAAAACTATACATAATGAATTTTATTTTATTTTATTTTTTGCCTTAGTGGATGAGGGAAGGAAGAATTCAGAAATGAAAATAAAACTAAATTAAAAAAAAAGACTAAAGACTAATTTTCTAGTAAGTAGAATAGGTTAGAGGAGGAAAGAAAAAAAAAGATGACAAAGAATTTCACAATCTACAATCCTTAAGGTTCTCATTTTTTCCCCAGAGAAATAGTTCTCAATGTTCCTCTCCACGCCAATGTATGGTCCTCAAACTCAAGCGTTTCAACAGACATGTTAATGTTCTCTTAAAAATCCTCGGCTTCCAGTTCAGCAACCTCCTCAGCACTCATGATCTACTTCTTTACTCCAGGCACTCACAGGTATAGTCACATGTCAGATTTCACCATCATCCATAACTGAGTCCCTTTTTGTAACCTTGTTTTTTTGGTAACCTTTAAGTCTCAAATTGTTCTGATTATAACGTATTCCTCATTTCTTCCCATGCTTCATTCCTTCCTAACTTGTTGTTCATCTGCATCATAATCTCTAGACCCTACATCCTTTCCCCTCAAAGCCAGCACAGCTTTTTTATGTGTCTCCTTCACAACCTTGAGCTTAGGATCAATCATTTCAACTATCGCAGGTACCTTGTTTTTGCCCTTTTCTTGTATTTTTAAAGCTTAAGTACAATGGCTGACACATACAAAGTACTTAATAAATGTATGCTGACTGACTATCCTCCACCACTGAAAACCCTTGCCCCCTGTCACCCTAATGCTCCTCAAGTCTTATCTAATCAATTCTGGATTATTCTCATTTTCTATACTACTACCTAAATGTGGCTGTAAAAAGTCACAGAATCATGAAAATCACTACAAAGAATGTCACCAATTTTATGAGTTTTTTCTCACTGTTGTCATCTTTTTATTTTTCCCTGATCTACTATTATATTTGAGAAAAAAAGGCTACAGCATTAAAAAAACACAAAAAACAAGACTGAAAGCCAGTGACAGAAATGCCTTTATAAAGAACATGCAGAATATATTAATCCAAACTATGTAGGATGCTGAGTTAGTGAAGGAGGTGGCAGCCTCTACAGCTCTTTTCAAGGCACACTGTAGGTGTAATATCCTATATAAGGTTCTTTCTGATACCCTACCCTAGATCTCCCCAGTGTTAGTGCCTCATCCCAAAATAACCTTTTATTCATTTGTTTAAACATTGTATTCTCTCCCTCTACCACTAAACAATAATAACACAAGCTTAAGGCCATTTTTGTCTCTCTGCCTCTAATATCTAGAATAGTACCTTGCACATAGCATCGTTGAACTGCACTAAATCTACATATGACACTTTCCTTTTCACCCTGTAATTAGTGTATTTGTTCAAGGGCAATTGCCAAATTATGACAAAAAGGAAGAAGTGATATTGCCTTCTGCTCCAGTTACATGCATTATATTTGTTTTGTCTACACCCACATTAACAATATGAAAAAGACAGACATTTTTACTAAAAACCTATGACCTCTATTTCTAACCATATTGCCTGAATATTTACTTAATTTATTACTGCTTAATTCATACTGCTGGCTATATACTAACAAATGTTTACGCTACTTTCATTAGTTTGTATTACTGGACCTATACAACTTGATAGCTCTTTGAATTTTTAATACAAAGGTTTTACAATATTAAAAAGTTTGAAAATATCTTTATCTACAGCATCTATGTTGTGTACTAAAATATCCTTTTGACCTGTAAAAGAGAACTTTTCCAAATTCATAATTCACACTTAAAAGAGTTGCTTTTCATACTTACCTTCACTTTGGGTTTAGGTGCCAGAATTACCTTTTTCTTTGCCCTAATTCAAGAAAGAAAGTCAAATGTAAGACTAAGACTAAAACTACTTGAATAATATGGTGTTTACACCAACTATCTACCACTTAACATATGGCCTTCTAACACACACAATCACACACACACACACACACAATCACATACACAGAGCTCCTTGAGAACAAAGACATCATCTTACCCACCTCCAAATTTTCTACAACACCACATGTCACAGTATCTTAGAATGTTTATAAAAAGCATTTAAGTTAATATATCTTCAGTAAATCTTCACTAATCTGAGAGCTCAATCTTAATTAGTAAACAGAAAGAATTAAAGAATGTTTTTAAAAATATGCATTTATAGTATAATACAGAGGAAAAAAAGGCCTTCAGATCTAGCTTCTAATCCTAGTCATGCTGTTAGCTAGCTGTGTAACCCTAGGCAAGTCTCTGGCCTCTCTTGGTCTCAGCTTTCTCATTAGTAAGAAAGAGAAAGAGTTGAAACAGACTGTCTCTAAGATGCCTTTCCTTCATCTTACTAGTATTATTCTAAATCTATGAAATACATAGAACTCAAATTTAAAGAACAGAGCATTCCTTATTTAAATACTATCTTACATAATCAAATATTTTTCTATAATCTTGCTTACATTATAAATATTCTTTCTTCATAAATAATACTAAGATATACTATTATACTAGCCAAAACACTTGGGTAGAATCTGAATCAAAGATTTTTTACAGAATAAAAACAGTAAAAAAGAAAAATAGGTAAAGTAGTAAAAAAGAAAATCTTGTCTTTTTATTGTTGAATATAAAAGAATGAAGCAAAAGAATACAAAAAGTATATTTAAAAATAAACATTATTTGAAATCACAGTTAAGGCCCTCTTTCTCCTATCCTTAAACCTGTTTCAGAAATGGTGGGAGAAGTCTGGAATTTGCATGTGAACACGTAGAGAATGCTGAAATATGACAAAGATGGAATATAATTTCTTTCTGAACAGAATGAACCTATTGTGAAGCCTCAAGAAGTTAGTAATATATTTCTTCTAATCCTTAGAATTATACACACAATAGATATTTTAGGGAAAACAGCAGCAATAGTTTGCCCTCTACTTAAGTGAATGGCAATTATGGAAATGTCGAGAGCTGTAGCTGTAAATAAATAATTAATATTGCCTTTGAGGAAGAAAAAAAGATAAAAGGAAAACAAGAAAAAAGTTTCACTTTATTGGAAGTCTCCAATTTACAAATAAATAAAATTTACAAATGCTTGCAAAACCAAGTCAACCTCTTCTTTTCCCATTTTTCTCCAGACCACACATAACTCCTTGATAACCCCTGCTAATTTTCTATCCCCACCGTTAAAAGCCCTGTGAAGAAAATTCGGAGTTCTTAGACAATCTGTGAGCTCAGCAGTAGAGGAAAGAGGCAAAGAACAGGAAGCTAAAGAGCTGACTTATGGGGCAGACTCCCAGAAGGGGCTGGCTTATCTATAACGTAGTCTCCCTTACCTAAAATTCTTTTCTTGCATTTGGCTTGAATTTCTTCTCCTGATTACACTAAAATCCTACCAATTATAGAGTGAGCTAAAGAGTATTCTCTCTTAAAAAGGCAAATATATTTTGAAAATTAAAGAGCTAACAATAGTATGACTAAGTTAAATCTGTTATGATAAATAAGTAGGTCTGCTACATAACATTTGATTAACTACCCTGAGAAAACGAGCTTCTGACTGAGGAGGTGGAGGGTAGCTAACTCATATAGTACTCTGAAGCATGGAGCAGGCCTGGGAGAGAGGGCTACTGCTTGGGGGTTAGGACAACATAAAGAAATTAAGGGAATAGATGCTAGGAGAGAGTCTGAAGCAACAGAAAAGGAAGCAGGAGGATATATAAACAAAACTTGCCTATTTCTAAGATTTTGCAGAGTAACTCTATGTTAAGAAGAGAAGATGAAACTCTCTTCCTTAAAGGATCTAGAACTCAGGCTAGTAACAAAATACGCTACTTGAAATTGATATAGTATTTTACAGTTTACAAAGTGTCTCCACATTCTTATTTGATCCTTAAAAAAACTGTAACACAGTCATATGTCAGATTACTAATAGAACTTCATAGGTGATAATTAAGATTCAGAGAGGTCAGAGATTAAGTGACTTGTTTAAGGGCACACAATAAGTGAAAAGAGCTGAGATGAGAACAATGTTTCTGATTCCTAGCCAAGTGTGCTTTCTAATATACTATGCTGCCTCTCAGTACTGCCTTTAGCTAGTTGTCAAAGGAATGGGGGGTTACCACCTAGAATGACATTATTTTTAGGGGAAACCATGTTCTAAGTATTAGCAACTCACAGATGTACTTGTGCAATACAATTTCTGTATGGTGAGTGCAGCCTAGACACTTAAAAAATTCAGTCCATCATTTCACTGCATTTTCAATTGATTCCTTTTATCTCCTATAACTCCTTATCAGCCCAAATGGGTTGAATATATTTAATTTTCCAGAAATTTGAAGAGATTAACATAGTTTGATAACTGTCAAATATGGTGAAATGAAAACAAATGCTATATTTTTTTTAAAAGCCTCTGTATTTACTCACGGAGCAGAAGTGAGATGATTGTGAACACTTCGGCTTTCCTTAAAGAGCATTCTAGAGACAAAAAAGGCAGATAGACAATGTTACCACTGGATTTTCAGACAATGTTACCACTGGATTTTCAAGCAGTTCTTACTTGCCACTATCTACCACTTAAAAGATTCTTTGCACAGTCAACTCAATTATTGACTAGGGAAAAATACCTGAGTTACGGATAATAACTTGTTGGAGAGATCTCTAAATTCTTACCAAAGTAGCTGGAAGTGGAGACTTTTCTTTTAATTATCCCACTGACATTTTAAGGCTTCACATATTTAACTATGGGATAATAGATCTCATTTTTTTCCATTAAGTAGAGCTACAACGTAAAGGGGTTTAAAGATACAAAGGCTGGATGATCTCTCAATTGGCTGAGGCAGGTCATCCATATGTGGAATATGAATCGTTCAAGTATTTTGAGGTGATTTCCCTAAGTTTTTGAGAAAGCCCTTTTGAAAAATCTTTGAATGAAAAATTCTGGTTGTCTACCTCCTGAAGAATCCAATGTTCTCTTTTCCTATATACTTTAAATACAGATTGTTTTTAACTTCCAAGTAGCCACCTATAAATAATCCTATTTTTGCTATTACTGAATTTCTAGACTAAGTGATAATATAGTCCTCCCCCCAAATTTATATTGTTCTTTTGAATCTTACCCTGTTCTTTACCTTCCTCTACTACTGGCAAAATAAAAACACACAAAAGATGTGTCTTGCAAAAATCAACTTTTTGTATTTCCATGCTCTCATGTCTATATCTATCTCATCTCTTTAAGGATGTAAACTTTATAAGATAGGAGGCCTAAGTGTTTCTATCCGGCTGTGTATAGTTCCCAACACAGTAGGCTCTTAGCAAAATGGTTTAAAATTTTTTTAGTTAACATAAGGAACAATATGATACACAGCTTAGGATGCTAAATTTCTTACCTAGCCTGCATCCAGCCCTTAGGCCACAATGGTTTCACTTCTGTCTCCATAAAGGTCTTAAGATAATCCTCAGCAGATTGGCTTTTATTTGTCTCTAGCTCATAGCATCCCAACTTAATCTTGACAAGGTTACATAACAAAGCCCTAAACAGGAAAAAAAATCTGACTATAAAAACTGCAGACAATTATTTAAAGAGTTCAAGAAATGAAATCAGGGTAAGAGACACTTACTGCTTATAAACTACCTGATGATGCATTTACTCTATTTCTAAACTGCCTTGTTAACATCAAAATACTCAAAATTAATGCTTTTTCAATCCAACCACCAAGGGCTGACGTAGGTAAAAAAAAAAAAATAGTGATATTCCAATTAAGGAATACTGGCAAAAAAGATGGAAAAGATAGACCGCTGATTTATGACACTCTACCCTTACTACTAATTTTTGGACCTAATCTATGACAAGGACAGAAAAAAAAAGTGTTGCTTCTTGATTTACTCTGGGGAAGTAAAAAATTTGGGGGAAAGTACCATATAATAAACTGTGTAGTTCAGGTTACAGAAATGAGAAAAGATCTAAAGCAAAGTAACTCTCTTGAATATAAATCTTTTCTCCATACTAGTCCTTCCTTTGCCAGATGTAGTCTTCCATATGTAACTGGAATCCTTTTACTACAAATCATACTATTGCACGACATAATTAACTAGGTAAACAGCAAAGGATATAGTTAAAATATACCTTATGGTATCATCCCAGTGGAATTTTTTTCTTGGTCCTATGACCCGTTTTCCTGGTTTATCATCATCATCATCCTCAGATCCATTTTTTTCTCGTTCTTCATCTGCTTGTGACCTGAAAATGAACCATTTAATTTCATGGAATGGCAAAGCCACAATCCATGACAAGATGTGCAGGGGATGAACATTTCTATAGAAAACCGAATTTAATGTTAGCTCCCCAAAGATGTGGTAAAGATACTATTTTGCCTTTCTGTTCACAAAATATTTATTTGGGGCCCAGAGCATGCAAACACTCATTGTGGGTGTTTACCTGACCAGTGCAGGCTGTGGTTGCATTTCAGATCTTAATTACAACATATCCATTTAATGGAGCTATTTTTTATCTTGACGATATCATGGGAGTGGTAAGTAGTGATAACTGAGCTTGAGTAGGGGCTACAGCACTGGGACATTTGGATTTTTACACAGGTATGGCAGAGTATTCTTGAAAATCAATCCCCAGCAATCAAAAATTCTAGCTAGGGGAACAATTAAACTCAGGAGTCTATCCAACCTGAAGTTATACATACCTAACACTTTTAGCTTGACTTCGAGCCTGGCAGTCCTCCTGATACTTGAACAATTGTTCAGGCATGACACTGCTGACAGCCAATTTCAGTTTTTGCAATGGTTCTCTTAAACGATCATCCTAGGAGAAAAAAAAAAAATAAAGCTTTTCCAAGCAAATTTGCAAATAAATGCTGGAAAAGAATTTGCAGAAGACATCATTTCAGATTTTGAGAGATGTCTGTTCTAAATCACAATTAGGCCTCCAGAATAGGGATGCTGTAAAAATAACGTGCCCAAACATCCTGGAGAAAAGTTCCTTTAAAATAAATTGCATAAAACAGTGTTGTTTTTCCACCTCCATTTCATCTTTCTTGTTTTATCTAATATTTGCCAGTTAAATTAACACCAGTATACTTCAATAATATGTGAAGAACACATGTAGACATGACTTAAAGTAAACTTCTTACCTAACCTGCTTCTGACTTAAAAATGGAAATTTCATTTTACCTTTACAAGTTAATTCTTCACAAACTTAACTCTTCTTAAATGTGCAAGTCAATATTAGGAAATCAAAAATTTAAAAACTACATGAGAATTCTATTTCATATTTCTCTCTATATATTTCTGTGGAAGACATCCAAGTTCTCTTATCTCACTGGTCTTCAAGATTCCTTCCTAAGAAAGTCTGTGATTTATACCTAGTTTTAAAATTGGGCTAAAAGAGAGATGAGATTATTTACTCAGTGCTGTCATAAGATCCTAGGGACATAGAATCATAAATTTAGTTCAGGAAGGGATCTTTAAGGTCATCAGTTCAGCCTCTACTTTTTACAGATAAATAGAGACCCAGAGATTTAAATGACTTGCCCAGGATCACACAACTAGTAAATGTCTGTAGCAGGAAGTGAACCTGGATCTTCTTGAGTCTAACAGTGCCCTACTATGCCATGCAGTTAACTGGTAGCAGTTAATGGAATGAGACTTCTAGTCCAGACTAATAGTCCAGAGTGCTATTTCTAAGATTTATCAACTCTTCAAATTTCTCAACCAGGAAATTATGTTCCAGACATACACAGTTCAAAAGTAATAACAAATTCCCACAAGTCATTCATTGAAATAAGCTTCATGATTACATCACATCTCATACATTCAAGATAAAACTCTAAGACTTAAACATCTTACCTGAACATTGAGATGCAACTTCTTTAGACGTTTTACCAATGTGTCTTTATTACATGGTACAAAAGCCTCAAGGTGAGAATAGACTCCACTTCGGATGCCTGGGCTTTGTTCCTGTAACTGTAATTCAATGCTAAACAAAAACAATGAAAAAAATTGTTATAGATTTTTTTAAGTAGCATCATGCAGCAACTAGGAGATGGGCATACATTAAATCTATTTTTCTTTTATATCTTCACTATTCCTAGATACCAGAGACAGCATGATGTAATGGGAATATGGCATTGTATGCATGTATCTATGTCTAGCCCCAATCTCTCTGCTGAGATTGGTCTTGTATCACCAATTGGATCCACAACTGACATTTCAAACTAGTTACCTTAGGAGACATTTAAAATTCAATACGTCCAAAACTAAACTCTATTTTTTCAACTGAACACTCCCCTTCTTCCAATCTTCCCTATTTTGGCTGAAGGAACCACTAGCCTTCAAAATCTCCTGGGTAATATTGGCACAGTTCTTAACTCCTCACTGTCCCTCACTTCACATACTATATTAAATCAAAAATCAAATCTCGCTATTTCTACCTTCACAACATCTTTTGCATGAGACCTCATAATAATAATTGTTATTCAATCATTTTTCAGTTGTGCCCCAATTCCTTGTGACCTTGGCAAAGATACTGGAGTGGTTTGCCATTGCCTTCTCCAACTCATTTTACGAATGGGGAAACTGAGACAAATAGGGTTAAATAACTTGCCCAGGGTCACACAACTAATGCCAGATTTGAATTCTGGAAGAAGAGTTTTCTTGACTCCAGGCCCAGCACTCTATCCCCTGTACCACCTACTTGCCCTATAATAATAATAGTAGCATTTATATATTTTTTTAAGGTTTTGCAAAGGGCTTTACAAATATTATCTCATTTTACCCACACAACAACTCTAGGAATTAGGTGTTATCATTATTCCCATTTTAAAGATGATGAAGCTGAGGCAGAGAGAGATTAAGTGATTTGCTCAGCATCGTTAATAAGTTTCTAGAGTCACATCTGAACTTATGTCTTCTTGACTCTAAGTTCACTCTTCTGTCCACTTTGCCACCTATCTGCCCCTTCTCTCCATTCACATACCAACTCTAGTCAGTTTTGTTATTATTTGAACTATGCCTTTGCAGAAACACCGTATAATGCAATACTGCACAATTAAAAAACACAGAGCTCATTAGAAAAATAGGTTTAAGGATAATACTTAAAAATGGCAGCAGTTTTATACATGTTAAATGGTTAAGAAATACATAAATTCTACAATAAATAGTGGCCCTATTCACAAGCAAGCTGCTTGACATGCTCCATGAAAAGTCTCTGTCAAGTGGGAGAGACTACTTTAGGCCTCAAACCTGAGGTCACTGCAGAGAAAGGTGAGAGTGAGGGTGTGGACCAGCCCTTTTCTTCTCAGCGCTCCTAATGCACCAAAACATATACAATAAATGTGCACTTTAGCCTGACAAAGACCTCATTTTTTTTATGGAGGTGGGTACTGGAAGGGTTGGAGCTTGTGAACTACTGTAAATGGATACAGTTTTCTGTATTCTTGATGTTTCTTGTGAAAGAAATCAAACTCAAAATTTGAGTTGTGCTCAAAATGTTCCTTATTATATTGATCTCTTGACAAATTCAAGTTTTCAAACTGCAGTAACTGCAGAATTGACTGTACCTTAGTGGTTCAGACCTTCATCACCTCTTCCCTAGACTACTTCAACAACCTCCTGATCAGTCTCCTTGATTCAACTCTCTTCCCTCAGTCTGCTCCAACAGACATACTGTCACCAAAGTAATTTTCCTTAAGCACATATCTGACCATGTCATAATCAACTTAAGTCACTTCCTAGAATTGCTCCTAGGATAAAGGACAAATTCCTGTGCTTGGTTTTTAAAGCTCTTCACAACCTGATCTCAAAATCGTATTAAAGCTGTGCTGGACACAGCTTCCTTCCAAGACCCGCTCCTCTCCCTGCAATCTTGCCAAACTGGTCTTCTTTCTGTTCCTCACACACATTTCATCTCTCCTTCCTGAGCTCTGGCATACTTGGAATGCATTCCTTGTGAGGGTCTTCATGTTCTTTTAAGACACAGATTCAATTCCTAAGAAGTTTTTCCTGGATCTCTCACCTGCAGTGTCCTCCAAAGGTACTTTGTATATGTTTATTAGTTATGTTGTATTTTATGGGTGCTGTCTTTTCTGTTAGAGTGTTGGTAAAGATTATTTCATTTTTTTGAATTTACCTCCCTAGCACAGTGTTTGGAACATGGTAGGCACTTAAAAATACTTGTTGACTGATTCAACCAGGAAGTTTTGAGTTGATCTAACACATAGTGGTCTTGACCTAAAGGACGTATTCCTGGAAACTCAGGAAAGGTGCAGTCTAAAACCTACAGGAAAAATATGCTGTTACCAACAGAGTTCAGGTAAATAAACAGAGTAATATTTTTCCATATATGTGGCAGTTTCTTTCTTAATTTGGTCCTAGGAAAAATACCAATACTCTTTCAAGATGAACTTGTGATTTTCCTTTATTATGTTCTAAGAACTACACAACTAAATAAATTTCCTTGTGTGACCTACCTTCTATTTTAGGGAACCCTGCTAAAGAAATTCAATAAAGTTCAATGTTCAAATGCAGTAGCTAATTTATCTCAGTTGTCTGTTAACATCTATTTTCTACATCTACTTATTTTAACTATTTTTGGTTTATTTTCATTTTCAATTAAATTGTTTCAACTGTAGTTTTATATGGAACCTCAAGTTCTCTTTTTTTGGAAGTTGGCTAGGAATAACTAAGTAAACAATTAAATAAGATGTTTTAAAAGTACTTGGCCTAGGACTTTATTAGTGGGAGAAAATGAGGGAATGTTCAGAAGCTTCGAGGGATAAAATGTCTTTGAAGAAAGGGCTTTCTGTTAAGTGTGTTTTTTCTCAAAGACGGAAAAATTTCTATGTAGCAGTTAACTATTAAATAGAGTTGCAGAGATTCAGAACAGTCACTGTAATACAAAGACCACATTAAGAAGCAGCCTAGAGCTAATTAATAAAATATTATCAGTGTAAAATATATGGAACAGGGGGATGAAGATTTAGACAATACTCTTCAAAACTAATACCATGGCACAACTGCTTCAGAACAAACTATAACTTTGGAAAGAAAGGGAAGTCCAGCTTTCTTATACAGAAGGGACTGGGTTGGGAATAAGCATTTATCGAAGTGCCTCCTATGTGCCAGGCACTGAGCTAAGCACTTTTTACAAATATCATCTCATTTGATCTTCACAACAATCCTGAGTGGTAGGTACAGTTTATTTCCCAATTTTGAAGTTGATGAAACTGAGGCAAACAGAGGTTAAATGATTTGCCCCAGGGTTATAGATCTAGCAAGTGTCCGAGGCCACATGTGAACTCAGGTGTTCCTTACTCTAGGCTCAGCACCACATCACTGGCCTCTCAATCAGCCAAAGAGGAGAAAACTCCTTTGGATACTACTAGTTGGCCCAGTGGCTATGTCAAAGAAGATAAGGACTTCTCTATCTTTCCCCTGATATTTCATGACATCATCCTTTTCTGGTTCTCCTTTCAGGCTCCTTTGCTGGTTTACTATTCATATTTTGTCCACTATGTGTAGGTATTCCCTAAAACTTTGTTCCTGGACTTTCCTTTCTCTTCTTTCTTTATTGGTAACCTCATCCATTCCTCATGATTTAATTTCTTTAATTTGTTTAATTTAATTATCATTTCAATAGAACAAATCTGTCCCAGAGTCTCAGTCTAACATCACCAACTGCCTACCTATTACACACTTCAAAATGGAAGTCCCAGAGACACTTCACTCTTAACATCTCTACAACAGTACTCATTATTATTTCCTCAAAAAAAGCCACCTCTCTACCAAAATTCTCTCCCTCTGTTGAAGGCAACAAAATTTTTCTACCCTCTCATCATTCATATCTCTGTATTATCCTCAACTGCTTCTTGCCTCTGACTCCACATGTTCAATTAGTTACAAAATCTTGCTGTTTCTATTTCCACATCTTTTGTATTCAGCCCCTTTTCTCTTATTTTAGGGATAATTCATCTTAATTTAAGTTCTCATCATCTCTTGCTTAGTTTTGCAATGGCATCCTAATTGTATCTATACCTCAAATCTCTCTCCACCCCAACCTATACTCTAATGGGGAATAAGGGAGCAAGAAGTAAGCATTTATTAAGTTACCATGTCCAGGCACTACAGTAAGCACTTTCCAAATACCTCACTTGATCCTCACAACCACAAGAGGTAGATGTTAATATTATTTCTATTTTACAGTTGAGAAAAATGAGGCAGAGGTTAAATGACTTGTCCAGGGTCACACAACCAGGAAGTGTTTTGAGACTGAATTTGAACTCAGGTCTCTTCCTGACTTGAGATCCAGCATTTTATCTACTGCAATACCTAGCCACCCAATACTACCCAAAGGGATTTTCCTAAGCAGAGATCTGACCATGTTTCTGTCCTACTCAAATTTCAACGGCTCCCCACTGCTTTTGGGTAAAACAACCTCCTTTGTTTAGTTTTGAAAGCCCTTTACAATCTCGTCCCAACTTATATTTTGAGTATCATGTACACATACATTACTCCCCCTCTTGTACTATTACTGTGCAAACCAACCTAACATTCTCTCCATCTCACCATTTCAACTGCTCTCTTGTCTATGCTTTTGTCCATCCTTGCAAGTCTAGGATGAACTTTCATCACCTCACACACTCTCTTTTTCTTGAAGATGCAACTCAAACATCTCCATCTATAGGAAGCCTTTTTTGCTTCCAACTGCTAGTATCTTAATCTTCTCTAAATAACTCATATTAAAACTACATGTCATTTATTCTCTTTATGTATGTCTTTGTTGTCTCCTCCATCAGAAAATAAAGTTCTTGAGCAGATTTCTTTTATTTCTTTACTCTGTACCACCAACACCTGGCACAGTGCATGGCGTACAGTAGGTGCCATGGGAGCATGTTAAGGCCTCCTTTTGCTTAAAGAAAATATTCAGAAATATTGATCTAGTCTCAATTTCTTTCCAAATTCACTTGAATGAAGGAAACCTTATTAGTAGTTCTTCTAGGATAACAAACTTAAACTCTCCTTTAAAAAGCCTAACTACTTTCTATTAGGAAACCAGGTAAAAGGTCAATAATATATTCTATGGTACCAAAAATGTGGATTAAAGGTAGTAATTAGAGTGGAGACTACTTTAACTTATTTAAGGTCCCTGTCTATCTCCATCCTTAACCAGATAAAATAATTTAAGAAATTATTCTCTAGCATGAGGCCACATTTTAAGTCATGATTGTACTGTCTGATGAATGCATACTGTTAAATGAACTTTTATCTAAGCTCTGCAACTATATTCTAATATACTGTGAAGTTTTCTTTGATCAGAAATACTATAAATTTTAACTCCAAAATGGCTAATGGGAGATAGATTTCTAAAGGCATGAGAAGATTCTGGCAGTTTGAACTTTTCTCTAAGCAGAAAAAAATACTTACACTAAAAGAATCCAAATTAATAAAACTGTGTTGGGCTTATGCTGACAACACAGAGAACAGAATTTTCTTCCATAGCATTTAATAAATGTTTGTTGACTGACTGTTTTCTTTACAGAAATAAAGACTCTCGCCTATAAAATAGATAATTCTAATCAGTGGAAAATAGAACGTATTTGTTAACAGGTTCACGAAGTAACCGTAATGATAATTTCATGCTTCAAAAGGTAAAGGTAGAAACAGTAGACCTGCTATTCAGGACTGATACGGCTAGACAAGAAATGCTTTAACCAACTCATATTTTTAATAAAATGTATAAAAGAGAAAGTATAGTTTAATGGATAGAGAGCTGGCCTCTGAATCCTGAAGACCTGGGTTCATTCAGGAACTGCCTCTAACACTTACTGACCACATGACCCTCTGTAAGTTCCTCAACCTCTCAATATTCCAGGAAACTCTTTTAATTCTTAATGTTGCTATATACCAAGATAAGGTCAAAATGGACACACGATTTAGACATAAAGGGTAAAAAACTATAAGCAAATTAGGAAAGCAAGAAATAGTTTGCCTGTCAGATCTACAGAGAAGGGAAGAATTTACGACCAAACAAGAGATAGAGAACATTACAAAATGTGAAATGAATAATTTTGATTACATTAATCAAAAAGTTTTTGCACAAACAAAGCCATGCAACCAAGATGAGAAGGGAAGCAGAAAGCTGGGAAACAATTTTTACAGCCAGGATCTCTGATAAAGGTCTCATTTCTAAAATATATAGAGAACTGAGTGAAATCTATAAGAATACAAGTCATTCCTCAACTGATAAATGGATAAAAGGATATCAACAGACAGTTTTCAGATGATTAAAGCTATCTATAGTCATATGAAAAAATGCTCTAAATCACTACGGATTAGAGAAATGCAAATCAAAACAACCGTGAGGTATCATCTCACACCTATCAGATTGCCTAATACGACAAAACAGGAATATGATAAATGTTGGAGAAGATGTGGAAAAATTGGAACACTAATGCATTGTCGGTGGAGGTGCGAAGTGATCTAATCATTCTGGAAAGCAATTTGGAACTATGCTCAAAGGGCTATCAAATAGTGCATACCTTTTGATGCAGCAATAACACTACTATGTCTGTATCCCAAAGAGATCATAAAAAAGGGAAAAGGACCCACAGTACAAAAACATTTAGAGCAGCACTTTTTGTGGTAGAAAAGAATTGGAAATTGAGGGGATGCCCATCAATTGGAGAATGGCTGAACAAACTGTGGTATACGAATAGAATGGAATACTATTGCTCCACAAGAAATGGTGAGCATGCAGATTTCAGAAAACCTGGGAAGACTTATGTCCACTGATGCTGGGTGAAGTGAGCAGAACTAAAAGAATATTTTACACAGTAACAGCAACATTGTACAACAATAGACTGTTAGACTTAGCCCTTCAGAGCAATGCGATGATCAAACATAATTCCAAAAGACACATGATGGAAAATGCTATCCACATCCAAGGAAGGAATTATAGAGTCTGAATGCACATCAAAGCATACTATTTTCTCTTGTTTTGGTTGTTTTTTGTCTTTTCTTTCTCACAGTTTTTCCCTTTTGTTCTTCTTTTATGACATGACTAATGTGGAAATACATTGAATATGATCATACATACATAGCCCACATCAGATTGCATACCATCTTGGGGAGGGGGGAAATGTTGAGAACTCAAAATCTTATAAAAGTGAATGCTGAAAACTAAAAATAAGTAAATTTTTTAAAAAAATATTGTAAGTTGCAGAAAAGGTGCTGGTTTGGATTAGTAGGGTGAGTTTTCTATGTACAGAAGATGGAAGCAAGTGCAAGAAAAGGAAGATTGTATTCAGCTCTATTCACCAAAAACTTATAAAGCACTTAATAACATGAAAGGAACTGTGCAAGGGTACTGAAAAGAAACAGTCCTATAAGAACTCTGTCAAGGGCACTAAAACCTAGAATGATCAGAGGTGGTAAACAATGAGTACAACAGCGCCTTGCACATGGAACACTTAATGTCTGTTGAATGATTTCTTTTGGGAAAAAAAACTTGGGATTCTAAGAGGTCAAGGTGAGGACAGAATGCACTCCAAGTATGGAGTCTGCCCAGCATTAGAAATGCTGAAGTTTAAATTCTGGGACCCCAAAAACTACTGGGGTTTCATGATCGATTGAGGGGTAACAGTCTCAAAGAATTCAGGGTCAGACCAGCTCTAATCCAGGTATAGGCATTTATTGAGATTGATGCCTCTCATGAAGTTCCAAGACGAATCAGCAACTTCAGACAAAGCAAGATGGATTTTCATAGGGTAAAGATGTGATAACATAACAGAAATTTACATAGAATATAGGAATATGATTAATATTAAAAAAGCAGGAGGAGTTTGTTAAATGATTAGGTAACAGAGGAGGGGTACCATCCATGGTTCCATGGTTAAACTTTCTGGTCATGCTGCCCTCCAACTGGCTAGCTATTGTGGTCCTGTCTGGTCAAGATAGATAGTTAGGTATTATGTTCCTGTCTCGGGCTAGATGGATGGTATGATTGTGACTGACTACAAGAACACACCTTTTTAAATATGTGGGAATGGGTCTGGGAGCAGTAGCTAGCTAGAGGCAGTGGCTGGGTTCCCATCACATGGACACACCTGCTATTTCTCTGGGAACTAATAGTTCAGGGACACACCTGCTGTTCTAGGGAGCAGTGAGGCATATATGAAGAAGTTATGACATTGGCAGGGGGCTCTAGGTAGGTGCAGTGGGCCTGTAATGAAGTTACAACATTGCGGCTGGAGGAAGTTCTATTAGAATCCCATCAAAAAGACACAGAAATGGAAGACAGAATGTGGTTCATTAGGTACAGCAAACAGATCAGTTTGTTTGGCTCACAGAGTATGTAAAGGGGAGTAAGTCACATTATGAACAGCTTTAAAACCCAAAAAGAAGAGTTTGCATTTGATCCTACAGACAATAGGGAACAAACCATTGGAAGTTCCTAAGTAGAAGAGAGGAACATGATCAAAATTATGCTTTAAAAGCAGTAATTCTCTGGAAACTGTGGAAAATATATTTGAAAAATAACTGGAGATAGGGGACTAATTAGGAAGTAGTCCAGCTGAACTAGGATGATAGGTACATGAAAGGAGAGAAGGAATGCAAGAGACATTGTAGAAGTAGAAGTGACAAGAGCTGGCCATAGAATGGATTTGGGCAAGTAAGAGAGAGTGAATAGTTCCATATGTTCCAAAATTGCAAATGTAGATGAGGAATTAGACTTGTTCATCTTGATCCCAAAGGAACAATGGGTGGAAGTTGCATGGTTCAAAGGTTAAAAGGAAAAATGCCCTAAAAATTAGATATCCAAATAAAAAAGTTAGAGATAACCAAATATAAACTAGACCTTCTGAGATCAATCAATCAAACATTTATCAAGCACCTCTTATTTTCTAAGTAAGCCCTGTGCTACAAATCAGTGATTCAAAGACAAAAAAATATAAAATTCACACTCTCAAGGACTTTATATTAAATCAAGAGAAACAACATGTAGACATAGAATAATTATAAACAGAATAAATAAAAAATACAAGATAGTGAGAGCATTAATAGTTGGGGAAACCAAAAAAGGCTTCAAGTAGAAGGTGGTACTTGACCGTATCTTAGAGGAAAAGAGAGATTCTATGAAGTGGAGATGAGGAGGAAATGCCTTCTAAGCATGAAAATACTTAGTGCAAAGGAAGAGAGATAGAAGATGGAAATCCATGTGTGAGAAACAAAAATAAGGCCAGTTTAGACAGACCATAGAGTACAGGAATATAAGTAATACATAATGAGTTTCAAAAGATAAGTATGAGAAAGGTTTTGAAGGGCTTCAGATGTTAAAACAAAGGAGTCTGTGTTTTATCCTAGATATGATCAGATAGCTGTTTAAAGGAAATAACTTTCGGAGGAGTATGGAGGATTGCTCAGAATGGGGAGAGATTTAAGTCAGAGAGAGTAATTAGGAGGCAGCTTCCAAGCAAGAGGTGACAAGGATCTGAATGAACCATGCCATCAGAGAAATAATGACATGACTTGCACTTGACTGTGTTTTGAGTGAGGGAGAGCTGTGCAGGTCACCAGCCTCACTTCTCCTCCAGAGCCATCTGAATATAGTGACCAGATATTCACCAGGATGACTGGAGATGACCCAGGATGAAGCAATTGGGGTTAAGTGACTTGCCCAATGTCACACAGCTAGTGAGTGTCAAGTGTCTGAGGTGAGATTTGAACTTAGGTCCTCCTGACTCCTGCACTGGTGCTCTATCCACTGCACCACCTAGCTGCCCCAAGGTCATGGCTGCGTGAACACAGAAAAGAAGGGGTCAGATGTGAGAGATGTTGGGGAGGAAGGAAAGACAAGATCTGGCAACTGACTAGATATATGGAATGAGAAATAGTAAAGAGTCTGTAACTAAACATATAAATCTGGGAAACAGAAGAATGCCACAAATAGTGGCACCTTTGACAGAAATAAGTGAATATGTATGGCAGTAGTGATGAGTGAGTTCTATTTCAGATATACTGAATTAAGTTGTCTCTAGGACATCCAATATGAAATGTCCAAAAGGCAGTTACTGAAACAAAAGCAGAACTCAGAAGAAAGAAGGGGGCTGGACACGTACATCTTTGAAACATCTGATCAGACTTGATAGTCAAACGATGGGAACTAATGAGGCTACCGACAGAGATAGGTACAGAGAGAGAAGATTCAGAGAGGCAGGGCTGAAGAAGCATTAAGGAACACTTATTAATAAGCATGCATCAGGGTAGAGGGAGGAGAAACATGTAAAAGATTGTGTAGATGCAGACTCAACAAAACTTGGCACATGACTGGATAGGACACTGGAGGATTAGAATGTGGAAGAGGGAAAAGTTAAGGACTCTGAGGTTACAAATATAAGTAATTTAATCAGAAAGATGGTGGCAGCCTCAACAAAAGTAAGTGAATTTGGACAAGATATAAGTTAAGTGTATGTGTTAAAGGACGAGGAAGGCGAGAAGGAAGAAAACAAAAATGATGAGTTCCATTTTGGACACAGGGCATTTTAAATATCAATGGACAACTAGATAGAGATGACCAGTACTGCTGATCTAGAGAAAGAACAAGGCAGTGTAAATTCTGGAGTTATTTACTGAGATGAAGAGTAGAACAATGCATAGAAGTTGTAGAGAGACGGCTTGGCCTTGGTCTAAGGAAAAATATCTGAACAATTAGAGTTATCTAAAGAGTAATATGTTGCTTTGAGATGGTTTTGGTTCCCACTCAATTTCAGATCTTTAAGGAAGGGCCAGATGAACACCCGGTGATGTATTGTAGAGAAGATTCTTGTTCAAATACAGATTGGACTAGATAGTCTCTGAGGTGCCACACATCTCTGAGACACATGAAAAATACTATAAAAGCAGATGTCACCCAGAGAGTGTTCAGAAAGTAAAAAGGGTACCAAAAGTGCTTTTGGGAATAAGTACACTTAAGAGATACAGTGGCATTGTAAGAGATTGAAGTAGAACAACCATACAATCAGGAGAAGGGAACAGAGATTTGTCACAGGGGGAGGAGCCAACCTGGCGGAGCAGAAAGACATACATATCCTAGCTCCGAACGCACAGCTCGTAAAATATCTGTAAAGAACTCCCAACAAATTCTGGAGCAGCAGAAGCCACAGAACAATGGAGCGGAAGAGATTTCTGTTCCAGAGAGGCCTGAAAAAGTGACACAAAAGGTCCGTCGCGCCCTGAACCCGGAGCAGAGCCCAGCCCTGCCTTGGCCCCGCGGCACTGAGAGGAGCAGATCCCAGCAGGCTTCAGGGGCAGAATCTCCAGCAGCCATGCAGGACCCTCCACCCACAGGTGCCAAAGGTCAGTGAGAGGGTCTCTTTGGCTGGCCGAGAGGGGAGTGGGGTGCCCCCATAACTCAGGCCCCCTTGGGAGGCAGCAGCAGAGGCAGCAGCATACAAGGGCTCCCAAAGCAGGCAGGAGCCCAGATCCATTGTTGAAGGTCTCTGCATAAACCCCCTGAGGGAACTGAGCCCCTTGTAGTGGCCCTGCCCCCATCTGAGCAGCTGAACTTAATCTCACACTGAATAGCAGCCCACCCCTGCCAAAAGCCCTGAGGCTGGGAAGCAGCATTTGAATCTGAGACCCCAAGCCCTGGCTGGGCTGATCTGGAGGCGTGCTGGGTGTGAAGAGGACACTCAGAAGTCAAGTAACTGGCTGGGAAAATGCCCAGAAAAGGGAAAAAAAAATAAGACCATAGAAGGTCACTTTCTTGGTGAACAGATATCTCCTCCCTTCCTTTCAGAGGAGGAAGAACAATGCTTACCATCAGGGAAAGACACAGAAGTCAAGGCTTCTGTATCCCACACATCCAAAATAAATATTCAATGGGCTCAGGCCATGGAAGAGCTCAAAAAGGATTTTGAAAATCAAGTTAGAGAGGTGGAGGAAAAACTGGGAAGAGAAATGAGAGAGATGCAAGAAAAGCATGAAAAGCAGGTCAACACCTTGCTAAAGGAGACCCAAAAAAATGCTGAAGAAAATAAGACCTTGAAAAACGGGCTAACTCAATTGGCAAAAGAGGTTCAAAAAGCCAATGAGGAGAAGAATGCTTTAAAAAGCAGAATTAGTCAAATGGAAAAGGAGGTTCAAAAGCTCACTGAAGAAAATAGTTCTTTCAAAATTAGAATGGAACAGATGGAGGCTAATGACTTTATGAGAAACCAAGAAATCACAAAACAAAACCAAAAGAATGAAAAAATGGAGGATAATGTGAAATATCTCATTGGAAAAACAACTGACCTGGAAAATAGGTCCAGGAGAGACAATTTAAAAATTATGGGACTACCTGAAAGCCATGATCAGAAAAAGAGCCTAGACATCATCTTTCATGAAATTATCAAGGAAAACTGCCCTGAGATTCTAGAACCAGAGGGCAAAATAAGTATTCAGGGAATCCACAGATCACCTCCCGAAAGAGATCCAAAAAGAGAAACTCCTAGGAACACTGTGCCCAAATTCCAGAGTTCCCAGGTCAAGGAGAAAATATTGCAAGCAGCTAGAAAGAAACAATTCAAGTATTGTGGAAATACAATCAGGATAACACAAGATCTAGCAGCTTCTACATTAAGGGATTGAAGGGCATGGAATAGGATATTCCAGAAGTCAAAGGAACTAGGACTAAAACCAAGAATCACCTACCCAGCAAAACTGAGTATAATACTTCAGGGGAAAAATTGGTCTTTCAATGAAACAGAGGACTTTCAAGCATTCTTGATGAAAAGACCAAAGCTGAAAAGAAAATTTGACTGTCAAACACAAGAATGAAGAGAAGCATGAAAAGGTAAACAGCAAAGAGAAGTCATAAGGGACTTACTAAAGTTGAACTGTTTACATTCCTACATGGAAAGACAATATTTGTAACTCTTGAAACTTTTCAGTATCTGGGTAGTTGGTGGGATTACACACACACACACACACACACACACACACACACACACACACACACACAGAGCACAGAGTGAATTGAATAGGATGGGATCATATCTTAAAAAAATGAAATTAAGCTGTGAGAGAGAAGTATATTGGGAGGAGAAAGGGAAAAATGGAATGGGGCAAATTATCTCTCATAAAAGAGGCAAGCAAAAGACTTTTCAGTGGAGGGAAAAAGAAGGGAGGTGAGAGAAAATCATGAAGTTTACTCTCATCACATTCCACTAAAGGAAGGAATAAAATACACACTCATTTTGGTATGAAAACCTATTTTACAATACAGGAAAGTGGGGGAGAAGGGGATAAGCAGGGTGGGGAGGATGATGGAAGGGAGGGCAATGGGAGGAGGGAGCAACTTGAAGTCAACACTCTTGGGGAGGGACAGGATCAAAAGAGAGAATAGAAGCAATAGGGGGCAGGATAGGATGGAGGGAAATATAGTTAGTCTTACACAACACTACTATTATGGAAGTCATTTGCAAAACTACACAGATATGGCCTATATTGAATTGCTTGCCTTCCAAAGGGAAGGGGTGGGAGGGGTGAAGAGAAGTTGGAACTCAAAGTTTTAGGAACAACTGTTGAGTACTGTTCTCGCTACTAGGAAATAAGAAATACAGGTAAAGGGGTATAGAAAGTTATCTGGCCCTACAGGACAAAAGAGAAGATGGGGACAAGGGAAGGGAGGGATGACAGAAGAGAGGGCAGATTGGTGATAGGGGCAATCAGAATGCTCAGTGGTTTGGGGTGGGGGGAGGGGACAAATGGGGAGAAAATTTGGAACCCAAAATTTTGTGAAAATGAATGTTAAAAGTTAAATAAATTAAATAAATAAATAAAAAACATTAAAAAAAAAAAAAAAGAATAGGGCAACTCTAGAATGCAGACAGTCTGCTGACTCAGGGTATCATGTCCTGAAGGTGGTGAGCACCTGGAATCATTTTCTTGATAGAGGAATGGCTTTGTTCCTGCCTAGAAGATAAGATAAAAAGGATATTCCCAGTTGCGGATTAAAAAAAATCTGATCTAGGATTGCTAAGTAACCTAAACAGAAGGAGAAAAGAGAAAGAAGACTAAGAGCGCCAAGTCATGGAGTTTGGGCATTACTGGACACATTGCTTGGTAGTTCTGGCTAAAAAGGGAGCAAGTAGCATAAAGTAAAGTGACAAGGTTGAGGTTGATGAGGGCAGGAGAGGAATGAATCTCTGGATATGACTATGGAAAGGGGGACCTGGGAGAACATACTACACACAACCCATGGGGAAGGGACTAAGTGTCTTCACACATCAGGTCAAATGGGCCAGACTATTACGAAGGTTTAAAAAAAAAAAAGCTTCTTTCTTAACAAGTGAGTGTAACCTACTGCAATAAGCTGCCAAGATTAACTAACATCAATATTTACTAAGTGCTTGCATGGCATATCACTTTATCCTATGCATTTATTTACACATTTGCTGCATAAAACTGTACTCTCAATTGTCTTTATATCACTATCAAAAATGCTATTCACACTAACTCCCAGAACTGGGCATGCATTTTATTTTTTTCTTCAATTAGAGAAACTTATCAAGCTAGCGATAGTCAAAATGTTCCCGTTGTTAACAATTTTATACCCAGCTGCCTTTGGGGACCACAGTAAGCATTTGTTACAATCTTTGGCAATACTCGTTAACCCACAGGCTTATCAGTATTATACTCTAACTAAATGGCTACTAATTTGATATCAAGTGCACATGCGTGCATGCATGCGTACTTGTATATATTACCTTCTTTCCCTCAAATTCTGTAGCTCTTTCATTTAAGATACTTTCCAATGGGCCATAAACACTTGTTACAATCATTTATATAATTTATATTAATTCTCACTAAAAGTCAACAATTAGGGGAATAATTTTTCACAAGCCCAGAGAAATATCACAGTAAAATAATGTGGTGAACCTAGTATTTCATAGAATCTCAAAGAGGAAGGAGCCTCAGAAGCTAGCTGAATATAAACCATACTTTACTGAGAACCCTCCTTATAATATTCCTATCAACTGGTCACTTAGCTTTCATTGGAAAAGATCTATTTAGTGAAGGCACCTCCATGAAACATGATGCAGAACCACTGTTTTTTTGTTATCTAACCCAATACACTGTTTCTTTTTAATAGAAACAAATGTAACAATTATCTCAGGGGTTCTTAACCAAAGAAATTAGTTACTTACTCCAGTAGAATGTTGTTCATATCCTGTGTGAAGAATTTTTTCCTACCTTCTTCATCAAAAAGCTTGGCAGCCTAGAACATACACAGTATAAAGTAAAAACTAATGTTTGCTATAACTTTCATAATAAACAAACTATCTTGAGATAAAGATTAAACACAAAACAGAGACCCAGCAATCTATATGCCCTTCATCCTATTCAGATATCTTCTTAAAATCAAAAGGAAACATAGAGCATTCTCTTCCCACAATATTGCCAATAAAATCAAACTTTTAGATTATTAAATATTTAGAATAAATCCTCAGCTTGGTCCAGCAACAGAATCTATGACAAAAATGCATTTTTTCAGTATGGTCATCTCAGGATTAACCACACAAAATTGTAGGGAATAGAAGCACCAATAAATCAAAAAATCATTTTATTTGGTGTTTTCAGTAGTTTATTGTGTATACATTAGATTATATTGATTACGGTACTGTAAATTTCAATTTACTTCAAACCAATGACACTACATGATTCAAAGACTCAACTTAGGAAGGGCTGATTAGGGCCGGGTTTGCTAATACAGAATGCAGGATAATACCAAACTGCAAAGCATAATACTTACAAGAGCTGTCCTCTCTGAATACTTGCAAACTTAAGAAAAAACACCTCCCCATGACCAAGAGTTCTCTATTCATTGTGTCCCCCTCTTTGCTCCTCAATTATCCTAAGACAGCTAGGAAGATACCCTACCATCAAAGGTGTCCTCCTTTCTTGCCTCTCCTCTGCCCAGGTTGTTGGTCTAATTATAAAGCTGGCACAACTGCACTGCCTCTGTGCTCTACAGTCCCCTGGCCTCTCTCAGCCTTTCCATCCACTTTACCACTGTACCTGTAGGACTCCAGGCCTTTCCACATGGACTGTGGCTGAATAGTCTTTTATGTGTTGTCTTTTCCAATTAAAGTGTGAATTCCTTGAGAGTTGGTTCTGTCTGGCCTCTTCTATTTGTATATGCACAGCTCAGCACAGTAATGGATACATAGTAAGTGCTTAATAAATACTTTTTGATTTTATCATTTACCCAACAATTTCTAAGAAATGATCTTAATTAAAATGGTTATATAATGATGAAATTAACATTCTAATAAAGAGAGAAAGGAATAGATTTTCCAGACAATTAGTGACTTTAAAGTGTTAGTAAAGGTAGTTAAGTAAGACAAATCTGAGGATGGACTGATTCTGTCCTGAGAGTTTTAGGAGAAAAAAAGGGAGAGTAAAAGGCATACATTAGTGTACAAAAGAGGAATAAGGAGGGTAGAATTTGCCGTCTCTCATAAATGAGATACATGAGATAAAGAGTATATAGACATAAAGGAAGAGGTAGGGGAAGCAGGCATCAGATGAACCTCATTCTTACCTGAACTGATCACTCCCCCTACTAAGAAATCTCCAATGGTTTCCTATTAATCCCAAGATAAAATATAAAATCCCATTCAGCATCTAAAGATCTTCATAAGCTAGCACCTTCCTGACTTTCTGGTGGTCTTCCACTTTCTCATGCATTCTGCTCCCAGCTACCTTGGTCTTTGGCAGTTTCACAGATACAACACTATCTCTGAACTCCACACCTTTGCAATGGCTCTCCCCCATTCCTGGAATACTTTGCCCTTTGACATTTTGGGACATGGCAAATACGGGAATTTGTTTTTTGTGACTATGCGCCTTTGTTACAAGGGCTTTTTCTTTTTCTTTTTTTTCCAATGGAGGAGAGAAAAATACCTGTTTTTTAAAGAACATACTTACATTTATACAGAGTTATATTCATAATTGGAGGCTTTCCTGCACATGGCAGGATCTTTATTTAGTAGCCCAAAGAAAAATGCAATAAACAATTACATCAGAGGGCTTTTGATCCTCACTGAGAGAACAATTCAAGGCCACACACACTGTAGTCCAGGTAATTTTAAGGCAGAACACCCTGAAACACTTATCTGTATATTAAGTGATTATTCTCCTATACCTGTTCAGTTTTAGTATCTTCTCCCATGATTTTGCTCTCATCCCTAAAACCAACTAAGACCATCTCTCCCTATTTCCCCAATTATAACTTTATAGATAAATGTCTATCTGGGCCCAAAGAGCCCACGCAACCTGAGATCTTAAATAAGGTCCCTATATCACCTTTTTTCACTAACCTCAAGTAAAACAGGAAATATTCCAACTCTATATCGTTCTCCCTCTTAAGCAATTTCTAGGCTCAAAAATCCAAAAGTGAAAAATCTTAAAGTAAACAGATAACATCTTGCTCCTCACCAATTGCCATTCTGGAACACCCCAAAAGGAGGGAGTTCCTTATCAGAGATGGGAAATTTGCCAGTACAAAGGTGGAAGGATGGGAAACCATCTAGAGAGCTGTGACATTACCATCCCGATCTGGATGCAGATTTGGAAGATCACAGCACCTTGTTCCCATCTTCAGCTGGCTGAAAAGAACATCCTCAGATTAAATCTCATTTAGATAAGTAAGTCTCATGCCTTAGTTTTCTCCTTTTCCTCTACCTAGTGCAGACACTGAGTTACCACATAATCTTTCATCTGAAAAAGATTTTGCAGCAAAATATGGCAACTAAAATGACTGGGGTCATCAATCAAGATTCCTCATTTTGGAACTCACAGAGAAAGCCCTCTTCATCAGTGTGCAGAGAGCTAACCAAGGAAGAAGTCCTACATCAGTAATGAGTCATCTCTTATCAGTTAAAATGTAATCAATTTCATTTCTGTGATGCTAGTTAGTGTTTTCCATGTTAAGAGCCTTATTTTTTTCACCTCAAAGCAAGTATTCATGGTGTAGATTTGTGAGGCTGCAGAGTCCAAAAGTCTTTGGTCTCTTTCATTTTTTACTCCTAAACAACACTAACCAACAGATTTTTTTTGCTATCCTTGCCTATCCCTATTTTGTGTTCAATTCACCAAGGACCTTTTTAAACAATACTGATTTTATTTAGAATGTCTTATCAAATTCTTTGTATAACTTCACTAGCTCTTCATTCTCTACAAACATGTTGTTGCATAAGCTGCAATTATTTTCATGGTGGTCTTTTTTTGTACAAACTTATGAGCACTAAAATACAAAATGTTTCATGAAATATTCCCTGTGGTCTTTGGCCAAACAATAAAATCAACTTCACCATCTCCTTCCATTTGTCACTGTAAGGAATCTCTGTGAGCCAGCCTTCCATTTAATTTCAATATCATTTACAACAAAGGAGATCATGACTGGTATCATTTAGTTCCTCAAGTAGGAGTTAGTCTACTTGCTGGTCCCTAGACAAAGATATTGCAGTTAAAAGAACAATAGTTAGTTTAATATTTCTGACAGCTGGAAGGCAGTATGGTTTTTAGCAGCCCTTTCTACCACTCTGCTGTGATCACTACAGAAGTAGAAGGAAGAATGTGGCAGTATGAAAGATGATTTTGTTTGTCATGGCAAAATAATCCCTAAGCAGTAGGCAGTCTACTAGTAACAAGGTTCTTTCAACCTATATAGGCTGGTCCTCACAAAACAGATATTCTGTTGCCTTGGATTGTGCTCCAAGCATTTCCAGTAGGGCAGAAGCAGGCAAAAAAGGAGCTCTGCTAGCAAAAACTTCAAATACCTGACAGGTTATATCTCCATATCACGATGAGGTATGGTATCCCAGGGGACTTTGCAGATGAAAATGATATAAATACTGAAAACACTTGCATGTGAAAAAATTTGAGACTGGTATATAAAAGTCAGATAACAGAGTTCAGTCATTTAAAAGTAGTTAAATTCTAATATATATGTAAATGTATGCATAATGTTAGAAGTGGTAGGTTAGGTTAATGATATGTATTTAAAATAACTGACCAGAAGACTACTTTAAATAGCAGCTCTCTTAGTACACTTAGTTGTTTGCAGAAAGATCATCCCATGAAGATAAGGAGACCAATCTGTTTAGGGTGGAATTAATCCATATCTTTCACTTCTGGATCTAAGTTCTAGTCTACAGCTTTCCAGTTTTAGAAACTATTTAAGCAGGCACAGAAAAACTGAGGAACTGATTTACACTAATCAAATTCATAAGAGCCTGATTTACAAACCAAAATATCTATTCATTTACATATGGAGAAGACATATTTCAAGCATTTGACCAATTATCTACACAGAACTCCTACTTCTTAGTGGTTAGGTCACTCAAGAGAACAAATTATATATCATAAAGGGGTTTAATGAGTACAATCAGAGCAAAATCAGATAATGGCTTAAACCAGATAAAGATCTGATCAATTCGCCATCTCCAGGCTAGCAGTATTTCTGCCTCATAAACAATTTGTTCCAAACTACATATCACTTCACTGCAGTCCTTTGTAATCTGTTTCTTTTTTGCTTTTGTTTTTTTGCTGCGCTAATCTAATGAAACTGCTCTCTCCAGGATTACCAACAATCTCATAACTACTAAATATAATTGTGTTTTTCTGTCTTCATTTTACTAGATTTTCCTGTAACTTTTAACAGGATTAACCTCTAAAATCTTGTAAAAATGAATGCTAAAAATTGTCTTGACACATAATTGGGAAAAAATAAATACTTAAAAAGTAATAAAATACTTAAAAAAAAATGTACTGTAAAAAATAGTATTGACCTCTTCTTCTCCCCACCCCCACCCCAACCATCTTGTGTACGTCTCCTTTGGTTTTCTTGACACTCTTCTCACAGTGCTAGTCCTACTTATCTGACCATTCCTTTGCTGAACTTAACTCAAGAATCCAATTGTACAAGTATTTATTGAGTGCCAAATACCGTGTGAAGCCCTCAGGATATAAAAACAACAGTCCCTACATACATTCTACTGGGCAAACAACATGCAGTACACAGGTAAGAAAACACAAAATATATATACAAAGTAGATATAAAGCAATGTTAAAAGGGAGAACACTAACAAGTGGCAAGCTAGATCAGGAAAGGCCTCCTGAAGGAAGTGCCACTAAAGCAACTCCTTGAAGAGAACTAGAGATTCCAAAAGGCAGAGGTAAAGAGGAAGATCATTTCAAGAATGGGGGGAAACTTGTACAAAGACAGAGGAGAAAGACTGAACATCATTTGTATAGGAACAAATAGGCCTGCTTGATTTCTGTAGAGTGCTTGATGGTGATTAATCTGCAATTAGTCTGGAAATATAGGTTATTATCAGACTGTGAAGGATTTTCAAAACAAGGAATCTGTGTATTATCTTAGAGACAAAAGGAAGCCACTGAAGCTTCTTGAAAAAGGCAGTGACATGATCAGATCTGTGCTTCCCTTCCTATTGGGCTTTGATAAATGTGGCACCAAGTCAAATATTCTACTATAATAGCACAGAAATCAAAAGACACAGTATTCGTGTCCTTAAGCAGCTTACAATTTAGTGTGCAAGTTGAGGCAAAAACACAAATCAGAACACACATAAGGATTCAGGGAACTGCTGAGAATAATTGTAACCATATTCATTAATAGTAGCCATTAGACAGTGAGTTCCTTGAGTATAGGGGACTGTTTTTTGCCTTTCCTTTGTCCCACAGGGCACAGCGCCTGGCACATAGTAAATATTTCGTAAATGTTTGTTGACTTACTTAAGGATGACTAAGTAAGAGGTGAGTCAATAAGAAATTTGAGGGAAGGCATAAGATTGTACACAGGAAACATGGCACTCAATAGCTTAATGCACAATTCTAAGACACCACGAGGCAGAGCTGAGACAGAAAACATTCTACTCATATGCCATCATCCATGAAGCTGTTCCAATTTACTGCTACTCTGCCCAGCGTCTTTCCCTATCAGTAAACTCACACCACCTCTTTCTCTCCCAGTCTGTAGAAAACTGAATTGCTGGCTGCCTAAGAGTAAAAAAACTCTGATTTCTCATTCTCTCATTATCACTCACGTTGGTTATGGGCCTGTCATTAACAGGGTGAGTAAGACTATCCCCTACTTGCCACAGTATTTCAGAGATGAGTTACTCCAAAGCCTACAAATGACTAGGAAAAAAATGACACTTCTGCATATATGACATCAGGCCACAATTTTCTATAACTCCTCTCTAATGTTTGACTTAACACTCACTATTCCAGGCTCAGGCAACATTTTAAAAAGGCATTTTAAATGGTGTGAGTTTTAAAGCTTCATAGAGAATTTGAATGATGCAAGTTTCTCCTGAAACCTCTTCTGTAAGTAATGTATTTTAAACAACATCCTGGTGCAGAGAGGGAGTTAATGAGTATCTAATATAACAGAAAGATACTAAAAATATTACCAGACACTAATCCTACTTCTACAGGATGATCTCAACAAATGTCCATTAAAAGAACAGCTGTCCTCTGGTTGAGTTACCCTCTGGTTGATATGTGGACATCCTAGGGACCACTAAGGTATCAATAGTTCTTTGTTCCTCCACCAGACTAAAGCACTACTCACTCTTCATCAATCAATAGGTTTGCTCTTCTTCCATGGAAAATTGTCTGATTCCTGCTATCTTCAACAAAGTTTCTAAATTCCACTACTGCTACATGTTCTAGAAATGACTGTCACTTTTGCTACTGATTCTGTTTGTCACTCTTTTTTCTCTACCATTTCTTGTCACTTCTCCTTAGCTTTGGGGATAGTGCTTAGGTTTCAAAGGCCTATGTCACTAGGTAAAGATCCTCCTCATTAGAAAACTGATCAATACAGAATCCATCTTAGATGTAGATTTTCAGGTAGGGGCAGCTAAGTGGTGCAGTGGATAGAGCACCAGTGCAGGAGTCAGGAAGACCTGAGTTCAAATCTCACCTCAGACACTTGACACTCACTAGTTGTGTGACATTGGGCAAGTCACTTAACTCCAACTGCCTCATCCTGGGTCATCTCCAGTCATCCTGATGAATATCTGGTCACTGGATTCAGATGGCTCTGGAGGAGAAGTGAGGCTGGTGACCTGCACAGCCCTCCCTCACTCAAAACAAAGCCAAGTGCAAGTCATGTCATTATTTCTGTGATGGCATGGTCTTCTTTAGCAACGAAGGTTGAACACACACACAGATTTTCAGGTCCTTTCATATATAATTCCTACTTCTGGCTGGCTGGCAACTGCTTTACATCCAGAAACAGATAGAACTGGTCATTTGGCTGTGACATTCAGTATGCCATATTCCAGGAATAACTTGGCTTGAAACACTTGGCTAAAGAGATATAAACCTTTCTGCTTTGAGAAGCACTTTATTTTCTCTCTATGTTCAGGTTCCTGTACACTCTCAGCAAAACACCTATAGAAGCCTTATCACCTTGAGCCTCCTCTTTTTCTCTGCTCTATCATTCAAAACTCATGGATATCATTGTTCATTATCTTCTCCCTGCAGTTCTGCCTAATTCTGATCCTAACCTACCTGGCACACTATTTAGAAAAGGGACGAAGGCAGGCCCAAGTGGTAAAGATGTCAGGTGACAATGAGGATAACCAGATAACTTTAGACTATAGTATAGTGCAGGCCAATTAAGTGCTTAATAAATGCTTGTTGACTGATTATTTACTGCTGTGATTCCAAGGGTACTCTCTAGCAAATGGAGAGCAAACTTCTTCCTAAGAGCACATTTACGATATTCCGCTTGTGGCTATGGAGGGAAGAGAGGAGCCAATAAGTCTGCCCTTCGCCTTATATTTTTTAAGGGTGAAGATGCGAATGCAATAAGCTCCTTTCATCTGATCCTTGGCTTCTCTCAACTTATACATTCCGATCTGATATCACTGATAAACTTTCTAGAGAAGCTAAGTGTGGCTGGAATTATTATATGACATTACTTAATATAGTGGAGGTTAGAAAGCTTTAATTCCCAGATACGAACATTTATTTTCATTTCTTTAATCCTTTAACCTATCACTATGATTTAGTGAGACTTCAAAAAGGATACTGAATGTGATAAGAATAATGAATAAGGCCCAATATCATGTTCCTCAAACTGGTTACACTCGATTACCTATCCCACTTTCTGGGAATTCAGAACATTTGTCAAGTATTCACTGTCCAGTTTTATTTGGAATTATAAATGAAATTAACAATACAGTCTCTCACGAGGGAAAAACATTAATATGCTAAGTTTCTAAGACAGAATGCTGAGATACTCTTTTTCTATTTCAGGTTATAATTTATCATCAAGTCACCTTTGTGCTCAAAATCTTTCAGTGGCTCCATGGAGCCTAAGGACTTAAGCTCAAACTCTTCTGCCTGGCACAGAATACACTCTACAAACTGGTGCCAACATGCATTATTTCAGATCATTGTCCTCTGCTCCAGGCAGACTGCACCATTTCCTGAAGATACTCTAGATTTTCCTGCCCAAGATGTCTAAGAACACTGTTCCCTATGCTGATAAAGTCATCTTTCCTCTTTGCCGACTGAATTCCTATCTATCTCATCAACTTCCATCTATCCCCCTCCTCCATGAAGCCTCCCATTATTGTTTCATCAATAAAGACATTTTCCCCAGGGGAGCTAAATACACCTCTACACCTTTCTCGTGTGCTGCTCACGTTTCTATATATCGGAGATACCTGTTAATGTCTCTCATCACTTTACAAAGCTTTAAGTATTGTGAGAGAAGGGATAATCTCAAATTAATTCTATATTTCCTTAAGGGTATACAGCACAGTGCTCTGTAGATAGTATGCGTTAAAAAAAAATGTTTGCTTACCTGAACTGAACATAAATGCTTATTTACTAAATAATCACCTACTGCCTAAAGCTGCAAGTGTGGCCTATCACCAAGTTTCTGTTCTGTTTCAGTTCTTTCCAGTATTTTCTTGTTCCCCCAACACTAAGCTTTAGGATTCCATAGTTTTCCCTAACCCTGTCAGTCCTCAGGTCTTGTCACCTAAGCATACTTGTAGCTGGATATTTTATAATGGTAAAGATACTTTTTATCAATTTCCAAGTACTTGGAATTACAAAACAGAGCTAGAAGTAGTCTGTTTATTTCTAGGCCTACTCTGTATTTTAAAAGAAACAGATTCACTTAAAATGTTTTAGAACCTTGAAAACACTTTTTTAAGCATTTAAACGGGTATCATCAATAAAATTGTTCATTCATATTTTCATGCTTATCTGAAATGTTTTCTTCATAAGTTATCAATGATATTTATTTTTATTAGACTGCAAACTCCTTGAGGACAGGGACTATCTTTTGCCTCTTTTTGTATCTCCAGCGCTTAGAACAGTGCCTGGCCCACAAGTGAATATTAATAAAGGCTTACTGATTTATTTTTTATTTCAAAATCTTAAGGAATCTCTCAATTTCTGATCTACTAATAACAAACAGAAAAGAAATTTCTAGGTTAAGATTAAGATAACTTAAGGAAGATAACTATGTTATCTGATATTCTGAGGAAAAAAGGGTAAAATTTCCAATTAATTACTATTAAGACTCCATTGGCTACGTTTTGCTATTTCCTATTAGCTATTCTTCCTTCTACATAATGCCCTTCAAGATCTAACACCATCCTTAAAATATTATCTAATTTGATCATCACAACAACTCTGCAAACAAGAGATGTTATCAATACCATTTTATATTTAAGGAAACTCAGACAATCAGAGTTCAAATGTGTTAAATGACTTGCCCAGGGTCACACAGCTAGAATGGTCTGAGGCCAAATTTAAAATCAGGTCTTTCTGACTCCAGGCCCAGGGCTCTATCCATTGCACCACATAGGAAAAAACCAAACTTTTCCCCAAGACATCCTTCAAATAAGTTAAAAGGAATTATTTTCTCTTCAGAAGGTTACACTTACTATGCGGAGGTCTTCAATGCGTTTTTCTAGGCGTATTGGCAGACCTTCTGGGAGGGCGGGCACCACCTTGGGTAAAAGAACCTGAGAGGTGTGGGCTGGCTGGGGAGTGTTTCCGTTCTCTCCCCCTGATTCAGATACAGGGCTACCATTGGAAGTAGCATCCAGTAACCGATCAAAGTCTAAATCACCAAGCATCTCCAGGGCATTTTCAGCCTCCTGAAGTAGTTCATGTTCATTTGTGCTACCAAAAATGGAAAGGACTGGGTCAGCACTATTAAGATTTAAGTCCGAAACTTCATTTCCCATTGCTGTAGCTGCAGATGAAGGGGATTTACTGAGAGTGGTAGTCAACATAGTCACTGGAGCTTTAGAGTTAGATTCTTTCTTTTTTAATGCTTCTTTCTCTTTCTGAAATTTCCTTATCATGGCATCTAGAGAAAGGGGATCTTTGTAGAGTTTCTTCTTCTTTTTTTCAGACTTATGTGAATTTAACGCCACAACTCTGTGGAAAAAGAAAAACTACATGTGATTTTTGAAAGCTAAAATGTCTTACAATGAATATGTAGATACACGCTGAAATTTAAAATACTTGGTAGCAAAGCAAAGTTTGTGTGTATCTTAAGAATTTGTTTATATCAAATTATACTTTCCTATCAATTTCCTTCTTCTTCTTCAACAAGAAACAGATACCAATCGTAGGTTAAGTATGCGACTATTAAGTCGGGAGAACAGAAGGAAAAGATTAACTGGAACAAACCCAAGTAAAAACAACTCAAGTTGATGAAAATCAACTAAGACTATGAAGTACTCTTCATATTACTAGAAATCACCTTCTTTAGAATGTGAATACATGAAGAAATCAAAACGATTTATAGTCATATGAAAAAATGCTCTAAATCACTACTGATTAGAGAGGTACAAATCAAAACAACTCTTGAGATACCATATTACACCTATCAGATTGGCTAACATGACAAAATAGGATGATGATAAATGTTGGAGAAGATATGGGACAGCTAGAACACTAATTCACTGTTGGTAGAGCTGTGAGCTGATCCAGTCATTCTGGAGAACAATTTGGAACTATGCCCAAAGGGCTACAAAAATGTGCATACCCTTTGTACCAGTAATACCACTTCTAGGACTGTATCCCCAAGAGATCATAAAAATGGGAAAGGGTCCCCACGTGTACAAAAATATTTATAGCAGCACTCTGTGATGGCCAAAAACTGGAAATCAAGGGAATGCCGATCAATTGCATAAATTATGGTATATGAATGTAATGGAATACTATTGTGCTACAAGAAATGATGAACAGGAAGATTTCAGTGAGGCCTGGAAGGACTTATATGAACTGATGCTGAGTGAAAGGAGCAGAACTAGGAGAACTTTATACACAGCAACAACCACAGTGTGTTAGGATTTTTTCTGGTAGACTTAGAACTTCACTGCAATGCAAAGACTTAAAATATTCCCAATGGTCTCTTAAGGCAAAATGTCTTCCACATAGAAGAAAGAAGTATTGAAATTCGATCACAGAACGTAGCAGATCATTTTCTTTTGTATTACATTTTGGTTTGTTTTATGATTTCTCCCATTCATTTTAATTCTTCTATGCAACATGACTACAGTGAAAATGTATTTAATAGGAATGTATGTGTAGAACCTATGTAAAATATGCCAACTTGGGGAGGGAGGGAGAGGAAGGGGGAAAAAAACTAAGTTATATGGAAGTGATTGTAGAACACTGAAAACAAATAAAATAATAACAAAAAAAGAAGAATGTGAATACATGTAAGGTACTAGAACTATAAATAAGTAAATCAAATTCAAGATCACTTTACCGAAAAAGAGAGAGAGAATGGACATCTGATAATACTCTAATACATGTCCTGTTTAGCTTGCACTTCAATATGAGCAGAAAGAAATAGAACCTAAATTTTAAGACTCTTAACTTGGTGTACCTTGAGCTCTAAATCACTACTCCCAATATTTGATTCATTTACCTTTCATATTTACTTAAAAAGAAAAGTAGAATAGGAAAGAAGGAGAATCAAGGCTGACAGACAAACGTGTATAATTTTCAAAGGCAAAATTTTCTTATAATAACTACAGAACAAGATACAGGGCATATAAAAAAGCTAATAACCATTTAAAATATGAAGTATTATATGAAAGAAGAAATTATAATGTTATATACTCCAATTTTGGAAATGTCAATCAATCAATCAATCAAATAAGCATTCACTGAGTACTCACTATACACACCAAGCATTATGCTAAGCCTTGAGAATACAAAGAAAGATAAAAAAAAGTTACTCCCTCAAGAGGCTTACATAGTAATGGGGGAGACAAACAATAAATGGATACACAGAAAACAGACAGAGAAGGAAGACAGTAACCTTAGAGAGGAAAGTTCAAGTGGCTGGGGAGGGGGGAGATCACAAGGGGACTGGAAAGACTTCCTGCAGAAGGGACTATTTAAGCTGAATTTTGAAGTAACTCAGGAAGATCAAGAGGCACAGGTGAGGAGGGAGAGTATTCAAGGCATTAGGAAAAGCCAATGTAAAGGTATAGAGATAAGAGACAGGGGTATCACATTTAAGGAAGAGTAAGTAGGCCATACAGTTCTGTGGTAGGAAGGGGAGAAGCAGTGTCAAGTGGGAGAAGATTGCAAAGGTTAAAAAGGCATCAGGTTGTAAAGAGCCTTAGAGGACTTCAGAGGATCCTAGAGGTAAGAGAGAGGAGTCAAGAGTTTACTAAGTAAGGGACTATATGAATAGTCATATGATTTAGGAATGTCACTTGGGCAGCCACATAGAAGATGAACTGGAGTGGGGAGACAGTTGAAGGGAGAAACCATAAAGTATAAAACAAAACTGCCCTGATATTCTAGAACCAGAGGGGAAAATAAATATTGAAAGAATCCACCAATCATCTCCTGAAAGAGATCCCAAAAGAAAAACTCTTAGGAATACTGTAGCCAAATTCAAGAGCTCCTGAAGTATTATACTCAATTTTGCTGGGTAGGTGATTCTTGGTTTTAATCCCAGTTCCCTTGACTTCTGGAATATCATATTGTGGGGGGATCAACTGGCTGATAGTATAACCCACCCCACTGGAAGCAGAGATCTACCTTGACAAAGAGCTCAAAAGTCAAGTAAATGCCTGAGGAAATGAGCAAAAAACAAAACAAAAAAAGAATCAGACTACAGAATCTTACTTTGGTGATCAGGAAGACCAAAATATGTAAACAGAAGACAACAAAGTCAAAGCTCCTCCACCCAAAGCCTCCAAGAAAAATATGTATTGGTGTCAGGCCATGGAAGAGCTCAAAAAGTTACTTTCTTCAGCATTTTATTTGGATCTCCATTAATAAGCAGTTGACTTGTTTTTCATAATTTTCTTGAATCACTCTCACTTCTCTTTCCATTTTTTGCTCTACTCTTGATTTTCAAAATTCTTTTTGAGCTAGTTGTCTTGGGGTGAGTGGAAGGGAGAGATGGAAGGAAAATTTGGAACTCAAATTCTTGTGGATGTTGAAAACTAAAAATAAATAAATTAGAATTTTAAAAAAAGAGGATGTAGATGAGAGATGTTGTGATGACAGAAAAGACAACATTTGTCAATAGAGTTGATATGTGGGGTAAGTACGAGGGACAATTCAAAGATAACTTCAAAGTTATGAACCTGGGCACTGGGAAAGATGGTAGTGTACTTGACGGTAACAAGAAAGGCCAGAAAAGGGGAAGAGTTTTGGGAGGAAAGATGAGGATTGAGACATACGGAGATGCTTACAGGACATCTGGTTCAAAACTTTTCAGTAGGTAGTTAAAGATACAGGAACAGAGCTCAACAGGGAGACTAGGGCTGGATATAAAGATTTAGCTATCGTCTGATAGATAGGATAACTAATATTGTGGAACTGATGAGATCACCAAATAAGATACAGGGAAAAGAGAATAGGATCCAAGACAAAGCCTTGGAAGCTATCCACAGTGAGGGGATGTGACCTGAATGAAGATTGTGTCACAAAATCTCAGAGAAGAGAAATTATCTAAAACTGTCTTGAGTTATTTCCAATATGATCAGTCATTTAAACCAGCAATTAACAATTCCATGCAGCTTTGACCTCTATTGGACTCTGCATGGAAAAGGTAGGTATGCTTTTCTTATTCCTATCTGGAAAAAACAAAAATTAATTTTTCACCAGCATAAAAGAATAGTAATAATTTGCTTTTTCCAGTTTTACATCAATCTGCTTTCTTTAGTTTTTTCCATTAATTGTGAGTGTCCTTCAAGGCTGTGTCTTGGTGTCTTGAAACTTCTTTTCTTCTGCTTCTATACAATTTCATTTGGTAAGAGCATCAAGTACTGTGGCTTCAATAGGTATTTCTAGACAGATGATTCTCAGATCTATTTATCTAGCCCTAATCTCTCTTTCAACCTCCAATGTCTTATCACCAATTGCCTATAAGACAGATCAAACTCAACATATCTAAGGCAGGACTCATTATCTTTCTTTCCTAGTTCTAGGTTCCTATTACTGTCAAGAGCACCAACATCCTTCTAATTATTCATAGTTTGTAACCACTGTGTCATCATCAACTCTCTAACAGAACTCACTGGACATATTCCATCTGTTCCCAAGTCTTGTCATTTTTACCTTAACAACATCTTTCATATATGTTACTTTCTCTCCACTCATCCAATTGTCATCTTTGCCTGGACTGTTCTAATACCTCACTGCTGGTCTCTTTGTCTCAAGCCTCTCTCCATCTCAATATCCACCCTTTCTTTCAGCTACCCAAGTAATCTTCCTAGAAGCAAAGATCTGAACATGTCACCCCTCTACTCAATAAATTACAAGAATTCTCTATTATCTCCAGGATCAAACATAAAATCCTCCATCTGGCTCACAACCTGGCCTCTCTCAACTTTTCCAATCTTCTTACACTTCTCCTCCATATACCATCATAGGTTCCCAAAGTGGGTGACACCGTTCCTTAGTTGGTGCTGAAATGATGGGTTGGGGGTCGGTAGTAGTTTGAAATGATGTAAATTTTGAAAAAAAACAAAACAAAAACATTAGAGGGTTAAAGAAAGTAGATTTCCAGGGGGATACTGAGTACTTTTTTTAAAGGAGGTCGGAGGCCAAATAAGTTTGGGAACCTCTGCTCCAATTACATAACCTGCTGTTCCTTGAATTCCATCTCCCAACTCTGTTCCTTTCACTGGCTGCCCCTTATGCCTAGAATGTTCTTCCTCCTCATGTCTACCTTCTGCTTTCCCTGAAGACTCAGCATAAATTCCACTTCTACAAGGAGCATTTCATAGTTCTTTCTACCCCTTTCTTCATCCATCCAACCAGCTACTGCCATCCCTCTAGGACATATTCCCATTTACACTGCATGTATCTTATGTGCACAGTTGTTGGCATACTGTCTCCCACATTAAAATGCTAACTCTTTGAGGTCAATGATAGTATTTTTTCCCTTTTACTCTATTCCTAATGCTTAGCATAGTGCCTGGATAATCAATTAATAAATATTTGTTAACTGACCAACTGATCTGTATTCATATATAAGAATAGATATAATTGACAAAATTTTATGTTCTAATTAAAGAGAAAGCAGTATAGTAAAGGATACAGATATGCATACCAAGCATTGAACCATTTGTCCATATTTACTCAATAGTGTGATACTGAAAAGTAAGCCAAGTGGAAGAGAACCGAGGAAACATTTCCCTCCCTCCTTTCAACACAAGAGTGAGGGACTACTGGATATGAAGGCACACCCAGTCACTGTGCTGGTAGTTTTTACTTTTGGGGAGAATGATAAAGGAAGGCTCCCTGGGGTAGAAACTGGTTGAGTTTGGTGAGAAGAAGTAATAACCAGAAATAACTTGGATATAAACAAAAAGGCAACAATAAAACTTTCTACTTAATTAAAATGTAAACACACACAAAAAAATTCGCTCTTAAGGATTTCTGCTACTATTTTAGTAAAGCGTTTTTGGCTATTAAGAACACGTGGAGTAGAGTCAAGATGGAGTATAGAAAGGAATACAGCAAACTCTCCCAAAAACAACTCCTCCAATCAGCTCTAAACAATACACCAGACTGAATCCTGATCAGGAAATTTAAAATAAAGCCAAAGTGAATCATTTTTCTAGTCCAGGTCATAGGGAAAAAGGGAGGTCTGTGAACTCTAAGGACAGGGTCTGGCCCAGAAAGTGCCACATGAAATATTCCAGGGGCCAGGGACTGAAAGAAAACCTAGCGTGTGCACAAGAGCCAGCTGGAATCCCAGATTCATACCTGACATCATGCAGGTACAGGAACACGTGGCAACTGCGCTACCTACTACCCAGTTTTAGGTCACAGATCCAAAATGGACTAAGGAGGGAACTTCTATTCAGGGGTGGCATTCTGAAATAATGAGTAGCCACAGGCCCTAATCCATGTACTGAGCAAGAAACAAGCTCAGAAGCAACAGCAATGCAGTGCAGACCCCAGGGGTTGGGTAGAGTCTCAGTTCCAGCTTCTAGCCAAATCTGAAGTTTGCAAAAAAAAAAAATCAGGGCTGGAATCCCAAAACAAAGGGAAGCCTACAAAGCGATGCCATGCTGAAAGAACAGAGCTTTTTTCCAGCTAGTTGATGGTGGCTGAGTGCATCAGCATCTACTGTTGGCTCAGACCCAAAACCAGGTCAGGAACTTGCAGAGTTCAGATCAATGGAGCAGTAATCAGGCTTTGCCCTGGATCACACTACTCTGGGAGCACTGAAAAGCTGCAGGTCCCCAGCCTAAGCTATTCCTAAGAGTCTAGAATAATATAACACTCAGTATCCTAAGAAATCAGGAGCAGAACCAGACCATAACCTCCCTGCAGTACCAGTACTACGCAGAGGCTGGCCCTAAAATAAAGTTCAAAGTCAGAAAGCAGGTTTGAAGAATGAGTAAACAAAAAAAGAATCTCACCATAAAAAGTTATTATGGTGACAGAGACTTTCAGAAAAAAAGAATGACTCCAAAACAGCTACAAGCAAAGCCTCAAAGGAAAACACAACTTAGGGACAAGTTTAAATAAAAGAAACAAAAATTTTTTTTAAAAAAGTTCAAAAAAATTTATAAGTGAAACAAGAGCACGACAGGAAAGTAGGGGAAAATAAACAAAAGTTACAGACAAAAGATAAGAAAGGGAATTCGCAGTTTAGCAGAAGTAATAAAAAAAACTTTGCTAGAGCAACAAACTCCCTGAGAATAACAACGGACCAAACAGAAATGCCACAACATAACAAGAAATATTAAAACCAATTCAAAAGACTAAAAAAAAGTAAGGCATCCCAAAACAAAAACAAGTGACCTAGAAAACAGAATGTAGGGAAAAAAATATCACTGGACAACCTGAAAGCTATGATGAAAAAAGAGCCTAGACATCATATTTCAAGAAATCTTTAAAGAAAATTGCCCAATCCCTTAGAACAGAGGAAAAATAGAAGGAAATCTACCAGTTTCCTTCCCTAAAGAAACCTCCAAATTAAAACTCTCAACAACATCACAGCCAAAATCCAGAATTTTCAGGTTCAAAGAAAAAAATATTATAAATAGTCAGAAAGAAAGTATTCAAAAGCACTAAAGAGCCACAGTCAGGAATACACACAATTTGGCAGCTACTTATCATAAAGTAGTAAAAGACTTGAAATACAATATTATAGAAGGAAAAAGATATAGGCTTACAGACAAGAATAACTCACCCAGCAAAAGAGCATAATAATAAAATGGAGGAAAATGGATCTTTAATGAAAGAGAGGACTTCCAAGAATTCCTGGCAAAAAGATCAAAATTTTGTAGAAACTTTCAAATTCAAATGCCAGAATTAAGAGTAACGTAAAAAAGTAAATATGATAAAGGACTAAACAAGAATAAATTGTTTACATTCATGATACATGTGGTCCCTTTGAACCCTATTGTCACTAAGGATCACAGAGACAGTCTAATTAGACAGAAGACCTAGAGTCGTTATTAAAAGGAAAATAGATAGGGAGGGAAAGAGGTATACACTAGCAGGAAAAGGAAGAATGGGGAAAATTGTCTCACATAACTAGTGTGTGCAAGAAGTCTATACAAACAAGGAGGAAGGAATGTGATGAATGACTGATACCTAAACATCCCTGTCATCTAAACTGGGAAAGAAAGGAACACACACACACACACACACACACACACACACACACACACACACACTTCGATCAACAGGAAGAGAGAAAGAAAAGAGGAGGAGGAATTAGAGGGAGAGTAGATTAAGGAAGACATTAACTCCTCAAGCAAAACAAATTTTAAAAATATACAGAAATATTTCGAGTTCTTTTTGAGATGGCAAAAAATGAGAATCTAAGGTAATGTCTATAAATTGGACATTGGCTAAATGTCATGGTATATAATATTGTGATAGAACACTACAATGCTGTAAGAAATGATGAAAGAGATGGTTTCAGAGAAACCTGGGAAAGACTTGTAAGAACTGATGTAGACTGAAGTGAACAGAATCAAGAGAACAACTAATACAATGACAACAACACATCAAAGACAAACAATTTTTAAAGACTTAGGAACCTTTATCAACGTAAGAACCAAAAAATTATTCCAGAGGACTGATGAAACATGCCACCCACTTCTTGTTTCTGTCAACCTCAAATTTAAAAAAAAACAAATGTTACATGCTAACATAATATGAGAATCCAGTTCTCTTGACTCTAAAGATAATGCCCCATCAACTATATCACAACATTTTATTCTTTTAAAAATACTACTTTAAATTAGGAGCAGCTCAAGATAAGATAATTCTGTATTTGTTTTAAAAATGAAAAGAAGCCAATTAAGAAGTCTATGACTGTTTCCACTATTTTGTTTCTCAAAACCTACCCCAGTTGTTTGGGAACTTTTTTCCTAGGTTTCTTCTCTTTTTCTCCTTCTTCTTTCCGCTTTCGCTTTTTTATTCCAACATCATCTTCTTTTACTTTGGAAACCTGTAAAGTAAGCAGAGAATACATATTAAAGCATTTTCTTTGACTGAGAAGTACTCAAGGCAACTTACTATAGTCAATGACATATGTGAGGAATACAGGCAGAATGATGATCAAATACTAGCTCTGAGAATTTAACTAGCTCCACAACCTTATGCAGGTCACTACATCTCTGTGTGCTTCATTCAATTTCCTAGGATTTACTAGGTCAGAAATGAGCCATCTTCTGTTTGGTGAAAGGAGTTCCGATAACTAAAAATCATGAACCAGTTGGAATATAATAAGTACTCAGTCTTGTTTCCAGTAAAAGATGGTATGACAACTAATAGAGCTACTTGCTATTACTACAACATCAAGAAATCGTAACCTTATAAATTCTGGTGAAAACAGAGACTCAGAATGGGCATGTTAGAACAAAAGTTCTAAAAGAAGAAAACAGTAAGAACTTAGTTCACAGAAGTCTATTCGCAGAGGTCTGAATCCTGCCTCTGACAATATCTATATGACTTTGAGAAAGTCAGTTAGTCTCTGTCCCTCAGTTTTCTTATCCTAAAATGGGGATAATTATAGTACATAATTAGGGTTGTTGTGAAGATGTATGTAAAGCACTTTACAAAATTTAAAGCATTAATAATAATAAAAGCTAGTATTTATGATACTTCTTATGTACCAGGCACTATACTAAGCACTTTTTACAAATACTATCTTATTTGATCCTCATAACAACCCTGGGATATAGGTGCGATTATTATCCCCATTTAAAAGTTGAAGAAACTGAGGCAGACAGAAATTAAGTGGTTTGCCAAGGGTCAGACAGCATAAAAGTGTCTGAGATGGAATCTGAACTCAAGCCTTTCTGACTCCAAGCCCAGAACTCTATCCACTGCACCATCTTGCTGCCTAAACACTATTATTATAATTAAAAGGAAGTTTCTTCACAAATAATACATTTTTAAAGTGATAAAGATATTGGTAATTAGCATTTTACTTTCTTAAAAGTGTTATTTCTATAACACATTGTCTGTAAGCAAATTTACAATATTTTAGTCTATTATTTGTATGATTCCCCCATCAGTGTTTTAAGTCTACAAATTCTCTTACTTTAGGTGACCTGTGCTTTTGATTCTCTGAAAAGTCTTCATCTTCAGTGTCTGATGCTTGGCGGAACTGTAGTGTACCCGTGTTGATATAAAATCCTCCATACTTTGTTGTCAGAGAAGCAGGCACCAATTCATCGTACTGCATAGAAAAATAAGGATATATTCAGATGTTTTAAAACTAATGTTTTAGTCTTTATTAATGTATTTTTAAAACTCATTCAACATACTCTTTGTTCTGTTCTTCAAATATAAATATTACAACTGAAAATAATATTGAAAGTTGTTTCAGTCTAATATTTTTTACCATCTCCTGAGTAGGAGAACAAATTCACTGCCTTTGGGACAAGATCAGAAAATTTATACAACTGAAAGGAAAATTATCATCCTATACTTGCTAATACAGACATTCCCAAAATATGTAGTATGAATTAAGCTCTAATAATTCTCTAATTAATAAAGTCATCAGGAATATTGATATTGTTTCTAACAACAGATGAGTCAGATGGGAGAGTCAAACTTGGAAGGTGAAACAACAAATGACCAAGTACTATACAAAGAAGGCATTTCATAGGTTCACTGACCATAGAATAATATATACAGAGGTGGAGGTGACCTCATAGGCCATCCAGTATAACAATTTTATTTTACAAATGAGAAAACTGAAGGAATGCAAATGAAGCATGGAGATTCTTCTGGGGACTCAGCACAACAGGAGGTAAAACACAGGGAAACAGGGATGAGAAACAACATTCTAGGCTCAAGTTCTGGATCAGTCACCTTGAGCCAAGTTAAGTAATATAACATTTGTGGAATCAAAAAACTAGAGAAATAGAATACTACCTTATACAGAAGGTTAGTTAGACGTGGGAAAGCATCAGAGCAAGGACAGATGTCAATTCTTGAAAAAGTAATCCAGCAGACAAAAAAGACAATAACTTCTAAGCTCAAGAGAAGTAATGGATTCTGATGAAGATGATAAATACTGAAATCAAATTTTTAAAGACTGAAATAAACTTCTTGAAAATTTTATATGAAAAGCTAACACACAGTAGAAGTAAGTATCTGATTAAAAGATAACTTTGCTTTTCATATACATTTTGAGAAAGAACAATAAACAGCATTTAGCTATGTAAAAAAAAAAATTTTTAAACATTTAAAAGTAGGCCAGTATCACTGGATTGTAATAGTACATGGAAGGATAAGAAGACTAGAAAAGTTGGGTTATGAAGCACTCTCTATGCTAAACAGAGAATTTTATATTTTATCTTAGAGATAACAGGAAGCCACTGGAGCTCCTGAATAGGAAGATGACATGGTAAGACCAACGTTTCAAGAAAATCAGCTGAGTAGATGATGGAGTAGGGTGGGAAAAAAACTTGAGGCAGGAAGAACAATTAAAAGATTACTGCAACCATCAATGAGTAAGGTAGTTAAGAATCTATATCAAGGTGGCAGCTATGTGAGCAGAAAGGAGATATATCTCCATTAGAGATGTCACGGACAAAAGATAAGATCTGCCAAAAGATTAACTATCTGGGGGGTAAGGTGAGTGAGGAACTAAGGATAACTGGGAGGATAAAAATGCCTTGACAATATCTGCTTCCCCAAGAGGGTTTATTAAAATGTGTTGTTGGTGTTTGTGCTTCATTCCTGAAGAGGACCAATGACACTTGACTTGCAAGTGAAATGGATTTAAGTGAGGCAGAGCTATGAAGAAAAATATGTTAAAAAATACAATTTTCAGGTTAATTCTTCTTCTAAGTGAAGGTATGGCAAAAGAGGTTTTCTCCATCACAACCAGCTTCATATATTTGCTCACTGAAAATGGTCACTTAATTCCCTAGGAGCCATTTCAGGATTTTCTACCATAAAGAATATGTACTGTGGAAAAGTATAGAGTTCAGGTACTACTGCATAAGCCTTTGATAGGGTACTCTTTCAGAATTAAAAACAGCCTGAACAGTTTCCTAGGTAAAAGTTAAGTCTTGACACTGGAGGTTAAAGATCTTGAGCCTTCAATCATGAGTAGATGATTTTTTTTTATTAGAGAGAAATGTGTCTCTAGAACCAAGACCCAGAATCATCAGTAGGATGATAATGCAAAATGTTTAAAAGCAGTATATTTTTCACATTGGATCAGTGAAACTGCTAAAATTTTTGGAAACAATAAAATATTTTGGAAAAAAAAGAATTACTCACAGCCTCTGAATTATCAATGAATGGATCTGTCTCATCATAGCCAAAACCTATATCAATTAGGTCTTGTGGCCGATCTTTCCGGTGTTTAGATTTCACACCCTGCAAAAAACAAATTAAGTTAAATCAAGTCAAGTTGCACATTTATTGCTTTGATTTTTAAAAATTCCAATAAGCCTGCATCTATTATTATAGCTTTCAGATAACGGTTTTACAGTCTTCCAATCCTGGCTAACTGGTGTTAGGTAGAAACTATTTCATACATTTTAAAATCTGTTATTTTCTATTTAAACATTGTCTGAAAAATAATGTCCTGCAAATCCAGGATTAAAACTGAAGTTTGGTTGAATAAAAACAAACATAAGCATGAAACCAGTATTTGGGGAAAGGTATTTAAGGCATAAGTCTTCTTCCTAAATAAAAACCAGTCCAGAGAAAGCTCATGCCTCCAGGCTTAATGAAAGAAAGGAAGCTTCAAGCAGATTACTCAGGTGAAGAAAAGTGGTGGTAGAAACTGTAAAAAAAGATCATCACAAACTAAAATTAAAAAAAAAAAATCACTGCTGACAAATGTTAGGGGAAAGACCCACTGACATCATTCAAAGCTAAAAAATTGAGAAGATTGTTCCATCAAGTTGTGCCTCTCCTTTATTCTACCAATCTACTCTAGTTGGAAACATACAAAAAATTCAAATATATTGTTGATAAGAATATCATAAAATCTTACCATTCAATTCAGCTGAACATTAAGGGCTCACTAACCTGCAAGTTATGTGCTGGGAAATACAAAAACATAAAATAAAACAGACTTCTCTCAATCAGCTTACTTCTGGTGGGCAGACTACCACATCTACACAGTTAAGTAAATACAGAGTTGATGATACAACTGGTGTAGTTCTGCATTTCCACCTCTTAGCTTCTCTGATTTCATTCAAGACTTAGCCATCATCTCACCACACTCTGAACACCTTGTTCCTCTCTATACCACTCCCAAGCTTAGATTCCCCTGGCTCCCTAACTCATGTATGTAAATTTCTGCTTTATTATGTTGCCTAGAACCAGGCCTTCTGCCTACTTCCTGCCTATCTTCACACCACAGATCCATGTATAAAACACACAACCCCTTTTTCTCCTCATCATCAGAATATAAGTTTCTCACAAAAGGTCAAGAATATTAAGGGAATTAATTTTTTTATAAGTGGGAACAAAGGGGGTCTAAGCAGCATGAGATCTCAAACTATACTTCAAAGAAGTAATTAGCAAAATTATACGGTACTGGTTAAAGCAGCAAGGTGGCACAGAGGATAGAGTGCAAAGCTTGAAGTCTGAAAGACTCATCTTCCTGAGTTCAAATCTGGCTTCAAACACTTAATATCTCTGTGACCCTGGGAGTCACTTAACCCTGTTTGTCTCAGTTCCTCATCTGTAAAAAGAGCTAGAGAAGAAAACAGCAAACCACTCTAGTATCTTTCAAAAAAAAAAAATCCCAAAATATGAAAAATTGGACATGACTGAAAAGACAATAAAAAAACAGAAAAGCTGACCAGTGGAACAGATTAGGTCCACAATATATAGAAGCAAAGGTACACAGCAGCCTAGCGTTTGATAACACCAAAGAAACCAGCTATTGGGGCAAGAATTCAACATTTGACAAAAACTATCAGGAAAACTGGAAAGCACTCTGGTAGAAACTACATGTAGGACAATATTTCACATCATATGGTAACCTAAGCTCCACATGTGTGTATATATATACGTATATATATGTGTATATATATATATGTGTATATATATACATAAATCAGAGGAACTTTTGAAAGCATTTGTCAAATCTACGGATAGGGAAAGAGTTCTTGACCAAATAAGAAATAGAGAGAATCACAGAAGGTAATATGGACAATTTTGTTTATATACAATTAAGAAGGTTTTGCATGAATAAAACCAGTGCAGCTAAAATTAGAACAGAACTGGGTAAATGGGGTAAAAATCTTTTCAGTAAGTTTCTCTGATAATCTCATTTCTATGATATATGAGGATCTGATTGAAATTTATAAAAATATGAGCCATTCCTTAATTGATAAATGATTAAATAATATGAAGAGGAAATTCTCAGAAAAAGAAATCCAAGTTATCAATATCCACATAAAATTATGTATATCACTAACAATTAGAGAATGCAAATTAAAACACCTCTGAGATTCCACCTTACACCCATAAGATTGGCAAAGTTAACAAAAAAAAAATGACAAGTGCTGGAGGAACTATGGGAAAACAGGCACAATACTTCACTGTTGGTAGAACTGTAAATTGGCCCAATCATTCTGGGAAGAAATTTGCAACTATGCCACAAAAGGTATTAAATCATGCATACTCCAAAGAGATCAAAGAGGGAAAGGATCCATATCTACAAAAATATTTACATGCAACAAAATATTTGTGATGACAAAGAACTGTAAACTGAGGGAGAGCCTAACAACTAGAGAATGGCTGAAAGAATGTAATGGAGGTTCTCTACTGCCGATCTTCAATCTCCTCCAGAGTCACTGCCCGTTACCAATGAGCCATGGCGTTGCAGAATTTCTTTGTTGGGGACAACTGGAAGATGAATGGGGACAAAAAGTGTCTGGGGCAGCTCATCACTTCAATCAACAGGGCCAAGGTGTCCACTAACACCGAAGTGGTATGTGGAGCCCCTATCTACCTTGACTTTGCTCATGAGAAACGGGAGGCAAAAATTGATGGAGCTGCTCAGAACTGCTACCAAGTGGCCAAGGGTACATTTACTGTGAAGTTCAGCCCTGTCATGATTAAGGACTGTGGGGCCAACTGGGCGATCCTGGAACACTGGGAAAGGAGACATATCTTTGGGGAGTCAAATGAGCTCATTGGGCAGAAGGTAGCCTATGGACTATCTTTCAAACTATGTCCAAGTTCATGTTTGTGGCTTCCATGACACTATTCATCTCATCCTTTGTCATTCTCCTTTCCTTTTGCCTTCAATCTTTCCCAACATCAGGGTCTTTTCCAATGAGTCCTGTGTTGTCATTATGTGGCTTCAGCTTCAGTATTTGATCTTCCAGTGAATAGTCTGAATTAATTTCTTTTAGTACTGACTGATTTGATCTCCTTACTGTCCCAGGGAATCTCAAAAATCTTCTCCAGTACCACAGTTAGAAAGTGTCAATTGTATGGCACTCAGCTTTCTTTGCAGTACAGCTCTCACAGTCATACAATGCTACTGGAAGATGAGTCTTCCTGAATCCAGGCCCGGCATTCTATCCACTGCGTCACACGCTGCCCTCCAATAACAAAGATGAGATCCTAAATAGCTGAGCAACAGGATAAGTAGAAAAAGAAATGGATCTGGAGTCAGAACACAGATGCAAATCCCACCTCTACTACTTACTTGTGTAACCTTGGGCAAGTTAGTCTTAAACAAGCCTTAAGCTCTCTGAGTTGCAGTTTCCTCAACAAGAGATTACAATCAATGGCCTTGATGATCCCTTCCAGTTCAAAATCTAAGATCCTATGAACCACATGAGACAGATACTACTAATGGTATATTTCCATTTCAGAGATGAAGAAACTGAGGCTCAGAGGTTAAGTGGACTGCCCATAGTTAATAGTCACATAGCTAATAAATACCAGCGATGGGATCTGAACCTTTTCTCCACTTCTAAGTCCAGTAGACTACTCACTACACCATGGGATATGTTTTAAGGAATTATGTATTTTAATTCATTCAAACTTTTACTAAACATCAATTATATGCAAGACATTCCCACTTCAAGGCCTATGGTGGTTTGAACAGATCCCTGGGCCCTCAGAGGCTACTCTCTAGTGGAACACCAGCTTTGGCAAACAGCCAGTCAATCAACAAGTACCCATCGAATGCCTACTATGCAAACAGCAGAGCTTATTAGGGGATACAAAGACAAAAATGAACAGTCTTGGCTCTTAAACTTACACATTATCAACTGAGAATAACCTGTATGTGAGTAAACATATACAAAATAGAGATATATGAGAGGAAGGCACTAGTAGTTCAACAATAATGTTGTTCAGTCGTTTTCCAATAGTGTCTGACTTTTCAGGACCCCATTTGTAGTTTTCTTGGCAAAGATACTGGAGTGGTTTGTCATGTCCTTCTCCAGATCATTTTACAGATGAAAAAACTGAGGCAAACAGGGTTAAGTGATTTGCCATGGGTTACAAAGTAACTATGTGTCTGAGGCCACATCTGAACTCAAGAAGATGACTTCAGGCCTAGCACTTGTAACAGCAAGGAGGGACAAGAATCACTTTAATCAAACACATCTACTTAGTTTAGGGGGAAAAGTCAGCACCCTGAACTTCAGAGAAAATACAAACAGAGAAAGAAAGATCAATACACAGGGCTTCCAACTGTCTGATCATAAGTAACACATACATCACAGATCAACAGGCAGATCCAGCTGTCTGACCATTATACACATACATAGTTATGACAGAGAGAGAGAGAAACAAAAGCACCACATCCAGGTTTTCAAAGGGTGGGGGGTGGGGGGTGGGGGGGGTGGGAGTGGGGGGTTAATGACTGCCCAGAGTCTCATCTGGACAAACACTTCCAATGAGTAAGTCCCAAAGTAAAATCTCACCTCAGGGTATTTATACACTTTTCAGAGCCAGAGGGCAGGACCTTCTGACTCAGTGCCCCAAAAGAAATTAAGAAAAAGTACTGAAGCCTATTAATGGGCAGGGAAGATATTTAACTCTTCCTCCCACCCACCATTAACCTTACATTAACATTACAGCACTCTACTCACTGTGCCACCTAACTGCCCAACAGCTAAGTGGTGCAGTGGATAGAGCACCAGTGCAGGAGTCAGGAGGACCTGAGTTCAAATCTCACCTCAGACACTTGACACTCACTAGCTGTGTGACCTTGGGCAAGTCACTTTTCCCCAACTGCCTCATCCTGGGTCATCTCCAGTCATCCTGATGAATATCTGGTCCCTGGATTCAGATGGCTCTGGAGGAGAAGTGAGGTTGGTGACCTGCACAGCCCTCCCTCACTCAAAACAAAGCCAAGTGTAAATCATGTCATCATTTTTCATGGTCTTCGGCAATGAAGGACGAACACATTAGTTGCCCAACAATAATAATACCTAGAATTTATGCAGTGCTTTAAGACTGGTAAAGTGTTTTATAAATATTATCTCACTTAATTTTCAAAATAACCCTGGAAGCTAAGTGGCGTTACTGAAACTGAGGCAGAGGTGAACTGATTTGCCCACACAGCAAGTTAAGTATCTGAGGCAGGATTACCAGGCTTTCCTCTCTCCAGAACTAGTGCTCTATCTACTGCATCATCGAGCTTATGGGAAACTAGGAAAGATTCCATGAAGCAGATATCATTAGATCACATTTGAAAGAAACAAGGAATTCCACAGCAAGGTGGAAGTACCTTCTAAACATGGAGATAACCAGCGTAAAGGTACAGAGATGAAAGATGCATATGAAAAAAAAAAAAGGCCAGAATGAACAGGAAGGGAAGTAATGTATGGAAAGGTTAGAAGGTAAGTCAGGGTGGGAAAAGAATAAAAACTAAACAGAGATGAAGGAATAATCAAGATGTAGCACCTATACGTACCAGGCATTGTGCTAAACTTTTAACAAATATTATCTCATTTGATCCTCACAACAACTCAGCCAAGAAGACACTGTTATTATCTCCATTTTATAGTAGAGGAAAGTGAGGCAAACAGAGGGTAAGTGACTTGCCCAGGGTCACACAGCTACAAAGTATCTAAGGCAGAATTTGAACTTAAGTCTTTCTGAGTCAAACTCAGCACTCTATGCACTGTGGTGCCCCAGCTGCCCCAATGTGAGGCAACTACAACAGAGGAACCTATATTTAATCCGAGGGAGAAAAAAGAGTTTATTTAGTAGAAGAAAGTGACATGGTAGGACTTGCATTTTAGGAAAATCACTTTGGCAGATGGGTAGAGATAGACAGAAAAGAGACCTGAGGCAGGGATATCAATTAGTGTGATGATTTCAGATGTCTGGACAAGAAGAAAAGAAGGCCTGAATCAGGATAGTAGCTGAGAAAGTAAAAAGGACATGGATTCCAAAAATGATACGTAGAATGTTCTATATTTGGAAATGACTTCAAATACAGTCCTGGCAACAGTGACCACGTTTTACGGACTATTCTAGTTAAGTTTAGAAAGGTTGATTACCAATAGGCTGGCACTAGGTGATTAATTATTTTGTCATAATAACCCATGAAACAAAAAATAATACAAAATGACACTTAGTCCTGTGTGGCCTCCTCCTGATTCTGTAGTTGTGGTTGCAGTAGTGGAAAAAATAGTGACAAGAGTGCTAAAAATAATAGTATTTGGACCACTTATAAATACTAACAAATTATGTTACTTAAAAGTGAGATCTCTGTCCAATGATTAATGAATAAACATACTACTGTAGGAAATGAATTATATTAATGACATTCTCCAAATCAATGAAACCACAAGACAAAAATGGAAGTATGGTTCAAAGGTCCTTCTCAGAGGCAAATTAATAAAGTTGGCTTTATTGTGAATTTGAAGAAAATAAGCAGTTTCATGAGATACTTGGTCATCTTTTTATTATAGGAGTTCATGATGAACACTTGTTAAAAAAAAGCCAAAACTACATTCCATATGCCAACAATATCTACTACAGAGGATGAAGAGGTACAGAAATTCTAATAAGTGTTCAGTAAGCCCTTCAAATTAAATAAAACTGTATGTTAATACCAAGCAATTTCAATGTAAATGTAGGCATAGGTGAGCGTAGCAAAAAAAGTTGGAAAATGTGGCCCAGGAATAAGAAATGGAAAAGGCAAAAGACCTATAGATTACATTGAAGTCTCACATCCATAAATAATGAATATTTAATTCTAGAAGAAAGTAGAGAGGTTCCAGGCATGGCAAGCAGCAATAATAACAAAAAAATGCAATTGAGTATATCACAATAGAAAAAAGAAATGATTTTACAAATGTAGGAGTCATTTTTATCATTAAAATCATCAACTTTTCAGGAGATCTAAATCAATGCTAAATTAAAGAGAATGAGAATATTTGGAGTACCTTTTAAACAACTTTAAGCTTATTTAAATAAGCTATTAATATAAAAAAAGGACAATGACAAACGAAAGACATTAACCCAATCATCATTTCCTTAAAAAACTTAGCTAACATAAAATAACAGCCACAATAAGGAGACCAAAAAGTCTAGAAACTACCATATCTGCTACACATCTGATCCTCTGCCAGGTGAGGAAAATTGGCAGCCACAGGCAACAGCATTTTATATTATAAACATATTTATAAAATCTTACACTGGTATAAAATGAAACATTATAAGATATATCAAGTTACCAAGGTAGAAACAACTGCTACTAATGTTACCTTCATAACATCTCATAAATAGCAAAAACATAGAGAAAAAAGGTTTCATTTTAAAGTTTTTCTTTAAAATCCTTTTTGAGCTCTTCAAGAGAACTTTTTGGGTCTGAGGCCAATTTATATTTATCTCTAAGGCTTCACATATAGGCATTCTGACACTGTTATCCTCTTTAAGAATTTGTGTTTTGATCTTCCCTGTTGACAGTGTAGCTTTCTATAGCTAGGGCTTTGTTTTTGATTTTTTTCTCATTTTCCAGCCTGTTTCATGACTTTTAAACTCTGATCCTGGGGTACAGGAGGAGTATACTGTCCCAAGCTTCTTGTGCCCAGGGTCAGTGGCCTAATCATTGTACACTGAGACCGCTGGGGCTGGCAACTTACTTGTTGCACTGGGGCTGGAGGCCTTACAGTTTGCCAACTGTGCTACTGGCCACAGGGCCTCAGTTGCTGATTTGTGCTGGGGTTAGGGACCTCCTGCTGGCTTGCCTGGAAACTGCCTGTGCTGGGCTGTGCTCCCCTTTTACCCAAGTGAGATAGACATTTTCTGCAGTCCTTCTACGTAATCTTGGGTTAGAAAATCATTTCACCCTGTCCTTTTGTGGATTCTGTTGCTCCAGAATTAATTTTGAGGCTTGATTTAGAGTTTTGAAGGAAAGTAGGGAGAATTCAGGCAGCTTCCTGCCTTTTCTCCATCTTGGTTCTGCCCAGGAAAAAAGAAATTCTACAAAGATTGATCAAAAAATCATTTGGAGATAAAGTCTAAAACCCCTCCAAGTTGAGAGAAGTCTGGAAAAGGGATTTGTATGCCCAAAGATACCTCTCCTTCCTCTTGTTCCAGGTTCAAATTTTTCTTGAGAAACTTCTAAAAAGGGAGGTGGAATCAAAATGGTGGAGTAAGAGAGTGTATTTTCTGCCTCAGCTCATTCAGCATACCTCTTCTAAAACAATCTAGAAAAATGGACGAGATCAAATTCTGATTGAGAAAGACAAAAGAAAGTCACAATGAGTCATTTTTTCAGCCCAGAGACACTTAGGAAGAAAGAGAAGTCAATGAACACCGAAGGTAAGGGCTAGCCAAGAGCAAGAACTGGGCAAGAGCAGGACATGGAAGGCAGCAACAGGGGGAAGCATTCCTGACCAAGGGACAGAAAGAGGGTCAAGATGGAGCATCAACACAGGGTAACACCAGGGCAGAAAGAGATTTCAGGAGACCTCTAAACCAGCACTAAGTACAGAAAGACGTATCATCTGGAAGCTCTGTTGTCCATTACCAATTCCAGGTCACAGATGCATGGCCAGGAAGTAAAAGTTGTAAATAAACAGAGCTAACCCTAACTGTGGGCAAGGAACAAGTTTCTGAAATGTAGTGGTGTGGCTATGAGAGTAAGAGCAAAGTAGCAGGGATTCAGTTCTAGCTTCTGGACTTCAGTACAGAATATAAGCCTGCAGTGGAATAACCAGGCAGGCATTCCATACCAAAAGGGAGCTAGTTCAGTCATTCTGAACCTGCAGAATCTTGCAGCACGTTAACAGCAAGTGAGTCCAGCAGGAACCTACTGAAAGCAACCACAATTAGTCTAAAGACCCAAACCTGAGTACAGAATTTGTTAATCTCAGACCAAGACAGCAGTGAACAGACCTCTTTATGGTTCACACAATTTTGGAAGCGTTAAAAACTTGAAGGTCCCCAAAATGAGTTGTGAAAGCAGTAGAAGGCTATAAAAGGACAGAAGCTCTGGCTAGACATTCCCTCCAAAATGCATAGAGTCCAGCATTAACATAAAGACCAAAGTCAAGAAGCAGGCTGGAAGAACAAGCAAACAAACAATCCAACCATAAAGAGCTACCATGGTGACTAAGAAGCTCAAGAAACAAAGAAGAGAATGACTTGAAAACATTTACAAGTATGCCTCAAAAAAACCAAACAACTGCAGATTGCACACAATCCCAATAAAAATTCCCAGAAGAGTTAATGAGTTTAAAAATTATTTTAAAAACTGAATGAGAACAATAAAAAAAAGATATTAAAAAAAGAATTAACAGCTTGGTAAATGAGGTGAAAAACATCACCAGAAAAAATAACTCCTGAAAAAGTAGAGTTGGCCAAAAGGAAGCTAATGACTCCATGAGGCATGAAAAATAATAAAATAAAGCAAGGAAAAAAAAAAAGAAAATGCAAAATATCACATGGGAAAAACAACTGACATAGAAAGTAAATTGAATAAAAATAATTTAAGAATCACTGACCACCTGAAAGTAATCAACAAATAGAATCTACATATAATATTTTAAGAAATTATAAAGGAAAATTGCCTAGATTTCTTAGAACTAGACAACAAAATAGAAAATGAAAGATTTTACCAGTTATCTCCTGAAAGAAAACCCCAAATGAAAACTCTCAGGAATATTATAGTCAATATCCAGAGCTTACAGGTCAAAAAAATATGTACTACAAACAGCCAGAAAAAAAACAGAATTCTACTACTGCAGAGCCAGTCAGGATCAAACAAGATTTAGTAGCCACAACATCAAGGAAAAGAGAGCTTGGAATATCCTAGTCCACAATGCAGTGGATGTAGGTTTGCAATCAGGAATAACTTGCCCAGTAAAACCAAGTATAATACTACAGGGAGGAGAATGTATGTTTAATGAAATCAAGGACTTGTATCTCTAAAGAAAAGACCAGAAGGGGAGGTTGGAGCCAAGATGGCAGAGTAGAAAGATGCACATACTATGGCTCTTCCCCCACAGCCCATAAAATACCTGTAAAAAATTACTCTCAACAAAGTTGAGTGCAGCAGAGTCACAGAGCGACAGAGTGAAAGAGATTTCCAGACAAAGGTAACCTGGAAGGCTGACAGGAAAGGTCTATCCCACAGGATGTTGAGCTGAGCACAGCTCAGCCCTGGCCACGGGGCACTGGGAGGAACAGGACTGGAACAAGCCTCCGGGGCAGAATCTCCAGCAGGGAGGGTCTCAGATCCCTCAACCCACAAGTGCCAAATAAAGTTTCAAAGAACAGTGAGAGGGCTTTCCCAGCTGGGCGAGAGGGGAACAGCACAGGGTCCCCCCCAGCACAGGCCCCAGGCAGCAGAGGCAGCAACAGCAGCAGGGTGGGGCTGCATGGCAGTGGTGGAGTCAGGCAGCAGCTTCCATTGTGGGAGCAGCTCCGATTAAAGCCCCTGGGGGAATCGAGCAGCAAATCTGAATCTCAGACCTGAGCATGGTCCTGGGGTGAGGGAGAGCACTAGGACCTTCCTCTTGACAAAGGATTCAGAAGTCAAGTAACTGACTGGGAAAATGCCCAAAAAAGGGGAAAAAAATAAGACCATAGAAGGTTACTTTCTTGGTGAACAGGTATTTCCTTCCATCCTTTCAGATGAGGAAGAATAATGCATACTGTCAGAGGAAATCAAGGCTTCTGCATCCAGAACCTCCAAAATGAATATGAAATGGGCTCAGGCCATGGAAGAGTTTGAAAAGAGAGTCAACAGCTTGCTGAAGGAGACCCAGAACAATGCTGAAGAAAATTTTTAACACTTTTAAAAACAGGCTAACTCAACAGGAAAAAGAGGTCCAAAAAGCCAATGAGGAGAAGAAAGCTTTAAAAAGAAAAGCATAATCAGCCAAATGGAAAAGGAGGCTCAAAAGCTCACTGAACAAAATAGTTCTTTAAAAATGGGAGTGGAGTTCAGGGAAGCTAATGACTATATGATAAACCAAGAAATTACAAAACAAAACCAAAAGAATGAAAAAATAGAAGATAATGTGAAATATCTCATTGGAAAAACAACTGACCTGGACAACAGATCCGGGAGACACAATTTAAAAATTATGGGACTACCTGAAAGCCATGATCAAAAAAGCAGCCAAGACATTATCTTTCATGAAATTATCGAGGAAAACTGCCCTGATACTCTAGAACCAGAGGGCAAAATAAATGTTGAAAGAATCCACCAATCACCTCCTGAAAGAGATCTGAAAAAAGAAATTCCTGGGAATATTGTGGCCAAATTTCAGAGTTCCCTGGTCAAGGAGAAAATATTGCAAGCAGTTGGAAAGAAACAATTTCAGTATTGTGAAAATACAATCAGGATAACAGAGGATCTGGCAGCTTCTACATTAAGGGATTAAAGGGCTTGGAATTGGATATTCCAGAAGTCAAAGGAACTGGGACTAAAACCAAGAATCACCTACCCAGAAAAACTGAGTATAATACTTCAAGGGAAAAAAATACTCATTCAATGATATAGAGGACTTTCAAGCATTACTGATGAAAAGACCAGAACTGAAGAGAAAATCTGACTTTCAAACACAAGAATCAAGACAAGCACAAAAAGGTAAACAGGAAAGAGAAATCATAAAGGACTTTCTAAAGCTGAACTGCTTACATTCCTACATGGAAAGATAATATTTCTAACTCTTGAAACTTTTCTCAGTATTTGGATAGGTGGAGGGATTATACACACACACACATATAGACAGAGAGCACAGATTGAGTTGAATCAGAAGGGATGATATCTATTAAAAAAATAAAATTAAGGGGTGAGAGAGGAATATACTGGGAGGAGAAAGGGAGAAACAGAATGGGGCAAATTATCACTCTTACCTCTTTTAAGAGGTAAGAAAAATCTTTTTCAATGGAGGAGAAAAGGGAGGAGGTGAGAGGGGAAAAGTGAAGCTTACTCTCTTCACGTATGGCTTAAGGAGGGAATAACATGCTCACTAAATCTGGTATGAAAGTCTATTTTATGTTACAAGAAAGTAGGGGAACAAGGGGACAAGTGGGGTGAGGGGGATGATAGAAGGGAGGGCAAATGAGGGAAGGGAGTAACTAGAAGTAAAAACTTTTGAGAAAGGACAAGGTCAAATGAGAGAATAGAATAAAGGGGGGCCAGGGTAGGATAGAGGGCAATATAGTTAGTCTTACACAACATGACTATTAGGGAAGTCTTTTGCCAAACGATACATATATAGGCTATATTGAATTGCTTGCCTTCTCAGTGGGGATGGGTGGGGAGGGAGGAAGGGAGAGAAGTTGGAATTCAAAGTATGAGAAACCAATGTTGAGAACTATCATTGCATATAACTGGGAAATAAGAAATACAAGTAATGGGGTATAGAAATCTATCTTGCCCTACAAGAAAAGAGAAAAGATGGGGATAAGGAAAGGGTGGGGGTGTGATAGAAGGGAGGGCACATGAGGGAAGGGGTAATCAGAATGCAAGGTGTTATGGGGTGGGGGGAGGGGAGATATGGGGAGAAAAATTGGAACTCCAAATTTTGTGAAAACAAATGCCGCAACCCAAAAATAAATAAATAAATAATAATAGAAAGAAAAGACCAGAAGTGAAGGGAAATTGAACATACAAACACAGGACTGAAGAAAAACATAAAAGTAAATATGAGTGAGAAATCATGAGGAACTAAAGAAGGTTAAAGTCTTTATATTCTTATATGGAGAAATGATACAGTTAAACTCATAAAACTTTATAATCACTAAGGATCTTAAAAGGAATCAATTATACAGGGGGCCTGGGTGTGATTCTATTGTATTTGGATGATCTCAAAAGAATGAAAAAGTGGGAAATAACAATGTGATGGGAGAGGAAGAAAAAGTACAGAAATAATAGAAATTATCTCACATTAATGGGGTGTGCAAGGAAGAAATACAATGGAGGGGGCAGTGGTGAGGTGCAGGAGACACCTGAACCTCAGTCTCATCTGAACTGGTTAAAGGAGAGAAAAATATACATTCCTGTAATTAAGTATGGAAATTCATCTTATCCAACAGAAAAGTAGGAGGGAAAGAAGTGAAGGGGAGAGGGGACAAGAGGGAGGGTAGATTATGGAAGACAGTGGTTAGAAATAAAACAGACTTTTAAAAGGTACCATAGACAATGAATTAATATCAACACTGAATATATATACACAAAATGACAGAGTATCTTTTAAAAGTTAAATGAGTTACAATAGGAAACAAACAATAAAGTAAGAGTGGAGTACTTCAATTTATGCTTCTCTCAGACCTAGATAAATCTAACGAAAAAATAAATTAAACAGAACTGCTGTTAAATTAGATATGGCAGACCTGTGTAGATTAAAGAATATGAACAAAAGGTGTTACATATTCCTAAGCTATGCAAGGCATCTTTACAAAAACTGACCTGTATTAAAACACAGACTCTTAGGAGATATATATTTATATACATACAGAAAAGCAGAACTATTAAATGAATCTCTGTGGATCCCGATAAAACAAAAATTATAATTAAATGGAAATTAAATAACCTAATCCTAAAGAATAGGTCCTTCAAAGATCAAGTCATAGAAACAATCAGTAATTTTAAAAATAATGACAACACTTCAGACAATATACCAAAATTTGTGGGACGCAGCCAAAACAATCCTTAGGGAGAAATTTCTCTCTCTAAATATTTACATCAATAACAGAGAAAGAGCAGTTCAACTAAAAGTACTAGAAAACCAACAAATTAAAACTTTCCATTTAAATACTAAAACAGAAATCCTGAAAATCAAGGAAGAGATGAACAAAACTGCAAACAAAAAAACCACTGAACTAGTAAAACAAATAATAAACCATAAGCTAACTTGATTTTTAGAAAGAAAGTAACCAAGCTACCAATATTAAAAATGGAAATGCTGAACTCATAACCAATAAAGAAACAAATTATTAGGAATGATTTCACCCAATTACATTCTAACAATCTAAATGAAATGTACAAATATTTACAAAAATATAAAATGTCTGGATTAACAGAATAAAAAACAGAGAAATATAGGCCCAAGCCATAAATGAACTCCCAAAGAAAAATGACCAGATGGATTTACAGACAAAGTCTATCAATCATGTAAATAATTATTTCCAGTTTTACATAAACTGTTTAAAAATACAAAAAAATGAGAATAATATAGAAAAAAAATCCCTGTCAAATTCCTTCCACAGTAAAAATATGGTTCTGATTCCCAACCCTGGGAGACTCAAAAAAGAGAAAACCATAGACTATATCTCTCCTTCAATATACTTGCTAGTGAAATTTCAAGTACAATTCACCTATTTCAGCCTGGAAATCCTGATATATCTAGTTTATAATAATTTAGTATAACTTATCACATGCTTAATAATAGGTAGATTAGAGCAGGGTTCTAGAGATTCCAAATCCCATTTGTTCTGTGAAGTTTGGATTCAGTCAAAGGGCCACACCTGAAGACCTACAAGACCACAAGTGGCCTTCAGGCCCAGGTTCTCCACCCATGGACTAAGGTATACCTCATTTTAGATGTGGGCAGTGGGGTACAGTAGTACATACTGTACATGGAATCAAAAAACTTGAGTTCTAAGGCTAGTTCTGCTTATTACCTATGTGACCTTGGGTATAACCTCTCCAGGCCTTCAATTTCTCATCTGAAATGTCAAAATGTTTAACTAGAGTTTCCTCCAACTCTAGAACTATGATCTTATGTTCAGTTCTAGAGTTGGAGGAAACTCTAGTTAAACATTTTGACATTTCAGATGAGAAATTCAAACAATAGTCATTATCCTGCAGACTTCTTGGATTAACACCTAAAGTACTAATTCTCCTCTTGAACTGCCCTGGAACTTGATTTTTCTGAGTATTCTATACCAGTCCTTTCAAATGTACTCCAGCCTGTTTCTACATCTTAAGAAGATATGTATTTTATCATCATTTATCTGACAGCATTATGTGACCCTCTGGAACTTTGTGATCAAAATTAAGGTTGGTGTTGAATAGTGTTTCCTGATCTGTGCTGTGTCTGTTCAAGAAGTACCATAGTTAATTGTAGATGTGACGCTCACATGTGTTTCTATTTTTGTACCTTAGAATTTTAAATATAAGTGGATTTATATACACTTCTGAGAGGACCTATTTTGTTAAGAATATAATCAGGGATCCAAGATGGCAGACTAGAGGCAACTCAGACAAATTCTCTCAACATTCCCCACCAAACAACTTCAAAAATCAAACTTTGGAGTGGCAGAACCAATAAAAGGTCACAGTGAGAAATTTATCCACATTAAGAAAACACAGGAGGTCAACAGGAGAAGTTTGTGACACTGGGGTAGAAGCCCACCTGGAGCCCACACATGTCGTGGCAGTAACAAAGGCTGTAACAACAGCAGCAACAGCTTCAGGAACTCTCAACAAAGAAATGGTGAGGGGAGTCAACAGGTCAATCAGATATTATAGGGGATCCTTTGCTGACACTGAGTACAGCTGGCATTCATTCACAACTCTTTTGCCCCATACACAGTTCTGAATCACAGTTCCAGGGTGGAGAAGAGCTCTAGAGATAGGTCACAAGGGACCAGTGGTCCTAGTTGCAGTTCAAAGGCAAAAAGAGCTCTAGTGTTTGTGGCTGCTGGGGAGCTGAGGCCCTTCTTGGGTAAAGACCAGAGTGCAGACCTGGAGAGCAGTGACTGTGTCTCTCCAGGGATCATACCACCTTAGCAGCACCAAAAAAGCTTGTAGTTGTCCACAACTAGCTCTGAAAACAGCAACACAAAAAAGCCTTAAGTTTGGGACAGTGCCTCCCCACCCCCAGAATAAGAAAAGTTCAACTTCAACATAAAGTTCAAAGTCAAGAAAAATATGCAAACTACAACAAAAAAATAAGCTGACCTACTACAAAAAGAAAAAGCCACTACACTTCCAGAGACGATTAGACATAAATTCAGAAAAAAGACAACAATATGAAACAGCTTTAAACAAAGCCTCAAAGAAAAATGCTAATTGGACTCAAGTCTGATAAGAACTCCTAGAAGAGTTAAAGATAGAGATAAGACCAACAGAGAAAAATTGGGAAAAGAAATGAGTGGCGCAAGATAATTATGAAAAGAGAATTAAGAGCTTTGTAAAAGAGGCAAAAAAAATTCTGAAGAAAATGATACCCTAAGAAACAGAATTAGGCCAAATAGAAAAACAAGTGCAAAATCTCACTAAAGAAAATGATTCCTTAAAAATTAAGAATTGTGTAAGTAGAAGCTAATGATAACATGAGGCATCAAGAAACAATTAAACAAATTTTTAAAAATGAAAAAAGATTGAAGAAAATGTGAAATATCTCATTGCAGAAAAAAACTGAGATGGAAAACAGATCAATGAGAGATAATTTAAGAATTATTGAACTACCTGAAAGCCATGATTAAAACAACAGCCTAGAAATCATGTTTCAAGAAACTATCAAAGAAAACTACCTCAATATATTAGATCCAGAGTGTAAAATAGAAATTGAAAGAATACACTGATCACCTACTGGAAGAGATTCCAAAATGAAAATTTCAAGGAATATAATATCCAAATCCCAAAGCTCCCATGTCAAGGAGCAATCAGCCAGAAAGAAACAACTTAGACATCATGGAGCCACCATGAAGGTAACACAAGATCTAGCAGTTTTTACATTAAAGAAGCATAATAGCTGGACTGTGATATTCTATAAGGCAAAGTAACAAGGATTACAATCAAGGATCACCTGCCCAGAAAAACTGAGTGTAGCCCTTTAGGAGGAAAAATACGCATTTAATAAAATAAAGGACTTACAAGCATTCCTAATGAAAAGACCAGAGCTGAATAGAAAATTTGACATTCAAACACAAGAGTCAAGACAAGCATAAAAAGGTAAAGATGAAAGAGGCACACAATGTAAGAGCTTCTACAGTGGAGGAGAAAAAGGAGGGTAGGGATGGCAGGCAACTTGAACCTCACTCTCACTAGAATTGGTTCAAAAAGGGATGTACGTATACAGAAATGTAACTTACTCAATAGAGAAATAGGAGGGGAAGGGAATAATGGCACAGTTGGGGGATAAAAGGGAGGACAGATTAAGGAAGGCAGTAGTTAGAAGCAAAATAAGACTTTTGAGGACAGGATGTGAGAGAGAGAGAGAGAGAGAGAGAGAGAAAATAAGATGGAGGGAAATATACAGTTAGTAATAATTGTAAATGTGAATAGGATGAGCTCATTCATAAAACAGATGTAGATACCAAAATGAATCAGAAACCAGAGTTCAACAGTATGTTTTTTAACTACTTACACCTGAAACAGAAAAATGCACATGGAGTTAAAGGACTAGAACAGAATCTAATATGCCTCATTTGCACTAAAAAGGGGGTGGGGGACAGGGGTAGCAATAAAATAATCTCAGACAAAGCAAAAATAAACTTAATTAAAAGGGATAAGTAGGGAAATCACATTTTGCTAAAAACTGAAGCAATATCAAAAATTTTTACAATGAGTTTCTGTGATAAAGGCCTCATTTCTCAAATATATAGTGAATATAGAACTGAGCCACATTTATAAAAATAAAAGCCATTCCCTTTTTCAGAAGATGAAATCAAAGCTATCTACAGAAATAAAAAAAGGCTCTAAATCACTACTGATTTAGGCAAACTGAAACAACTCTGAGGTACCACCTCATACCTAACAGAAATGACAAATGGTAGATGAGATGACAGAAAAATAGGTACACTAAAGAACTGTTGAAGTAGTGAACTAATCCAACCATTCCTGAAAACAATCTGGAACTAGACCCAAAGTGCTATAAAACTATGTATACCTTTTGACCCAGCAATACCACTAACAGGTCAATATCCCAAACTGGGGATAGCACTTCCAGACCTCAAACTATATTATAAAGCAGCAGTCCTGGAATTGGTTAAAGAATAGTGAGTTAGATCAATGTCACACACTAAACAAAGGAGATTGAGAAACAACAGAAATACAGTATCAAAATACAGAATCAAAAATATAGTATCTGATAAAACTGAAACAAATAGTCTATAAAAAACTCCTTATCTGATCAAAACTGCTGGGAAATCTGGAAAGCAGTTTGGCAGAAACTGTGCTTAGACCATTATCTTTTTACCACACTCCACAATGCATTCTAAACTGAAATAAGACTTCAGTATTAAAGATCATACTATAAAAAAATTAGAAGAGAAACAGATAATACACCTCTTACAGTTATAAGGAAGAGATGTATTCTTAAACAAATAAGAGATAAAGGCAATTATAAAAGATAAAATTCATGACTTGTGTACTTAAAACTGAATAGTTTCTATAAAAACAATATTAATGAACTCAGGATAAAATGGGAAGTGCTCAAATGGGAAAAGAATCTTTGCAGCAAGTTTCTCTAAGGGTTTGATAGCCTAGCTATAGAAATATTTAAATGTATATGTGTACATATATGTATGTAAAAACTAAGTCATTCCAATAGATAAGCGGTAAAAGGATATGAACAAAAAGTTCTCAAAAGAACTGCAAAGTATTCAAGATACGAAAAAATGTTCAAAATCACTAATAACAAAAATGTACATCAAAATAACCTTGACATTTCACTTTACACCCTGCAAAATTGGCAAAAATGATAAACAATGTTAATAGTCAATGCTGGAGGGGGTAGGGAAAGATAGGTACACTAATACATTGTTGATGGAGCTGTGAACTAGTACAAACATTTGGAAAGCAATTTGCAATTAAACAAAGTGACTAAAATGTCTACAATCTTTGAACCAGAGACTATTAATGAGTTTATACGCAAGAAAGCTGCTGATAAGAAGAAAAGCCCCCATATACTCCAAAATATTTATACCAACAGTTTTTGTGATAGCTAAGAACTGGAGACAAAGTAGATGCCCATCTCTTGGGGAATGGCTTAACAAATTGTGGTACATGAATATAAAGGAATATTACTGTGCTGTAAGAAATTATATATACGATGAATACAAAGATGCATAAAAAGATCTATATAAGCTGATGCAGAATGAAGTAAGTGCAGAGCCAAGAAAACACACACAACATAAAGTAACTACCACAATGCAAATGGAAGACACCTTCAACCTACTCCTTCATGGAAGTGGGAGATCCAGAGGTATCACACAATGCACGTTTTCAAACTTCTTCAATGGATCAATCAGTTGTGCTAACTTTTTTTCTCTCTCTAAAAAATTGCTATTTGTCATACGGGCTAGATGGTACATAGGATACTATTATGATATAAGAACTAGAAAATATCAATAAAAACTTATTTCTAAAAAGCTTAAGGGATTTATATTTGATTCTAATCAACAGAAATTTTATTATAATTTTATCATGAAATTTCACATTTAAGATTATGCAACTGAATATGTTACAATACCATCCATGAAAGATTAAGTACCTAAAAAAAGGTCACCTTGGATAGACCCTCATTAAAGGATCAGGGGGCTGGGAATATGATATTCCAGAGGACAAAGGAGTTAGGATTACAACCAAGAATCAACTAACTACGCAGCAATTCAATATAATCCTTCAGGAGAAAAAATGGACATTCAATGAAATAGTTTTCGAGCATTCTTGATGAAAAGACTACAGCTGAATAGAAAACCTGATTTTCATAAACAAGACTCAAGAGAAGCATACAAAGACAAACCTGAAAGGGAAATCATAAGGGACTTAATAAGGTTAAACTGTTTACATTCCTACACGGAAAGATGATACTTGTAATTCATAAAAACTTTCTCATTATTAGGGCAGTTAGAAGACTGAGGGCACAGGTGTGAGTTGAATATGAAGATATGATATGTAAAAAAAACAAAATTAAGGGGTTAGAAAGAAGAATGCACTGGGAAAAACGGAAAGAGGCAGAATGGGGTAAATTATCTCACATGAAAGAGACAAATGGGGGGGGAGAGTGAGTGAACCTTACTCTCAGAATGGAGGGTGACAAGAGAAAAGGCAGATTGGAGGAGGTGGTAGCCAAAAGTAAAACATTTTTGAGGAGGGACAAGGTGGAAGAAAGAGAGAACAGAGTAAATGTTAGAGGTGGGGGATGGGGTAGGATGAAGGAAAATACATTTAGCAATTCTAACTGAAAAAATTTTGAAATGTTTCTCTGATAAAGGTCTCATTTCTCAAATATATAGAGAACCGAGTCAAATCTATAAAAATAAGAGCTATTCCTGAACTGATAAATGATGAAAAGATATGAATAGTTTTCAGATGAAGTAATCAAAGCTATCATAACCATAACCATATAAAAATGCTCTATATCACTACTGATTGGAGAAATGCAAATTAAAATAATTCAGAGGTACCACACCTCATACCTATTAGATTGGCTAATAGGACAGAAAAGGAAAATGATAAATGCTGGAGGAGATGTGGGAAAAATGAGACATTAATACACTGTTAGTGGAGTTGTGAACTGATACAATCACTCTTTGGAACAATATAGAACTATCCCCAAAGGGCTATAAAACCACCCTTTGACCTAGAAATACCACTACTAGGTCTATATCCAGAGATTAAAAAAAAAGGAAAATGATCTACATGTACAAAAATATTTATAGCAGATTTTTTTTTTGTGGTGGCAAAGAATTAGAAATTTGAGGGATGCACATCAATTGGGAATGGCTGAACAAATTGTGCTATGTAATTGTGATGGAATATTATTATGCTATAAGAAATGATGAGCAGGATGCTCTCAGAAAAACCTGGACTTACATGAGCTGATGCAAAGTGAAATGTACCATGTATAAAATAACAGTAATATATTGTAAAATGATCAGCTGTGAATTCTTGGCAATACAATGATCCAAGACAACTCTGAAAGGACTTATGATGAAAAATGCTATCCATCCCCAGAGAAAAAACTGATGGTGTCTGAATACAGATCAAAGCATACTTTTTTTTAACTTTACTTTTCGTGAGTATTTTTTTGGTCTGTTTCCTTTCACAACATATGGAAATGTTTTGCATGACTACACATGTACAACCTAAATTGAATTGTTTGCCTTCTCAATGAGGCGTATGGAGAGAGAGGAAAGGAAAGACTCAGAGTTTTAAAACTGAATATTAAAAATTGTTTTTAAATGTAAATGTTGAAAAAAATAAAGTAGTATTAAAAAATAAGATTGTAAGTTCCTTGAGGAAAGGCTTATCTTTTTCTTTAGCTTAACAAAGTGTCTAACAAATAGTAAACATTTAATAAATTTTTTTTAAAGGAAGTGGGCTGTAGAATGTTCAGAAAAAATTAAATCTCTGACGTGAGGGATTGCCAAGCCCTCTTCAAAGCTGCTTTCCAAAACCTCTGGTGTCTATCTGATTCACCTAACTCTCACCTGTGGCTCCAAGTAGGTACAGCATACACAGTGACCACACCTCAGTAAAGAATTTCAGCAGACAGGCTAAATCAGGGGTAACCTGAGGGTAACCAAGTGGTCCCAAACTCACTGGTGAGTTAGGTAGGTGTCTACCCCAAGCATGTGAAGACTTTCCCTGATGGAATGGGCAGATGAGAACAATTTGTTCCAACAGTCATAAAGGCAGCTAAAGCAGGTGCTGTGTGGAGTGCTTAGACCTTGGTTAGACATTGAAGAGACCATCCACTGCATCCTGAGTCATCACTAATTCTGATTTTTGTCTTATCATTAGAATGTGATGACCGGAACAGAGAGTGAAGCTAATGACTCTGAGCAACTCTGTCTCCCTTAAATCTAATTTATGCTTGAGTCAAAAGATATCACTGATACCATTTTACCATTTTTACCTACCTCAAAGTCCTGTGGTGACAGGCAAGTGAGAGAACAGAAATGCAGATACACTGGAAACTGTAGTCAAAAACCTGCACAGACATTAGAGGTCATAGTATTGTCTTCTGATGGAAGCAACAGTGGCATTCAATAGCCCCCTGTGTGTCTGAGCAGCCTTTTTTAAGGACTGAACGGTTTACCTCCTGACATGAGGAAGGAGCTAGAAAACGTGTCCTAAAAATTGTCTGCTTCATCCAACTCTGGCCTGTTTGCCACAGCAGGTGGGGATCCTTTCTTGTGGTTGGAAAAATAAATGTACAAAAACTTTTGCAAAGAAGATTCTACTCACCAACGTGAGCACCCTTACGAACAACACAAAATCCAGTAGATCTGAAAGACAAACAGCTCTTATTGTGAGAAAATTTAGCAGACACCACATCCAAATAGCAGCCCTGAGTGAAACAAGGTTGGCAAACAAAGCTCAGCTTTTGTCAGTTTGTCAGAGCTGGATATATATTTTTCTAGAGTGGCTGCACTGAAGGGGAGTGGCATGAAGCTAGCATAGGTTTTGCAATCAAACTATTCTAGTCAACAAGCCTACCAAAAGGAGTGAATGAGAGACTCATGACAGTGTAAATGCCACTTGCAGGAAAGTGCCACACCATCCATCATCAACCTGATGAGGTCAAAGAAAAAAATTTTTAAAGACATGGAGACCCTCATCATCAATATACCAAATGATGACAAGCTTAAAATTCTGGGTGATTTTAATGCCAGAGTACGCACAGACTATCAGACATGGCAGGGAGTCCTTGAGGGGCATGGAGCTGGAAAGAGCAACAACAGTCACAGTCACTTATTACTGCTGAAGACATGTGCTGTCTCATGACCTTCTCATCACCAACACTGTTCTCCATTTACCTAAACACAATAAACTATCATGGATGCACCCTCACAGAAAACACTGGCATTGAACAGACTACATCACTGTAAACAAAAGACACAGACAGGATGTGAGAGTGCTGGACCAATCATAGACTTATCCTCTCCAAACTAAACATTCGCATTCAACAAAAGCAGCAGTGTCAAGGCAAGACAACTACCAGAAGACTTGATGTCAACAGCTAAGAGCAGGAGTAGGCAGCTGTCAGAGATCTGGTGTACAGCATAACTTCTCATTTGTACCAGAACGCTCACAAACATCAAGACTGGTTTGACAAAAATGATGGGGAAATACAGAAGCTGCTAAATGAAAAAGAAGAATTCCACAGAATTTATGAGCAGAACAGCTCATCCATCTCTAAGAAGGCAGTATTTAACTCAATCAAAAGTAAAGTGCAAGCAAAACTTAGAAAGATGCAGGATTCTTGGCTCAATAAGAAGGCAAATAAAATTCAGTTTTATGCTGATAGCAACAATCCAAAGAGCTTTTCTAATGCCTTGAAGGTTCTTTATGTGCCAAAGACATATGGTACATATCAACTACTCAGTGCTGATGGAGTCATATTTATTAGTGATAAGGACAAGTTCCCGGGGAGATCAACTGAACACTTTCATAGTGTTCTCAAGAGATAGTCATCAATCAATGCTGAAAACAAGGATGTCAAGTTGAAGTCAATTCTTCTCTAGGCAAACTTAAACTGAAGAAGTTCTGAATGCCATTAGGCTCCTCTCGTGTGGCAAAGTGACTGGTGTTGATTCTCTTCCAACGGATATTTACAAGGCAGGGGGGTCTACTGCTCATAAAAAAGCTGACAGAAATTTTTTGGCTTATAATATGGCAAGAGAATGTTATCTCCCAGGAGTTCAAGGATGTCTCCATTGTCCATCTCTATGAACAGAAATAGGTTGTTCCATGACAACCACGGGAGCCTGGAGAGGGTAGTAGGTGTCTCTTTCTTAGTCACTGCCAGCATGATTCTTGCCAGAGTCCTCCTTAATAGGCTCATTCTTCATCTGGAAGAGGGAGAGCCAGTATGGTTTCAGAAAGGGCAGAAAAATGGTAGGTAGTGTTTGCTACTTGACAATTCTAAGCAGCAGAACAGAGATCTGTATACATTTGCCGATCTAACAAAGGCCTCTAACACTGTCAGTCATTAGAGCTTGTAGGAAATCATGGCAAAATTTGGTTGCCCAGAGTTCATCAGTATTGTACACCAGTTTCATAATGGCATGCTTGCCCTGGTTCTGGATAATGGATGATGCTTTCACACTTTTTCAGTCATCAATGGAAAGAAGCAGGGCCATGTGCTTGCTCCCATACTTTTTTAGCATGATGTTTTCAGCAATGTTTTTGGATACATTCAAAGAAAACAAAAACAGCATCAAGGTCAGCTACCACACTGATGGTAAATTATTTATCCTGAAAAGCCTACAAGCTAAGACTAAAGTGAACAGAGTTGTTGTGCAACCTTCCTTTCACAGATAATTGTGCACTCAATGCAGCTTGTGAGGCTGCGATCCAAAAAGGTATGGATCGATTCTCTGCTACCTGTGCTAATTTTGGCCTAACAATTAACACCAAGAAAACAGAGGTTCTCCATCACCCAGCACCACACACCATCCATATGTGGAACTATCAGTTACAGCAAATGGAGAAATTCTGAATGCTGTGTATAAGTTCACTTACCTTGGCAGTATACTCTTCAGGGATGTACATATAAACGATCAGGTTGAGCTATGCTTTGCCAGAGCTAGCTCAGCGTTTGGGAGGTACAGGAGAAAAGAGGTTTTACACTGTCTACCAAACTGAAGATCTACGAAGCCACTGTGTTAAACTCATTTTGTTGTATGCTTGTGAAACCTGAACAGTATATCAGCACCATGCTAGGAAACTGAATCACTTCCATTTGAATTGTCTTAGGAAGATTCTAAAGATTCACCTAGCAAGGTAAGGTACCAGACACTAATGTCCTTTCTCAAGCTGAACTGCCAAGCATTGCAACTTGACTGCAGAGAGCACAACTCTGATTCGCTGGCCGCATTGTTTGAATGCCAAATTTATGTTTGCCTAAAAGACTATTTTATGGAGCATTAATACAAAAAGAGGTCAGAAGGAGATGCAAGGACACCCTCAAGATCTCTCTGAAGAACTCTGGAACTGATTGTGAGACATGGGAGACACTGGGACAGGACCACCCTGCATGGTGTACCTCCATCAAAGAAAGTGCTGTATACTCTATGAGCAAAGCAGAATTGCGGTAGCTCTAAAGAAGAGTGAGGCAAAAATTTAGAAACACATCCACTATAAATGTTTACAGGGACTATTAGTACCCAACCTGTGGTAGAGCCTTTCAAGCTCAAACTGATCTGATCAGTCACAGTCGGACACACCATTGCGCCCAACATAGTAATGTCATTTTGATCCTCTTCAAGAACAAAAGAAAACTATTAAATTGAATTGAAAAGAGCATTAAAAGAGGAATTAAGAAAAGAAGAGGAAAAAACTGGATCTTAGATCATCTCTATAACAACTGGGGAATGGCTGAGCAAATTGAGGTAGATAAATTTAACAGAGTACCACACCATATGAAATGATGAAGGAGATAATTTCAAAGAATCATGAGTATTATGAAATGAAACACAATGAAGATGAGAGAACAGTTAAAGGACAAAAACAATGTAAATAAAAACAACTTTGAAAGACTAAAGCACTCTGATCAATGCAATGACCAATCACAAATTCAGAAAAGCTATCATGAAGCATTAAACCCATCGCCTGATACATAAGTGATACAGAAAGAGGCATATGTTTCTGGATATTCCATTGCGTAGATTCATTTTGCTTGCCTATCCTTTTCTGTTTTGTTTTTTAAGTCAAAATTCCTTAATTTTTTATTCCTGGTACCACTATCACAATTTACAAGGCAATATACCTGATGTAATGAAAAGAAAAGATAAAACTACAATACATAAAAGACCTATTACATTAATCAATAACTGCATGTTTTACAAACTGTATTTATAACAATCCTGATAAGAATTTCCTGCTTAAGCAGAAGTAATTAGATTTTTTAAAGTTCCTCTGATCCTTGAGATGACTGTCAAAGGAACCTAAAGGTTTCCTGACAACACATTCTCCTGCTAAAAACCATAGACATCTTCTGATGAGTTTTTATAACCTTTTGACCTATATCCACCATTTCTTCTACCAGATCTAGAACTACCGCCATGGGGCTGCTTGAGTCCTCTCCACCAAAACTGTCTCCTTTCAAGAGTCCGTAAGATGATTGCTGTTGTCCACTCTAATTTCCAAAATCATTATAATTCCTGCTGCCATCACATTTACTATCATCAAAATTTTCTCCATCATCATATCCTCAACCACCACCACCACCTAAACCCCTCCTCTAGTATTACTGCCAGGATTACTTCCATAGCTGCCACTATCGGCTTTCCACTCAGCCAAACTCTCTTAACTGAGTTTCAGTCTTGCCATAGTTTTCAAAGAAGTCTCTTAAATTATATTCTTTTGTGTCTTATTTAATATCATCAACAAAAACTTTCTTCACCATTAGAGTACCGAGGTTTTATAGAACTGTCTCTAGAAACTGCTATCTCTGGTTCTACTACATGCCTATCTATCAACCTTAGGAGGCTGAGTACACATTGCTGCACCTACCTCTTCTACACAAGAATAAGTCACAAAGTCAGAGTCTCCAGAACGTTTTGTTTGTCTCACCACCACACATTCTACAAGATCTCATTCTTCAAAGTGTTGTCTTGAACTATCATCTATAGATCTGAAGTGCGAGCCATCAATAAAGAGTTTTTTTAACTGCTCTGGTTTCTTTGGATCATGAACCTCCTCTTTCCCCACTGGCAGCAATGGCCACAATCGGGCTGAGGTTAGCAGGGCAGATGTTTTAACCTCCATTTTGAGACTGAATTACAACTGCCTTCAACTCTGCCTATGTTATTACAAGGTTTTTGATGTTTTGTTTCCTTCAATTTTTAATGGTGAGGGGTACCTAGCAAATAGTGATGCTCTCCCTCCCCCCAAAAGAGAGCCATTTTAACATTTTTTAGATGCAACTAGGTGGTGCAGTGGATAGTATGCCAGGCCTGGAGTCAGGAAGACCCAAGTTTAAATTCAGCCTTGGTTACTATGTAATCCTGGGCAAGGCATTTAACTCTTTTTGCCTCAGTTTCCTCATCTGTAAAATGAGCTGGAAAAGAAAATGGCAAACCACTCCAGCATCTGTGCCAAGAAAAGCTCAAATGAGGTCACGAAGATTCAGACATGACTAAAACGACTGAACAATAACAAAAAAAAAGATGCATAGAAATGAACAGAATTTCAGAAGAAAGCACAGACAAGCAGGGTAGTTTCAAAAGTAACATGAGGAATGATTAAATGCTTTTTAAAAAAAAGCAAATGGTATGTAATGATTCATAGTTTCATTACAAATCCTCTGTTCTACTACACCTATGGAAATGTGCTTTTGGGGGGGCATTTTAAGTTCTGAATTAAAAATAAATGCAAGAATTCTAATCAATGCAATGATCTTCAGAGGAATAAAGATAAAGCAAGCTTCCCACCTTTTGACAGAAACATGACAGACCAGAGGTAAAGAATGAGACATACATTTCAGATACCACTAGTCTGCTTTATACTTTTTTGTTATAAGAAAGGATTCTAGTTTGGGGTTTTTCTTTCTTTGTTTTTGGAAGAAAGGAGAGAAGAACTACTGATAGTAAGGCCAGAAAAGAAAAGAGAATGACAGGATCTGTGAAATATTTTTTAAAATACACAGAAAAGTGAACAAGGAAGTTCAGAGGAAAACAAAGACAAGTGGGAAAGCTTTGGAACTTATGTGCTGAATTTATTACCTTTTTCATTTACGAAAAAAAAGCTGTGCATAACACAGATTCATTACTTCACATATAACCCTCTTTTTCTGATGTTCTTTGTACATGGAAATGCATGTAAATGTTTATGTTGTCCAAGTTCAGAACAAAAAATATATTAAAATAAAAATAATGTTAACTCCCTGAGAGTTCTCTTTACATTTGGTAGGCACACAGTTGGCATTTGACAAATTTGTGTTGACCCACTGACTAAAGACCTATCCTGTCATGATTCCAACAAATCAGCCACCTCCTTGAGAACAATTTTAATAAATCCAAGCTGTGCATAAGACTGGTTAATTAATGCCTATGTATTACCTAATGTTTAAAACTTTTTCTGAAAAAGAGATTAAACACCCTGCCCTTAATAACCTGCTATAGCCAAGAAAAGACAAAGATGCCAATGTAAGTCATTTAGAAGAATTAAGAACTTCAACAAGCCAAACTGTTTTAATACAATACCCAGTTATAAAATAATAGAACTGCTACTGTTTTAAGCATGCTGTGGTTCAATATCAAAAAGACTATTGACCCTTTCAAAGTAGCCACCTAGCAGTATGCATATATATATATATATATATATATATAGGCAATACAGGCATTTTTTAGAATTTTAGAATTTCCTTCAGAAACAATTAACGAGCCAAAGAAAACCAATCACATTAATTTATTACACATCTTTTTTATCCGATTACCTTCTTGATTCACCAGATTTGGCTACAAAATGTCTTCTGGCTCTTTAGAAATATCAAATATACTCTTAAGGTTGACAATTTATCACACAGAAACTATTCAAAACAATGTACAAAAGGCTCTGAAGTCACTTCAAAAAAGAAACTCCAAATCCAGGTCATGACACTTATTATCACACTTCATATACTTTGACAGTACCGAGGGTTTTCATAAGCCCTAATAAATAATTGTGGCAGAAGAGAAGCTGTATCTCTTTAACAGGATGGCAAACTAGAACATCATGGTTTTCGGCACTGTAGATGTAACTGAGAAAAAGGACTAAAACAGCACAGAGCAGATCTTCCAAACACATATTTCTCTAGTTTTCTCTCTGGAAGAATACACACTCCTTTGTACCATTAAGACACTCTATTTGTTACTCTAGGGAACTTCCTGACCATTACACAGGTAACAAGGACTCTTAAGCAGCAGCTACAAAAGGCAGCTCAGCTAAGACTTTAAATTTTAGAATCATATGGGAATGAGGACTATGTTCTTCATCATATTCCTTTCTTATAGCACTACAAGGACTAATTAGGGAGTGAACTTTTTTAAGGAGAAATTTTTTGAAATGGAAAATATTCAATTAATTTTATGCATAGCATTTGATGTCCAGCATATTATAAAAGTTAAGTGTTCAATAGCTATGGTGCCTTTTCTCCTCCAAATATATATGATCACTATTTTATTTACAGTAGTATTTATTTACTATCATTTATTAAGAGTAGCATTAATTTATCTTAATAGCAACATAATGGAAGTAGGACATAAGAAAACAAGGAAGCACAGGGGAAAAAAAAATAAACTGGATAGAAGGGTGTTCACTTTACCCATTCCTCATTTCCCTACCACTTCTTTCACTATGTCTCAACTCCTCTGAGGGCCTTTCCAATACTATGATTCTAATGAACAATTTAAGGTCAGATTTTATCCTTTCTTCCCTTTGCATTTAAAGATCTATACCAGCACCACCTTCTAGACTGAATATAATCTTACCTATTTTCCTTCCATTTTTATGAGACCATCACCACAGATGATGTGAAATCTCTTTTTAGGTTCTATTTATTTAACTCTCAAATTCCCTTCTCAACTCTCACTGGCATCCCTTTGCATTGCACAGCATAAAATTTACCATAGTACACCATGGGAGAATGATAACAGATGATTCTAACACAAATATTAAGGCAGGCAAGATACAGTAGATGAAAAAGAATAACAGAATGGATCTCTCAAGCAAATAGTACATATAGGCTTCAGTAAGGGGTTGTGGAAAGAACAAAGATCTTGGAAGATACATGATTTTAAATATACTTAAACATCATGAAATAATTATAAGCAACAAGCTCTGCCAGTCCACTTCTCCAAACAAAAGGTAAAAAGAACAAAAACGGAAACATCTCATTTCTAACCATATATTTCTGAGTATCCCCACTTTGCTATTACCAGAAAGAGAAAATGATTAGCCAGAGTAATAATAACTATCCCTTCAAGAAAGTTAAGAGCTACATATAAAATGAGGTTGGACTAGAGGCTCTCCAAAATTCCTTCTACTTTTAAATTCTATAGTAGTAGGAAAAGGGCTAATATCTCCTGTTCCTGGAGAGGTTTTTCAAAGCTGACATGGTCTTTTGGTAACCACAAAGTCCAAGAAAGTAAAACGGATCTCCAAATATTCATGCAGCAGTAGAAGATATTACACTTCTCGGGGATCTTCCATTTGACTACTCCATTACTCAAAAGCAATTTACAGGCACCAAGGCTGAACAGACTGATATTTATAAGCTTGTAATACCAAATTTATCAAAAGGCTCACCAAGTAAACAAGCAAATAAGGAAAATATCCAACTTTATCCAGGGAATGATGATACTCACATATTTTGCTTCCAACTTCTTGGCCAGAATTTCCACCTCATGCCTCTCTCGATGCTCATCGTTGAACAGATCTTCTGAATGATTGGATTTCTTCTGACGCAGCACAGATGAGAAAAGAAGAAAAAGAAACATAAGTTTAATTTAAACAATGAGTTTATACACTCTTCTACTTTAGTGATACTGAAAGCTATTCCCTGAAGACTGACAAATCCCAAACCTTTTAAGTCATGTTTGCTCATAATAAACAATATTCTGAGCAGTATTTTTTTTTCAGTGTTACTAGGTTTCGGATATTGTATTCTGTTACTCTGTGGCTAGGTACTTAGAAAATTCAAATTAATGAAGTTTTCAAAATAATCCTCTCAACGATCTGATTTAAATTTTTTCAACACAGAAATGATAAAAAGTAGAATTAAAAATTAGTCATGATTTCTGTTTATTACTTTACTAACTAAAGATGAGAATTTTATGTAAGAAAATGCTTCTAAAAGAACATCTATCGATCATTAAATCAATCAGCTTCTCAATTAACTCCATATAAATTATCTACTTCATGGGTTATCTGCACTTAATATTCAATTCCAGGCTGTCTCATCCTCTATCAACCAGCAGATCTTTTATACTTTACTATAGGTCTCCTCAGTCAATGGTACTAAGAAGAATACCCACCAATTTTAATGAGACTAAGCAAAAACAGGAAGGGCAATCTTTTTTTTTTTTTTAACAAACAACAAGAACAAAATTCATATAACATACTTAAAAAGCAAAAGAAAATGGGGTTTTGATTATTTGTGATTCTGGATTATGTGAAACTGTTCCCTTCTTCTAGTATCAATGAAAGGAACTAACAGAAGTCAAGCTAAAATAAATTTCAACTGCTTTGTTTCTTTTTTTAAAGCAAGTGCCATTCTCTCACAAGCACCTTCTATTTCTCTTAAAGTCACTATTGTTTGAGTTTGCTCTTCCAACAGTGATATTATAAAGTTTATTTGTCTCCTGAGATGATAATATACAAGAAAGGAGATATTCATGTGGGAAGACACTATTTTTCATTTAACTATAGATAATTTTCTAGAAGAAAATTTTTAAAAGGTAAGAAATTATTTTATTCTTTTGAATAAAAAGTCATACACAAAAGAAACTACTTCAATAAAAACAAAACACCAAGATCTATCTGCACATACACTACTATGTGCAATCTTAGTTGATAGCTCAAGAAAGATGAAAAGGTACTCAGAAGGTAGGAAACCTTTCATATGAGAATAAACTAAAAAAATTAAGTTTCTTCGGATTGGAAGCACAATGGTTGCAAAAAGTGATAAGTCAATGCCGTAAGAATGAAAACATACAAACTGTACACATGGGATCCCCAAATTGCAGAATATAAGAACTAGATCTTTCTCCGTCTTGAATGAAAACGTTTTAGAATCAATTAAAAACAAGTGTCACTTTATTCTTTAGACTGTATATGAAATTCATTAACCAAATGACAGTTAAAAAATAGAAATTGCTTCAAGAAAACAGTATAAAAAAGTATGTGCCAGAAAAGAGGTTGACATATTACTACTCCTCTCAGTAGGGAGAAACGGAACTGTAGGTACAGACTACTGAATATACTAAAAGAATTGTTTGCTTTTCAGTTGATGGTTGATTTTGCTTAACTGTTAAAGGAAAGGAGAAACTGAGAGGATAGCTGAAAGGTGAGCTAACTACACATATAAATCCTATTTAAATATCTTTCCATTACCTTTCCATTTAATTTTCAATTGATCATATTGGAGCAACTTATTTGAAAATACTTTATTCATGTTTTTTGCCTTTACGTCACTGTCATTTCTTCTCACATTTTGTTATTTAAATGTAATATGGTCTCTTTTTTTTCCTGATGAAAGATTTATTTAGTTTTTAAAAATAATACGTGGCAAAGCCATGACATGGTAGGGAAAAGTTATGGATGTCCCAGGCATCATCTTAACTTTCCAAGTTGGAAGTAATAAGGGCATTCACACCACTGTAAAAGACCTGTGTTAGATAAGTTATTTGTCTGACCCAATACAGTCTTTCTTATGTACTCTGTTGTTGTTGTTCAGCCGTTTTTCAGTCATGTCCAACTCTTTGCAACGCCATTTGGGGTTTTGTTGGCAAAGGTACAGGAGTGGTTTACCATTTCCTTCTCCAGCTCATTTTACAGATAAGAAAACTAAGAGAGAGTTAAGTAACTTGCCCAAGGTCACACAACTGCTAAGCATCTGAGGCCACATTTGGACTCAGATCTTCCTGACACTAGGCCTGGTACTTTATGCACTGTGTCCTACTAGCTGGTCCCTTTTATACCACCAAATTTTAGTGCAAAAATACAAAGATAAACATAATTTTTCGGAAGAAACTGAACTGATAAGGCATCACTCCATCTCCCTCCAGAATTCACAATCATTCTCAACAACTAACTATTAGGAATCTTCATACTAGGTGTTCCATCAGCATCTCAAACTCAATACTTTCTAGAGGTATTTATATTATTACTATTTGCAAACTGTGTTCTAGTCAAACCATATCAGATGCTCTTCAAATTCAATACTCCATCATCTCCCATTGTGTATCTACACAATCCATCTTCCTCTAGAATACAACTGCAACATATTCACTCAATTTTCAAAATCAAGGCTCAGATTCTTCCAATTGTCGGTACTCCCTCTCTACCTTACATTTATTTACTTCTGTGGATAGGTTATACTCCCCCAATAAAGAACACTTTAACATCTGAGCTGTTTTGGTCTTTGTATCCCTAACATCAAGGAGAAAGCTCTGCACATAAGTGCTTAATGTTGGTTCAATTACTTAGAGCAAATCGAGAAAGAACATACTTTTAAAAATATGACTTAGGATTTAATGTACGTTTAAAACAGAGTTTATGACAGAGTATACCAGGATACCATATGAAAAATAGAAATAGCGTCTAGATAATTCAGACAGTATGATGTCTCTTTTATTATTTCTCTCAAATACAAGGAGTCTATGAAGCCATGAGTAAGAGCATGTAAGTTATATTAGGAGACCACTGAAGATAGGTATGGTATAGCCAGAATCGTAATCACTCAGAAGAGACTGATCACTGGCCAAACAAATGACCAACCAGCAGCAGCAGAGGTTTAGCCCTGTTACCATTCTCCTTTGTTTTTCCTACCTTTCTGGCCTCTCCTCAGTCTCCATTCCTGGATTATCATCTACAACCTACCGCATAACTATGGGTGTACCCCAAGGGTCTTCTTCAAGTAATTTTTGACAAATAACATGTCATCTCACCAAAACATATTATATTTCTATTCTGTATCTACTAGGGAGAAACAAAAAAGTCTATTTTTCCCCGTGCAGACACAATAAACAATTATATTGATGGTACAGAAAAAATATACAAAAAATGTGAAAAAAATGGATTATCTACCCTTGATTATATGATAATGATATGACTTTTCAAGACAGCAGAGCTAGCCAACATATCATAAAAGATGTTTTTCCCCTGTACTGCTCATTTACTTTACAATATTCATCAGATAACTATAATTTATTTGATGTCCTAAGTATTGTGGTAACTATGGTTCATAATATAACCTCATCTATTTGCTTTCTATTGTAAATCAGCTGCACTTCAGTTTATCTAGGAAAAATCCTTGAATTAAACCAGATAAGTAACTAAATGTAATACATATGATAATTTTGTAAAAAGAAGTCCTATGAAGTTACCACATATGTTGAATAACACAATTCTAGTAGCTTCTTTTAAAATGGGGGGGGGGAGGCGTGACAGGAACTTAGAAATTGAGAACTGTAAATTTACTTAAATTTGAAAAAACTAAATTGTATTTAATTTTTTCCCCCAATCTCAGAGTTTCAAAGTTATTTGGGAAAAAAGAGATAACACAATCTGTCAGACAATTTAAGTAAATCTAAACATGGAAATGATACAAAGCAGCATGAAATGGAGAAGAGCCTGTAATGGGATCCATGAGGCATAGATTCTGATTCTAGCTCTGCCACCCCCTGTAATTGGGAAAATAATTCAGTTTTGCTGGACATAAGTTTCCTCATCTATGAAAGAAGAACTCTAAAGGTCCCTCTCCGCTAACATTCTTCTTCAATGCTATGAGTTCAAACTTTTCTGCCTCTAAACCACTCAGAAAGGTTGAACACATTTAGGTAAAAGAATGAAGTACGATAATGAACGATGTTCAAAGAATTAGATTATTAAAAAAATACAGCCCAGTAGTATTATTTGGCAGTTATAATAACCTAGTTATGAAAATTCACTTTACTTATTAAGGGAAGTGTAGACTCAAACAATACCCAAGAAGTACGGTAATGACATAAGTTATTACACCCCAAGTTCTGGACAACCAGTAAACTACATAAATTCTAAATAATCTGGGGTCAATAATTCTTTTTTCACTATTACTAATAGCACTTTATCTCAGATTTTATCAAAGACTGGCAGATGTCCAATAGGCATCTTAAACTCTAACATGACCAAAAGAGAACTCCTATTTTCTCTCAAACCTATCCATTTCTTTTGATGACACCACCATACTTCTGGTTACCCAGGTTCCTAACCCTGAAGCCATCCTTGACTTTTCCTTCTATCTCATATCCCATCAGGCCCCAAATCCTGTCAAACTTGCCCCCCCTTCGATCTTGTATTCGTTCCTTCCTTTGTCTGATTACCACCACCAGGAACACTAGGAAAGTCTCCTAATTGGCTCCCCTGCTTCCCATCTCTTTTATCTCCAATGTATCCTCTACGCAACACCCAAACTGATACTTCTAAATTACAAATCTGACTCATGTCTGTATTCTTCTCATATACTCCACATATACCCTCTCCCAATCCAAAAGTTTGCATCTAGATTAAAATACAAAATCTTCAACCTGCCATTTAATCCTTATCTACCTTTCTTGTCTTATTTGACATTACTCCACTTTACATAATCTTGGCTTCAGTCAAACTGGCCTCTGAAGCAGTAGTCCATACATGATATCTTACCTCCTCCCTCTGCACAAGGAGGCCCTCATGCACTCATTCTTCTACAAAGCACAATTCAAGTGCTCCACAGGCTGGATGAGGCCTTTCCTGATCCCCTGCACTTCAGTTATTAGCACTGCTATTACTTAATATTTACTTACTTATGCATATGTCATATCAAACCTGGGAAGAATATAAGTTCCTTGAGGGCAGGGGCTGTTTCACACGTAAACGTTTGCATTTCTTGTATAATCTTTGTATCTCCAACACCTAACAGTGGCTTGGGCAAAACAACACTGAACTTTTTTCTACTGAGAAGCCACAAACATAGGATGCTCACAAAACCCACTCACCAAATGCATTAAAAACAAGATTCTTAAATTTCAAAATGAAATTAGCAGGAAAGGAACTCAAACTAAGATCACCTGCCAAAAAAAGATGGGTCAGTTACAGTTCCCCCCACCCCCTTCCCTTTAAGTTAATAATCACATATGTATATGTATGTATTCAGCCAAAAATAACGATGATGATGATAAATACCACGTAAAACCGCAGAGAAGACAGGTATCTTCCCACGCCTCAAGTCCCGACTAAGCAGGTCCCCCAGTACCCTGAGCTTAAGGGTTACGCACAGGACTAAAGACGGTAACTAGATAACCTGCTCTAACTGTTTCCTTGGGGTGGAATTCCTAGTCTTCGGGAATTACTGGGCTAACCATCTGCACGACTCCCTGCTTAAATAAAGGAAAAGCTTACACACTCCCACACGCAAACAGCCGAGCCAGCAGCGACAAACCCCACTGGGGATGCAGGGAAAGGCCACAAGCTCTGCCTCTCTCGGGCTCGGGGGCTTTCTTTCCTTCCTTCCTACCGGGAAAAGCTGGGCAGTTAAAAGCTAGGCTGCAAAAAGAGGCCAAAGCGCCCAGGTCCGGGGGAGGTGCGGACGGGCAGCCCAGCAGGCAGGCCGGCCTCGCGGTGTGTGGTCCGCTCCCGGCCCCCTCCTCCCCACGCGATGGGCATCGGCCGCCCCCACCCCCGAGCCGGGCGAGCAGACAGAGGAGGGATGGGCGGAGAGGATGCAGGGAGGGAGCGGGGCGGCTGTCCGATACCCGTTGTTCTCCGCACAGCAGCAGCTCGGGGTAGCTGAACTCCACGCAGCTCTCGTCGGTGGGATCCTTCAGCACCAGCTCCAGGCGCACCGTCTCCCCCGGGGGCCGCGGCGGCTCGGCGCGCACGGCCGCTTCCCTGGCCGGGGGAGGCGGCGGCGGCGGCGGCGGCGGCGGGAGGTGCAGCTGGGGGGGCGGCAGCGGCGGCGGCTCGGGCCGAGGGGGTTCGCGGGGCTGAGGCGGCTGCTCAGCCCGGCTGCCCTCGCGCGGCGGAGCGGGCGGCTTCTCCTGCTGCGGTCGCGCAGGTTCCGACCGGGGGTGGGCGTCTCGAGGCACCGGCGGCTCCAGCCCGGACGACTCGCGGAAAGGCTGCGGCTCGAGGCGCGGGGGCTCCCGCGGATACTCAGGTTCACGCTCCGGCCCCGGAAAGTCGAGCTCGCGCCGCCTCACGGGTGACAGGCTAATGAACGGCACCCTGCGCGGCTCCGCCATCCTCACCGTCGCCCCTCACGGCTCCGGCCCTCCCCAGTCGGCCGACCTGCCGCGCGCCTCGCCGGCTCGCTGCCTGCCCTTCTTTCCTACCTTCGTCGCCTCCTCTCCCTGCACCGGCCACAGCCGCCGCCGCCGTCGCCGCCCCCCGAAAGGAACTCTTCCCCTTTTCCCCCCCACTATGTTCTCAACAGCTCTACCGCCATCGCTCGGGTCGCTGCGGCCGCCATGTTGGATCCCCCACATAAATAGAAGCAGGCCGCTCTGCGGGGGCATGCGCAGAGAGGAGACGCTCACGTCCAGCGTCGTGGCTGTTATTGCTCCGCGTTCCCCTTTCCTCCCAACGGTCAGGAGTCGGGACAGCTCCGCGGAAGTGACGTCCGGGCCCGGCGTGTTGCCGTGGATACAGAGACGCTGCCGGCTCTTTCTGCGCCGAGATCCTGAAGAGGGGAGGGTTCCGAGTTTCCGGAAGATCTCTTCCTCCTGCCCTCTGCCCGAGAAGAAGGAAGAGGGCTGTCGCTGGTCGCCCTAGCCTAGCACCAGCAGACCCGGCTGAGGACCAGCAGCAATGGCGCCGGAGCCTTCCGCGGGGGCTCTCGGTGCACACTAGAGGTTTGCCCGCGGGCGATTCAGAGACGTCCCGGTAAATGCCAACTCGACGAAAAGATTGCCATCGACGCCTGTATTAGCGTCTGCCTATTTCCGAGCCATAAATGCTCAGGCTGAAATTTTAGCCACGTAACAGCTCTGGAGAACCGGTTGGAGCTGGGACGGGGCAACGCGCCTCCTGCTCTGGCTTGTCCACACCCCTCTGCCCCGGGCGGACCGGGGGGGTGGCCAGGCTGCCTGCGTCTCCCTCCTCTTCACGGAGACTGGCTCCCTGTGTCCTGGGACTTGGCCTTCCTTTCCACTTGTCAAGCTGGAATCTGACCAGCCCCTCCCCCAGGATGGCCCGGTTTCATTGTTCTTTGGGAAGAAACAGCCTGAAGGCGATTTTCCCCACAGTCTTCCATCTAGAACCAAAGAAGGCTTTGAACTGTAGTGGTAAGAATCTTGGACTTGAATTCATCAGTGACCCAGGTTAAGTCTAGGCTCTACTATTAGCTGTGCCACTGTAGGCAAGCCAGTCCACCTTTGCAAACCTTGAGTTTCCCATTATATAAAACAGATGGTTTTTTTCTTGTGGCATGTAATAGTAAGTAGTGAGTAAATGAAAAAGCATATCCCCAGAACTTAGCCCAGTGCCTAGCACCTAGTAGGAGTTTAATGAATGCTCCTCGACCTGACTATTACACATTTACTATAGGACAAGTCCTGAGCTAAGTGCTGGCGGTACAAAAGCAAAGACTGCTCGTAAAAGAGCCTACAAGCAAGTCAAGTCAACAGGCATTTATTAAGGGCTGCACTGTGCTAAACTTACATTGTAACGAATGACACCGTATACTGTACAAAGGAACGTGTGGGCTAGGGGCTAGTTTGTTACAGAAAGTTACAGGGCTAGGGAGTGAGACAAGGAGAGTTCATTCAGGACCAGCATGGCAGGGCTGATTTGATGATCAGTGTTCTTAGATTTGATCATGGTCTCAGAAATGGAGAGCCAGAGTAGAAAGGGGAAAGAAACATGTTCTTTGGTAAGAAGTAGAAAAGCTGGCTGGAAGAGTGAAAGAAGTATAGCTAGCTATTTCTTCAAGAACTACCTATTTCTACATTGATAGAGGGAGTTGCTTCATTAAGAATTTCGTAAACCAGTAGTGTTAAACTCATAGAAATGGGGCCCACTAAACCTGACATAAGGATCCCTGCTGACTACCTATTGACTTAGAAAACCACATATTAACTATGTTACGTTATATTTTTAGTTATTTTGTTAAATATTTCCCAATTGCACTTTAATCTAGTTGAGTGTTGCAGGCTGAAATGTGCTTCTGCCCTGTCCTATACCAATGAAATTATATCTGATCTAAAATAGAAATGCCTGTAGTAACCCATTGCAAAGTTGTGGTGAGGAACAAATGTGATAATGTAAGTACATAAAAGATAATATAAGTTTCACAACAAGGAAGACGTGGCAGAGAAATTTTAGGGCCATATTGGTAAAGACCTAGAAAGTATAAATAGGCCATGAATGTATTAACACTACAGCAAGTTGAATTGGCCTCTAGAGGCCATCTCATAGAGAATACTTATGTAAGAGTGAATTTGGAACCCCCCCCACTCAGGTTTTAATTTGATATCTTCACTAGGTGGGAACGTGGTTCAATCAGTCAGTAAAAAGACTTAGAAGGAGTTCTTAAATTTCTTTGTGTCATGGACCCTCTCTTTGGCAGTCTGGTGAACCCTCTTCTCAGAACAATGTTTTTAAATGAATAAAATAAAATACAGATATTACAAAGGAAACATTATATTGAAATAAAGTTAGTAAGATATTTAAGAAATAAGTTCAAGGATCCCATGTTAAGAACCCCTGACTTAGACCAAGTGCGAAAGTCTTTGAAAGGCAGTTGATAAAATGAAATGACATCAGACAAGATGTCTAATCTAAAATCTCACAATTCTACTAAGGAGCCCAGTTAAGATAATACACTTTATCTAAAGAAAACTTCTTGAGCACCCCATGAATGGGAGCTCTAAGTTGTCTCTTTGCCTGTGCTAAGTTTGAGTCCACTTTTCCCTCATCTCTATCTGTACTTGTGGCAAAGTTTACCACAGAACTTTGAGTAAATGTTTTGTACTAATTGTTTTTCCTTAGTAAATGCCCCTGTATTAAAGCTACTGCAGACTGACTCGACTAAATGTTTTTCAACTGATAATCTTGGGGGGAGGCACATTGGTGGGGGACTCAAACCAGTGACATTAGAGAATAAGACCCCAACCCCTCAAAGGAATCCTTAGGACCCTGGAAGAGTGCTATGTAAAACTGCTCAATACATTAGAATGGCCATTGCCAGTTCCAGTTGATTGTATGGAATTTATGGGGCCTGCTCCTGGTCATGTGGTAACCCAGTGATGAAATTATTTTTTGTTTTAATATAACAACAGCAAAACTTGAATGGTCCCTTGGTTCTCTCCCCCCTTATGAATGGATGAATTAAATGAATGAAAAAGTAATTGTAGAAAACAAATTAAGAATTTTTAAAAAATGAATGAAAAAGTATTTGTTAATTACTTATTACATGTCAAGCATTGTAATAAGCATGGAGATACAAACAGAAAAAGCTAGACAGTTTCCTGCTTACACTCTGATTGGAAGAGACAAGAAAGTTCAGCTTCCTGACATATGTAAAAAGACCTGGAAGTCCTTAGCATTCACCTGAAGTGCAGATACTAAGGCCTGGAGGTCTGTAAGTTACTTAAGTGGTTAAGATGGCAGTAGGGCCTAGAAGCACATGATAAGTCCTAGGGGATTTTAGGAGGTGGCAGACATTAGATAGTATAAGATCTGGTAGTCCTCCATCTCATCACAAGGAATGGAGGTGCTGATTTCCATCTCATTCAAAATGCATGATTGGTCAAGCAGCCTAGGCAACAAGGAAGATAAAGGCTTAGGGTACTTTTCATGCTGATCATTGCTGGTAGGTTTTGGAACAGCCTAGCCAGGGAAGTAAGGAAAGGAGGCTAGTGGAGAAGAGGATAGAGGATACCCCAATAATGGTGGCTCCTCCTACTTTCTGACCTTCTAGGATAACTTCTATGACACAGGGCCAAGGGAAAGGGCAAAGGGATAAGACAAGGGAGGTAGTGGCTTTTCTCATTACCTAACAATCTGGTTTGGGTTCTACAATTGAGGCAGGGGAACAGGATGCTGTGTCTATAAAAAGAAGAGACAGATTCCAGGCTAGTCTCTCTTTCTTTGACTCTGAAAGTGGCATCATGTAAGACTTCCAGTGAGGGATGAGAAAGGACTGGCCATGAGTACATGTCCTGCCTAGAGGTAAGCCTGAACTTGGGTTTGGACCATCTTTATTGTGTTTTTTCCCAGTAGGTGAAAGAGTATTTCCATACCTGCTTCACAATGTATATAGTACAGCCTTTTACTCCACCCTTTTGAGAAGACCCTAGACATGAGTCACAACCTAAGGTAAAAACAGCCATCAAGGGTATCACCATCTCCCTGTGTAGCTGTGGTAGGATGCAGGAGGAGATCATGGGAAATGAGTAAGTTGAAGAACTGAGAGATTTGGGTGTTTGAAGGAGTATCAGTGTATATGTTGAAGTCCCCTAATATGAGGGCTGGAGTTGGGAAGGAAAGAAAGTGAGCCAGACACTAAAACTCATTGAGGAAAGGAAGATGTCCTGGAGGTCAGTAGATAACATCTAGAATCTTGATTGGGTGGTAAATTGTTGTTGTTGTGTTCATCCTTCGTTTTCCAAGAAGACCATGACATCAGACAAATGATGGCAGGACTTGCACTTGACTTTGTTTTGAGTGAAGGAGGCCTGTCCAAGGTCAATAGCTTTGCTTTCTCCTTCCGAGCCATCTGGATCCAGTGACCAGATATTTATCAGGATGACTGGAGATGGCCCAGGCTACAATGGGAGACTTTGGCCTTTTCAGGTACTGACTTAGAGGGAGGTAAAATTAATCACGCTGGGAAGGACAGAGAAAGTGTTACTATTGATAATCACTCTAAGCCAGCCATTTAGCAGGGACCTATTGTTGTTCAACCTATGGCCTTCAACGTGCATTGGGTTTCAGAAGGAAGGAAGAAGGAAGGAAGGAAAGGAAGGAAGGAGAGAAGGATTTCTATAGGGTCACATTGAACAATCACCCTCATTTTGTAGCTGAGGGAGTTAAAAGTAGCATTGGAATGGATAAAAATTCTTTAAGTTCCATGAGTTGATGGTTTATATATTTGTAGCTTCTACCCATGAGCTACCCTTTCTATCCGTACCCACACTGATGGGTGTCTAGGTTTACCCCTGAGAGGTCAGCTTACTCTATTAATCTACCCACTACACACCACATCTCTACCTCTTTGTTAAAGCTTTATTAACACAGTACTCCTCATTGCCCAAGCAGAGCTTCCGGTTCCCAATCTGGAACACCACTCATCTTCTCTAGAAAGGATAGGCCTCTCCACAAGTGAGCACACATAGCTTTGAAATGAGACCTAGGGATCAGCTGAATTCATGGCAGGACTTTAGTAATATACTGTTAGAAATAGTCTTCTGTGACCACCATTGCTGGAAATGTCAAAGAAAAGCTCATCTTTGAATACCCTTTATACCCACACAGAATTTTTTAAATTTTATTGAGTGAACCCCAAAGGAAGAGAGACTAGATCAACCCTCTCATTTAACAGGTGAGGAACTGAGGTCCACAGAGTTAAAATGAATGTGTGTCCAGTGTCACACACCTCAAGTGGCAGAACAAGGATATGGGCACAAGTCCTCTGATTCCAATTTTCAGTTATCTGAAACTCAGCATATTTAATGAGCCCCTCTGAAACTGACATCTCTTTCAAATTTCTCTTTTAATGATGTAATCCTTGTGACACAAAGCCCATATGGAGGCCCTTATATCATGTAGTTCAAGTGCTTCCTACCTTAAGCATATTTCTTAGGCAGAGTATAACAATATTAATCATCTAGTGATCAGTTTCTCTGCCTATACAGGTTAAGATCTAGTGAGAGACACATCTATCAGAAATGACAAATACTGGAAGGGATGAGGAAAAATAGGTACACTAATAAACTGTTGGTGGAGTTATGAACTAGTCTCATCATTCTAGAGAACAATTTAGAAACATGCCCAAAGGGCTATAAAACTGTTCATATCCTCTGACCCAGCAATACCACCCACTAGGTCTGTATCTCAAACAGAATTTTAAAAAAGGAAAAGAACCTACATCTACAAAAATGTTTATAGCAGCTCTTTTTACAGTGGCAAAAATTTGGAAATTATGGGGCTGCCCTTCAGTTGGGTAATGGCTGAACATGTTGTGTCATGTGGTTATGATGGAGTGCTCTTGTTCTATAAGAAATGATGGGGGGGGGAGTTCCAAAAAAAAAAAAAAGCCCACAACATGGAAAGATCTATGAACAGATGCAAAATGAAGTGAGAAGAACCAGGAAATCATTGTGCATAGTAACAGCAACGTTATGATGATGTTCAACTATGAAAGACTTGGTTCCTCCAATCTGTACAATGATCAAAGGCAATTCCAAAGGACTTATGATGTAAAAATACTATCCACCTCCATAGAGAGAACTGATGAACTCTGAATACAAACTGAATTATAACTTTCTTGCTTTATTTCTTGTTTTTTTTTTTTTACAATATAGCTAAAATGGAAATATATTTTACATGATTTCACATGATGTATAATTGATAACATTTTGCTTACTTTCTCAGAGGGTGGCAGGAGAAAATTTGGAACTCAGAATTTTACAGGAACGTTTAAAATAAATAATAAATTTAATTTAAAAAAAAATCTAGTAAGTGCAATAACATAATTCCCCACCAAGTAGCCATCTACTGAAACACCCAGCCTCCCCAAGTTTCTCCCCTTCAAGGGTGAAGGGTAGCCTTCCTAAAAGGACAGTAGGGTCACTATTCACAACTGGAGGCTACTAAGCATGTCTTACTGCCAAGTCTATATTCTGGCTGCAATGGGAGCACTGAAAGGATCAACTTGTTGGAAGGGTCCAAAATTAATACAGAGAATGAAATGGAATATTGTTCGTCTATAAAGGCACTATGGAAGAATGGGTAGAGAGCTGGCTTCCCAGTCAAGAAGACTTGGGGTTCAAGTCCTCCCTCTAACATATACTATGTGAATGAAAGATAAAGCATTATTAAGCACTTCCTATGTGCCAGGAACAGTTCTAAGTATGAGGGATACAACAAGAAAGGCAAGAAAGTCCTTGTCCTTGAAGAAATGGAAGAAAACAAATAAAAGGGAACTGGGAGCTGAAAGTGTGTATGTTAGGGGTGGTGGTGGTGGGAATTTGATTCCACATAGGGGTATGTGCCTGGAGACATGGAAATGATGGCTAGGAAGTGATGTAGAAACCTGGTTCCTAGTGAGGTGAACACACACCTAGCAGATCTGAGTTCTAGGAGCAAAGTCTAAGATTTCAGTGGGAGGGTGATGAAGAGATTAAGGACCATGGTTGATCCTTAACCTCTCAGTGCCTTCAGAGAACTCTTTTAAAAATTCTTTTTAAAAATTGTTATTCTGAATTTAACAAGCATCAACAAATAGGAACATTTCCAAATATAAGAAAAGAGCAGATCAAGAAAACTATACATGAAATCACAAATCTGTAATACAGTTCTAAGTACATCTTGCATTTTTTAAAAGAAAGACTATAGTAAATTCAACAGTTTTAAAACTTGTATTTATCTCCCTCCAAACTCTGTCCTGTTCTCTCTGCATTTTTTTAAAAAATGGCATAATGGCCTTCTTTATTTTGGTTTCACTATCATTTGTCTTTTTCTCCCTTCCTAATCCTGCACCCTCCCTGACAAATAAAACCATATCTTGTAACAAACACAAGCAATATCAAGTCTACAAATTGACCACCTATGTAAGTAATAAACTGCCTAACCTGTGATCTGTGGGTGCTTGTTTTCTTGGTACCTCACCCACAATCTCACAATCAGTACCAGGAATAGGGTACCACAGCAAAGTGTCTCCCTAGAACAAAAAGGCAATGAGGACTCCCAAGGGTTGGAAAGAATCTCCCTGAAAAGAAGCGGGATTCTTTTTACTGTTGTTGGTTACTCATTCTTCTAGCCTGCTTTGTGACTTTGAACTTGATCTTAGAATCTGGCTCTACACATTTTAGCAGGGAAAGTCTAGGCTGGTCTTGTTGCCCAAGTTTTCAGGTATTGACTGCAGTGTTGTTCTAAGACCTGAAACAGCCCAGGCTGGGGACTTGCAAGCATTCAGTGCTCCCATTGTGGTCTGATCCAAGGTAAAATCTGATTGCTACCCTTCTAATCTGAGCTCTGCAAGTTCCTGACTTGGATGTGGGTCTGAACAACAGAAAATTGTTGGTGGACTCAGCATCCACCAGCAAGTTGGAAAGTTCTGCTAGTTCTGAGTAATAGAATACAGGCTCCTCTTTGACAGGGAATTTCTGTCCTGGTCATTCCTCTATAGACTTCAGAGTGGGCTAGAAGCTAGAATTGAGACATGGCTCTCCTTCTGAAATTTAAGACACACTCCTGCTCATTGTTTCCTAACTTGTTCCTCACAAGTAACATAGGCTAAAGCCCCTGACCACTCTTTATTCTAGAATGCCACCCCTAGACTTAGGTACCATTCTCAATCTGCCATGAACTTATGACCCAGAACTGAATAGTGAATGACAAAGTTGCCAGTTGGCATCTATTCCTGTTAAGGTGTCCCAAGATGGATTTGGGACCTACTTTTGCTTGGGTATGTAGCCTTTATCCTTCACTGGACTGCTCTGTGTGGCACACTTCTAGCCAGATCCCATCCCTAGGGTCTGCTCCACATACTGATCTCTCTCCCTATGATGACCCGGACTGGAAAACTGATTCACTGTGACTTTTTCTTGAGTTTTCCCATCAGGGTTCAGAATGGAGTATTTTTCAGATCTGTTTGAAAGAGCTGAGGAGGGGCAGAACTTGTTGTACTTCTTCTAGATATTGTACCATCTTGATTCTGTCTCCTATACCTCTCTCCAGTGCTACCTGAGGGCCTTGAGCCAAGATGTCCAAATTCTAGATATGAACACAAATGGGTTGAAAGCTGAAATATTGTAACACCAATGCGATACCCATAGCAGCTGCTATGAACCTGCATGCATATTTCCAGAATAAATTCGCAAAATATAAATAAGTCTTACTCAAAGACAAAACCAAGATATTTATTCAGATACCAGAAAGCCAATTCCACCATAGTAACAAAGTTCATACACACCACCAATCAAGGGAGCAGCAACATCCCCAAGCCTTCCCTCTGTTAGGCCTCCCCATGAACTCCCTAAGCAAAATTCCTCCCTCTCTCACTCACAGTAATTGCTCTGCCTCAGCTCTGCTTTACTCTCCAAGCTCTGTCTCACTCTCACTTCCTGTTCCACCCCTTCAGCCAGCTCCTCCCACCATGCCATGTGACTCAGGCTCTAGCTTCCTTGACCTCATGAGAATTCTGCCACACTTATTACCCCCTACATACGCACCATACTACAACTGCAGTGAATAAACCCCCTTCAGTTACTTTTTAAAGTGGAATAACCACTAACACTAAGAGTATAACTTAACCAAGTCACAAAACTTTTTCTAGACGCACAAGAACTAATTATGTATTTCTTAACAGACAACCTCTTAAACAGAAAAGGCTTTTCGAACCTAATGCTGAAGTTCTTCCCTTAGTGTGCAGCCTATAAAGAGGCAGCTATGATCCTATACTCGGTCCCCCATTCTCACAAGACCCAATAAAAATACTAAACTATAAATCAAATAATGAACTTTAATTAAGACATATTACAGAAGGATGCCATAATCTCTTTAAAAGTACAAAAATAATTAAGATTTATTTTCCTTTTCTATTTGAGTATGCTACAATATCTGTACACTGATATGTAACATTCTGATATTATACACTGCAAATATTATATATGTATATATATATATATATATATAATATAATAATATTCCTGAACCTGGGCAACTATACTTTCCTCTGTCTCTCATATGATCACAGATAGGAACAATGGTTACCCAATTTGTCACAGCCCTTTTTCTACAATTTTTCAAACCATTTCAGAAATTATTATCCTTAGTAGTAACAAAACCGAATGGCTCCACTTATGCAAATATTACTTTGAACTAGTCTTAACATTTTTAAGCCTCAATATTTCTTTTGAAATTTTTTTTTTTAATTTGGAACCTCTTTTTTTTTTTTTTGGCATGTGTCCCTGAAAAAAAAAGACAATAAAAAGTAAAAAAAAAAAAGACAGTCTGAACAAATCCCTTAGATCTAATCTGATGTGGGTTTGCCATTTATTGACAAGCCACTCTAACAAGAAATACACCTGGGAAACTTTAAGCAATCAGCTATTGACTGGAAGACAAAGCTCATCTCCAATAGCTACAAAAAAGGATTCCACTTTCATCTCTTTCACTAAGTCTTAAGTATTTCCTAACATCCAAGTGAGGTAAGGATTAGAAAAGTAACTAAAAATGACATTCAAGTTCTGTCCAGATGTGCTCTGGATAGTGCATTGAATGGTGAGAATTAGTTATTAGTTTTGAAAACTTAGACACAATATGATGGAAGAGAAAAGGTGCTTCAATATATGACATAGGTGGCTTGATTCTTTAAAATTTAAGTTGAATTACAAGAGCCCATTTATTTTCATGGGTAGTCAGAACTGACTCAAGATAACAGAAGCCATAATGATACTAATATTTAAAGAAGCTGAATACAAGCCCTATAGAGAGCTGTGGCTGTACCTGTAGCGGGTAGAAGCTAAGTGAGTGCTCTTGGTATCTATCTCCCTGGCAGCTAGGAGCTCTCACTGCTAGCATGTTCCCATCCCCATTAGAGCCAAGGTAGGAAGATGGAGGTTTGGTGGGAAGTTGGGTATAGAGTGGGTCCTTCCTCCTCATTCCTCTACTGATGGAGGGGGCTTGATACCTTCCTCTATTCTGATTATCACAAAGAGCTAAATAAGAATTCCTTTTAAGTCTTGCCATCTTCGCTTCATCCTACTCATTTCCATTGAGTTTTGGCTCTGGGGTATGAGCCTAGGGACTGTCTTATCCTACTTCATGTTGGCTCAGGAATATGAGGCTTGAGGATTCCTAAAACAATGACCACACCTCCAGAATTCATCCTTTAGGGTATTCTCACTAGAGAGGTCTATACAATCAGTAAACCAGGACTCACATCAAATTGCGACAATAATGACTATTATATATATGTGTGTATATACATATATATAAAATATCTTTGAAACACTACTTTTATGATGTGACAGTTTAATGGGATGGCTATGAAATAGTATAAAGACTCAATATGAAGGCATCTCTGTTGTTTAAACTATGTGGGGGTAGTAAGGAAATGTGTAAATTTTGTTTCCTGAATATTTTTAGAGGTGCTGCACTCAGTTTTCTAGAAGTGCATACTTCTTTAAAAATACATTATTGATCTTTCTCCTCTGTTACACATAGCCAGCAGAAATTCAATCTCTTAGAAGAGTGATTTGTACAGAACTAAGTTATCTATTATGTTTGGGCTCAATGAAGGAGCCCACTGTCATTCAAAACTTAATGCAGTCTCTTATAGGCACTGCTCTTCTAGATGCCAGGGATGTTTCATTTATAAAGCCTTCTATGTGAAATCAAGCAGATGATGAAATGTGAGTAGCCATAAGATCAGATGATCAAGTGATGGTCACCCTTGAGCATCAATGACCTAGAAGCCAGAAGTTATTGCAGTAAGGAGACAGTACCATGGAACTTTACGGTGGTAGAGATAGAAAGTAGCCCATACTTTCTCTTTAAAATAAGTTTATGTTACACAGAGTGATTTGAGTTCTTTGAAAGGCACCAATAAAGTCTAAAGTATTATTGCTATTATGATTACACAGGGGCCATAATGTACACTATGGCACTCTGCTCAGTCAGAAAGCTCAGTTGAAGTATGTGGTTCATTGATCTTCAGGACAGATGAACACAGGAAGAAAATATCCATAAAGGTAGTACCATCCTGCCCTTCACATAAAACTAAACTACTTTTTTTCTCCCAAGGAGATATTTGGTTCCCTTGAACTTGACCATGATGATCATGATGGTGCCATCTCAGACAGGAACTCTGTTTTCTTTGGCCCACTTCTTCATGATGCGAATTATATACTCTACCTGGGTATTACCAGTGCTTCTCAGCAGATGCAACACCTCTCGAAGGGTCTCTCTAAAGAAATGATATTTAAGGAAAAAGTTTCAGTTTCCACATCCTGCTCCCATGTGTGCCACCTTTTCCTCTAGATCCACAAAGTCCTTTTTTCACTCTTGCTTTGACTTGGAGAGGTAAGGCAGTAGGTGTCAGTCCTGCCCTTTCTGGGATGGTCATAGTTCAGACAGCAAGATGCAATCTTTCCTAGGGCCTTCCAACCTCTTTGCATTGCAAACACTATGATCTGTAATTCCTAGTCATGCAAAGTTTACAGAAATGTTGAAGCCATTTCTACAAACCTGAAGCTATTTAACTGGTCTTGTTAACCAAATGGACGCAGTTCTTTTTCTAAACATAACTGTAAAAGCAATATGTCTACTTGTGGTTTAGCCCAATTTTTCTTATGATAAGTAATGACTTCATAAGATTAAAGTGAACACAGGAGTGTATTACGTACTTGGGTTCTCTGCCAGCTAATATCATTTGGAAAATGCCCACACAGGCACCTCGTTTGCCTTCCCAGTATTCAGGGTTAGGATCCAGTCTTTCAAGGACATCAAAGGCTTTGGCTGAATAGTAAAACTGGCCCATCTGAACGAAATACAAACAAAAAGTGTTAAAGTGATAATCTGAAATCAAAAGTCTGCCTACAAAGAGTGATTTTTTTTTTTGAGGAGGAATTTTATGAATCATATAGGCAGGTAATGACATTTATAAGCATCATTCTTCCTTGTCAGAGGCAGAATTACTTCACATCTATACACATTTTACGAAAAGGAAAAAAAATCAGAATTTTGGCACAGTAAGCACTAGTTTTCTAAGATAAAACTTTACTTTCTACCTTGCATGCAAAAGGTTGCAATTTTGAAATCCCAAATTTCCAAAAGACACTTAGTCTGTTAGTCTCTTGTTCATATAAGTAGTTGGTAAATTAGTATCTTTTTTCCTCCTTGGATCTTTTCCTTAGTGTTCAGTCACGGAAACACAGAGTTTTCAAGGTATTAAAGCTAATTTCAATGTATACACAATATAATGGTTATCAACAGTGTATTGCTAGAGTACTCCTTGAACAGTTATTATATGCTGTGGGAACCTTGGAAGCCTTGTGCTGATTTTGTTACACTTGGAAGCATATGCAAGAAGTTAACTGCAAATCTTCTTGATTCCTCATACTATTTTCTAGGGTAGTTGTTTACATTTTTTTTTTCATCAGGACCTAACTCTACTCTCATTTAGGATCATTTCCAGCAGATGATCTTGATTCTTGTTTTACTGAGAATACTGAAGCCATTTAATTTGAACTTTCTTAACTTCCCTCTTCTGTAGCTCAACATCTTTTTATATCTTTAGGCATGTTTTCCTTTATTCCTCCTGCTTCTAAAAAAGGATGGCTTTCTTACTGGCCAACATTGGCCAGTATCCCTATCCCCTCTGAATCCCTCTGGGGTCTAGCTCCACAAATCATTTCCACTTTCTCTTAAATCTGTGCTTTCATTGTCTCCACTGGCTTTTTCTCCTCTGCCTACAAGCCTCCCTCATGTCCCTGGATACCTTGTTGAGTCAATAAAACAAATACTTAATAAATAAGCATGCACATGTACAAGACACTGTGATTGATACTGGAGATACAAGAACAAAAACACAACAGTCCCTGCCTTTAGGAAGCTTCCATTTTCCTGGGGAATGAAATGCCTATATGAAACATGCAACAGAGAAGTAAATACAAGGAGGTTTGAGGAGGAAAATAATGCATTAACAATGAGGGAACTGGGGAAAGCTTCGTGCAGAAGGGAGCACCTGAAGGGAACCTTGAAGGAAAACGAGGATTCCGGGAGGTAAGATTGAGGAAGAAATGCATTCCTGCGAAGGGGCACAGACTGTGCCAAGGCATGGGAGCAGAGATATAATGCTAAGTGGGGGAACAGTTTGTAGGCAGGCCTGGCTGGAACATGGGGGCATGAAGGACAGGAATGTCAAATAAGGCCAGATTGTGGAGGGCTTTAAATGCCAGACTAAGGAGTCTGTGTTTCATCCTAAAGTCCCATAAGGTTTCTAAACAGCAAAGTCGCAAGGTCAGACCTGTGTCTTTGGAAGATTACTTTGCCAGTTCTTTGGAGGCTGGAATGGAGAGGAGAGAGAGCAGGGAGTAGAATTAGGAGGCTATTAAAATAGTTAAGGCAGCTGATAAGTACCTAACCCAGGATGGTTGACAGAGTAGAAAAATACAGAGGGAGAGCTGACAAAACTTGGCAACTGACTAAACATGGGGTGTGAGGGAGAAGAAAGAGTTAAGGATGACTCCAAAGTTCCAGACCTGGCTGCCTGGAAATTTGGGGATTCCCACAAAAAACACAATAAACTTGGAGCAGTAGATACCGTGGGAGAGAGGAATTCTATTTTGAACATATTGAGAGTTGAAAATGCCAACAAAGCATCCGAGAGTTCAGAAGAAATATCAGTACTGGATATATAGATTCAGGAATCATTAGTGTAGAGATGACGACTGAATCCATGGTAGCTAAGGAGGGACAGAAAGAGAACAGAGTCTTGGGTGATACCTATACTATACTTAACAGACTGAAGATGAATTACGATGCAGCAAAGGAGACTCAAAAGGAACAATTCGTCATACATGTGGAAGGAGAAAGGAGCCCAGAAACAGAGAACAGTCAACATTATCAAAAGCTGCAGAGAAGACAAAGACCTGATTTTAAAAATTAGCTAACACTTGACTGAACAGTTAAAAGACTGCTGGTCACTGAGGGGCCATTTCAGCAAAGGAGCAGGATCAGAACAAAACACTAGCAGTGACAAGGTGAGTGATCTTTTGAGGAGGCAAAAGCCAAGATATCATGTTCTTCTTCCTCTCCACATCTGTGAATACAAAACCAATTTTATTTTTAAATGTTGTCATCTAAAAGAAACTGCCTTATTCCTGGAACAATGCAGTAATATTTATCCCCAATTTTCCCTTCAGCTTAGCCTGGAGAAAAGAATTTACCTTATAGCAGTCATTAGCAATGAGCTGTAAAAGACTAAAGGACTCCCCTGATGTTTCCATCTTCAGATAGAGCTCCCAGGCTAGTCTTGGTTTCTTATTCATAATGTCTGCAAAAAAACCACAATTTATGCTTTGAAAAGTATATAAATCCCCTTATGAAGAAATTTTTCATACCATGGACTTCGCCATATCTCTCATGTATGAATATACATAATGTTCCAAAAGTTTTAGTGCATTTTAAAGCTATTAAAGTTAAATATAGATTTTAAGTTGTTAAAGCTTAAAGTTGCACTAAAAACTTTGGGATTATGTACATGCATATGTGTGGGTACATATATTTATATTTACATATATAAGTATATATACATATATATACAAAGAGAGAAAGTAATGTGTACTTTATTTCTTTCACTAAATCACAGAGTATCCTATGATATCAGAATTTATCAGTGCTCTACTCTACTTAAAATGTACTTATAAGTCAGTCGAACATAAAACTTTTTCCTTTAAATATGTGTATCCTATTCCTCTGGAGGACAGAAATCCATTTAAGTTAAGATCTTAAATGACCTTCTTTGATCTAACAGCTTGCCACTTATCTATCTCTTCATGCAATATGCCTCCCCGCACACAGCTTCTTCTCTATCATTTATAGCTCCTTGGAGGCTGTGATCATCTTTTTTGTTTGATTACCACTAGTCCTAGTCAAACTATCATACTTCCTCAGTTCAGCATCCACTTTCTTTAAGAAGCTATTCCTGACTAGGTAGAAGGAAATATTGGTCAAACCTCATTTTAACAAATGCATCTAGACAAGATTTCTCTAAATGCAAAAATCATATTCAGAGTTTTGAAACTACCTTGAGAGGAATTTCTGTGTGTTACTAATCCTGGGATTATTCTGAGCAGTAGCTCAGAGAGGAAGGTGTATCCTATGAGAGAACTTGTACAGTTTCCATTCCCTTTCTTCATCTGGACAATTCTTTCATTCTTCTCACCTTCACTCTGCATTTAACTATTTTTTTTTAAACAAAAACATGTCATTTCCCTCAGTTTCCATAACCATACTAAAAATAATTAAAAGAAAAAATCTAAAACATTGTGTTTTGATTCACTGAAGCAAACATTAATGAAGCTGCCTGACATTACAGCTTATTTGAACATTCTAACATTCTGGCTGACTGAAAGTAGGATCCATAGGTTCCCAAAATGGGTGAACCTGTTGCACATTGGCAGGAAAATGAGCATGTAATGACTTGTTTACTATATAATACTATATGATTACATGATGTAATACTGTATCATCAAAATTTCAATGCAGGAAAAGCCCCACAAATTTACAGTAAATTATTAAATTTAAGATGCATCATTTCAAAATTATGTGTGTGTATATTATATTTATGTTTGAAATTATGCAAATTAAAAAAAAACTGTTAAAGGGTTAAAGAAAGTAGATTTCCAGGAGGGCACTAAGTAATTTTTTTTGCAAAGGTGGGGTAGGTCAAATAAGTTTGGGAACCTCTAGTCTAAATAGAAGGTGTAGGGCACCATTGGCCACAAGATTTGTTTTTTAGTACTAGCTCTACAACTTAATGTATGGTCCTGGGAAACTCTTAACCTTTGCAGTTTCCTCATGTAGAAAATGAGGAATTTGTACTAGATACAAAGGGTCCTTAACCCAGACTTAACAATGACTTTAAAAATTTTTGATAACTATATTTCAACATTAGTGGTTTCATTTGTAATCCTGTTTTTATGCATTTAAAAACATGATTCTAGCATATGTCCATAAGCTTCATCAGGCTGCCAAAGGAGTCCTTAATACAAAAAACTCCTAGAAAGTCTCTTCTAGTTGTTATTGTTCAGTCACTTTTCAATCGTGTCTGACTCCTTGTGACCCCACCTGGGGTTTTCTTGGCAAAGTTACTGAAGTGGTTTGCCATTTCCTTGTCAAGCTCATTTTATAGATGAGGAAGCTGAGGCAAACAGTTAAATGACTTGCCCAGGGTCACACATAAGTGTCACATGTAAGTGTCTGAGGCCAGATTTGAACTCATGCCTTGCCCTCTATCCACTGTGCCACTTAGCTGCCCCTTTCCAGGTGTAGGAGTATGATTATTAATCTTTACCAGTTCAGCTTTATTTCATTTGCAAATGCTTAACTTCTTAAGAGTACAATCAGCTCTCAATTACATTCAGATTATCTGAAATGCAGATGATACCATAGCTAGGAGCCATTCAAGTAGCTGTCTTCCCTCTCTTATATAATATTAGGGTATGGTTTCTTTACTTTCCTAAAGTTTCCTTCTCCACATATTGTGTTTTCTAAAATTTTCACAAAGCCCTATTGGTCTGCCTTCTCTCTTCTTCTTCTCAGTGGCACTTGGCTAGCTCTGAGAACTCTGAACTAAAGAGGGATAAGAAAAGCAGTGATTTTTAAAGTGGACAAGTACTATAAAGAAAATTTGTCAAAATTACCTTGATAAAAGGTAATGTCCACTATTTAAAGTCCCAAATTTTACTAGTTTCTTCATCAGACGGCTCTAATAAAGTACCTTGTTTCTTTTTCACTGTAATGATCTGCTTATTTATTAGCTTCTGCTGATAATTGGTGAATGAACAGGTTGATGATATAGTTTGTAAACATTTCTTTCATTTTACCAATGCAAGATCACCATCTTATGGAAAACACAAGCAACTGCAGGCTACATAGTAGCTATTTTTTAGAGACATTTTTCACCCTTTCCAACAGAATTTTCAGGAATTCATTCATTATGGTAAAAATTAGCAATTAACTGCTAGGAATAGTTTAAACTCATAAGTGCTCAAATGGCAAGGGATATTACAAATTGAGACTTTAGGCCCTTTGGCAGGACAGGAGGATTCAATGGCCAACTCTGTAGTCTAAAACAGAATAAAGCTTCAATTCAACAAACATTTATTAAGACTTATTATAAGGTGCAATACTAGGTACTGGGGCTTCAAAGGCAAAAAAAGAAACAATTCCTTTCCTTAAGGAGTTTATATTCTATTTGGGGTGGTACAATTTTAGGGCTGGAAGGGTCACACACACCCCATTTTATATCTAAATAGTTTCAATGAGTTGCCCAGGATCACAAAAGAATTAACAGATATCCTGACTTCCAAGCTATTGCTATTCTCGGTACCTCAAATAAATGTGCATAAAATCAGTCAGTGCTTTTGCTGAGAAGAGTGGTTTACATGACCACTTGTTCAAATCAATTTAAACTCTAAGTATCACTTGTCATTTGCTTGCTTCAAGAAGTTCAAACTATACAACCAAAGGAAAAACGTAATTAGAAGATGGCCGGATGGATTGTCACCTGAAAAGTTATATAATATGAGCAAGATGAGCAAGAAGGCTCCTGTGTTACATTTAAAAGAGGAAATAACTCACAGCATCGCGCTAACCAACTGAGATAAATGTAGTCATTTTTCATCTTCTCACTCTGGATCAAAAGGAACACCTGAGGGGGAAAAGCCAGGATGAAAACCAGGATGCATTTTCAACAAAGATAGATATGCCCCCTAAAATTAGCCTGCTTTGGTTTAAGATGCTATACTGTTTTCTATCACCAAAATCTAAGAGCTGCTAAGGGAAAGTAACAAAGGAGGGGTGATGAGTTAAATGGTTTAGAGCAAGGATTCCCAACTTTCTTTGGTTCCCAAACCCGCTGACTTTCAAGAAACCTTCCTATTCCTCTATTCAATAAGAAAGAAAATAAACTCTAGAGATTACCATGGATATATGCACGTAAGAAATAAAGAGATAAGACATTACAGTTTTTTACCAAATATTTCTCATATGCCCCTTGACAAGTTTTACACGTTTCCTAGGTGAAAGCATACACCATATAAATTGATTTAGTGTGTGAGACTGAAACTGGCCAGAAATATCCTAAAGCTGCCTAGGAAGACAAAAATCAAGAGAACAAAAGTAATACCTAACAGTCATGTCGACAATATAATTAAGAAATGTGCCACTAAGTGCCTTTTCCCAGCTAACTGAAGTTTAACCCTTGTAGTTACCAAACTCTAGTTTAACCATTTTTATGGCAATCTCCCTAATATGTGTTCTTTAGCTTCTTAAATAGAAGAAAATGAAAATAATGATCTCTCCTTGATGATTCACAATGATCATTATGAACTTTCATGATAAAATGTATATATCATAGTTGTGTGATTTTATTCTTTTTCATGTTTTTCCCTCTCTCTGACTGAGTTAACAGGCCATTGGCCATCACTTTTCAAAGTTATTGCCTAGTCTCTGATTTAAGTCTGTCCCTTCCTCCAGATATGCTGAGGCTAGGAAACCAGTTAATAAAGCTTATTAGGAATTGTATTATAGATATAATTAAAGAAGTTCAGGAGAAGTTACAGGCATCGCATACAGGTCTTTGCTATGACAGCTTCTCTTCTGCAGTAGGGGGTGGTAATGTTTTCAGTATCCCAGGGCTAAGTGGGCTAATAATCTTTTTCTAAAAAGCTGGAGAATATAGTTCTCAAAGTGAGCTTTTGACTTAAATTGTTAAATGTCTCCTTCATTGGAGGAATTGGTTGGATGTATTTTGCAAAATGTGTTGAAGTTCTCCAAGAATAGGTCTTGTCCTATTTCTGAGAAAATGATACATTTTTATTTCTCACAGAGAAAACTGGATTGTTCTACCAGCTTCAAAGAGCACAACAGAGTCATTTCTGCTGTACCTGCAACCCTATTTTATATAGGGCCTTTCTCCCAGCAACCACATGAAAATAGCCACATTATGAGAGCTATGAAATGATAATATGCCAAATGATTCCCTAATACTTTAATAAGAGTGCAACTCTGACATGACTATTGATAAGGAAAGTTGCTTGACACTATGAAAATCAGGTAAATAAACCTACTCTTGTAATAAATTTATAAACTCTTCAGAGGTAGTTGGGTTGCTTTATTCAGAATTCAGTTTAATTGAACATTTTTTATCTACTCTCTGAAGGGCTTACAATCCATTGTGTTCAGTACTAAATGTACACAAACGTATATTATTCAGATTGTAATAAGACAAGGAAAGATCCAGACAAAGTACTTGAGGAAAATCTGAAGAGGGAAGGACAACTTTTAACTGTGAAATTAATAAAGGCTTCATGGAGAAGGTGACACCTGCACCTTGAAGAAAGAAGATTTCAAGAAGGAGAGATAAGAAGGGGATGCTCTAAGTATCGGAAAATGTCTCAGGGAATGAATGGGTGGGGGCAGAACAAAGAACAAGTCAGGGAGACTAGTCTAATCCAATCGAAATGCAGAATTATACAGGGATTCAGAACACAGTGCTTTTATCTTAAACATATTTTCTTTCTTTTTAAATTCAATTTTACCTTCAGCTTTTCCCTTTTCCCTTCCCTTCATTGACAAAGTAAGAAAAGCAAAACCCATTACAAACATGTAGTCAAGCAAAACAAATTTCCTCATCAGTAACGTCCACAACAAAACACCCTCAATCTACACTGTCTCTCACCTCTCTATCTGGTCATGGGTGTCAAGTTTCATCATGAGTTCTCTGGAATTGTGGTTGGCCATTAAAATAAGGCTTCTGAAAAGCAGGTACTTACCTCCTCACCCTCACTGGTGTTCCCTGTGGCAGCTTTGGCTTGTGCATAATTAAAGTTAAAGGTGTCATCATTGTAGAAATAACTCTGAAAAACAGCCCAATCACAGATAATTCAGAGCATTATTATGTTAAAGGAAGTCTCAGAGTAAGTTACAAAGAGTATTAAAAAAGCATACTTGTGATATCAAGAAGCATCCTCTGTAGTATGCTCCCAATGATCCAGGCTGGAAAATGAATTACTGTGATATCCAACTCCCTCTTCCCGGTGTTCATCCTGTCATCTTTTTGGTAATATTTATTACACATCTTTCTTACTCTTCTCTTCCTTTCCCTTTTCAATGCCACCATTAGGTCCTCACCACCTCGTACATGTACTACTCTAACAATCTCATCTAGCTCCTGTCAAGATTTGGCTCAAATCTCACCTTCTACAGGAGGACTTTCCTATCCCAACCCCTTTACATCTCATATCCCTACCCCCATCCCCATTACCCACCTCACCCCAAGGTCTTTTCTTTGATATTACCTTCCATTTACACAGAATGTATACTGTATATACAATTTAATGCATGTTATCGCCCCCCCATCAGAATGTAAGCAACTTGAGGGCAGCATGGACTGTGTTTTTGTCTTTTGGCATATAGTAAGTACGGGCTTGTTGATTGATGCTAATGGTTTTCTTGTTCCAATCTCTCCTAATTCCATCTAACCATCCAACATACTATTCTCACATTAGGTTCCCTAAATACCATTTTCACTAGGCTACCTCCCTGCCATGCCCCCTCCCTCCTTTACTCAAAAATCTTCAGTGCTCCTTCTTTGCCTACAGGATAATTTTCCACTCACTCAACCAGACATTCGAGATCCTTCACAATTTGGAGAAAATGACTTCTCCAACTCTATCCTTCACCCAATTACAACTCCATCACATCATCCTTTCAAACCAGAAAAACTGGTCTATTCATTGCTTCATTCTTGCTTCCAATGCTCTTCCCCTCCTCTGAACTTTTGTAAGGAAGGCTGTCTGCCTTAAAGTCTAGTTCTCCCTAAATATCCTTACCCACTATCAACTCTCTCCTCTGAACATCTGTGACTCTGAATGTCACTGGCACTTTCATGTGCTATACTTGTATTTTATTTTTTAAGTTCTAGCTTCCTAAGTAGGAAACTCCTTCGGGGTTGAGTTGTTAGATTTGTTTCACAGCATAGCTCCATGCAGATAGTAGGATTCACAAATGTTGTGCTTGCAGACAAGGACAGGATGACTAGGTTATGTGTACTCTGCCTGTCTTCTAAAAGGTTGTTCATTACTTGTTTGGGTGAAAGCTGGAGGCTGTGGAGAGATACGTTGTTACTCTGTGTATAAAGCTGGAAAATAAAATGAGTTTTGCGAACAGGTTGTCAATGTCTTTGAAGCTTTCCAGTAACGCAGAGGGCTGGGAAGAAGACAGAAAGGAAAAAAATGAAGGTATATGGACACTAAACGCAATGTTTTCGTCTGTGAGAAAAACTTAAGGGTCAGACGTAAAAGTCCATTTTTATCACTTTTGCTATTTATTGATTTTAAGACAAAGAAAATTTGGAGTACTTAAGTACTTGGTGTACTTATGAGTACTAAAGAAAATGGTGCATGCTTAATAGTGCTAGAGCATATTTAAGACATAATAGCAAAGAGCTGGGTCTGGAGTCAGAAGACCTGGGGTTCAAATCTCAGCCTGGACATTATGTGACCAATAACACTGAAAATGGACTTCGACTTTCTATATGTCTATAGTTCAGAAGTCTTCCACTGAGAATTACCTGTCCATATTCATTGTGACTAGTGGACAATGGCTGTCATTCTCACATATCTTAATCAGTTCTCTGTATATCTTAGATATCAGACCCTTATTAGAGAAATGTGGTACTCAAAGATTTCTTCCCAGTTAATTCTTTCCAATCAATTATAAGTGCACTGATTTTGTGCAAAACTTTTAAATTTTATATAATCAAAATTGTCCATTTTATCTTCTATGGTACTCTCTATCCTTTGTCTGATTGTGTACTCTGCCCCTATCGATAGTTACTATAGGTATTTCCTTCCTAGCTCTTATAATTTGTTTATGATTTTACTTTGTATATTTAGTTCATAAAGACTCCAAATGAAGTCTTTTGTTGAATCACAAGTTATTACCCAATAGCTGAGGTCTTTGGTTTTATTAAACACTGTGCTACTATATTTGTTTGCTTCTGTATACTCTAATCTATTCCAGTGGCTACCTTTCTATTTTTTTTTAAACCAGTACCAAACAGTTTTGAAGATTACTGCTTTGTTGTTGTTACTGTTTATCCAATGACATCATGATGTTGGGGTAAAATGATGGATGATGGATGATGACTCATGCATCAATTGGATTTATGGGGCAATTCCAAAAGATGAGTTTCAAAGATGTTCTGAGCAACAGCAGCATTGCTAGAATAAGGGTACAGGCTCCCAAAGTGACTAGGTTGAAGGCTAATATATATTTGGATGTCCAAACTCTAGCTTACTAAAAATTAATCTTTTCCTTTATAGTGACACCTTATGTGTGTGACATAGAAACACCTGAGTATTTACATATATACATATTTATGCACATACATGTAAATTAAATTTTATTTCCTGAGTGAACCTATCAGTAAGATGGTGCCCTGCACAGCCCGCTGTGATGAGTATGTTAGTGTTCTGAAATACTGATAATTCTGTGCAATTTCTCAAATGTAATCTAACCCCTTCTACTTTTCCTTTTCATTTCTAGGCCCAATTCATTGTCCACTTGCAAGGCTCCTTGGGTCAGACAGATAAAGTATGCAGAACTAATGAAAAGCCATGGACATAAATCACATGGATAAAAAAAGCTACAGTCTGAGGCAAAACGCCTTCCACATTCAGAGAAAGAACTATGGAACTGGATTGCAGAATGATGCAGACCATTTTCTTTTATATTATGTTTTGATTTGTTTTGTTTTATGGTTTCTCCCATTCATTTTAATTCTTCTGTGCAAAATGACTAAGGTGAAAATTATTTAATAGGAATGTATGTGTAGAACCTATATAAGATTGTACGCCATCTCAGGGAGGGAGTGGGAAGGAAGGGGGGAAGGAGGGAGAGGGAGAGGAAAAAAATCTAAGTATATGGAAGTGACTGTAGAACACTGAAAACAAATAAAATAATTTAATAACGATAATTAAAAAAAAGCTACAGAAAGGATTAGATTTATAACAGTGAAGTCCAAAGGTAATCATGAACTGACCCAGCAGACTGTTTATCCAGCTACTAGACACTGGTTCATTCCCTTGATTCATTCCCTTAGTAATCCTACAAAGTCAATTTATTTTACATGTTTATGGATCTCCTGGGGATAATATATGGCTGCAAAGCATTATTTATAAAGAAAGAAAACTACAGGTGATTCAAAAGACAACCAAAAGAAACCTGTCTGGTAGATGCCACACCCTAAGGCCTGGACCCACTGGACCTAGATTAGGCTCGTTTGTCCTTGTTGTTCATTTTTTGTTCCTGAGGAGTTTTTCCTTAAGAAGCACTCAAAGAGGTACAACTGGCTCAGAGGACTAAGGCCCCCGTGGGCCACGGGTATAGCTTCCTGATTTCCTGAATATGAAAACATCCAGGCCCAAAGGACTTTAGCTCTTTCTTAGCTAGGCTTCTAGCCACAGATCAGCAACATTAATATTACTAAGAAGCTGTGCTCAACTCAATTAATGCTTTATTCTCAATTAATATCCTTTCTCTAATTCCCTAATAATCCCTTCACCAGCTATGGCTAAAGCAAAACTCCATTTGTAAATTGTTGGATGGACTTCCTCTCTTCCCTTAGAACAAATTTCCCTTCATTCTGGACTCTATTCTGGAGTCCCTCATCTATTTCTCGCATCTCCTTCCTCTCATTGTTAATACTACATCCCTGACCATCTTGTCCAGCACTAGCAATAACTTGTCTCATATCCTCTGACACACTCGTGCTACTCACTGCCACTTCCATATTCTCATTCGGCAACCATTCCTTTAGCATAGGGATTTTTCATTTTTAGTATCTGTATCCCCAGCATACAACATGGGGTCAGGCAAAGAATAAACAACAAATGTTTGCTGATTGACTGATATGTAGAAGGAATTCCTGTTATGACATACTTTGGAGTACAATGACCTCTGAGACTTTTTTCTAACTCTTGAGATTCTGTGAATCAGATTTCTTTTTAATTGGACACAAAATAAATTCATTAAATTTCAGTGGTTCACTCTTGCCTCAAGGATTGAATACAAGCTCCTCTAGCTTTTAACTCTTCCCAATGTAGCTACAACCTAACTTTCCAAATTTATTATATTCTCCCTTCCTGTTCTCTCTAGTCAAACTGGACTCCTTACTGTTTCTCATGTGATATCCCAGCACTCATTTCTGCATTCTGCACAGATTTTCCCCAGAATCTGCAATGCACTCCCACCTTACTTTTGTCTCTTGTTTTCTTTGAAACTCTGCTCATGAGACTACTCCTATGTGAAACATTAAACATTAAAAATTCAACGATACATTTAAGCATGAAAATTGACTTTGAACCTTATAAAGTAGGTAAGAATATATTACAAATATTACAGTGTACTTTAATGTCTACATACAGAACAAAAAGTAAAACTTTTTAATAAATTTGATCTGTCTAAACCTAAATTAATAAACATTTAGTTAAAAGTAATTTAGAAGGCCTTTTTCTATCATTCCAAAACTAGAATGGACTGCTTTGGGAAGTAATAAGTTCTACACAACTCTAGTGTTCTGGCAAAGGCTGAAAATGTTAGAGATAATTTTTAAGGGATTCATATATAAAGAAAGAGGTTGAACTCTTTCCTTATGCTCAACTTGCTAATGCTTCCCTCACATAAATTTACCTTGCCTATATTTCACATATGAACTTCACATATTAAATAGTTCCAACAAATGGTGATGAAGACCTTAGTGAGGTAGTATAAATGAAAATGGAAAGGAGACAAATACAAGAGATACTGCAAAATAGAATTACTAAGGGCCTAGCAACTAATTAAATACAAAGGACAGAGTAATGCTGTATGACATGGTCCTGTATGGCAACATATAAGCATTAATCTAAATAAAAGGTACCAATTAGGCAAGACCATTCTGTAAAGATGAGAAATGACAAAACGGATCATGTGGAGGTCAAAAGTGATTTGCAGAAGCTGAAAAGATTTTCTAGTGGTATGAGATTCAAAATATAGTCACTTTTTTGTTGCCTAGTAAACTCCTATGTTTTATTTTCTGCTGCAGAAGCTAGGTGGTAATTCACAGAAACTCTGGGAAAGCAGGGGATGTAGAATAGGGGACGTTAGTCTAGTTCCCTAGTGCTTAAAAAAAAAGTCCTGAGGCTCATATCAACCTGTAAACCCCAATAAGGCAAGGAATGTAGATGCCACCCTTATCATGCCTCAGCATCCACTTCCCCCCCATACTTAAGTCTGCTTTTGATGTTATTAAGGGGAAACTGTAAGAGATGAAGAACAAAAAACGGATAAAAGTGGTGACCAAATTCTTGAGAATCTCTCATAACAATTAAGATCACATGATTACAATTCTTAGAGAGAACTTCAAATACATAGATAAGAAAATGACTAGCTTTGTTGGAAGAGAACTGGAAAGGATCAAAGGCTTTAGAGCTGGAAAAGATAATCTGTACCCAACTAGTAAAAACTCTTTCTTTATATATGACTCCCTTAAAAAATATCTCCAACATTTTCAGCCTCTGCCACAACAGCAGAGTTATACAGAACTCATTTACTTCCAAAAGCAGCTCATTCTAGTTTTGGAATTATAGAAAAAGACCTTCTAAATAACTTTTAATGAAATCTTTATTAATTTAGGTTTAGATAGGTCAAATTTATTAAAGAGTTTTACTTTTTGTTCTGTATGTAAACATTAAAGTACACTGTAATGTTCATAATATATTCTTATCTACTTTATAAGATTTAAAATCAATTTTCATGCTTAAATGTATGGTTGAATTTGTAATGTTTAAGTTATTCAAGAGGTTTGGCTGACAGCAAGCCAATAATTAAGGTGACTTAAGGTGACTTTTAATTTTTTTATATTTATCTATAATGTGTGCATTGCTCCGTACACTATGTCTAAATCCACAGTACTCATAGTTTCTGCAATAAAACACTGACAAGCACTTTGGTTCATGTTCTTGAAACAGCTTAAATTCACTTTACTGATCCATCCTCGTTCTATGGTTGCAATTTTATTTTTATGGTGCACTGTTGCTAGGATTCATGTAATACTGAGTCCTTGACAAGGAATGAAGTCCCAATATGATATTGTTTCTGCAGAGTAAATATGACTTTTAAAATATGGTTTTAGGGATTCATTTTAATTTGTAGAAATTATAGATTCTATTTACTCACAGAACTCATAGAACCAAAAATTAAAAGTGAGGACTGCTTACAGTCTTCAGGTCCTGGAGGACTTATCTGAAGTCAATGTAAAGCCTAGCTCTCTTCTTTATGATACTCTATATAAAGCCAGGTTTTCCTTTACCTCAAATTCCCTTTCTACTACTTAAACGAAAAGAATCACCTACAAGGATGTCTTATCTTCCCCCAAGTGTTAGCTATCAACAATTTCTTATATGTGTCTATTCTAAAAGTGCTATACTAACCTTGACAGAATTGAGGTAAATCAAAACATCATCAAATTGTCGAAGAAGGAAGAAGCAGGAAGCCATGCATTGTCTCCCTGGTATTGTATCTGCAATAGAAGACAACAGCATATAATTTATTTTTTTTTATTTTTTATTTTTAATTTATTTATTTAACTTTTAACATTCATTTTCACAAAATTTTGGGTTCCAAATTTTCTCCCCATTTGTCCCCTCCCCCCACTTCAAAACACCAAGCATTCTGATTGCCCCTATCACCAATCTGCCCTCTCTTCTATCATCCCTCCCTTCCCTTGTCCCCATCTTCTCTTTTGTCCTGTAGGGCCAGATAACTTTCTATATCCCTTTACCTGTATTTCTTATTTCCTAGTAGCAAGAACAGTACTCGACAGTTGTTCCCAAAACTCTGAGCTCCAACCTCTCTTCATCCCTCCCTCCCCACCCATTCCCTTTGGAAGGCAAGCAATTCAATATAGGCCATATCTGTGTAGTTTTGAAAATGACTTCCATAATAGTCGTGTTGTGTAAGACTAACTATAATTCCCTCCATCCTATCCTGCCCCACATTGCTTGCACTCTCTCTTTTGATCTTGTCCCTCCCCAAGAGCGATGACTTCAAATTGCTCCCTCCTCCCATTGCCCTGCCTTCCATCATCCCCCCCACCCTGCTTATCGCCTTCTCCCCCACTTTCCTGTATTGTAAGATAGGTTTTCATACCAAAATGAGTGTGCATTTTATTCCTTCCTTGAGTCAAATGTGATGAGAGTAAGCTTCACTTTTTCCCTCTCACCTCCTCTCTTTTCCCCTCCATTGAAAAGGCATTTTCTTGACTCTTTTATGAGAGATAATTTGCCCCATTCCATTTCTCCCTTTCTCCTCCCAATATATGCCTCTCTCACCCCTTAATTTTATTTTTTTTAGATATGATCCCTTCCTATTCAACTCACCTTGTGCTCTCTGTCTCTCTCTATATGTGTGTGTTGGTGTGTCTGTGTGTCTGTGTGTGGTTGTGTATATAATCCCATCAACTACCCAGATACTGAAAAAAGTTTCAAGAGTTACAAGTATTGTCTTTCCATGTAGGAATGTTAACAGTTCAGCTTTAAAGTCCCTTATGATTTCTGTTTCCTGTTTACCTTTTCATGCTTCTCTTCATTCTTGTGTTTGAAAGTCAAATTTTCTTTTCAGCTCTGGTCTTTTCATCAAGAATGCTTGAAAGTCCTCTATTTCATTGAAAGACCATTTTTTGCCCTGAAGTATTATACTCAGTTTTGCTGGGTAGGTGATTCCTGGTTTTAGTCCTAGTTCCTTTGACTTCTGGAATATCCTATTCCACGCCCTTCGATCCCTTAATGTAGAAGCTGCTAGATCTTGTGTTATCCTGATTGTATTTCCACAATACTTGAATTGTTTCTTTCTAGCTGCTTGCAATATTTTCTCCTTGACCTGGGAACTCTGGAATTTGGCCACAATGTTCCTAGGAGTTTCTCTTTTTGGATCTCTTTCAGGCGGTGATCGGTGGATTCCTTGAATACTTATTTTGCCCTCTGGTTCTAGAATATCAGGGCAGTTTTCCTTGATAATTTCATGAAAGATGATGTCTAAGCTCTTTTTTTGATCATGGCTTTCAGGTAGGCCCATAATTTTTAAATTGTCTCTCCTGGATCTATTCTCCAGGTCAGTTGTTTTTCCAATGAGATATTTCACATTATCTTCCATTTTTTCATTCTTTTGGTTTTGTTTTGTGATTTCTTGGTTTCTCATAAAGTCATTAGCCTCTATCTGTTCCATTCTAATTTTGAAAGAACTATTTTCTTCAGCGAGCTTTTGAACCATCTTTTCCATTTGGCTAATTCTGCTTTTTAAAGCATTCTTCTCCTCATTGGCTTTTTGAACCTCTTTTGCCAATTGAGTTAGCCTATTTTTCAAGGTCTTATTTTCTTCAGCATTTTTTTGGGTCTCCTTTAGCAAGGTGTTGACCTGCTTTTCATGCTTTTCTTGCATCTCTCTCATTTCTCTTCCCAGTTTTTCCTCCACCTCTCTAACTTGATTTTCAAAATCCTTTTTGAGCTCTTCCATGGCCTGAGCCCATTGAATATTTATTTTGGATGTGTGGGATACAGAAGCCTTGATTTCTATATCTTTCCCTGATGGTAAGCATTGTTCTTCCTCATCCGAGAGGATGGGAGGAGATATCTGTTCACCAAGAAAGTAACCTTCTATGGTCTTATTTTTTTTCCCTTTTCTGGGCATTTGCCCAGCCAGTGACTTGACTTCTGAGTGTCCTCTTCACAGCCAGCACGCCTCCAGATCAGCCCAGCCAGGGCCTGGGGTCTGAGATTCAAATGCTGCTCCCCAGCCTCAGGGCTTTGAGCAGGGGCAGGGCTGCTATTCAGTGTGAGATTAAGTTCAGCTGCTCAGGTAGGGGCAGGGCCACCACATGGGGCTCAGTTCCCTCAGGGGGTTTACGCGGAGCCCTTCAACAATGGATCTGGGCTCCTGCCTGCTGTGGGAGCCCCTGTCCGCTGCTGCCTCCCGAGGGGGCCTGAGTTATGGAGATACCCTACTCCCCTCTCAGCCAGCCAAAGAGACCCTCTCACTGACCTTCAGTACCTGTGGGTGGAGGGACCTGCGCAGCCACTGAAGATTCTGTCCTGAAGCCTGCTCAGATCTGCTCCTCTCGGTGCCACGTGGCCGAGACAGGGCTGGGCTCTGCACTGGTCCAGGTGCGACGGACTTTTTGGGTCGGTTTTTCGGGGCTCTCTGGAACAGAAATCTCCTCCACTCCACTCCGTTGCTCTTCTGCTTCTGCTGCTCCAGAATTTGTTGGGAGTGCTTCTTTTAAGATATTTTATGGGCTGTGGGTTCGGAGCTAGCGTATGTGTGTCTTTCTACTCAGCCATCTTGGCTCCTCCCCAGAATATAAATTTAAAAGGCAAACATTTCACTTGACCTGCAGCTTAAGTGATTTAATCAAGACATTTTCCCATAATCTTCAATCAACCTCATATGTTCAAACTTGCAATTGTCTCATCTCGACCATCTTCTTTTCCTCTAGTATCTCATATCCACAAGACTTTGGCAGATGCTTGCAATGCCCTGAGGCAAGCCTGTGCTACTCTAACAACGTGTACTAGGAAAGGGTCAGCTCTGACCAGCAACAACACGAAGAAGAGAAACTAGAACAGAATCCTCCAGTCTCATTTCGGTAAGTTCTCTCTCTCCTACAGGGCTTGCTGCTGGCTATTTAGTCATTTTTAGGCATGTTCAATTCTTTGTGACCCCCAAATGGGGTCTCTAGCTCAGTTTACAGATAAGGAAACTGAGGCAAACATGGACTTGCTCAGGATCACACAGCTAGTAAGTGTCTGAGGCCAGATTTGAACTCATGAAGAAGAGTCTTCCTGACTCCAGGCTTTGATGCTCTAATCACTGCACCACTTAGCTCCTGCAGGGCTACTACATTTCAATCTAATCCAACAAGAATTTTTTAGGCACCTTGAATGTGCAAGACACTTTGCTAAGCACTGGGGTTATACAGAAAATGAAAAACAGTTTCTGTCTTCAAGGAGTTTTCATTCTAGTGTAGGATAATAAGAACAGGTTGGTGACCTCCAACCCATTAATTTATCTTCTTGGAACCTGGCAATCAATTAAGTGGTAAATACTGGGCCCAGAACAGGCAAGCATCAGTGGGGATATAGAAGTATAAAACACAGTACCTATTTCCAAAGAGAATACAATCTAGTTGGGGAGACAAGATTAACATAACCGAAACAAAAGCAAACACGTCAGGACAGTATATAATTAAATGCTAGTTTATGAAGCACAGGGTTAGTAGAAGAACAGGAAGTAGTAAAGATGTCAGGGAAGACTCTGAGAGGAGATAGGGCTTTAGAAGATGAACAAGAAGAGATGAGACTGCTTAGGATGAAAACTCAAAGCCTTGAGTGAGGAACAAACATATAAGTAGTGGAGAGAGGAAAAAAAACATTCTAGGTGAAGGGAACTCTGTGAATAAAAGTACAGCAGCAGGACTTCATTCAACAAATATATATTAAGTTAAGGGAATGAAGACACATAGTCAAAAGATAGCACACACACACACACACACACACACACACACACACACACACACACACACACACACCAACTGGCCTAGCCAGAACAGAGGGTGGGGAGTACCAGGAAATAAACTGAAATAGGTAGAATGTGGTAAGTTTAAGGAAGGCCTTGAATGCCAAGAAAAATTTAGATTTATTTCAGGAGGAAACAGAGAGACTTTGAAGGCTATTGACTAAGAAAATAATATCAAAACACCAATACCTGAAGAAATTTAGTCTAGGAACTAGATCATTTAGGAAAGATTATAAGATGGTCCATTTCAAATGCTAACTTTTCCCAATTCCTTTCATTAGAAATGCATTCTATTGTTGAAATCTTAAAGAACTTTGTTTTGTATTTCTCTTACACACAGAATACTCTTTTCTGTATTATATTTATGTGTTTTTCTTATTTCTCCTATGTCATTCAGTCATTAGGTAGTGTTCAACTCTTTGTGATCCTATGGATCACAGCAAGCCAGATCCTTCTATCCTTCACTATCTCTTGAAGTCTGTCCAGGTACATGTTCATTGTTTCCAAGACAATATCCATATCCATCCTCTGCTATCTCCTTTTCCTTTTGCCTTCAATTTGTCCCAACATCAGAACATCAGAGTCTTTTCCAGAGTCCCATCTTCTCATTATATGGCCAAAGTATTTAACCTTTAGCTTCAGTATTTGATCCTCCAGTGAACAGCCTGAATTAATTTCTTTAAGTATTAACTGATTTGATCTCCTTGCTATGCAAAGGACTTTCAAAAGTCTTCTCCAGCACCACAAGTGTCAATTTTGTAGTAGTCAGCAACTCTCACAATCATACATGCTAATGGAAAAACCATTGCTTTGACTATACAGACCTTTGTTGGAAAGGTGTTGCCTCTCTTTTTTAGCATGTAGTCCATATTTGCCATAGCTTTCCTTCCAAAAAGCAAGCATCTTTTAATTTCATGGCTGCAGTCATTATCTGCTTTTTGAACCCAAGAATATAAAATCTGACACTGCTTCAATTTCATCTCCTTCTATTGACCAGGAAGTAATGGGATCAGTTGCTAAGATCTCAGGTTTTCTTTTTTATGTTAAGCTTCAAGCTAACTTTTACATTCTCCTGTTTCATCCTCATCAAGAGGTTTCTTAATTCTTCATTTTCTACCATCAGAGTGGCATCATCTTCATATCTGAAATGGTTGATATTTGTCCTGGAAACTTTAATTCTGGCTTTTGATTTGTCCATCCTGGCATTTTGTATGATGTACTCTGCACATAAGATAACAAATGAGGTGACAATATACAGCTTTGTTGTATTCCATTTCCAATTTTAAACTAATCAGTTGTTTCATGTTTGGTTCTAATGATTGCTTCTTGATTTGCATACAGGTACCTCATGAGATAAGATGATCTGGTACTTAAATCTTTCTGAGGAACTGCCACACTTTGTTGTGACCCACATGGTCAAAGGCTTTAGTGTAGTCAACAAAGATGTTTTTCTGGAACTCCCTTGCTTTCTCCATAATTCTGCAAATGATGGCAATTTGGTCTCTAGTTCCTCTGTCTCTTTGAAAACCAGCCAGCTCCTCTGGTAATTCTCAGTGCACACACATATTGCTGAAGCTTAGCTTGTGGAATCTTAAGCATAACCTTGCTGCCATGTGAAATGAGTGCAACTGTTGGTAATCTGAATATTACTTGGCATTGCCCTTCTTTAGAATTTTCCAATCCAGTGGCCACTGCTATGTTTTCCTTCCAAATTGCTGGCATATTGAGTGCAGCACTTAAACAGCTTCATCTTTTAGGGTTTTAAATAGCTCACCTGGAATTTCACCACCTCCACTAGGATTACTGTTATCAATGCTTTCCAAGGTCCACTTGACTTCATTCTCCAGGATGTCTGGTTCTACATCAATAACCACATCATCGTGGTTATTAGTAATGTTAAGATCTCTTTTGAACAGTTCTTTTGTGTATTTTTGCCACTACTTTTTAATCTCTTCTGCTTCTTTTAAATCCTTACCATTTTTGTCTTTTATCATGCCCATTTTTAACATGAAACTTTCACTTGATAATGTTAAACTTTCTTGAAGAGAGCTCACTTTTTCCATTCTCTAGTTTTCTTCTATTTCTTTGTATTGTTCACTTAAGAAAACCTTCTTATCTCTCCTTGCTAGTCTCTGGGAATTCTACATTCAGTTGGATATATCTTTCTAAGTCTCCTCAGATGGCCATTTTTGCCTTCTTGCTCTTCATTTTCTTTGGAATGTTTTTTGTTGCTGCCTCCCATACAATATTGCGAACCTCTATCCATAGTTCTTCAGGCACTCTGTCTACCAGATCTAATCCCTTAAATCTACTCATCACTTCCACTTCATAATCATAAGGGAGGTTATTTAAGTCGTGCGTATATTGTCTCATGATTTTACCTACTTTCTTCAACGTGAGCCTGAATTTTGCAATTAAAAGCTCATGATCTTATCCACAGTCAGCTCCAGGTCTTGTTTGAACTGACGAAATAGAGCTTCTATATCTTTGGCTCCAAAGTATATAATCAATCTGATTTCTACGTTGACTATCTGGTGATGTCAGCGTGTAAGAGTTGCCTTTTGGGTTGTTGAAAAAAAGTGTTTGCTATGACCAGTCAGTTATCCTAACAAAACTCTCTTAGCCTCTGCCCTGCTTCATTTTGTACTCCAAGACCAAATTTGCCTATTAGTACAATTATCTTTCAGTTCCCTACGTTAGTATTCTAATCTCCTAAAATTAATGTGATAGTTTTTTCTGGTATTATTTTGAGAAGATGTTGTAGGCTTTCATAAAACTGATCAACTTTGGCTTTTTCAGCATCAGTAGTATATAGACTTGTATTAATGTGATGCTGAACTGTTTGCCTTGGACATTCTCACAGACAACAGTACTTCTTTTACTTACATTAAAGGGGTTGGTGGGAATCTGCTAATTGATGATCAAGCCTACCTGAACAACAGATTACAAGTAGAAAGTTCTAGAAGAGGCAAGAAAATCCCTAAATTATGCTATTTTCTATAGATCCTAAGGCAGCATGTGATATTTTCATCACTACTATTTAATGAAAGTCCAGGGCCCTTTGGAAAGGATCTTCCCTTTAGAATAGGCAAGAAGAGCAAAAGTAGAAGCACTTAGTAATTTGAAGGAAACAAAATACACAAAGAGAAGCAATGATAATGCTGTGAATCATGTCAAATAATGAGGAAAATGAGCTAGGGGTCTAAAAAAAGGGGTTAATATGACTAATATGTAACCATGAGTTTTGGTGGGATGTGAGGCATGACTGTAATGCCACAATGGAAGATTATACTTTATTCAAAATAAAACACAAAGTAAAGAGGGCAGTTGAGTAGAACCACTGAAGAACAACTTAATTACCCTGTAGAAGTCCATAAACTGTAAGTGGGAAGCATCTGAGTAAGGATCAAAAAGGGACAAGCAGAAGTGATTTTGCAATACAAGTTAAAGATGCTCATATCTCTCTCATCCTCAAAACTCCCCCACTTAATCTGTCCATCCCCCCTAACTGATTCCATATCTCTCCTCCCTTTTTGGCTAAACTCCTTGAAAAGGCCATCTACAATCAGTATCTCCACTTTGTTTCCTTTCTCTCTCTTTTTAACTTTCCCACTTTGGACCTCATCTTCAACTTTGTTGAATCATTCAAGCTTGTAAAGCACTTTGAATGCAAAATACAGTGATCTCTATTTTATACTGGAGACAAAAGAGAGTCACTGAAACTTCTTGAGGAGTGGCTTTGATTTAGGAATATTAATTTGAGAGCTATGTGGAGTATGGAATATAGAAGAAAAATACTGCAGGCAGAGAGACCAACTAAGAAACTGTTACAGTAACAGACAAGAGGTGATGAGGCCCTAAATTAGAATGGCTGTGGTATAAATAGAAAAGGGGACATATGGGAGAAAGGTTGAGGAAGTAGAAGGGACAACATTTCTACCTGACTGGATGTGGCAAGAGAAAAAGAATGAAGAGTTGAAGATGATTCCTAAGCTAAGAACTTAGGTAAGTGGAAGAATGGTGGTATCCTCAACAAAAAATAGAAAAGTTATGAGTAGGGATAGATTTAGGGGGAAGGATAATTAATTCTGTTTTAGATATGTTAGCTTTGAGATAACAATAAGCCATCCAGGTGGAGACAGACATTAAATAGCGGGAGATTTGGGACTAGAACTCAGGAGATGAGAGGCCTGGAGAGATGATGGTTGAATCCATGGCAGCTGATGAGATCACCAAGAAGAAGTGTAGAGAGAAGGGGAAGACTAAGGACATAACCTTGGGGTATACCCCTTCGGAGAGGCAGTACACTGAAAATGATCTGGCAGGTAGGAAGAGAACTAATTTATAAAAACCCAGAAAAGGGAGCGTATTCAGAAGGATGGGGTGGTCAACAGTATGAAATACTGCAGAAAAATTAAAAAACATCAGGACTGAGAAAAGGCCATTGGATTTAGTAATAAAGAGATCACTGGGGACCTTGGAAAGAATAGTTTCAGCTAAGTGGTGGAATGAGAAGCCAGACTATAAGAGCCTGAGAATGAGTAGCTTCTTCTCTAATGATTCATATTTTGTTTTCCATATTGAAAGTCCCATTCATTGTCATTACCATTCCTCACTCCCTCATCCTTAATTACTTCAGATAGCCTCTACATCCTCTCCTCCTCCGTCTTCTCTCTTCCATTATGCCTGCTGGGACACCCTTTCTATGCTTATTAAAGTTCCTTTTAAGCTAAATTTCTTCCTCTCACACTCTTTCCATCTTACTGTACTGATTGAAATCTGGCTCCCAATGGAAGAAAGTGACTTTAACCACTATGGCTAAAGGTAAAATTAACAGCCAAACAAGGTTTAGAGGAGGTCACAAAAGACAATAGATACTTTTTCAGAATATGAAATTTTAAAGCTTCTCTATGAACAAAATAATTGCAGCTAGAGAAAGAAAATATATATTAGTGGAGGAAAATGTTTTTACTAAACTTCTCAGAGTTAAGAATCCATTGTTCTTTTTCTTTGCTTAGACTTCTTGACTGATGAGGGGTGTTTTTAAATGGTTTCTTCAATCTATGCTATCAAAGAGAGTACAGATTTCAGACATACCACATTCACTAGCTGATCCACCCACCAACTGAAAGAACTGCTGGGCAATTTTCAGATGATCCCTCTGAAAGACAAAGAAATCCCCTCATTAGAAAAATAAGCAGAGTATCCTTATTTTTATAAAAAAAAAATAATATCTTATTGCTGGCTGTTCTTTTGAGGTTTAAAGTATCTTCACATATAGAATTTCATTTGGTCCCTGCAGAAATTATTGATCTTATTGCTAATGAGAAATTGGCAAATTGAAACTGAAGAAAATTTGCATAGGGTTTAATAGACAAAAAGGAAAAAATCAATTCAACAAGTACTTGATGTCTGATACACACAAGGGAACTAAAAGTATTATCAGTAGAACATATTTTAATCTGATTTTTATATTCAGTTCCACATTAACATTTATTTTAAAAATAAAAATAAAAATATATCTCCATTCTGAAGTACAATTATATTGTAACCTGTCTTTGAAAAGGGACTGTTACTTTCAACCAAAGGAGGCTAAGTATATGTTTATAAAATCATTATTCTATGAATAATCAAAGAACATGAAAAATGACAGTGTATGAGAAAAGTTTTGAAAAGTATTAAGTGCTATGTAAATTAAAATATTATATATAAAAGCTGATACACATAAGTATCAGAAAAGCAATGAGTTTTTACACGAAGTTGGTATTACCCTCATCATCTAATCATAGTATCATATATCATAGTATTGCTAGGATTTTGTACAATTTGAAAAATCTTTACTTGTTACATGATTAAATACAAACTTGGGGAGGGAGAACTATAAAATTATGCTATGACTGTCTTGCTTGACAGGAGCAATGATTATGGATTTAGCTTGTTCAAAGCAAAATGATTAATTCTCAATGTTAAGGGAAAGCAGCAATTGCTTGCTAAATAATCCCTAATATCTTTTTGGAATATAAGCTGGTAGCAGACATACAGAAATGAATGGTATTACAGAATGACATACTCACTTTGAAAACCACTATCAATTGCTTTTTGATCCTTATAATTATCCTTTCTATCTACTACAAGGCTATCAAGTCATGAATACCAGAGATTTTACACTCACCAAACCCATTTCTTGTCCAAGAGCTGCATTAACCACACCCTTGAGGATGTATTCCTAGAAACGTAGAATATTATTTTAGTAAAGAGAGGAAATACATGGTGATGTTGTTCAGTCTTTTCAATCATGTCCAACTCTCTGTAACTTTATTTGACGTTTTCTTGGCAGAGATACTACAGTAGTTTGCCATTGCCTTCTTCAACTCATTTTATACATGAGGAAACTGAGGCAAACAGGGTTAAGTGACTTGCCCAGGGACACAGCTAGTAAGTTTGTATGAAGCTACATTTGAACTCAGGTTCTCCTGACTCCAGGGCCAGCACTCTATCCACTGCACCATGTAGCTGCCCCTAGGTTTAGGTAGAATCTTTCAAATTCAATTCTAATACCTTCAGTGCTCGTTCTAACCTAGCGTGTTATTTTATCTACTTCTAGCAATTGGTATCCAAGAGATACTTCTTAGTTTTTTAGTCTAATTCCCAAGAGACATGAGTCTACATGTTAGACTACACTACTTGTACAAGTGACAATAAGTGACATTACCATTTAGTAGAAAAAATTTAAAGTATCTAGGTTACATTTAATAATTAATTTTGTTATAACTTTTAATCAGAATGTACCCAATAAAATCTGTTCCGGCACCACTCAGGTTACACTTTTTATTATCCTCACTAAAAAGTCCCAACCAGCCAATAAATGGGCTATTTTGATTCAAGATGACTCGCAATAAGAGAACAGACCTGGAAATGTTGAAGCTTACCAAATTTGGGCATATCACTGGCTCTGTGGTCTAAAAATTCATGTTTTTTTAATTGTGAATTTCTTTATGCACCAATAATTTTTGGGTTCATCACTGCTATAGGAATAAAAATCTTTATACTCCAGACCTTTTGAAAACTGGGAATGTGAGAAGTAGGTCAATAGAAGCCCAGGATACTCACCTCCTAACATCATTACATTTCAGGAAAATTGTTTTCTAAATTAGTATGCACACCTCTTCTGAGAATTCTCAAGTTAGAATCTCTTTTCAAGAGCTTTTCAGTTTACCTTTCTCAAACTCTATTGAATTTTTTCTCAAATTTTATTATAAAACATAAAAATTATAAGCCTGACACACTATCAGCAAACACGAACATTTACAAACAGAAATATAGAATTGCATGTAAAACTGAGAATTTCTATGATATAGTGTTTCTTGGTTTGTTTGGTTTTTTTTCTCGAAGGGGGAAAGTAAGGCAATTGGGGTTAAGTGATTCACCCAAGGTCACACAGCTAGTAAGTGTCAAGTGTCTGAGGCCATATTTGAGCTCAGATCCTCCCAACTCCAGGACCAGTGCTCTATTCATCGCACCACCTGACTGCCCTGGTTTCTTGTTTTAAAGAATATATAAAACACAACAGTGCCAAAAACGCCCTGCTCGTCAACTTCCTCCTCTGTGTGAACTTCTGACGACTCCCTCTAAACGTTCTTCTGGGTGTTTTAAAAGGCTAAATGACAGACACTCTTTCACTTCTTTTCTTCTCTCCTTTTGCCATTCCTTACAACTCAATAATATTCTATTATATTCATACACTATAATATGTTCAATCATTTACCAACTGATGGGAACTCACTTTGTTTCCAATTCTTTGCTACAGAAAGGTGCAGCTATAAATATTTTAGTAAGTTTGGTTCTTTCTCCCTGGCTTTGATCTCTTTGAGGTATGTGCCTGGCAATGACATCACTGGGTCACCAGGGTTAAGCTTCACTAGTTTTCAATGAGTTATAAGGAGTGGGAAAAGAAAATGTTATCAATTACCTGAGGAGTTGTAGGTTCTAGATCTTTAATTAAGTTATAAGCCTCTTGCACATCATCTGAAACACCAAGAAAATTACTCAGAATGCATTCTAGATAGTTTCCTGTGATCTTAAAATATTCTTGAAAGAGAGGTTAAGAAGGGTTAAATACATTGATCCTGAATTAATGGCTCTGTTTCAGGGCCCACATAACAAACTGCAGTAAAATCACTCAGAGCCAGGGTTCTAAAGCTCAAAGGGTCCTTAAAGACCACCTCACCTAGCCCTTTTATTTTATAGATGAGCTAATAAACACCACATAATGACTAACTGGTATACTGGTTTTGAAAAATCCTATTAAGTTTTTCTATTTAAAATGTTACCTACCAAGTACTAGAAATTAATTCAATAAAAACATTTATTAAGTGCCTGTTCTGGGCAAGGTGTTGTGCTGGACAATGGAGGTACAAAGAAGGAGTTTACAATTTAATGTAGAGGGGAGAGATGTACATCAATAACTATCATACAAGGGAAAGTGGAAGAATGACAAAGAAAGATCCAAATGTGAAAATGTAAGTCTGATAAGTCTTTTCAGCTACTGGATAGGATGGAGAGAAGTCTGCAGGGAAGTTCCACTTGACTGGATCTTTGGAAGGAAAAGACACAAGACAGAGATATGGTGGGGGAAGATGGAGTGAGGGAAGGATGTGTAATCCATTACAGGAAAAGGGAGAGGGTGGCATAATTCAAGGCACTGAAAGAAGAGGTCAGAGCAAGAATGGGATAGTCCACTTTGGCTAGAAGGACATATGAAAGTTTAAAATATAGGGTGTCCCAAAAGTCTTAGTGCAGCTTTATGTTTGACCCGCTTCTGCACTAAGACTTTTTGGACAGCTTGTATATTGTGACGGTCATAGTCAGAATGTAGTAAGTATTGAATCCCAAAACTGGGAGTTGATGTTATATTGATTACGCAAAGGAGAGAGACTTCATGTTGTTAAGTGAAGGAGAATGACATTAAAAGAACTGTGCTAACATTTTTTTCACTGGTCACAGAAAAACCATTTATTAGACAGACCACTGGCTGAATGTTTTCACAATAAGACTTCTTGGTATCATCACAGAACTTGGTTAATAACATAATCATGAAATGATGTCAGTCCCATGCCTTCATCTGACTTCTCATACTTACCCTGGAGACTGGTAATTATATTTTAAGAATGACACAATGTCCATTCAAAAGAACAAGCTCTGCCTCACAGTCAGCTAATCGATAACTAAAACCTTTATTTTCTTTTGATAATATAGTAATTGAGCCTCACTGCTTCGAAGTATTCAACATGTTCTGGTCATGGGGTGCTTAGTCTAGTGGATCTCTTATACAGTAGTATGTATTATGGTATTATGTAAATTTGATAGCTTCCTCAGGACCTAGCATAATGCACTGAGAGAACTCAGGACAGTAGTTCAATAAACATCTGTTGAATGCTAAATGAATAAATGGCATATTGTCCTGCCATGCATTCATATTTGATATTTTTGTATTTAAAGATTTAGATTTCCAATTTTTACCTTCTTATTGAGAACTTAGCAAGTACCAATATAAAAAATTGCTTACTACATTAAGTCATGTTTTAGTTTTAAATAGACATATAGTAAAACCGATCTCTTTTGTTCCTTGAAAAGGCCTTTCAGCTGGGAAGACTTGTATGAACTTCAGTGGAGTGAAGAAAGCAGAATCTACTCAATGATAACTTCTTGTAGGCCAGCAAGTTTTAAACTTCTTTTTTGTCATGGACCCCTCTGGTTATTTAATGAAATCTAACACTACTGGAGTTTGTCATTCATAATTAAAGGAAATGCAAAATTTCAGTTACAGGTTGGTGGAAATAAAGCTGTATATTTTTCCCATTCAAATTCAAAGATGCCCTGAAATCTATCCACAGATTCCAAGTTAAGAAAACCTTTCTTACTGGCTAATATGACAGAAATGAAAAATGACAAATGTTGGAGGGGATATGGGAAAACTGAGATACTAAAGCACTGCTGATGGATTCATGAATTGGTCCAGCCTTTCTGGAGAGCAATATGGAACTATGCCCAAAGGGCTATAAAACCATGCATACCCTGTGATCCAGTAATACCACTACTAGGTTTGTAACCCAAAGAGATTTTTAAAAACGGCAAAAAAGGAACTATTTGTACAAAAATGTCTATAGCAGCTCTTTTTTGTGGTGGCAAAGAATTGGAAATTGAAGGGATGCCCATCAACTAGGGAATGGCTGAACAAGTTGTGGTATATGATTGTAATAAGATACTATTGTGCTATTAGAAATGATTAGCAGGATAGTTTCAGAAACACCCGGAAAGACACAAACTGATAAAAAATGATGTGAATGGAAATAGAACACTGTGCATAGTTAACAATATTGTATGGCGATCAAATGTGAATGACTTAGCTATTCTGGGCCATATGATGATCCAAGACAATTCCAAAGGACTCATGATGAAAAATGCTATAAGGTACCTGCTCTGTGACAGGTATGAGGAATACAGATACAACAAAAAAATAATCCCTATAGACAGAGAATAAAGTGACAGAAGAAAAGAAAATTTCCTTTGTTTCTTTTCTTTCTGTTTTTCTATCATTTTGTTCTCTCTCTTCTTTACATACCCTGTGACCCTCTCTTCAACTCAACATCTTGTAAAAGCCCTATTTTGTCCTCTTTTTGTCTGATCTTTTCTTCCTCTGACATATTTGAGAAGTGAAGGGATATAAAATGAATATACAAATGTGACTTTGCCATCATGAATGACAGTTAAAGTTGCTGACCACTGGCATACTCCCATGAATAGACAGGCGCATGACTAGAATCCTATCAGGGCTGTAGATTAGAAGTTCCTAGGATACTCTCTATTTATATTTAGAGGAGAAAAGAGATATAGGAGAGGAAGTGGCAAAAAAGGGTAAAGGCTGTAAAAAGAAAGAAGAAAGAACAAGGTGGGCAGAGACAAAACAACCAACAGAAGGATGTAGCAACATCCACCTTTGTTTTCAAATATGCTTAGCTCCCACTTCAAAGAAGTAAGAACCAGTCAAAACACAGAAATTGAAATAATACTTGGATTTAAACAAAGTTATCAAGTGCTATGGGGTTGTTATTCCAAGGACTAAGTTGGAAAAAAAAATGGAATAGATTTATTACTTGAAATGAATAGTTTATCATAAAAGTCATATAGAAATAACCACAAGAAAGTTTGTTATATTAAGTAAAACAGGATGTTAGGGATGGCTTTAAAAACTTGAGAAGTAATTCAGAATGGGATCAGAAATTAAACAGTCTGAAAGTCCTCCCCAACTCAATCAAGATTAAGACCCTTATTTCCTTACCCTGACGAAGATAGTAAATCACTAAGTTTAGTCTAGCTTCAGGAATAACATCAACCAGGGGAGGCAAAACCTGTAAAGCACCTTCACCACCTCGGAAAACAACCTACAGAGAAAGAAATCATATGTTATGCTGGTAGCAAGTACAGGCATGGAGGAAGGAAATGCCAGGATAGCTAGACTGGGGAAAAAGCTTCTACATATTCCTGGACAAAAAGTATCTAAAAGAACTTCAGAATACTTAGATTTATGGGGAAATAATATCAATTATTTAAACTGGTTATTATTTAGCTTTTGAAACTTTTTTTGTCAGCTTTTTGCCCTGTCAAATATTTCATTTTTTAAGATCACCCTAAACTTTCAGAAACTCATTAATCTAAATAAAAACATGAGAAATAGAATGCAGTCAAGAACCATAGGGCAACTTCCTTTCTTCTTACTGCATCTCTTCCTTCCTACTACCTAACAAGTTCAGAAAATTATTTTCTTTGTATCTGATCATAATTGAAAATGGTTTGAAGTAGATGGTCAAATGATAAGGCCCTTTATTTATTACCTATGGCCCACACTCATGCCTGTCTAAGAACTAGGAATGTAAAATATATGAAAATTGTAAAGCCTTGAGGAGAGTATTGGGGTTTAAATAAAAATGTGGGGATGGGAAAAAAGAACAATTAAGCAAAAAACATTTCTTACAGATCTAAAGTTATTTTGGTAATTCAGGAACAAAAAAATATATTGCAAACTTGATTTTATCATAGAATTAACATGTTTGATGAGAAAAACCTGTTAGGCAAATGGGAAAATTTAAGTTCTAATACCAAGCTCTGCTGTTGCTGCCAAAGCTGCTACCACAGCTTTCTAACCTTGAGCTGGAAAATTTTAAAGCAGGCCTGAACAACATACAACCCATAGGCCACTTGCAAGTCCACCAAAGGATTTCAGGCAGCCTTCGGAAAAATCTAGGGTTGCCAAAGAACACGCTTCTGTTTGTCACGTGACCCACACCCATCGTCGATCTGTCTGTGGCCTGAAGAAGTTTATCCTATTTTAATTTTGGGTCCTACTCATTGTCAACTTGTTCAGGTCTGCTTTAAAGGTTATTGCCCTAGATGGTCTCTAGGTTGAATTGTAACATCTTTAGGGGAAAAAAATGAATGATAATTCTAAAATATTCTAAGATTTTAGTTTATAAAATCAATATGTATATCTTTTGGATTGGGGTTGTCAGTAAATAATGGAATTTACTTTCAAAATATCCTGTATGTTGGCTGGTTTCTGTTTAAATGAACTTTAAACTTTTCCTTATGCTCTTGTTCATATGTCTAAATTGCTGAAAGTACCAAGTAATTCTCAGTATTAATCAAAATAAAATTTGTATTTAAAATGTAGTTTGTTCAGACAAGTTAGAAATTTACTAGTTGAGTTTACTTTTAAAAGTTTTAAGTTAATTTCAAATAAAGGTACAAGCTGCCAGACTTTAAGTAATCCAGCATTTATTAGTTTGGGCAACTTTTTGAAAGCTGTAAAAAACTGTAATAAGAAAAAATCAATAAAATTATATCTGTAGAAATAAGTCTTCTGGACTTCGGCTAATGTCCTCTGCAGTGCTGATATGAAAATTCTTGCAGCCCTCTAACTGTTCCTTAGGCTGCAAACTTTGTAAGTATTCTATCTGCCAGATCTAACCAATCACCTTTTAATTTTTGTTTTAACGTTTCTTGTGTCTGTTCCTTTCTCTCTATTTATACTGCCACAACACTAGTTTGAGCCTTCACCCCACTACTGCTAGAGCTTCCTGAGTTTCCTGCAGTCAGTTTATCTCACGCTGTTATAAACATCACTTAAATAAATATCATATCATTACCTAGTCAAGAATCTATAACGGCCCTCTGCCATAGCACTGCTGTAAACTACTTAGCTTCTTTAAAAAGGGCATACCATAATGTGATCCCAATTTATTATGCAATTTTATTTCTCACCCCTCCCAAATGTAAACTTTTTGCTGTAGCAAGTCAAATCTGCTTACTGTCCTCCATCAAGATAACTGTGAAATGTTTCCTCTGTCCCTCCGATGATGCCGTTTCCGTTCTTGGAATGCCTCTTCGTTCCTCTCCGAATCTTACCCACCTTTCAAACTCTACCTTGTGAGCCTTTTTTCATTGTTCCAGCCTACACTGATCTCTCTATATTTAACATCTGCTACTATTCTCTTCTTTAAATTCTCTAATTATTTCCTTCGTATACATAATCACGAGATTGTAAAGTTCCTAAGGTAACCTCTATATTAATACTTCTTTTGTATTTCCCCTCCCCACAGCAAATCATTCAATGCAAATTTATTACTTTCTTGGCTTGTAGCAGTGTACTCTTCCCTGACAGAATATGATAAGCTCCTTCAGATGAGGGATTGCTTTAATGTTGGCTTTGTATTGGAAATGCCTAGCATTGTGTTTGGCACATAGGAGGTGCTTAATACATTCTTATGAAGGAAAACAAAGAAATTTCCTGCTCAGATCCTTTTATAGAGAAGAATTACCACAGTAAGAAAGGAGCCAATTCATTCAAAATTGGAACGCATTATTTACCAGATTGTGCTTGATAAGTTCCTTAGCAAATTCAAAGGAAGAAGAGGCATTGTCCATCAGGCTCTTGAGTTCTGCCTAAAATTCAAAAAAGACAATTAAGAAAAGCATAAAAATATACAACTAGTGCTTTATTTCCTTACCATCTTATTATATTCTTATAATGCTTTACAAAGTGCTTTCATGTATATTATTTGTGTACGTGCACATGTGCTGTGCATGTGTGTGTACAGATACATACCACAACCTTGAGAAGCAGCTAGGGATAATATTAATGTCCCCATTTTACAGATAAGAAAACTGAAGTTATATGTTTCATAAGTGGCAGAGCTGGAACTAGGTATGATTCTTACTTCTTAATTTAATTACAGATATGGACCTGTCCATTAATGCAGTCAAAATCTCTAACATTTCCTTACCCATTCATTATTCTTTTATCTATCTCAGTTCCCTTCTGTCTCTCTACCTCATTAACCAATCTGGATCCCCATGGTCAGCTATAACAATGTATCCTAGAATCATTAGAATCATTATCTTTTGTCATTCTTGTTTATCCACCAACCCTTGGGAACTTCTGCTGTCTTCCTCATTTTACCCACTAAATATGTGTTTCCAACAATGCTACTCCCAAATCCTCTTCAACAACTCTACTGTCTCTGTTTACCTCATTTACTTCCACTGATTCATATATTCTCTCCTCACCTGTTTCAGAGATGTATCCTTTCTTCTTACCAAAGCTAACCTTTACACCTATTACCTTGATATCATCTCTTTAGAGACTGGTCTACCAGAGATTGGCCTCTACCTTGATCTTCATTCTCTTGCATATTTCATTGCCAAACTTCTAGTAAAAGTAACCTATCTTTATGCTTCTATGTTCTCAGCACTTCCCCTACTGAACCAATTCTGATAAGAGTTATTTTCTTCAGTATTTTTTGTGCCTCTTTTACAAAACTGTTCATTGTCTTTTCATAATTTTCTTGCATCACTCTCATTTCTTTTTCCAATTTTTCCTCTTTAATACTTCTAGGAATTCTTGTTGGACTTGGGTCCAATGAGATTTTTCTTTGAGACTTTGTTTATAGTTGTTTTCACATTATCTTTTTCTGAGTTTATGTTTTGGTCTTCCCTGCCACTAAAGTAGCTTTTAATGATCAAATTATTTTTGTTGTTGTTGTTTGCTCATTTTTCCAGCCTATTTTTTAATTCTGAACTTTATGTTAAAGTTGTGCTCTGCTCACATCGGGGGGGGAAGGCACTGTCCCAAGCATCAGGCTTTTTCATGAGCTAGTTTTTAGAGCTAGTTCTGGAGGATCTATAAGTTTGGGTCCTTCCTAGGTAATGTGATCCAGGGAAAGTTGTGGTCACTGCATCCTGGACTACACTCTGATCTTTACCTAGGACTCTTCTTTATCTTGAACTGTGACCAGAGCCCCTGCTCCCTTAAGACTGATCACAAGCACTCCTCTCCATCATGGAACTGTGATCTAGAACTGTATATAGGCAATAGAGTTGCCAATCAGTGCCAGCTACATGCAGTGCCAGCAAAGGGTCCCATCTGTAATCTCTTTCTGACCAGTTTTTCAACTCCCAGAGTGAAAGTACAGTTGCCAGAAGACTTGGCAGACCAAGTTTCTGGGAGTCAAGCTGTTTTAGCATAAAGAATGTTAGGATAGGCTAAGGCAGTGAACCACTTAAACTACTCCCCCACTTGCCCTCCCTCCATTAAAGACCCCCTCTTTTTGTATCTTTTCTTAGGCAGCTAGATGGTACTGTAGATAGAGCTCTGGGCCTAGAGTCAGGAGTGAGTTTAAATCCAACTTCACTCCTACTAGCTATGTGGTTGTGGGCACATCACTTAACCTCTGTTTGCATCAGTTTCCTCAACTGTAAAATGGGGATAACAGTAGTACCTATCTCCCAGGGTTGTTGTGAGGATTAAATGAGATAATTAACTGTAAAGCACTTAGCACAGTGCCTGGCATACAACAGGCGCTAAATAAAATTATTCCCTTGGTTTCTTCATGAAAGCCCTCTGGATATGAGCAAAGTCTTTTTACCTTTCTTCTTTTAAACACTTACTTTGTCTTTGCAAACAAGGTTAAGTACAGACTTATACTAGTCTGGGTGTACTTACTGGAAATGTGGTTGGGAGGAAGCAATGGGGGCAAGGGAGGATGAATCACTAAAGAAGAAAAATAACAGATTAAACACTGAAATGAACTGCCAGACCACTGTCTCTGTTGGGGGCTATGAACCAAAAAGGAGAGCAATAATTACAGATCTTTTGAGAGGACTTTTCATAGCAAGGAAGAAGCTGTTATGCCAGGAAACCAATCAAGGTAGTGAGTCAGAGGGGAAGGGGGCTGGGATGAGACAGGTATGGCTGAACAACCCTGTTCACCACATAACTCCACCCCTGCTACACTATATTATGATTATAAGAAATCTGTAAGCAAAGTTTATTGTAATAGTTTGTTTAACTATATGGTGGGAAAATAATTATCAAAATGTAAAAACTGTGTATGGAAAACTTATGAATGTCAAACTTGTGACTTTTGATAGATATGAGTATATTGAGAACATCCCTAAAGTTCTGCCTTCTCTTTTCTCTATATTCAAGTAAGGTATTATATGATCAGCAAGATGATGATATAGTTGTTTTCGACAGAATTTCCCAATTCTAGCAACCTCAAATCAAGGAGAAATACATTATGTTGATGATAATAAAACTATGGCAACAAAAGAAGACAAACAAACACCTTCACAAAAGTTAAAGCCTTTAAAAGTAACAGAAGATGGTTGAACTCCTTAAAGCTTCTACTCACCCTAACTACTCCCAGTCTTCCCACGGGTAACCTGTACAAAGAAACTGGCAGGCTTATGTCTTAGACTCCAGATGTGGTGGTCTCTCTATCCTGTCCCCTTGAAGCAGTGACTCAAGTCTGTAACCTCTGGACCCCAACAGGTAAAAAACACTGATCTTGTCCAAGAAAAGGCAAAGCAATAAGGATATGGTGGTACAATGCTGGCAAGGCATGGACTTCCATGCCTAAGGTAAAAAGACCTATAAACTTAGCTGTCAGCCTCAGTCCTCTCCTTGTGGAGTTAATAAATACATACACGGCATCCCAAGCCAACTACAAACTGTTCACTGATCTCATCCTGCCAGTATGCACTTCATCCTCTGCTTCTATATCTTTGCAAAGCTTGTCCCATGTCCCTTCTTCCCCCCCAGCTCTGAGGATAGCTAGCATCCTTTGTGGCTCAAGGTGCCACCTCTCACAGGAAGACATATTTATTCCTTTAGTGTTGGTGTTCCCTCCCTCCTAAAATCAATTGCATTTACTTATGCAAGTAACTACACACACACACACACACACACACACACACACCCAGCCATTCTTTGCTTTTGTGCATTTGTACCCCTCATACTGTGCACACAGTAGGTGGTTGAATAAATGCTGGCTGAGCTGACCTGAATGCTTTCAAAGATGGTGTTTCCCATGCCTGTAAAGTACCATTCTCCTCACCTTAGCCTGTTGATCTTTCTTCCCCTTTCAAGACTCAGCTTAGTCATTGCTCTTCTCTAAGGCTCCCAGATGAAGGCATTTTCTTTTCCCTCAAATTTCTTGAGAACACTTTGTCCTATTTACTGCCTTGCCCCTCCCCACTCCAACTTATTAGATCTGTCTTGGTAGACTCTCAAGGCAGTGTAGTGTAGTGGAAGGAGCACTTGGAGAGGCCCAGGACTGAATCCCCGCTCCAAGATTTACTGCTTCTGTGACTCTGAAGAACTCAAGTTCCTCAAGTTTTTTTCATCTTTATAGACTCAAGACCTATCCCCATGCCTTGCTTAATAAACGTTTGTTAAATGGAATTTGAAATATACAGTATTATACAAATGCAAGGTATTATTATTTGTCCTGCACAACAACCACTCAAGTACATTTTAATCACCTGCAGTCTGCTAAGCACATGTAAAAATACATCAATGAAAACTTCCTTCAGGAAATCTGACATACAGAAACATTACTGTATAGTACAACTGTGATAATGACAAAATTACATGTTACTTATCATGAACATGTCCTTTATAAAGAGGTTCTTAAACAACTGGGAAATGTTTGTAGACATGAATGAAGTTAAGAGCAAATTTCCAGAGGTACCTCAGCTGCTTTGCCGTTGTAAAGACGGAAATGGTTACAGGCCTTGAGGTTGAGAGCAATGGTGCTATCAGGAATCTGCTGAAGGTAAACAGCCAGCACTTCTTGGGACACATCATAATAATCCAATTTATAGTAACAAAGAGCCACATAAACATTGAGAGCAAGATATTCCCTGAGAAATAAGAGAGGTAAAAGCATGGATACAAAATTCTATGACTGCACAGAAGTAAGGTTAAAGCATCAGGATCATTTTTATGGTCCTATGGAATAAAACCAAGGCAGCAGAGTTGAGCAGAGAGAGGGCTGACCTTCAAGTCAAGAAGATCTGGGTTCAAGTGCTGCCTCGGAAACATACTACTAGCTGTGTGATCACTTAACCTCTTAGTGTCTCTCAAAGATTCTATAAATTACAAACATAGTGCTGAACTCCACACCAGAGAGTCATACATAATTATTAAATCACAAGTTCAGAGAAAAAAATGTAAAGGGATCACCACAGCAAATTTAAGTCAAAAGGCAGCTTATGTATCCTTCATAAGCAGAGGGATGTATAATGAGGAATGCAGAATTGTTTTACAATGTAACATATCTGTATTTCAATATTAACAAGCCAGGAGATGACACCTAGTGGGGTAGGATAAGTGATAACAGGACAAGCCTACATTTCAAACATAGGGTCCAAAGACCTAAAGTTAACATTTAGAGTTTTACCATATCAAGATAATCATGTAATAACTACCAAACCTAACTGGGAAGACATACAAGATGGGAAAACCATATTCATAAGGCACTCTGGTTTCAACAAAACTAATTATGTCTATAAATAGTGTTCTATCACTAACAGAATGAAAAGGTAGGGCACAAACCGGTTATCCAGCAGTATTCGCTTGTAGATATCAATAGCTTCTTGGTAGTGAGAGCGCATATAATGAATCGATGCCAAACTGAGCTGATCTTCTGTAATATCTTGAAGATTCTGGTGAAAATTCATCAATTTCTTCTCATCGTTGAACTAAGTTACAATATGATAAAGGAGACTTGGTAAGATTCAACTGTTAACAATGCCGAACTAGAAACCAATTACAGTCAACTACTGTGTGGTAGAGTTTCACTTTTCCCTCTCCTGGGTTTTTATTTCCATCTCCCTCTCTACCTTTCTCATTTTTTTCTGTCTCTCCCTTCTCTGTCTTTCTTTACAGAAAAAAAGAAAAGCCTCTGGAGAATGTTTTACAAATGCAAGTCTATAAAGTGAAAAATATGTCTATGAATCCTTCTGTCTTTACCCCAACATTGCATTCTTCTCTTTCATTGTTCCCTTTCATTTATTCCTTTGGTATCCATTTTCACATTCTTTCTACTGTTCTCTCTTAACTAATTAGCCATAATATAAAAATAAGGTATATTTCTTATTGTTTGCTTTGTCAAATAAAGCTCCAGGTTCCCTACTCTTAATCTTGTTCCTCCTCTCCATGAGGCTCATGGGGGCTGCAAGCTGCACTCTGTGCACCTACTGTTTTAGTTAAGCTTTGTCTTTTACTTAGGAACAGCAAAAAAATGCCACTTTCTATGGTCCAGGGCACTTGGCAGGAGAAAAACACATATTCCCTCATATTTGGAGTATGAAGCCTCTGTTAGGAGGTTTCCTTCAACATTAAGTACCATAAGAGGGAAAAGAAAAGGTAATACATGAGTCAATAATCACTCTACTAGAAAGACTCAAATGAGAGAAAGTACATTAAGAGAAAATGAGGTAAAAGCAGAGTGGACTTGGCTAAAAAGCTGTGGGTTCAAGCTCCTGCTCCACACTTACTATCCAATGCCATCTAAACCAACAAGAATTTATTAAATGCCCACCAGGTGGAGGCACTAGGCATAAAAAGTAAAAGAAAAACAGGTTGTGTTCTACCGCAATTATTTACCCCATAATACAAAGAGAGATAGATAAGTGTGTATGTATGTGTATGTGTGTGTGTATATATATATATATGTATATATATATATACACACACACACACACACGTGTGTATGCACACATGTATGCATACATGCAAACACACATCTGTATACATACACATAAGCATACACACATGTATATATATTGTATGTGATATATGCATCTATATATACATACACACATTTTTTTTGAGGAGGAGGGGCAGGGAATTAACAATGAGGGGAATCACGAGAGGATTTTCAAAGGCTAGGTAGGAGGTGGCCCCCATGAGCAGGTTCATGAAGGAAGCCAGGGAATTCAAGAAGGGGAGGTATGAGAGGAGTGCATTCGAACTACTAGGGGTAGTGTGAGCAAAGGCATAAGGGCAGGAGATATAACACTGAATTTAGGGAACTGCAAGAGGCTAACCTGGAAGCATATAAAAGGGAATAATGAACAACGAGCCTAAAAAGGCAGTCTGAAACCAGACAGTGAAGGAATTTAAATACCAAGCCGAGGAATTTGTATTTTTTCCTACAGGCAACAGGAACTAATGAGGTGTTCTTACAGAGGCTCACAGGGTTCAGAGATCAAAGGAAACTCAAAGGTCATCATCTCAGCCAATGCTTTATTTCACAGAGAAGGAGAATGTAAATCCAGCAGTCCAGTGTCTTGCCCCTGATTATTCAGAAAATTCACTTGTCCATAAATGTGGCTCCTTTCTTTTTCCTGAGCTTCAATCCACAGAATCACAGATTTAGAGTTGGAAGGACCTTAAAGTTCAAGGTCATCCAGTGCTACCCCTCATTACAGAAAAGAGGAAGTAAGGCACAGAGAAATTAAGGGATTCTCCCCAGGATCTTATAACTTGCAAGTGGCTGAGGTGGGATTTGAACCCAGGTCTTCATGATTCCCAGAGTCCAGTGCCCTATCCACTACACCACATCTCAGAGTCTTTTCCATGGTCTCCCTATTGAACATTTCAAATTGGAGGTCCAAGAGATAATTCAAACCAAACTTTCCTTTTCCTGTTGAAGACACCACTATTCTTCCTTTCTTTTCCACTCATAATCTCAGAATTGTCCTTGACTTCTTACTCTTAACCTCAACTGGCTGACAGATCTTGCTATTTCTACCTCCACAATATCTCTCCTTGCTAGCCCCTTCTCTCTATTCCAGAGCAACCAACCTAGTTCAGGTGCTCATTACTCTTCTCCTAAACTATTGCAAAGGTCTATCTGGTATCACTGTCTCAACCTCTTCCTCACCAAATCCATCCTCCACACAGCTGCCAAAGGAATTTTCCTTAAGCTCAGATCTGACCAGAACTCCTCCAGCTTTGAGAGTCCTTCATAACCTGACTCCAGTCTCTCATGCCAGCCTTATTTACACTGTTCACCATCTTGCCTTCTACAATTTAGCCACACTGGCCTAGCTGTTCCTCACATGGCCCTCCATCGCCCTTCTTGGCACAGGTCACCCGTCATGCCTAGGATGCCTTCTCTCCTCATCTCTCCCTCGGTGAATTCCTCACTTCTTTCAAGACACAACTTAAGCATCACCTTCTAAACAAAGCCTTTCCTGGCCTTCTCAACTGCTAGGGCTCTCCTTCTCTAACTACTTTGTATTTAGTTTTTACTTATTCTGTATATACACGGGTTGTATATGCACGTGTTGTCTGCCTCATTAGAACATAAGCTACTTGAAGATAGATACTGTTACGTTTATTTTTTGTATTTATATCTCTAATACTAATACAATGCCTGGCCCATAGATGGCACTTAATATTAAAAAAAAAACTTGTTTGACTGACTGATCAATAAATAGCAAGCTTCAGAGGTGGAATACGAACATTAACAAAAATTATTTTGCTTCTGTCAATGTGATAAGTGGACAGACTCAACTACTATTTTTCAAACTGTGGCCTAGAAAAGAGATCTGATGACTCTAGTTACCACTTATCTCAATTTGGTGATTAGCAAGCAAATAATATGAAAAGAGGCCATTTTAAAATTATTCTTACATGATAATGGGATCAAAATCATCATCATAAGAGTTTTATAAAATGAGTTGAAGTGATAGGAATTTAGAATATAGCTGATTCAAATTGACCTCTTTAATGACTACTTCCACAAAGAAATTAAATGCCAGCATCTACAACTATGATATGAGGATAAAGAAATTAATGGAAGAAACAATCCTGCATAGCTATAGTCCAAGGGTGGGTAACACACTACATGTGGTCCTCTAGGTCCTCAAGTGTGACCCTTTGACTGAATCCAAACTTCACAGAACAAATCTCCTTTAAAAAAAGGATTTATTCTGTAAAAAATTTAGACTCAGTCAAAAGGTTATACCTGAGGACCTAGAGGGCCACATGTGGCCTTGAGGCCATCTACAACTACGATACAAGGATAAAGAAATTAATGGGCAAAACAATCCTGCATAGCTATAGTCCAAGGGTGGGCAACATATCACATGTGGCCCTCTAGATCCTCAAGTGCAACCCTTTGACTGAATGCAAACTTCATAGAACAAATCCCCTTTAAAAAAAGGATTTAATCTGTAAAAAACTTGGACTCAGTCAAAAGGTCATACCTGAGGACCTACAGGGCCACATGTGGCTTTAAGGCCACATGTTCCTCATCCCTGCAGTATGATCCATAAGAATATGGAATACTTGTTCTGAAAAATTTCATTACCAACAGTTGGCAGGCTTTCTATTAATATTTATAATGGGAGGAAAAAGGAAGACAGAAAAAGGAAAAATAAGGCAATGTACACAAATTAAGCAGAAATATAATACCTTGTGAGCCAAGTGGAAGAGGAGACGATTTTGGAGTCGGCTTTTGGGAGCTGAAAGAAAATACAAGCTGGCTGTTACAGAACTGAGTGGTCCATATCAGACTAATACCTTTAATGGAATAGAACAACCCCTGAATTGCACTTCTTCAACTCCTACTTCTGATTCTCAGAGATCTCTGCAATAATAAAAAAATCCTGCTGCTTTCGTCTATATACCCAACCATTATGGAAGCATTAGCAGAGGGAGCCAAAGAGGAGATAACCCTTGGACTCAGCTTCCCTTAATCAGATGCTATTGCTGTGGCCCAAAGCAGAGTTCTCCAGTCTCAGAGCAGAAAACAAGGACACTCTGCTTTATATTGTTCAGCACATGCCAAACTATACCCAGCCAGAAACACAGTCACCTCAGCACATGCATTTGTATTATGACCTGTGACTTCTTCCCTACATTCTTTCTTTAGAATGGGCTCTGATTCTAACCCTCCATTTCTCTGGAATATTCCATAAAAGGATCCTTTTCTCCGCTCCACTTATGTATCTTGTATAATCCTTCCATCACTTAATACATGTTTTCATTTGTTCATTCATACATATGTCCCATTCCTCTAAGACAGATACACAGGTGGCTCACAGTCTTCCAGTGGAGAGTTTCTTTTCTGTTTCTTATGACTAAAGACAAACTTCCAAAGAAAATCCACCAACCAATATTTATTGGGAATGTATAAGTCACTGATAGGGAAATCAGAGAAGTATGAGATAGAATTCTTATTCTCAAGCTTACAATTGAGTTGGAAAGCAAAAACTCATTGCAATAGCCTGAGAGTTGGTCTCCCTGTCACAAGTCTTTCCTTGCTCCAGTTCAACTTCCACTCAACTGTCAAAATGATTTTCCTACAGTGAAAGTCTGATCATATCATCTCTACTCAGTAAATTCTAGTGGCTTTCTATAACCTTCAGTATCTAATAACATCCACTTGCTTTTCAAAACCCTTCATAACCTGACCTCTCCCTTACTTTTCTAGTGTTCTTACCCCTTGCTCCCTATCACATACTATTCAACCTAGTGACACTAGCTTCCTTGATGTCCCTCAAACAATATGCTCCATCTCTGGACATTTTCAGTGGAATGTTCTCCCTTCCTCATCTCTGACTCCCGGTTTTTCTAACATTCTTAAAGTACAGCTAAAAACCACCTTCTACAAGAAGCTCATTTTCTCAGGAAGCCATTCCCCTTAATTCCAGTGCCTTCTCTCTCTTGATTATTTCCAATTTATCCTGTATATGGCTTGAGCGTACACAGTTGTTTATATGTTGTCCTCCCCACAGACTGGGAGCTCCTTAAGGCACCTTGAGGGACCGTCTTTACCTTTCTTTGTATCCCTGGAGCTTAGCAGAGTGCTTAGTACATGGTGCTAATGTTTACTGAATGACATTAAAAAATTAGAGAACAATATAAGGCAGTATATAAATACTAAATTATGTGGTATGGAAAAAGGGAAGCAAGACCTATATAAACTGGAGCTGTTACAATTTTTGTGAAAGACTTGAACTAAAATTCTTCCCAAAAAATTCTCCCAATTTTTTAATACATTCTTCCCCAAGTTAAATAAACTTATGCTAGGCAAACTATCCTTGGATTTTCCTAAATTTCAATTGGTTCTTCTCTACCTACTCTCCACAACCTTTTTCCTACTCTTTTTCTCTTCCCCCATTCCTATATGTATACACCACATGATCTCTAAATAGTCTTGAGTATAGTTCTTCTGTAGTGATTATGAGGATAGGGGTTGGGAGGTGAGCAAAGTAGTCAAGAATTTTTTCAATTTCCAGTTCTGACCCCTACCTTTTAGAAAAGGATAAAGCAGTCACTGAAAAGACAAGCACAACAGATACATCAAATAAATTCAATTTAGAGCAAGAACAGTAATATCTTGTTATAAAAGGGCTTGGGAAAAGGGCAGCATTGTCTTTTCTTGTCCCCTATAGTTATCCTCCCCCTTTTCTATTCTAACAGCATCTAATTCCTATTTCCTTAAATTAGGAAGAAGAAATACTGCCCTTTCCCTCTTCTCCTGGATGTTCATCACAGCTAGAGAAGCAGAAATAAAGTTTAATTTTGGTAAGCTGATAATCTTGGAAAAATTCTCTTTCCTTAACAGCATTCTAAGATAGGAAAAGCTATGTTAGCTGCTATTCTGGTAGCTACTTGAAATAGCACGTGTACTATGCTTAAAAGCTGGAAAAAAATCAGTTTTCTCAAACATAAAGCAGCACAAATCCACACTAAATTCTATATAAAACATACATAATCTTGCTAATTTATCAAGTAATTTAGTTTCTGCTTTGGGAAGATGGGGAAAAAAGTTTTAAAATCTCAAAAACTACTGCTGCTGCAGAAAGGAATGTAACTGAAGAGTTCATCTCACCTTTAAAGCCTGCTGTTTCTGCTTGTTTATACATCCCAAGAAAGAAGTACGTACAAGCCAAGTTCACCCAAACTTCAGGATTACAACCCTCTTCCTTTGTCACAGATTCATATTCCTGAAATGCAGGATGTTAAACTGTTATATTTAAGTAATAAAGCAGGAGAGCAACTTACCTTTTAGGAAATCACAGATTCCCTTGTGCTTTTCTTTCCCTGAAAGGCTAAGCAGCTTGCTAGAGCACAACCTACCTAATTCTGGGAGGAATGCTGCCCCACTCACCCCAATCTCTCCCTTCTTGCAAAATTGATCCAAGGTTGCAAGCTGTAGAGATGTCAGATTGCTAAAATTTTAAGTCTGAGTCAACAAGCTATACAAATGGAAGGCTGCTGAGATATTTTCCTTTTGTAGAAGTAGGCATAATGATATTTTCATAATGCTTCAAAGTTTGCAAATCACTTTACATACATTATCCAGTTGGAGCCTCACAACAAACATGTCTATGAGGTAGATACTACCTGTCTCATTATCCTCATTTGACAGACAAGGAAACTGAGGCTCAGATAGATTAAATGACTTGCAGATGATCACCCAGCTAGTATGTGAAGCAGAATTTGAATAAAGGCTTTTCTTATTCCAAACATGGCCTGGTCCTAATTTAACCTCAAGATGTGGACCCTCAAGTACACAGAGAATCTTCTCAGTTCAGATCCCTTAAGAGGTAGAGAGTATAAATAATGCTGTTTGCACAAGTTCTTAGAGTTAGGGAAACGACCTGGAGCTATGACAGATCTTATTGGTATGGAGACTCCTGTACCCTCTCTGTAACTCACAGTCTTGGGTAGTTGCCTAAGGTCACACTGCCATCATGTGGCAAAAGCATGGATTGGAACCCTTGTTGCTTTGGTTTCAGTGGGCTCTCTATCCACCATGCCATGCCACTGATCAGTTTCTTAGCTTTATTTATTTGCTTAGAGTTTTATTTTCCACCAAGGTCACATTTTGAAATTCATGTTGCCCAGGACTATGGTGAAAATGTATTTAATAGAAATGTATGTGTAGAACCTATATAAAATTGTATGCCGTCTTGGGGAAGGAGTGGGGAGGTAGGGGAAAGGAGGAGGAGGGGGAGAAAAAAAATCTGAGTTATATAGTAGTGATTGTAGAACACTGAAAATAAATAAAATAAAAAAAAATAAATTCATGTTGCCAACTATGCTTTTCAGATAGCCTTTCAAATTTTTAAAACCTCTTTCCCCAAATGTCAGCATTCTATTTGTTTTCTTTACGATGTTCCTAGGCCTATCTTCCCTTTCTTCTCCAGCCTCCACAAGTAATGACCCTGTTCCAGTCAATTCAGTTCAACAGGTGTTTTCCTGAAACACCTACAGTCATCTTGCTTGTCCTGGTCCCTTTTCTTCTTCAGCCCAGTCTTCACTAATTAATTAAGTGCCCACTTAATTCTTAATTCTTAAGACCTCCTACACCAATTATTAGCCTTCTCAAATATTCTGTGCTGACCTAAAGACCAAGAACATATGCTCAATTGATCAAATGGCTCTATTTACTGACTTTAACATGTGACAAATAGCTACCAAGCCCCACCTACCATCAGTGCTTATACTCTGAGCCAGAATCCTGTAGATTAGAGACACTGATCACATATAATATGAAATAACCAAACAGAAAGATTTAGAAGATAACTACGCTTCAAAAAGCAAAGTTATTATACAAAGAATAAAGTTTCAAATGACAAAATCTGAATAAACATCAAGTGATAAAATTCTGACTTCCTCAGTACAAAGAAACAAAGATTTTCTTCAGATGAAATTTTCCCAAAGAATTCCTAAGAAATCACAACTCAAAATTATTTCTTTACTCACCTCCAAAGCTCTCTTGTAGTCACCCAGATGAAAAGCACAATATCCAATCCATAGATCAGCATCCTCATCTTGTTCTCCCACATGACGTTTGAACTTCAAGTTTCAATGATAAGTGGTGAAATAAACATTGAAAGTTAGATCCTTTTAAAAATATTAAGGTAAATTTTCATTTGATAGGTAATGAATTATAGACGCTGAAGGTAAAACTTTTAGTTTTAGTTAAAATTACATTCTGGCAAAATCATCATTATTATCATTATACTTATTTCTGTAGTGATTTTTACTTAGGAAATACACTACTATCCTTACAATTCTGTGAGATGAAATACATAGGGTACAGAGAAATCACATGACTTACCTTGGACCATATAGTTGGGTTATGGTAAAACTGGGATTAAAACCCAGATCTCCTGGCTCTTGGCCCATGGCTTTTTCCCACTAGACCGTACAATACAAAAGAACATAAGAACTTCCATAAATGGCTCAGACCTTGTGTCCTCTGGTCCAGTAATCAACTTTAAACAATAGTACAAAGAAATGTTTTGGGGTTTTTTTGGCAGGCAAGGTTGATTGCAAAATGTTAAAGAACATATTCTAAATGTTATATTTTCCATCAAGAACCCATTATATGTTTAGCACTCTCAGGTTATGAAAACTTTATTTAAACTCATATTTCATTTTAGGATGTCAGGATACAAAGCTAGAAGGGACTTCAGAGATCACTTGACTATTCCTTCATTTTACAGAAAAGGCCAGAGACAAAGTGACTGTAGCTTGTATTTCTATAAGTTTAATACCTTCCAGGTAAAGCATAACTTAATCTTATTTGCTTTAAGTTTACTTTTTTTTCAAGCTTCAAAGTATTCTGCTTAGTTTCAATACTTGATGATTGTGACTACCCACATTCAAAGTCATGGATCAATTTAGAGGACATTCTCTCAGCCTTTGCCTCTATGTACTGAAGAGACAATCTTATTTTATTAATATTCTTTCCCAACATTAGGGCACTTCTCAATATTCAAGCAACATCCCTCCAACAAAATATATTGTCTGAAAATGGTTAAGCCAGCCTGCCAAAATGAATGATTATGGTTTTTACATTTTACCATTTAGAAACATAATTAGCAAATTTCAGAGCAAGAACAACTGTAGTCAAAGGCAAACAGCCACCAAATGGGACCAAATGGGACCAAGAGGATGACGTGAGCATGCAAATCCCTTATGGAATTAATTACATAGAAATAATACATGCAATTAAGTTCAGTTCTTAGAGGAGGAGAAAAACATTCCTGCAGTGGTTTGAGGGGATGGTCAAATTGGAAGGGACCTTGGAGGCAACCAGGCATAAACCAATGCTTCTGGTGTCCCAGGCTCTTCCTCACTCCCTAGGTCTTCTGGGAGGCCTCCTGAAGAGAAGGGAGTGAGTACCGTGAGGATTTCTTTCCTTAATCTGGGTTGGGGATAGGAGGAAGGTATGTACTCCTTGGAAAGGAGGGAAGGAAGGGAAAGCCTTGGGGAGGATACAGGAGATTTATTCTTGTAAAAGAAAGGAAGGTTACAGGCTATAATCTGCTACTGATGGGATCTAAATATGCTCTTCTACCTCCTTAGTAGGAGTCAGAAAATGATGCTCCCCTTACCTCCTTCATTCAAAGTTGAAGTGGTATAACTGTCATATTTTACATCCCTTTAAATTCCCTGTTCTATCCTACCCTGAAGCAAAAGAATAAAGGATATATGTTTTTGGTGGGGGGTAGACTGGTACCAACACTATCTACTGTATTTGACCTAGGCTTTGTTGAGGAAGCCAAATCTTCCTTCAATTCATTTCAATTTAATTTAATAAGCATTTATTAAGCACCTATTATATAGCAGGCATATAGTAACCAAACAGTTCCTCTATGGAAATCTTTATCTGGATGGAAATGTCAGTAATAATTCAAATTTCTCCAGCTCAATGATCATTTCTATTAACATTTGGATCAATTTCTGAAATTTCACCAAAGTACTTTGGGATTATTGTTTGTCACTTGATTATTGTAATTTTGCTATATTGGGGTTGTTGATTATGTCCAAAATTTCTTGTGTGCTGACACTTAATAACATAATCTCCAATCTGCCTGCTTCAGAAATATTTTGGAAATAAAATTTTTCCTATTATTTTCATTAATAAAAAAATAAGGTACAGAACTATGTATTCAGTCTATCTACTTTTTTACCTCTTATTATAGCCATTTTAGTCTGATTCTCTAATTTTTTTCCTTTGAAGCTATGTAACACTGGGTAAATCACAATATTTTTCTCTCAGTTTCCTCATCTGTAATAATACTACATTTATACAGTGCTTTAAGGTTTGCAAGGCACTTTAAATACGTTATTTCATTTGTGAGGTAGGTGTTATTTTTATTTCCATTTTACAGATGAGAACTGAAGCTCGAGGAGGTTGTGACTTACTTAGGTCACTTAACAAGCAAAGAATGCAGGACATGATTCAAACCCAAGTTTCCTTATTTCAAGTGTAACGTCTTATTCACAACACAAAGCTAAAATTTAAGATCTGTTCATTTTTCTACAGCAAGGTCCCTAGCTCAATGGATGGAAGACTGACAATTTACGTAAGGGTGTGGACAAGAGCCATATAGGATCAAAAGGCACTGGATGGGGTTTCAATCTGTACCATTCATTAGATGGAGTGTCTCATCAATATGACCACGTAACCATCTAGTTATCACAGTATTATTCATATTATAACTAGAAAAGTGTAACGGGATGAGTTAGAGCCAATCCCTGTCCATCACAGGACGCCACACTGAGAGCCTGCCCAGATGACCTGGGGGCTTGTCAGTAGGGGTGGAACTAGATAGATTTCAGAAGGAAGGGTCTCGTCTTTGTTGGCAACGTGGCAGTTCTTTGTCCAATTCCGGATGTCCAGTGAAGAAGACACCCATATAAGGAATAATGTTAGGTGATAGGTTCAAGGTATAGGCTTAGGAATGTTCACGTAATTAAGACTATATATGCATGTGAGCTAGCTGGAATAAACACAGTTCTCACCACCTTGTCTCCCGCCTCATTTCATTACTCACTAGATCAAGGCCTCTTGCTGGACAAGAGCCTTGGGTCGGGGTTTAGGGATTCCCAAAATGGTCTAGGGGACCCCAACAGAAAAGCAAGAATATTTACAATTGAATTGGAGACAATGAAAACATGAGAGGCACTCATCTTGCATCTGGGGCTTTAAAGGCATAGTTTTTTTCTGAGTGGTACAAATCTAATTCCTAAATAGCTAATTTTTCATCTCAATCACAACTATAAGTGAAGACCTTCTATTTTTTACTTTTTTAAAAAAATTTTCTTTTTTGTTATTCTCAACAGAAAATAAAAAGCAACAAAAATTTGGAGCAGCCACATTAAGTGAATGGGGGGTGCTGGAAAAATGGGGGCCAGTAGCCTTAGGTGCAATTGGGGGAGGCTTGAATAAAAATAAGGGAGCAGTGGAAGCATAAGTAAAGAAGAGAAGAAAATTTGAAAAGGTATTCATACACCTTTTATCTGTTGTGTAACAGAATTAAAGTTGTGGTGATTACATTCTTTTCCAAACAAACACACAAAATGCAAGTTATAAACAATCAGCGGTGAAGTCCACTGACAGATCTTAAGAAGCAAGTGTTGACAGGCAAGTGTCAGTGGGCAGTCTTTCATGCATCGGCAGGAATATGTGCTTGTAATGACTAGTTTACAATGAGACACTATATGGTTACATGATGCAATATTGTGTCATGAAAATTTAAATGCAGGAAAAAACCCACAAATTTACAATAAATTATTAAATTTACGGTATCTCATTTAAAAATTTTTTTTCTGAAATTATGCAATTTTTAAAAAACCACTAAAGGGTTAAAGAAAGTGATTTTCAGTGGGGGTTGCTAAGTAACTTTTTTTTAAAGAGGATAGGCCAAATAAGTTTGGGAACCTCTGATTTAGCAAGAAGGTATTAATGTCAACATCTTTTTCTCTTCTAGCTACTAAGTCCCTATTTCTATATAGTACATATCACTTTAGTTGAATATGTGCATGAACTAAATTACATTGTCCTAGTAGTTAGAAACTGTACATTAGCCCATAGTAAACGAACTATCCTTCAAGTAAGTGTTAATTATTAGTTTTGGAATTCCTTCTAAGTTCCTCCTCAAATACTTTTTTTGATTTGCTGAAGGGAATACCCATATTGATATAGTATTGAAATTCCAGTTTACATTTCACCTGCTTCTTTTTTCCTCCTCTTTTTCATTTTCTGAAAAATCCCTTTTTTCTGTATGATAGGCTCTGACTCTTGACAGTTGACTTAATTAGTCAACAAGCAAATTTATTAAGCATTTACTATGTGCTAGGCTCTGAAGGAAGGAAAGAACATATCTGGATTGGGTAATAAATTTTGAGAGTGTGAATCTGATAGGAGAGGCTGTTGAGTAATGCAACAAATGGATGCAGGGTTTGTTTGTTTGAATAATTTTTGAAAATCCTTTTCACATATTTATTTATTCCAGATTTCCAACAATGTATTTTTTAAAGTGCTCAGGTTGATTATGGGAAAGAATTAACTTTGCTCTATATCTTATACCATGCACTATAATGAATGTCATATGAATAAAGAACTAAACTTTTTAAAATTATTTTTAATCTCTAAATAACAAAATTATCTGTTCTATGATGGAGAAATCTTTGATTATTTAGGAATCAAGGATTAATCAGAAACAAGATTGATTTGTTTGAATATATATATAAAATATTTATAAGTCAAATGTAATAAATATTAAACAGAAAATAAACTGGGGAAACATATATATATGAGAAACATAAGTAGCAAAAAGTTTACTATCTAAAGACTCTATACATAATACCTTGAATCTATCTAATAAACAATCAAGGGAGACAGTTCACATAAGCAATAGTATACTATAATTAAAAGGACACTGGACTTGACATTAGTCTTGAATTTCAGTCACAATTCTGCCACCTGACAATGGGATGATCCCTCTCAGCCTCAGCTTCCTTATCTGCAAAATCTACCTTACAGGATTATTGTGAAGCTTGAAGAAAGCATGTAAGTGAAGAGTTTTGTAAACTGTAAATTGCTTTATAAATTATGGCGCTGTTACTAGTATCTGAAAATACAAATCGTAATCACTACAACACTAGCAATGAAAAGAAGAAATTTAAAGTAACTCCCATTTCTACAGCACTTTAAGGTACTATGACATGATTTCAACTAACAAAAGCAAGCAGTGAAACTAGCACAGGAATATGTTGTGGGCAGGACTATTCATTACTTCGACAATTCTGGAGAGCCATCTGACAATACATGATAAGCTCAATTTTCCCTAGTAATTCCACTTCAGGAAATATGTCCCATGGTATTAAGAAAAAGCAACAAAAATTATTCTAAGATCTTTGTAGTAGCAGTAATATATAAAAAAATAATAAAAACAGCTCAAATTTCCAATTAGAAGAAATCACTAAGCAAAATTACAGTGTTAACAGCCATGTGTATACAGCACCTGGGAAGGCATCTCCTCACACAGAGAGAACCTAGACAACTTGTGTCTGGGACATTTGTGATGACATGTAATGAAATACATTGAAGAGATGGTTCCAGTCAGTAACAATGCGATGAAGAGGAGATTCTTCGGCTGCAGAGACACTTAAAAATGCCTGACCGCTTCAGGCTCCTCTACTTCACCTCAGCCCTCTTGGGGGAGCTCAGTGACCAGTAAAGGGATTGTGGTCAAGCTCACAGTCGCTGGGAACCGTTGCCTCAAGGAACAACTCATCAGTATCCATGCTCCCTCTGGACATGAATGAACTTGATGGGAACAACTCCAGTAGGAAGGGAGCTGGTAAGCCTAAGATGGTGTAGGAGAGAAGATGACCCTAAGCTACTGGGAGGTAGAAAGGAGTAAAAAGGGGGTAAGGGGTACAATGCCTGTACTTTGTTTGCTCTTGCTGTGTATGAAATAAATATTCCTTTGTAATAGCCACCTGATGTTAAGGGGTCAAATGAAACTGGAGCACTAGTCACAGGCCCCCTAAAAATGGGGGAGAGTCAGTCAGGTGTTGGCATGAGTCAGTGTCATCAAAGAAGAAAATGCTCCCAGCCTCCTTAGGGCACCCTAAAGTCTGAGGCCCAGACAGAGTAGGGCCAGGGCATCCATGTATATGAACACAACAAGATACTGAATACATCTTAAAAATCCACCGATCAACAAGCAGTCATTAAACACATTATTAATATCCCAGGAATTATGTTAGGCCCTAGGGACACAACTACAAAAATCAAATAGTTGCTTCCTTTAAGGAGTTTGTACTCCATCAAAGAAAACGTGTACATATACACAGAGCTATGCACATATGCATAGATATGTGTGTATACATATATGTATACATGTATAAGAAAGTACATATGAAATATATATAATAAACATATGAGAACTATTAAAGTTTAAAACAGCACTAAGACTTTTGGCATACTGTCTATTTGTATACATATGCATATGACTATACTTCTACATATGTACATGTTTTTGACTACTTTCCTCGCCAGGACTCGTTGCTATGTCTGATAGTTGTGCCTACTCTGGTGCTAAAGTTGCTCAGAACTACAAACTTGTCCTCTTTTGGCACACTGATGATGAGAGGGTCTCCAGGTCTTCATAGAATTATTGTTTTTAACCTCATCAAGGTTTGTCATGGTGACCTGGCATTTTCCTGCAAGTATCAATTGCGCTGTCATGAGCCTGTCTTTCACTCCTTTTGGGAGGCGCACAAACTTGCTGACTAGATTAGATCTGCTTCCAAAACCTACACTACCTTCACAACACTCACCTTCACTGAAACCATTCCAGAAAAATGTATATTCAGCTTCAACTTCAGTAAGCTGGCCTTAATCTGCTAGCCTTACTTCACTCAGGCTGCTATTTGGATGTATACCTGCTGAGTTCTCTAGCAACAAGAGCTGTTTATCACTCAGGTCTCCTGAATTTCATGTTGTTGCACACTCCAATCTTGGCAAAAAAATTTGTACTGCACTGTCAATATGTGGAACTACTCATTGGTCACAGTAAATGGAGAAATTTTGAATGCTGTGGATAAGTTCATTTAGCTTGGCATTATACTTTCCAGGGATGTCCACACTGACAAGGTTGCCTCATGCATTACCAGAGCTAACTCAGCCTTTGGGAGGCTTCAAAGAAAGTGTGGGAAAGAAGAGATATTTGGCTTCCTACCAAAATGAAGATCTACAAAGACACTGTGCTGACTTCATTGCTGTATAGCTATGCAACCTGAACAGTCCATTAGCATCATATCAGAAAACCAAACTGCTTTCACTTGAATTGTCTTGGGAAAATTTTGAAGATCACCTGGCAAGATTTGCTACTGGATGCTGAGGTCCTCTCTCAAGTTGAACTATGAAGCATTCAAACTCTACTTAAGAGAGGCAATTCTGATAGGCTGGTCAAGTAGCCAAAATGATGGAGAACTTGCACAAGGAAAGTGCTCACACAGAGGTCAGAAGAAGCAGTACAAGAACACTCTCAAGGTCTCTGAAGAATTTTACAATCAGTTGTGAGATATGGGAGGTGCTGGCATAGGACTGCCTTCATCAAAGAAGGTACTATACTTCATGGGCAAAACAGAATAGCAAAAGGAAACATGAGCTGTGCAAACCCAAAGACACATCTATCCCAAATGTTCTAATGGACTACTTGTACCTGACCTGTGGGAGAGCCTTCCCAGTTCATATTGGACCAATCAGCCACAGCGAAACACACCTTACCCTGACCCCAAAATCGTGATGTGACTGCTTCTCTTAGAAAACAAAGAAAGAACATAACAACGTATACATACACACACCCATAAAATAAAAAGCAATTTTGGAAGGAAAGACTAACAGTGGGAAGGAGTTAGGAAAGGCCTTACATAGGAGGCTATGCTTTAACAGAGCTTTTTAGAAAAAAGAGTTTCTAAGAGAAGGAGCTGAGGAGGGAATGAATTCCAGGTATGGGGGACATCCTGTACAGAGGTACGGAGATGGTGATGAGGAGATGTGTTGTGAGGAACAGAAAGAAGACCATTTTGGCTGAACCTTAGAGTGCTTGATGGAGAATAATGTGTAATAAGTCTAGAAAGGTAGGTTGAATTCAGGTTGTGAAAGGCTATCAATCAATGCAAGAGAGGCTTGCATTTGACCCTAAAGGAAGTAGAAATGACAAGAGATATTAAGGAAATAAAATCAGTAAGTTGTAGCTGATTGGGTATGAGGTAGTGTGAAGGTGAACGAGGAATAAAGAATGACTCTGAAATTAGGAACTGGAAGTAGGTTGGTACCCTTGACCAAAATAAGGAAGTTCAAAAGAGGAGTGGGTTTTAGGGGAAAGATAATGTGTTCCACTGCAGGCATGCTGACTATGGGATGGTTCCATGACATTCAGTTCAAAAGGTCCAAAAGGCAATTGGTTAATTGAGACTAGAGCTCAAGAAAGAAACCAGGGCTGGATATAAACATCTGGGAATCATCAGCATAGAGATGATAACTAAGCCCCATGGGAGCTGATGAAGACACCAAGCCAGATTTCATTTCATGTATGGATCATGTCAACATATTAAAATTTGTATATGAAATGTTAAGTGGAAAAAAGTAAAACACAAAAGAGAATATACTCATTGGTACAAATATATGTATGTACATTAACAAAATCTGGAAGGATATTTGGAACCCTATACAGTTTAAAATTAGGGTTTTTTAATTTTCAAATGAGAAAGTCCATAAAATATTTTGTAAACCTCAAAGTTCTATGAAATAGTGAAAGTAATAGCATTCCACAGAGCTGTTTAAATTCATTATTTTACCAGAAGTGTACAAAGTCTGACCCCAACAACAAATCCCAATTCAGGAAGATAGGCTGGAAAAATGAGTAAAAATACCAATAATAAAAACATAATATGGAGCCAGGGAAACTTAAGATGCAAATTCATAGACAAAATAACACTACATTATCTATATACAAAGACAATCATAGACTTGCCATAAGTACTACAGGAATTCCTAAAACAATGGAAGAAAGAGTTTTCAAATGACCACATAAATGAAATAAGAGTTCTAGAGAAAAGAATCAAAAAGGAAATAGCTATAGAAGAAAGAATGGGAAAGAAAATGAGAGCTGTTGAGCAAAGAATTGGAAGGAAAATAACATCTTAGTACAGAAAGGGCAAAAACTTACTCAAGCAAGCAAATTCTTTGAAAACTAAGTTAAAACAGAATCTGCTAGTCAATTCCTGACAAATCTCAAAAGGAAAACTCCCAGTAATGTCATAGCCAAAATCCAGAGCATCCAGGTCAAATTAAAAAATATGGAAAAGAATCCAGAATGAAAGTGTTGAAGTACCCAAGAAGAAAGCCACAGTCAGGATCACGTAAGGCCTGGTAGCTACAAAAGGAGAGGAAAGCTTGGGACAAAAGATAAAGGCTTAAAACCAGGAATAACTTAACTGGCAAAGCTGAATATAAGTGGAGGGGGTGGGTGGGGAACAATCAGAAGGGTCTTTATAATGATGAAATGTTTATACTCCAAAGAGGGCAAAGGAATAAGTGTTCTATTACAACACTAATGTCTTCAGTAGTGATTAATGGAGCATAAAACTGTCTGGGCCCAATTTTGTTATATTTTTATGATTTTAAGAGAAAAAAGAAAAGGGAAGGAAAAAAATAATGCATTAGGGAAGAAAAAAGAGGATGGAACTTATCTTCCATAAGCAGAGTACTTCTGTAGAAGACTACACGAACAAGGAGAAAAGGGTGGGGAGAACAGACTAAATACAAATCTCACTTCCATCTGAACCCAACAAAGGTGAGTTGAATACATACACAGAGTGTGGTATAGAACTACATTAAACTGAACAGATAATCAGGCAGGTACTAGAAGAGAGTGGAGAATTAAGAAGGATTATAGATTTAGGGAGGTATTAGTCATAAATAACACAAATTCCACTTTCCTAGGATGGCCTAAAAGGAAGAAAACAAAACATAAGAATCTATTTTCAAAGACTGGGCAAGGGAAAAAAAGGAGTAGTGGAATGGAAATTTACTGAATCAAAAATAGATCACTGATGTTAAGCGCACCTCTCTGAACACCTCCTTTTTCTTTATAAAGAGTAGGAAGGGTATCAAAGAGAGGAAGAAAGTATAAAAGAATAGGATAGATTGAAACATACAACTAACAATAATTTTGAGTGTAAAAACAGAAAAGGCTAGCAAAATGGATTAGAAAGCAAAAATCAATAGCAAGTTTATAAGAAACACATTCAAACCAGATTCACAAAGTCAAAATAAAAAATGAAGCAAAATCCATTATGCTTCAGTGAACTTTAAAAAGTAGATATAGCAATATTGGTTCCAGACAAGGCAAAAATAAAAAATTCCCAGCCTACATCTTTCAGGATAGCTTACCCTCTTACCAGGCATATACACCTTATCCAAAGGTTCTTTCCTCCTAAATTTAAGCAAATTCCTAAGTCACTCTAAAAAAAAATCAAATACAGATCAGTCTCTCTTAACACAAAATTCCCTAGAAAACCACCTCTTATGACTTGCAGTATTTAGTGATGGAGGAAGAAAGTTGTCTGCCCAGTCAATCCAAGAATAACTATTAAGAACCCCTTGAGGGCTAAATAAAGACTTATCAATGTAGAATCTTCTTTTAGTGGGTCATTGAATTTAGTTAAGATATCTTCAAGCAGCCCTAAAAACCCTGAGCTATCTGCTCCCCAGGTCACTGCACTTTGAGGGTAAAGATATCTTATTGCTTTGGAGAAACTGAGATATTCATAGTAATAGGAATGAATAAATACATAAGAATACATGACATCAATCATTACTGCTGATTGAATGAGAATAATTTTCTTACCTAGAAAAACCTACTCCTCTGACAAATACAATTCACATTACCATTATCATCACAAGGGAGTGATTATGCATAATGTTAGGTGTTCCATTATAAAATAAGGATAAAACATAATCAATTCTCTAAAAGAGACAAATGCTGAAAAAACAAATATAGAATAGCAAACAGCAGAATGGCACAGTATACTTAGCTTTATATATATATAATTCATATTATTGACTGACTAGGAATAACATAGTTGGAGTGGTGCTTTAGAAATTATTTTGGCATCATGCCACAAGAAAATTTTAACTAGGCCTTCTTCCTCTTTTTCTTCTTCTATATAAGTGTCCTTTCCTCTATCTCTCCTGCTTTAACTTCACATGAGCCCCATATGATTACTAAAAAGCATTTTCTAAAAGCTAGTTATTTTTTATTACAGTAAATGTAACAAAACTCAGAATTCTTTAAACTTACACAAAATGGTGTAACACATATTATCGGAATAAATCACTAAGTGGTCAAGGTTTGAGTTGAACAAGATATTTAAGTTGTGTGAATGATTGTTATATTAAATGACACATTACCATCACAGCACAGGGACCAGTTACTTTTTCCAACCATGGGGTAAATCAGATGGAATCTAGGTATAAAAAAAGTATTTAATCTTCAAAAGGTATATACTAGCCTTAGGTCACATAGTAGGAGCTTAATAAATGCTTGTTAATTGAGAGTTACTTACAGGGTCAATTCAGGGTTTTAGACCTGTGTAAAAAAAAATGGACATTCACAAGTTGGTATTAGAATCAGAAAGCTAAAGCTGGAAGAGACCTCAGACATCATTTAGTTCAAACCCCCTCATTTTACATCTGAGAAACTGAGGCCCCAAAAGAAGTTAAGAGATAAAGAGGTTACCTCCAGTAGGGTAATGGCTCCAGTGAAATCTCTTTGTGAGAGCAGCTCTTCTAGTTTGGGAATCTTCCTTCCTTTCTTCTTCCTCTTGTCAACTTGCTGTAGGTCTCCACCTACAGCAGGCTTGGCTCTTGAAAGCATCTGAAAAACCAGGAAAATAATAACTGTGGTGTGAACTGGGCTTCATCCAAACAGAAACAAACAATTCTAGCATCAACAGATCCTGTTACAAAAGAATTCCAAGGCACTGGTGAAATTTCTTCCCTAGGAGTGAGATAAATATAAAAAATAAAGTGGAGAAATATTCTCTCCCACCTGGAAATGTGGATCACATTTAGAAGACACCTGGTCCAACTCTTTCATGAGACCAAGGTGAAATGACGTGCCCAAGGCCACCCAGGGGATAAGAATCGGCAGGGGGTCAAACCCACTTTCTCCAGCTGCAGATCCTGCATTCCTCCCCAAGCGCCGTGAAGAAGCAAAGCCCGCTTGTGCGAGGCCAGCACGCAGCGGACGCAGAAGCCTCGGTTCTCGGGGTCTCTTCCCCCACTCCCCGGGCGGCCTCCGGGCGGGTCGGCAGCCTCAGTACCGCTTCCCCCGCACTCCTTTTTCTAACCAGTGTCTGGGCTCCCTCGCGAACGTGGCTGCGGGTCGGTGGTGTCCGTGGTGACCGAGCAGGAGGCGGAGGATGGGGGGAGGAAGAGGAGGACGGTGAGGGAAAGAAGGAGGAGATCGAGGGGGGAAGGAGGTAAAAGGAGAGGGAAGAGGAAGGAGAGAGAAGGAAGAGGAGGGGAAGGAGGAGGAGATAAAGGAGAGGAGGGGAGAAGAAAGGGGGAGGAAGAGGGAAAAGGGGGGTGAGGAGGACATCAAGGCAGGGGGAAGCGGAGGACCGAGGGGAAGAGAGTGAGAAGGCAGAGATGAAGGCAGGGAGGAGAGTGAGGAGGAGGAGCATGAAGGGAGAAGAAAGAAGGAGGAGAGAAAGGAGAGAAAAGGGGATGAGAGGAGGAAAAGGAGAAGGGGAAGGAAGAGGAGGGGGGAGGGAGGGCAGCAGAGAGTGAGGGTCCACGGGTACGTGTCGGGGTACACGTGGGGGGCTGGGGTCTCTGACGCTGTTTCCCCCTCCCACCCACCAGCCGTCGGCCCAGCCTGAAGGAAGGGGTCCCGGGAGCGCGCGGCACCCTCTCAGCCCACCCCCAGGTCCCGGCCAGGCCCCTCCGCCCGGCCCGCGGCGCAGCTCTCCGCCGGGACACTCACCATCTTGGCGACGGAATCGAGCCCACTCCGAGGGGAAGAAGCAGAGGCCCCGCTCCGGCCACTCGCTGCATCCGCACTCCCTCCTCCGTTTCCACGGCAACCCGGCGGGGGGTGGGGGAGAGGGCGCGAGGGAGAGCGAAACGGTCCGTCGGGCAGAAGCGCCCTCCCGAGAACTCGGTCCGAGGGGCTCTGGGTTCCACCCTGCTTCAGGCCATCCGAAAAGAGGCGGTGCTTCATTCTGTCTGAGATGCCCCGGGCCATCTCGCTGGCTTGGTGGTGCTTTTCATTTTTTTTCTTTCGTTTCCTCGGTGGCCGTGGCTAGGGAAGTCACCACCACAGATGGCCATCTTTCTAGCTGTGAGTCTCTCCAGCTCCCTAGCCGGGCTGGAGAGCAGACAGGTCCCGTCCCTAGGACCCTACCGAAGGCTTCCCAGCTTGATCAGAGCTAGCATTGGTAGGGCGCTACAAGGTTTGCCAAGCGCTTTAATACATCATTCTTATTTGGTCTTTACACCGGCCCTGTGAGGCAGTCAGTCAACTAGCACTTGCACTGTGCTCAGCCCAGAGGACTAAAGGTAAACTAGCCACGACGACCGTCTCCGTTCCCAAGGAGCCCACAGTCTAAGGAGAAGCAAGAGGAGCAGAGTGTGCCAGGCACAGGCCACAGGGAAATGCTCCGAGTGGAGATGAAATGTCCTGGGCAAGGCCCAGCCGGCTGGGCCACCACAGGGAGCTGCTATGACGACCATTCCCGTTTTACAAATTAGGAAACTGAGGCAGAAAAGTGTTATTTACAGGACGAGAAAACCGAGGCTGAGAGGTAAGATGAGGCGCCCAGGGTGACACAGCTAGCAAGGGTCTGAGGCAGGATTTGAAGTCAGAACCTTCGGACGACCACGCCCGAACTCCACGTCAAGCTGGCTTTTAACCTTCAGGAGCCCACGGTCACCGCCACAAAAAGTGGCACCATCAGCATTGGAGGGGGACTTGAGGGCTATAACTTTCCAAGCCGACTATAAGCCCAACTCTCAAATACCTGGGGGGGGGGAGGAGGGAAGGAGGCTGCCAACTCTACGTGTGTGACGTTAGGCGAGGCTTTGCCCCCTCCCTGAGCCTCGGCTTCCCCACCTGAAAAGCGAGAGGTCTGAACTAGAGGATGGCTGAGGTTTCTTCGAGCTCTAGCTCTCTATGACCTCCTTTAGAAGGATTGTACTCTTCGGGGAACCACTTCCGGTGGGGACGGCGTTCTTTCGTTTCCATAGTAACCCAGTAGGCACTGACACGTGATCCCTGCCTGGGGAAGTGAACTAAAGCGGGAGCGAACCCTGCTCGGAGTAGACTGTTGACCAAGGGCTGTGCACGTAAAGAGGTGCCGAAGATACCAGCAGACGCTGCATGACCTTGGTCATGAACCCATTCGGCATCTCAGAAGCTATCCCTCGTATTTTACAGATAAGGAAACTGAGGCTCAGAGAGAGATCAGCAGTGACAGATACGGAAGCAAGAGTTGGTATTTGAATTTAAGTCCTCTTCTGATCCTGCCTCCAGCCCTTCTCCAGCACGAGGCTCTCTCAGTTGATGGATTTGTGAGCTTCCTCGCATGTCTCTTTTCTCTCCAGTACAGACCACAACCTGACTTAATTCTTGTCCAGTCCTTGATGTAAATCCTCCATAAAGACTCTGGACCCAAAGATTAGAGACCTTCTTCTGCATCTTTTCTTATCTTTTGGAGGATGCGGGGTTGCCAGTGTGTTATTTTTTGTTTTGGCTACATGGCAAAACCACTTCCTTTTCCTATTATACACTTACCAATTCTTGGTACCAATCATTGGCAAATCATTGGTCTGTAGCTTTATGTCAAAATAAATTTGTTTCTTTGTACCCTATCAACCTGTTGGTTTTTGGACGACTCCCACTTCCAGCATCAACAATGAAACTCACCCTTGTAGGTTTTTTTAATGGTGGTTCTCTGCATTCTGTTCTGCAACTTTGTTACTGTCATTGCAGAAGCAGTTGAGGACTCTAGGGTTTTTTTTCTATTTTTATGTGTTTCATTGATCTCCATGGCCAAAAAATTTTCCTACTGGCCAACCTGGCAGTAAGCCTCTCCCCAATTTTGTTAGGCTGCCCATAGAATCAAAATATGCCACACCTTTTACTCAAAGACTTTGTAGCTTAATGGGATATGCCAAAGCTCCAGCAGGCACTTTGGGCAAAGCTAAGGAAAATTCAGGGTTACTGGCATACCACAACAAGATATCCAAGTTGGTTGGCTGGTTGTTGTCCTTCATCTTCAAAGAAGACCAAAATGACATCACCATGATAAAGTGAAATTTCAGTGTGTCTGATTGTGGCTAATCAGAGCAATACAAGCTCAGAATGCTCTACCACAGGTTGGGCACAGATAGTCCATGTGAATATTTGGGGTGGGTATCCAAAATTTGTATATCCTGCCTTTGCTTTGTGTTGTCTCAATTCTGCTTTGCTCAAAGTGCATGGCACCCTTTCTGATGTGGGCATGCCATGCTGAGCAGTCCTGTGCCAGTATCTCTCGTGTTGCACAGTCAAATCCAAAGTTCTTGTCTCATTTCTTCACATGATTGCCTGCCCCATGTGAGTTCTCCATAAAATAGTCTTTTTGGCAAGTGCACATTTTGCTTTCAAACAATGTGTCCAGCCCATCAGAGTTGCACTCTCTGAAGCATAGTTTGAATGCTTGGCAGTTCAGCTGGAGCAAGGACTTCAGTGTCTGGTACCTTATCCTGACAGGTGATCCTCAGAATCTTCATAAAACAATTCAAATGGAAGGGATTCAGTCATGTTTCACAAGCATATAGCAATGAGATCAGCACAACAGCTCTGTAGACCTTCAGTCTGGTAGTCAGTCTAATACCTCTTCTCTCGCAAACTTTTATTCAGAGGCTTCCAAACACTGAGCTAGCTCTGGCGATGTGTGCATCAACCACATTGTCAGTGTGTACATCCCTGGAAAGTACACTACCAAAGTAAGTGAACTTATTCATAGCATTCAAAACTTCTCCATTTGTTGTAACCAATGGTTCCATGTATGGATGGTGTGGTGGTGGCTGATGGAACACCTATGTTTTCTTGGTGTTAATTATTGGGCCAAAATTAGCACAGGCAGTGGAGAATGGATCCATACTTTGCTGCATCTCAGCGTCAGAGGCTGCATTGAGTCCACAATCATCTGGAAACAGAAAATCATGCACCAACACTCCCTCCACTTTGATCTTGGCTTGTAGCCTTTTCAAACTGAAGAACTTACCATCAGTATGGTAGTTGACCTTGATGTCATGTTCATCCTCATTAAAAGCATTTATCAACATGGCTGAAAACATCATGCTAAAAAGCATGGGAGCAAGCACACAGCCCTGTTTCACTCCATTGGTGACTGGGAAGGCACAAGAACATTGTCCACTATCAAAAACTTAGGCAAACATGCCATCATGAAATTGATGTACAATATTGATGAACTTCTCTGGGCAGCCAAATTTTGACATAATTTTCCATAAGTCCTCACGACTAACAGTGTCAAAGGCCTTGGTCAGATCTACAAACATTATATACAGACCTCTGCTCTGCTCCTGGCATTCTTCCTGGAGTTGTCGGGCAGCAAACACCATATCAACTGTTCCTTGGCCTTTTCTGAAACCACACTGGCTCTCAGGTATATGACCATCTTCCAGGTGAAGGATCAGCCTGTTAAGGAGGACTCTACCAAGAACTTTGCCAGCAATGACTAAGACAGAGATGCCCCTGTGATTGTCACAGGACAATCTATTCCCTTTACCTTTATAGAGATGGATAATGGAGGCATCCTTGAACTCCCAGGGGATAACTTCCTCTTAACCATCTAAGCTGGAAAATTTCAGTCAGCTTTTGTATGAGCAATGGTCCCCCTACCTTGTAAATCTCAGCTGGAATAGAATCAGCACCAGGTGCTTTGCCACATGAAAGGAGCTTAATGGTCCTCAAAACCTCTTCTTCAGTTGGAAGTTGAGCTAAAGAGGAATTAACTTCAACCTGAGGTAAATGGTCATTGGCCTCAGCATTAATTGATGATAGTCTATTGAGAACACTATGGAAGTGTTCAGCCCATCTCTGTAGAATCATGTACTTATCACTAATAATGTGGCTCCATCAGGACTGAGTAGTTGTGATGCCCCATAGGTTTTGGGGTCATAAATAGCTTTCAGGGAATCATAAAAGCGCTTTGGATTTTTACTATCAACATAAAGCCGAATTTCATCTGCCTTCTTACTGAGCCAGGAATCCTGCATCTCTTTAAGCTTTGCTTGTACTTTGCTTTAGATGGAATTAAATGCTGCCTTCTTAGAGGTGGATGAACTATCCTGCTGGTAAATCCTGTGGAGTTCTTGTTTTTCATTTAGCAGCTTCTGAATTTCCCTGTCATTTTCATCAAACCATTCTTAGTGTTTATGAGTGTTCTGACCCAGATGACACAGTGCTGTACACCAAATCTCTGAAAGCTGCCCATTCCTTTTCTGCTCCACTGTTGCCAACTATGTATTGGCTCAACTTTCCCTCCAAGTTAGTAACAAACTGTTTATGCTCAAAGAGTTCTAATTTGTTGATATTAATTCTTCTGGTTGTCATTTTGCCTTGGGGGCGGTGCTTTTGATGAATGTGAATATTTAGCTTGGAAAGGATAAGTCTATGATCAGTCCAGAACTCTGCACCACACGTTGCCTTTGTCACTCTGACATCGTCTGTCTCTTCTCCTTGCAATCACATAGTCTATTAGATGCTGACGTTTGCTGCAAGGGTGCATCCATGAAGTTTTATTGCATTTAGGTAAATGGAAGACAGTGTTGGTGAGGAGAAGGTCAAGTCTTCAGCAGTAAATGACCATTGGTGTTACTGTTTCCAACTCCGTTCCTCCCTAGGACTCCCTGCCAAGTCTGGTAGTCTGAGCCTACTCTAGCATTAAAGTCGTCAAGAATTATAAGCTTGTCTACTTTTGGCACGCTGATGATAAGGGTCTCTAGGTCTTCATAAAATTTTTCTTTGACTTCATTAGGGTTTGAAATGATGGGAGCATAGGCAGTGATGATGGTGGCATGGCGTTTTCCTGTGAGTGGCAATCACATTGTCATGAGCCTGTCATTCACTCCTTTTGGTAGACATACCAGCTTGCTGATTAGATTAGTTTTGATTGCAAAACCCATGTAAGCTTCATGGCACTCCCCTTCATTGCACCCACTCCAGAAAAAGGTGTATCCAGTTCCAACTTCAGTAAGCTGGCCTTCATTTGCCAACCTTGTTTCACTCATGGTTGCTATTTGGATGTGATACCTGTTGAGTTCTCTTCCAATAAGAACAGTTCTTTCAGGTGTACTGGATTTTGTGTTGTCTATTAGTGTATGCATGTTCCATGTGCCAATGATGAGTGGAATCATCTTTGCAGATGTTTTCATACATTTTGTACATTTTTGTGTGTTTCTGCCACCTATTGGGATTCCCTGCCCGCTGTGGTAATCAGGCCAGTGTTGGGTAAGCAGACAATGTATAGGGCACCTTTTCTAGCCCCCTTCCTTGCATCAGGAGGTGAGCAGTCCAATCCTTAAAAGGCTGCTCAGACACCCAGGGGGCTGCGGAGTCCCATTGCTGCTTCCAGCAGTGGCCTGGGCTGCCTGTGTACAGGGTTATGACTACAACTCCCAGTGTATGCACACCTGCTGCTTCATCACTTGCCTGTCACCACAGGACTTTGAGGCATAATAGTGAAATGGTATGGGTGATGTCTTTTGATTCATGTGTAAACTGGGTTTAAGTGAAGCAGAGTTGCATGAAGTGGTCAGCCTCACTCTCTCCTCCAAAGTCATCACAGTGTAGTTAGAGTCAAGACAGCTGGAGATGACTCAGGATGCAGTGGATGACCTTGGCGTCTTTTGGACTCTAACCAAGCTCTAAGTGCTCCACATTGCCTGCTTCATCTGCCTTCATGGCCATTGGAACAAATTGTTCTCATTTGCCCATTCTACCAGATGAAGTCTTCACATGCTTGGGGTAGACACCCCCCCTAACTCACCAATGAGTTTGAGAACCCTTGCTTACCCTCAACCTGGTTTGGCCTGTCTGCCGAAACAGTTTACCAGGGTGTGGGTGCTGAGCATGCTGCAGCTTCTTGGAACCACAGATGAGAGTTAGATGGAATGAGTGGACACCAAAGGTGGAAAGAGCCCTGAAAAGGGCTCAGCAGCCATCATACCAAAGGTACTGATCCTCCCTGAACACACCCTACACCCCAGATATCCAAGTATGGTTTATATGGAACATGCATGTAAACTATAGGCTTTAATTATCCCCTCAAAGCAAGTAATTCCCAAATCTGTATCTCTACTGCCCAGTACTACTGGTTCTAGTTCCCTTTTTTCTAGCTACTTTTGAGTTAACTCCCCCCGAATAGCCAACATCTTTTCCCACTAACCCTTCCTTTCCCTTGAATTTCTGTTTCTATCAATGGCATACTATGCACCCAACTATCAGGACTTAGACTTGAAAAATTCTTGATTCCTCACCTTTCACATCCAATGAATTGCTGACTCCTGCTGATCTTGCTTCTCTCTCTTCTCTCTATTGCCTGCTCTCAATCATTACTGCAAACACAGTTATTTGGGTCTTTATCTCTTAAAAATTTATTCTGAACTTAACAAATACAAAATAAACTTAAAATTTTCATATAAAAGGGAAAAGAGGATTGTTTATTAAGCTACAAATCCCTACTATATACAGCTTGATTTTCCTTGGTATAACAAACATTACTAAATATTTGTTATATAACAAATTGAACCTGTAACTGTCAAAGCACTTGTCTTTTTCCTTGGTGCGAATAAGGATTGTGGAGTAATATCCATAAGGTAATGGATAGGTAGGGTGTTGGAAGGTTTAGTTCATGGTATTCCATGCCTGTTTCTTCACCATTCCTTTTATTTGACTTCTGCTTTCATCCTTGTATACATTTAGAAAGAAATCACTTATTCCCCAATTGATAAATGGTCAAAGGATATGAACAGGCAGTTTTCAGAGGAAGAAATTAAAGATATCTGTAGTCATATGAAAAAATGCTCTAAATCACTATTGATTAGAGAGATGCAAATCAAAACCACATCACATCTATCAGATTGGCTAACATGACAAAACAGGAAGATGATAAATGTTGGAGAGGATGTGGGAGAGTTGGAACACTGATTCATTGTTGGTGGAGTTGTGAACTGATCCAACCATTCTGGAGAGCAATTTGGAATTATGCCCAAAGGGCTACAAAAATATGCATACTCTTTGACCCAGCAATACCTCTTCTAGGACTGTATCCCCAAGAGATCATAAAAATGGGAAAGGGTCCCACATGTACAAAAATCTTTATAGCAGCACTATAAAAACTGTGGTGGTCAAAAACTGAATGGCTAAATAAATCATGGTATATGAATATAAAGAACACTATTGTGCTATAAGGAATAATGAACAGGAAGACTTCAGAGAGGCCTGGAAAGACTCATATGATTTGATGCTGAGCGAAAGGAGCAGAACCAGGAGAACTTTGCACGCAGCAATGACCACAGTGTGTGAGGTTTTTTTTTTGGTAGACCTGGAACTTCATTGCAATGCAAGGACTTAAAAAAATTCCCAATGGCCTTTTAAGGCAAAATCCCTTCCACATCCAGAGAAAGAACTGTGGAATTCAATCACAGAATATAGCAGAACATTTTCTTTTGTATTACTTTTTGGTTTGTTATATGATTTCTCCCATTCATTTTAATTTTTCTATACAGCATGACTATAGTGAAAATGTATTTAACAGGAATGTATGTGTAGAACCTATATGAAATTGTATGCCGTCTTGGGGAGGGAGGAGGGTGGTAGGAAGGAGGGAGGGGGGAAAAATCTAAGTTATATGGTAGTGCTTGTAGAACACTAAAAGTAAATAAAATTACTTTAAAAATTGCCATGTACACAGCAGAATATGAGAGGATTCAACATAAAAAAATAATTTTTGATTTCAAGAAAACCTATATGTTGCTTTTACAAGAGCAAAAAGTTTCTTACAGTAAAATAAAATATTTTTCAAAATAAGAAAAAAGAAAGAAAAATCACTTAATGGTATCTCTGCTTTATTTTATCATTGTTGTTGTCCTTGGTTGCTATATCTCTTTATATTTCTGTTGTTGGGGTCTTTGAAGACCAAATAATTTCTTCTATTGTTCTTTCTAAGAATGTTTCAAATGCCTTTTTAAAATTGAACATCCTTTTCTACATCTATTTTTGGGCTTAGATTTCCTGGGTATATCATTTTGGGCTGTGTCTTGAACACATTTGCTTTTCTGAACACATTACTCCATTTCTTCCTGTGGTATCTGGTGGGTATAGAATAATCGTACATTACTCAAATCACCTTCCCTTTACATATGAAAGTCTTTCTTCTAGCTGCTTGTAAATTGGTTATTTGTCAGGGGTGTTATTAAATTTAACCACTAGGTGTCTTGAAGTTTGCAGCATAGGTTTTGTTCTGTTTTGTTTTCTTGGAGACAATCTATGGATTCTTTCTGTTGACACTGTTTATGTGTTTCAAAGTTCTGAGCAGTTTTCTCGTGTTATTTCTGGCATTATGTGTTCAATCTTTTTGACATCATGTTCTTTTGGGAGATCTACAATCATTACATTGTTTGTGTGCATACTACCTTCAACTTCATTATGTTTTGTTTCTAAGGATATCACGCTTCTTTTTAATGTTATTGCTTTCTGCTTCTCTTCTTCCAGATTGTCCCTCATTTCTGTATATTTACATTCCCAAATAGTTACCCTCTCTTTTGTTTGTTTAGTGAGACTTGTCACTGTGAATTTGATTTCAATTATGCTAATTATTTCTGCTACACAAGTCATAAATTCTGCTTTTGCAATTCTTATTTCTCTTTTAAATCATTCAGGAACATCCTCCTGTGGTTTCATGTTTTCTTGGGAATCTGCAAGGTCTTCTGCCTCATCAGTTATTGATTCATTTTCTTTTGTCTTCTGGTATTTATTCATATATGCCTGGAGTCTTTTATTAGATATAGAGGTCATATTTCTTTTTGTTATTAATATCTTCCCTTTCAGTTTGTCTGCTTATTTCAAGGTCTTTAAGTTTTCTTCCTCCTCAGATCTTTGGTAATTTCAGTTTTCTTCCTTATTTTACCTTTTGCTCACTTTCTGACTTCCTCTCCTTTGGAGGTGATTTCCCTGAAGGTCAGATATCAAAGCATCTCAGCCTCTTCCCTTGCTTGGTCTCTACCTCAGTGACTTCTGTGGTGATAGAGCTGACCCCAGCTAAATGATGAGCACTCTCTCAGGTTTAGTTGAGTGCCACATAGCTCCCCACAAACATGTCCCTCTCAGTTCTCTCTGTTCTCTCATTTCTCTAACTCAGTGACACAGAATTCTGCCATGCTGCTATCACAGTTAAGTTCTAACATTTAGAGTTCCATAATACTTAGAACACGGTTTGGGGGTTGGGAGGTCAGAGTGTAAAGTTGAGTTCTATAGCAAGAATGTGGGTTGGCATATGCAGCCCTGCTTCAAGGAGCGTGATAGGCAGTGGATGAGGGAATGACAAGGGAATAAGCCTACTGTTAGGAGTTAGGGATTATTGGCCTTCCTTGCTATTAGTCAGTTTTTTAAAACCTTTTTTGGGTCCTTAGCATATGGGTGTATATATACATATATATACACATACACACACACACATACACACTGGGGTGTATGGTGTATGGGATGTTCAAGGAGGACTAGCGCCTCTGAAATGAGGATTTACAGAGCCCTTTTCAGGGCTTTCAATCCACCTTGGGTGTCCACCTGTCACCCAACTCTTACCTGTGGCTCCAAGAAGCAATGGGATGTACAGTGGCCCCACCTCAGTACAACCATCTCAGCAGACTAACTAAATCAGGTTGAGGGTAACTGAGAGGCCTCAAACTTGTAGGTGGATGAAGGGAATGTCTGCTCCAAGCATGTGAAGACTCCACATTCTGCAGAATGGGCAAATGAGGACAATTTGTTCCAAGGGATGTGGAGGTGGCTGAAACAAGTACTGTGGAGTGCTTAGAACTTGGTCAGACACAGAAGACAAAAAGGTCATCCCAGGCTATGGCCAGTCATATGAACTTTTGTCTTGCCTCTGGACTTCAATGACTGCCTCACAAGTCAGATTCATATGCCAGTCAAGATATCACCCTATGAAGTCATTGGTCCTCTTTGAAAGGAAGGACAGTATCCTACCTTGTGGAAAGAGCTGAAATTGCTTTATTTCTAGCACATAATTCCTACTTAGAAGAGGTCTTAGAGGACATGAGAATTAGAGAAAATGTCTAATCTTCCATCTTATTGGTCCTATGAAGAGCCATTGTGCTAACCTCATTGTTATATGCTTGTGAAACATGGACAGTCTACCAGTGCCATGCCAGGAAACTGAATTGCTTCCATTTGAACTGTCTTAGGAGGATTCTGAGGATCACCTGTCAGGATAAGCTACCAGATACTGAAGTCCTTTCTCCAGCTGAACTGCCAAGCATTCAAACTATGCTTCAGAGAGTGCAACTTGGATGGGCTGGCCATGTTGTTCAAATGCAAAATATACACTTGCCAAAAAGACTATTTTATGGTGAACTCGCATGGGGCAGGCGATCACATGGTGGCCAGAAGTGATACAAAGACACTCTTAAGGTCTCTCTCAACAACTTTGGATTTGACTGTGTGACATGGGAGACACTGGCACAGGACTGCTCAGCATGGCATACCCGCATCAGAAAGGGTGCTGAGCTTTTTGAGCAAAGCAGAATTGAAACAGCAGAAAGTAAACATAGGATGCGCAAAGTTGGGATATCCACCCCAAATGTTCACATGGACTATCTGTGCCCAACTTGTGATAAAGTATTCCAAGCTCATATTGGTCTGACTGTGTGTGTTCATCCTTTGTTGCCAAAGAAGACCATGCCATCAGAGAAATAATGACATGACTTGCACTTGATTTTGTTTTGAGTGAGGGAGGGCTGTGTAAGTCACCAGCCTCACTTCTCCTCCAGAGTCATCTGAATCCAGTGACCAGATATTCATCAGGATGACTGGAGATGGCCCAGGATGAGGCAGTTGGGGTTAAGTGACTTGCCCAAGGTCACACAGCTAGTGAGTGTCAAGTGTCTGAGGTGAGATTTGAACTCAGATCCTCCTGACTCCTGCATTGGTGCTCTATCTGCTGTACTAACTAGCTGCCCAAATTGGTCTGATTAGCCACAGTTGGACACACTGAAATTTCACTCTATCATGGTGATGCCATTTTGGTCCTTTTTAAAGATGAAGGACAACAACCAACCAACCAACCATGTGACCAGAGATCTACATTATCTAATGTCAGTTGATTTGTCACCACTGTACTGAAGTCCTTTGACTCTTCTGTGACTTTCATTTTTAAAAATGTTTAATTGATTTAATGTCACTTCCCCATTATTCCCCTCATCATATTTGTTGCCTTGTAACTGTAGTGAGAGGGACAGGTAGGTGGCTCAGTGGACAGAGTATCAGGCCTGGAGTCAGGAAGACTCATCTTTTTGAGTTCAAATCTGGCTTCAGACACTTACTAGCTGTGTGACCCTGGGCAAGTCACTTTATCCTGTTTGCCTCAGTTTTATCATCTGTAAAATGAGCTGGAGAAGGAAATGGAGAAGGAAACTACTCTAGTATCTTTGCCAAGAAAACCCCCAAATGGGATCACAAAGAGTTGTGTACAATCGAACAACAACAAAATGTAGTGAGAACATGGACTCAGAAGTTCCTTTTCTCTTTTTCTGGGTTGACTTGCTCAATTGACCTCTATGGACACTAAAAGGCTGGGGTTCATAGAGTGGGCAACCATGGACAAACATTCTCATAGCACTAGGGAGTAAGCCTGTTGGATGGATTATAAACTATAACTCCTCAATCCCCACAAGCATGCCTGTCATTTCACAAATCGGCCAAGAAGAACTCCATTAATATAATCAGAAATACATACTAAACAGAAAAGGAAGATTGTATGTAAAACAGTGAATCTCTACTATGTATAGTTTCCTTTTATTAAAGCATATAATAAATTTAACCCATGACTTTAAAAGCTATGATGCTTGTCCATTTCCTTCTGTTCTCGTCTATGCATTTTAAAAATGTGTCAGTGACACTTTCTTTTTTGAAGTTCTTACTATCTCTAGCCTCACCCTTCATTCTAAATCCTCCTCCATCCAACTGAAAAGAAAAAGAAATCCTTGTAATAAATAAGTATAGTCAAGCAAAATAAATCAGCAAGTTATCCAAGTTTGTAGTTTATGTCTCATTTTAAAGTTCGTCACTTCTGTATGAGGAGGTGGGACCATGCTCCTTCATCAGTCCTCTAAAGTCATGGTCAATCATTGCATTAACCAGAGGTCTTAAATCGTTCCAAGTTACTTACTTTTACAATGTTGTCGTTATTGTATTGTTCTCCTGCTTCTCTCATGTCACTACATGTGTTCACACAATTCTTCTCAAGTTTTTCTGAAACTATCCTTTTTATCATGGCTTGTGGACCAATAGCATTCCATTACATTTATAGGTTATAATTTGGTCAGCCATTCCCAATTGTAGGCCACCTCTTTAGTTTCCTGTTCTTTGCTACAACTCAAAGAACTGATATGAATATCTTTGCACAAATGGGACCTGTTCCTGTTTCTTTTATCTTTTCAGGGCATAAGCCTAGGTTCATATGATATTCATGACGTATGTATATCATATATAGTGATAAACACTGATAATGATATACACAGTTAACTGAATTTTTAAGTATAACTCCAAACTATTTTTCAAAATGGCTGTATGAATTCACAGCTCCATCAACAATGCATTAGTGTACCTATCTTTCCATATCTCCTCCAACGGTTGTCATATTCCTTTGTGTTTTTTGCCAATCTGATGGATATGATGGATATGACCTCACAGTTGTTTTAATTTACATTTCTTTAACTAATGAGATAAGTCCTTTTAAAATATTGCTTTTGATAGCTTAGATTTCATCCTTTGACAGTTAGCAGCTAAAATTCTTCACCAGTAAAATGGCTCTTGTTCTTATAGTTCAAATCAATTCCTTAATTATCTTAGATATCAGACCTTTATCATAGAAACTTGCTGCAAAGATATTTTCCCAGTTAACCATTTCTCTTCTAAGTTGAACTGTAATGCTTTTGTGTGTACAAAAGCTTTTCAATTTTATATAACTGGAATCGTACATTTCCTCTCTTTTGATCCTCTCTCCCTTGTTTAATCAAGAACTTTTCCCTTTTCATTTATTGCAAAGCCTATCTCCTTCTTTGATTTTCTGATTTGTTTATGACTTTTTCTAAGTGGTGGATCCATTTGGAAGCTATTGTGGTATGATTGCTGGACCAAATCTAATTTCTGCCAAACTTTTTCAGTTTCTCCAGCAGTTTTAGTAGAATACTGAGTCCTTACTTTAGCAGTTGGGGCCTTAGAGTTATCAAACTATGTTGCTTTGCTTCTATATGTTGTGTGCCTAATCTAGTCTGCTAACCAACCTTTCTTCCATTCTTTTTTAGGTAGTAATGTCATTTTTATTATGTTAGCATAACCCAATCCTGAGCAATTAATACATCTAAATTATTTAAGCCTTCTTTTTAATATTTATATTTTATTTTTCTCAATTAAATGCAAAGAAAAATTTTTAACATTCATTTAAAATTTTTTTGAGTTCCATATTATCTTCTTCCCTTCCTCACCTCCTTCCTCCTTGAGAATTTTATATAGATTATATATATGATATGTTCATATACATATATACATACATATATGTATGTATACATATGTGTATACATGTGTGTGTATGTATATATACATATATGTATATATATGTATATATATATATATACATGGGAAGGTAGGTGGCACAGTGGATAGAGTTCCAAGCCGGGAGTCAGGAAGAACTAAGTTCAAATCTGACCTCAGACACTTACTAGCTGTATGACTGTGAGCAAGTCACTCAATCCTGTTTGCCTCAGTTTCCCCATATGTAAAATGAGCTGGAAAAGGAAATGGCAAACCATTCCAATGTCTTTGCCAAGAAAACCTCAAATGGGTCATGAAGAGTCAGACACTACTAAAATGACTGATATATACATATAAATTATTCATGTGCAGTTATGCAAAACATTTTATATTAGCCTTGTAGCAAAAGAAAATGCACATCAAAAAACTCAAGAATAATAAAGTTTAAAAAGTATGTTTCAATCTGCATTCAGACTCTATCAGTTCTTTCCTTGGAAGTAGATAGCATTTTTCATCATGAGTACTTTGGATTTGTCTTCGATCTTTGTATTGTAGAGAAGAACTAAGTCATTTACACCTTATCGTTGTTCAATATTATTGTTACTGTGTACAGTATTTTCCTTGTTCTGCTCATTTCACTTTGCATCAGTTCATGTAAGTCTTTTCAGATTTTTCTGAAATCATCCTGCTTATTGTTTCTTATAGTACAATAGTATTCCATCATAATCATATACCACAACTTGTTCAACCATTCCCCAGTTGATGGGCATCTTGTCAGTTTCTAATTCTTTGCCACCACAAAAAGATCTATAAATATTTTTGTACATAGAGGTCCTTTTACTTTTCCTTTGATTTCTTTGGGGTACAGATTTAGTAGTGGTACTGCTAGTTAAAGGATATGCACAGTTTTATAAGCTTTTGGGCATAGTTCCAAGTTGCTTTCCAGAATGGTTGGATTAGTTCACAGCTCCACCAACAGCATGCATTAGTGTTTCTATTTTTCCACATCCCCTCTAACACATCTGCTGACCAACTTTTCCATTTTTATGAGTACCAAATTGTTTTGATAATTACTGCTTAGTAGTATAGTTTGAAGTATGGGTCAGCCAGGTCCCTTTCCATTTTTTTTTATTACTGCTCTTGAGAACAATTTGTTCTTCCTCCTTTTGTTATTATTTTTCTGATTCTATAAAAATAACTTTTTGATTGTTTGATTGGTATGGCATTGAATAAATAAATTTAGCAATATTGCCATCTATTGACACTTATTTGTCATTTATTTTGACTTAGTCCAATCATGAACAAATAATATCTCTAGTTATTTAAGTCTGTTTTTATTTCTGCAAAGAATGTCTTAAAGTTATAATCAGGAGGCGGAGCCAAGATGGCAGAGTGAAAGCAACGACTCACCTAAGCTCTTAGACAAACTCCTTCAGATACCTCTGAAAGGAGAATCTGAGTTAAATTTTGGAGGTGTGGAATCCAGTGGGAGACAGACTGTGATGAATTCGGAGCCCAGGTTAGACTGGAAGGTCCGCAGGAAGGATCTGTTCCACGGGGGTGAGCCCCCAGCACACAGCGCAACAAGGTCAGTGCAGCAGAGCGAAAGGGACCTGAGAAACCTGACAGTAGCAGGTGGAACTGGCGGAGTGGCACTGAGGGAGGGAGACAAGCCAAACTGAGCCAGTGAGAGCCACTGAGTGCCAGATATCAGCGCATCAGCTCCTGAGACCTTCAGCTCGAAGACTAAACTTCAGTAAGTCACCTAATTGAACTTCTGGGATCCAGGATGGCGGGGTGATCAGTAAATGCTCTCTCCTCCCTCCTTGATGACCGTGAAAGAGCCATAAAATATTTCCCCAGAAAAATCCTGGACTAGCGGGAACAGTAGAAGGGGGCAAATAGTCTCATAACACCTGAGACTAGGAAAATAGCTAAGGTGGATTCCTCCTACTGTGGCGGAGGCAAACTGGAAGGACAGAGGACCCAGGGCAGAAAAAACTCACACTAGGACCCAGGCAAGCCTCAGCACCAGGAGAGGAGCCCCAGGAGGGGTGGGAACACGCATTAGCATCTAGGTGTGCCTCAGCACTCCAGGGGAAAAGGGAAGACAATAGGGAAGCTGGGATCACCATCCCCTGAGCTTGCCTTTGCCTCAGTTCAGCTGAGGGGATCTCCTGTGATCAGACCACTCCTCCACACACTTAACAAGCTAATCCCAGGGTTGATCCAGGAAACAAAAAACAAACACCTGCTTTTAGCTCTTTCACACATCAGCTCAACACAAAGTTCTGTAGCTTCTGACTGAAAGAACCAGAAGCTACAACACTCAGCCAACATCATGAATCGGAAAAAGCAGACGAAAAGTGAAAAAACCATAGAATCTTTCTATGGGGATAAGGACCAAAACACAAACACCAAAGAGGTCAGAGCTGAGACTGTACTTCCATCTGAAACTTCAGAAGGCACTATGAACTTCTCGCAAGTACAAGCAGCTCTCCTGGAACAGCTGAAAAAAGGAAATAGAAGAAAAACTGGCCAATGATTTTAAAATTATGAAAAAAGAATTCACTGATGAGAACATCACTTTGAAAAGGAAAATTGAACAAATGGAAAAGGAAGTTCAAAAATTAACTGGAGAAAATAATTCCCTAAAAGGAAGAGTTGATCAAACGGAAAAGGAAATCCAAAACCTAACTGGGAAAATTGGTCGAATGGAAAAGGAAGTACAAAAATTAACTGGAGAAAATAGCTCCTTAAAGGGAAAAATTGGTCCGATGGAAAAGGAGATGCAAAAGTTAACTGAAGAAAACAATATGATAAAGATTAGAATTGGGCAAGTAGAAACTAATGACTCAAAGAGACAGCAAGAATCAGTCAAACAAAATCTAAAGAATGAAAAGATAGAAGAAAATGTAAAATATTTAATTGGAAAAACAAATGACCTGGAAAATAGATCCAGGAGAGAAAATTTAAGTTATAATCTTATAGTTCCTATGTACAAACTAGATTTGTTTAGGTATTGAAGACATCATATTTCTATGGGCTGATTTTATGTTCAACTAATTTGCTGACTCGAGTATAGATTGCAGGTATAGACTCAAATATAGACTCCATCAGCTTGCTAAGATGACATCTCCATGTGAAGAACACTAGGGAACTGCTTCTGGGGGTATCATGATGACTGAAGTATGTATATGGATGGATATTCTGTAACTGGTTTCAATTGGCCAACCACATGACAGGGAGAATCTTTTATTCATTGACATAGCTGGAACTGTCAGTATCTTTAAAAAGACCTAAGATATCTCTGGTCATCACTTGGCAGAATTTGTCTTGGGGGAGTATGGAAACTCCTTCACTCATAACTTCCAGTGAAAAGATTATGATTTAAGTGGGAAGGCCATGAAACCTTTACCCTTTGTCCCATATAACCTCTGGGAAACAGGTCTTATTCCTTAGTCTTTTCATTTGCTCTTTTCTGTTCCTGGTACTGAGAATAAAGTCTCTGACCTCTGAGTTTTAAAGCCAGGAGAGGGACCCAAGGAAATTTGGGAATAGGAAACCAGATTGAGTTTTACATCAAATATAGACAGCATTGATTCCCCAAGCAAATGGGAGCAAAGCCTTCCTCTTTGGTCTAGAGTGAAGTATTGTAGATACCTAATAAAGTCCTGGTACAAGCAACTTATTTGTCAGTGTGACATTTGTTAATTGAGGCACTACTCTGATATAAATTTCTGGGACAAAAGAAGCTGTAGGTTCTTGAAAGCTATGTCAGGGAGCACAATCTGTGGAATAGTTTAGCAAAATAAAAAAGCTTAGTATATGGACTTAGTGACAGACTTTGGGTTTGATTGAGGACTAGCTTAGATAAGTACAGAGAGGGTCACTGGTCACCAGATAAAGATTTTTCTTTAGGTTTGGTAATTTTAGAATGAAAAAAGCATGGATTGGCTATTTGTCCTGTATGGACCCTTTCCCCTTTCTGCCATAATAGTAGTAGAAAGAGAGAAAGAAAAGGTAAAGAGTCCTAAGAATCACACAGTTCTTTTTTTATAAATTTTTATTGATATCTTTTGCTTTTTAAAATTTTTTTTATATTTTATTTAACTTTTAACACTCATTTTCACAAAATTTTGGGTTCCAAATTTTCTCCCCTTTTGTCCCCTCCCCCCACCCCAAAACACCAAGCATTCTAACTGTCCCTATCACCAATCTGCCCTCTCTTCCATCATCCCTCTCTGCCCTTGTCTCCATCTTCTCTTTTATCCTGTAGGGCCAGATAACTTTCTAAACCCCTTTACCTGTATTTCTTGTTTCCTAGTAGCAAGAACAGTACTCAACAGTTGTTCCTAAAACTTTGAGTTCCAACTTCTCTTCCTCCCTCCCTCCCCACCCCTTCCCTTTGGAAGGCAAGCAATTCAATATAGGACAAATCTGTATAGTTTTGCAATTGACTTCCATAATAGCCATGTTGTATAAGACTAACTATATTTCTCTCCATCCTATCCTGTCCCCCATTACTTCTATTCTCTCTTTTGATCCTGTCCCTCCCCAAGAGTGTTGACTTCAAGTTGCTCCCTCCTCCCATTGCCCTCCCTTCCATCCTCCCCCCCCACCCTGCTTATCCCCTTTTCCCCCACTTTCCGGTATCGTAAGATAGGTTTTCATACCAAAATGAGTGTGCATTTTATTCCTTCCTTTAGTCGAATGTGATGAGAGTTAACTTCATGCTTTTCTCTCACCTCCCTTCTCTTTCCCTCCACTAAAAAAGTCTTTTGCTTGCCTCTTTTATGAGAGATAATTTGCCCCATTCCATTTCTCCCTTTCTCCTCCCAATATCTTTCTCTCTCACTGCTTGATTTCATTTTTTTAAGATATGATCCCATCCTCTTCAATTCCCTCTGTGCACTCTGTCTCTATGTGTGTGTGTGTGCGTGTGCATGTGTGTGTGTGTGTGTGTGTGTGTGTAATCCCACCCAGTACCCAGATAGTGAAAAGTTTCAAGAGTTACAAATATTGTCTTTCCATGTAGGAATGTAAACAGTCCAACTTTAGTAAGTCCCTTATGACTTCTCTTTGCTGTTTACCTTTTCATGCTTCTCTTCATTCTTGTGTTTGAAAGTCAAATTTTCTTTTCAGCTCTGGTCTTTTCATCAAGAATGCTTGAAAGTCCTCTATTTCATTGAAAGACCAATTTTTCCCCTGAAGTATTATACTCAGTTGTGCTGGGTAGGTGATTCTTGGTTTTAGTCCTAGTTCCTTTGACTTCTGGAATATCCTATTCCATGCCCTTCGATCCCTTAATGTAGAAGCTGCTAGATCTTGTGTTATCCTGATTGTATTTCCACAATACTTGAATTGTTTCTTTCTAGCTGCTTGCAATATTTTCTCCTTGACCAGGGAACTCTGGAATTTGGCCACAATGTTCCTAGGAGTTTCTCTTTTTGGATCTCTTTCAGGCAGTGATTGGTGGATTCCTTGAATACTTATTTTGCCCTCTGGTTCTAGAATATCAGGGCAGTTTTCCTGGATAATTTCATGAAAGATGATGTCTAAGCTTTTTTTTTTGGTCATGGCTTTCAGGTAGTCCCATAATTTTAAAATTGTCTCTCCTGGATCTATTCTCCAGGTCAGTTGTTTTTCCAATGAGATATTTCACATTATCTTCCATTTTTTCATTCTTTTTGTTTTGTTTTGTGATTTCTTGGTTTCTCATAAAGTCATTGGCTTCCATCTGTTCCATTCTAATTTTGAAAGAACTATTTTCTTCAGTGAGCTTTTGAACCTCCTTTTCCATTGGCTAATTCTGCTTTTGAAAGCATCCTTCTCCTCATTGGCTTTTTGAACCTCTTTTGCCAGTTGAGTTAGCCTATTTTTCAAGGTGTTATTTTCTTCAGCATTTTTTGGGTCTCCTTTAGCAGGGTGCTGACCTGCTTTTCATGCTTTACTTGCATCTCTCTCATTTCTCTTCCCAGGTTTTCCTCCACCTCTCTAACTTGATTTTCAAAATCCTTTTTGAGCTCTTCCATGGCCTGAGCCCATTGGGTGAGCTGGGATACAGAAGCCTTGACTTCTGTGTCTTTCCCTGATGGTAAGCATTGTTCTTCCTCACCAGAAAGGAAGGGAGGAAATACCTGTTCACCAAGAAAGTAACCTTCTATAGTCTTATTTTTTTCCCTTTTCTGGGCATTTTCCCAGCCAGGGAAATTTCCCAGGCTTGACTTCTGAATGTCCTCTTCACACCCACCACGCCTCCAGATCCTCCCAGCCAACGATTGGGGTCTGAGATTCAAATGCTGCTTCCCAGCCTCAGGGCTTTTGGCAGGGGTGGGCTGCTATTCATTGTGAGATTAAGTTCAGCTGCTCAGGTGGGGGCAGGGCCACCACATGGGGCTCAGTTCTCTCAGGGGGTTTATGCAGAGACCTTCAACAAGGAATCCGGGCTCCTGCCTGCTTGGTGAGCCCCTGTCTGGTGCTGCCTCTGCTGCTGCTTCCCGAGGGGCCCTGAGTTATGGGGGCACCCCACTCCCCTCTCGGCAAGCCGAAAAGACCCTCTCACCAACCTTTGGGGCCCGTGGGTGGAGGGACCCACGTGGCCACTGGAGATTCCATCCCTGAAGTCTGCTTTGATCTGCTCCTCTCAGTGCCTCATGACCAAGGCAGGGCTGGGCTCTGCACTGGGTCCACAGAGCGACAGACCTTTTGCGAGAGGTTTTCAGGGCTCTCTGGAACAGAAATCTCATCCGCTCCATTGTTCTGTGGCTTCTGCTGCTCCAGAATTTGTGGGGAGTTCTTTACAGATACTTTATGGGCTGTGGGTTCGGAGCTAGCATATGTGTGTCTTTCTACTCCGCCATCTTGGCTCCGTCCCCCCCATCTTTTGCTTTTTTTACATTACCAAAATTTCTTCCAGCATCCTTCCCTTTCCTCCTCCCAGACAGCCATCCCATATAACAAATATTATCTTTAAAGAAAGAGAAAAAAATCAGAAAACATGATCAATATATTAAGAAAATTTGAAAATAGGTGCAATAGACCATGCCCATGGACTTTTGCAAAGGGTAGGTTGCAGGTGTCTTATTTGGAGCCATGTTTGTTCTTTGTAACTTTGCAACTTTCAGTTTTAATTGTTTTGTGTTTATTCTTTCTGTTTACATTGATGTAGTCATTGTGTATATTGGTTTCTTTTTTTTTTTTTTTGGCTCTTCTTCATTGCTGTTACGTGTGAAAATTAAAGTGAGACGCAATGATCTGAGCATGATCAATTTATTAGTTAGGCTACCTGTAACTAATAAATTAGGTCAATGACCTCTCAATAATCAAAGACTAAGGTAGGACTCACCCAGCCTTAATATAGTTTTGAGGAATACAAAGTCAGGTAGGGGGGAAGACAGTTACAGCATAGAAAACATTTTGAGGGGGGGAAGCAGCATGATTGCTTACATTAAGATGAATGGGTGAACACTCACATGGTACTATTTACTACCCCTCTCTGTCTAAGAGGAATGCTTTATTGATTGTGGGACCTACCCTGAGGTTATTGGTGGTGGACCAGGGATAGCAGACTCTCTGGAACATAGAAGGGAGAAAAGAACCCTTTTTAATTGTATGATGACAGACAATATATTTCTTAGAACCAGCTTTAGAACTTAAAGACAACACCAGATGTCTTGATGTTTTCCTAGGAGCTGAAAGTATGGTAGAAAATGGTAGAAAAAGTATGATAGAAAACCATTCATTATAGCTTTAAAGTAACTCAGAGGGAAGTTAAACTCCTGCAACTAAGAAATGTTCATTGTTTGAGTTCACTTGCAAGGTTAGAGATAGTGGACCAGACTCTTTGGTTCTACCTGCATCTCTCAAGGACAGTAGATTTCTTTGAGGCAAGAACAGAACAATGATTAGTAGGAACTTCTAAACTTAACTCATTACAGGAGAGCTGAATTTCTGAACTAAGTTCAGAGACAAAGAATCATGACAGTTACAGGACAAAATCAACTAACTATAAATAGGATCAATTAAAAAAAGTAGAGAATCAATTTCATTTCTGCACTGCTTTAGATCATGTGAAGCTCTCCATGCTTCTCTGTATTCATCATATTTATAACTTTTTACAACATAGTAATATTCCATAACATTCATGTACCACAATTTGTTTTTCTATTTCCCAATCAATATGTACCTACTTTGTTTCCAGTTCTTTGCTGCCACAAAAAGTCTGGTATTTTGGTATATATGAGAACTTTTTTCTTATCAATGACTTCCTTGAGACGTAGATTAGTAATGGAATCTTTGGGCCTGAGGATTTGGACATTTTAATCACTTCATTTGCATAATTCCATTTGTTTCTCAGTTTGATTGTACTGATTCACAGCTCCATAAATAATGTACCAGCACGCATATCTTCCCACAACTCCTTCAACACTGACTCTGCATCTTTTGTTGTCTTTGTCAATTTATAGGGTATAAGTAAAACCTCAGGATTGGTTTGATTTACATTTCTCTTATTATTAGTGATTTGTATTATATTATATGACTGTTAATAGTTTACAATTCTTCTTTTGAGAACTATTTGTCCATATTTTTGATTACTTATCTATTGGGGAATATCTTTTGGTTAAACACATAGTATGTATCTGTTAACTGTTTATGTATCTTAGATATTAAATCCTTATATAAGAAATTTGCAATAAAGATTTTTTCCATTGGTCACTTCTCTTCTTATATTTGGTGCATTAATTTTGTTTGTGCAGGAGTTTTTCAGTTTCCTGTGATGAAAGTTATCCATTTTATCTTTTGCCTCTGTCTCTTGTTTGGTTAAGAATATATTTTCTACCATAACCATAAAAGGAATGCGATCTGCTTCTCTTCTGATTTTCATACAGTATTTAAACTTTCTACTTATATCAACTTAACTGATGATATTCTTAACATAAAATATTTGCCCAACAATGAGAAAATCTATACATAATAGTAAGAAATGAAACATTGCAATATTGGCTTTTTTGCTGTAAAATAAAACCAGAGGATATAAAGAGTAAAATATATTGGTATACATTTATTTAGCATTTTATATAATTTATCTAATCTCATCCTAACAACAATCCTCTGAGTCAGGTATTAGTGTTACTACAGATATTAATTTCCCCATTTTCCAAATAAAGAAGCTGTGGCTTAAAGAAGTTCCTAACAGTCTCTTCAGGTAAATGTGATGCTGTGACCTATGACTCCAAATGCAGGTGTTGAAGAAGTAATCCAGTATTCTTTGATTTCTTGCTTAATCACAATATTTCTTTCTTACTTACACCTGCAAGGGAAGAGACATTCATTCAATCACACACAAAACCTCTGTAGTATTATGAAGCAGGTTTTTTCCATGTTGTACAAAGTTGGGCATTTCTATCATCTTTTGAGAAGAAAAAATCAATAAGAATAGTACAAGGTTCACAGCTAAATGAGGATATATAGACTTGGGAGATAAATGGGAGTATACAAAGCTAGGAGACTGATGAAGGTATACAAAATTAGAATAAAAAGATGGTATAAAAAGTTGAGGGAGCAGGGCTCAGCAATAAAACTGTGGATTGGAATATTCTGGGGGAAAAGTAAAATATTAACAGAGAAATAGATTACAGCAAATTGAGGAAGTTCTCTTTCATTGTTTTGCCTATAGGCAGCAAGATTTCTCATAGTCCCTCAGGAAAATGCTATTTAGATTACTCATAGCCTTGCAACAAGCCCTAGAACAGGGGTGTGGAACCTGAAGCCTTGAGGCCATATGTAGCCTTCTAGGGCCTCAAGTGCAGCGCTTGACTGAATCCAAACTTCACACAACAAATCCCCTTAATGAAAGGATTTATTCTGTAAAAGTGAGGCCCAATCAAAAGGCGGCACTCAAGGACCTAGAAGGCTACAAGTTTTCTTTTCTTATTTTAGCTACGTGGCTTTTGTTTGTGCAAAAGTTTTTAAAATTTATGTAATCAAAATTGTTCATTTTTGTTTCCTGTGGTCATGTTTGTCCTAAGCTAGTCCTAATAGAGAGAAAATCTTTGTAACATGTTTCTCTGATAAAGGTCTGATAACCAAGACATATAGGAAATGGATTAAGCTATATAAGAAAAAGGATAACTGGTTAAAAGATATAATTTTCAAAAATGAAATCCATGCTATCAACAACTTTATGGGGAAAGAATGTTCCAAATCACTAATAAGGAGAGAAATACAAATTAAAACAACTCTGAAGCTCCACTTTATACTCATCAGATTGGCAAAGATGACAAAAAGGGAAAATGATGATTGGGAACTATAACTGTAACAACCATTCTGGAAAGCAGATTGAAATGGTGGCCAGAAAGTCACTGAATTGTACATTCTTTTTGACACAGTAATCCAATATTAGGTACGCAAATCAAAGAGTGAAAAGACTCATTTGCAAACTGGTAATTCATTTAATATAAATTTTGGACTTTAATAAGAGCCCAGGCCTGAACTAATCATCAACCAGACTGCTTTGCTTTGCTCTAAAAATGCCCTTTTCTGTGTCAGTAATTTCAAAGAATTGTTTATGACAGGATACCTGCAACCAGAGTGGTGGATTTTTTTCTTATCATGTATCACATATGCTATATAGAGGAAATTCAGATAACCTGGAATCATAAATTTCAGGTGACACTACTTTGTTCATTGTTGTCTCACTATATTTACAACTTATTCAACTAAGAAAATTCCTTTCTAGTGATTTAGTTAAACACATATAGAGACCATAAATCTGAGAGACACAGACATCCTGGGATTAAACAGATTTAAGCCTGGTCATTCTTGTATCAGACAGTCAGAAGATTTTTTGGCTCCATGATCATGTAACCACTAGCTTTAAGGGAATAAACAATATGCATTTAGCCTGTTTGCCTTTTTTAACCAAACTTCCATGTCAACAAAATATAAATATGTATGTATAAATATAAATATATATGTATATATTCATTGCCATACTTCATGAGTAAGACAATGGCTAAATAAAGGTATATAAATGTAATGGAATATTATTAGAAAAACTTAATTTAACACTCCCACCCAAAGGTGGTTTGGGGTAGTTCATTCAAGGATAGTAGTTTCACAGAACTCTCATTCAGGAAATATGCTAACTACTTTGATCATGGGGGTTACACTGGAAAGCTTTATGTGTACTTAGAAAGAGTGAAAAAAGCAGGTCCACCATGACAATCCATGCATCCACAATTCCATTTTAAAGAAAAAAAAACTTATCAAGGTGATAACCAACCATGAATCCTTGAAACTAATGATAAATCATACTTCTCACCTCTTGATAGAGAGGATTAGAGATGCGGAATGAGACATTTATTTTTGGACATGACCAATATGTAGAATTGTTTTGTTTGACTATCTTATTTATTACAAGTTGGGATTTTGTGTATTTGTCTTTCGTTGCCAAAGAAAACCATGCCATCAGAGAAATAATGACATGACTTGCACTTGATTTTGTTTTGAGTGAGGGAGGGCTGTGCAGGTCACCAGCCTCACTTCTTCTCCACAGCCATCTGAATCCAGTGACCAGGTATTCATCAGGATGACTGGAGATGACCCAGGATGAGGCAATTGAGGTTAAGTGACTTGCCCAAGGTCACACAGCTAGTGAGTGTCAAGGGTCTGAGGTGAGATTTGAACTCAGGTCCTCTTGACTCCTGCACTGGTGCTCTATCCACTGCACCACCTAGCTGCCTCTGGGGTTTTGTATATGAGCGGTGAAATTGGGGTTTTAGTAGGCTTGATGTGGCTCAAGCCAGGCTAGTACTTCAGGTTTAATATTAGAATAAAACAAGACACTTAGAATTCGTTTAACAGTTAACAAAAGAAGGCATATTAAGCCATAGTAAAGAAAGGACATTCAGAAAAGGACAACGGTATTCACTGGAGATAGAAACTTTGATTCAACTGAATGAAGCTCTCTTGTGTTGGTGTTAGACTGGTGGCCTGTGGTCATACACCTGAGCCTCCCAAGATCAGGAAGTAGCATTAACTGCCCAAATCTTAATTCCCGGAGCCATTCAATGCTTAAGGATAGTTTCAGAACTTTTCAGGGAAAAAAATTAGCCTAATCTGCATGGTATAAAGTCTAATGATATTGTTCCCACCAAAGGAGGGATAATGATAGTGATAATGATTCGAAAACAAAAAAGAGAACAGGAAAAAATATAAATGAAGTATTTTTTCTTTTTGTTTAAAAAATATTTTTATTGATATCTTTTTTAAATCAAGACTTTCCTTAGCATCCCTTACTCTCACCCTCCAAGAGAATCATTCCATCAGGCAAATAATTTAAAAAGAAGAGAAAAAGATCAGTATATTTGATGAATAACTACATCAAAAAAGTCTGAAAAAATATGTGCAGTGTATCATACCTTGGACTTCAGCCTCTACAAGGGAGTGTGGTAGGAAAGGTTTCTTCTCATATTTCTTTTTTTTGAAGGCATATTTTTTCTTTATAATTTTGCAATTTTAATTTTTTATTGTTTCATGGCTATTCTTTCTGTTTACATAGATATAGTTACTGTATAAATTGTTTTCTTGACTTTATTTCACTTTGCATCTGATCATGTGAAGCTTTTCATGCTTCTCTATAGTCATCATATTTGTCATTTCTTATAGCCCAGTAATATTCCATTACATTCATGTACCAAAATGTATTTAGTTAATCCTCAGTTAATGTGTATCTACTTTGTTTCCAGTTCTTTGCTATCACAAAAAGTATTGCTGCAAATATTTTGGTGTGTATGGAGACTTTCTTGTTATTAGTGATCTCCTTGGGGCATAAGCCTAGTAATGGAATCTCTGGGTCAAAGGGTATGGACATTTGAGTAACTTTATTTGTATAATTCCAAATTGCTTCCCAGTTTGGTTGTACTGATTCATGGCTCCACCAATAATGTACCAGCACCTATATTTCCACAGACCTTCTAATTCTGTTTCCATCTTTTGTCTTCTTTGCCAATTTGTAGAATGCGAGGTGAAATCTCAGAGTTTGCTTTGATTTTCATTTTTCTTACTACTAGTGATTTTAATGGAGTGCTTGGATGCATGAGCTTGGACCCCAATTCTAACATCACATTTCTCTTAAAAATTGCATTTCTCTCTAACCTCAAGACACTTTCTCAGGCAGTCTCCCTCCAGCTCAAGGACACCCTGCCCCAGCAGGAACAATTATCTCCCTTTCTGCCATAGTAGTCAGCTGCACCTATAAAATTTATCACTTAGAGCCAGCTGCATACTGACTAAACTAGCTGTGCACTGGGGTCACAGCGACATTTACTACTCATTGACCAATCATATGTATCTTCTACTTAGATCTATGTGTACTCCCTTTCCATTAATCTTGTCTAACAAGACATTGATAAAAGAAGCCTGATTTTTTCTAGTCAGCCCTGACTGCTGGTTGACTTAGTGACATTTCAGGCCTAAAACCACACCTCCATGTAGTCCCTCTTTGGGCTGTTACCCCATGAATTTTGGGCAACATACCTGTGCAGTAGATAACAAAAGTGCATGTTCCTTTAAGAACTGAGCACTCCTTAACCACTCCCTAATCATACCCCAAAGCACCTAGTTAGCATATTTTGTACATATCTTACTATAGAATAATCTATATAAACTTTATCCATAACTCTTTTTAAATTGCAGGTTCCCTAAGAACTCTTGCCCACTGAAAGGTCTAATAATAATAAACCTTTTTGCCTACTTGACTTAAGATTCACTTAAGTGAATTCTTTCCAGACTTGGTTCACAGGGATCTCCAGCGGTTCCTGCACCTTTCTTGACCCTCATCAATTTGGAGTACTAGGCAACATTTACTTAAAAATGCACAGAAGAGAACAGAGTGGTTTAAAGGAAAGCACAGGCAAATGGAACTGCTTTGGAACTAACATACTAAATTTATTATATACATTTTTAAAAAGGTATGTAATAGAGATCTGTAGTTTTATATACAGTTTATTTTTCTGTTCTTTTTTTATATGAAATTTTTCCTGTCTGTTGGTGTTTCTTGAGTTCATAAAAACAAAAAATTTGAAATAATTCAATAATATACAACTATATTATATTATCATTGATACATAGTCATTTTGTTTATATCTAAATAATTACTAATAGAAATTAAATACAATTTGCACATAATGTAATATATTACATATTTGAATTAATTAAATAACAAAATAAAATAAACTTTCAGAGATCTTGCTGTTGAGGTCAGGGAACCATGACGTTGAGGTTTGGAATGCTTGGGACCCCAAAATACCGACACCCCGGGTCTGCCTGTATGAATTCAACTCAAGCCTTCTTTTAACCAAAGAAAAACAAAGTTTATTTAAGATCTGCCATATTGGGTTGACTCTTAAGGAGCCTAACCATTTGTAATGCTTATATTAACAAGCAAGCCAGATAGAACCTGAGCTAGATTGAATCTGAGTCATTGAATCTGAGCACTCATGGAAACCAGAAGGATCTTATGTACAGAAAGACTGTGGGAGGGATCTGGGGGTGTTCTAGTAGTCTGGGGTTTAGGGAAGATCTTAATGGGGCTGGTATGACTAGAAGTCAGAACCCAGAGAGTGGGATTTTGCTGTGAAACAGAAAAAGGAAGGCTAGGGTGGGAAGTAGACTGGGTATTCCAGAAGTCAAGGATGGATGGGAAGCAGTCAGAGGCAGTTGGACAAAGCTATAATGCCTCCCCCTCCCCTTCCTTCTCCTCTCCAAAGGAAGGTAAATTTGGATGGCCAAAAGATGCCCAGGTACCACATGTAATGAAATTTAGGGGTCCTGGGGACCCCAAAATACTGACACCCTGGGCCCTGCTCGAATGAATTCAACTCAAGCCTTCTTAAAGCCAAAGAAAACAAAGTTTATTAAAGATTCACCAAATTGGGTTGGTTCTTAAGGAGTCTAACCATTTGTAACACTTGAATTGCAAAGTGGGCCAGATAGAATCTCAGCTAGACAGGGTCTGTGCTGGATCCTACCAGAGCGCCCGCCTACATGCAGGCGAGATGGAACTTAAATACAGAAAAAGACTGTAGGAGGGATCTAGGGGTGGTCTGTAGTCTAGGGTGATGGGAGGAGGGGTTTAGGGAGGGTCTTGAGGAGAAGTCTAAGGAGGGGGTGACTGGTCAAGTGTTGGAAACAGCTGTAGGCAATCAGGAGATATCAGACAATGGAGGGCCTGGGCCAGAAGCAGGTGTCCCCAGATAGTCTGGGGTCCCAAGGATGGTCTCTATAGATCAACCCCAGGGAGAATCCTGATGGGACTGGCTGGTAATTCAGACAATCCACAAACCTGTCTGGGCAACTTGGACTTTAAGAGAATGCTAAATAGTCCGGAATATCAAAAGGATGCTAGGGTCCAAGGAAGAGAATGCTAAATGTTGATCAGATAGGGAGTATGGGGCTGAGGGAGATGATAGGGAAATCCAAGAAGCACTCCCACCCAAGGCCAGACTTTCTGGGGCCTTGCAGACAAATGTGACAAAAGTCCTCCTGATCCAAGGGGAAAAGGTCTTGGCTTGGGCTTGTACTCCATCACAAAGACCTTGGCCTAAAAGGCCCAAGGCCTCCCACTGCATCCTGGGTCATCTCCAGTTATCCTGAGGAATATCAGGTCACTGGATTTAGATGGCTCTGGAGAAGTGAGGCTGGTGACCTGCACAGCCCTCCCTCACTCAAAACAAAATCAAGTGCAAGTCATGTCATCATTTCTCTGATGGCATGGTCTTCTTTGGCAATGAAGGACGAACACAATGAAAGGCTTATGGTCTCAGGCAAACACCAGATCAAGTGGGAAGATGCAGTTCAAGGGGGTTACCAGAGCCTGTACCCCATCACTGTTAATTTCCCAATCAGCTGAACAGACCCTTCTCTTTTATGGGAAGCTGTTATACAGCTATTGTTGAACTTGTATATAGCTCATACTAACTTTTCAGGTTGAATTAGGAATATATAGACTAAACATTGCTATACTATTAAGGCAAGGATCTCCCTTTACCAAGCAGGACATTTGTTTTAATCACTGTAATATTCAGGGGTACAGAGTAGAGTAGGGTTGATGGGGTTCAGACTCTGGGAGCCTCCTTGAGCTCCCCTTGAATCTTCCCACTTAATCTGGCCTTTCTTACTCAAATCTAATCTTCCCATTTTTTCGGGCAGTCTCAGGAAGTCCATGGGCTTTTCATTATCATTTCAGGTCTCTGTTGCACCCCCCCACCCTTGATCCCATCAAAACCCCATTCTCCAGACTGCTGACCACTCCCATCAAGATCTGTATCCATTCCCATACTGCCCCTATCAAGATCTCTGGATTGCCCCACCTGCTTCCCACCTAGGCGCCCCCTAGTCTGCCCCCTAGTATGTCTCATGATAGCCTCCAGCTGTTTCCAGCCTTTGACCCTTCTTGGATTTCCTCCTTGGACTTTTCCTCAAGATCCTTCCTAAACCCCTCCTCCCATCACCCTGGACTTCCAGACCACCTCCCAGATCTCTCCTATACTCTTTTCTGTATTTAAGTTCCATCTTGCCTCCATGAAGGCTCTCAGATTCAATCCAGCTCAGACTCTGTCTAGCTGGGATTTTATCTGGCCCGCTTGTGAATATAAGCGTCACAAATACTTAGGTTCCTTAAGAGACAACCCAGTTTGGTGAATCTTTAATAAACTTTGTTTTCTTTGGCTTTAAGAAGGCTTGAGTCGAATTCATTCGAGTATGACCTGGACTGTCGGCATTTTAGGGTCCACGATCACCCCTCAGCCTCGTCAGGGTTTTTCCACTTTTACATAGGAGCCCATGCCTGTGCACCAAACAGTTGAGTAGGTTTAGGTTGTTGGCATTTCCTAAGGTTTTATCAATACAAGATCTCAAAGTTGGTGTTGTATCCCCAGAGTGACTCAGGATATCTTCTGGGCCAAGAAAGGGGTGCCCAGACAATCCCTTCGAGCAGTAGGAAGGGTTCCCAGTGAGGTAAGTGGGTAATACTTGTGTGTGGAAGTTTTGACACATTTCACTGGTGCCTTACAACAATTCCAGAGTCTCACCAATCTGGTATTATTCAGAGAACTGACATCCCATTAACATTTACAGTGAGTAAAACAGTTTTTCCTATTAGTGGCAGACCTTTTATTTGTAAGGATTAGGGGCAAAATATCTGACTAAATACAGTTTTAGCATAAATTTTTAATGCTTTAAATTTAAAATTCCATTTTATAATTTTATTGTCCCTTTGAATTCAGAGTGACGTGGGCAGTGAAAATGTTGGATGTGCAGTGCTTTGCAGATCTCCTTTTCAATTTTTCTGGTAAACTAGTGTAATAACAAGCACCCTGGGACACCCAGGATGACCTACTAGCACAGGTTCTTGGATCTGCTTTACTAGGAAAGATAGCTGTTTAAGAGGTCAACGATCTATTTTAATTACATTCACTAATTCGGAGGAAAAGTCAGCAGATCTTCAGAGAAAATACAGAGAAAATATAAACAGAGAAATAAAGACCAACAGACTGGGCTCTATTGCCTGAATCAAAGCAATATTGCCATACACTTTACATACCTCCCTTTACATCTGAGCAGGGTGGGGAGCGAGTCTGAACATACTGCTACTCAGTCTGCAACAGAGAATCACAAGATTCCTCTTATAAGAGAGCCCCCAAAGCAAAATACCAACTCAGAGTATTTATACACTTCTCAGAGCCAGAAGGCATCGCAACCCAACAGCCTAATTAGAAATTAGCAAAAGGTGTGAGCCTTCCTATTAGCAAGCTTCCCCCTAAGGCAAGTCCTTCCCACAATGGGCTCCTTGTGAGGCAGTGAAGATCTTCAGATCCCATTAACATTACAAGTAGTTCAGTACCTCTACCACAGTTGATAGACAAAAAGGAAATCAAACCTAATAATAATTAACATTTATATATAGCCTACTATGTGCCAGTTAATGTGCTAAATGCTTTACAATTTTTATTTAATTTAATTCTCTCAACAACCCTGGGAGGTAGGTGCCATATTACCTCCATTTTACTGATGAGGAAACAGAGGCAAACAGAGGTTAAGTGACTTGCTCAGGAGTCACACAGCTAGTAAGTGATTTAAACTCAGGTATTCCTGACTCCATGCCTGGTGCTCTATCTAATGTAACACCTGGATGCCTAGTAAATCTAGGAATACATTCTTTCAAAAGTCTTTTACTAACTGTAATAGAATCTGTTTTATAGCAATGGACTTCTTTACATACTGAATATATTTATATCACAATTAGTACTGTTGACCTGAAAACTTTGTTAAGAAAAGGCAACATGGCTAAATGCATACATTTTATGATTTAATTAATTAATTGATCAGTTCCCCATAAAGAAAACAGTTACATAGCGCTATGGAGTCATAGGTGACTCTGACTACCTAGTACAGAAATTATCTGTCTTAAGTACATTTTGCCGTGAGAAAGAAACTCTCTTAATTAAGCAAATCATAAATTCAGTAAGACAGGACAATTAACAAAGCAATGTCAGTCAGGTCTTGAGATTCCAAGCTGGGTAAACATATGTCCCAGGTGGTAAGGAAATCCCACCACTAGTAAGTGGCAGGCTTCCTGCCCCAAACAGATAACTGACACAGGAAAGGGCAAACAATGTTCAATAGAAACCCAGGATGCCTATTTTTTCTTTACCATTAATATGCCATAACATAGTATGTGTCTATAGATAATAAGATACAAAGGAAAGTCCCATTATTCAAGATATGTCATAGGTTAAAGGTCTCCCAAGGAGTGCAGAGTCAGCTTTGGCTGGCTTTTGCTGACATAGGAAGAGGCATTCTCTGAGTTTGCTTCAGAGAGAACAAAGAGATTATTCCAAAATTTTATATTAAACACTATCAGTACCCATTCAAAGAGTATTTTGGCATTTTAATAAATCAATATATAATTATTACGAGTAGAACAAACTAATTTGGAGCAAAGTAATTTTTCCTGTTTCAATTATCTTCCATTGGCAAACAAAAGCAAGGTATGGGAACAAGACCTATAGCCACAGATTCTTGGAGTATAAAAGATACCTTGACAATCTTCAACCTTCTTTCACAATTTCTAGGGCCTGATATGACAGAGGATAGCAGCATTCTTAAAAGTTGCCTGACGAAATTGGTCTTTAGAGGAGACAAATACAGGTTTCCTGAGGCTTAGAAAGGGCATATTCCAACTGACGGGAGGTTTATCCCCTGAGGTAAGTTGTGGTGGGGTTGGCCTTGGTGACCTCAAAGATGTTTGGTTGGTTGGTTGTTGTCCTTCCTCTTCAAAGAGGACCAAAATGACATCACCATGATAAAGTGAAGTTTCAGTGTGTCTGACTACGGCTGATCAGACTGATAGGAACTCAGAATGCTCTATCACAGGTTGGGCACAGATAGTCCATGTGAATATTTGAGGTGGATACTTGAAATTTGTGCATCCTACATTTACTTTGTGCTGTCTCAATTCTGCTTTGCTCAAAGAGCACAGTACCCTTTCTGACGTGGGCATGCCATGCTGAGCAGTCCTGTGCCAGTGTCTCCCATGTTGCACAATCAAATCCAAAGTTCTTGAGAGAGAACTTAAGAGTATCCTTGTTTCATTTCTTCTGACCACCATATGATCACCTGCCCCATGTGAGTTCTCCATAAAATAATCTTTTTGGCAAGAGTACATTTTGCATTTGAACAACGTGGCCAGCCCACCAGAGTTGCACTCTCTGAAGCATAGTTTGAATGCTTGGCAGTTCAGCTGGAACAAGGACTTCAGTGTCTGGTACCTTATCCTGACAGGTGATCCTCAGAATCTTCCTAAGACAGTTCAAATGGAAGAGATTCAGTTTCCTGGCATGGCGCTGGTAGACTGTCCATGTTTCACAGGCATACAACAATGAGGTCAGCACAATGGCTCTGTAGACCTTTAGTTTGGTAGTCAGTCTAATACCTCTTCTCTCCCAAACTTTTATTCAGAGGCTCCCAAACACTGAGCTAGCTCTGGTGATGTGTGCATCAACCCCATTTTCAATGTGTACATCCCTGGAAAGTACACTACCAAAGTAAGTGAACTTATTCATAGCATTCAAAACTTCTCCATTTGTTGTAACCAATGGTTCCATGTATGGATGGTGTGATGGTGGCTGATGGAGCACCTGTGTTTTCTTGGTGTTAATTATTAGGCCAAAATTACCACAGGCAGCAGAGATTTGATCTATACTTTGTTGCATCTCAGCTTCAGAGGCTGCACTGAGTGTGCAATCATCTGCAAACAGAAAATCTTGCAGCAACACTCCCTCCACTTTGGTGTTGGCTTGTAGCCTTTTCAAATTGAAGAACTTGCCACCAGTATGGTAGTTGACCTTGATGTCATGTTCATCCTCATTAAAAGCATTTGTCAACATGGCTGAAAACATCATGCTAAAAAGCATGGGAGCAAGCACACAGCCCTGTTTCACTCCATTGGTGACTGGGAAGGCACAAAAACATTGTCCACTATCAAAAACTTAGGCAAACATGCCATCATGAAATTGATGTACAATACTGATGAACTTCCCTGGGCAGCCAAATTTTGACATAATTTTCCATAAGCCCTCACAACTAACAGTGTCAAAGGCCTTGGTCAGATCTACAAACATTGTATACAGACCTCTGCTCTGCTCCTGGCATTCTTCCTGGAGTTGTTGGGCAGCAAACATCATATCAACTGTTCCTTGGCCTTTTCTGAAACCACACTGACTCTCAGGTATATGACCATCTTCCAGGTGAAGGATCAGCCTATTAAGGATGACTCTACCAAGAACTTTGCCAGCAATGACTAAGACAGAGATCCCCCTGTGATTGTCACAGGACAATCTATTCCCTTTACCTTTATAGAGATGGACAATGGAGGCATCCTTGAACTCCTGGGGGATGACTTCCTCTTAACCATCTAAGCTGGAAAATTTCAGTCAGCTTTTGTATGAGCAATGGTTCCCCTATCTTGTAAATCTCAGCTGGAATAGAATCAGCACCAGGTGCTTTGCCACGTGAAAGGAGCCTAATGGCCCTAAAAACCTCTTCTTCAGTTGGAAGTTTAGCTAAGGAGGGATTGAATTCAACCTGAGGTAAAAGTCAGTGCAATGGCCTCAGCATTGATGATGGTCTACTGAGGACATTATGGAAGTGTTTAGCCCATCTCTCTAGGATCATGTCCTTATCACTAATCAACATGTCTCCATCAACACTGAGTAGTTGTGATGCCCCATAGGTTTTTGGTCCATAAATAGCTTTCAGGGAATCAAAAAAGCACTTTGGATTGTTAATATCAGCATAAAGCCCAATTTCGTCTGCCTTCTTACTGAGCCAAAGATGTTTACAAGAAGGTTAGTGTCCCCATCATTGTAGACTTATGGATGTATAGCGACAATGAACTTCTCATAACGTATCTGAATATTTTCTTCAATGATGAGAGTATTTTACTGCAATGGGGGAAGGAAGGAAATGGTTATAACAACATTAAACTATTACGTCCGCTGGATCTTAAATTTACAAAATTGACCTTTTATAGGAATATTGGTGCAAAATTCCCTTACTTTGTTTTGTTGCTGGGTAAACATCAGCGATCTTTATGAAGCAGCCAGTTTTCATAACTTCACATTATTCAAGAGGTATAATAGTCAGACTTGTGGTCTGACAAGTGAGAAACTTTTATTTCAAAGGGAAGAAGTAAAAATAAAAGGGATTCATTAGAGCATTGATAGTGGAGCTGTGAACCAATACAACCATTCTGGAAAGTAATTTGGAATTATGTAAATTAAGTTACTAAAATATCCATACCCTTTTACCCAGAGATTTGATTACTAAGCATATAATCCAAAGGAGGTTATTGATAAGAAGAAAGTCCCCAGATACACCAAAATATTTATAGTAGCACTTTTTGTCTTAGCAAAACCTGGAAACAAAGTAAGTACATATCAATTGGGAATGGCTAAGCAAATGATAGTATTAATGTGATGGAATATTACTATGTTGTAAGAAACTAATATGACGATTACAGAGAAACCTGGGAAAATGTATGTGAACTGATGCAGAGAGAAATAAGCATGAGCCAAGAAAATAATACACATAATAACTATGGCAAAGAAAATAGAAGGAACCACAAAAAGTAAAATTTGCAAATCTGTTAGCTGAAAGATGTCAGATTTATAGTCCCAAGAAATTACCTCAAAAAGCATATTCTAATGATTTCAATCAAAGCAAAGCATAATTTCTTTTAAAATAACATCTATACCAGTAGGTTATTAGGTTTTCTTTATACTATAGCATAATATAGGACAAACATTAGAGTTCACTCAGTAGGGGTAGGATTTTCAGGGAACAAAGCAAACAAAACATCAATTACTTATTTCAATTTTGACTCTATCCAAATATTCCCCATTCAAGTTGATGTGGACAGAAACAGTGCCCTAAGAGTTAAACATAATATTAAGGATTGACTTTGTGACTCTCTCTTCCACAAAATGAGCTACACTGCCTTCATGTTATGCTGTTAGTACTCCTAAATGACACTGCCTATCATCATTGTAAAGAAAAATGGTTAGTAATAGATCTAAATGAGCTCACTATCAAATCAGCTCTTTAATAAAATGATGCAAAGTACCATCTTCCCTTCTGATAGAAGAAAGGAGCAAAATTCAAATACATGTAGGTATTTTGTATTGACAAGGTCATATGCAAATATATAATTTATAAGCTCCACATAGCCTTTTTCTTATAATTAATCTGAAACTTTGAAGTTGAAGATCAATTTTCTAATTACCATATTTGGTAATGAATAAAGGCAGTATTTCTGAGCCTGAAGTTAGGAAGACTTGAATTCAGATCTGGCCCCAGACACTAGTTGTGTGACCTTGGGTAAGTCATTTAATGTTTGGCTCAGTTTCCTTAAATATAAAATAGATGTAATAGCATCTACCTCCTAGAGTTGTTGTGAGGATCCGGTGAGATAAAATTCTTAAAGAACAATGCCTGGCACATAGTATATATTATATAAATGCTTGGTATTATTATTTTCATTCATTTATTTATTGATTTGATATTAGGTTTAAAATTACATGAAAACACTTCAGTTGAGAAAGGGAGTAATAGAATGGGGTAGGCTGTAACTCATAAAAGAGATAAGAAAAATCTTATTCAATGGAGGAGATAAGGGAGAAGGGGAGGGGGGGGAATAAAGCTACTCTCCCCACATGGGGCTGAAAGAAGGAATAACATGCTCACTAAATTTGATATGAAAATTTATATCACACCACAGGAAAGTAGGAGAGGAGTCAACAAGTGGAGCGAAGGGAATGTTAGAAGGGAGGGCAAATGGGAGAAGGGAGTCACTAGAAATAAACACTTTCAAGAAGAGACAAGGTCAATTGTAGGGGCAAAAAATAAGGGGGATAGGGTAGGTCAGAGGGCAATATAATTAGTATTACACAACATGATTACTATGTTTGCAAAACAACACATGTTTAGCCTGTATTGAATTGCTTCCCTTCTTAGTGGGGCTGGGGAGGAAGGTGGGGAAGGAGAGAAGTTGGAATTCAAATTAGTAGAAACGAATGTCAAGAATTTTTACTGCATATAATAAGGAAATAAGAATTACAGGGATAGCGGTATGGAAATTTATCTTGCCCTGCAAGAAAAGAAGGAAGATGGGGATAGGACAGGGGTGGGGTGTGATGGAGGGGAGGGTACATTGAGAGAAGGAGCAACCAGAATGCAAGGTATTAGGAAGTGGGGGTAGGGGGGTGATGGGGAGAAAAATTGGTCACCTTACAAAGTGAGGTAAAAGCAATTAGTATTAAAACAATAGACTGAATTAATTACTGAGAATAAATCAATGACATCTTTAGTTTGGAGAAAAGAATTTCAGTCTAACTTTCCAAGAGGAAGGTAACCTCTGACAAAATTTGGCATTGATGGGAAAGTCAAGGTTTTAATGGTAAATTTGATTTTATGATTGCCATTTAATCAGGAACTAGAACATGTATAGAAAGACATGTAAGCCACTTAAGACTTGCCTAAAAGATGTTCCTTAGCCAAAGTGAAACTATAATCATATTTTAACCTGGTTATAGGAACTTGCCATTTTTAGATAACGTGGGAGTACTAAGTGACTGTTCTTCTGAATCTAACTCCAGGTATGGGAAGCAAGAAAGGCGATCTGAGCCTCCATTACGTGATGCCAGTATACTCATGAGATGCTGATATGAACTGCATAGGTGATCTCAAGGGAAGAGTGGGAGAGCAGCTGTTTAGTATGGGCTGAGGTGGGATTCTCTGGACTCAATTTCCCCAATGACACCTGGCAGACTTTAAGCCTGACTGAATACAAGTGGACAATCTACTCCTGCCTGGAACAGACATGAAGTTGGGGAGATATTGTTTTGCTGCAATGTCCCTACTCTTGGTGGCAATTCCCTATAGTCAAAAAGTTTGTAAGCTTAATACCAGATCTATTCAATTATAGATTATGGGTAGAGGAACATCCAAGGCTGCCTAAAATTAAGTTATTAGGCATAGGACTTTAGATCAACAACATTACGTTAGGGTCTTTTTATTCTTAGTAATACTGAGGAGACAATTAGCTCAAGAGATTGTGAAGTTAGCAACATAAATATTATCTGTGTCTCAGGTGGCTTATGTTTAAAAAAAAAAAATTCTTATGTGGTCCATATTGTAAATGCTTTAAAAAGGTGTTATCACCTGACCAAAAGTTTGAATTGCTTTATCTATTATAAACTGTATTAAAAATAAAAAAAATGAAAAAAAACCACTTCAATCACTTGGGTTGCTTTTTCCTGAAGTTTATTATCAAACCAAATTTGCTCTATCTTCTATTGGAGAGTCAGAAGTTGAAGCCACTAGTTTGGCATTATAATTGGTTAATGAATGCCTGCTATACAAATTAATTGAATTTAAAATTTGTCAACTTCTGATTTACAGAATCATTTTTGAGAGTTGGAAGAGACTCTCAAGTTCAACTCATACCCAGAAAGAATCACTACTATAACATATCAGACAAGTGTTATTTACTCTGCTTTAAGCCCGCCAATGGGTGAGTAACACACAGCCGTCAGACTTTTGGACAGCTCTAAGTGTTAGCAAGTTTTTCCTGGTTTCATGCCTAAATTCCCATCTTTGTAACTTCTAGGTTCTGCTCTCCGGGACTAAACAAAACAAGTTTTATCTCTCTTCCAAAGGACAACCCTTCAAATAGTTACAGACATCTATCATGTTCCCCACCCCTGATCTAACCCTCTTTCTGCCTCAGCTTCCTCATCTGCAAAGTAGGGAAAATAATAGCACCTACTTCCTAAGGCTGTTGTAAGGATCAAATGAGATAATACTTATAAAGCACTTTGCAAATTTTAAAGCTAGATGTAAATGTTAGCTAAATACCACGGTTTCAGGCCACTCACCATCTGGACACTGTGAAGATTATCATCGTACTTTTAAAATTATTTTTTCTGAAACTGAACACAATACTCTAGATGAAATCTAACCAGGGCAGACTGCAGCAGGATTATTCTGTTTCTATCTCTCCCTGCTGCCCCTTTGCTATAAACTTTCAATCCATTAACAAGTATTTATTAAACACCTTCTGTGTGTCAGGAATTGTGCTAGCTATTGGGGATGCGCATCCAAAGAATGAAACAATCTGCTCACATGCCTCTTTTTTTTTTTTCAGTCCAAGATCACGTGAACTTTTTTGGATACCAGTCCAGAAAAACCCTCAGATCTTTTTCAGAACAACTACTGTCTAACTATGCTTCCATTATCTTGTACTTAAGATGTTGATTATTTATAACCAAGTTTAAGATTTTACATCTATCCATATGGAATTCCAGCTTATTAGAAACAGTCCAATGCTGTAACCTGTCAAGAGCTTTGCATATCATGACTTCTATTCAGTGTGTGATGGGATACCCAGGCTCCTAACCTAACTGTCATATTTGACTTATTCTCTCTCACCCCTAGTGTGAGAGTTAGCACTTTCAGGTTATGTTATCTGCAAATGTGATGAGCATGCCATCTAAACTTTTATACAAATACTGATGAAAATGCCAAACCATATAGTATAGGGTGAACCATAGATCCCTAGGGTTGCTCCATTGGTGACTGCTGCCATGTTATTAATAGCTAAGCTATTCTTTGAGTATGCATATCAGTTCTAGGGAGGGTCCAGAGGGGTTTGGGAATCCTATGAAATGAGAACTGGTCTTACTAGATTGATGAGTTAACAAGAGATGTATTAACAAGGTGAATTCAGGGCAGGAGGTAGGGGAATTAAGTCTGGGTGCAACTAGCAGCCTCAAGGAAATAAAGGACAAGGAAGTGAGCTACGATGACAGAGTAGAGAAGAACTCAGTCAAACTCTCCCAAATGCCCCTCCAAGCAACTTTAAAATAACACCTCAAATCTAATTCTGGTAGGAGATAGATTTATCTTGTAATGGTAGTGACGGATAACTGATGGATACACTACTTGTTCCCATGCAATGATCAAAAGAAGGTAGTTCTTTAGCAATTGTGTGAATGCTTCAGGAAGACTTTACAAGAAGAAATTGGCAATAATATTTCTGCGAGAGGGGAGTAAATAAACTGATATTCCCACTCTGAGAGACCATCTACATTTCTGAGATCACAGAACTTCCGAAGCATATGTACAATGATATTTAGGAGGGAAAAAAAGAAACTTTGAAATATAAAAGAAAAATCTAATTCTGGAGCAGAAGAACCAACAAAAGTTTGGGTGAAATAATTTTCCCACTCAAGACAACTTAGGAGGTGACAAGAAAGATCTGTCTCATCAGAGTGGTAGTCAGGGCTACAGCACAATGTAGACTGGCCAGCCAGCAGCAGGATTTAGAGGTGGCTACATTAGCAACAGCAGCAGCTTCAACATAGGGAGGGGGGATAAGAAGGTAGGGTGGTTGGAGAACTGGTTGGAAGGAGATTACAGGGAACTTTTGCTGGTGCTGGGTTCAGGACCCTGCTACATTGCTCATATGCACTTCCTAGTTGTAGACCCAGAGCCAAAAGAAGTGATAGCATCTGTTACTAAAGAGGAGCAGGGGCTCTGGTCAAAGTTCCATGGCAGAGAGAACTGCTTATAGAGACTTCTGGAGGACTAGGGACTCTGGTCTCAATTCCAAGGCAGAGGGAAACACTAGCAATTGCAGCTACAGGAGAGTAGGGGACCTGGTCACAGTTCCAGGGCCAGGAGGAGTGCTAGCACTGGTGTCTATAGGGGAACAAGATCCCTTCCTAGGTAAAGACCAGAGCACAGGCCAGGAGAGCAGTGACCATACTTCTCCTTAGATCATACCACATTGGAAGAACCAAAAACCTATAGACCCCCAGAGCTAGCTCTGAAAATAGCAACAAGAAAGGCCTGAAGATTGGAACAATCCCACTTCCACCCTGGGAACAGAGCCCAACTTTAACATGAACTTAAAAGTCAAGAAATAGATTGGGAAAATGAGCAAGCAGTAACAACAGAAGAACCACGACCATAACAAGTTACTATGAGGACAGGGAAGATCAAGATACAAACCCAGAAGAAGACAATGATGTCAAAACAGCTATAAGCAAAGCTTCAAAGAAAAGAAATGTGAATTTGATATATAAACCCAACAGGAATTCCTAGAAGATATCACAAAACATTGTGAAAATTAGATATGCAAAGTAGAGGAAAAATTGGGGGAAAAATGAGGGTGATGCAAGAAAATTATATGAGTCAACAGCTTGGTAATAAAAGAGGCCTTAAAATGCCTTAAAATAATGCCTTAAAAAAAATAGAATAGCTAAATCATGCCTTAAAATAATGCCTTAAATAATGCCTTAAAAAAATAGAATAGCTAAATCATAAAAGAGGCACAAAAATCCATTGAAGGAAAGGGTTTTTTTAGAAGTCTGTTGTTGTTCAGTTGTTCCAGTCGTGTCTGACTCTTCATGACACCATATGGGCTTTCCGTGGCAAACATCCTGGAGTGGTTTGCCATTTCCTTCCCAGCTTATTTTACATATGAGGAAACTGAGACAAACAGGGTTAAATGATTTGTCTAGGGTCATGCAACTAGTAAGGATCTGAGACTAGATTTGAACTCAGGTCTTCCTGACTTCAGGCCTGACATAGAATTGGTCAAATGGAAAAAAGAGGTATAAAAAAATAATTCCTTGAAAATTAGAACTGGGAGGAGCAGTGAGGTGGCTCAGTGAGTAGAGCATGGACCCTGGAGACAGGAAGACCTCACTTCAAATCCAGTCTTAGACACGACACTCATTAGCTATGTGACCTTGGGCAAATCATTCAATCTCAATTCCCTCATCTCCTCCCTCTCAAAAAAATTAGAACTGGGCAAGCTAATGACTCCAGGAGACACCAAGAAACAATAAAACAAAATCAAAAGAATGAAAAAAATAGAAAAAAGTGAAATATCTCATTGAAAATAAAGACAAAAACAGAAATAGCCAAACTTTCATGGTCATACTCATAGGGAGGAAAGATGGATAGTGCAGTGAAGAGAGTTCCAGACCTGAAGTCAGGAAGACTCATCTTTCTGAGTTCAAATCTGACCTCAGAAACTTACCTGTGTGATCCTGGGCAAGCCATTTAATCCTATTTGCCTCAGTTTCCTCATGTGTAAAATGAGTTGGAGATGAAAATGGCAAACCACTCCAGTATTTTTGCCAAGAAAATTTAGATGGGGTCATGAAGAGTTGAACATGACTGAAAAATGACTAAACAACAACAACTCCTGTTGAGTTGTTGTGAAGGAGATGGGTATAGTAATCATAAGTGACATCCAAGATTTCCCTCTTTAAGAGAAAACCCAGATGTTGGGCCAGCTGTGAGGGAGTGATTTCTGGAAAGGCTGCACATAGTTGCAGACTGCTCCAGTAGTATCTTGCTGAATATAGATACTTATGCAAAGCATCACACTTTAGGAACAGTCATCAATTGCTGTGAATATGCAGGTGGTCCCCAGCAACAGGTAACCTAAGGAATGGATTTATCTGAGTTATCTAGACTGCCCACAATTTTATATCATAGTATCCAAAAAGTTATTGCTGTCCATTTCTCATCTCCTTGCCTTTGTTCTTGCTGATGTTATGCTTGGAATACTCTTCCTCCATAAAAATTCCTACCTTCCCTTAAGGAGCAGCAAGATGGCGCAGTGGATAGAGCACCAGTGCAGGAGTCAGGAGGACCTGAGTTCAAATCTCACCTCAGACACTTGACACTCACTAGCTGTGTGACCTTGGGTAAGTCACTTAACCCCAATTGCCTTATCCTGGATCATCTCCAGTCATCCTGATGAATATCTTGTCACTGGATTCAGATGGCTCTGGAGGAGAAGTGAGGCTGGTGACTTGCACAGCTCTCCCTCACTCAAAACAAAGTCAAGTGCAAGTCATGTCATCATTTCTCTGATAGCATGGTCTTCTTTGGCAATGAAGGACAAATATACAATGAATACCTTCCCTTAAGACTCAGCTCAAATGCTACCTTCTATAAGAGGCCTTTCCTGATTCTCTCTAAGATTACCTTCCAGCTACTCTATATGTATCACACACACACATTTATTTACATGTTGTCTCCTCGGTTAGGCTGTAAGCTTGAGGACAGGGACAATGCCTTTGTATGCATAGCTTGTGGTTAAGACAGTGACTGGTATATAGAAAGGGTGCTTAAAAAAGCTTATTGACTGATTAATCTTATTTATAAAAAATAGTATAAGATCTTTTATCAAAAGCTGTGCTAAAATCTAGCTGAAATACATTCACAATATTCCCTTCATCACCTAATTAAGTAATCCTAATAAGAAAGGAAATAGGATTCATTTGCATGATTTGTTCTTGATGAAACCCACATATTTCTGTCCATTATCTCTGTATGATAATCTTCATTGTCTTCTAACTGAAATTAAATTTTTACTTAGATAATTCAAACTTCCTGCTAATTTTTATAAGCTCTATACAAGCAATCCTTATTATTTTCTAATTGAAAATCAGATTTTTACTTTGATAATTCAAACTTCCTGCTAATTATTTTTTATAGTTCCTAACTTTGACCCACCCATTCAGTTTTCTGAAACTCTAATTGTTGGCAAATGTCTCGTAGCTCAGGCTGTTACAAGTGACTGTTTCTCGTGTTTCTGTTTCACTTTCCTTTCTAGTACTTTACTGTGGGAAGCTCTGACTCATTCTTTCTAGGTCTTCTGAGTTATATTTCCCTTAGGATCCCAGGGTACCCTAAAGGTAACTTTTTCTTTGTTGCCATTGGCTCAAGCTCTCATGGGTTGTGTTCCTCACATTTTAAGGGGTCCAGTGACTAGCACCCCAGTTCCATTTAACTACATAATATCAATTACTCTTTACAAGACCATTGCCAAAACCAATATACAAACATTTCTCTCAGTACCTCAGAGCATATTTACCCCATTAGCACCTTATTACCTGTGGAAGAGTAACCTCAACTTAACTCAGCTCTTATCTAGTGTTGGTCCTAATATCCCTGTCAGGTGAATCTGCTGATCAGGGACTTCAAGGATCTTCTTGTCAATCACTTACTGCTTCTTTGAGGCAATGATATTGGGATGAAACTACATCTTGTCTCAGACTTCCAATTCTGATGGCTTACTCTCCCACCATTTCAAGACTCCACTGCCTTCACTAGATTCCAAGAGTAAATTGGGCTAAGAGAGTGTAATGAACTCTGATGGGCCTTTTTAAGTGCCTCCACAGTCAATAGAGAGTTTTCTTTTCAACAATTCTGGAGTGATTTGCTATTTCTTTCTCCAGTGGATTAAGGCAAACAGAGGTTAAGTGACTTGTCGAGGCTCACACAGCTAGTGTTTGAACTCAGGTCTTCCTGACTTTGGGCCCAGTGCTCTATCCACTGAGCCACTTAGCTGCTTCTAATCCAAGGGTGGTGAACCTGAGAGCTGGCGGCCACTTGTGGCCCTCTAGGTCCTCAAGAACAGCCCTTTGACTGAATCCAACTTCACAGAACAAATTTAATTGTAGAATAAAAGGCTGGAGGTTCCCCAAGCCTGCTCTAATCCAGTCTAATTGGGAAAGACAATACATAATAGGAAGCTGAAAAGGGTGAAGGAGAGGTACCCAAGGAAGGGGGGGTATGGGGGAGAAATAAGAAAAGTGCCAAAGTAATACAGCCAGGTGAGAAATAGCCCCCTTCTCAATTAGAGGTTTTAGAGTTCATGGCTTTGCCCTCCAGTCAAAGGGGCAGAAGATAGTGATGAGGTGTGTGTTCTAAGTCTGATTTGATCCTGCAGGATCTAACTTTATTAGTTTTTTTTCCTCCCACAAAAACATACCCTAGTGCTCTTTCCCTCCCTCCCTCCTTTTTGTCTCTCTCTGTCTCTAACTACCTTGTTTTTGCATTTTCCTTTGACTTTGTAATGTTCATATATGCATATGTTGGCTTCTCCAATAGAATATGAGCTCCTTGAGAGTTTTGTTTCAGTTTCAATTTTGTCTTTCTACCTCCAGCACTTGGCATGGCTCCTGGAACACTGTAGGGACTTAATAAATATTTGTTGATTTACTCACTTATGGAGCAGTAACGAATAAAGATGAAATTGACTTTAACAGCAAATTGTTACATTTATATTTACGTAAACACGTAGAGAATATGTTTCCATATAATATTGTTAGAGATGAACTTGACACAAAAAAGGCATCAAGAAAAATTTATTAAAAATGGGTTCAGAGGAGGTTAGGCCTTCTATGTTCCTCCCCTGAAGGAACTGGTAGCTTCCAGCATGGCCACTGGAAAGACTATGACCATGTCAGGATGAGGCAGGACCCTTATAGAATTCCGAACTTTGGATTTCCCTCAATACTGTCCCCTGGCCACGTGACTTCATGTCCTCCTCTGATAGGCTTTCCCTTAAACAACTTATTGAGCATGCACAGTAGTTTTCAGATCTTCACCTCATTGTACTAGGTCACCCCCCCCCCCCCATCAAACTGTGGAAATAAAACTTCCTGTTTTCCCACAATATTAATCTCCCTTTTCTTACTTTTAAAAAGTAAGCTAAGTCTTGCAAAACTCTCTTCCTTGCTCGCTGGGTATGTGCTGTTGAGAAAAACATTGCTAGGAAGGGAGGGGACAAGGTGGAAAAAATAGAGACAAACAAAACGAGTTTTGAAATACCAGTTTCCTACTAATAAATCTCCACTCACAATGAAGAAGATTACTTGGAAAAAGCAGAAAACATAGCTACGTGTCAACTGATATCCACTATATATCCACTAAGGCCTCCCACTGCTCTTTGGAGTTAGTTAGCGATACAAGTACATTTTTTGTAGAGGGGAGAAATTTTCCCTCTCTAATCTCTTCAAGGTCACAGCTGCAGCTGCAGAAACAAAGACTTCTTCAAAACAAAATTTTGGCAAGTAATAGTTTTTACCTTATTTGTTATATGTACAGCAAGTTTTCAGATATCAAAAAAAGTGTCTTCTTGCTGATGGAAATTGGGTTTTCTTGGATATATTTATGGAGGGAAATTAGTCAATCAATTGACAACACTTATGAAGGGTTATTATGTTCCAGGCACTTTATACAATGTATGTATATTCCTATGTATATACACAGGAAAAGGCAGTAACTAACTGCTGGCATGACATCTTAAGCAAGTGGTCCTTTCATCAGCAAAGCCTCATCAATCATTTTTGTGATCAGCAAACTTACCATGAGCCTCTCCCCTTAAGTTAAGGGTTCTTAATCAAGGATCTATGAATCTGTCTTTAAAAACTGATCACTACATTTCAATATAATTGGTTTCTCTTGAATTTAGTCATTGTGGATCACTCAATTCCCATATTTCTAGAAGAGACTGACCTTGAATTCAGGTTGTCATGACTGTAAGCCAGCTCTCTATCTACTATATGTTGCCTTTCCCTTGTGGCAATTTTAAAATGACAAACCACAAGTAGCAGAAAGAGGCTGAAATCATCATTGACAGAATGCTCAATTTGTCATAGAATCACAGAATTTGGGGGTTGAAAGGGACCCCAGCAGCTCTTTATTCCCACTCATACACAAAATATGCTCTAATATACTGTAAGGATGAGGGTCTATTGACCAAATCAGTGCATAAATTAGGCAAAAGATTGCAAAGAAAAATCAGATAAGAACTCATCTGTATTGAATCATCCAGAAGTGTGAACTAGGTACACAACAAGGCCTGGATAACTCCACTGAATCATTCAATTAATGGCATTTCATTTGGATGCCGCAAGTTGTTTTTTTTTTTTTCTGATTGGTTGAAAGACTTGCTTTGTGGGGCCTGTATAAAACCAATAAATTAGTCTGGGATCAGGGACTTCAGTCTCCAACAGTTTAGTGGTGGAACTTCCAGCCAAACCCTTGAGAAGAAATTGATTGGGAGAAACAGGAGGAGCAGAACACCATTCTCAGTTTCATCTGCTTAATGCAAAGAGGAACTTCTATCCTTCCATCAACGCAATTTCAGCAAGTCATGGCACGGAGGTGCAGGAAGGCATTCTAGACAGAAGAATAATGTCTGAGTCTTTCATTGTTATGACTGAATCAGGAAGAAGCAGACTTGGCCCATAATCATCCTACCACGTTAGAGCAAGGTATAGACTGGTATAGAATGTATACTGACAAAATAAAATGGTGAAACTAAGTAGGCAAATTTTAAGAGACGAACAATCATTTCACTGACTTTCTTGGTTATTGCTGTTGCTTACCTCCAATCTCGAGGAGAACCAATGAGGTGGATGTCTATACTTGTTAGTGAACTGGATTTAAGTGAGGCAAAGTTGTCTGTCTCATTCTCTCCTCCAGGGTCATCAAAGTCCATCAGCAACACAAAGTCAAGACCATTGTTGATGGCTCAGGATGCAGTGACTGATCTTGGCCTTTCTAAATTAAGGTCTTTTCCAGGTCTCAGTTGTCTGAGGCAATGTCCATTCTATGACTAAGGGCTAGGTAAGAATTGAGACAAAAAAAAACCCTAAACCACCACAACCAAACAAAATCCAAAACAAAACCAGATGGTAAATTACCATCACAAAAACATCAATCTTGGAATGGAAGACCCGTAGAATTTCTGGCCTGAACAGAAAACAATTTCCATTTACCCTCATTCTAAGTCATCAAAATCTAAACAATGACCTGCTGAGGCTTAGCCAGAGGGCTATTATTGGCCAATAAAAGCTAGAGTGATTTGAGTTTAAAGGTATGATCAAATAACTGCATGACTGACTGACCGAATGACACATTCTGCTATTTTAATGAGTCAATCATATTTATATGATATCAGTGATTATATATTATATAATTATGATTATATGATTGAATGGAATATAGAATTATAGAACATACTAGGTATAAATATATTATATTGTAATAAATGCTCGTTGACATCATTTATTATTTATTAGTCTATTAATATTTGCTAATATTTAACATTAGTATTTATTAATACTTATTATCAGTAAGCATTTATTACATGTTTATTATGTGCTGTGCACTGGGCTAAGCATTGGAAATACAAATCCAAAAGAAGGATTTTTTTAACCAGAGATAAAAAAGAATTGGCACCAGCAGTTCATAAGGCAAGACTATTTTCTTCCCTCCTTTACGGAGGTAGAGAGGTACAGGTATGGAATCAGAATCAGTTGACAAGGTTTTAAAAATTTCTAAACTCCTCTCCCCCTTTTTCTTATTCTTTTTACAAGTGGTGTCTTACTGAGTAGGATAGTAATTATGGAAAATAAAAGTTACCAATAAAAATTATTTTAAAAGAATAAGGCAAGAACTTCTGTCTTTGGCCTTTCTTTTATCCCCATGGTTTAGCACAGTGCCAGAGACATAGTATGTGTTAATCAATGCTTATTTAATTGACTACAACCATATAAATGGAAAGAACAAAATCCTGAAACTGGATAATGTGTAATTAGACCAAGCTTAGCTTCAGTGAAGAGATGAGAAATTGGGGTTTTCCCCTATTTTGGCAGAAGTAAGTTGCATGTACCGACACGTCTGACAGATAGGTTGGTTACTGTTGCTGAAATGATTTTTTCCCCCTCGTTTTTATTCTTTGTTAAGAGGGATGGGAAGGGATGTACTCGTAAATGTTCAACTGGCTTTCTGGGGAAAAATGTGTGCAGTATACATTTTAAAGTTCCAGTTACACGAACAGTTCTCCACCACTTTAAGTCAAGATAACTAGTAAAACAATTCTGAAGTGTAAATGATCACTTTGAAAAATTAACAGTTGGCTCTTAAGCTATCATCTGAATTGGCTCCATCACACCCTTGGATTCATTTGTAAAGAAAGTAATGTGAAAATAGTAATACAAATTCTTTTAAACGACGAACAACTTTGGCATAAGTGAAAAATAAGCATGCAACAGAATTTATTGGATAAACAAATCATAGTATCTCCTATTTACAGTTATAAAGTTCTTTATGTGCTGTGTTGTCTCACGTGACCCTCCCAAATCCTACGGGGAGGTAGGGCATTACCGCTATTAAGTAGAAGATACGAAGGAAAAAATGGAAATCAACCTTTTTTTTATTAAGCGCCCACTAAACGTCGGACTCGGTGGGCGGCTACACCAAGAATGAAAACAATCCTTTCCACTTACGGAACTTACAGACATACGTAGGGGGCAGAGAAATGCAGAGCGAGGAAGGGGAGAGTCCGGGGCCCGGGGTGGGAGGGAGCCCAGGGCCAGCGACCAGCACCGCGGGCTAGTCCTACGGCGCAGCCCGGGCTCATTTCTGGACTAGCCGAGACTCGACGTAAGAAGCCCGGGGGGGAGGGCTGTTCCCAGGCAGAACTGGCAGGAGTTGGAGAAGGGAGGAGGAGGAGGTCGGGGGAAAGGGGCTCCCCCTCTTTCCTTCGCTTTCTCGCCCTGCGCACCAGCTGTTCTGGAAGGCAGTGAAAGTCTGGGGTAATTGCCGAGCCTCCCCAGGGAAGTCCCCGATCGAGGGCTCCCAGACCAGCAGTTTTCCCACTAGAAGCTAATCTCCAGGAGGCAGCCCCGGGCTGGGGCGTTTCCGGAAAGTCAGAGCCCCCGGTTGGGCCCGCCCCCTCGGAGCTCTAAGTTTCGTTTCCCTAGCCCAGCCTCGGCAGTCCCGATTCGGAGTCCGCTCGGCTTCCTGGGCGGCTGCGCTCGCGGAGCCCGGGCTGGCCATGGCGGACCCGGCCGTGTGCGGCTTCCTCACCCAGGTCCTGTGCACCCATGGGGGCCGCATGGAGCTCCGCAAGCTGCTCGGCTTCATCGAGCTGCCCGAGGCGCAGCTCCTGGAGGTGCTGAGAGAAGCCGGCCCCGATCGCTTCGTGCTCCTGGACGAGGACAGCGACGCCGGCCCGACGGTGCTGGCGACCACCCGCGTGCGGGTGTGCCGGCGCATCGTGTGCGGGGGCGCCTGCGAGGCCCTGCACCTCTGCAAGCTCAACCTGATGGGCAGGTGCCGCCGCGAGAGGTGAGCGCGGCCGCGGCCGGACCCCGGGGCCCGGACCCCCGGGCCCTCTCCCTTCCCTTCTCCCACACGCCCACCCTCCAAGCCTTGCACCCCCTTCGCCTCCATCCCTCCCCCGCCGCCTCTGTTCCTTCTCCCTTCCGTCCCCCCTCCTCATCCACCTCCCCTTCAAGTCCCCTTCCTTTCCATTCCCGCCCCCTTGGCATTTCTCCCTCCTTTCTGTCCCCCCACCTCCTTTCTATTCCCCTCTCTCCCAGCCCTCCCCTCCCTTTCCCAGCCCATCCCGGGAAGTCCAGGCCCGTCCACCCCCCGCCTCCGCATCCCCCGCACCCCCTGCCCGGATTCGGCTAATCTGGCCCCTCATCGGAACAGCCTCTACTTTGAACACTGCTGCCCTCCACTTCCTGCTTACGTGTAACTTGGCTGCAAGTTGTTTTCAGTATTTTAAAAACTTGTGCCTTCTATCCCCTGCCCTGTGGGCGGATGGGCCCCGAAACAGGGTTTATCAGAGAGACAGACTGGATTAGAAAAGCCTGAGGCTGGGCACTCCCCCGGCGCCTTGCCCAGGTCCCGCGGCCCCGCCGGACGTGTCCACCCAGTCCGTACTCTGCTGTCTGGCCCCCAAAGCCCGCACTCCCAGCCTTCTGCCTCTGAAAAATCCGTAACCCCAACGGGACCCGGCCGCCTCCCCTCCTTCCCATTGTGCCCCGCCCCCCATTGTCATAGTCTTTTACCTTTACTTTAGTTCTTATCACCACCGAAACTTTGTTCCGGTTATCAGTGCTGATGGGCCAGCCACCCCCGGGATTCTTTTTTTTAGAGGCTTTATTTATTTTTGTTACCGCGCTAGAGAAGCCCACCCTCTGACACAATGTATATGTACATGTTAGATGGATAACTGTTCGTGCTTCTGTGCATCCTCTCCTTCTCTGGAGGCGGATCTCATCTTCCGTCGTAGGTCTTTTGGAGTTGCTTTGACTAGTGATAATCCTCAGAATTGATTAATCATTCACAGTTATTCCTTTTTTTAGGTTTTGTTTTGTTTTGTTTTTTTCGGTTACCTGGGTTCAGTTACTCTTCAAACATTGCTGTTACCGTCTACCACATTCTCGTACATTTGCTCCTTGCTTTTCATTAATTCATTAAAGTCATTCCATGTTTTTTGTAAATCAACCAGCTCATCCTTTCTTACAGCTAGAATTCTCTTCTGGCTTCCTCCTGTAACCCGGGCCCCTTCTTTGTCTCTCTTCCTGTATGTTAGGTGGTACTCCAAAGCTTAGTCCCTGAAGCAGCTTTTGTGTCTTCCATTTTTGCTTCCACATTGTTCTTTCCCCCGTGGAGATCTCATGTGTTCCTGGGAAGCACTGTGGCTTTCTCACCCAAATTTACTTCTGTTTCTCTGATAAGCCCCAGGGCCGGTCTCTCCACCTATCTGCCCGGTGGAAAAGGGGGCACCTAGTATCCTACCAACAGCTCAAATCTATGTCATCATCTTTCCCTCTAAACCAACCTCCTTTTGTCACATGTATCATCATTCTAACAGGTAACAAAACCTCAACGGTACATAATAATTTGCAAACTTTAAAATGCTATACAAATGCAATTCTTCTTCTTATTTTATTTCTGATTCTTTTTCTTTCACTTGCTCACAACTCCCAGTACAGCAAGTGAGTTTTTTTTGTGTTGTGGATTTGGCATTCTGATAAAACCTATGGGTCCCCCTTTCAGAATGAAGTTTTTCAATGCATAAAATTAAATACCTTAGGTTATGAAAGAAACTAAAGGTTATTAAAAATAAATGTATAATTTTTTTCCTCTAAGTTCACAGACTCCCTGAAATCTATCCATGCCTTGTGGATTTAGGGACCTCAGGTTAAGAATTCCTGATCTAGGGGTTTTCTTTATAATATCTTGTGTCCATCTTTCCCATTTGTTGCTGAAGCCACTTTCCTAATTCAGGCTCCCATCACCCATTGTCTGGACCATTGAAGTATACTGCTGGCGGTCTCCCTGTCTTCAATTATCTCCTCATTACAGTTTATTCCATTCATTGCCCACAGGTTAATCATTCTGAAACATTTGTACGTCACTACCCACTCTGCTCAGAAATCTTTAATGGCTCCCCATGGCAGAGGTGCAGACACAGTCTGATAAGCAAGGCCCTCCCCATATAACCCTGGATGACTCTCCAACCTTTTCCTTGACCATCCCCTGTGCCACGGGTGTCAAAGAGAAAGGGGGCCACTAAACTGTACATAACGATCTCTGCAGCTACATATTGACTTAGAAACCACTTGCTAAAATTATCTATGCATTACTTGTTTTTATGTTTTTAAATTTGTTTTTCCAAGCTCATTAAAGCTTTATTTTACTGACCAAAGATGTGAAAGATGACCATTATATTTTAATCTGGTTCCCTCTTGTAATAAATAACAGTAATAATAATAATAAAAAATAAATTAGTTACATTTTAATCTGGTTCCCTCCTACAATAAAAATATACATAATAATAAAATAAATAATAAAATTACATTATAATCTGGTTCCCTCCTGCAATAGGAAATGTTGTGGGTCTCAGACCTCTGAGCCTCCTGTTTGACACCTCTGCCCTATACGAAGCCCATACTGGCCAAACTGTTTTGCTCTTTGTTCCCCCAAATGTGCCTTGGGCACTCCTGCCTCCCAGTCTTTGTGCTCTCCTTTATACCTGAAATGTCTCACCCTCTCCCTGCTTCTGATAATCTATGCCTTCCCTTCAAGGATAAACTCTAGTCTCACCTCCTTCCTTCCTCTCCACCTCCCAAGCCCTTCCCTGTCCCGGTTCCCCTTCCCACCTCTCAGCCTTATAGGAATATTCCTCCTTTTGAACTCCTGCTGCATTTTGTTTGGTATTTAACATAAATAAGTTTTTTTATGGTGTTTTATATGCTTTTGTTTCTGTCCCATCTTTTACCCCTAGATTGTAAATTCTTTGAGAGCAGTGACTGTTTTACAACTCTTATATCAACCGTGTGTATAATGTCTTATGCCTAGTAAATTCTTCAGTGAATGTCATTTGGTTATGTTGATGACTCATACCTCTGACCTGCTGACATTCTCTTCATCATAGAAGAAAATAGAACCTTGCAAAAACATGCTATTTCCTCATGTTTCTGTTGAGAGAAAATTCACATCTTTGGGTTTTTTAAAATTTATTTTTAGTTTTCAGCTTTCACTTTTATAACATTTTGAGTTCCAATTCCCCCCCTTTCCCCTCCCCCAGATGGCATGCAATTTGATATAAGCTATACGTGTATAATAATATTAAACATATTTCCACATTAGTCATGGTATGAAAGAAGAATCAGAACAAAAGGGAAAAATCACAAGAAAGAAAATAAAAGAGAGAAATTAGGATGCTTTGATGTACATTCAGCCTTCATAGTTCTTTCTCTAGATGTGGATAGTGTTTCCTTCATGAATTGTCTTAGATCTTTGCATTACTGAGAAGAGCTAAGTCTTATCAAATTCAGTCATTGCGCTGACTTTGTGCAGCCCCAGTGTGGCTGTTCTGTGTACAGTGTTCTCCTGGTTCTGCTCACTTCACTCAGCATCAGTTCATGTCATGAAGTTTTTCCAGGTTTTTCTGAATTCTGCTTGCTTATAGAACATGTTCTATCATGTTCTTATAGAACAGCAGTCTTCCATTCCATTCATATACCACAACTTGTTCAGCCTTCCTCAATTGATGGACATCCCTTCAATTTCCAATTCTTTGCCACCACAAAAAGAGCTGCTGTATTTTTGTACATGTGGGTCCTTTCCCCTTTTTTGTGATCTCTTTGGGATACAGACCTAGTAGTGCTATTGTTGGACCAAAGAGTATACATGGTTTTATAGCCCTTTTTGTATAGTTCCAAATTGTCCTCCAGAATGGTTGGATCAGTTCACAACTCCAACGGTATATTGGTGTTCTAATTTTCCTCCATCTTTTCCAATATTTGTCATTATCCCTTTTTTTGTCTTATTCAGTCTGATTGATATGAGTTGATACCTCAGTTTTGTTTTGATTTGTATTTCTCTAGTCAATAGGAAAATTCACAATTTTGATGAAAAGATTGTTATGTGTATTTCTTTTGCTTCTGTTCTGTTTGTTGATAATGGTTGTGTGTGTATGTGTTTATATACACAGATAGAGGGGAAGGGAGAGAGAGAGAGAACTGTGGAATTAATTATTTAAAGTAAGAAAGTTATAAAGAACTATGAATCACAGACTTTTAGAAGTGGAAATTACAAAGATCTTAGGGATTGTGTAGTTCAGTTACCTCATTTTACAAATGAGGAAACTGAGGCCTAGAAAGATGAGGTAGCATCCTCAGTTATAAAGAGAGTCAGAGGTAAAACTCCCATGACACTGTCCATTCTCGAATACTGCATTGCCTCCCTTGTTCAAATGTGCCCTTCAGGAATGGGCAGAGAAAAAAATCATCCGATGGTAAAATAAGTGTCCACTTCCTTAAAACCCTAAAAGTTGTCAACAAATAAAAACAAAACCTAATCTTAATAAAAATAACTTTGGCATCATAACAGTTTGCAAATTGTCCCTGCCTGGCCTCTTCTTGCCCATTGAGGCCTTCCTTTGGTAAGACCAAAAATTCTCTGCAGAAAAAATCTCTGCTTTGTTGGTTAATGAGCCAGTGTTTGAAAAGGCTCAGACGTTTTTGTTGGCTGTTACGACAAACCTGTCTCTGCGAAGATTGACGCAAGTGTTATAGGGCCTAGCAAGATTTTTTTTTTAACTTTGTCCTTTCTTCTGGTTTTTGCTGTCTTTTCACTTAGGTCTGGCATGGAAAGACTGAGAAACCTCCAGAAAAATGTCCTACTCTTGACTGTGTATATTTGAAAACAGCATTTACATGACAAATGGATGACCGAAAATCACTTTTTAAGCAGTTACAATTTACCAAACCCTGCCCTTCCTGCTGGGCATATAAATCCAAAACAAGATAGCCCCTGGCCTCAAGGAACTTCCCTTCTAGCCGGGTAAAGGTGTGTGCTGCGATGTTATGGGATAGATAGTTTGGTTTAAGAAGCCACAGGGAAGATGAGTGTCGCCTTTGGGGCAGTATTGATTTGGTTACTCTTTCTAGAACCAGTGTTGGCAGGGCCAATGACAAGACAGTATGCCGGATGAATGATTACGTAGGATAGGAAGCATGGTCCAAGGCAACCCAGATAGAGGGGTCATGCACTGGATGATGTACCAATCAGGACAATATGGCTCTAGCATTGTTATTCCAAAGGGAGTGGAGATAGCCACCCAGGTCATGTTCTCAGGAAGTTCAAGCGGTGTGGAGGGAATAGACCATTGGGTGGGATGTGTATGTCCACAACATATCTGTATATATCTATATCTGTCTGTATAAACTTGTCTATATATGCCTCAGTGAATTTGTGCTTTTATAAATGTAAATATATGTTTTTTAATATTTCAGTTCAGTTCTACGTCATGTTGAATAAGTGGCCACCCTCCCTTTACTTGAAGACTCTGGTAAAGCAAACCTACTACATCTTAAGACAGGCTGGCCATTCCATTTTAGATAGCTTTAACAATTAAGATTTTCTTGTTGCCTCTTAAACATTTTTGCCCGTTGCTCCTAGTTCTTCCTGGGACCAAGCAAACCCTGTCTAATCCATCTTAGCCCACTGGAGAGAGTGCTGGGCTTGGAGTCAGGAAAACCTGAGTTCAAATCCAGCCACTTAACCTCTGTTTGCCTCAGTTTCTTCAGTTGTAAAATGGGGATAACAGTGGTACTTACTTTCCAGGGTTGTAAGGATCAAATGAAGTATAACATTTTAAAAGTGTTTGGCACAAAGTAGGTGCTTTTTTTAAAGGCTAGCATTATTTTCTCTCTTTTTTTTATAATATTTTTTCCCAGCTACATGTAAAGACAATTTTTAACATTCATTTTTTAAATATTTTGCATTCCTCTGATGGAATACTATTGTGCTAGAAGAAATGATGAGCAGTCAGACTTCAGAAAAATCTGGAAAGACTTAAATGAACTGATGCTGAGGGAAATGAGCAGAACCAGGAGATCGTTGTACACAGTAAGAGCTACAGGGTGCAAGTACTGTTTCTGATAGAGTAAGCCCTTCACAGCAATTCAAGGACCTAAAACATTCCCAAAGGATTAATGATGTAAAATGCCATTCACATGAACTATGGAGAAAAAGAACTATGGAGTCCGAATGCAGAATAAAGCAGACTGTTTTCTCTTGTGTTATGTTTTGTTTTAGTTTTAATTCTTCTATGCAACATGACTAATGTGAAAATGTATTTAATAAGGATATATGTGTAGAACCCATATAAGATTGCATGCCATTACATGGAGGGAGGGGGAGAAAATTTAAAACTTATGGAAGTGATTGTTGAAAACTGAAAACAAATTAATAAAAAAAAATTTGCTTTCCAGATTTTCTCCCCCATTACTTCTTCCCTCAGAGACAGTAAGCTATTTGATATAGATTATATGTGTGCAGTCATGTAAAACATGATTAGTCATGTTGTGAAAGAACATGCAGACCAAAAGAAAAAAAAACCATGGAAAAAAAGTGAAAAATAGTATGTTTTGATCTGTATTCAGGCTCCATCAGTTCTTTCTCTGGAGGTGGACAGCATTTTTCATCCTTAGGTCCTTCAGAATTGTCTTGGATCTTTGTATTGCTAGGAATAACTAAGTCATTTACAGTTGATTATTGTGCAGTATTGCTGTAACCGTGTTCAGTGTTCTCCTGGTTCTGCTCGCAAAGTAGGTGCTTTTAAAGTGCTAGCTTTTGTTATTAGTCAGTAAACATTAAGTCCTTACTATGTGCAAGGTATTAAGGATACAAAAAAAGAGACAAAAGACAGTCTCTGCCCTTAATGGACTCACAGTCTCCTTGTCTTTTTCTCCTCATTATTATTTTCATCTTTATCATCATCTGCCACGTGAGAGCCTTTGAAATACTTGAAGAAGGCCATCTTCACATCCTGTCTTCTCTAGGCTAAGTATCCTCAGTTCATTTAAATAATCCTTATATGACATAAGCTGAAGGACCTCCACCCTGCTGGTTGCACTCCTTCAAAAACCTTCTGGCATTACAGTATCCTTTCCAAAATATGTCCCCCAGAACTGAACACTGTACAGGGAACAGATGAGAGCTGACCATATTGGGGGATTATCACGTCCTGTTTTTGAGCAATATGTACTTGAAGAGGTTTGCCATTTCCTTCTCCAGCTCATTTTATAGATGAGAAAACTGAGGCAGACAGGGTTAAGTGGCTTGCCCAAGGTCCCACAGCTAGTAAGTGTCTTGAGACCAGTTGAGAATTCCTCACTCCAGGCCCAGAACACTACCCACAGCAACAGGTTACACTGGTATTATTATCCTCATTTTATAGATGAATAATCTAAAGACAAGAGAATTTAAGTGACTTACTCATGACCTCTCACTAAGTCCGGGGGGTGCCTTATGAAGATAAATAAGGCAGGGAAAATTCTCTTCATTCTATAGATAAGGAATCTGAGGTTCGGAGAAGTTGTGTGTTGTCCAAGGTCATACAGCTAGTAATGAGTGAGAGGTGGTATAATAGTACAGTGGAAAATGTACCCTAGGCTTCAGTGAACCCATGTTCAAATGCTGCCTCAGATGCTTTGTTTAACCTGTAGCAAGTCACTGAAACTCCTCTGGGCCTTATCTCCAAAATTAGACTATAGCCAAGGTCCTTCCTAAATCTAAATCTATGCCTTCAGGATCCTGGTTAGGCTGGGACCAAACAGCAGAAACATCCTGTAAACAGCTATGTATAAGCAAGACATAATGCAAGGTAGACTGGAGGTAATGAACAGAGAAAAGGCCTTACTTAGCCGTAAGGGTGATCAAGAGAGGGTTCTTGTAGAAGGCAGGATCTTAGCTGGGACTTGAAGTGTAAAAACAGTGTTCCTGTAAAGCACTTTGCAGACCTGTTAAGTGCCCCTTAAATGGTTTATTATTAGACAGCACCACACGTCTGTGATCTTACCAGAGCAAACAGTCCCTCCAAGTTATCTGTGCCTTTTCATCCTGTGTGACTATTTCCCATGTCCTCCTGCAAACCAACTAATGTATGAAAATAAATCCTCTTGTACACAAATTTTAGGAGTTTTGATAAAATAGATATTAAATTTTATAAAATACTTTCTGGGAGGTGATTAAAAGGAAAAACACTAAGACTAATATAATGGAATGAATTCTATTGGGTGTTTTCCATTCTGAGGCACTGACTGTAATTGGTCAAAGTAGATTAATTCTGTGTTGTATTCTGTATGTTAAAATGAAGTGAGATAGTAGTAGAATTAATTTTTTTGGTGTCCGTATTAGGCAGTGGGATTTTAAAACTGTAATTGTTTTCTAAACTAAACTGGGTAATCTAGAGTTCTTTTCTGTATTTTATAACAGTTTATACAACATTAGTTTTTTTTAAGTTTGGAAAAATTATCCAGGATAAAGTGCTTGGGGATGAGGGGCGGTAATTTGTTATTAACTTTTTCCTATTTCTTATTAGTCTTCCTGCATCAATTTGTTAAGTTTGGGTTTCATCTCCACTTAGTTACTATATTTCTTACCATGTAGCTGAGACTAATGTTGGACTTAGTTTTAAAATCTTTATTCTCTTTTGGGGGCTGTAGCAAAGCCTAGCAAAAACTGATGAATCCTAAAAAGCTGTAAAGGAGGGACTTACATGCACCCTGGCCATTGTTGAAGGATGAGTTTAGAGAGGTTTATCACCAGAGGGTTGACCGCTGGATGCTGAATTTTGTTCTCCACAGCTGCTGAGGAAGACCTTTTCCTAAAGCCTGGGAAAGGTTGTGGTCTTCATTGGTGCCAGGAGTGCTCATAGCCATGAGATCATGGATTCCTGAATATTGAAGGACCAAATTAGCTGAATAGAATACTTTTCCATTCCTCATTTTCTTGATTTGTATGTTTTCTCCCACTTTTCAAAATTGATTTAGTTGCTCATCCATTTTGTCAGTGGTCCCAAAGAACCAAGAAGCAGCATGGCAGTTGGATAGAAAATTGGTTTTGGAGTCAGGAAAGGCTGGGTTCAAGGTCTGCTTCTGACACATAGTTACTCTGTCAGCCTGGGAATGTCACTTAGTCACTCAGCATCCTAGATAACTAAGACACAAACTGCAGAGCAGGTGCCAGCTTGCATTGGCTCATAGATTGAAAGCTGGAAAGGTTCTTAGAGACCATCGTTCTCCACCTGTCATTTTACAGATGATGAAATTGAGGCACAGAGCTGTTAGAGGACCATAGCATCATAGATCTGTGATGTAGTTGGCGGTACAATGTATAGGGTACTGGACCTGGAATCAGGAAGATCCATGTTCAAATCCAGCTTCAGATACTTACTGGCTGTGTAACCCTGTGTAAGACAGATAAACACAGCATACAGGAGGACTACTAGCACAGGTTCACTCTTGATCTGGTCAGACAGGAAAGACACTAAGAAGGGGTTAATAATCTTACTTTATTTTAGTCTAGTTTTCTCAGAAGAGTATTACTGATAATGAGAGCACAAACTCCTACAGTATTCCCTAATCACCCTTCTCGCAGAGGCTAGTGAGAAGAGGGGGCAACTACCCCTATGTCTGAATGGAGTCAGTTAAGACAGGCACACAGCTTGTGCTTCCCCTAAATCCTCTCAAGCCTCAGTGAGGGCCAGATGAGGCACACACAGCATCCCAGCTTGTACATTCAATCCTAAAGTTCCCCATTCACTGACCAATGACCACCTATTTTATAGGCCAACAGACAAAAAAGGCATATTGCCAGAAATAGTCCCACAAGGTTATATTACCTCACCCCTGTATCTCATGGTGCAGCTGCAGTGGATGTTCATATTATTTGTCATTATATAACTGCACAAGTGTGGTGGAGATATTTTGAACCATAATTGTAAGAATTCATATCCAATACCTGGGAACAAGAGATTGTTAACTGCTGAACTCTGAGAAATGAAATGAAACGAAGTCTAAGAAAGAATGACAAAAATTTACTTTACATATGCTAAAATCTACCTTACATACACTAAAATTCACCTTAGGTACATCCTGTTCAAGTCACTCAACCCCTGTGTGCTTCAGTTTCCTCATCTGTAAAATGAACTGGAGAAGGAAATGGCAATCCACTCAAGCATCTTTGCCAAGAAAACCTCCAATGGGGTTACATACAGTGTGTATGTAACATACATGTTACATACATACATGACAACCACAAAAATCGTAGCTCCAAAGCTGTAAGGGACCTCAGAGACCAACTGGTCCAGTCCCCTCATTTTATAGAATAAGGACACTGAGGCCCAGTGATTTGTCTAGGGTCACAAAGATGGTATCTATGCTGTCTCCTTTACTGAAGTGTACACTTTTTGAGGTACAGGGTCTTTTTCTTTGTACACCCAGTGCTCTGCACAACGTGTGACACATCAGTAAAGCTTTGTTTTCTGACTGAGATCTTAGTAGGTGGGTTTTTGTTTTATTTTGTTTTTGGTCTGGATCTGTGATTTCAGTTGGTGCTCAAAACTTCTGAATAAGGAAACTCCCTCTACCTAGGCAGATCCTAAACTTCTCAGCAGTCTAGAGACTTAGCAACTTACCTGGGGCAGTTTAAGGTTAAGCCAGTTACTTAGGGTCTCCCTGCCTTCCCCCTCATCATATATCAGAGGCAGGACTGGCTCCCATGTGTCCTGACTCTAGGACCTTCAACCTGTCCACTCGTCTGAGCAGCAGCTGGTAATTTGGTTCCTTATGCGGGTTTACCTGTAACTAGATTGTAGTCTCTGTTACTTTTTTTGCCTCTCCTGCCTGCCTGTGCTTTTTCTTGTTTTGTGTGTGTGTGTGTGTGTGTGTGTGTGTGTGTTTTTGTGCTTAGAATTAGCTGCTTGGTTAAACTCTTAAGATTTTAGGTAATGTGGATTTACTTTTAAGATTTAGTGTAGATTTTAGTTTGGCAGGGTTGTTTTAGATTGTTTAACCCTAGTAAAATAATCCGATTTTTCTCTATGTAGTTCTATATATGAAAAAAGTGTATGAAGAGGGTAAGCTCCTCCCCCTCCAGGTGTTTCTGGTCTTCTGGTGTGCAAGCACTTTATTGACTGCTCAATGATTAGTCATATACCTATAGGGAAGCAAATAGGAGCCCAGATAGAAAGAGGAGTCTCTTGTTCATTGGCCCCAGAGTGTGTCTCCTATCTTAGTTCTCAGGGAGTTGAGAATCTCTGAAATAAGAATTTGGTGGTCGATTTCCATAGCCTTGGTTTGAAAGTTCAGTGTGGCTCCAGAAAGCATCCTATGGACTTGATAGCCATGAACTTATGGAAGTCATAGAAAAATAGAATTAGAACTGCAGACCTGGAAAGACCCCTTGTGGTCATCTAATCTACCTTTGATGAGATAGTACTTGGAAGGCACTTGACACACATTGCTTGTCACAGAGAAGGTGCTTAATAGGTGCCTGTTGCATGGATCTTCCTCTCAAAGCTTGATTCTAACAAGTAGTGATCTAGCGTCCACAAGCCATCCTGACTTTGTGCACTGGATGCATCCCCAAATGTCTTCCCTTGGACTTTTCTGCACTGACCTTGGCTATTATTGTCAGTTGCACCCTCTGGTAGAGGTCAATGGCTCTGGTGCTTGGAAGCTTTTTTTACCACTGTCCTGGTGTGGCTACTTGGTTTGTCTGAAGTAAAGGATGTAAGAGTGAGTTAGTTCTGTTATGGCTAAGTTAGCTTTTCAACCCTGTCCTCTCTTCTGCAGATGTCTGATGACTGGTTCCATGGGGTGTAGGCTGCCATGATCTCTTCTTCTAAGCTTAGAGACCCCCAGGCTGTTTTCTGGAGCCAAACCCAAGCTCTGGAATCTACTACCAAGTTCTTATGTCAGAGACTCTCCAATTCCCTGAGAGCTAAGATAACAGACACATTCTGGGGCCTGTGAGCAAAGAGTCCTCTTCCCTTCTGGGCTCCTACTTGCCCCTACCGGTATATGATTAATCATTGAGTAATCAGAACCCCTTCCCTTGCTGAACTCCTGTTTTCATAAAGGAAAAAATATTTGCACACAGAAAATAGAGCATTTTTCCCCACGATAGAGCATTCCCTGGCCAAAGAAAGGTACGATTTTGTTATTTCTCCTTTTTTTGGCTTGTTATATCTCCCAATGAATGTGTGTTCCTTGGGCTGTTTTTAGCTTTGGTTTTTGCCTTTGCAGGGATGGTCTCCCATGTCATCCAGCATGCTGTCCCTCCTCGCTTTCCACCTTGAAAAATCCTTATCTTCCCTTAAAGCCCATCTCAGGTGCCAAGTCCTAGCAGTGAGACCTTTCTCAATTCCCCCAGTTACTGGCACTCTTTCCCACTTGATAGATTTTGTGTTATTTTGTGTGTGTATATACAGTGTTTTCTAATTTGTGTGTATGTGTGGAAAATTCCTTTCCAGTAAGCTCTCCTCCTTTTCCTCTTCTGCTTCTAATGCTTCTCCTCTTCCTCCTCCTTTTCCTCCATGATTAGCACATAGTAGGAGCTTAATAAATAAATGTATGCCAAATTGAATTGAATGAGCTAGCTGCACTTTGATGCTTCTGAAAAAAACAATCTGTCCATTTAGCAACAAGCATTTATTAAGTGCCTGTTGTATGGGTAAGCACTGGAGATACAAAGCCAAAGGTGAAAACATGCCTCTGTCAAGGATCTTAAATTAAATTGAGGGAGATAATGTGTACACATAGAGGTGTATACAAAATATATACAAAACCCATATAAAGGTGATTTGTGGAGGAGGATATTAGTAGTGGGAGCAGGGGGGAGGGGTGGGAATCAGGAAAGGTTTCATGTAGAAGAAGGTGGGGCTTGAATTGAGTGTTGAAGGAAACTTCTAAGGTATGTGAAAAAATAGTCCAAAGGCCAGGTTGACTGGACTATAGAATCAGTCCGTCAACAAGCATTTATTTAAGCCCTTAGTATGTGCCAGGTACTATGCTAAGGATGAGAAGGCTGGATTTGAACTCATGAAGAGGAGTCTTCCTGACTCCAGGCCCAGCACTCCATCTGTTGTGTCGCCCAGGCTTCCTCACAGCGGAACAAAGTATCCACAAAAGCTGAAAACACACACATAGGTGATGATTGTGGGCAAGAGAAAACTGAGAAATGAAAAAAAAAACGATGGGGGAGGTTTGATTTGAGATGGAGTCAAGAAGTAAAGTGAATTTTCATATTTGAACTGCTTATTGGACATTTCAAACCAGACATGTCAGCTCTTGGTCCATAGCAGGTGCTAATAAATACCTGATTGACCGTCTGATGGATGGTCCTTGGACATCTAAAATTAATGAGAAAACCCCAAATGGGGTCACTCTTGTTTCATTTCCCCTTGAGAGGCAGCTAGGTTGCACAGTGGATAGAGCACTGGGCGTGTCATCAAGAAGACTCATTTTCATGAGTTATGAAATCCAGGGGGGTGGTTTTTAGCTTTTGTCTTTGCCTTGGCAGGGATGCTCTCCTTACTTACTAGCTGTGGGACCCTGGGCAAGTCATTTAACCCTGTTTGCCTCAGTTTCCTCATTTTTAAAATGATCTGGGGAAGGAAGTGGCAAACACTCCGGTATCTTTGCCAAGAAAACCCTAAATGGGGTCATGGGGGGTCGAGTAAGACTGAAAAATGACTGAACCACCACGTTCTGCTGTTAACAGCTCTGTTTGGGACAGACTCAACTTTCCTCAACAGCATTATAAATTTAGGCTGTCTCTTGGACATTCTGGTGGGTCTTTTTGTACTTTTTCTTCTCTTTTAAAATACCTGCCTTTGTTTATGTTTGCTTTCTCTTCTTTTTGTTTTTGCTGGATTTCTGCAAGCCTGTTCTCCTCGATTTGGGGTGTCAGTAACTTGTGACTGGGACCTGGACAGGTGGTCCAGGTTTGCTTATTGCTTGTGAAACTTTTCATCTTTGAATGCTGAGTCCCTAGCAGTGATTTGTACTGACCAGGCCCTCCAGAAATGTTTGTTGAATTGAAATTAAATGACTCCTTTTTTGTTTCTGAGTCACACTTTTTCATTCTATCTATATACATAGAATGGTTTGCCATTTCCTTCTCCAACTCATTTTATAGATAAGGACACCAAGGTAAACAGGGTTAAGTGACTTGCCTTGGGTCACACAGATTGTAAATATCTGAGGCTGGATTTGAACTCATGAAGATGAATCTTCCTGATTCCAAGATTAGTGCTCTACCCATTGTGCAACTTATCTACTTGTGTAGAAGAAATGAAACTAAAGTTAAAAAGAAAACAATTGAAAGAAAAGCTCTGGAGGAAAGAGGAGAATAAGTATCTTAGAGGAGAAAGTAGTTAATAAATATCATATGTTACAGACTAGATAGTGAAACAAGTGATGAAAAGCCTGAGAGACAGAGTTTCTGGGTAATTAATCATCAGTTTATTGGTTAGACCAGGTGATAAGCAATAAATTGATGGTCAGTGGTTCCTCTTTGTAACCAAAGACACCTAATGGAGACACTGAATGTCTTAAATAAGCATTGAATGGGCATGAAAGAGAATGCCCCTTCAGGAGAAATCAACCCTGATTGGTGAACAATTAATAAGGGAGTGGACTTTTAAATGAGGAGGTGGGCTAACAATCTTCATCTCCTCTTACTGAGAACATGGCTTGATCAGGGGATTCAGCCACCTCCAGCAATCTTGATAGAGGAGTCCATCTTCACCCAGACCTCTCTGGTTTGTTTTCTCCTCCATGAGCTGGGTCACCCTAAATTTCCGTGAGGAAGGGATGTACCAGGGCATAGACTTGATGCTTTGGGGTTGGAATTCACCTCGATTAGATTCTGTGTATACTCTAACAGAAGTACAATTTCCTAGTTCGGTAGTCTTGCCCAAGATCAAGTAGCATGTTCCCCAAGGATCTGGGCAATCTTAATTTATCAGCCTTGTCCTTCAGAGACTGGCTTCAGAGAGGAGAGAGAAAGAGAGAGAGAAGAGAAATACAGAGACCTACAGGGGCTGATCCCTGAAGGAGGAAATAAAAAGAAAAAGCTTTTTAAATAATTGATTACTAATATAATAGAACAATAAATTTCCTCAATAGAAATTGATGCTTTCATGAGATACCAAGAATTATTAGATTCTTTCTTGAGCTTCAAGCTGGATGCTCACACATATATCAAGCTTCATATGTTTATAACAGAATTTATATTCTCCCTTTCTGCAAATCCTGTTCCTTCCAACTTTCCTCTTTTCTTTTGAAAACCTTTTGTTTGTGTAAGTTGGCAACTCTTGAGTCATCTTTGATTCCTCTGTCCCTACTCCTCATACATCCAATTAATTGTCAAGTCTTGTCAGATCTATAAAAGTCATTCAACAAACATTTTATTAAGTGCCTGCTATATTTCAGGCCCTTTGCCAAGTACCATGGATACAAAAAGAGGCAAAAGACAGCCCCTACCCTCATGGAGCTTATAGTCTAATGGAGATAACATGCGAATAAATACATATAAAGCGAGCTAAATAAAGGATAAATTGGAAGTAATTAACAAAGAAAAGGCACTGGAATTTAGGAGAGTTGGGGAAGACTTATAGAAACCTAAATTATACCCCCACAATATTCATCCTTTCTTCCTGCCAACATAGCCACCACCCTAATTAGGGGACCTCATCAGCTCTAAATAATGGTGTACAATAAACACAGTCCACAGCACTCCCCTCCAGTGCTGCCTGAATCATATTAAAATGCAATTGGGAAATGTTTAATAATATCAATAAATAAATATAAGAAATAGGTAAACTTGTGGTTTTCTACAGCAATTATGTGACCTGCAGGGTTCTTCATGTATGGTTTAGTGGCCCCTGTTTCAGGTACCCCAGTTGGTTCCCTGCATTCAGCCTCTCCTCTCCATATCACCCTCTGCATAGCTGCCAAAGCCATACTCCTAAAGCCTGATCACTTTCAATAAACTCTGATGGGTCCTTGTTGCCTCCAGGATAAAATACAGACTTTTTTTTCCTGGAATTTAACACCCTTCCCAATCTGGCTCCAGCCTACTTTTCATACTCATTACATATCACTCCCCTTCATTCACTTTCTGATCCAGCCAACTGGCCTGTGCTGGAAGGCCCTCCCTAAGTACTGAATCTCCCTCTTTCTTCAGGAGATGTCCCTTACATGAGAGCTCTCCTCCCCATTTCCTGTTTCCTATCACCTTGCATTGTATATGTACCTGATCTTTATGTGTCAAGTGTGCTTGACACATAGTAGAAACTTAATAAATACTTACTGACTGATGGATAGAATATAAGTTCCTTGGAGGCAGAGAATGTTTAGCATTTGCTTTTTGTATTTTTAGTGTCTGGTGGCATGTAATAGGCTCTTTTTAAAAACAACAAAAAAAATGTATTTATTTTAAAGTTTTGAGTTCCAAATTCAGCAGGCTGGCCCTTTGATATAAATTGTACATGTGCAGTCATGCAAAACATTTCCATAATAGCCATGCTGCAAAAGAGAACACGAACCAAATAGAAAAAAAACAACCAAAAAGTTTAAGTAGTTTTATAACTACTTGTCAATATAATTGATTTCCTTTGCAATCTAATGCATTTATTTTATACTGTCTGGAGTAAAAATTTTCAAGACACAGTTTCCAGGTAAATTACAATCAATTTTATCAACCACTGCTGGGAAGTACATTAATAAAAAGGGCTCATTTGTCCTCTTTGTGACCAAAGAGACCTAACCTGTGAAACCTTCCATACTTATATAGCCTTTGGAAAAAGGGGTACACCTGAGGGTGGAAATCCACTCCAGTTAGTTAACAAGTAATGAGATGAATGAATATTATAATGAGAAGTGGGCTTATTCAAATGAGGGCCTGGGGGACATGACTGATCACTGTTGTGTATCAATATCACTTGTCTGACAAAAGAGAGAATCCACATTTTCCCAGACCTGTCTGAGTAAGACATAGTAGGCTGGAATCTATCAACTCACTTAACCCTACCTTTTTTTCTCCCAAAATAATTAATTTATTTTTAGTTTTCAACATTCATTTCCATAAGATTTTGAGTTTTAAATTTTCTCTCCCTCTCTCTCCTACTCCCAAGACAGTGTGCAATTTGACATAGGCTCTAATTATACATTCATATTAAACATTTTCACATTAGTTACAATGTAAAGAAGAATTAGAACTAATAGGAGGAACCCCAAGAAAGAAGAAACAAAACCGAAACAAAAAACAAATACGTCCTTCTGTATTCAGACTCCACAGTTCTTTCTCTGCATGTGGATAGCATTTTCCATTGGAGTCTTTTGGAGTTACCGTCTTAGATCCTTGCATTGCTGAGAAGAGCTAAGTCTATCAGAGGTGATCATCGTGCAGCGTGGCTGTTACTGTATGCAATGTTCTCCCGGTTCTGCTCACTTCACTCAGCATCAGTTCATGTCATGAAGTTTTTCCAGGTTTTTCTGAAATCTGCTTGCTTATCATTTCTTTTTTTTTTTTAAATTTTTTTTAAATTTTTTAATTTTTTTAATTTTTTAATTTTTTAATGTTTAACAATCACTGCCATACAATTGTGATTTTATCCCCCCCACCTACCCCCCACTCCCCCCTTCCCTCCCCACGACTGCATACAATTCTGTATAGATTCTACATATACTTTCCTATTGAGTATATTTTCACTATAGTCATGCTATGTAGTCAGACTAAGGTAAATGAAAGAAATCGTATAACAAATCAGAACATGATACACAAACACATACACATACACAAACATGATCTGTTACATTATGTGAGTGACTTCCATATTTCTCTCTCTGAGTGTGGAAGGCATTTTGCCTTGAGAACCACCATTGGGATTTTTTTTTTTTGATCATTTCTTAATAGAACATATTCTGTCATGTTTTATCACGTTCTTATAGAACAATAGTCTTCCATTCCATTCATATACCACAACTTGTTCAGCCATTCCCCAATTGATGGGCATCCTCTCAATTTCCAGTTCTTGGCCACCACAAAAAGAGCTGCTGTAAATATTTTTGAACATGTGGGTCCTTTTCCCATTTGTTTTTGGGACACAGACTTAGAAGTCTGGGTCAAAGGGTATGTACAGTTTTATAACCCTTTGGGTATACTAACTTTACCTTTTGGACAAATCCCTCTCAGTATCAACCTCAATTTCTCAATGAGGGGGAGTAGAAAAGGGAAAAAACCTTGGTCCTAATTTGATAATTAGTTATTAAGTACAAGGATCCTGAAGTCCCACAATGTTAGAGCTACTCAGAGGTACCTAGTCCAAACTTTTGATTTCACAGAAGAGGTCATTGAAGTCCTGAGAGAGGTTATGACTTTGGCCTAATTCGTCACTTAACTAAGTCACCTTCTACATGGAGATCCCTTGTAGTAGGGACTCAAAGATGCAAAGGAGATACAAAAGTTAGAAAAAACAAGATGTCTCCCCACATGAAACTTCCTGTTAGTGAGGACTTGCCTAAAATAAGATACCAGTAGTTAGTGGTTGTCCGCTGGGACAGGTAATTGCAGTCAAAAGGAAAATCCCAAGGTTTGATTCATCCAGTATTTACTTGCTGTGAGTATAGCCTTAAGCCATGTCCCTAATCTTGAGCAACTGAGTCATAGGTTCAGTTCCATCTTTCATTAACCCACTGAAGTGATTTTTCTTAAAAGCATGTCACCCTTTCCTCTTTAATAAATTCCAACGGCTCCTTATTTCCAGTTGGGAAGATGTTATTTTAGGGAGTCCTTTCTTTATAAATGGAATGTGATTTCTTCTGTGATCTAAAAAGTATATATACTTTCACCTTCTCCTTTCATCTCCAGATCCTATCTGTTTTGTAAATTGGATTTTTACAGGATTTCCTCAAAGCAAAGTCATCCTGTGGTAGAAGTCCTCAAGGAGCCAGATGGTCTTGAGCTCTTAAACTTTCTCTGACATATCTGCTTTGTGGGCTTCATATGACAGAGGTGGAACTATTGATATATTATAACTAAATGTATAACCTTGGACAAGTTATTTGACCTCTGTTTGCCTCAGTTTCCTCAACTGCAAAATGAGGATGATAATATCCCCTACTCTCCAAGTTTATTGTATTTGTAAAGTTGCTTAGCCCTGTGCCTGCCTTGTAAATGTTACATAAATCTTAGCTGCTGCTGCTGTTGTTACTACTACCACTACTAAGATGATTTTCTGTTTTTTTTTTCTTTTCAGAAATTATTGTAAATACTCCCATGAAATTCATTCAGAAAAGAACGTCAAAATCCTGAAAAAGCATGATCTTTCTGTACTCACCCAAAGTGATTTGGCCGTTCTCCTTCTCCAGAGTGACCCCTTTTTCCTTCCTGATGTAAGTAACTGTTCCACAATACCAAACCTGAGCAGACATTGCTTTGTAGAAATGCCAGGGTGGAGGGTAGGGGTGGGGGGGTGGGGGTTTTCAAGGAAGTCATTGTTTAGGAGGAGAAGAAGTCAATGTAAAATAAATGTAAAGTAAAAGCACTCCCCTCTTTCCAAAAAGGCTCATCTCAAAGGTCCTGGAGCTTTATAGTTATAGGAGACATGATAGTTATAGGAGCTTTGATTTAGTTAATTTGGAGAAGTCAGGATTGATGAGAAATTACCAACATTCTCTAGGGCTCTCTTGTCCATGACCATGGGACTCCCAACCCTTTCATACCCCAAGCCTATTAAAGAGTCCAAGCACTTCAAGGATATAATGGGAATGATTTTTCTCTGTTGTAATGTATGTGGGAAAACTTGTAGAAGGGGAGATTGTAGCTTTTAAAAACTTATCATAGGAAAGAGCACTGGCAGAGACATATGAACATAGGCCAGGAGGGAATGAGTGACAAAAATGGTCAGAGCAGCTAAAGAAAATGGACAGGATAATGAATGATGGTGAACTTGAAAAACAGGAGTGAATGGGAATGATAGAAGACTTTGAAGGCCATAGTCATAAATTGGGTTATGGTTTAGTGAGCATTATTTTATAGTTTGCAAAGCATTTTATTTTTAAGTTTAAGAACATTTCAGTTAACAAAATCTCTTTTCTCTCTTTTCTACCCTTACTCCCCCATTGGGGAAATTTGACTTTTTCTTGCCACTGGACTTGGATGACTGTAGAAGAGAGGGTGAGGCTGATGACTTTTTGCAACTGTGCTTCACTGAAATTGAATTCATGTGCAAGTCAAGAAACCACCTCATGATGTCATTATTCCTCTTCTTAAATAAGTGATGAACAACCACAGTGATTGGGGAAAAACCAAACCAGACCAAACCCTTGTAATATACGTTTAGTCAAGCAAAATAAAATGATCACAATTGGCCAAGTACTAAAAATATATGCCTTATTCTCCTCGCTCAGGCCATCACCCGTCTGTCATGAGGTCTATTGGTCCTTGGTCACTGTGGCTGTTTTTTGTACTGCTCAGAGTTCTTTCTAAGGTAGTAAGCATTTTAAGCCTGTCTCACAACAAGATACTAACAGGATCAAGAAAACCAGGATTCTTAATTCATGCTTATTTCCTCTTATTTTTAATAAGAGGTTACTAATAAGTAACCAGGGTAGTGAAAAGAGGCATACATTAGCTAGCAGTGTTTGTGGTTGACTAAGTAGGATGGGATTTGTGTTAAATATTCTTGGCTACTCCTCCTGACAACCATTTAACTCAACCACACCTCTGCCTACATACTCAGGTTGGTTGGGAACTTTGCCTAACTGTACACATGGGTGGAATATACCTCATATTCTAGGGTTCCTCATCTTTTCGAAGATCGCAGAAATTTTCTCTTCCCTGGGAGTGATTTGAGATAATTTGGTTGCTCTCCTACTTAGTGTTTCAAAACTTGGCATACTCCTCCAGGAAAGATGATGCTCTTATGGAAAGGAAAGACCACTGGGTTAAGAAACAGATGACCTGACTTTGCACTCAACCTCTCATTGGGGTGACTTTGGATAAGCCACACTATCTTTTTGTTGCCTCATTTTCTTCCATTTGTAAGATGAGGCTGGTGATACCTCTGCCTCACCTGCATGGTTATGGGATCAAAAAAGATGATGGGTATAAATGCCAGCTTACTTGTTGTCTGTGCTGAATAGACTGTAAACTTCCTAAGGCCAAGGACTATGTTCAATTTTGTCTGTCTTCCAAGTGCCTGGCACAGCATCTGGCCTCATAGTAGGAAATTAATAAATACCCGTTGATTTATATAAGACTTTACAGCTGAGTAAGTGCTTTCCTCCCAGTACATACTAACATAACATTACCTGTGTTACAAATTTGAAGCCTCTGAGGCTCAGAAATAAATTGCTTAAAGGCACACAGCAAGTAAATGTCAGAGTCAAGGCTCCAGCTCAGGTCTTTCCTGATTCCAAGTCTAGTACTCTTGCCACCACACCACACTGCCTTTCCACTTGTTAATATTGGTGTTGTCTGCCTTTTAAAAGTTTACTCCTCACATGACCATGCTGTATTGGCTTTTCACCTGTTTCTCTTCCTTCCCTTAAGTAACCCCACTCTTCATCTGCACCATGACCTCCCATCCTTTGTTCCCTCTATTCCTTCCCAGGCTGTCTCTCCTGCACTAGCCATTCTCTCCGCTTCTCCCCTTCTTGACTCCCTGGTGGACCAGTTCAACTCTACACTGGCCTCCTCCCTTGAATTCCTAGCCCCCTTATTATATTGCCAGTTATACCCAGCCAAGTCCTAGCCTTGCACTATTCCCACCATTGCCTTCTTGCTTACACACATGCTGCTGAGTGAAGGTGGAGAAAATCAAGCAATTGTTGTAACTATGTGCACTGCAGATTTATGTTACGCAGCCTCAGTTGAGCCTTCACTGCTATTTTATAATTCTACCATACCATCCTTGTCAGCTGACACTCTCCGAATTTTTTCTATTCTCCTCAAACCTCCTATGCTTCCCCTTCCTCCCAACTCTCTTAGCTGAGAACATTGCCTGGTATTTTAAAGAAAAATGGAAGCCATCTGCCATGAATTGTCTTTTCTTCCCTTATCCGTATCTCCTATCACCGGTGCCTTCTGCCACTCTCTCTTCCTTCACCCCTGTCCCACATGAGGAAGTGGCCTTACTCCTTACCAAGGCTAACCCCTTTACTTGTTCAAGTGATCCTGTTCCATCCCATCTCCTCCAACAGATTGCCCCTCTGTCATCCCCATTCTTTCACTTATTTTCAATCTCTTCCCTCTCTATTGGCTCTTTCCCCACTGCCTACAAACATGTCCATGTCCCCCCATCCTGAAAAAGCCCTCACTTGACCCTTCCATCCCTGCTAACTGTCTCTTTTATCTCTTCTACCCTTTGTAGCTAAACTCCCAGAAGAGGCCATCTGCCTTAGGTCTCTCCACTTTCTCTCCTCTCACTCTCTTCTAAACCCTTTACAACCTGGTGAAACTGCTCTCTCCAAAATTACTAATGGTCTTTTAGTTATCAAAACCAATGGACTTTTCTCAGTCAGCCTTCACCTTGACCTCTCTGCAGCCTGTAGCCCTACTGACCACTCTCCTCCCCCTTGAGATTCTCTTCTCTCTAGGTTTTCAGGACACTGCTGTCTTTTGGTTTTCTTTCTACCTATCCGACCTATCCTTCTCTGTCTCCTTCGCTGGGTCCTCTTCCAAGTCACACCTATAACCTTAGGTGTCTCTCAGTTTTGACCCGGGCCCTCTTTTCTTCTATATTACTAAACTTGGTGATTGTAATATTAGCCCTCATAGATTTAATTACCACCTCTGTGCTACTAATTCTCACATCTATCTATCCTGCCCTGATCTCTTTGCAGACCTCTAATCTCACATCTCTAGCTGCCTTTCAGAGACCTTGAATAGAATGTCAATGGACCACTCGTTATGTCTGAAAAAGAACTCTTCCTTCTTCCTACCTTCCTTATTACTGTCTGGGGCAGGGGTGGGAGACCTGTGACCTCAAGATTTGTTGTGTGAACTTTGAATTCAGTCTAGGTCTGCCTTTGAGGTCCTTATATTTAAATTCCACACCCCTGGTCTAGGGTAATAAACACCATCCTCCCAATCCCTCGGGCTCACAGCCTAGGATTTCATCATGGATTCCTCACTATCTCTAGGACCTGTCAATTTCATCTTTGCAGAATCCCACAAATGCACTCCCTTCTCTCCTCTGACATTGCCACCACTTGTGCAGGCTTTCATCATCTTGTGTCTGGACTACTGCAACAGGGTCTGCATGCCTCAAGACTCTGCCCCCTCCAGTATGTCTTGCAGCTACTAGAGTGATTTTCCTAAAACACAGGTCTGATGTCACACACACACACACACACACACACACACACACACACACACACACACACTCTCTCTCTCTCTCTCTCTCTCTCTCTCACACTCTCACACTCTTACATTCAAAGCCCTTTATAACCTTGCCATCTCCTACCTTTCCAGCCTTTTTATACCTTATTCCTTGCCATGTATTCTTTGATCCAGTCACACCGGCTTCCTGGCTGTTCCATGAACAACACACACCATCTCTTAGCTCTGGATGTACTCTGGCCATTCCCCCATGCCTGGAATGTTCTCCCTCTCAATCTCAGCTACTGAGCTCTCTGTCTCCCTTTTAAGTCCCAATGAAAATCTCACCTTCTATAGAAAGCCTTCCGTAACCCTACTTAATTCCATGCCTTCCCTCTTTTAATTCCTATTTTTCCTATATAGGTTGCTCTGCCTATATTTGTTTGTATTATGTTTATTTGCCTTAGATTATAAGCTTCTCTTTTGCGTCTTTTTGTATCCCCAGAGCTTAGCACAGTGCCTTTTATATAATAGGTGCTTAATTAATGTTTATTGGTTGATTGATTCCTTCTGAAGATTTGTCAGTATCTCCTGGTCAGCTGTCAGATGTTTTGTAAGAGTATAGAATATCCTTTTAGTTTTGTCTTCGTTGTTTCACTTTACCCAATGCAGGCATCTTTGTGTGTTCACAAAGGTAAGGTGACGCTGCTTGAATTGCTGAATTGTCCTCTCTGGTTACTCATTCCTATCATTGGTATCCTTCCTTCTCTTCCTCAGATATGTAAATACTACAAGGGAGAAAACAGGCCACACTCTTGCTCTAGGAAGACAGAATGCATGAAACTGCACATCTGTGAACACTACCTTGAAGGGAGATGCGGCTTTGTCCACTGCAATCGGTCCCATAACTTGATGGATACAAAAGTCTTGGGACTTCTCAAAGAAGAGGGGCTCACCGACTCAGTAGTTAGAAATATCCAGGACATCTGTAATGAGAAGCATGCCAGGAGTAATAAGCGTATTTCCAGGAGAAGAGGTGAATTTCATATTTGGATAAGGGCTAACAAATGGGCGTGTTGGTATTTATTCTTTCATCAGCCAAACTCTGCTACTAGGTCTTACCCAGCTTTAACTTCTCAGTGTCTGTGTTGGTACATTTACATGGCCCATGCCCCATCCCTGAAATGCACTCCTATCTCATTTCTGTCTCTCAGCTTCCTTCTTTTCTTTCAAAGATCAGGTGAGGTGCTTCCTCCTTCCCTCCTCATCTCCACAGATGAAGGTGCTCTCTGATGCTCTTAGAGTACTCTGCCTAATTACTCCTTTGTTTATCCTTATTGTGTTTTATAGTTATCTGCATCTGTCAGGTTACACTCAAAAAAGGCACTGAGTCAGAGAAGCTTGGGTTTACATCCCATCTCTGACTCTCAAGAATGTGACCTTGGGCCAGTCACTTAACTTTCCGAGGTCCCAGTCATTTCATCTGTAAGATGGGGAAGTTGGACTAGCTGGTCTACAAGGCCCCTACCAGCTCCAGATTATAACCCTGCACTATATCTTTTCCCCTATCACCCCCCTTCCTCTCTGAAGGATAGAAGCTTCTGGAGGGAAGAGACTGCTTTATTTTTGTCTTTGGATGCCTAGTGCTTATTACAATGTTTGTCATATGGTAGTCTTTTAGTAAATGTTTGTTGAATTGAAATAAATCCTCACAGTCTAGTACAGGTGGATCTCCGCTTATCTGTCCCACTTACACAGCCATCACCACCACTTACATGTACACAGGATTTTCTCACAGCAGCCCTTGAGGGTTGTGTTTATCTAATTGTTTTCCTCAGTCCTCGTTCTTTTGGAGTTCTCTAGTGCATCTGACATCAGGGTGTTGACTGTTCTCTCCTTTTGTCTCTGTGTTTTCATGACACTGTTGTTTTCTCATCTTGGGGAGGAGTGTTTGACCACTCCTTGCTATCCTCTTTGCTGGTTCATCATCTTTTTCATGCCCTCAAACTCTGGTTGGACCCTAAGATTCTGTTCTATACTCTTCTTTTTCTCTGCTTAGGTTCTTTCTCTTGGTAACCTCATTAGCTCCTATAAGTTTAACAGTTTTTCTCTGTGCAGGTGACTCATGAATCTCTATATCCACCTCTGTGGCTCCCTTTGAACATTAGTCTCACTTACCCACTGCGTATTGGACATTTCATATAGGATGTCCAATTGACCTCTCAAACTCGACGTGTCCAAAACTCAGTATCTTTTCCTACAAGCTCATCCCCCTTCTAAACTTCCCCATTTCCGTTGAAAGTACGCTGCATTGTTCCAGTGTCATCTTTTCATAACTTTGGCATTATACTTAACTCTTCACCCTTCTTTACTCCATGCATCCAAGGCTGCTGCTGCATCTTGTCTTTTCTGTCCCTATAACATCTGTCTCTTCAGACCCCTTCTCTCTGCTCACACAGCCACCTTCTTAGCTCAGGCCCTCTGGATTATTTCCACAATTTTTTTCACTGGTCTGCTTGTCTCAGCTCACTCCTCACACTAGCCTGTCCTCCACACATATGCCAAAGGGATTTCCTTTCAGTATAAATATGGCCATGTCACTTCTTTCTCAGTAAACTCCAAGTGGCTCCATATTGCCTCAGCTTCTCTGTTTAGTTTTTCAAGCCCTTCACAGTCTGGCCCAGCTCTTCTTTCCTGCCCCTTTTATATTGCCCATCCTCCTGCAGTCTTTGATCCAACCAAACCAATCTTCTTCCCCTTTCTCAGATAAAAACTCCATTTTCCCCATAAGCCCTGTGGTTTTTTCTTGCTCACTTTTGCATAATATAGCATTTTTTTAGGAACACAAGTCACTGTATAACAGAACTGACTTGTGTGTATAAAAATTACTTATCTTTCCTGTTAGAATGTGTCTGCACGTGTATATGTACATACATGTGTATGCATATATACATATAAATAAAATAACTTCTTGTCTCTCCTGTTAGAATATCATCTCCCTGAATTTAGAGACTGTGCTTCATTATGTTAGTAGCCCCTCCCCTCGCACATAGTAGGTGTTTAATAAATACTGGCTGACTGGTGACTGATTGATGGATTAGTATCCTCTTTTTACAGATGAGGGAAATTCAGGAAGTTAAGTGACTAACTTGAGATCTTGAAGGTGGTAGGACTAGAACAGCAATGCAAAGCCAGGTCTCCTTCAGCCAATCTCAGGGTGCTTTCGTTAGGTCATGTTGCCTCTCCTACTCTGTAGCTCCTTCCATTGCATTTCTTCATCATTCTTTCTCCCTCCCCTGCTTCTGAACAGACTGGAGACCAGGACAAGGAGGGAGAAAGCAAGGATGTTCCTTCTTGTATCTCCTTTTTTCCCTTCCGTACTGTTTCCCCCCTCCCAGTTCTGCCATTTCTCTCATCCCTGGTACCTTGAAAGGGAAGAGAAGGAGAAGGACAATCTCTGCAGCTATTCAGCATTCAGTATTTCTACCAGTTCCCACACACCCAACTCGTTGTAAGGTTTCTGCCTACTCCTGCTCCTCATCCCCCAGGACTTTCTTCAGATCCCTATAATCAGCACCATTCCTCCCGTCCACCTCCAGTCCCCTATCCCTATGGTTTTCTCTAAACTCCTTTTTCTCTCATCCTTACCTCTTATTCCCCGACCTTAATCCTTGTTCTTTATCTCCCTTTTCCAGGAGCCTAGCCCTAAAGCCTCAACTGGGCTCTCAGTGTTATACAACAGAGGTATCAAACTCAAAAGCCTAGTTTTTCCCCAATCAAGTTAAAATGTAATTGGGAAATGTTTAACAAAATAAAGAAAATACAACATAGATTATGTTAATTTGTGGTTTTATATGTCAGTATGTGACCTGCAGGGATCTGTTGTCCAGAAGTCTTTATTTTCTTCTTTTATTGACTCCTTTTCCCATTTCCCACAGTAGTTAATGTAAATCTCTTGACCTCTTCAAACCTCCAGTTTCCCTCATAGTCTTATCACTCTGGCTCTTAGTGGATGATCTCATTTCTTCTTTCTCTGAGGAGTTGGGGCCATCTGATGCATGGACTTCTTCTCCTCTTTCACTTCTTCAGATTTCTCTTTGTCTTCTCCCATTGTTTCCTTTTTATCTCCTATCTCAGAGAGTCAAGTAGATCAGAATGAACTCCTTCACTTGTATCTCTGATCTGTTCCCCCATACATATCTTTCAGGACTTTGCCGATCCTAGCTCTTGTCTGCTTCTGTCTTCTCTTCTCCCTCTCTTTTTTCTTTTTGAATCTGGGCCTATGATTCCATTGATGTAGAGAACTCCCAGTATGGAAATTCCCTCTAGTGATGTAAATTAATAGCTTATCTATGACTTATAGTCTTAGGGGCATTTCAAGATTAAGTGACTTACCTGTGATCACACAGTATTGAGAGAGTATTGAACTCAGGTTTTCCTGACTGCAAGGCCAACTCTTTGTCTACTTTGCCATGCTGCTTTTCTCTCTCCCCTTTAATGGCTACTTCCTTTCTGCCTAATGCTGTTTTAGGATGGGATGATGGGGATCCACTTGATCCCTCTTTGTCTGTCACATTGGCACTGTAATTTTGACAGGATTTGAGTTATGTGACATCCCTAAGAAAAGTGAAAAGTAAGAATTTGTACAGGAGTTTGATATAGTAGAAAGAGCTCTTGCTTTGGGGTCAGAGACCTTTGATTTGTATCCTGGCTATGCCAATTCCTAATTCTGTGACCTTGAAGACACCCACTTTGGGCCTCAGTTTCCTCATGTATAAAGTGAAGAAGTTGGACTAGATGATCTCTAAAGTCCTTTGTAGCTATACAGCTATGATCCTACAACTTAATTGTACTCATTTTCTGTGTTTTGTTTTTTATTATTCCCTCCCAATCCCCTCCCCGCCCCCCCTTTTTTCTTAGGCCCGCCAGAGCCAAAAACCATGGGAAGTAGGAACCAAAGTAGAAATCGTTATTTTTTTGAGAGAGAATTGCCTCCATCTCCTTCTGCCTCTGTTGGAACAACTCGCATTCCAGAACCAGACAAAACAGACCCAGTACCATTGCCATCCTCTGAAGGCAAAGTGAATGAGAGTGGGGCCACCAAGAATAGCATTGCTTTGAGTCCAGATTGTGTCCCTCTGGTATCAGCATCTCCTAAGGTTGCCTGTACCCAAGAAGTGAGTCAAGTTGGAACAAACTCGAGCTTTTCAGGAACTGGCCATATTGAAAACAACCATGGGAGCCAAGGTGGTATCCAGCATGGTGTCTCTCTCTCCCCACCTGCTTCCTCTGACAAGGGAACCACACCTGCAGTGAGCAACCACACTTCCAGTAGAGTGAATGTGTCCTTTGGGAGTGAAACTGACTTGTACTCTGATCCAGGTCCTGTAACCACTAGCAAAAGTGGATTAGTGCCCTCCTACAGCTATACACACGCAGGAGATGACTGTGGAAGTCAAAAGGTCTATTCTTCACCTGCTCCCAATACAACTTTTGACTTATGGGGAAACAATGCTGTGGTGTTTTCAAAATACAAACCAACAACTAATCTAAAGAAAGAGGAATCCTCATTTAAGAGTACACACAACCAGTCCACGCTAGTGAATCCTCAAATGACTAAGACAGCAACATTGATAGGCAAACTGGAAACGCCAGTTGCAAATAACACAGTAGCTAATGACAGTTGCAGTGTGAAATCAGGAACATTATCTAATAAACAGTTGCAGCTAAGGGAATCAGTAGCACGTGAAGCTGATGCCTTGACTCTGAACTCGGCAAGGATTATTAGAAATGAAAGAAAAGAGCCCTTTTGTGTGCCTCAAAGTATCCAGGCTTCTCCCATATCTAACACAGCAGCAGCCCATGTACGACCAAAAGTATCATCTGCAAGTAATGTCAGTGGAATTCAAAAGGGCATTTTAGCCCAGACTTCTTCACCAATAGGTAAGATGGATGCTGGACCTCCAGATCATCTAAATATGAAACACAGAAACCAACACATTATTCCTAGAATCTGAGATTATGGTATGGCAGTGATGGCAGGTCACTTTCACTAGTGATGTTGCTGACGATAACATCAGGGAGTTGGGGGACTTAAGGTGAATAGTAAAGAATAATTGTGGATGACACTTCCAGTTTTATTGGTGAGAAGTCTCTTGCCGATGTACATCTTACATAAAGAAAAACACGCACACATACATACATACATACATACATATATACATATACAGTTACACATAAATATGTGGTTATCTCCATAATATATATATATATAATTATGTATAAAATGTATAGTTATCTTCATGATATATAATATATAATATTCACAATAACACTGAGGTGAGCATGGGAGATATAATTGCTCCCATTTTAGACTATGAAGTGGCAGATCTAGTAAGAAATGGAGCTGGGACCCTATCTTGTATGATCTTAAATTGTTGCCTGTAGAACTGAGGGTTTAAGTGACTTCCCTGAACTCATGCTGCCAGGATGTGTCAAAGTATTAGGTGGTGACCTGACTTCAAGACCAATTATGCTGCTATCATGATTATCATCATTTTTATTATCTTTATATTATACATTAAATTTTATAAATCACTTTGTATACCTGATGTCCCGAAATGCGAAGTGTGATTTTTAAGCTATTAATGCTTAAACTTTGTTTATTGGTGTGCTTTTTTTGAGCCACATCATTACCCTATGAGATAGGTATGGTAGGTGTTGTTATACTCATTCTGTTAACTGTGGCTCAGAGAGTTTAAGTGGCTTGGCCCATGGTCTCCCTGCTATAGGAAATTTCAGTCAGGTTTTTATGAGTCACAGATTTTAGAGCTGGAAAGGACCTTATGGAATTTGTAATCCAACCCCCTTGGTTTTACAGGTGAGGAAATTAAGGCCTAAGAAGATTCAATGACTTACTCTAAGTCACACATAATATTAGGTAAAAAGAGCTCAGATTTGAACCCAGGTCTCTCCTGACTCCCAAGTCCAGCACTTCTTAGGCTTTTATGTAAGAAAAGAGGGGTAAGATGCAATTAGGAAAGCAGAACTATCTCCCCAGATTCCTTGAAAATAAAAAAAATTGGAAATAGAAATATTATTAGAATTGTAGTTAACAAGTAAAGTATGACATTATGATAAAAGGAAGAAAGAGAAGGATTGAGGCCTAATGTCAGTAAAGAACAACTTTGAGGTTATGTGTTGGGGGAACAGGAAGCAGAAACCTAAGCAACATAGTTCAGTAAGAAGATGTGGGATTGGTTCCCAGCATCTCATTAGACTTACCGTTTCATCAGTTGGAGCCTCAGTTTCTTTAGCTCTGAAGTGGGGGTAATCATGTCTCCTATACTCTCCTTGTAGGGTTGTTGTGAAGACCAGAGGAGATATATGTGCATTAGATATCTGTTTATGGATGTATTCACACACTTTGAAAAAGCTAATAAAACTCTAAATAAATGTAAGCTATTACTAATGAAAACTTGTGGTCATCTAAGATAAAGCAAAAATAAAACTTATGACCGGAGTCAAAGTTCCCTTATCCCCTGGTGATGTAAGCTACCTCTGTCTCTATACCAGCCTCAGACTGCAAGACAGCCACATCTGCCTTGAGGAAACAGGTTAACTGTATGCAGGTGCTATCTGGTAGCCAAGCGGGTTCTGTTTTTACCTCTGGTTCTAGTGAAATTCCTGGCACCTTGACCACAAACAAAAGCAGAACTGTGTCTTCTTCCAAAAGTACAAATGCAGAGGGTAAGTAGAGACTAGCTATTCAGAGTAACTATTCTTCATCTGCTTTGAATATGACTGTGTGAGAGATGTACACAGACTTGTCCTCGAGTATCTTTATTTTGTTATTGTCATAATTGTTGTTTGTGTTGTCCCAAACCTGTGATTTTATCTATGCAGAGAGGTTTCAGGTGCTGAATCGCCCTCTTTTAATATAGATCAGTACCCTCAAAGCTAAATCCAGTCTTCTCATCTTGTTCAGGTTGGTCGTGTAGCCCCCACTTCAGGGCCCAATCCCACTGATGCTCAGCCCACAGACTTTGGCTGGCTCTGTTTCTCACCTAGGCTGCTTTGTCCCTTCTTAGGCAGCCTGGTAGCTCCTATCTCCCTGGGGCTTACCATATTGGTGCCAGACTGAGGGTAGATAGATACCTGATCTGCTTAGCAGCCAGAACTCCCAGGCTCAAAGCGAACCATCAGCTTCCTTGGTGGCAGGGAATTACAACCAAGTACTACAGCTTGGGCTGGAGTTCTTAACCTGGAGTCCTGGAATTTATATTAAAAATAGGGGGGATGTGTATGTGTGTACACACATACACACACGCACACATATATATCATTATTTCAGTATAATTGTTGTCCTTTGTAATTTCATGTATTTCACTTTACACATTTAAAGACATTATTCTGAAGTGGGGTGCATAGGCTTCACCATATTGCCAAGAGTCCATTGTAGAAAAAGGTTACAAGCCCCTGTCTTAGGGAGTTTCTTAGAGTAGTGAGAAGCAGAGTGGCTTGCCCAGAATCCTGTAGTCAGGATGTACCAGTCAGTCAGAATTTATTAATTTTTAAATTAAAAATTAATTTTAAATTAAAAAAATTTTAAACATCTGTTTTCCCCTCCCCTCTCGCTTTCTCCCTCCTTTCACTGAGAAAACAAAAAAAATCCCCTCTTACTAATATAAATGGTCAAGAAAAACAAATTCCTGAATTGGCTATATTAAATAAAGTCTCTATTTTCACTGTGAATCCATCACTTCTGAATTAGTTGGATGGTAGTCTTCAACAAGCACTTATTAAGTGCCTAGTGTGTGTCAGGTATTGGACTGACACTTAAATTGTCCTTACTTGAAGCCTACTTTCTAGACGCTGTGCCCCATTGCCACTCCCGTGTGGTACCTGTCATTATAAAGCCATGGCTAGTGGAGAGAAAGGTTGTAATCGTTATCTGTTCACCTCCAGCAATCTCAAATTTGCTAGCCCGGTAACAGTAGGGGATTTCGGGGTCAGTTAATAAGCATTTATTAAATGCTTACAATGTGCCAGGTATGTGATTGCTAAGCAGTGAGAATTCAGAGAAAGGCAAAAGATAGTCCCTGTTCTTGAGCTTACAGTCTAATGGGAGAAACAGCGATGTACAAACAAGATGTATATACAGGATAAGTATGAAACAATAACAGAGGGAAGGTACTAGAATTAAGAGGGACTGGGAAAGGCTTCCCACATTCTTTAAGTAACAAATGTAGATTGCTTTGATAATAATTACATTCCTTATTTGCCCCCCAAAAACCCAGACTGGCTTACATGAGAATTTTTTCCTTCAGGAAAGCCAACATTTTGTGTGTCTTCTCTTCTTTAGATTTCAAAGCCAGAGTTTCTAACACAGCACCTTCAGAAATGGACAATAATGACGCTAAGCAGATCTGTCTTGACTACCTCAGGGAGAATTGTAAATTACAGAGTAAGTAATGTTGAGAGAATTAATCTGGAAAATAGAGAAGCTCTGGAATTTGACCTGCATTGGAGCAGGTAGGGATGGAAAATGCATCTTGATAGAGCAGTGAACTGGACCTGTAATGCCATTAATTTAGGGAACTGTCTCAAATGAATGGACTGCCTTTACTAGTATAGATTGGCATTTTTTCTGCAATTTATAGTTTTAGCTTTAAAGAGAACCAAGGGACTTGCCTATGGTCATACACCTAGTGACTATTCAGTTTGATTGGGTCAATTCTTGATCAGTCCTGTGTCCATTATCTTGTTGGAGAGATTTTAAAAGGCCTTTCCTATGTCCTGGTGTTCAGAAAGGTCTGGGGAGTCCAAGACTATGAGAGAGTTAAACATGGAACGTACAACCTTTCAGTTCCCCACATTTTGGGGAATCTTGTAGAAGAGAACCCACTCTGGGTGTAGTCAGTTTAATATAATCTCCTTTCAGCTCATATCCTCAAAGCCCAGAAATCTATAATTTGACTTGTTTTGCTACTAGAAACTTTACCTGAAATCACCAATTTAGTCCCTAACAGAACTCATTAACTTGTAACTTCCAGTCCTTTTGAATTTCCCCTTCTTTTAGTCAAAACAGAAAAGATGAAGAGAAAACCTTCAAGGTCTGATGTGGTGTAGCACCTTGGAACTTTCCTCTTAATTACAATGTTTTTGCCTCCTTTTCATTGTCATTCCCATCTCACACCCCTGTGCCTCCTCCATTTCCTATCAGGAATCTATATTTAATAGCTCTGACCTTGTCTTGGACTTGCCAGTTCTGGTATAATTCCAGGGGCAATTGTGTTTTTCAAAAGCGTAAAGAGGACTTCAAGAAGGTGGAGTAGAGGAACCAGCTGAGCTCTCCCAGCATTACCCTACAAACAGCTTTAAAATAAAGCCTCAAATTGAATGCTAAAGCAGTGCAGCCAGCAAAAGATCAGAGTGAGGCATTTTTCCAGCCAAAGACAATTTATGAGGGCAAAAGGGGGTTGACCTTGAGCTTCCATGGCAGCAGTACCAGTGGTGGGCTTTGGGGATGGCAGCAGTACCAGCAGCAGCAACTTCAGGAGATCTCAAACCAGAAACAATAAGGAGATCAGACAGCTGGTCAGAAAGAGACTACAGGAGACCCTTGTGCTAGCAGTGGGTGTGGGACAGGATGCAGTATGGCTACTCCATTGTCTAAACACACTTAAAGGATAGTTCCAGGGTAGAGAGTAATGCTTGCTGTTCCCAGGAATCAGGGGCCTTGAGCAGTATCACTCACAATTGCAAGGGAGCAGTGACCAACTCTTCCTGGATCACACTCTCTTAGAAGTACCCAAAACTTCAATCACCTGAGAACTAGCTCTGAAAATAGAAATGTGAAAATGTCTGACGCTTGGGACTATCTCTCCCTCCCCTCCAGCTTGACTTTAGCATAAAGTTCAGTCAGTAAATAGTCTAGGAAAATGAGTAAACAACAACAAAAGGAATCCTGCCATAGAAAGCTTCTGTGGTGATAGACACAGATCAAGACACAAACTCAGAAGATAACTCAAAACAGCTGTGAACAAAACCTCAAAGGAAAAAAATTAGAATTGGACACAAACTCAACAAGAATTCATGGAAGATCTGAAACATTATTTTGAAAATCAGTGATAGAAGAAAAATCGGGGGGAAAAATGACTTGATACAAGAAAAAAGTATGAATAGACTGTTATTAGCAGCTTAGTAAAAAAGACACAAAAGATACTGAAGAAAATAACACCTTGAAATGCAGAATTGGCCAGATGGAAAAAGAGGTACAAAAGCCCACTGAAGAAAATAATTTCTTAGAAGTTAAAAATGAGCAAGTGGAGGCTAATGACTCCATGAGACATCAAGAAAAACAGTAAAACATAAAATGAAAAATAGAAGAAAATGGGAAGTATTTCATCAGAAAAACATCTGACTTGGAAAGGAGATAATTTAAAAATTATTGAACTACCTGAAACCTATGATCAAAGAGCCTGGATGTCATATTTCAGGAAATTGTCAAGAAGAAACTTCCCTGATATCTTGGATCTAGAGGGTAAAATAGAAATGAAAACAATTTATTGATCACTATCTGAAAGAGGTTCCAAAATGGAAACCCCTAGGAATATTGTAATCAAATTCCGGTGCTCACAGGTCAAGGAGAAAATATCGCAAGTAGCAAGAAAGAAACAATTCAAGTCATTGTGAACCCACAGATTCCCACAGAACAAGATCACCACAGATTTAGTGGCTTCCATATTAAAGGAGTGGAGGGCTTGAAATACAGTATTCCAGGATGCAAAGGAGCTAGGATTATAACCCACAATAACATATCCAGGAAAACTTAAGTATCATCCTTCAGGGGAAAAAATGGTTGTTGAATGAAATAGAAGACTTTCAAGCATTCCTGATGAAAAGATCAAAGATGAATAAGAAATCTGACTTTCAAATACAAGACTAGAGAAAAGGATTAAAAAGTAAACATGAAAGGTAAATCACAAGAGACTTAATAAGGTTAACTATTTATGATACAGGTGACTTCTAAGAACTTTATGATAGTTGTAAGGAGGGCACAAGAATGAGTTGATTTTGTTGGGGGTAATTAATAGAAAATGAATTTGGGAGAAAGAGTTGCATTGGGAGAAGTGGGAAGAGATAAGTGGAATGGGGAAAATTATTTCACATTAAAGGGACAAGCTAGACAAGCTTTTACAGAAGAAGGGGAAATGGTGGGGGAAGCAGGCAATATTTGAAGCACATTCTCATCTCAGTTGGTTTAAAGAGGGAAGAAAATACATCACTTGTGTTTAGAAATCTATCACATCCAATAGGGAAGTAGGAAGGGAATGGAATAAGAGAAATGGAGAGCAGATTAAAGGAGGCAGTGGTTAGAAGTATAACAGACTTTTGAGGAGGGACAGGGTGAAAAAGAGAAGGATAAACAGAAGAAAATGGATAGAGGGAAATACAGTTAGTAATTGTAACTGAATATGAATGGAATGAATTTACCTTTAAAGTGGAAGTGGATAGCAGAATGGATTAGAAACCAAGAAACACTTGAAACAGAAATATACACAGAGTAAAAGAAGGGGGTGGTGCAGAATCTATTATGCTCCAGCTGAAGTAAAAAAAGTCAGGGTAGTAATCATGATCTCAGATGAAGCAGAAGCAAAAATATATCCAATTAAAAGAGATAATTGGGGAAACTACATCTTACTAAAAGTATCATAGAGAAGGTGAAACAAGGATGTCCATTTTCACCACTGTTATTCAATAGTGTATTACATATGTTAGCTATAGCAATAAGAGAAGAAAAAAAATTGAAGGAATTAGAATAGGCAAAGAAACAAAGCTATTACTCTTTGCAGATGATAGAATGGTATAGAGAAACCTAGAGAGTCAAGTAAAAAATTACTTGAAATAATGAACAAATTTAGCAAAGTTGCAGGATATGAAATAAACCCACATAAATCATTGGCATTTCTGCACATTACTAACAAAGTCCAACAGCATGCACTAGGAAGAGAAATTTCATTTCAAGTTACAATAGACATTATAAAATATTTGGGAGTCTGCCTGCCAAAACAAACCCAAGAACTATATGAACACAATTACAAAACACTTTTCACATAAATACAGATCTAAATAATTGGAAAAATATCAGTTGCTCATGGTTAGTCCGAGCTAATATAATAAAAATGACAATTCTACCTAAATTAACTTACTTATTCAGTGTCATACAAATCAAACTACCAAAAAATTATTTTGTAGGACTAGAAAAAAACAATAACAAAATTCATCTAGGAAGACAAAAGTTCCATGATATCAAGGGAATTAAAGAAAAGAAATGCAAGGGAAGGTGGCGTAGCTGTATCAGATCTTAAATTGTATTATAAAACAGCAGTCATCAAAACTACTTGGTACTAGATAAGAAATAGAGTGGGGGATCAGTGGAATTGGCTAGGTATGCAAGACACAGTAGTGACTACAACAGTCTACTATTTGAGAAATCCAAAGACTTCAGCTTCTGGGATAAGAACTCACTATTTAAGAAAAACTGGAAAATAGAATGGCAGAAACTAGGCATAGACCAATGTCTTAACACCCTGTAGCAAGATAAAATCAAAATGTGTACATGATGTAGATATAAAGACTGATATTATAAGCAAACAAGGAGAGCAAGGAGTAATAGTTTACCTATCAGAGAGCATTATGAAATGCAAGATGGATGATTTTGATTACATAAATTGGAAAATTTTTGCACAAAGGCAATGCAACCCAGATAGAAGAGAAGTAGAAAAGTGGGAAACGGTTTTTATAGCCATTGTCCCTGATAAAAGCCTCATTTCTAAAATACATAAAGAACTGAGTCAAATTTATAAGAGTACAAGATATTCCCCAATTCATAAATGGTCAAAGAACCTGAACAGTTTTCAGAGGAAGAAATTAAAGCTATCTATAATCATATGAAAAAATGCTCTAAATCACTATTGATTAAAGAAATACAAGTCAAAACAACTCTGAGGTACCACATCACACCTATCCGATTGACTAACATGATAGAACAGGAAAATGATAAATGTTGGAGAAGATATGGGAAAATTGGATTACTAATTCATTGTTGGTGGAGCTGTGAGCTGATCCAACCATTCTGGAGAGTAATTTGGAACTATGCCCAAAGGGTTACAAAAATTTGCATGCCCTTTGACCCAGCAGTATTGCTTCTAGGACTGTATCTCAAAGAGATCATAAAAATGGGAAAAGGTCCCATACATACAAAAATATTTATAGCTGCTCTTTTTGTTGAGGCCAAGACCTGGAAGTCAAGGGAATGCCCATCAGCTGGGGAATGGCTGAACAAGTTGTGGTATATGGATGTAATGGAATACTATTGTGCTATAAGAAATGACTACCAGTCAGATTTCAGAAAAACCTGGAAAAACTTAATATGAACTGATGCCAAGTGAAATGAGCAGAACATTATACACAGTAACAGCCACAGTGTGTGAGTATAGTTTCTGATAGACTTAGCCCTTCCCAGCAATGCAAGGACCTAAAACATTCCCAAAGAACTCTTGAGGCAAAATGCCATCCCCATCCAGAGAAAGAACTATGGAATTGGAATGCAGAATGAATGAAGCAGACTATTTTCTCTTGTGTTGTGTTTTGGTTTAGGTTTGGTTTATCTCATGGTATCTAACATTCATTTTGATTCTTCTGTGCAACATGGCTAATGTGAAAATGTGTTTAATAAGAATGTATGTGTAGAACTCATAAGATTGCCTGCTATCTTGGTGAGGGGGAGAAAATTTAGAACTTATGGAAGTGATTGTTGAAAACTGAAAACAAATAAATTAATTAAATTTCTGAAAAAAGAAACGATGAGCAAGTGGACTTCAGAAAAACTTGGAAAGATGTATTTGCACTGGTGCTGAGTTAAATGAGCAGAACCAGGAGAACATTGCACACAGTAATAGCCACAATGATGACTGACTTTGATAGACTTAGCTCTTCTCAGCAGTTCAAGGATCTAAGACAACTTTAAAAGACTCATGATGGAAAATGCTATCCACATCCAGAGAAGGAAGTTGAGTCTGAATGGAAGCATACTATTGGCTGTCCTTTTCTTTTGTTGTTTTGTTTCTTCTTTCTTGTGGTTCCTCCCATTTGTTCTAATTCTTTACATCATGACTAATGTGAATATATGTTTAATATTAATGTATAAGTTGAGTCTATATTAGATTGCATGCTGTCTTGGGGAGGGAGGAAGAGGGAAGGAAAGAAAATTTAAAACTCAAAATCTTATTGAATGTTGAAAACTAAAATTAGTTATTTAAAAAAATAAAATAAAAGTATCATGGACAATAAAGTAATATCACTATTAAACATATGTACCAAATGACAAAGCATCCAAATTCTTAAAGGAAAAGTTCAATGAGAGGAGGAAATAAGACAGTAAAACTATACTAGTGAAAGACCCCCCAACTTTCCCCTCTCAGAATTAGATAAATCTAAAATAAATAAGATAAAATAAGAAAGAAATTAAGGAGAGAAATAGAATTTTAGAAAAGTTAGATATAATAGACCTGTAGAAAAAATTGAATGGGAATAGAAAGGAATCTTTTTTTCTCAGTTTCTCAAACATTGTACCTCATCAAAAAGTTGTCCCATACCAGGTCTGTAACCGAAAGAGATTTAAAAAATAAAAAGGAAAAGGACGTGTATGAAAATATTTATGGCAACTCTTTTATAGTGGCAAAGAATTGAAAGTAGAGGGGCTCTCCCCTTGAGGAATGGCTGAGTAAATTGTGGTACATGATTGTAATGAAATACTCTTGCACCATAAGAAAGGATGAACGGGGTGATTTCAGGAAAACCTGAACTTACGTGAACTGATACAAAATTAAGTGAGCAGAGCATTGTGTACAGTAATGACTATATTGCAAGATGACCAACTATGACAGTTCCAAAGGACTACTGGGGAAAAATGCTACCTCCAGAGAGAGAACTGAGGAAATGAATGTAGAGGGAAGCATCTTTTTTCCTTCCTTTGTTCCTTGTTTTCTATTTTTTTTTCCAACATGGCTAATTTAGAAAAATGTTTTACATGACGTCATGTGTAGAAATGTTACGTTGCTTGCCTTCTCACTGGGTGGGGGAGAGATGAGATGGAGGAGGAGAATTTGTGACTTAGAATAAAAGAAGGTTAAACATAAATGAGTAATTTTTTTAAAAAAGAGAAACATTGAGAACTCTCAGTGTAAAGGCATCTTCTTTCAGGGGCACATCAGCACCCCATTACTTACATGTCCTTCAAAGTTGTCTAAAATATATAGAGTTGAGAGTTAAAAATTAAGAGAGTTGAGCAGTATCCCTCAATAAGTATCAAACATGAGATCTGAGCCCATATCTTCCCAACCTGAGCCAACTACTTGTCACTACCTTTTAGTATTATATAAAGTGAGAGTTCCTTTGAGTTTGCCACAAAATTATGTTTTAAAACATCAAGATATATTATTACAATTGTTACTTGAATGTTAATTTATTCTTTGTTGCAATTAAGGTTACTTCCATTAAAATCTGTGTTTTTTCAAAAGAGAAAGACAAAGAAGGTACTAAGAATCATGCAGTTGTTAGGCTGTTTATCAACGTTAACTTAATTGTAAGTTTCTGAATGTGAGGTGTTTGTCCCAATCACCATCTGATTGATACACTGTTGGATGAATTAAACCATATCGTCATTGATAAGTCTTTCCATAAATGAAACCAAAAAGCAGTTTTCCTTATTTCCTGAAGATTGTATCATATTCTTTGCTGTTAATGAAAATTGCTTTGTAATCTACCTTACTCGGATGCTTACTCTTTGTATGACCTTGGTGAAAGTCACTTAATTTTTCATGGACCCAGTTTTTTCATCAATAAAATGAGAGGGTTGAACTAGATGAACACTAAGATTTTTTCCAGTTCCAAATTTACAGTCCCATATTCTAATAATTGAACACAGCTAGAATCAACATTTTGTATGTCTTCTGGTGGTGAAATATTGTAATTGCAGGCTTATACTTAACAAAAATGTACTGAAAACAAGTTTTCAGAAATTGTTCTCCTTTCCATAATTGCATTGTGGTGAAGTGGAGGGTATCTGTGCTGTATTGGAGATGGATTGGCAGAGAGATGGTAAAAGGCATTCTAGGTAGGTGATATATCATAACTGTAAAGAGTATACAATAAGGAGACTGGGAAGTGGGAGTGGGGAGGCTTTGGTTGGAGGTGATAGTAATAGATGAGCTTGACTAGGACAAAACAGGTCTTACCTTGACCCTAAGAATTCTGTGCTTTCTTTCCAGGCAGCTGCAAGTCTGTCCATTTTCATCTGCCCTACCGATGGCAGGTGTACATTTCTGACAACTGGAAAGACTTGAAGGAGATGGAGGAGATTGAGAAAGCTTATTGTGACCCAAGCATCTCCAGGTAAGTTGGTTATAACTCTGTTGAAAAGAATCAGGTGAGTCTGCAAAGCATACTTTCTGCTTACTTTCATTTAAACCTGAGACAGTTGAAATGGGAGAATTTCAGCTGATTGAATGGAAGACCACATAGAGGCCATCCAATCTAGATGAAAAAACTAAGGCCCACGACATTGAAGTGACCTGCCTGAGGTTACATGAACAAGAACTAAGGTTCTTGGACTCCAAAGCCAACATTCTTTCTGCTCTTCTGTGGCAGGTGGAGAGACTGAAATTGATAATTAAATGATTTTTTTCTTTTCAGATTCTAGCAGATTTTTTTGTTCCATTTGAGTGAAGTTGTTTCCAAAATTAATATTTGACAACCTACTTTTTTCTCTAATCATACACCCATGTGAACATGTATATGCACAATTGTTGTGGTTCCCTGCTGATCATAAATCTGTGAAAAATATGGAACAGCATAAAAAATCCTCTTTGGCATAATTGTATGACAGAATTTAAGCATTCATGCACTTCTTAAAAAGCAGAATGCAAAGGGGCAGACTTTTTTTTATTTCTGTTCTTTTCCCCATATCTCAGAAGGATCTGTATGAAGTCAATCTATTGTGATTTAAAGAGCCATGGATTTGGATCTGAGATTAGATCCTGGCTTTACTACTTCCTTTCTTTGTTACTTTGAACTTAAATTGTCTGGAATTCAACTTCCTGAATTATAAAGAGGGAAAATTGAGGATAAATGCAGAAGTGTGCTGGTAAATGTTTACCAAATCGATCTATGGAGACAGGGGAATGCACAGAGGACATGCTTTTAAATTTCATCTGCATTATTAACCTCCATATCAGTTTCTTAAAGCAAGACAATAAATAAAACAATAAATCAAACTATGATTTGAATTGTTTGCTGATTTCTAATGTATAAATGCCCACACTGAAAAATTTAACTTTTGGCTCTCAAAAAGCCAATTTAACATGAGTCTAACCCATCCCTTGCTAAATGTCCGTTAAGGTTCCTTCCTACACAAAGTCTTGCGATCAGAATTTTGTTTTGTTTTAAAATGTCATGAAAGAGGTGATGTTAATAACTAGAATATATCCTTGAGTAAATAACTCACTTCCTCAGAAGCTGTCACTATTCACATCTGCAAATTGAGGTTGTTGGTTTAAGTCATTGAAGTTCATTGAATCTAAGCCCTCACCAAAACTGTTGGATTGATTTTGGAGGTTTCAAAAGAGAGCTAGGAAGAGTTGGGGGGCTAAGGGAAGGGAGGAAGAGAGCCTGAGAGATGGGGTTATGGGTGGGTGGAATTTAGATATATAGCTCAGTGTAGCATTTGGTTAACTTGAAACTTTTTTTTTTTCCTCCCTGAATATTTACTTTTAGAAGTCACAGTGTCGACTTCCAGAAAATGTTACTTTCTTCTTATCCTGTTCGACGTCTTTCTACTCCATCCACTGTTCAAAAGCCCAATGATGCACTGGCTACCAAATGGCTTTGGTATTGGAAGAAAGACCTGTACCAGTGGATTGAATATGGAGAAGAGGTGAGCATCCATCTCCTTCCTGATATGCTTTTGTTCAAAACTCAAAGGTTTAAAGAAACCCATTAAATATTTTATTTTTAAATTTTATGTATTTATATTTTTTTGAGTTTGTACTTTACATTTGGACCAGGATCTGTGCATTTGTGGTGGGAACGTCCAGGCTGGTTCTCTCTTTGGGGTATTGAGTATTGTGTCATTCCAGGATATCAGGGACATCTCATACTGAGGACTCTCCCAAAGGGGTCAGATCCAGCGCAAGGTCTGAATACTATTCCTCTGGTCTGAGCTCTGCAAGATCTTGCCCTGGGTTTAGGTCTGAACAGTGGTAAATTCTGGTACTGTACTCAGCACCTGTTATCCCGATGGAAGGCTCTGTTTGTTCAGAGAAATAGAATGCAGGCTCCCCTTTGGTCTGGGATTCCTGTATGAGCTTTGCACCAATATGGCTCCACTTCCCTTTGGGTGCCATTATTATATAGGGTGTTGATTTACCTAATCATAATCAGCTCACAGCCCTCTGTAGAAGCCTGCTCCTACTTCCTCTGTGTTTGTCCTTCATTGCTGAAGAAGACCATGCCATCATGCCATGACTTGCACTTGACTTTGTTTTGAGTGAGGGTCACCAGCCTCACTTTTCCTCTAGAGCCATATGAATCCAGTGACCAGATATTCATCAGAATGACTGGAGATGACCCAGGATGAGGCAGTTGGGGTTAAGTGACTTGCCCAGGGTCACACAGCTAATGAGTGTCTAGTGTCAGAGATGAGATTTGAACTCAGGTCCTCCTGACTCCTGCACTGGTGCTCTATGTACTGCACCACCTAGCTGCCCCACCCTGCTTCCTCAATTTTACTGAATCCTAGTCATGTACCCATGACATAATGGAGTCACCTTCTCAAAGAAACAAATTAACTTGCTTAGAGATAGCATTTTTATTCTTGGCATAAAAGCAATAAGATAATACATAAGAAAGGAAACAAGCGTTTGACTGCCCGCTGTGTGCCAGACAGTGTGCTAAACATTTTAGAAATATTATCTCATTTTATCTTCATTGCAACCCCATGAGAGGTAGGTAATGTTATTATTACCATTTTACAATTGAGGAAACCGAATCAAACACAGGCTAAATTACTTGCCCATGATCATACAGCTGGTAAGTGTTTGAGGTGGGATTTGAACTCAGGTCTTCCTGACTCTAGTGTTTTCTTGACTGTACCCTGTGCTACTGCCCCCTGTGCCCCCTGGCTGCATAACAAGCTATCCACTGTACAGCTTTGAGCTCCCAGCCTCTTCCAGATCCAGGCGGTACATAGGCTGTTCTTATTGTCCCCATTTTACAGATCAGGAAACTGAGGCTGAGCAAGGTCAAGGGGCTTGCCCAGGATCACACAGCTAGTGGCTCTGAGGCAGGATTGGAACTCAGATTTTCCTGACTTGCAAGTTCAGCATTCAATCCTCCATCTTGCCTAGCTGCCAAGATTCAATGACATGGTCCCCAACATTCCTTCCAGCTCTGGCAGTTTGATTCTAAGTTCTCCTTTCTTACCAGAGGAGAGCAGGAAAGAGGGACCATGATTGCTCCAGAGCTGCTACTTCCAATGGACTTTTGCAGCCATATGGGTTGTCTTCCTCTGTGTGAAAGGTCTGCATGTTAAAATGTTAATATTTCATTATGAATTGGAAAAAACATTTCTGAAGTTTTTAGCATTAATTCATGCACTGGGTCAGTTACTGAATACAGTGTTCAGAATACATAGTATTTGGCCAGAGCTTTGGATTGAGAATTTGAGAGGAGGGATCCAGGCAGCCCCCATGGTCGCAGCACATTGTGGTATTCTGCCCTGCCTGGGGCCTCTGCTTTTGTGTGTGTGGGTTGGAGCACAGCTCCCTTCTAATAAGAGCTAGCCCTGGTAGAGCACTTGCCCAAGGATCTAACATGTTATTCGTCTGACCCTCACAGCCTCTCTGGGAGGTAGGGATTCTTATTATCCCTATTACACAGAAGAGGAAAGCTGAGACCCTGGTCTTCCTTCTCCCTCCCCCACTTGTATTGCCTTCACTCTGAGAGTCCCTCCTATTTATCCTGTGTGTTTTGTGTGCACGTTGCTGTTTCAACTTTCCTTCAATAGAATGTGAGCTTCTTGAGGGCAGGGACTTTGTTTTTGCCTTCTGTCCCCAGCACTCATCTTAATTGCTTAATATGTAATTGTTGACTGAGACTGAGACAGGTTATGAAGCCAGTTACCCAGGACTGTACGGTCACTAAGGGTCTCTAAGGCAGGATTTGAATTCAGGTTTTCCTGACTCTAAGTCGTGTGCTCTGTGGGCTGGGTTACCTAACACCCTAGGTGTCTGTGCTCCATGGTTTTGTTGACATGAGTCCATGAGAGTGCATTTTGCACTCCTCAAGCACCCAGATATCTATCTCTTTATTTGGAGAGTTGAATGATAATGTCTGTTGTTGAATTCTTGACAGCTTGATCTGACTTTGCCAGTTGAAACTACTGCCTGTGCTCTCTCTGCTGGAGGTCCCAAGACATATCAGGGAAGGATTTCTAGAGAAAAACTTTAGTCCCATGCCCAGTCTTGAAGGAAATCCTGGACACAGTTGTTGTTTGTTTTAATCAAATGACCTCAGGTATTACAGCGATAATTTCTTTGAAAGTCTCATTCATTACTCTTTTTTTCCCCCTCATATGGTGTCAAACAGAATTCGGAATTTGTTTCTGGAGATCTGGAGTTCTTCTTTCTGCTCTGTCCAGAGGAATTTGTGGAATTTACAGAAGGAGAACGTAAATATAAAGTAGACTTTAAAGGTATGGCTTCTTTTAGGGGATCTTTTCATGTTCTTGGCGTCAGTGTATTTAATGTTCTTTTGATTCTGTTTACTACTTTCTGCATCAGTTCATACCAAGCTTCCCAGGGTTTTCTGAATCTCTTATTTGTCATGTGGCATTGTGAGTATAATGATGTATTATTTGGTGGTAAGAAATGATGAAAGTGAGGAATTCTTATGAACATGGGAAAACTCAGGTGCATTTTTGAAGTCTTTGAGATTGACCTAAACATGTATTTGAGAGTATGGTTGATTAAAGAAGGGAAGGCAGGCTTTCAGTTTTTTTGTTGTTGGGTTTTTTTACAACATATCTCTTCATAGTCACACAGGTGACTGAGAGAATATAAGATCTTGCTATGTTTACTTTTTGTTGATTATATTAAAAAAACCCACAACCATTTGACTTGGTAGAATGTAATGTAGCCTTTAGGCTCTAACAGGAAAACTTTAATGAGTCAGGAAGACCTGAGTTCAAATCCTGCCTCAGATACTTACTGGCTATGTGATTCAAGTCATTTAACCTCCGTTTGCATCAGTTTTCTCAACAGTGAAATAGGGATAATAATAGTACCTACTTCACCGGATTGCGAGAATGAAATAAGATATTTGTGAAATGCCTAGCCCAGTGCCTGGTATTTGTTATATGCTTAGCAAATGTTTATTCCCTTTATCCATGTCAAAATCATAGAAGATTCTTAGATAAACATAACCACAGAGATAAGTTTTATCATCCTTCTGACTTCCTGTCATCTGAAACATGGAACAAGGTGACATAGGTAATGTCCCAGGAACATCATCACCCTTTATTCTGGGAGTCCAAATGGAAGAAGGTTTTCCTGTAGCTGGGGAGATCCCCCACATACCTGTTTGTGGATTATATTCTACTCATTGTATCATGCCCAAGATTCTCACAGGAAATCTGTAATGAAATCCAAGATTTCTAAAGAGAAATTGACATAACAGGCCATTTGGGAAAAACTAGCCCAGTGAAGAAGGTCTGTTGCCCTGACTGTTATATGTAGCTATAGGGCAACCTATAGAATTAATCCTGTCAGGTTATCTCTCCTCAACAATACATTTGCCTCTGTGCATTTGGTTCTAGATCAGAGTTTCTTAACTTAAAGTGCTTGAACTTCTTTTTAAAAACATCTTTTCCCACATAAATAATTGGATTAACCAGTTAATTTATGCATTTAAGAGCATTACTCTGAGGAAGAGTCCATTGGCTTTACCAGAATGCCAAAAATTTTATTTTCAGCCACAATAAAGAAGAACCATTGCTCTAGATCAAAAGTTAAACTCCCGATTTTTTGTAGAGTTCTTAAAAAGATAGATACTATCAGTGAACACAAATTTTCACCTGCGACAACTACCTATCCAAAGATTTTTCCCTTCGTGCATGTTATATTATTGCCATATTGTTAGCTATTTAAACGCATTAAAAGGTCACTCATTAATATTTATTGGTGGGAATATATGCAATCATATAATCCCTAGATTTATTTATGGCTGTGGCACATATATTTATTTCTGGGACAAGAGGGGAAGATAGAACAGGGTTTACAAATCAGTGTCTGTTTAGTTAAGGGTTAATTCAAAAGTAAAGCAGGTTATGAGTCCGCAGAAGCCAGATATTGAGAAGGCCAGATTAAGTCCCAGGTCAGTAGCATCCTTCTGTACTAGTGGGTGCACTAGGATGAGGCAGATTTGTCAAAAAGACACAGACAAAACTTACCTATGACTCAAAGGAGAGGTCTGAGAGGGAGTGAGAAAAAGAGGGACAAGAAGAGAAGTGAAGCCCAGATGAATACAAACTTTGGTTGACTTAGCACCAGCCATGAGAATTACTTTTTTGTGCTGAGGGAAATACGGTAGCTTTTCCCTCATTGAAATATTATACATAGCAGCTGCTATCTGTGGCTCTGATAGAAATAACTGTTTTAACTTTGGACTGACTTTTTTTTTCTGTCTAAAGAAATGATCCAGACAAACGTAGTCTCTCTTACTGAAAGGAAGGTCCGAAGGCGGCCTAAATTTGTGTCCTCTGTGACTGTGTACTGGACTAAAAAACAGGAAGTGTAAGTATCTGATTGAGCATTCCTATAGGTTACAGGAACCCTTATCAATTATCTCATGAGATGTGCATTAAAAACTCAGTCAAATTCATGATAACGAATACAGGAAAGGTTATGATTTACTTTCATGTTGTCTTCAAGCATTTATTCCATTTTCCTACTTTGTAACAGACTCTTCAAGGCCTTAACATTATAGAACAAAAACAAATTAGTCCCCACCATCAAGGGACTTATATTGTTATTGGGGGAAACAGTATGTGTATGAAGAATTCAGTTAAAAATCTCTGCAGAGTAGATAAAATGTAATTTCCAGGGTGAGGGTACTAGCAACTGAAAGAATCTGGTGAGGCTTTCTATGGGAAGTGGTGTTTGAGCAGAGCCTTGAAGCAATCTAGAGACTGTCTGAAATGTAGGCAAGGAGGGGTGCCTGTACAAAGACACAGAAATGAGAGTTCATATGTCCTGTATAAAGCAAATAGCTTAGTGGAGTTGGAATGGACAGTAATGAATAACAAGCCTGGGAAGGTAGTATGGAGACAGTTTATGAAGGGTTTTGTTGGAGGAAACCTCTGGAGCTTTTTGAAAAGGGGAGTGATGTAGTTAGACCTTGCTTTTTAGAACTATCAGTATTCCTAATGTAGTCATGTGGAGGATGCATTGGAGAGGGGAGAGACTAAAATCAAGAAAATTTGGGAGACCACTGTAGTAGACTTGGAAAGAGGTGTTGAGAGCCTGAACTTAAATAGTGGTGTGAGTGCAAAAAAAAAAAAATGAGACAGCTTCAAGAGATATTTCAGAGGTGAACTATTTGACTCTTGACAGTTGGCTGGATATGGAAGGTAAGTTAGGATTACTCTGCAATTATAAACCTGAGCAACTAAAAACAAAAATAGGAAAATTAAAAAGAAATACAAATCTGAAGGGGTAGATGAGTTCTGTTTTAGATAAGTGGAGTGTGAGATTCTTCTGTGACACCAGGAAGAAATGTCCTCTAGGTAGATGTTAATAATAGGATCATAAATTTAGCATCAAAAAAGCCTTAAAGGCTATGTGTTACAGATCTCTCCTTTTGCAAATAAACAGAGGCCTAGAGAACTTAACCAGGGCTATGTTTTAGGACAAGGATTTAGGAGAGATTGGAGCTGGATGTGTAGATTTGAGAATCATCTCCATGGAAATGATAGTTAAACTGCGATGAGTGTTGATGAGAACAAGAATGCAACATAAAACAAAGCCCTGGAGTATACACATGTAAGTGGAGGAAGGAACTTTTAGTGAAGATGGCTGTCTGGAAGGGAGGCACATCATCTCCATACCTACTTCAGGAAAATCCCAAAGTTGACACTAGATTGAATAATGATCAAGAAGTACAATGAGAAACTATTGTCTACCCTAGAACGATAGAAACCCACCAACCATGAATAATACATAGGATTCTCTTTTAAACTTGGACACTATTCAGAAGTCATAAATGAAAACTACACACATCTGTTAGAACCAGAGAGCAAAGTAAAGATAGAATCTCCCAATACCTTTCTAAAAGGAACACCGAAAGAAAAAGTCCTAGGGATGTCTTAACTAAAATCTAGAACTCCTACATCAAAGACAAAATACTACAGGTTTCCAGAAAGAAGCAGTTCAAGTATCAAGGAACTATGGTTCAGATCACACAAGAGCTGTCAGCATCTCCTGTGAGAGAGGAGATCTTTGAATACTGTATTCTAAAAGGCTGTCCCCTGTGGTGATGAAATGGGTGATGGAAATGCTGTCATCAACCTTGTCTACCCTTATTAGCGTGTCAGCTCATTGAAGTGTGGACTGCTTCGCTTTTAAATTTATATCCCTAGCACTTGGCACAGTACCTGGCAAACAATAAGCACCTAATGGATGATTTTTCATTCATTCATTTGTTCCAAGTGCCTTGTTTATTCCTCCCCTATGGCATTTATTGTAGTTTTGCCATATTTGACAGTTATTTGTGGTCTATAACATTATTCTTTTTATGTCCCCACCATACCTGATATGATACCTTACAGGTTGTTGGTACCACAGAATTGTTTGCTAAATGAATGAAATGGGAGAATCTGGCAATAGTGGTGGCAGGTGCTATCGTGTGTGTGTGTGTGTGTGTGTAGAACATGTGTGTATATGTGTTTATATTATATGTTATGAAATGAGATACTATATATGTGTATGTATATTCTCTGCACATGTACATTATATAATGAAGCATCATGTGTATAGTGTAGATAGATATAGAAAGAGAGGATATGTATGTATATGTTACATACATTATAAATATGTATGTATATATTTTGGAAAGTCACTGTTCTTCTCTCAGGAAATCCTGGTTAGAGAGGTAAAATTTCAGAGTTTACGGTAGAAACTGCAGGGTCTAATCAGTTCTTCCTTTTTGCTTATGTTCAACCAACACAGAGATCAAAACAAGGAAGTTTCCTTCAATTTTCCTTCACACTGGGACAAGATGAACATGCAACCTATAGGATCTACGGTATGCTTTTTTGTTATTTCTTCAGTGCATGAATTAGTCAAAGAGAGGGCTTTGGGATTACCAAATACACTTTGCAACTATGAAATATGTCTGACTTTCCTGCTTTTGCCTAGTGATAGGAAAAGAGAAAAATGGGAAGATTATAAACAAGAGATTTTTTTCTTGTTTTTGTTTTATCATGATATTAATGGTGCCACTGCAAATCTTCATGGAGACAGAAAAAAAGATGTAGTAGTAGGGGGTACCTGTGCAAGTAGTACTAGCTGGGAATACTAATGTTTTTTAATTCATTTGTTTTGTTTTTTTAGTATATTATTTGTTTTTTAACATTTTTTTTATTTTGAGTTCTAGATTTTCTGCTTCTCCCCCATCCCTCCTTCCCCCTCTGAGAAGAGAAACATTAGGATATCAATTATACAAGAGAAATTATGAAAAACATTTCCATGTTAGCCATATCACACATAAAAAAGCAAAAACATAAAGTGAGAAAATTGTGCTTTGATTTACACTTAGAGTTTGTCAGTTTTCTCTCTGGAGGTGATCTCTTTGGAGTACAGACATGGTAGTGATATTACTGGCTCAAAGGGTATGTAGATTTTAAAGCCTTTTAGGCATAGTTCAAGATTGTTCTCCAGAATGGTTGGACTGTTCACGACTCCACCAACAATTCATAAATGCACTTATTTTCCCTCATTCCTTCCAGGATGTGTCATTTCTTATAGGTATGAGGTGGTACCTCAGAGTTGTTTTGATTTGCCTTTCTCTAATTAATAGTGATTTAGAGCATTTTTTTTCATATAACTATAGACAACTTTTATTTCTTCTGAAAAATGCCACTTCATATCCTTTGACCATTTGTCAATTAGGGAATGGCTCTTATTTTTATAAATTTGACTTAGAATGAGAAAGGAGGTCTTAAGCTAGGTGGCATAGTATTTAAAGTGCTGGGCCTGAAGTTAGGAAGACTCATCTTTGTGAATTGAAAATCTGACCTCAGACACTTACTAACTGTTTTACCCTGGGCAAGTAATTTTACTTAGAGTTTGCTTCAGTTTCCTCACATGTAAAATGAGCTGGAGAAGGAAATGACAAATCACTCCATTATCCTTGCCAAGAAAACCCCATATGGGGTCCCAAAGAGTCAGATACAACTAAATGCCAGAAGAACATTATCAGAGAAATGTTTCTCTTTATCAGAGAAACTTGATGAAAAAGTTTTGATATTCCTTCATTGTCTAGATTTTAGCAAAATGTAGTTTCCCTCATTATCTCTTTTAATTGGGTCTGTTTTTGCTTTGGCTTTGTCTGAAATCATAATTGCTACCCCTGCCTTTTTTTACTTCAGCTGGATTCTGCTATGTGTATGTCTTTGTGTTTCAAGTGTGTTTCTTGTAAATAATATTGTTGGATTCTGGTTTCTAATCCATTTTGTAAGCTGCTTCATTCTTATGAGTGAGCTCATACCATTCACCGTCACCGTTATGATTACTGTCTATTTCCCTCCATCCTACTTTGCTCTGTTTATCCATCTCTCTTTTTATCCTGTCCCTCCTCAAAAGTTTATTTTGCTTCTGACCACTACTTCCCTTAATCTTGCTTCCTTTTTATCATCACCCCTCATAACTCTTATCTCCTTTACCTTCTTATTTCTTTTTTGGGGAAGATCTATTTCTATACACAACTGAGTATGTATACTCAGTTCTCTTGTCTTTGAAGCAATTCTGGTGAGAGTGAGTTTCAAGTACCACCTGCTGTTTTCCTTTCCATTATAAAAGCTCTTCCTTGTGCATTTCTTTCATGTGAGAAAATCTTCCCTTGTCTTCCAGTCTTCTCCTCCTCCTTTCTCCCACTACGGCCTTTTCTTACTCCTTTGGTGTTTTTGGTTTTGTGCAGATCATCCCAACACAATTGATTCACACCCATGCTTTCTGTCTGTGTATATTCCTTCTGACTGCCTTAATAATGATAGTTTTCTTAGGAGTTATGTATATCATTTTGCCAAATAGGAAACGTAAAAGGTTTAACTTTATTGAATCCCTTATAATTACTCATCCATGCTTACCTTTTTATGCATCTCATGAGTCTTGTGTTAGAATGTCAGATTTTCTATTCAGCTGTGGTCTTTTCATCAGGAACGCTTGAAAGCCCTCTCTTTCATTAAATGTCCTTTTTTTCTGCCTGAAGAATATACTGATTTTTGCTGGATAGGCTATTCTTGGTTGTAACTGGTTATGATCCTACCTGGAATATCATATTCCAAGCCCTCTGATCCTTTATTGTGAGAACCATTAAATCTTATGTGATCATGACTGGGCTCCATGATATTTGAATTGTTTTTAGCTGCATGAAGTATTTTCTTCTTGACCTGGGAGCTCTGGAATTTGAGTATAATATTCCTTTGAGTTTTCATTTTGTGATCTCTTTCAGGTAGTGATTGGTGGATTTTTTTGATTTTTATTTTACCTTCTGGGTTTAAGATCTTGGGGCAGTTTTCCTTGATTGTTTTATGAAATATAATGTCTAGGCTCTTTTTTTTGATAATGGCTTTCAGGTAGTGCAATAATTTTAAAATTATTTGTAAATTGATCCTTTTTCAGCTCAAATATTTTTCTGATGAGATATTTGATATTTTCTTCAATTTTTTCATTCTTTTGACTTTGTTTTATTGTTTCTTGAAGTACCATGGAGTCATTAGCTTTCATTTGTCTAATTCTGATTTTTAAGGAATTATTTTCTTTAGTGAGCTTTTGTACACTCTTTCCAATTCTGCTTTTTAAGGAGTTATTTTCTTCAGTTGGTTTTTGTACCTTTTTTTTTTTCCATTTGGCTTGTTTTGCTTTTTAAGGAGTTGTTCAGTAAATTTTTGTGCTTTTTTTACCATTAGGTCAGTTCTGCATTTTAAGGTGTTATTTCCTTCAATTTTTGGTGTTTCTTTTATTAAGCTTGTTTATTTTCTTTTTATACTTTTCTTTCATCACCCCAATTTCTTTTCCCAATTTTTCCTCTACCACTCTTAGTGCTTTCTTGAACTCTTTCAGGAATTCTTGCTGATTTTCAGTTCAATTAGCATTTTTCTTTGATTTTCTGTAGCTGTTTTCACATTGTTGTGAAAGTTTCTAAGTTTATGTCTTGGTCTTCCCTGCCTCTGTAATAGTTTTTTATGGTCAAGGTTTTTTTTGTTGTTGTTGTCGTTGTTTGCTTATTTTTCCCAGTCTATTTCTTGACTTTGAAATTTAAATTTAAAGTGTATTGAAATTTATTTATTGAAATTCAGTTTATTGAAATTTAAAATTAAATTGAAAATGAAAAAATTAAACGAAAAGTTAAAGTTGGGCTGTGTTCACCTTGGGGATAGCATGGCACTGTGCCAAACTTAAGGTTTGTTCATACTGTTGTTTTCAGTGCTAGTACTCAGAGTCTACAAGTTTTCAGTGCTTTTAAGGTGGTGTGATGCTGGGAGAGGTGTGGTCACTGCTCTCTTTGTCTGAGCTCTGGGCTTTATCCAGGAAGGGTACTCCCCTGCAGCCACAAGTACTAGCGTTCCTTTTGACCTTGGATCTGTAACCTGGCTCTCTGTTCTTTTGCATCTGTAAGTGCTAGTAGTCCTCTTGGCCTTAGAATTTTGACAAGGGCCCCTTCTCCCTTGTGATTGATCACAAGTCCTTCTTTCTGCCCTGTAACTCGGACCCAGAACTACTTATGGGCAGTGGAGTTGCCAGTCAGTGCCAGCTGCATGCAATCTTAGCAAAAGGTTGTCCATAATCTCTTTCTGATAGGTTGTCTGACCGCTTTACCATCTCTGGGTTAAGAGCTGAAAGTGTTGCTTCCATTCCAGCTGACTCTAAGGCCCAGCAGTGGTGTTCCTGCTGTGCTATGGGCCTACAGACACCCTGGTGTTACAGACCTGTCTTGTTGATCTCCTAAGTTGTCTTAGGCTGTAAAAGTTATCTCTTGATTATTTTTGTTGGCTCTCCTGCTAAAAAATTTGATTTTAGGAGTTGTATTAAAGTTGTTTGGAGGGGAATGATGGGAGGGACTTGTACCCCACTATCTTGACTCTGCCTTTCTTGGAAATGGTTGTACTTAGTATTACCCCCACTCAGACTTAGGCCTCTCAAGTACAAGGAATTCTGCATACCTGCAGCTCTTCAAAATCATGACCTCTCACCTTCACTGTATCAACTTTTACCCACAAAGACATTTAAACAAACAGCATGCCAAGTAAAGTAACAAAGGACTCCCCATTACTACATCACCAGTGGGTAGGGTTATACTCAGAATGTAAATGACCAGAGAATATACATGATATGCTTTCAGGTAGAGATAGACATTACCAGTGTACTTCTATGAAGAGACATGTTAGGGACTCAGAAAACATTTGTGGTAGCTTACATCTCTGACAGTGTTAGGCTGATGACATTGTCTGGTGATGTTATCACAGTGTTCTTTCTCGATTCATCGTCTTGATGGTTTCAGGGACTCTGCTAATTATTATTTTCTGTGACTAGCTTCTGAGATTCATCTCTTCATCTCAGTTTCCATTGCCTAGGATACTCAGGTTAGAAAGCCTCTTCCTGATTAGGGCAGGCTTACAACTGTTTGGTCATAATCAGGGCTGTTGAAGAAAAGCTAAGTAGAAGTATTCTGTGTGATGATAAGTCTTTCCCAAGTAACTCAAGGTGAAAAACGTCCCTAAAATTGGCTCATAAATGAACTTGAACCAGAGCAAAAACTAAAGGAAGGAAGCAGGATCTTGAATTTAACACACACAATAAATATGATAGTTGACTCGCAACCCCAGAAAAATGGTGACTACAGGAAGCCTCAGATTTGTACTGCCTATTGACCCCTGGAGCAAAAATGAAATCTTTGAATTTCAGGTCTGTTGTTATTAAGTTGACTCAAAGATGTAACAGCAATACAAACTATTTATTAACAGGTACAATTTTGTAATTTTTGGAAGGAATAGCCAATCCCTAGTAATCCATCAGATAAAACTTACTCTTTACTATAAGCAAAATTGTAAGTTTCCCCTCTTTGAATGGGAGGATCCTAGTGTCTCAAACTTCATTACTTTAGAATTTTATAATGTGCTGTCAGTAGGGCTGTTAAGATCTTATGACTCTTCCTGAATAGAAGGTCCTTAAAAACTTTACAGATAAGGACAATTTAAGGGGTCCTTGCTACTTTCCCCTTCAAACAGTAAGTTAGCTATTCTAAAATCCAAATATGCCCAATTAAATATGTAATAGTTTTCAAAAATTAGGACTACATTCTTTTTTAAAAAATGTATAATTAATTTTTCAGTTTTCAACGTTCACTTCCACAAGAATTTGATTTACAAATTTTCTCCCCATCCCACCCCCTACCCCAGGACAACATGCACCCCATCCACTACTTCCCCCAAACTCTGCTTCCTTCCTTCACCTCTATTTCTCCCAAACCCCTCCCCTCTATTCTCCTGTAGGACAAAATAGATTTCTGTACCCCATTGCCTGTACATCTAATTTCCCAGTTAGATGCAAAAACAATTTTCTGACATCCATTTTTAAAGTTTTTGAGTTCATTATGCTCTTCCTTCCTCCCTCCCCACCCACCCTCATTGAGAAAACAAGCAATTTGATATAGGTCATACATGTGTAGTCATGCAAAACACTTGCATAACAGTCATGCTGTGAAAGACTAACCACAATTTCCCTCTGACCTGTCCTCCATTTATTCCATTCTCTCCCTTGACCTGTCTCCCCCACAATAGTGTTTGTTTCTGATTATTCCTTTCCCAGATTTGCTCTCCTTTCTATTATCTTCCCTTTCCTATCGCCTTCCCTTGTGCCTTCTTGTGGGGTAAAATAGATTTCCACACTCAGTTGAGTGTGTGTTATTCCCTCCTTAAGCCAAATCCCATGAGTGAGGCTTATTTATTCCCTTTTATCTACCCCGTCTTCCCCTCCATTGTAAAAGCTCTTTCTTGCCTCTTTTATGTGAGATGATTTGTTACATTCTACCTCTCCCTTTCTCTTTCTCCCAGTACATTCCTCTCAACAGTAAATTTTATTTTTAGGTATTCTCCCTTCATATTCAACTCACCCTATGTCCTGTGTCTCTCTCTCCACACACACACACACACACACACACACACACACACACACACACACACACACACAGAGACTCTAGGGCTGGTGCTCTATCCACTGTGCTACCTTACTACCCCTGTTGTAGTTGTTTTAATATTTTTGTTATCCCACTAGCTTTCTTTTTTTTTTTTTTTTTTGAAATTTCTTTCTTTATTTTTAGTTTTCAACATTCATTTCCACAAGATTTTGAGTTACAGATTTTCTCCCCATCTCTCCCCCACCCCCACACATCATGCATTCTTATTGCCCCTTCCCCCAATCTGCCCTCCCTTCTATCACACCCCTCCCTTCTTCTCTCTTTTCTTGTAAGGCAAGATAGATTTCTATACCCCATTACCTGTATTTCTTATTTCCCACTTGCATGCAAAAACAATTCTCAACATTTCATTCCTTGAACTTTGAGTTCCAACTTCTTTCCCTCCCCACCCATCCCCACTGAGAAGGCAAGCAATTCGTTATAGGCTATTCATGTGTAGTTTTGCTAAAGACTTCCATAATAGTCACGTTGTGAAACACTAAGTATATTTCCCTCCATCCTATCCTGCCCCCTATTTATTCTGTTCTCTCTTTAGACTTTGTCCCTCCCCTAAAGTATTTACTTCTAATTATTTCCTCCTCCCATTTGCCCTCCCTTCTATCATCCCCCCACCCCACTTATCCCTTTCTCCCCTACTCTCTCATGTAGTGTAAGATAGATTTTCATACCAAATTGAGTGTGCATATTGTTCCCTCTTTAAGCTAAATGTGATGAGAGTAATCTTCACTTTTTCCCTCTCACCTCCTCTCTTTTTCCCTCCACTGAAAAAACTTTTTCTTGCCTCTTCTATGAGAGATAATTTGCCCCATTCCACTTTTCCCTTTCTCCTCCCAATATATTCCTTTCTCAACCCTTAATTTTATTTTTTAGATATCATCCCTTCCTACTTGACTCATTCTATGCCCTCTGTCCATATATGTGTGTGTATAATCCCTCCAACTACTCAAATACTGAGAAAAGTTTCAAGAATTACAAATATTATCTTTCCATGTAGGAATGTAAACAGTTCAACTTTACTAAGTCACTTATGATTTCTTTCCTGTTTACTTTTTTATTCTTCTCTTGATTCTTGTGATTGAAAGTCAAATTTTCTATTCATCTCTGGTCTTTTCATCAAGAATGCTTGAAAGTCCTCTATTTCATTGAATGACCATTTTCCCCCCTGAAGTATTATACTCAGTTTTGCTGCTTTTAATCCCAGTTCCTTTGATGTCTGGAATATCATATTTCAAGCCCTTCAATCTCTTAATGTAGAAGCTGCTAGATCTTGTGTTATTCTGATTGTATTTTCACAATACTTGAATTGTTTCTTTCTGGCTGCTTGCAGTATTTTCTCCTTTACCTGGGAACTCTGGAATTTGACTGCAATATTCCTAGGAGTTTTTCTTTTTGGATCTCTTTCAGGAGGTGATTGGTGGATTCTTTCAATATTTATTTTACTCTCTGGTTCTGAAATGTCAGGGCAGTTTTCCTTGATAATTTCATGAAAGATGATGTCTAGGATCTTTTTTTGATCATGGTTTTCAGGTAGTCCCAAAATTCTTAAATTGCCTCTCTTGGATTTATTTTCCAAGTTAGTTGTTTTTTCCAGTGAGATATTTCACATTGCCACATAGGGCCCCAGCTAGGGCAGCAGGACCCTGTTTCCTTCTCTCACCCAGGTGAAAGAGCTTTTTCATTGACCTCTGAAGCTGCCTCTGGCATTTGTGGGTTGAGGGATCTGAGAACTGCAGCTGCTACTGGTGCCTGAAGCCTGCTCTGGTCCTGTCCCTGCCACCCTGTGCAGCCAACCTGGGTGCTCCACTCTGTGCCCCATGCGATACACCTTTCCTGTTGGTCTTCCAGGTTGCCTTGGGCTGGAAATCTCTTTCACTCTGTCATTTTGTGGCTCCTGCTGCTCTGCAATTTGTTTAGAGTCATTTTTTACAGGTATTTTGTGGACTGTGAGTGGAGAGTTCTTACAGGTCATCCTTCTACTCCACCATCTTCTATCCCACTAACTTTCCAGGAGGATGCAATGTATTTGTTTTAATACTTGTTGTAATATGGTGTCGTTGCTTTCTGTTTAACCCATCCTAATTAATTTTATGAGAGTTGAACTCTCATAACTCTCCATGAGAGTTCAATTCTTGGGTAAGGTTTACCACTGACCATTCTAAGCTATTAATTTTCCTAACTGTTCTGTCATCTCTTTCATTTCCTGTAACACTGCATGTTCTAATTATTTCATGTTCATCTATAAATAGTTGGCATATCCAGCTGTATGTCTCCTTTAAGGGGTGGTAAGATAGAGTTCTACTCTTACTGTTAAGGGTCTCTGTTACAAGCCAGAAAAACATCCTTAGACTAAGATTAAAGCTTCCTGTTTCCTTTGTGTCTTTTGAGTCCCAGTCCTTCCCCCCCCCCCCCCCCTTAGAAATTAGCAGATTCTCATTGATTTGGTTTGCAAATTGACTTAAGTTAGAACTAAATTTTAGGGGAAGGAGGCAAGATGTATTGTCTTTTATCTTCCTTTCCCTCCTTCTTTATTTTGAATATATGTTCACTATAATAACAAAACCCAAAACCTGGTCCAGACCTCTTCTAGTATTTACTAACTAAATTTTAAAAGCTTTAAAAACTGGCTTAGAATTTATTCCTAGTAAAGGTCAATGTTGCCCAGTACAAAATATTTCCAGGATTGCAGAACGGGATTATTATGCCAAACACATCCTCCTTGCCAGATGGTGCTGAGACTTTTGGATCACAGAGTCTCTGACTCCTTTTGCTTCTTACCTGCTTTAGATTCCTTCATCTTCTTCAGCATGTGAAAGAAATTGTTTTCTCGTCGAAAATACTCATATGACATCAAGAAATAAACAAGCACATGGAAAGATAGAGGAGCTGGTCTCAAAGTGGGAAAACCTTCAGTTTACAGAAGTCCATAAAGAAGAAAATCATAGCATATCAGGAGAAGCAGAAACCACTGATAGTGACAGCTCAGAAAATGAACCTGATTTAAAATAACAAAACTTTCATTAAGTGAATTTTAAAGGTTTTCTTCCTCTCATTTCTTCTCATTTCCTTTTCTGGATTTCATTGCTTCTTGTTTCAGAGAGTAGAATGGTTGGTCTGACTTAATGATTTTATTTGTTTATAACTGTATTGTGACTTTTGCTTTGTTTCCAAGTTTCTGTTCGCTTATCATTAATTGACAAACCCCCACTCCCAAAAATGAGATTTTGTATCCAAGTTTTTTTAGTAGTTTGTTACTCTATTTGAAGAAAAAAATAAAAGCAAATTACTTAATGTATATTTAATTATTAATTTTTAATTCTTGTTTGAATAAATTACACTTAAGTTGAATCTTCTAATCATGATCATTTTATGGAAAAATCAGCTTATTAACATGTCTTTTTTTCCCCCCTAACCTTACTAGGCAGTGGCTTGTGAACTGTGGATGGCACTTTATGTCTCCACTGTGAAATTTGCATGTGGACTCTACCTGTAAATAGTCTCTATCCGCTCAGACATGCTGCCTGTCTTAAGCTTACTAGTAGATGTTATGTCATTATATTAATTATCCAGCAAGAGAGGGTAGTATCTAAACTGTCTACTTAGCAACTCTGCTCAGATCACCAGCCCCTGCAGTGCACCAGAGAATGTCAGTGTTTGAGAATTGTCAGATATACCTTGGTCAAGTTCATAATTTAGGCTAATGGATCATATGAAATTATTGCTCAAACAATACTTTTTTTAAAAAAAGAGAATTTCCACTTCACACCTGATATTTTTCTTTTCTGTCCAAAGATCCTCCACATTCACAGAACATAAGCAATTACAGTTGATCCTTCCATGTCATGACTTTCCTCATAGTGGTTTTGATATATCATAGGTCAGCAGAAGAAATTAAATGGAAATTTTTAGGGAGTTTTGTCGAAGACGCAAATGACACATGAAGACCAGCAGACAACACAGGAAAAATTGAGAAACACAGAAAAGCAGGATTGTTTGTTTTTTTTAAAGGCATTCTTGTAGACTCTGGCATCATACGAGAAAAGGCTAATTCCTTTTGTGATTTTCTAATGGAAGATGAAGGTGAAGGATCTACCCTCTATGGATTTTATGTGGATTTTCCAGATTGCTGGGGGCAGGGGTTGGTTGGATGGTTCTCCAAAATCTGGTTCCCTAGGCAGGGTGGATTTGTGAAGCACTGGTCTATGTGATTAGCTTCTTGTTCTCCTCCTGTGTCCTGACTACTAAAAGTCTTGGGCCATGGTAGCCCTGTGACAGCAGCTGCCATCATATGGTTATCTGGAAGATTCCATCCTGTCATGGAGGTTCTTTGCCCCAGGTGCTGTATGTGGCCTTTAAAAAAAAAAAAAAAAGAGTGAAGGCAGAACAAAGGGAAACCCCCAGACCTGTGGACCATGTGAAATCTTGACTTCTTCAACCACACGCTCTTCAAAAACTGGACAGATAAAAAACACCAGTTTTTACAAGTTAGACTCCTGGTAGCGTAGTTGGTGTAAGAGGTGAAGTAAAGGGGTGATAAACCAAAACCCCACTCCATTTTTTAAAGAACTTTCATCATCACCACACAGGACCACCAGGGCAAATAATAACAGGTCAGGTGTTCTTAACCTTTTTTTGGTCTTCCAGCTTGGAAGTCCTTTGAAGTCTATGGATCTCTTCTCAGAATAATATTTTCAGATGCATAAAATACATAGGATTACAAAATTATACTGAGTATATTTATTATATTTAAATAAAAAATATTTTTAAAAATCAAGTTAACAGGTTAACCCTTGATTTAGATAGATAAGATCAAATAGAATAGATCCAAGTTAATCTATATAATGAGTTTACCATGTTACCTAACAAAGTGATTTGTGATTTATAAAGGAATTCTTACATTTTTAACCTTTTAACATATCTAGTTATCTTTTAAAAAAAAAAATCTAATGATTTATCCTGAAGAAAATAAAGATTTTAACAGCAAGTAGTAAGTGAGGTGGGTGGGAAATTGATGGCCTTCTAGGATATGCAAGAGCCCAGATTTCCTGTAAACATCCCAGTGAGACTTAGAAATGTACCAGTATAAAAGGAAATGAGTATATTGAAGAGCAAAACAACTGGGGTTGCAGCCAAAAATATCATACCCAAATAAGTTAAGCATCATCCTGAATGAAAAAAATGGACATTCAATGATTGCCAAACTTTCAGGATTGTATTGCAAAAAAGACTTGAACTTTAATAGAAAATTTGATATAGAAGACCCAAGAGAAATATAAAGTAAACATCAAAGACTAATTACAAGTGATTCAGTAAGGACAGACTGTTTACTTTTTATACGAAGAAATATAAACTGTATGTTTAATGTAATTAGTCAAGATTGGGGTAGAACTGAATATGATGTGATTCTAAAAGGTAACACCATCTTGGAAAAGGTAAAAAGAGTAAATATTTTATACAAATGAGGCTCAAGAGGAAGAACTGATACAGAGGAATTAGATGGGGGAGGCCCTACTGGAGCCCTACTCATCGGGAATGGGTTAAAGAGAAAACAGTACACAGAAAATTCAGAAAGAAAGAAAGCAAAGGTGGTATGGAGGGGCAAGAGTATAACAGTGATTTTTAGGAGGAACCCTACTCACATCAGATCTAGGTTAAAGAGAGAGCAATATATACACTTAGAAGGGAATAAAAGTTTCTTCTAAATTTATAAAGAAATAAGAGGTTGACATTCATTTTAGTTCTTCTACACAGCATGACTGTAGTGAAAATGTATAGGAATGTATGTGTAGATCCTATATAGAATTGTATGCTGTCTCAGGGAGGGAGGGGGGAGGTAGGAGGTAGGTAGGGGGAAAACTAAGTTATATGGTAGTGATTGTAGAACACTAAAAATAAAAAAAATTAATAAAATAAAAAGAAATAAGAGGGTGAGGGAATAGGATAAGGGGGACATGTAGAAAGGTGTCTAGATTAATGGGGATGGGATAAAGAGAGAATGTCCTATTTGGAAATCTTCTAAATTCAGATAGAAACAAGAGGGTAAGGGGGGAAGAAGTGTGTGGGGGGGTAGACAATAAGGGAGGGATCTTTGGAGAGGGGGTAGGTTAAGTAATAGGAGGGCAACATAGCAGGTAGAAGTAAGAGGAGTCAGGAGAGATAGGAAATAAGAGATATACATAAACATGCCACAAAGATGAGGAGTAGAATTTATTAGGAAAAAAAGCAGGGGTACCAATCACGATCTCAGAGAAAGTTAAGGCTGAAATAGATTTCATCAAAAGAGAAATACTACACTATATGTCAGCCATATTAATATTGTTTTAGATTAGACCAGGGGTTCCCAAAGTGGGCGATACCTCCCTTTTGGGGGTGCATGCTGGGACAATCGGAGGGTGGTAGTAGTTTTGGGTGCAATTGGGGGATGTTAAATAAAAATACTTTGCTGTGGAAGCATAAGGAAAGAAGAGAAGGATTTTCAAATTTATACATTTCATCTGTTGTGTAACAAAGTTGTAGTGATTACATTATTTTACAAATAAGCACACAAAGTACAAGTTGTAACCAATCAATAGTCAAGTCCGCCAACAGATCTTAATAAGGCAGGTGTTGGTAGGCAAATCGATTTCACCTTGTTGGGAAGTCCAGCATGCATTGGCAGGAATATGTGCATGTGATGACATGTTTATGAGACCATGGTTATGTGACATAATATTGTGTCATCACAATTTCAATGGAAACCTCCCCCCCATGAATTTGCAATCAATTATTAATAAGATGGATTATTTAAAAAATATATGTTATATATTTTTGAGATGAAAAATTATTTTTTAAAATGGTTAAAGAAAGTAGATTTTTTCAGGGGTGGTGCTGAGTAACATTTTTTTTTTGAAAGGGGTGGTGGTAGGCCAAATCTGTCTGGGAACCTCTGGATTAGACTAAAATAAGACAGTGTAAGGTTGGGATACTGCTGTAGTGTAAGAAATGATGAGTTGGTGGGCTTAGGAAAATGTGGAAAGACTTGGACTTAACAAGGAAGATGTTATCCACCCTCAGAGAAACAGGACAAACAAGTATTGTATAGTCTCACAAAGATGCATATGATTGTATATGAGTATGATTATAGAGATCTAAATATATGTATGTGTATGCTTGCATGTGTAGGTCTATATATATGCATGTGTGTATGTACATATATGCAGATATACGTGCATATATATATATCCATGCTTATTGCAGACTTCTTAGGGGAGAAAAGAGGGGGGGAAGAACAAAGTAAAAAATGTACAGCAGAAAACCAAAGAAAACTTCCATAGGTAGCTCTGAACACAATGTGTAGTATTTATCATATAGGCTTTCTTGAAATGGAAATTTATTGTATATTTTGAATCCTCTCTTACATTCTGCTGTACACATGGCAATGCGTTTTTTTTCTTATTTTGTATTTAAGTTTGTAATATGTTTCTTTTATTCAGGTTTTGCTATTTAGGTTTAAAATAAATCAGTGAAAAAAAAGAGGGGCAGCTAGATGGTACAGTAGATCCAGCACTGACCCTGGAGTCAGGAGGACCAGAATTCAAATCTGGCCTCAAAACACTTGACACTAACTTTGTGATCCTGTGTAGTGCCAATGTGATACCCACAGCAGCCACCATGCATACGCAGGAATATTTCCAGGGTAAATTCGTAGAATATAAATTGTCTGCCTCAAAGACAAAACCAAAATATTTTTTTCAGATACCAGAAAGTCAATTCCATGGTTTGTAACAAGGAAGTTTGTAGACAATACCAATAGAGGGAGGATTGCCATCCCTAAACCTTCCCTCCATCAAGTCGCCCTGCAAACAAGCACCCTTACATAAAATGCCCCTCTCTCACCCAGGCTAGCTGTTCTGCTGTGCTCTGCCTGCTGCTTCTGTGTCAGCTCTACCTTACTCTCTCTTCCTGCTGCACCCTTATTGCTCTACCCATTCAGCAAGTTCCTCCCACCATTGGATCCATGTAACTCAGGCTGTGGGCTGGGCCAAAGCTCAAAGCAAGTCATATAGACCTATTATGGGGCAGGGAAGATCTTCTGGGCAAATCACTTAAACACAATTGCCCTGCAAAAATAAAATTTTAAAAATGAAAATGCAAAAAGGAAATGAGAAAAATTACTTCTAGAGTCCTCAACCCAGACCTGGAATTCCCAGGAGGACTCCCAGAATCCTGTTCTGTGAAGTCCCTGAGATAGACAAGCCAGGTTAAGTGAAAAGCAGAGTGCCAAGCAATGCTGAGTGGTACTCTGAGTTGGGTACAGCACTAGAAACCCTGAGACCTGTGGTGAGACAAAAACTAGGCAAAGCAGTCCAGGGTGTCTTTTTAATTTGTCACTGCTGGAGCCCAGCACAAGGAAGGAAACCTGAGGAGCTCTAACTGGGGTCTGGCAGGACACCAGTGGTGGGTAAAAGGCCTTTAGCAAAAGTCAGGTCAGGACATCCCCAAAGCCTGAGAAGAAAGCCCATTGAATGAAACTAGCCTATCCTTAAGCCCAGAAGTCAAGGGGAAAGGACCCCAGGTAGAGTTGGAACTCTGTGGCAAGAGGCAGCCCCAGAGTCTCTTAAAGGCTACCACAGCCAGGACCAGACAATCCCTGCCCATGCCTTTCAGTTGTAGACCTTGATTCTCCAACCTAGATACTAGGGCTGATGAGATGAGCAAACTAAGGAAAAATCCAAGTACCAAGAGGAAATACTTTTGTTTGAGAGATGCCCAGGGAGTAATCCCACAGGAGAATAACAATCCCACAATATAGGGAAAGCCTCAGATAAAAGAAACTGTCCACAAGTATTACAAGAGGAAGAAAAGATAGTCATAAAATGGAATAACTAGGGAGAAAAGAATTATAAAGAGATTGATATGTTAGAAGAAACAGTAGAGAATCTCACACAAGAATAGTATCCTATTAAAATTCATATGGACCAAATGGTGAACAGTGACAGGTCATAGCTTAAATCTAGAAATTCCAAGTCAAAGGAAAAAAATACTACACCAGTAAAAAAGAAAGAGTTCGAGGACTAAGGGACCACAGTGAAGGTTATACAAGACTTGGATAACTGCCACTATTCAGGAGAAGATAACTTGGAATACTGCATTTCAATGAGTAAAATATAGAGGCTTACAACCAAGGAAAAGCTACCTGGCAAACTTAAGTAAACTACAGGGAAATAAGGACCTTTAAAGAAATAGAGAATTTTTAAGCATTTTTAATAAAAGGTCAAAGTTGAGTAGATATTTTGAAATGAGAATGAAGGTACCAAGACAAATAGAAAAGTACACATATTTGTTAAATTCAAAGGGAATATATGGAGATGAGTTGTTTATAAATTATGGGGATAAGAAACAAATGTCTTTTCAGAATCCTAATATCTTTAAGATTTATAGAGAAAGGTAAAAATGGCAGAAAGTCTGGGCAGCTTTGTTTTGTTTTGATCGTCTTAGGAAAAACACAGATAGGAACAGGGCAATATTGGCAAGAGAAGGCAGATGGTCAAGGAAATCATAATATAAAAGAAGTGTCTAAAATGAAGGGTATATATGATTGATTGAGTGATGGAGGGAATTAACTTCCCATTAACCTCACTTTCCTCTGAACTAGATAAAGGAAGATTGATACATTAAACTCAAAAGGGTAATAGAAGATAGGGACAAAAGAGAGTTTGAGGCAGAAGGATAATTAAAGGACTGATGATTAACAAAACATTTGAATTCTAGAGGAATGTGAAGGGATTAAAAAGGAAGAAAGTTAAAAATCAAGAGTAAGGCAAGGGAACTAGAGGAGTTGCAGCAGAGAAAACAGGCTATTTCATTTATATCACGTGTCCAACTAAATCCTTTACTACTTTATTTGTAAAGCGGGAGATGAGGACAAAAAAGAACTGCAAGAGGACAGGATGGAGAGAAATACACATTTATCATTCCTAATCCTGAGTGTGAATGGGATGAATTCACCCATAAAGCAAAAGAGTATAGCAGAATGGATTAGAAATCATACTCCAACAATATGTTGCTTACAAGAAATATACTTGAAACACAAAGAGTTACACAAAAGGACTGAAGCAAAATTTATTATGCTTCAGCTGAACTAAAAAACCAGGGGTAGAAATCATGATTTTATATAAGACTACAGTAAATATAAATAGGATGAAAAGAGGAGAATTACATTTAGGCATGAAGGTACCAGAGGCGGTGAGTTAATATCAATACTTAATGTATACGCATTAACTTACAAGAATATAAAATATATTAATAACAACAAAAGAGATAGCCTTTAAATAATTCAATATTTGAAAAAGAAATAAAACAAGCTGTAAATGAATTCCCAAATGAAAAACTCCAGGACAAATCAGTGAGAGTTTATTAAACACTTTCTATGCGGCAGGCTCTGTGCTAAGTACTAATACTATAAAAGAAAAGGTAAAAATCATGCCCTGTTCTCAAAGTGCTCACATTTGAATGGAAGGGAGACAATATGGAAACACGTACAAACAAGACATGTACATACATACACACACACATATATATATACATATATTATATATATATATATATATATGGTTTTTTAAGGTACTAAGATAAAGATAGACTGAGAAAAGATTCTTGGAGAGGGTGAGACTTTAGCTAAGTATAAACAGAAGTCTGGGGTCAGAGATGAGGAAGGAAAAGGTTCCAAGCATTTGGAACAATCAGTGACAATGTTACGAGTTGGGAGATAGAATGTCATGTTCAAGAAAGCAAGGTGGCCAATGTCATTGGGGAAGGGAAGGTAGATAGGCATTGTCAGCTGATTATTAGATATTGGGGAAGGGGTGAGAGAAAGTGATGAACTGAGATTGAATCCTAGGTTGTGACCCTAGGTGATCGTGAGGATGGTGGTACCCTCACCACTTAGGAAGGTGGTACCTTCCTAAGAAAGTTAGGAAGATCTACAGGTTCAGGGGGCAAGATACTTAGTTTTTGATATGTTGTTTAAGATGTCTGCAACACATCCACTCTGAGATGTCCTTTAGACTGTTGGTGATGCAAGATTGAGGTCAGGAGAGAGGTTACAGCTGGAAAAAAATATTTGAGAATCATCTGCAAAGGCAGTAGTTGAATCAAAGGAAGCTATTGAGTTCAGTGAAATAGGGAAGAGAAAGAAGAGTAGAATGTCCAGGACAGAGTTGAGTATAATCTGAATGATGGTCCAGCAAAGGAAACTAAGAAGGGGCAGTCAGGTAGAACAAGTAAGAGGGAAATGACACAGAAGTCTAGAGAGTAGAAGAGAATATCTAGGAGAAATGAATGATCTAGAGTATCAGAGGTTGCAGAGAGGTCAAAAAGGATGAGGACTGAGAAAAAAAGCCATTATTTTTGGTAATCAAAAGATAACTTTGGAGAAAGGATGCAGTTGAAAACATCAGAAGCCTAACTTCAATGTTAAGAAGAATGGGAGGAAAGGAATTGGAAGCATTGATTGCAGACAGACTTTTCAGGAGTTTAGTCACAAAAATAACTATTATGTGATCAGTCGTGTTCAATTCTTTGTGACCCCATCAACCATGTTGTCCATGGGATTGTCTTGGCAAAGATACTGGATTTGCCATTTCTTTCCACAGTGTGTCCCCATTTTACAGATGAAGAATTGAGGTAAATAGAGGTTAAATGACTTGGCAAGCATCACACAGCTAATAAGTGAAGATAGTTAGCAGGGAGAGGCTGAATAAGTGAGGGAGATTTTGTGGTGAGGTTTTTTTTTTTAATTGGGGAGATAAAAGCATGTTTGTAGGCAGTAAGGAAGTAGCCAGTAGACAGAAAAATGGAAAATTACTGAGAGTGGCGATGATAGATCTGGAGAAGAAAGGATGGAATAGGATCACTTGTCCATGTAGAAAGGTTCATGTTGACAATGAGAGAAGAGGCACTCTTCGTGTGAAATGAGGTAAAGGTGGTAGAGATGGTGGTGAAAGACTTCTGAGTGATGTGAAATGAGGAGAAAGGGGAAAGAGGGAGCTCTTGGTGAATGGCCTGACTTTTTTTTCCCAGTGCAATATGAGGCAAGATTCTCATTTAAAATGGGGAAGGAGTAGGTGAGAAAGAGATCCATGGGAGAGTTGAGGAAAAGAGTATCTTGGAGGATATTGGACAACCACTACTAGAAGCTTGATATTAGGTGATAAATATGGATCGAATGACCCTCAGAAGAGTTTACCAAGTGATGGCGGCAGAGGAGGAACTTTGAAGTATCAATGAGGAGGAACGAATATTCTATCTCTTCACCCCAATCAACGAGTCAGGTGTATGAGTGAAAATGCTAGAAAAGAATGGTCATGGAAGCTGTGTCATCAGGAGGGATCCAGGTCTCATTGAGTACAAGAAAATAGCTCAAGAAAGGAAAAGGTTTAAGGTGAAATCTAGTTTGTTCCCAAAGGCACAGCATTTCCAGAGAGCCCAGTGAAAGGTTTGGTGACTTTAGAATGGGACATTTGCTGGGTTTGGGTTAAACGGAATAGGAACACAGAAACAATCCCTTGGGGACCAAGAATGGCATTTGAACAATGGCAGCTTCTGAATGGGAACTGAGAATTATTGGTATAAGATTGACATGGTGGGAATATTTTGACCATTGAGGAATTCGTTTAGGTAGGCTATCGTTGACTCTGGGGGTTCATTTTAGAGGTGTTGGAGAGCTTTGTGTAGCTAGAAAGTGGGTGGTGGGTAATGCAAGGCAGCTGCTGTGTTAAACAGAGAGAATGCAGGAAGACTTGGAAGCTCTTTTGTGCAGGTTCAGATAAGGCAGTCTTTGTGGAATTGTAGGTAGCTAGAGAGAGAGCCTGGAACAAACCTTTAAGGAACAATGAATTGCAGTGTAGTCTGTACGTATTATTGTTTCCAGCAATAAGAAAAGAAATTACCCTTCCAATCTTTTTCTATTATGCAGATATGGTCTTGATACCAATCTAGGAAAGGAAAAAGCAGAGAAAGAAAACTACTAACCAGTATAGATTATCAATGTTGTTGTGAACTTCTTAGCTAGCACGGTGATTAACACAGCATAATTAAGAAAATTATGCTATATGACCTGGTTGAGTTGATACAAGGAATGCAGGGTTTATTCAGTATGATTAAAACTATAAATATAATAAATCATATTGGTACAGATAATAACAGTCACATAATATTAATAGATACCAACATACATTTCTAGTAAGAACTCCAGAAATGAACCTTTCATTGATAAGAGTATATTGTGTTTATCCAAATTCAAAAGCATACATTATATATAATGGATAAAACTTAGAGATTTTTCCCAGTAAAATTAGGAATAAAGCAAGGATGTCCATTATCACCGCTACTACTAAAAATAAGGCTAAAAATAGTTGTAGCAATAAGACAAGTAAGAGAAAAGATAAGAGAGGAAACAAAATCACTTTTTTTTTGTAGATATGATTCACTTAGAACACCTTAGTCACAGATTAATTGAATTTATTTGTAAATTTAGCAGTTCCCAGATATAAAATGAAGCCACATAATCATTATCATTCCTATATGTAATTAACAAAACTCATAAAGGAGATCTAGAAAGAGAAATTACATTCAAAATAGCTACTATTTAATCAGTCATGTCCAATTCTTCATGACACTGTCAACCATATTGTCCATGGAGTTTTCTTGGTAAAGATACTGGATTTGCCATTTCCTTCTACAGTATATCCTTATTTTACAGATAAAGAACTGAGGTAAATCGGCGTTAATTGACTTGGCAAGAGGCACACAGCTAGCAAGTGAGCCTAAGTTTGAACTGAGATCTTCCTGACTCCAGACTCAGGGCTCTATCCGTCGCGCCACCTAGCTGCTCCCTCGGAAATTGCAAACATTTGGAGCATTTCTACCAAGATATCCTGAGGAACTAAGTGAATCTGACTATATAATCCTAGCGAAAGTAGACTTAAATAATTGGAGGAACATTAATTGCTCATGGGTAGATCATGACAAGACTACCTAAATTAATGTCCTTAATTAGTTATTATATTAATCAAACAACCAAAGGAATGTTTTGTTAGAAGTAAAAAAAACAATAACAAAATTCATGTGGAAGAACAAAAGGTTGATAATTTAAGGAGTAACAATAAAAAACAGTGGGAAGGAAAAGTACCAGATCTCAAACTGTACTACAAGATAGTTATTGTTAAAATTATTTCATAGTAGTTAAATGAAAAGAGAGGCTGCTCAATGGTACAGATTAGGTACATAACATACAGAAACAGTAGCATAATGTTGACTAAATGTCCCAGTTACTAAGGGAATGACTCACTGATTGACAAACGGTGCTGGGAAAACTAGATAGCAGAATGACAGAAATTAGTTTCAAATACATCCTGCTATATACTGAGATAAACTACAAATGGATACATGACTTAGATGTAAAATATCATTTTACAAACAAGAACAAGGAAAAAAATTACTTTTCAGATCTACAGATTGAGGAAGAATTCATGATTAAACAAATAATAGCATCATACCAGATAAACTGGATAATTTTGATTATTATATAAAATTTTAAAGTTTTTGCACTAGATGTAACAAATCTAATGTTAAAATGAAAAGAGAAACAAGTGACTTGGAAAAAAATCTTTGTAACAGTTTTTCTGATATAGACTTCATATCTAAGATATATAAAGAACTGATTCAAATTTATAAGACTAAGAGTCATTCCCCAATAGATAATTGGTTTAAATATATGAACAGCACATTTTCAAAGTAAGAAATCTAATTTCTATCAACTTGAAAAAAATTTCTCTAAGTCACTAAAAATTAGAGAAATGAAAATTAAAACATTTAGGTTCTATTTCACATTCCTCAGACTGGTAAAGATCACAAAAGAGGAAAATACTGGAAATACTGGAAAAGCTGTGGAAAAACAAGTAATCTATTGCACAGTTGTTTAGGGCTGTGAATTGGACTAGCCATTCTGGAAAGCAATTTGGAACTAAGGCCAAGAAATTACTAAACTATGCAAACCTGTTGAGCCAGCCATCAAATCAAAAGTAAAAAAGGACATATATCTACAAAAATGTTTGTAGTAGCTCTCTTCATTGCAGCTGAAAATTGGAAACTTAGGGGATATTCTCCTAATGGCAAATAGCTAAACGAGTTGTGATGTATGTAATAACAGTATTATTCTGCCATAAAGAAAAGGCAAAATGGTCAATTTCAGAGGGTACTGCAAAAATGTCTGTAAAAATGTCTGTAAACTGATACAGAGCAAAGGCAAGAGACCTAGGAGAACAATGTGTATGACAGCAACAGTATAGAGAAAAGTTATTTTGGAAGACTTTAGAATTCTGTTAAATGCAATGATATTCATTCTAAGAAATCAGGAGACTGAATTTGAAACGTCACTAACTTCCTTCCAGAGAGGTTATGGATTAAAATACAGAGGGTGATCGACATTTTGGGGCATGGTCATTGTGAGATTTTTTTTAAACAATATGTTTATAATAGAGTTTTTTGTTTATTATTGAATTTGGGGGTATACTGAGAGGGATAAATTATATAAAATTATTTTTAAAAGGTGGTATGTAATAAAAAATTCTATATTCACTAATCTTCAAAAGTTCATTTCATTAGCTTGTAAATTCCATCTAGACTAATTATTGTCATACCGTTCTGATAATGTGTGTTTTTTTTATTTGTTCATGTAAGAGACATTTTTAAGTTATCTAACTGGTGAAGAGCGCTGGAAACTGCACTAAGTGCTGGGGAACATACAAAATGTAAACTTTCTTAAAGTATGTAATGAAACAAGAGCACTGGGAATAGGACTGTGTTCTGGGCAACATACAAAGTTTGGATGAGACATGGTCCCTGTCCTTGTGCAGCTCATAGTCTTATACAGGGATAAAATATAAACATTAGTGACTGGAATGTGCCATATAAAATGATAAGCACATTTAACTTTGGCTTTAAAATAGTATTTCAGCAGGAAAAAAAGGAATTAAAGATATTTTAAACATAAGGAATAAAATTAATAAAATCACAGAGATGGGAAAGTTCAGAATTCTAGCTTAGGGGTTATAGAGGGTTGTATCCAAAGCTGACCAGTATGACTAGAATTGTGACCTGAGCTAAGCCCAGAAACACAGGGTGGCCTTGTATTCTGGAGGACCTTGAAAATCAGTCAAAGAATTTGAATTACTCAGTGGGCAATAGGGGACCACTAGAGATTTTTGAGCAGAGGAGTAATATGACCAGATCTATGCACAAGGAAGTGAATTCTTGAAGCAATTTGAAAGACAGATTGGAAGGAAGAGGATATATAGAGAAGCTGTTGTTATGGTCCAGATTGGAAGTAATGACAACCTGAGCTAGGGTAATGGTAGTAGAAGTTGAGAAAAGGAAATGAATGTGAAATATGCTGTGAAGATAGAACTGATAGAATTTAGTAACACTATAAGGGGTGTGGGAAAGGCATGAATCAAATATAAGTCCGTGGAAACCTGGATGAAAGGTCATCCTCCACAGAGAATTAGCGAAGTCAGAGAAAAAAACTGGTGTGAAGGGAGAGACTTTATTTTTGAACACTGTAAAATAAATTTAGAGATTCACAGTATCAGAGATTTGGCACCAGAAGAGATCTCAGAGGCCATTTAGTTCAACTCCCTCATTTTAGAATTTGATATCTAGATAGATAAGAGTTTATAAGTAATTACAGGTACAGACCTGATGCTTGGAGGAGAGGTCACAACTGAAGACAAAGATCTGTGAGTCATTAGTATAGCAATTGTAGTTGAAGCCAAGATAGTGAAGGAGAATTCCAAAGGAGTGAGAGTAGAGATGGAATAGCTTATGGTAGGCTGAGCCAATATAATAAAAATAATGATTCTACCTAAATTAATTTACATATTCAGTGCCACACAAATCAAAGTATCAAAAAGTTACTTTATAGGGCTAGAAAAATAATAACAAAATTAATCTGGTAGAACAAAAGGTCGAGAATGTCAAGGGAATCAATGAAAAAAATGTGAAGGAACATGGCCTAGCTAATTCTAGATCTCAAGCTGTATTACAAAGTGGTAATCATCCAAACAATCTGGGGACCAAGAAACAGAGTGGTGGATCAGTGGAATAGATTAGGTACAAAATACACAGTAGCAAATGACAATAGTAATCTTGTGTTTCGTAAACCGAAAGATCCAAGCTTTGGAAACAAAATCTTACTATTTGACAAAAATTGCTGGGCAAATTGGAAAATGGTTTGGTAGAAACTAGGTATAAATCAACATCTCACACTATGTATCAAGATAAGGTCAAAATAGATACATAATTTAGACATAAAGAGTAATATAAGCAAATTAGAGGAGCATGGGATAATTTACTATCAGATGTACGGGTAAGGGAAGAATTTATGATCAAATAAGAGATAGAGGGGATTATGGGAAGTAAAATAGATAATTTTGATTATTTAAATTACAATTAAATTAAAATTGAAAAACTTTTGCACAAACAAAACTAATGTAGCCAGAATTAGAAGGAAAACAAGAAACTGGGAAGATTTTTTTACAGCAAATTTCTCTGATAAAAGGCTTGTTTCTCAAATACATAAAAAATTGAGTCAGACATATAAGAATATCATTCATTTCCCAGTCAATAAATGCTCAAAGGATATGAACAGGCAGTTTTCAGAAGAAATCAAAACTATAGTCATATAAAATGCTCTAAATCAATTTTGATTAAAGGCAGATTGAAACAATTCTGAAGTACTACCTCACATCTATCAAATTGGTTAATGTGGCAGAAAAGGAAAATGACAAATATTGAAGGGGATGTGGAAAAATTGGGACGCTAATGCATCATTGGTGGAGCTGTGAACTATTTTAGAAAGCAATTTGGAACTATGCCCAGAGGGTAGAACTATGCATGCCCTTTAAAATGCACGTGGTAGTACAATACCACTACTAGGTCTATATCCCAAAGAGATTTTTAAAAATAATAGAAAGAAAAAGGATCTGTATGTACAAAAATATTTATAGCAGTTCTTTTTGTGGTGGCAAAGAATTGGAAATTGAGGGAATGTCCATCAATTGGAGAATGGCAGAACAAATTGTGATATATGTTGTGATGGAATATTATTGAGCTATAAGAAATGACAAACAAGATGGTTGCAGAAAAACCTGAAAAGACTTACATGAACTGATTCTGATTGAAGTGAACAGAACCAGGAGAACACTGTACAAAGGAACAGCCATATTATACAGCGATCAACTGTGAGTGACTTAGCTGTTCTCAGCAATACAATGATGAAAGACAATTCCAAAATGCCTATGTTGAAAAATACTATCCAGCTCCAGAGACAGAATTGATAGAATCTGAATGCAGATCAAAGCATACTTTTTTAAACTATATTTTTCTTTTTATTATTTCTTCTTTTTATTTATTTTTTGGTCTGTTATCTTTTACAGAATGACTTACATGAAAATATGTTTTGCATGACTGCACATGTATAACATAGCAAATGGCTTGCCTTCTCAATGAGGGTGGAGGAGGAGAGGGAGGGAGAGAATTTTAAGCTTAGAATTTTGAAAAATAAAAGTTAAAAATTGCTTTTACATGTGATTAAAAATTTTTTTAAAAAAAGAAATGATGAAGAGGATGTTTTTAGAAAAACCTGGGAAGACTTATGCAAAGTGAAATGAGCAGAACCAGAATATTGTACACAGTAACCCCAATATTGCTTGATGATCAGCTGTAAATGGCTTAGCTATTCTGCTCAATTCAGTGATTCAAGACAATTCCAAAGGATTTATGGTGGAAAATGCTGTTTATCTCCAGAGAAAGAATTGCTAGAGTCTAGATTTAGATTGAAGGATAATTTTTTTCACTTTATTTTTCTTGGGTTTGGTTTTTGCTTTTTTTTTTTTTTTTTTTTTTGCAACATGGCTAACATGGACATGTGTTTTGCATGGTTTCACATGTATAATTAATATCATATTTTTTGCCTTCAAAATGGATAGGGGAAGGGTGGAAGGGAGACTATTTAGAACTCAATTTTTTAAAAAAATGAGTATTAAAAATAATTTTTTAAAAGAGAGAGTAGAGAGAAAAAAGAGACTGGGAACAGAATCTTGGTGATCCACATTTAGAGGACAAGAGGAGGATGAAGATTAAAGGAGACAAGAAAAAGAGCAATTAGAAAAGTAAGAAAGTGTAGGAACAGAGCAGGCTAGAGACAGGAGAGTCAGGAATCAAACAAAAGTTTAATTTCAAAGGGAGCTTCCAAGCAAAGTCCACCTTCCTAAGAAGCAGGGTTCACCTGCTTATGGCAGGTGTAGGGTTTTTACGTGTGAAAACCACAAATGACTGGACCATAACACAAGGATTCTTGAGTCTTAAGTAGTCTCCAAGTCCACAGCTGGACCACAACACAGGCATTCTTGGGTCTTCAAGGTCAGCCTTGTGATTGATTGTTCAGCAGGGCACAGAACCAGGGTTAGCATAGCCAAGAACAGAAGTGAGGCAGCTCGTTCAGTTCATTTGGCAGTTACAAGAGCAGGGGTTATTAGCATGTCAGGGGATCTGGTCACTCTAGCTGCAACCTCAACTTCTAAGTCAGGGTCCCCTGGAAAGTAGGGAAACTCCAACAAATCTAAATATCTAATAATAATAATGAATCTAAATCACTGCATATATCATGTCAATTAATAAGAAAATTATAGATCTCATTAATCTCATTGCAATAGGGTGAAGCTGGCTGCTCATTATTGAAACTACTTCCCTGGCCTTAGAATGTAGAGGGGGTACTAGCAGCTGGTGGGACTTGGGAAAAATTGAGATTGAATGATATAATATGTAATTGCAATTCCAGATTTGATTTGATTTTATCCTAAAACTAAATTATAATATGGCCTCATTTAAAATAAGATGTATTCTCCTGTTTGGATAATTGTAATGTTTTATCCTCTATAGATAGATCACACATTAATGCAAAATACACTTGATATTTGACATTAAGATGATATGCTTTGGAAATTTCATAAATAAGAATTTAAAATGTAATTAAGTTATAATGGTCTTTGTGATTAGTATAAAATGCCAACTTGATAGCTGGATGCAGTGATTTTCTATGTAAAATGACTGGGAAATGCATTCAAATAAATTCATGTTATTTCACAGGCAATAAATTTTATTTTATATTAAAAAAAAAGAATATAGAGGTGGAATGGGAATGCCCTGGGTTATCTCCCTAATTATAAAGCCCTCCTATCTACCCCTCATTGTATACCCCATCATAGTGTGTGTGTGTATTAAACTATCATTATAATAAAGGGATAAACAATGTAGGACCTACAAAAAGTTACTGCCTGCTGTATAGGTCATAGGAATTTAACCCTTCCTGTTAAAGTCCTAATGCCCTCTCTGTTACCTTGTACACATGTATAAGCACAGATCTGCCCTCTGGTAAATAATAGCTAACATTTATATAGTGTTAACTTTGTGCTAATGTTAAGTGCTTTACGATGATTATCTCCTTTGGTCCTCACAACAACCATAGGAGAGAGATGCTATTATTATCCCCATTTTGCAGATGTGGAAACTGAGGCAAACAGAGGTCAAGGGACTTGCCTAGGGTATCATAGCTAGTAAGTATCTGAGGTCAGATTTGAACTCAGATCTTCCTGACTCCAGGCTGAGGGCTCTATCTACTGCACCACCTAGCTAGCTAGTATATGTTTTGAAATATATACTCATAGACAGCCTGTCATACTAGCACACAGAACTGCTAGGGTTGGGACTGGGACCAGAACAGATCACATTAGAAAGCTGAGTACGTTTCAGCTTGGAATTGTTGATTGAGGTCATTCACTAATGTCCTAGTTTAGGGTCTAGAAATCAGGGCGTTTTCACATTTTGCTAGTCTAGAGTGAGCTAAAATCCTGGAGGCCAGAGAGTCAGTCTGGGCAGAACAGAGGAAATACATGTCAAAAGCCAAGGACAAGGCATCAGAAAGTCCTCAGATTAGGTAACTATTTATTAAGGGTATCCTTTAAAAAGACAATTCAGTCACATAGTCAAGAGTGTGTGGCCCACTATGTGCCAGGCACTATGCTAAGAGCTGAGAATACGAAAAAGACTTCTTACCTGTAAAGAGTTTATAATGAGGGAATAGAATGTATAAAAGGTAGCCAAATGAGGCAGGGAGGGAAGTTACTCTCTGCATTGTGTGTTCGTCCTTTGTTGCCGAAGAAGATCAAGCTCCCTGGAAGGTACACTAGAGAGGGAGGGGTCTTAGGCATAGAAAATACTGATAATGTGGGAGGAAACACACTTGAAGAGGAACTTAGCTCCTGGTGGGAGGGGTGAAAGGTGATCGTAGCTGAAGAATGAGAAGTCACTGGAATTTTTGAGCAAGGATATGCCCTGATCGAATCTGTACAATTTGACAGCTGTTTGGAGAGGGGACAAACTAAGTTTGAGACCGATCGAGAGGTTATTGCAGTAGCATAGGCAAGAGATGATGAGGTCCTACATTAGAGTACTAGTTTCAGCAAGTGGAGAAAGGAGAAAAGAGACAGATGCAAGATATATTGTGGAGGAAAAATAGACAAGACTTGATCAGTGATTGGATATGAGTGATGAGGGAGTTGTGATGACTCCAAGGTTGGGAATCTGACTGACTAATAGAATGATGTCAACAAAAACAAGGATGTTAGGAAGAAGGGAGGGATGGAGGTAGGGTGGGGTGTTGGAATTTACCAATTATAAACAAAGGCAGAAAAGCAAAAAGTAACTTTTTAGACCACAACACAAATTAGAATAATAATAATTAAGAGAAATAGAACAAAAATATTTAGGTCTCAATCAGTCTAGGGAGTAGCTAGGTGGCACAGTAGAGAGAGTGCTGAGTCTGGAGTTAGGAAGACTCATTTTCCAATTAGAATTATGAAAAATGAACCTAACACTTGAAATACTAAATGCAAACTGATTATATTCTCCACTGAAACAAAATAGGTTCTAATAATATGCCATTAACAAGAATTTAATCCAGAAATATTCGAATAGATCCAAAATGAAACTTTCTAAAATTTACCATGCTATACTAAATCATAAGCAAAAGTGGTACTAATGATTTTAGATAAAAGTGAATTAAAACCAGCAAAAGAGAGAAACATTTTTATTTTGGTTGATAAACATTTTATTTGCCTTTATTTTAGCCATTTTTTCCCTTCTGATATGATGGAGAAATATATAAGAAGCCTGGGTTTCTGTCTTGGCAGTATGCTTTTTTATATCCTATTTATTATTTTTCATTTTCTTATTTTAGTTGTTCGAGGTCACGAGTACATCCGTTGAATATAGTAGTATCAAATCCTGCTTTAATGATACCATGAAAAATTTTGATATTCAAAAGATAATGAGGAATCAGAATGCATCGCTCTGGAACGATTTTCAGCGGTTTGTAGCCATGTTATGTTTGTGCTAATAGTAGCTAACATTTATATAGGGCTGATGATGTGCCAGGCACTGTGAGAAGCACTTTACAATTTTCATCTCATTTGATCCTCAAAACAACTCTGCGACGTGGGTGTGGCTATTTTTTTCCCCATTTTACAAATGAGGAGATTGGCAAACAGAGGACACATGTCTTGCCAGGATTAAGCAGTGGTTAAGTGTTTGAGGCTGTATTTGAAAGCAGGTCTTTCTGACTCCAGGCCTGGCACTCTCAGCACTATGGTGCCCCGTAGCCACCTAGATAACTACCCCAAAACCGCCCCAAGTACTGTAAGACCTGTTCTTTTGAGGTATATACTTGCTTAGCCACACTAATAGCCCAGAAATTTGTGTCTCTTGCAGGTTTTTTCCCCACAGATTTCATTTTATGTATTTCTGTCCCTTTTATTTTTATATATATGTATGTATATATATATGTGTGTGTGTGTGTGTATACATTTCGTATATATATGTCTATATTTTATATATATAATAATGCAGACTTCATTTTATATAAGTTTCAGTCCCTTTTAGGGGCTCTAACCTGAGTCTGCTGTTGGACTGATTAAAAGAAGCTGAAGGCTGATAGAACAAAGTACTGTTCATATTAGACTTTGGTTGGGATCTTATTAACAGAGGGGCAGAGTATTGTTCTGTACATTGATGCTGACATTTCTCCCATCAGGATGAAGAGCACAATGTTGAATGGGGGAAATGAAAAGACATTATTTCATGCAGCAGACCCATCCAACATGCGTGTGATTTGTGATTACAATTTTGACTGGAGCTTCCAGTCACTTCATGAAGTAAAATATGGGAAAGGTTTGTACTATATGTATAAGTTATGGTAATGAAAATAATAGCTGGTATTTGTATAACACATACATTTTTATAAAGTATTTCATGTACATTTTCTTATTTTATCCTCATAACAACCCTGGGAGGTAAGTACCATTTTTATTCCCATTTTACAGATGAGAAAACTGAGGCAGAGGTTAAGTGACTTGACCAGAGCCCCACAGATAGTGAATGTCTGACGCTGGATCTGAACTTGGAACTTCTTGACTCCAGGCTCAGTGCTCTATCCGTTGCTCAACCTAGCTGCCTATCATCACCTACTTTTTCAGTTTATAATCTTTGAATTGCCTGGGGCAGAGAGGATTTAAATGACTTGACCAGGGTTACTCAGCCAGTATGTTTCAGAGACAGGACCTGAAAACACATCTTTTTCACTCTGAGGTCAGTGCTCTATCTACTACACCACACTACTTCTCTAAATAGAAGTTATATTCATGTAAACATGATTATCTTTGATAATCTTTCCTCTTGTTGAAATTAGCTTTTGTACAAGTCGTGTCTGACTCTTTGTGTCACCTCTTGGGGTTTTCTTGGCAAAGATGCTGGGGTGGTTTGGCATTTCCTTCTCCAGCTCACTTTATAGATGAGGCAACTGAGGCAAGCAGCATTAAGTGATTTGCCCAGGGGCCATATTTGAACTCATGAAGATGAGTCTTCCTCACCCTAGGCTGTACACTCTAGCTGGTGCACTATCTAGCTAGCATTTGATATTTGCTGTTTGAAACCCACACTTCCCTCATTTCTTCTGTTTCAGAAGTGAATAGTCATCAGCACCTGTGCACCTCAATAAACATGTCAAATTTCAGTTTATATTTTTAAAGATGTAAGACCTTGGGTCTCCCCTAAGGCACTGAGGATAAATTATCAATAGACATGAAGCCCCATAATCAGTGGAACATAGCATTGTTTGATAGCTCTATGAATTTATACACATGCTGGTTCGTAATTATAAGTTCTTGTGAGGTAGTTAGTCTCTGACAAAGCAAGGAAGTTTACTGGGAATCCATAATGCTGGTCATCATTTGACTAAGTACCCCTAGAAAGTTTCTGCACTGCCGATCTTTAGCCATTTAATCAGCTTATCAATAAGCTTCCTTACTATAACCTTGCTATTATTAGACACATCAAGAAGCACAGTAATGATTACTGACTTACTTTCTATGATGCTTAGAACATATCCTAGAAAATATCTAAGACCCTGGAGCTTTGATGGATGTTCATGTTGTACTCCATGAAAACATGCCTTTAGTGCTTTCTTTTGTAGCTCCTCCCATTTCCATAGACATTATCCTTTCTTAGTTATGTCATCTTGCATTCATATGAACTCCCATGCTTCTTTGAAATTTTATTTCTTCTAATTCACTTCGTAAAGTTCATATTAGATAGTAGATTCACCATAGCCCTCTTTAACTCAAAGTTGTCATAAATATATCATAAAATGACCCTGAATGTTAAGAATTCATATTATTTCTAATCCACAGTTTCTCACACACTTTACAAAATTTTGGGTTATCACCCCTCCATCATTCTGTCTTCTCTGTGTGCTAGAGGAGACTCTGGTTAGCAACTGGGAAAGAGCCATTTTCCAATATAAAATATCACTGGTGCTTAACTGCTTATCAAGAAGAATTCTCCTCCAACAGACCAAGTAGAATGTGTGTTTTCACTCTGATCCAAGTATATAAGTAGGGTGAAGTGATGGAGGCTTTGCCCTAAGGCAAATTTAGAGTAGTTCTGTCAGGAAGCACTTTCATCTCTTCTGTAGCATAACATCTGAGTTGGTTCCTAAGTCAGCAAAGAGAAAAAAAAAGTAGGAAGCTATCATGTCATTGTATAATGACAAAGTTTGGCTGTAGAGAATTGAGAAAGATGTGCTTCCCACCCTTTTAGGAGCAGGCCAAGGGGTAGGATATCAAATATATTGGAAGGCAATTGATTTTACTAACACCTTTTTCCTATTTTTATTTTTTGACACAAGATATGACTTGTTAAACAGGAGAGAAAGGAAGGATATGTTTAGAATGAAAGGTACTTTAAAACACAAGATTTAAAAAAAAAGAGTAGAGTAGCTAGTGGCTCTAGAGTCAGGAGGATCTGAGTTCAAATATGGCCTCATTCGCTTAATAGCTGTGTGACCCTTGGCAAGTCACTTAACCCTGATTGCCTCACAAAAGATAATGAACAAAAATATATGTATATTTTTAAGTAGGAGGCTTTTAAAAATGCTTTCCTCCCCTCAGTGGCCACACTCAAAGTAAACTTCTCCCCAACCAGAGTTCACCTCCTACCTTGGACACTTCTAGCCAGATAATTCTGAACCTCTCAGTGCTCTGAATAACTCTGAAACTAAGTTATATTAGTTCTCCATCACAGCTGAATAACTCTTAGGAAGGACACAATGATGGCTGATTAAACATTGAGAAGAGCTTTTTGAGCTATTTGGAAAACAAAAAAATCAGCCTTTTAATTTTGGTCAAATGGGTAATGCTTCTGTTTGAAACTACTCCAGAAACCTCTCCACAGTAAACACAGCCTCTGTTAGCCCCAAAGCTTGGCTGGACATATTTCAAAACACCAGACATTTCTCTATAATGTCTAAGTTTTGGAAAAAAATAAATTGAGTGTGCAAACTTGGTGAGTCATTCTATTCTAGAAGAATTTGGTCCTACTTTGGAACAATCCCTCTACTTGTAGATGTATGAAATGTCCTTTAGTGCCCCTTATACTATAGGATTAGATTTACCATCTGAAAAAAAAACCCCCCCAAAACTTTTCTTTTTTTTTTTCTTCTCTGTTTTGCTAAACACTGAAGAATCTGGAGCTATTGAATTTTATCTTTGGAAAAACGCGGAACTGATTTGTTTGGTGTTGTGAAAGCTTACTGCTTTCAATATACAGTTAGTTATCAACTGTTTTATATACTTGTTTTGAATTTCCATTTCTACAAACAAGCACTGTAATTAAAGCTATTAGAATAAAATCTCTGAACTGTTAAAAACAAACAAGAAAAGAAAACAAAAATCTGAGGACTTCCAGGAGCCAAGATGGCAGAGTAAGTAGTAAATCACCATAACTCTCCCATATAAAATAACACCCTGGAACATCAGAACCAGCAAAAAAGTGGGGTTAAACAATCTTTTAGTTCAAGAAACTTGGAAGGGCTGCAGGAAAGATTTGTCTCACTCTGATAAAAGGAGAGCACAGTCCAGGACAAGAAGTACCTAAGGAAGCCAGCAGCAAGTCCCGCCTCAAGAAACCAATGGGAAGTATGGAGCCCCAGTGTGGTGAAGCAGGCAAATGCCAACACCAAGACCCCTACCATGTGCTTCATAATAGCCAGGGGAATGGGTAGCCTCCAGCTCTGAGAACCATAACATGCTTCAGCTTAGCCCTGGTCAAACAGGCCGCCTCTAGTGGCCAGAACTCCACATGCTTCAGTGTAACTTGGGAAAACAGGCAGAAGCCAATGCAGGAACATCCCATAGGCCTCCAAACACCAGATACCAGTACTGGGACCCCGGATCAGCACCAGGTAAGTGTCAGACCCTTATGGCCTCTAGCAGCACCAGCCACCCCTCATCCCATTCTCCCAGCACAGCACTAAACACTAGGGTCCCCCATGGGCCTCAGTGCAGCATCAGGTAAACAGCCAGGGCTTGCAGCCCTGGGCACAGGAAACCAGAGACAGTAACCCTTCCTTTACAGGAGCAGAGTTCAAATTTAAAAGAAAGGAAAAAGGCCAAAAAAAGATGAGCAAAAGCCAAAAACAAAAAAATAATCTGACCGTAAAAAGTTATGGTGACAGAAGAGGTCAAGACACAAACTCAGAAGAGGACAACAATGTCAAAACATCAATGGGCAAAACCCCAAAAAACAAGTGGTCTCAGGTCCAGAAAGAACTCATAGAAGAGTTAAAAAAGGAGCTTAAAAATCAAATAAGAGAGGTAGAAGAGAAATTGGGAAAAGAAATGAGAGTGATCCTCAGGGCCAGATGGATTCACAAGTGAAATCTACCAAATGTTTAAAGAACAATTAATTCCAATACTATATAAACTGTTTGGAAAAATAGGGGAAGAAGGGACCCTGCAAAAATCCTTTTACAACATAAATATGGTGCTGATACTTTAACCAGGAAGAGCTAAAACAGTGAAAGAAAATTATAGACCAATTTCCCAAACAAGTATCGATGGAAAAATTTTTAACAGAATGCTAGCAATGTGATTACAACAATATATCATAAGGATCATATACTATGGCCAGGTGAGATTTATACCAGGAATGCAGGATTGGTTCAATATTAGGAAAACTATCAACATAATTGACCGTATCAATAACAAAACCAACAGAAATCATATGATTATCTCAGTATTAGGAAAACTATCCATGTAGTTGACCATATCAATAACAAAACCAACAGAAATCATAAGATTATCTCAATAGATGCCAAAACAGCTTTTTCCAAAATATACCACCCATTCCTTTAGAGAACTTAGAAATAAATGGAGCATTCCTTAAAATAATAAGTAGTATTTATCTAAAACCATTAGCAAGCATTATCTGTAACGTGCATAAGCTTAGAAGCCTTCCCAATAAGATTGGGATAAAGAAGGATGTCCATTATTACCACAATTATTCAATATAGTAGAAGAACTGATAGCTATAGCAATAAGAAAAGTAAAAGAAATTGAAGGAATTAGAATAGGTAATGAGGAAACAAAATTATCACTCTTTATAAAGAGGACCAACTAAAAAATTACTTGAAATTATTATATATCACATAATTATGTTAATACATATAAATAATGAATATAAATTTGTATGTTATATTATATGTCAATTATATAAATAACAACGTTAGGAAGGTAGCAGGATATAAGATAAACCCACATAAATCATTAGCATTTCTTTATATAACCAACAAAACCCAACAGCAAGAGATAGAAAGAGAAATTCCATTTAAAATAACTGTAGACAATATAAAGTACTTGGGAGTCTACTGCCAAGATAAACCCAGGAGCTATAAACACAATTATAAAACATTTCACAGAAATAAAGTCAGATCTAAACAACTGGAAAAGTATCAATTGCCCATTGGTAGGCTGAGCCAATGTAATAAAAATTATGATTCTGCCTAACCTACTTTACTTATCTGGTGCCATGCCAATCAAAGTACCAAAAAATTATTTGATAGAATAGATAGAAAAAATAACAACAAAATTTATGTGGAAGAACAAAAAGTCAAGAATATCAAGGGAATTAATGAAAAAAATAATACAAAGGAAGGTGACCTCGTGATACCAGATCTCAAACTATTTTATAAAGAAGTAGTCTTCAAAACTAACTGGTACTGACTAAGTTTAAGAGTGATGGATCAGTGGAATAGGTTAGGTACACAAGACAGTAATCAATGACCATAGTAACCAAGTGTTTGATAAACCCAGAGACCCTAGCTTTTGGGATAAGAACTCACTATTTGACAAAAGCTGCTCAGAAAACTGGGAAACAATAGGGCACAAAGTAGGTATAGATCAGTATATCACACTGTATACCAAAATAAGGTGAAAATGGTTGCATGATTTAAACATAAAAGGTGACACTTTAAAGCAGATTAGAAAAACTGTCAGATCTTTGGAGAAGGGAAGAATTCATGATCAAATGAGATAGCATTATGAAATGTAAAAAATAATTTTGATTATATTAAAAAAAATTTTGCACAAACAATGCAACCAGATTAGAAGGGAAGCAGAAAACTGGGAAACAATCTTTATAGCAAGTATCTCTGATAAAGTCCTCATTTCTCAAATATATAGAGAACTGATTCAAATTTATAAGAATACAAGCCATTCCCCAATTGACAAATGGTCAAAGGATATGAACAGGCAGTTTTCAGATGAAGAAGTCAAAACCATCCATAGGCATATGAAGTACCCTATAATTTTTGATTAGAGAAATATAAATTAAAACAACTCTGAGGTACCACCACACACCCATCAAATTGACTAATTTAACAAAAAAGGAAGATGATAAATGTTGGGGAAATTAGGACACTAATGCACTGTTGGTAGAGTTGTGAACTGATTCAACTATTCTGGAGAGCAATTTGGAACTGTGCCCAAAAGGCAACAGAATTGTGCATATCCTTTGATTCAGCAATACCACTATTAGGTCTGTATCCCAAAGAAATCTTAAAAAAGGGGGAAAGGACCTACATGTATAAAAAATATTCATAGCAGTCATTCTTATGGTGGCAAAATATTGGAAATTGAGAGGATGCCCATCAATTGGAAAATGGCTGAACAAGCTGTGGTATATGAGTGTAATGAAATATTATTATGCAATAAAAAATGATGACCAGGCAGATTTCAGAAAAACCTGGAAAGACTTGTATGAACTGATGCAAAGTAAAATGAACAGAACCAGGAAAACATTTACACAGTATAAGCAATGATATGTAATGATCAACTATGATTAACTTCCCTCCTCTCAGCAACATAATGATCCAAGACAAGTACAAAGGACTCATGATGAAAAATGATATCCACATCCAGATAAAGAACTGATGGACTCTGAATGCAGATCAATGCATACTTTTTTCATAGTTTTTTTTCTTTTGATCTGTTTCTTTCACAACTGTGACTAACATGGAAATATGTTTTACATAATTGCACATATATAACCCATATCAAATTACCTATCATTTTAGGAAGGGGGGAGGGAGAAAAATTTGGAACTAAAAATCTTGTGAAAATGCGTGCTATAATTGTCTTTACAGATAAGTGGAAAAAAATAAAATATTATTTAAAAATTTTTAAATAAAGAGTAAAAAATAATGAATAATAACTGGAAAAAAAAACCCAACCTAAATTACAAAGAAGTCATGGATCTGCATAGGTGGAAGGATTTTCCACATTTGTAAAATTTCCCATGCTAATGAAATGACAGAGGTAGATCAAAATGTATTTTAGATTTGTAAGGAATGTCCATCCATACTCAATTCAAGAAGCATTTATTAAGTATGTACTATGACCAGGTATTTGTGCTAGGTGAAAGGAATACTAAGTAAACAGTAAATATTAGGTACCTACTATGTGCTGAGAGCAAGTGAGAAAGAAAGAGAAAAGAAAGTAAGCCCCTGCCCTCAAGGATCTTGTAATCTAATGAGGGCAGACACATAAAGGGAAGTTTCTGGCTTTGGGGGGTAAGGGTTAGAAGGTGGGAAAGGCACCTGAGCTGGGGTCATAATGGCAGAATTCCAAAGTGGTACAACCAGGTGAGAGATGAGAAATCTGAGCTGGGTTTCCTCCTTAAATGGAGCTTTGGAGTTCATAGCCCTACCCTCTAGTCACAAAGGCAGAGAATGATGATATGGAGTACCATGGCTGATACAGGATAATAAGATTATCCCAATAATGAGCAAAAACAATAGTCTCTGTCCTCAGGTAATTCAAAATCTACTGAGGTGATATAACATATATACAAATTAAGTAAATACAATTTTACTCTTTAAAAAAAGTTTTTATTTTTATTTTCAAGTAACAAGTATTTTTTCCTTAATCTGTCCCTCCTACTACCCCCCCATTAAGTAAATTTTTTTAAAGCTTGAAAAACAAATGCCTCAGTATATAGCTATGTAGTTCATCAAAACAATATGCTTCTAATTGTTCTCCCTGCCTCAAGTTTCTGCTGTAATCCTTCCACCACACAACTACTAACACAATTTTCCTAAATTGCAAATCTGACTGTGTCATTTCCCTATACAATAAACTCCAAAGCCTCCCAATTGTTTTTATGATCAAATATAAGCTTCTCTGTTTAGCCTTTAAATCCCTTCACAACCTAGCCACAACCTACCTTTCCAACCTTATTAAATATTATTTGCCCTTCTGAACTCTGGGATCCAGCAAAATTGGGCTTCTGGCTGTTTCTCATGAGTTAAAATCCCACCTTCTACAGGAAACCTTTTCCTTGGTGCACATTAGCACCTTCCCTGTGTTCATTATCTCAAATTTTTCCTGACTTTCTCTTGTTTGTACATAATTGCTTACATGTTCTGCTCCCATTAGATTATGAATTGCTTTTTGTCTTTCTCTCATTCCCACCCCCCTCACCCCTCGTGCTTATATGGTAACTGACATGAAGTAGACTTTTAATAAATGCTTGTTAACTTGCCTTGCTTTAACTATAATTTTTATAGTGACACTCAAATAAGATATTATTTGTGTGGAAATGTTTATATTTTTAATATGGCAAGATGTATTTTAAATCATTTTAACATCAGTGGTAATGGTGTATATGATTTCAGGTCATGTGGAAATATTGCATCAAAGCCGTAAAGTGGTGATGTGTTATGTATTAATCGCTCTCTTTTCCAATATCATCCTTATCCTTGCTCTCTTCTGATTGTTTCTAGGTATTTACTTTGCAAAAGATGCGAGGTCTTCCCATATCAATCATAAGAGCAGTGCCAAAAACAGGATTATGTTTGTTGCCCAAGTCTTGGTTGGAACATCTGTTCAAGGAAAAATGGAATACACTTATCCTTCTCAAAATGTCACCAGATGTGACAGCTGGGTGGACAATGTGACCAATCCCTCCACTTTTGTCATCTTTGATAAGCATCAGATTTACCCTGCATATATCATTGAATATACAGATATTGATAAAAGCTGTACCATTAGTTAGGAAGGAAGAGAAACATGATCGCCCTCAAAATAATGAAACTATTCTGTATTGTATACCCAGGTTGCATAGGATAATGGTGAAACATTATGCCCAAGCCTAATGATCAGGTATAAAGTATTTGATCCCAAGTCTTTGGTTATCATGATTTTCAGCATTTTCAAGAGCAACACCCTACGTATTGTTTTTGGTTCGGTTCTGTTGCAGCCTCATATCCCTAATATACTGTATGGGGCTAATGTTTGTGTGTGTTAAAGTAAATTTAAACTGATTTGGAAAATACTAGAATAGCCATTGAGATATGTAAATATATTCCAAAGTATTTTAGATCAAAGGATGAGAATTCCAGCTGTAGAGCTGAGACCCTAATCTTTGAAATTTTGAAAATGATTTCTATTGTGTGCTGTTGCAAATAAGCAATTATGATAACTTCTACTTACATGGTACTTTAAAGCAAAGGTTCCCAAACTTATTTAGCCTACTGTCCCCTTTTCAAAAAAAATTATTCAGCAACCCCCTGGAAATCTTTATAACCCGTTTAACGGTTTTTTGAAATTTGCATTATTTAGAGAAAGAGTAAGATGTAACTCAGATTCTTCTAGAGTAGAAATGGAAACAGAGACTAAAGTGTGCAAGTGAATTTGTAATAGAGTAAGTTGTAAGTGGATTTCAGTAAAACACCATAAAACAGGCATCAAAATCAACATCATAGTCATAGACACATTATATGACCTGCTAGAAGTTGCATTGAACATCCAAACTAAATATGCTTAGGTTAGAACATTGATTTTTTATGCCGCCAAAGACGTTTATCTCCTATACCATTGAATCATTGCTGTGACAGAAGCAGGTGTCAACCTTGGGAACCATCTAGACAATTGCTTATTAACTTTATTGGTCAACTAGTACTGTGAGGGTGATGTCAAAAAATACAGTGATAAGCGGCTCAGTATCTTTCTGAGAGCATGGGTACTCAATCCGTCAGCTTAGCCGAGATGACACTACAGACCTTAGTCATTTTCCTGATGCAAACAATCAAAACCCTCCACTGCAACAGGCCATATAGGCGGTCCCACAAGGAGAATTCACCAAAGGGAGACTAGGTTACTTCATTTCCTCTTGCAGTTTCTTCCTCCCAAAGCTTGTGGAAGAACAAGTAAGCAAGGCCTTGCCGAGCTCTCACAAACTTGTACTTCAACCGCTACCAGGAAAATAATATTTACCGTCATCCTTCAAAGTTTTCTTCTCAAGTTTGTCATCATTCATCAGGGAATCCATCAATAGGCAGGGCATGATGCCTCAGACTCAATCACTGCTACATTGGTTGCCACTTTGCCAGTTTATTAATAGCCAGAACTGTTCTAGACCATATTGTACTATGTACAAATGACAGAGCTGAGTTATACACTTTGGCCTGAGGCAGGGGTCTCCAAAATGAACAAGACAGCTTCCAACGTGCTAAGAGATCTCCAGACATGAAATTTATGCCCTCTTTGCCAGACTTTTGGATCTTGCTGGAGTAAATTAATTGGACCTATTTGACAAAACTTACAATTGGCCCCCAAATTGACAGGAGAACATGAAAAAAGCCCATCTTTAATTCAACAAAACATTGATGTACTAGGGGAACCCACACTATGCCCTAACCTAGAAGTCCAATTGATTAGATCTGCATTGCATCGTATCTGTATTGATACATCTACTTCCTTGGTGACATCATTCAAGTCACTATCCACAAATTTCCAATTATTAACACAACTATCCCTGAAAAGTTATTGCACCCTCCAAGTGGCAGGAGGAGAAGAAGGAACACCTTTGAGCCCGAATGAACTCAGTGATTACTTCAGAGAAGAGCCCTCTCAATTAACAAGTATTCTGGAAGACCAAACAGATCTCACAGATTGTGCATGTGAGGAAGATACTCATCCTATTATGGATATTGAGAACTCTGATGCTCTGCCATCTGACATTCCCTCTGAACCTACATATCTAAAAACCCACATGTCTCCCATCAACAGCATTCTCCATGGCCCCAGAGTTCCCCAGGATCAATAAGCAAGGCTCTATCAAGCTAGAGTCCACAGCAAAATTTCTGAGCTACGTAGAAGTATTACATCATTATAATAAAACTGGCAAAGCCCTATATACCTAACCACTTTCACTGGTAAGCCTTTAGTATTCCCTGACATGATGATATCAGATGAGCTCTGGAAGAAAGTCTACCTGGTCCAAGATGGCACTCCAGCATTGTGCCATTAACCACAGGACCCATGTAATGGGTTTACTTATCAAACGATCTTTGTCACAAGGCCTTTATAGAAGGTCCCTAGAATACTTAGTAAAAAACCAAATATGATGCGTCTCAAATTTAATAACTTATTGTAGATTTGTAGGTTTTTTCCTGCATTGAAATTTTGGTGATGCAGTATTGCATCATGTAACCATATGGTATCGTATTGTAAACAACTCATTACACGTTTCTCGACAATGCGTGGCACGCTTGCCTGCCAACACTTACTTGTTAAGACCTGTTGGTGGACTTGACCACTGATCATTTATAACTTGCATTTTGTGTGTTTATTTAGAAAATAATATAATCACTACAATTTTAACTCTGTTACACAACAGATGAAATATGTACGAACGGTTTTTCAAAATTTTCTCTTCTTTCCTTATGCTTTCACCACGTCCTTATTTTTATTCAGTTGCACCTGATGCTACCACTGCCCTCTTGGATTATTCTAGCACCCTCCCTTGAGGGGAAGTATTGCCCACTTTGGGAACCTCTGCAAAAGTTTGAGCCTGTGAATCAGAAAATAAAATTCAGAAAATATTGGAAAGGAAGATAAATAATGAGGACAAAACAAGGGAAAACTTCTTGGAAAAGGGAAGAGCAAAAGGAAATGACTTAAGAGATTGCAACCAAGCATGGTGATACACTTCCATAATCCTAGCTACTGTGGGGGCTAAAACTGGAGCATAGTTATATATTTACATTGAGTTTGGCATTAAATTGGTGAGCCTCTGGGAGTAGAGGGCAGGGACCATTAGGTTGCCTAAGGAGGGGTGAACCAACTAAGGTCAGAAATGGAAGTTCCCATCCTGATTAGTAATGGGATTGGGCTTGTGAGTGGCTCCTGCACTTGGGTATGATATTTTTAAAAGACAGATAGGAATAAAGGGTTCAATAAGGGGTGGGAGTAGGAGGCAAATAGGTAAAACCAAAAATCATCAACAAACTTTTTCAAGAGGGAATTGGACCACTAAACATCTAAAACATAGTTATTAGCTAAGCTACACAAATTGTTCTCAAAAGTTAAGAAAAAAACATTTCCCAAACTTTTTATTAGACAAATATAATTCTAACACCTAAACTAGAGAAGGATAAAGCAAAGAAAAAGAAGCATTGAGTAATATCACTAATTTATATAGATGTAAAATTTTTTAAAAAATATTTTTCCCAGTTGCATGTAAAAATAATTTTTAACATTTTTTTTTTAAATTTTGAGTTCCAAATTCTTTCCTTCTCTTGCCTCCTGAGACGGTTAGCGATTTGATATAGGTTATACGTGTGCAATCATGAAAAATGTTTCCATATTGATCGTGTTTTAAAATAAAAAAGATCAAGAAAAAAACAAAAAATAAAGTAAAAGATAGTATGCTTTGATCTGCATTCAGATTCCATTAGTTCTTCCTTCCATTTCTCTCTATGCAAAATTTTAAAATAAAATCCTAGCAAAAAAGACTATATAGCAAAATATTAAAAAAAATATCATTATGATCAAGTTGAATTTATGCCAGAGATATAAGGATGGTCTAAAATTAGGAAGCCAATTAGCATTCTCATATTAAAAACTAAGCAACAGTTGTCAATAAATACAGTTCAAATCCAACCTCAGATATCTACTTGCTGCATTATCCAGGGCAAGTCACTTAATCTCTGCTTCAGTTTCCTAAACTATAAAATAGCACCTGTCTTCCAGAGGTTCTGCGATGATCAAATGAGATAATATTTGTAAAGTGCTTAGTGTAGTGCCTTGGGCATAGTAGGTACTGTATATATAAGTGATAGCTATTAGTTTCATTATTATTAAAAAGATTTTGAGAAAATACAGTACTCATCAATGTTTAAAAAAACAGCATAAGTATTGAAAGACCACTTTAAATATTATTGATGTAGTCAACATGTTACATACCACAAAAAATTCAAAATTATACTGAGGGGAGAAAATTCTTAACTAACCCAAGAGATAGAGTTGATCACAAAAGGTAAAACAGTTTATCTTTTTTTTCATAAAACTGAAAAACTTGTATGAAAACAAAATCAATGCAGTTAGAATAAAAAGAAAAAATATTCTCTGGGGGGAAAATTGATAAGGATGGGTCCACTACACAAGATGTATAGTGATTTACAGATATATAAAACAAAAAGCCAATGAAGAAGTGTTCAAAAGATAAGAAATGGTAAAAAGAATTGGAAACTAATAACCATAGGAAAAATTGCTTCAAATCACTCAAAAAAATACACATAAAAATAATGCTGAGGTGTCACCTCATCACCAGCAAATTGGCAAAGATGACAAAAGAGGGGAGTAATCTCTGTTGGAGAGATTGTGGAAAACCAGGCACTGTAATGTAATGTTTGCTAGTGTTGTGATTTGGTCCAGTCATTCTGGAAAATAATTATGAAATAGCACTAAAAAAAAATCAGTTCATTGCCTTGACCTAGAAATCGCTGTTTGACAACTTCCCAAAATAAGTTAAAAATAAAAAGAACGACTGTGTATACATGAAAATATCCTTAGCAACACTGTGATAGCAAGTAATTGGAAATAACATGTTGAGAAATCACTAAATAAATGATGTATGAATGCATTGTAATCAATGAGCACCTATTAAGCATCTGCTATATTCCAGACACTGTCCTAGGCACCAGGAATAGGAATACAAGGATGAAACAGTCCTTATTCTTAGAATAAACGCAAAATACTTAAATATAAAATAGGGGAAGATGGCACTAGCAGTGGAGATCAAGAAAGGCTTCATGTAGAAGATGCTTAAACTGAGTTTTGAAGGAAGAGTGGGACATTAGGAGACAGAGGTGAGGAGGGGGTGCATTCCAGTTCTGTTGAATAGCCAGTACAAAGGAAATGGAGAAAGAAGATAGAGTGTCATGTGTGATGAACAGAAAGAAGGCTAGTTTATCTGGATTACAGGGTTCTGGGAGTCATGTACAATGAGGCCAAAAACGTAGGTTAGGTCCAGGTTACAAAGGTCTTAAAATGCCGAAAGGAAGAATTTAAATTTGTTCTGCTAGGGAGCCACTGGAATTTTTTGAGTAAAGGGAGTTAGTTATATGGTTAGATCTGCACTTGAAAGTCATTATGGCAACTGGTGAAGGATGTGATGAAATAGGAAGAGATGAAGCAGGGAAAATTTTTAGGATGTTGTTGAAGTAATGTAGATGAGAAGTGATGAAGTCCTGAACTAAGATAATAGCTGGGTGAACAGAGAAAAGGATTCTGATGGGGAAAATGTGGAGGTAGAAACAGCAAGACTTAGAAACTGTTGAGAGAGATGTAGGAGAGTGAAGAGTTGAGAAAAATTCCTCAGTTATAAACCTGCGAAACTAGAGAAATGTTTGTATCTTTGATAAAACTAGGGAAATTTGGAAGAGAAGTATTTTTGGGGAAAGATAAAGAGTTCTGTTTTGTACATGTTGTTATGTAACATTCTGTAAAAAACATTCAGTTAAAAATATCTAATAGATATTTGGTGATAGAAGACTCTTTGGGTGTGGAGTAAAGATGTTTGTGTGTGGAATATATAAATCTATCACCTCATAGAGATTGTAATTAAAACTATGGAAGCAGATGAGAGTCCAGGACAGAGCCAAGAGGAACACCGCAGATTGGGGCTTTGTTCCAGCAGAGGAGATTGAGAAGGAACAATCTCATACTTAGGAGAAGAACTAGAGTCACCAATTCAAAAAACGATAGAAAGGAAAGGGTGTGATAATTTCAAATGGATTACATTAAGAAGGATGAGGTGTGAGAAAGACCATTCTACTTTTTCAATTAAGAGATTGCTGTTAACTTGTAGAAAGCAATTGCTGTGAGTGATGAGGTCCGCAGATAGACTGCCAAGAATTAAGAAGTGAAAAGAGCAGAGGACATGGATACAAAAGTGTAGGAGTTTGGTTGAGAAGAATAGTATGAGAACTTGAAGGGATGGTCGGGATCTAGTAAAGATTTAACGTTGGGGGAGATTTAACAGTTTAAAGACTGTAGGGAAGAACCAGTAGTTAGGGAGAAGTTGCAGAATGGGGAGGGAGGTGATCAAAGTTGCCAGTTACTAGACAAAATTAATGAAATATTACTGCACTCATAAGAAATGACAAATGAAGAATTTTGAGAAGTATTTGAAGACTTACATGAGCAGAGTAAAGCAAGCAGAACCAGGGAAACACAAACACAATGATGAGTACAATAATGTAAGAGGGAGGAACAAAAAAAGGAGACTGAATGATGTGTAATTATAAAGATCAAGCTTAGTTCTGTAGAAGAATTAATCAAATGCACCTCCCTCCTCACTTTGCACAAGTGAGGGATTATGGATGTAGACTATCACATATCCTATTAGATATAGTTAATATGTTGATTGTTTTTGCTGAGATGCTTGTTTTCTTTCATTTTAAAAATCTTTGTTACAAGAAAGAAGGCTATATTGAGAAATTAAGGTGATAAAAAATGAAAGGACATTACCAAAAATAAGATTTAAAGAAAAATTATAAAAAATGATTCCCAGTCATAGTGCTGAATAACAACAACCACAGCCATAATAATAATCGGATTTTAAATTTGCAGTATCTCTTTTGAACCTTGCAACAACCTGTAAGGTAGGTACTGGAGATATTTTACAGATAAAGGAACAGACTGAGAGGACAAGTGACCTGACTACTGATAAATGCCAAAGGCAGGCTATGAACCTAGGTTCATAGATCCATAGGACCTGACTGCCAGGTCCAGCTTCTATCTGCTGTGCTATGATGCCTCTCTGCCAGGAGTATGTGGCTGTCATCTAAAATATTGCCCAGCACTTTTATGGTAGCAATGAACTAAAACAGAACAGGTACCCATCAACTAGTGAATGACTTAACAAATTGTGATGCATGAATGCAAGAATGTAAAGAAGTATTACTGTTTTAAGAAATGAAGAGTATGAAGAATTCAAAGAAACATGGGAAGACACAGCAAGTGATACAGAATGACTTAAGATGAGCCAGGAAAACACACACAATGGTGATGAAGTGTAAATAGAGCAACAAAAAGGGGGAATACTCTAGAATACTCTGTAATTATAGTAGTCAAACTTGGGTCTAGGGAAGAATTAAGAAAATTTACCTCCCTTCTCTCTTTGGAGAGGTTGTAGAACTATGGGTGTGGAATATTGCATATTATGTCATTTATAGTTAACATATAAATTAATTTTGCTCACCTTGTTTTCTCTTTATAAACATTGTTATATAAAGGTCAGGTCATATAAAGTAGAGGATGGAGGAGGAGGAATATGTTCAGAAACTAAGGTGATGTAAGAGCAAATAAAAATAAAATTTAAAAATAAGATGTTCCTTTGTCTCATTATGTTAAAAATCAGCCTTAAGACCAAAACACAGAAATGACAGTTGTTATATTGCTAGGCATGATAGTGGATAGAGCACTGGGCCTGGAATCAGGAAGACCTGAGTTTCCATCCAGCCTTAGGCACTTACTGTCTTTGTGACTCTGGATGAGTCATTTAAGCCTCTATTTGCCTCGGGTTCCACTTCTATAAAACAAGGATAATAATAGTGCCTATCTCCCAGAATTGTTATAATCAAATGAGATAATAATTGTAAAGCACTTAGCACAGGACCTGGCATCAATAAGCTCTATATAAATGTTAGTTATTATTATTAAAATACTTATATAACTGAGTCAGAAGAGGGTTAGCCATAAGAAGAAGAAATGGTAGGTCCACTGAATATTTGTGGTGTGTGGTTGCACCGAAGTGGGCATCTGTGTGCTAATTAGGGTGCTTAGAAGAGAGGGTTTCAGACTAGACTTTATGGTATGATTGATTGTACCCTGATGGGGTCTGCACATTCCTGGATTTGGTTCTTTAGTTTTGTGTAATGTTAATTATGAGAGTTAAAGATCTTCCCCACACATTAATGCACCTGCCCATTAAGGAAAGTTTGATTAGGGGAGATTTATGGGAAGGTCCACACCATTTGTTAATTTCTAATGAGACACTGGTTCTCAAGTGCTCTGATGCACTCTGGCTCTGAAAAGTGTATATATACTGTGAGGGGTGGTTTTGTTTCAGGACTTACTCACTGGAAGTGTTTGGCCAGATGAGACTCTGGGTAGCCACTAAGGAGCCCCCTGGCTTTGAAAACCCAGATGTTAGTGCTTCTCTCTCTGGTAACTATGCATGTATGTAATGGTCAGACAGTTGGATCTCTCTGCTGAGCTGTGATGTATGTATTGCTTATGGTCAGATAGTTGGAAGCCCTGTCTGTTGATCTTTATTTCTCTGGTTGTATTTTCTCTGAAGCTCAGGGTGCTGACTTTTCCCTCTGAACTAAATGAGTGATATATAAGTGCTTGATTAAAGTGATTGTTGACCCCTCAAAAGTTGCTTTCTTTTTAGAAAAGCAGATCTAAGAACTTGTGTATATTGGGGTCCCTGCTGATATACTTTGGAGGCTCAGAAACGGTTTACCCAGCTGTGATCAATCAATAGGTAATCGAATCACAAACCAAACTCATAGAAAACTGACTAATAAACCACTATGTTGTTGTTCAGTCATGTCTGATTCTTCATGACCCCACTTGTGTTCTTAGCAAAGATACCAGAGAGATTTGCCATTTCCTTCTCCAGCTCATTTTGCAGATGAGGAAACTGAGGCAGTTTAATGAGGTTAAATCATTATCTAGGTTCATACAGCTAACAAGTATCTGACACACTATTTAAAGTCAGTTCTTGACTTCAAATCCAAGGTCCTATCCATTATGACACATTGCCTCTATCAAAATCCAGATCTATCTGATATGACCTGATTGATCTGTCACTCCTTTATATAGGAACATTTCTGTTGAAAAACTAGTCATCCAGAATTATTCTCTCCATAGAAGTTTTGGATAAACATTGAATAATCTTTTGTTTTGAATTTTTCATTTTTGACATTCTTTATCAGTCACTAAAAATGTATATGCCACTACTAGCATTTCTTCACAACAGACATTTTACCATTAATTAAATTACTTCCATTTCACAATTGTTACAGTTCAGTAACTTGCTGAAGGTATTTTCCATAGGCTCTCTTGATAGTCAGGAGATATAAAGTCACTGGATCTCAGAGAGGGAACAGGTCCCAGAAGCCATGTAGTCTAAGCTGTGCTTGAACAAAATGTCGCCTACAACATAATGAACAAGTAGTCATCCAGCTATTGTCTGAACATCTCTGGGGAGAAGCAACCCAACTTTGACCAAGGTAGTCCATACTAGTTCTGGAAGGCTTTAATAATTAGTAATTTTCCTGTTATGTGGACCCCAAATATGCCTCTGAAAACTTCCACAAAGCTAACCCTTCTTCCATATGACAGCCCTTCAAATAGCTGTATTCATGTTTCTTTCTTGTCTTTTCTTTTGCAGACTAGACATCCCTAGCTCCTTCAGCTGATTCTCACGTAGCATTATGTTGATGCTCCCAACCATCCTAGTCAACTCAATTAAATCAAACAATTAGCAAGCACCTAAATACAAATTGCCTTTCTCTGCATGCATCCAGTTTATCGATATCAGACCTAAAATATGATATCCAAAACTATCATTTGATTAGGATAAAGGTCTGACTATCGTGTTTGTTATTTAATTGTGTCTGACTCTTTGTGAGTCCATTTGGGGTTTTCTTGGCAAAGATACTGGAATGGTTTGCCATTTCCTTCTCCAGCTCATTTTATAGATGAGAAAATTGAGGCAGAGAGGGTTAAGTATGGACAAGTGTCCATGTCATACAGCTAGTAAGTGTCTGAGGCCTGAATTGAATTCAGGAAGATAAATCTTCCTAACTTCAGGCTCTCTGTCACCTACCTCCCTCCTAATATGTATACACATGGGCCCAGAAATGCATACACACTCCCAAATCCATACACGCAAAGGTATGTATTGATCTTAATACTGTGGGAGGCATGAAAGTATAAGATGATGTTTCTGCCCATAAGAAACTTGAGGTTTTTTTAAATTTTCTTAGAGAAAATGGTTAAAACCAAATTTAAACATCATTGTGCTTCTATATTTTTTTAATTAGAAAATTTGTTAGAAGCTAAATAATCTTTTATCCCTAGACGGAGTACATATTTCTTCAAAATAAATGTGAGGGCCAAGGAGAAATCAGCTTGAGTTCCTAATGGGGAGACAGCATGTCATGGTAGATGACATGCTGGATTTGGAATGAGAGGACTTGAGTTCAAATCTGCACTCTTCTACCCACTAATTTGGTGATCTTGAACAATGCAGTTGGCATCTCTAGACTTACCTGGAAAAGTAAGTCAGTCAGCAAGCATTAATCCCAAGTCAGTCCCAAGCTTTAATTAGACACTTACTATGTACCAGGCACCATGCTAAGTGCTAAGAATACAAATGCAGTCGATTATGCCAAGCTACCCTTCAAGCTTGGAAACTGTAAGTGGGACAGTCTTAGGAGTTTGTTCGTCATCATCATCTTTGCTGCCCTGACATCTTCCTGAGTCATTGCATCTAACTCCTTATTCATCAGCTCCTGGTTGCTTGTGCAGGATATCAGAGACATCTTCTTCTCCCATATCTTCAAACCCTTCACCACGAGTGATGTGTGCTAGATGCATGATTGCTTTAATATTCTGCTTTGCTGCTTTATCAACACCTCTAAAACCTTCAAATTCCTGGAATCAAGCAGGCCACATTTTTTTTCCCAGCAGTTGTTCAAGGCAGCCTGTGAAAAGCTGCCCCAGGCTACATTAATATAGATAGTAATTGACTTGAAGCACAGTGACAGATTTTCAGAAATCCATCATGGTGGCTTCTAGGTTCACTTCCAAGTAGTCACAGGCATTCTGGTAGATTTCTCTGGTATAATGGAACTTGAAGGCTTTTATGATTTCCTAATCTATAGGCTGGATCAAAGATATGGTATTATGTGGCATAAAAATAGTTTCTACATTTTTATGGGCATTTTCCAGCTGTTCATGAATATGAACCGGTTCATTGTCAAGTATTAAAAGAACCCTGAAGTCAAGGTTCTTTCCCTGCAGATATCATTCTATCTCCATAATAAAACAGTTGAACCACTTCCAGAAGATCTCTGCATTCATCCACGCTTTTTTATTCCAGCACTAGTGTCCTGGCATTCTGGTTTTGTTTTCCCATTCAAAACTCTGGGATCTGGGGCTTGGTAGACCATCAGTGGCTTACAATTGAAGTCACCACTGGCTTTGGCCCAGAACAGTAGAGTCTAATGCTCCTTAAAAGCCTTGAACCCAGGGGTTTGGAGACGGCTTTTGTTTTATATGTGTGCTTTCCTACTGATTTCATAAATAGACCAGTCTCGTTGGCATTAAACACTTGTTCTAATAGGTAACTTTTTTTTTTAATCAACCTGTTCAACATGTACTGAAACTTGGCAGCAGTCACAGCATCAGCAGAACCAGTTTCACCAGAGTTTCACATTTTTTAAAGCCATATTGAAACTTAAAACAATAAACCCACCTTTGGCTAGTTACAAAAGGCTTCACATTTTCTTGGTCCTTCCCTATGTGCTTATAAATCTGTTGGGTCTTCAAGTGGATGGTTGCTGTACTAACCACACTTTTTCATTCTTCCACCTTCTCATTTCCCCCTAGACATAGCCTCTTTTCTATTTTTTCAATTCCCTCATCCTGAACTTGAGAGGTTACTTTAGCACTCTCTGGAGCAGATTCAGGAACACTTTTATTAACACTTTTCTCCTTTTTGCAAATATAACAAATGGATTCATTAACTCCAAACTCATGGTCAATGGCAGCTGCAGATATTTTTGCACAAAGTTTATCTAACACCTTTATTTTCTCACTAAGCCATATTATTATCTTTGCACACCTGGGCTTATAGGGCAGAGGACTTGTACTATGCTTTGTAGGCATACTTGGAACATAAAACTTAAGTTTTAAAGGCCAACAATGAACATATGCGATGAATGCCCAGGGAATACTGGAAGTTGGAGAACCAGGATGAAAGAGACTACCAGAGACTGTATATGTGTTGCTGGAATGTAGAAAGGGAGGAATTAGATTCAGGTGATATTGAGGAGAATAAAGAAATTCTATTTTGGCACTGTTTCACAGGTAAACACACAGGTAACACAGGACTGCAGACAGGTGTTCTAGCACAGGTTGATCCAGGCAGACAGGAAGACAGGAACAGAAACACAATAAGGAGTTAATTAAGCTAGCTTATATTTTTCTAATGTAGTCTTCTCAAGTGGGAGCTGCTGAAAGGGGACCACCGACTCTTACAGCTCCCCTACAACTCTTCTCACATGGTTGGCAGAGAATATTGTAGGAGTTACAAGTCCTACAGGTCTCGTAAGCCTTAATGGAGGCCAGTTGAGGCAGGTACATGCATTCCTCTATGCATTACCCAAATCCCCACTTACTGACCAGTGCCCACTTGATTTACAGGGAACAGACAAAGAAGGCATCTTGCCAACATTAAGCTTACAGGTTAACTTTAGCAATATCGTCATTCAGTGCAAGTGTAGTAAATACGACATTATGTCATCCCTATATCTCATTGTCCAAGCATGTTGAAGATGTTTACAAACCATGATCCTGGGAAATATAATCTAAAAAGAATAACAAAATCCTCCTTACTTACAGTCACCAGATTGTATGTGATAAGAAAGGTATTGAAAGTGAGAGAGCTAGAAAGCAATTTGCCACTATACCCCCAAAGTCACAAAACTGTGCATGGCCTCTTAAACTACTCATTCCAATATTATCTCTGGAAAAGAATTGTAAGCTAAAAAATGCCCCTAAGCTGAGAGATGGTTTAACAAAATAAGACATATGAATATAACTGAATACTATCATGCCAAAACAAATCATGGAAGGAACAGTTTCAGAGAAACCTGTGAAGACTTCTATGAATAGCATTTAAATGAAGAGGACTAGAAGAACAACTTCTACAATCACAACAACATTGTAAAAATGAAAAACCTTGAAAGGTTTAAGAATTGTCATCCATACCACGACCAGCTGATATTCTAGACAACTGATGATTAAGCAGGTGTACACCCTGTCTGAAAGAGGTGATAGATTCAAAATGCAGAAGGAGATGTATATTTTTAGGTATTGCCAATATTGGTATTTGTTTTGCTTGACTAGGTATATTTATTTCAAACATTTTGTTTTTGTATTTTTCTTTCTCAAAGGGAATAGAAAGGAGAGAAGAAGGCGGAAGGGAGAGAAAATAAATCCTTATATTTATGTTTTAGTAACTCCAAGTTTGAGAGGGGAGAAAAGCATGGAAGTAGATATGTCTAGTGAATGAAAGATTGGGTATAGAGAAGATATAAGTGTAGAAACATTAATTTTTTAAAATAACATTTTATTGATATCTTTTGTTTTTATATCACCAAAATTTTCCCATATTCCTTCTCTCCCTCCCTCCTTCCCAGAAAGCCATTCTTAAAACAAAAGAAAAAATTAAAAAGAAAATAAAAAGAGAAAAAAATTACTAAAACTTATCAGTACAGTAAAAAATTTTTTTCCAACGAATGTAGGCATGTCTCCTCCATTCTGAAAAAACCCTCACTTGATCCATCCATCCCTGGTAGTTATAGTCATCCTACATCTCTTCTCCCTTTTGCGGTTAAATTCCTTGAGAAGGCTGTCTATAATAGGTACCTCCATTTCCTTGCCGCTTACTCTCTTCTTAACTCTTTGCAATCTAACTTCTGATCTCATCTTTCAAATAAAACTCCTCTCTACAAAGTTATTAATGATTTCTCTTTTTAAAAGATTGTTTATTTTAACATTTTTTCTTTTGAAATTTTGAATTCCAGATTCTCTTTTTCCCTTCATCCCTCCCCCAGCCATTGAGAAGACAAACAATATAATATTAATTACACATATGAAATCATGAAAAACATTTCCATATTAGCCATATTGCAAAAAAAGTCAAGAAAGCAAGAAAATTATACTTCACTTTGTACTCAGTGCATCAGTTCTCTCTCTGAAAGTGAATAGTCTTTTTTTCATCATGAAACCTTTGGAAATGCCTAGGAACTGTGCACAATGATCTCTCGGTTCCCATCACTTCACTTGCATCAAGTTCATACATGTCTTGTCATGTTTTTTTTTTCTGAAACCACCCTGCCCCTCATCATTTCTTATAGCACAATAGTGCTGCATCACAATCATATGCTACAACTTGTTCAGTCATTCCCCAGTTGATGAGCATCCCTTCTATTTCCAATTCTTTGCTACCTCAAAAAGAACTTCTATAAATATTTTTGTATATAAAGATTCTTTTCCTTTTCCTTTGATCTCTTTGGGATACAGACCTAGTAGCTGTATTGCTAAATCAAAGGGTTTGCACAGTTTTATACCCATTTGAGCATAGTTCTAGATTATTCTCCATAATGGTTGAACCAGTAGTTCATTAGTGTACTTATTTTTTCCCCTATCCCCTCTAGCATTTGTCATTCCTGATAGGTGTGAGGTGGTGCCCCAGAGTTGTTTAATTTGTTTTTCTCTACCAAACATGGGGCAGCTAGGTGGTGCAGTGGATAGAGCACCACTGCAGGAGTCAGGAGGACCTGAGTTCAAAACCTCACCTCAGACACTTGACACTCACTAGCTGTGTGACCTTGGGCAAATCACTTAACCCCAATTGCCTCATCCTGGGTCATCTCCATTGTCAGGAAGACTTATCTACCTCAGCTGAAATCTGACATCAGATGTTTAATAGCTTTGTGACTCCAGGGAAGTCACAACCTCATTTGCCTCAGTTATGGCCTTGATCACAGGACTCGTACCCCCCTGGGCCCTCTACAGAACTTATCCATTCTTATAAGACCTTCCCTCTTCCGAATTTCCATATTCCACCATTCTCCTAATCCAGGGGTGGGAAACTTGTCCTAGTCAGTAGGGTTTACAACCTGGGTGCTATCCTAGATTCCTCATTTTCTCACTCCTCATTTCCAATTTGTTGCCAAGTCAAGTTGATTTTTACCACTTAGCCTGCTTTTTGTAGATCAGTCTCAGAGAGTTGCCTGAAGATCAGAGTTTAAATAATTTAACTGGTGAGTGACAGAGTTTGGATTTGAACTCAGGTTTTCCTTACTATGAATTTAGTACTTATGGTCAGCAGTAGGTCTACCCAAATATCAGAGCATAACAGAAACTCTAAAAGCCACCCCACTCCAAAAGATTCCCTTTTCTGTAGAACCCAGAGAAGTTTCTCTTTTGGAGCTTATGTATTGTTTCTTTCAGGTTAGTTGATCAGAGAACTATTTTCCATATTAAGCATTCTGGAATACTGAGATGTCATTGGAATGTTCTTCTAAATCTGAATATAACTGTATTCAAATGTCTCTAAGTACATGAAAGGCTTAGGTTTTCCTTTGTCTACAGGAATTTACAATTTTCAAATCCTCATTCTTGACATCTGTTCCTTCCAAGGATGCTATTTTGCAAGGTACCAAAGTTATTTCTACAAGTACTGAATCTGAGATCCATGTCAAAATTATGTCCCTGGCTTGAGTTCTGGTTGAAGTTTTCACTGAAGGAAAATTAGTGCATGTCCAGCCTCCAATAAGAAAGAGTACTCAGAGGACTGATTTTGATGGACTTGGCCCTTCTCAGAAATGCAAAGACCTAAAATATTTCCAAAGGACTCATGATGCAAGGTGCCATCCACATCCAGAGAAAGAACTATGGAGTCGGAATGCGAATGAAGCAAACTATTTTCTCTTTTGTTGTGTTGTGTTTTGTTTCTCTCATGGTTTCTCCCATTCACTATAATTCTTCTATGCAACATGACTAACGTGAAAATGTGTTTAATGGGAATGTATGTGTAGAGCCCATATAAGACTGCATGCCATCTTGGGGAGGGAGGTGAGAAAGAAGGGGAGAAAATTTAAAATTTATAGAAGTGAATGCTGAAAACTGAAAACAAATTAATAAATTTGGGAGAAAAAGGAAAATTTTTTTTTAAAAAGAAAGAGAACCTAGAATATCTATGGAAACAATCCATTCCAACATTTTGTTGTCACTGACAATAGTGCTAGCATTTACATAGCACTTCAAGGTCTTTGAAGCGCTTTACAAGTATTCTCTCAGTTTGTCCTCACAACAACCTTGAGAGGTAGGTGCTATTATTATCCTCACCTAATAGATTAGAAAACTGAGGCTGATACCACTTAAGTGACTTGTCTAGGATCACATAGCTTTTAAATGATTGAAGTCCAATTGGAACTCAGTTCTTTCTGATTCCAGGTATAGTTAGACAAAAGTGATATAGAAATCCATCATAACACTTAGTTTCTTCTAGGGAATTGTATATAACTAGAGTATGTCAGAATATGAGAAACTACCACTGTTTCCTCAATTGAACTGTTTATATACCTGGTATTGAAATGGCTTTTGTACCCTCCTATAGAATTCTGTTTTTCAAAAAATAGATTTTATTATATCTTTTACTTTTACATTGCTTAGATTCCTTTGTGTCCCCTCTTCCTTCCTAGAGAATCATTAAAAAAAATAAAGAGGCAGAAGAGAAAAGATTTCAACAATATTATTTCAATATTATTAATATAAAATATAATAAGATATTATATTTTCCATACCTGTGGACTCCCCACATCTGCAAAGGAGCACTGGAGCAGATAAGAGTCTCCTCTTGGGTCTCATTTGGGACCTAGTTTGTCCTTTATAATTTTAAAATATTCATTTTTGTGGCTTTGTGATTATTATAATCATTATTTCATTTTGCATCAACTTGTGTCAACAGGACCAAACTGGCTTCTAACCTGTGGACAGCTGGAGCCGAATACAGCAAGCTAAAACAAGAGAGTCAAGAATCAGATAAAAGCTTAATTTAGAAGCTACTTTAGTGTGGCTGAACCTTGAGTTATATACTTGTGGTTGGACAAAGAGTCAAATGGTACAGTGTAGCAACAGTAGTGATACACAACAGCAACAGTGAGGCAAGGTTGTCTAGGGACAAAATATCCATTCATAGCAGGGCTTCACATCCTTGTCTGCTGGAGCTTGCCTGAGCTCAGGGATTATCAGTTCCAGAAGGTGAGTGCAAAGGATTGTTGTTATGCAAAGTTCAGGGCCCGTCTTTCTTGCCGGGCCTTAGCTCTGGAAAACAGAGTGTCTTCTAATATCTGGACATGCCCGCTTTTGGCCAAAGGGAGGGGGTCTAAAAGAATCCCTACCCTTCTGGCCAATAAAGGTGAGTCAGGTATAAGCCAAGATGCCATGAGAGGCCAGTTGGGCCAGGACAAGATGTTGAGTTGAATAGGTCTTGTCTAGCTACTATTTGCTTACAATCAGAAAACAGAGGGATGTCAAAAATGTGGAGGGAGAAAATGTCAACCCATTCTTGAATCATGGCCTTGGTGGTTGGGCACATAACAAAAGGGAAGAGGGGAAAAAAAAAAAAAGACAGTATATCCAGCCCTCATTTAGAATCTTGGAAGAGCTGTCTCATCTGGATATTGGCTGCTTCTGGGTCTGTACTAGATGAACTTTGAGGTCCCTGGAGGATTCTGTCATTTACTCAGGAGCAGGAGCTTTCTTCAGATGATCCAGGAGTCTACAGTTTTGACAGTTGTGGGAATAGTCAGAAGGACCTAGTAGGGGGGACCCTTAGCTTGAGATGTTCAATTGTGAGAAAACTCCCTGCATCAATCTTTAGATCTGAGTTTCTGGTCATCATCCTTGGTTAAAGGTCTCTACACAGCACATAGAGATGGTCCAGTTTCCCAGCCACACGGGGCTAGTTTCAAACAATGCAATAAGGGTTTTTTTACAATTCCCATAATTGCACAATTACATTAAGTCAGGTCATATTAATGTCAGATTACAGATCAAACTACTTAAAAGGGCTCACAATGGACTCCCTTTTGAGAAGGGAGATTTACATGTAACCAAGGTAACCAAAAAAACATAAACCATGCAAAGCAATACAACAATTATCACCAATGTTAGCTAACATCAGATCTTATATCCTAGTAACCCATTCTCAATATCCATTTTATCAGCACATTTTGAGTCCCATTGTTATGTTGTCCCTAGACATCTTTACTTGGACACTAGGCTTTACTCTTAGGACAGCTGTAACGGGGTCTCAGCTTTTCTGGTTTCAATCTGGAGGTTCCTAGACAATTCCATCTTCATATAATTTAGTACAATCACTTAAATTTGGTTCTTCAGTCTTGAAACTTCAGAGAATTTCAGTTTACATATCATTTGGTGTTTCTATCCTTACCTAAATTCTGTACCTGATATAAGAATATTTTAAAAATTTATGAGGGTCCAACCATAAAATGAACTCTTCTGCCTTTTAAAACTATCAGACAGATATTTTAATAATGGGAAAATAATTTCACTTTCTTTACCATTATCCATACAATTTATGTGTAAAATCTTACTTTGAGAAATTATTACTGAAACATACTTAAACCCCAAAATTCCATGACCGATTAATTTGGAAGCCAATCATATAATTCTATTACTTTCTCAAAATTTACTATTACATTTATTTAGAAAACTTTAACATTACATCTTTGTCTTATTACTTTGTCTAATCATTTCCCCTTTAGAGAGATATCATCCCTACATTATAATTTGACCACAAATAGAGGTTAAAATTGTAAGATGTTCATACTTGCATCCTATTATGGTAACTCAGAGGTATTCCCAGTATCAATCTATTATTTAAAAGATTTAATATTGTACTTACAAAACTTCCTGATTATAGAAATTTCCTATAAAAGGAAAAAGAGGGACATAGTTATAACAAAGTCATATATCATAACAGGGAGAAAAACTCCCCTATGTTTGATTCCAGGCTTGAGTCATATCTGACATCCAGTCATGTAGTTACAGGGTATTAAAAGTAAGGATCAGGATTAACCAGGTGGGGAAATTTCCTTTTCAGAAAAGAAATAGCATGATGGAGAAATAGAATGAGGAGGATCCTTTCTAAGGCCATGCCAAAGTCATTCCCCAAAACTTTTCCCAGATACAGACATCCACCTTTAGCAGTTCCCAGACTGTAGCACATGCTATTTTCTACTATTGGCTTCATGACAATTTAGATAATTATCCCTGTAATCAAAACTGAGAGCAATAGTAAATTATAGTCCCAAGAATTTTTACCTGAAATAACAAAATTTCATTAACTTTTACTTATAAATTAAAATTACCTATATTCCGGGGTATATTCAAATTGATAATTCATCATCAATATGCTGAAGCCACATTTTTAAACCACCCTATACACTTTCAATTTCCTTTTATATTTTATTATTACCTGTCTTATAACAAAATATACCTCATTAAATATTTAATAGTTTTCAAATATCTATTTTAGTACATCTTTTTAAAAGCCCAATTCATGTGTAACAGAATCCAGATTAAAAAGTTGTTTTGCCTAACAGCATTTCTGTTACAATGGTCTCTCAAATTTCACAATATGAGAGAATATAGAAATGCAATAATAACATAAACAATATCAAGTATCTAAAACATGAAACAAAACTTCAGATGATATTACTTGCATTTCCAAATTATCCCATATGAAAATCATTACTCTTATTGCCTTTGGCATTTTAAAACCACTTTAGAGTTATCAGGTATGGAGCAATTGCATTCAATTAAATAGATAATAATAATGTAGTGCTTAGCATATGCACCTTACGATCATTATATTATTTTGCTCTTCACAACAACTCTAGGAGGTGAGTACCATTATTATTTTTCTCTTTACAGATCAAGATACTGGGCCAAACAGAGATATGATCATTTACCTAAGATTACACAGCTAATAAGTTTCTGTATCCAGAACATAATTCAAATTTCCCCACATTTTTCCATCATTTTTTTCAGCACCTTTATTTGGGAATCTGATCTGAGATGATCAAGGAAGGGTTAACAAGAGTTGGCTATAAGGTACAAACCTTTTACCTGTTTTTTTTCTTTCTTCACTCTGGGTTTACTTCTAAACTAGCTGCTTTCCTTCACTGCCCTAAAACAATGAGGCTGTTAATAGTGCCATTTACTTTTAACTTTTATAACATTTAATTCTTATTTTTCCTTAAAACAAATTCCACAGAGTGATGTCCCAAAACTTACTTGGATATTTCAGAAGGGAGTAAGTTCCTGAAATCACCCCAAGATCCCAAGAGTTTTCTTCTGCAATATTAAAAATGATAAATCTTCAAACTCCAGTCCTCTAAAATCTACCAAGATATTTTTAGCAGTTCTACAAACTTTGATTATCAAACTTTATATCTGCAATTCCAACATAGCCAAAACCGAAAGTATCTGGCAGACTTTTTTTTTCTTTTTCTCTCTTTTTTAAAATAACCTAATCTCCCTTGGAAAGCCCAAAGTGGGAGTGTGGCCTACTTACTGGGAGAATTGCTTCAATTATGAAAGTTCCTTAATCTTTTCCTCTGTTCTAAACTCTTTGGCCATACACCTTAGAAGTTTTTCTGGCTGGCTACATTTTAAATCTTTGAATTCTACATTTTACATGACACAGACATTTTACATTTCACAAAGACACACAGACAAAATGACAAGACAGGTAAAAGCAGACATAAACAATTTTATCAAAGTATGCAGTTACAATCCATAGTCAGCCATGGCAGTTTAACAGAGGCATGGAGCTAATCAAACATTCTCTTAGCCTGTGGGGGAGGCTGAAGCCAGAACAGAGCAGCAGAGCTTCCTGGTCTTCAGAGGATGGAGCCAAACAGAGAAGGCAGGAACAGTTGGTTAGGAAGAATTCATTTCCTACTCATAGCTGGGAAAGGTATATGATTTACTTCTCTTTTAATTTTTTAGGGTATGACCTTTAACATTTCAGTAGTATACTCATTTTTAGTTTATTGTGGAATATTATATAATATGTTAACCCAAACCTCATTTCTGCCAGACTATTTTCCTCTTGATAGTTGATTCATCATTAATATTTTGAAGCCACATCTTTAAATCACTCTATATATACACTTTCATAACAGTCAAGATTTTCAAATGAAAACTTGCTATTATATGTTATCTGTCTTATAACAAAATATACTTCATTAAATATTCCATCATTTTTGAATATCTATTTTTAGCACTTCTTAAAAAAAGCCCAATTCATGTGTAACAGCATCCAGAAATGTTTGTCCAGGATAGGTGATTCTCCTATTTAATGATTCAAAACTGGCACCTAAATTTCATACTATTCCTTGATGTTGATTATGAAATTTTGTCATTCATCTTGAACACTATAAAATTGTAGACTGGAATGTTGGGGGAGAGAAATTTTTAAATGTTAGGATTCAGATAGATAAAATGATTTGGGTCTGGAAAGGAGCTTAGAGAATACCTAATACAACACTCATTTTAGAGGTTTGGAAACTGAAACCCAGAGAGTGAAATTATTTGTATAATGTTACACAGCTAATACTCAACAGAGCCATAAGTTAACCTCCAGCCCTTTGTTCTCAAAGGCAGTCAAATCTCTATCCCTTTGAATTTCTCTAAGAAGACATGCTTAAAATTTAATTAACAGATTTGTTTCTGACAGGCTTGTGTCATGAATGCTGAGATTTTATTTCACAAATATATTTGTATACACGTAGTTACCCCATTAGAATCGAAGGTTCATAAAGACAGAGACTTTCACTTTTTGTCTTTGCATCCCTAATCTTAGCATAGTGACTAGAACAGAGTAATTGTTTAATAAATGCTGGCTGATTGATTATTTATTTCCTCATCACTACTATACTATGCCTATGAAATTGGTATCTATCCAGCAAGTGGCTGCAATTTGATTCAGCAGCAAATGTTTATTAAGTGCCTACTGTGTGCAGGGCACTGTGCTAAATCTGAAGGAAAGTTAAGAAAGTTTAATGTCTCTAGAATCCCTGACTTCTTGGGTTTCAAGTCTAATGAAGTAATAAGACACAATCATAGATTTTATGTATGTATGTATGTATATATACACATACATATATAAAATACACATATCAAATATATTATACATAATATAAATATGTAGTATAGTAAATATAAAATACAAAATACAAAATAATGCGTTGCATTATTTACAAGAAGAAATGTAAAATTTCTTGCAGAAAAATGTCTTAACCAACTAGAGGAATCATGGAAAACGTCCAGATGATCAGAGTCGAGTTAGGTTTGAGAATGAGCCACAGCGAGAACAAAGAAGTCAGCCCAGGACCACTGCTTTCTCTCTCCAGCACGGAAATACCACGGAACCTTCTGTATTCTTCGGATGGGGGAGTTCTGCTTATCTCCTAATTAACCTAGTATCCTCTTCCTCACCCAGTGAGACAGCTGAGGTTGTCATATGTCTGAGAGTGGGGTGCAGCAGAGAGGGTCAGTAAGGGGCATGCGTCAACTAACAATAATCCGTTGTATCTTTATCCTGGCAAGTGTGTGTGTGTCTGTGTGTGTGTGTGGTGTGTGGTGTCTGTGTCTGTGTGTGTGTGTCTGTGTGTGTGTGTGGTGTGTGGTGTCTGTGTCTGTGTGTGTGTGTGTCTGTGTGTGTGTGTGGTGTCTGTGTGTGTGTGTCTGTGTGTGGTGTGTGTGTGTGTGTGTGTGTGTGTGTGTGTGTGTGTGTGTGTGTGTGTGTGTGTGTGTTGCGGAGGGCTTCCCGGGGAAGTGAAAGAAATGCTCACGGGTTGCAATTTCCTTTTCACCAAAAGGGAAACAAGGAAAGGGACGAGGACTTGGCCCGGGCCTGCGGCCGCTCGGAGAAATGGCCATTCCAGCTTCGCGATTGGCTCTGGTCTCCTTGTTCAGAGAGACCGCAGCCCCCTTTCCCTCCCCTTCCCAAGCTAGGGCCCACCCCTCTCCTCGGCCCGCCTAGGGCTAGGGCTTTACCTTTCGGTGGTGAGGAGGGGAGGAGTCGGCTGCTGCTGCTGTTCCTGCTGCTGTTCCTGCTGCTGCTCCAGCTGCGGCTCCGGTTCGGTTCGGGGCTCCTGGGCCGGCTGCGGACCATGGGAGATCCGGGGGTCAGCTGCTTCCTCACCAAACTCTTGTGCGAGAACAAGGCGGGCTCCTCTGATGTCCGCCAACTGAGCCAGAAGATCGGCTGGTCCGAGGCGCAGCTGAACCAGATCCTGCGGGAGGCCGGGCCCGAGCGCTTCTTGCTGGTGGAGGACGAGGACCCCTCCGTGGCCGTGGCCGTGGCCGTGAGCCCGTTGCGCCTCTGCGGCCACTACCTGAGGGACGAATGTGACGGCTGCGAGCGGCTACACATTTGCAAACTGTTCGTTCAAGATAGGTGCCGGTATAAGAAGCAGGGGTGAGTGTGCGGAGGCTAGTGGGGCGGGGCGGGAGGAAGAGGGAACTGGCCAGGGTGGGGGTGGTGGCGAAGATGGCAGAGGGGATGAGATGGAGGAGACACGCACGAATAGCATCTTCCTGAAGCTCTTTGTGCTCCCGGGGCCTCCAGATGCACAGAGGCAGGCAGGGCTGGAGCTGTATGAAAGAGGCTTTCCTCTTGACCGACTCCCTCCCCCAGCCTCAATCATTTTGTACTTATTTCTCCAAACTATAAGTTGCAGAGACGATGCCAGCCTGTACCGGTGGAGGGAATTTCCTGGCGAGGAATTTCCTAATCGGGAAAATCCCTATACCAGTGAAATCACAGGTTTGGCCCTATGTCTGTCCCTCTCTGGGTTGTATTGTCCTGTAAAATGTAAACTATTTGAGGTCAAGGTCCAGAAACAGTTTTGTTACTGCCTAGCGGTAGTATGGGGTCTGGCACAAATTAGGAGTTTAAAAAATATTTACTTTGGGTAAATATTTGGGTTGGATTCTTAGAGAACGAAACCTATTCGGCTTCTAATTTCACAGGAGATGAAACAGCCCCAGTAGGTTGTAAGGTCTTTTAGGGCAGGCACTATTTTTTTTTAATCTTCGGCTCTCCTGGCTTCAGGATTTGATCCCTAGTACTGTGTCTTGCTTAGTAGTAGATGCTTAATAAATGCTTACTGAACTGAACTGAACTGGGGAAATAAGTTCCCCAAGGTCAAAGATCAAGACTGAAGGAAGGCAATGACTAGAACAGGGTTTCTCCTGAGCCTCAGCCCTGTGTTCTTGTCTTTATTTCAGGCCCTACGGGATTTCTAAGCTAAGTCTAAGTGGAAAAGGAGGATTTTGTGAATCAGCCAAAGTCCTGGGTAGACTCTTGAACAGCTTCCACAGGGGCTGAACCTCCAAGTCTCAAAGGTCCTTTTCCCACTTATTGGTTTCCATTCCCCTAGCTGGTTAAGGGAAATGAAACTGAAAGGAAAAGGAGATAAAGAAACCGAAGATAGCTAGGTTTTCAAAAAGAGCTGATGAAGGAAAAGGAAAGCCAATCCAGGATCTTTACCAAAAAACCCCCAAAGAGAGAACAGAGAGTCAGACAAGACTATTATTGACTAAACCACAACAAAGAGCTCATGATCTGATCTCCCAATGCATCCCCAATCTTTTTCTCTTTTTCCTTCAATCCAGGAATAAAGGTAGGGGGTTGATAAACATATGGTTATTCAGTTGACAGTGGAAGAATAATAACTTCATAGCTTTTTCACAGTCCAGAAGAGTGAAATGTGTTTTTTTGTTTGCTTGTTAAGAATGTGTGAAAAGAAATTTGTGAGGCCAAATTCCTCCCCTTTTCCTCCACATTTCCAACCCCCATAGATGCAAAGTATTGCACATTATCAGGAACTTAACCAGAAACATGGGAGTTAAGGGGAACTAGAGAAGAGGGTGCATTTCTACCAATTACTTGTTCTTCTGCTCCTGCCCTTTCAGTTTCTTTTCCCCATTCCATATCTTTTTCTGCTCCCACATATCACCCAATAGAAAAACAACTACACTTCACATTTAGCAAAATCCTCTCCAATTTTGAATCAAGAGAGTAGTATTTTCTCCATTTCCCTGGGTGTGAAATGGGACTGAAGTATAGATCTATAAGAGGGTTGAAATGGCAAGAATGGAGCTGGGAATCCAGGACACTTAACATCCAAATTTCTGTCATTATCATTAGTTCCCCCCTCCCTCTGATTGCTGAAGGCTTTTAATGAATCCTATTTTCAGAAAGCTGAATTGCTATCAGGTAATACATTTACTTGTTCAAATAAGCTCACTCTTAAAAATGCTGAATTTGTGCAAAACAAAAAGAGAGGAGGGGGATGGTGGTGATTAGCAATGGGGAATTCTTGGTGGAATCTATATTCCAGTGTAATTAATGTCTCCCAGTAGGAAAAGGCCTGTGGTGGGTCACCCATACCTCCCATGAGGCTGCACCAAAGCTGTGATCCTAGCTGGGGTTGCGTGTGTGTATGTGTATGCTTGTTTGTTTGTGTATATGTGTGTGTGTGTAGGCATGGTGGTCCCCCAGGGTACCTCCCATGAGGCTGCACCAAAGCTGTGATCCTCCTATTGGAGCGTTACCCCAACCACCCCAATCTCCTTTTCCCCATAAACCCTATGGTTTTTCTTGCTCAGTTTTGATGATTTCTAGGAACACATATATTTAAGAACTCTGTGCATATGCCAGAAAAAATGCCTGTTCTCAGGGACATTGAGAATGAGGAAAAGGTCTGCTTCCTTAGAGCCCTGAAATGGGATTAGCTGACAAAGAAAAGATGCTATGTTCCTTTTTTAGAAGAGGTTCTCTCTTCCAACTGAGAAACACTGTACCTGTAACACCTTACTTCAGCTGTTTTACCACTCCGTGTCTTTACACTGCTCTCCATTTCCCTCTGACAAATGTCCCCTCCCCTCCAACGTAAATGACTTTTCCTGCCCTTGGACCTTAAATCTATTCTATTTCTCACCCCTCCCCCCCATAAACACTTAACTCAAGTCCTTTCTAAGGTAGGAGGGGAAAATAGAGAGTATTACCAGATGCCCTGAAAAATCACAAGGAGAGAGAATGGGAATGGAAGTCCCCAAGTGGGAGTTATGGGAAGTGGGAAAAGGACTTTACCATATATCACCAATGCCCTTCTCCAGCTTTTTTTTTTCTCAGTTTTAACATCCTTTTATTTCTTTCAAATTGTAAGGTTCATATTCTATCCCTCTCTCCCCTCCCTCCCATTGAGAAGGTAAGCAATTTGATATAGATTATACATGTGCAGTTATGCAAAACACATTTCCATGTAAGGCATTCTGTTAAAGAAAAAACCGACAAAAAAACCCCAAGAAAAATAAAGAAAAAGTTTCTTTGATCTGCATTCAGGTTCTACCAGTCCTTTCTCTGGAGATTGACAGGACCCTTTCATCATAAATCCTATAGAACTGTCTTGGATCATTGTATTGCTGAGAATAGCTAAGTTATTCACAGTAGGTCATCACACAATATTGCTGTCACTTTGTACAATATTCCCCTGGTTCTGTTCATTTCACTTTGCCTCAGTTCATGTAAGTCTTTCCATGTTCTAATGGTATTGCTTGGTCAAAGGGTATACATGGTTTCATAACCCTTTGGGCATAGTTCCTTCTCCAGCTTCTTAAAATGGAAAATTTATGGGCTAGAAGTGTAAAAAAAATTGCCCTCTTGTCTCAAGTCCAAATTTTATACTTAACACAGGCTGTTCATTGGTTGTAGAGAGGGCATGGTGCTAGTCAATATATGGGCAGCTAGGTGTCGGTAGTAGATAGAGCTCTGGGTCTGGAATCAGGAAGATCTGAATTCAAATGCAACCTCGGATACTTTCTAGTTGTATGACCCTGGGCAAAATCTCTTAATTTCTCTTTGCCTCAGTTTTCTCATCTGTAAAAATGGGGGTAACTATAGCACTTATGCCCCAGGGTTGTTGTGAGGATTAAATGAAATAATAATTATAAAACTCTCAGCACAGAGCCTGGCACATAGTATGTGCTATATAAATGTTAGTTATTGTTATTATTAAATGTTGACTTTTACCTGCTAACAAAGACAAGTTATCACCAAACCTTGTTCTGTTTTGCTGCCTTGATTGTACTCTTGGGCCTCACTGCTCCTTAAAAGCCCAGTGAGAAAACCTCCAACCCTAAGTAATACAGATTCTGAGATGAATGTTTGTCTTTGCCCCTAAAATAAACTGGAATTTTCCCCACATGCATTTCCAATGATGCCTTCCTTCTCCAACTCTGCTTTGTAACTCTGATGCCGTGGGTTTGATTCTGCTACAAATGGAGGGGAGGGTAGTGACACTGGGGACAGAGAGTTCCCATGTGTATCCCAATTCATGATGAAATTTGTGGTATTTACGGGATTTTTTTTCCTTCTTTGAAAGTCAAAGGGATGGTTGGGAACAAAGGGAAGGTCACTGTGAAAAACTGGCCTTGGACAACAAGGTTAAGCATATTGAGTGTGAGGTGGGCATATGAGGATAACAATTTATATATGTGTGTGTATATAATTACACGTATTTTGTTGTTGTTTATTCATTTCAGTCATGTGTGACTCTTCATGACCCTACCTGCAGTTTTCTTAACTAAGATACTGGAGTGGTTTGCCATTTTGTCCAGCTCATTTTATATATAAGGACCTGAGGCAAACAAGGTTAAATGACTTGCCCTAGTAAGTGTTTGAGGACAGATTTTAATGAGATGAGTCTTCCTGACTCCATACCTGGTACCCTATCCACTGTACCACCTAGCTGCCCCCAATCACAAACACACGTGCACACACACACACACACACACACACAATCTATGTGCATATGATAGATATGTGTGTGTGCATACAAACATACACATGCATTCCATGTGAATTTTAAAAGGTGATTTAAGATTGAAAAATGCTAAAGCAGAAACTCCTGGAAATTGTATCAGCGTTGACCATATAGTCTCCCATTTATCACCATAGCAGGAGTGGAATCCGCTAATTAAGATCAATTCCATTTCCTGGTGTTGTAGGTTGTGGGTTAAAACAACAGCTGATACCACTTGGCTGCCCAATCCATTTTCAGACCCACCCACAGACCACTCCTGTACAAGATTTCTACGTCATTTACTCTACCCTACTTCTGTCTGGAGATTTCTCTTTACTTGTATTAGTCATCAATCCCCACCTACTTCACCTTTGATCTCCCTACTACTTTATTTTTCAAGCCAGGCTTCCTGAGTATTGAGGTGGAGGAAGAACTATTTTAGGAAAGGAAGAAGAAATAGCACCACTACTAATCCTTTGAGATCAGTGATTGAAATCATAACATTTGAGGTCTTTCTAACCCTGAACTGAGGGTTGGATCATTGCTACTGCAATACAATTGTATTATACTGGTACCATAAGCATTCCAGAGCTGGCAGCTAGGATTAGGACTGAATTTACAAAATATGGAGGCTCTTTAGGGTTTCAAGATCCTGTTGCTCCCTGGTCAGTGAGTCAGTCAATAAACATTTATTAAGCACCTATTGTATGCCAAACACTGTGTTAAATTCTGGGGGATGGAAAAAGACAAAAGTACTTGTCATCTAGGGGCTCACCATCTAGTAGGGTAAGACAACAAGCAAACAAATATATGTATCTAGACAAGCTATATACAGGATAGATGAGAAATAATTAATGGAAGGAAGGCACTAGAATTAAGAAAGATTGGGAAAGGCTTCCTGAAAAATGTGAAATTTTAGTTGGGACTTAGAAGGAAACCAGGGAAGATAGCAGGTGGAAATGAGGAGGGAGAGCATTCCAGACCTGAGGGATTGCCAGAGAAAATGTCCGGAGCTGAGAGTTGGAGTGTCTCCTTATGTAACAGGAAGGAGGCATCCTTGGCTACGTGCACTTATTAAATAATTGCTATGTGGCTGGCAGGCAGCACCCTAGCAGTCAGGGAGATACAAATACAAGCAGAAGAAAACAATTCCATTAAGATATTTACTTTCTAATAGGGGAAGGCAATATAAAAAGGGAGTTGAAAAGGGGAGAAGTCCTGAGAGTCAGAAGCAGAGCTGTAAGGATAATGAAGCATTGTTAACATGAGCAAGGCCACACTAAGTTCCAGCAGGAATTCAGCAAAGGCATGAGAGTGTCAGAAAAAAACTAGAAAAGAAAAAGCTGGCTCCTCATTAAAGCATAGACAGAAAAAAGAAGCAGAACTGTAATTATTTCCTTATAAGGGATGACATTGGAAAATATGATGATAAGAGTTCTTTCTTTTGTTTTATTGTTGGTGGTAGGTAAGCAAAGGGAAGACTTATATAAATGGGCAAAGAATCCTGACTGAAGGCCTCTCCAGGGGCTGTGACTGGGAAAGTCTTCCCCTCTTAAAAAAAAGAAAGAAATTCTAATCCAGTTGCTAATAAAGGGAGGAAGAAAAACTAGGAGCCTAAGACGCCTAAAGCCCTGATGCTTTTGGTCTAGAATGTTAAAAAAAAGGTTCCTGACTCCTCTTGCCCCTTCCTGGTTTTTTCCTTTCCAAATCTTGTCTCCATTTTTTTTATTTTTGGAAAGACCAACTCTTTCCATTGTTCAAAAGCTTCTGGTGGCATCACATTACCCATTGGAAGGGACTGGCAACTTACAAACATGAAGGTTTTTCATTTACAAAGGACCCCATAAATTTTTTCATTTGATTATTAAGATCTAGGTATTCATATTTTAAAGGTAAGGAAACAGCCTGAAAGGCTAGAACTAGACCTTTTTTTCCCCTGAGGGAAAGACTTGACTTTATTTTATTTTTTATAACTTAAAATGTTTAAAAAATTTTTTTCAACATTCATTTCTATAAGATCTTGAGTTCTAAATTTTTTCCCCCTTCCTCTCCCAAGAAAGGGAGTAATCCACCTCCCCAAGAAAGCAAGTAATCTTGTTGAAGTTTAGGGGTGCTTAGGACCCCAAAATACTAATGTACTGAGTCTTTCCTGAATGAAATTGGCTCAAGTCTTCTTTCAGCCAAATAAAAACAAAATCCATCATCTTGGGTAGACTCTTAAGGAATCTGAGTATTTGTAATGCTAATGCCAGTGGGTCAGATAGAATCTGAGCTAAATTGAATCTGAGAGCCTTCATGGAAGCAGGATGGCTCATATACAGAAAGACTGTGGAAGGGATCCAGGGGTGACCAAGTAGTCTGAGGTGATGGGACGAGGGGTCCAGGGAGGATCTTGATGGGAGTGTCCAGTAACTGGGATGACTAGAGGTCTGGCACCAAGAACCAAGAGATTGAGATTTTGATAGAATCCCGGGTGGGAAGCAGATGAAGACTACTTGGAGATAACAGACAATGAAGGGCTAGGCTAGGTTAAGGGTAACAGATTTGGACTTGGTGATAATGGAAGGTTTATGGCCTCAGGCAAATGCCAGATCAAGTGGGAAGATTTAAGGAGAGTTTAAGGGGGTTCCCAGAGCCTGTACCTCATCAATCTGATATAAATTGTATATGTATAATCATATTAAATACATTTCCACTTTAGACGTGTCATGAAAGAAGACTCAGAACAAAAGGGAAAAACCACAAGAAAGAAAAAATTTTAGAAGGTGAAAATAGCATGCTTGGGTCTGCATTCAGACTCTGTAGTTCTTACTCTGGAAGTGGAGAGCCTTTTGCATCATGAATCTTTTGGAATTGTCTTTGTATACAATTTGTCATTGTATTGCTGAGAAGAACCAGGTCTATCAAAATTGATCATCCAACACTGTTGCTATTATGGTGTACGATGCAGAACTAGAACTTTTAACTACTAGTTTAGTATTCTTTTTACTATACTACAATGTCTTCCATCATTTTTTTATTACCTTAGAGGAAGAGGGGAAGGTACTTTTTGGCTTTGTGGAGTCTATGTGGAGGAGGCTTTGTGGAGTCAGCCTGACAGTTGCTGTTTCCCCTTTAAAAGGGGGAAGGGGTAGAAATAAAATGCTGGTGAAAATAGAGATACAGCACTAACTCTGAGAGAGGTAACACCTTTTATTTTAGCAGTAAATGTTTTGATTATCAGGTCACTCCTTAACTAAGTGGAATTGAGAGCAGCTGAAAATAAGATAGGAACCCAGGGATAGGTACATGATTTTCTTAGAGTGTGTCTCAGCAAACCCCTTAAAAAATGGTGATATGAAAATCCTGTTTCTTTCAGACCTCAGCATCTTTTTGGTGGGTTTTGACAGGGACCAGTGTTGTGGTTTCATGTGTATAGTTGATACCTGCTAAAGAAACATCCTCTACCAACACCAAAGAGTAAATTGCTCTGAAATTTATAGTCTTAGAGAATTGTCTGGGATGCTAAGAAACTGAATGACTGACTCATGGTTCTGCTGCTGGTGTTTATCAAAGATGAGACTTGAACCCAGGTTTTCCTGACTAGGAATCAGGCTTTTTATTTACTATTTATGCTGTTTTATATTTTTGTTTTCCATATGTACTGGTTGAGAAGGAAGTCCATGTAGTATATGGAGAGAATTTGAAATATATGTACCATATATCTTCTATGTATCCTTCAGAGTTAAGGACACGCTGAATTAAAAACAAAACAACCAGATGTTGAGTAACTATTATATAATAGAATAGTACAGGGCTGGCCTCAGCCAAGATGAAGAAATTGGTTCAGTTCCAACCTTTGACACATACTTGCTGGGTGACCCTTGGGGAAGTCACTAAGAATTTAAATTGTATAACAATTGCTGATCTGCACTTCAGGAGGAGTTTCCTCAAAGAGAATTCCCATCTGGAATAAAATGCCAGATCTAGTTTAAAAAAAAAAAGTAGAGAGATGAAGATTAAGCCCTGGGGAGATGTAAAGATTAAATAAGACTGTTTCTGCCCTCATGGGATTCACAGTCTAGAAAGAGGAAATAACTAATACATGAACAGAGGACAGAGGTTTGACTTTTCAGTCAAGAAGTTCCGGTCCTGGACTCAAGTCTAGTCTCCAAGGAATATCAGCTGTGTGACCCTGGGCATCTTTTAACTTCCCTAAGACCATACTATATGGCTGTCTTTAGAGAGACTGGTAAAGGCAATTTCCATAAACTGTTTAGAACACTAGAGAGAATAAACTAATCAAATTACAAGCTACTACTATAAAATCTTTTATTTGACTGTAGTTCCTTCTCATTTTCCATTGCTGCATCTTCTTTCAGGTTATGCCTACTAAACTTGGGTGTTTCCTAAGTCTCTCCTGAGCCCTTTTCTCTCTCCTGTTTCTCTTGGTAATCTATCAACTCCTATAAGTTCAAATGTTATCTCTATAGAGATAATTCCCACACCTATATATCTGACCTTTAAAACACTGTGAATTGGATGTCCCACAGACATCTCAAACTCAAAATGTCCAAAACAGAATTCCTCTTTAACCTCAAATGCTCCCCTCTTCTCAACTTTCTAATTGCTGTAGAGGGTACCACCATTCAGGTTCTACACCTGGGTGTCATCCTTGATCCTTCATTCTCATTCCCCTACATAACCAATCTGGAATGGAGGGAATAAACATTTACATGGTGCCTACTATATGCCAAGAACTGTGCTAGGTGCTTTTTACAAATATTATCCATTTGGTCCTCTTGACAACCCTGGGAGGAAGGTGCTATTATTATCCCCATTATATAGTTGAGGAAACTGTGGCAAACAGAAATTAAGTGACTTTCCCAGGGCCACATAATTAGTGTCTGAGACTGGCTTGGAACTCAGGACTTCCTGACTCTAGGCTACATATCTATTGTTTGTCTTTTGTTTTCCAATAGGACGGATGACATCATGGGGTGATATCTTGACTTGTGCAGGAATTGGATTTATGTGAGGTAGAGTTACATAAAGTTGTCAGACTCACTCTCTCTTTCTGAGTCATTGAAATCTGGTGGCAAGACAAAATTCAGAACATCTGGCGATAATGGTCCAGGATGCAGGGAATGTCTGACCAAATTTTAAATGCTCCACAGTGCCTACTTCAACCATCTTCACAGCTGTTGGAACAAATTGTTCTCATCCATCCATTTGGACAGAGGAAGTTTTGGGGTAGACATCCTGGTAACTCACTGACAGTTTGAGGTCTGTTAGTTACCCTCAACCTGGTTTAGCTGGTCTGCTGAGGCAGTTTTTCCAGTATGTGGCCTCTGCACATGCTACATAGATTCTTGAAGCCGCGGGTGAGAGTTGGTTGAAAGGTGGACACCAAAGATAGATGAGCAGCCCTGAATGGGGCTCAGTAAGCCCTCATACCAGAAGGGCTATTCCTCCCTGAATACCCCATAAATCCCACAGACCTGTTATAGCTCTACTGTGCTACCAGCTGCCTCCAATCTCTTATGTTGTTTTTAACCTTTGCAACATCTCTTGTGTGTGTGTTTACATGTATATATTTGTGTATGTATATATATATGTGTGTATATATGTGTATATATACACACATATAATCCCTTTTACATATATATGCATATGTACATATACAGACACATATATTTTCCCTTTATTACCCTCAAAAAATGACTACCCTGATCCAGGTCCTCATGAACTTACAACTAAACTATTGAAATATGATTCTCTTCGGACTCCCCAGCTCAGATCTCTACATTTGTACAGTCCATCCTCCAAAGTGATATGCCATCTGTCAAAGCGATTTTTATAAAGTGAGTTCTGACTCCATCTGTACTCTACTCAGTAAACTCAAGTGGTTCCCACTCACCTTCTGGATCAAATGTATGTTTCTCTGTTTGACATTTAAAGCCCTGCAAACCTAGCCCCTTCCTGCCTTTCCAGTCTTCTTATACTTGTTGCCTATTCCTGAACTGTAAGATAAGCCAACTGCACTGGCCTATGCATTAGTCTTCATACTCAACACTCCATGCTCCAATTCAATGTCTTTGCACTGACTGTCTCTCATACTTGGAATGCTCCATCTCCTCACCTCTGCCTCTGATTTTCCTGGACTTCCTTCGATATTCAGGTCAAATATTACCTCCTTCAGGAGGCCTTTCCTGAACCCCCTAATCTATTACTCTCTTACCTCTGAGATTACATTCAATTTACACTGTATTTAGTATATATGTATGTATTTTTTTAGGTTGTCTCCTTCATAGAACATGAGCTCCTCGAGGGCAGGGACAGTTTTTGCCTTTTTATTTGTCACTTAGCACAGTGCCTGGCACATAGTAATTGTTTAACAAATTCCTGTTGACTGACTGACTAGTATATGTGACTACATAAAACCATTTATCTTCCCTTTTTCTTCATCTACAACATAGAGAGAATAGAATTTTTAAATAATTTAATACTTAAAACAAGTATTCTCCCTTCTACTTTTTTCCTTGGGATTAAATTAAAACAATAAATCCCTCAGTATAGATCTACCCAGTCTGGCAAAACAAATCCCAACATTACTGATGTCTGAAAATGTATTTTTCTTTCTGCATTTTAAGTTAATCACTTCTCTATCCAGAAGTGCATAGCGATGTATTTAAATAATTTTTTTTGCACTCATTTTGTTCATCAGAATTCTAAAGCTTTTTAATGTTGTTTTTCTCTATAATATTTGCTATCATTGTATAAATTGTTCTCATTTCTGCTTACTTCACTCTGCATCAGTTCATAAATATCTTCCTAGTTTTTTCCTGAAATTGTTCATTTCATCATTTTTTATGGCACAATCATAGTCCATTACATTCATATACCACAATTTCTTTAGCCATCGTCAACTTCATTTATTTTAACATTGTCTACTTGTCTACTGAGTGAGACAGCTCTTGTAGCAAAAAATAAAAAAGAAAGTGAAAGAAAAATGATAAACACAATTCAACAACAGTAATCAACACCAACCAATCTTAGCATCTTCTCTGTTTCCCACTTATATTCCCCATCTCTGCACACAAAGGACAAACTTACATTTTTGGGAAAATGGACTTTTTTAAAAAAAAGAACATTTTGTTTTTTTCTCAATTACATGCAAAGACAGTTTTTGACACTGAATTTTTAAAAAATTTTAAGTTTCACATTTTCTCTATCCCTTCTCTCTTCCCTCCCTGAGACGGTAAGTAATTTGATGTAGCTTATATATGTGCAATCATGTAAAAGATTTCCATATTTATCATGTTATTGAAGAAGAAATAGACTGAAAGAAAAAAAACACAGAAGAAATAAAGTGAAAAACAGTATGTTTTGATCTGCATTCAGACTCCATCAGTTCTTTCTCTGGAGAAGGGTAGCATTTTTCAGTATGAGTCCTTTGGAATTGTTCTGGATCAGAATAGCTAAGTCACTTACAATTGATCATCATACAGTATTGTTGTTACTGTGTATAGTGTTCACCTGGTTTCACTTTGCATCCGTTTATGCAAATTTTTCCAGATTTTTCTGAAAGCATTCTGTTTGTCATTTATTATAGCACAATAGTATTCCATTACAATCATATACCAAAAGAATTTCCAATTTTTTGCTGCTAGAAAAGAGCTGCTATAAATATTTTTGTACAACTAGGTTCTCTCATTTTAAAAAACTCCTTGGGATATGGACCTAGTAATGATATTGATGAAGCAAAAAGTATGTACCGTTTGTTTACCCTTTGGACATAGTTACAAATTGCTTTCCAGAATGGTTGGATCAGTTCATAACTTCACCCACAGCGTATTAGTTTCCCAATTTTCCCCACATCTTCTCCAGCATTTATCAAGAAAATAGATCTGTTACAAAGAGTAACAAACATGAGTAAACCAGTTTCTTTATTAAATGGGGTAGTCCTGTTGGTATGATACTATTAATCTGATTAGATAAGAATCGAGACAGTAAATTCTATTGATTGCCTTATCATTCACTTGAAATTTTGTTCACGTCTCACCTTCTCCTAGGTACAAATGCAGATTTTCCCATGATATTCATTTGCCTGGAAATAGCAAAATCTTGAAAAATAATGCCCTTTTTGGCATCAATGAATCGGAGCTCAAAGTCCTGCTTTTTCAGAATGATCCCTCCCTTTTGCCTGAGGTGAGTCACAGAAACACCAATAATGGGGCAGTGGAGGAAACCTAATATTAATGTGGCTTCTATGATACTCTCTACTAAGTGCAGGGCATTATGCTAGTTACACACACAGGTTTACAACAGATTAATAGAATACTTAGCTTGGTCTTTGTACCCAAGGCATTTAAGAACGGGGTTAAGAAGTGGGGTGATATGGGGTTACTCATGGTGGTATAGGTCTCTTGAGATCAAATGAGCCTAGAATCTGCTGCAGAATTGTTGAAGATTTTCACCTCTGGAAACAGTGTGGTATTGAACTAAGGGGTAAACTATAAAGAGTACTAGACTGAGAGTTTGAAGATGTCAGTTTTTGTCCCCATTCTATGACTCATCAGCTGAATAACCTTAGTAAATCATTTAACCATTCTGGAATACGGTTTACTTATCCTTTAAGATGAGAAAATTGAGCCGGGTGAAGCTTGTGGACCCCTTTTTCAGAATAATGCTTTTAAATGCATATGAATACGGAAGATTTCAATGGAAACAAATGATATTGAAACATAGTGATCAAAATGTTAAAAAAAAAAACCATACATACACAAACACAAATTCATGGGCCCCAGGTTAAGAACACCTGAGCTAGATGATCTCTAGCATTTCTATAATTCTACACTTATATCCTACTAAATAAGGTACAATTTTACATATATATGATTTTTTAATTTATGTGTAAAAATAATTTTTAACATTTTAAAAAAAAATTTTGAGTTCCAAATTCTTTTTTCTCTCCCTAACTTCCCCCTCATTGAGAAGGTAAGCAATTAGATATGTCATACATGTGCAGTCATGCAAAACATATTTCCATATTAGTCATATTGTGAAAGAAAAGAGACCAAAAAAAACTCACCAAGAAAAATAAAGTTTAAAAAGGTATGCTTCAATCTGCATTCAAATCCTTACCAGTTCTTTCTTCGGAAGTGGACAGCATTGTTCATCATAAATCCTTCAGAACTGTCTTAGATCATTTTATTGCTGAGAATAACAAAGTCATTCACAGTTGGTTATTTTACAGTATTGCTGTTACCATATACAATGGTCTCATGGTTCTCACTTCATTTGCATCAGTTTATGTAAGCCTTTCCAGGTTTTTCTGAAACCATCCTTCTCATCATTTCTTAGCACAATAATATTCCATTACAATCATAAACCACAACTTGTTCAATCATTCCCTAATTGATGAGCATTCCCTTCATTTTCAATTGTTTGCCACCACAAAAAGAGCTGAGATAAATATTTTTGTACATATAAAAACTTTCCTCTTTTTTTATCTCTTGGAATGCAGACCTGGAGGTAGTATTGCTGGGTCAAAGTGAGGAGGTTTAGTGGTGCTGGGGATCCTGAAATACCAACACCAACACACCGGGTCCTGCTTGAATGAATTCGACCCAAGCCTTCTTAAAGCCAAAGAAAACAAAGTTTATTAAAGATTCGCCTTACTGGGTTGACTCTGAAGGAGTCTAAGTATTTGTAAAGCTTGAATTGCAAAGTGGGTCGGATAGAATCGCAGCTAGATAGAGTCTGAGCTGGATTGAAATCTGAGTACCTTCATGGAGGTGAGATGAAACTTAAATAGAGAAAAGACTGTAGAAGGAATCTGGGGGTGGTCTGGTAGAGGGGATGATTGGTCAAGGGTTGGAAACAGCTGGAGGCAATCAGGAGATATTAGACTATGGAGGGCTTGGGACAGAGGCAGGTGGGGCAATCCAGATGTCTTGATGGGGGTGGTATGGGAATGACTGGTACCCTGGGGTGAATACAGATAGACTCTAGGGAAGATCTTGTTGGGAGTGGTCAGCAGCCTAGGGAATGGGGTTTTGATGGGATCAAGGGTAGGCAGTGCAATAGAGACCTGAGCACAGTGATAATGAAAAGCCCATGGGCTTTCTGAGACTGCCAGAACAAAAGGGAAGACTAGATTTGAGTAAGAATGGCCAGATTAAGTGGGAAGATTCAAGGGGAGCTCAAGGAGGCTCCCAGAGTCTGAACCCCATCGAAAGGTTATACTCAGTTTTATAACCCTTTGGGCATAGTTCCAAATTGTTCTCTAGAATGGTTGAATCAGTCCACAACTCTTGTTTTCAAAGAGGACCAATGACATCATGGGTGATTTCTTGACTTGTTTGTGAATTGAATTCACATCCTCAACCTCACTGTCTTCTTGAGCAATTGAAGTCCAAATCAGGACAGAAGTCAAGACAAATGACAGTGGCTCAGGATGACCTTGGTGTCTTCTATCCCTGAAGTTTCTGTTTCAGGTGCCTTAATGTCCTTTGGAACAAATTGTTCTCATCCACCACTGAGGATAGTCTTCATAGACATTCCTCTAATTCACCCACAGATTTGAGACCTGTTGGTTACCCTCAAAATCAGCTATCACATTGAGGGTAAATTATTTTGAAAGGCTGCAATTATTTGAAAAGGCTATAAGCTAAGACTAAAGTGGAGGGAGAATTGGTATGCAACTCTTTGTTAGAAGATGATTATACACTCTATACAGCCTCTGACTGAGCTGCAAAGGAGTATGGATTATTCCCTGCCATTTGTACTAATTTTGACCTGATAATAAACACCAAGAAAACAGAGGTTGTCCACCAGCCAGCACCATGCCATCCATGCATGGAACCATCAGCTACAGCAAGTGCAGAAATGTTGAATGCTGTGGATAAGTTAACCTACCTTGGCAGTATATTTCCTGGGGATGTCTACATAGATGATGAGGTTGATGAACACATTGCCAGAGGTAGCTCAGTGTTTGGGAGGCTCTGAAGGAAGGAGTGGGAGAGAAGAAATATTAGACTGACTACCAAACTGAAGGTCTACAGTGCCATTGTGCTAATCTCATTTGTTGTATGCCTGTGAAACCTGGACAGTATGCCAGAACCAAGCCAAGAAGCTGAATTTCTTTCATTTGAATTGTCTTAGGAAGATTCTGAACGTCACCTGACAAGATAAGTACCAGACATCGAGGTCCTTTTTTGAGCCGAAGTGCTAAACATTCAAACTCTACTGCAGAGAACTTAACTCCAAAAGGCTGGTCATGTTGTTTGAGTACCAAGCATAAGTTTGCCTAAAAGACTGTGCCTGAGCTGTGTAAGGCTAACCAATTAAATATGCTAGAACTTTCCTTTTTCACAGGGGAACCAGACAATGGCATAGTACAGCAACTAGCCAATTAGGAGGATTTCTGATGCCATCAGCTGCTTGACATACCAGAGATCCTTTGTGAAGTAAACTTTAGCTGAACTTAGAGATGCCTGCAAAAGCTGAAACCAGTTTTGACCTACTTTGAGAGGAAAGCAAGCATCTTGCTTTCTGATTTATCTAAAAAGAAACAGTCCTCCTGCTTTCTGATTTGTTGTATTTTATAGATATCTTCTGCCTAGACCCCCACTTATTGCCTGACTTTCCAATTTATTGTGTTTTTCCCTTTATCCTAACTTAACTATAAATACCTCAAAAAGTCCCAAATACCTCAAATATTTATAAATACTTCACCCTTTCCTAATCCGCCTTGAGCAGATGAGAACATTGTCTCAATACTCCGGCTTGTAAGTTTTTCTTCTCAGGTAATAAATGCAGTTATAATCTTTGTAAACTATAATTAGACTCTGGCTCATTCCAGGTTGCACTTTTGGACCCGGGGCTTCTTCCATTTTTGTGGTTCACAGAGGTTTTTATTTTAATAAGACTATTTTATAGAGAACTCGCCAAAGGAAAGCACTCAGATGGAGGTCAGAGGATAAAAAGATACTCTTAAAGTGTCTCTGAAGAACTTTAGAATCTATTGTGAGACATGAAGACACTGGCACAGGACCACTCTGCATGGCATATCCACATCAAATAAGGCACTCTGCTCTGTGAGCAAAGCAGATTGCAGTAGTTCAAAAGAAATGAGATGTACAAATTTAGAGACATCTCTACTCCAAATATTCCTGTGAGTTATTTGTGCCTGACCTGTAATAGAGCCTTCCAACCTCATATTGGTCTGACCAGCTATAACTGGACACACTGTACATTGACCCCAACAGAGTGATGTTGCTTTGGTCCTTTTCAAGCATGAAAGATAACCAACTGACTAGAACCCTGGACTTGGAGTCAGGAAAACCTGAGTTCAAATTTGACTTCAGATATTTACTACCTCTGTGAGCCTGAGCAGGTTATTTAATCTCTTGGTGCCTCAGTTTCCTCATCTGTAAAATGTGGTTCATAATAGCATCTACTTCTCAGGTTGGGGAATCAATATTTGTAAAGAGCACTTAGCACAGTGCCTGGTACATAGTAGGTGCTGTATACATGTTTAATTCTTTCCACTTCCCCCTAAAGAACATTAGACTAGAAGGAGAGGCTACAGCCTTCCTCAGGCCTGAGTTTCACAGTTGTTACCATCAAGTTATCAAAAGACAATAAAAACCTACTACTTATCCTCTGCCTTCTAGCTTATTATAACTGTTCTTTCCCCCTTGTTCTTGTATGTAAGGAGAATTTTGTTATCTTTCTTAGAGTTTAGTTTCTCAGAATCCACAGCCATGGCAATGTCTAGTTTCCAAGTGTTAGATAATAACTCCCAGAATAGCCCCAAAGATCCTAGATAGTACTTCCTAGAATCATAATGATAGACAGCCCTGCTGATACTGTGCAGTGATATAAGGGGTGACATAATGTCATATTTACTACACTTGCACAGAATGGCGATATTGCTAAAGTTAACCTGTGAGCTTAATGTTGGCAAGGTGCCTTCTTTGTCTGTTGCCCTATAAAGCAAGTGGACACTGGTCAATGATCTGTAGGGGAATTTGGGTATTTGGGATTTGGGTAATGCATAGAGGAATGCATGTACCTGCCTCAACTAGCCCCCATTCAGGCTTGAGGGAGTTTAGGAGAGTGCACAAGTTATGCCTGTCTCAATTGACCCAATTGTGCCGTAGAGCTAGTTGTCCCTGCAAGAAGGGTGATTAGGGAATGTTGTAGGAGTTGGTGCTCCCATTATCAGCCACTCCCTTGTGAGAAGACTAGACTAGAATAAAGTAAGATTATTAACCCTCCAAAACTGTCTTTCTGTCTGACCAGATCAAGAGTGAACCTGTTGGAGGTTGGAGTCCAAAAACTCCAATGCCTCCTGTATGTTATTTGTGAAACAGTTCCCTCTTTCCTTTATCACAATATCCTGGGACATAAAATATTTATTTTCTCATTCATTGGAAAAGAAGTTTAGAAACCTCGAGGGATTTGACCAATAAATTAGTATTAAAACTCTATCTTTCTAGCCACTGCAGTTCTCCTTTTCATCATCTCTAAGAAAGTTATCTTTAAATATTTTCTTAGTTTTCTTTGATTTGATTTGCTCTTAATTTGTCTGCTGTTATCCTTCAGTGCCTTGAACACTTTTCCATTTTTACGGATAGTGACTTGCCCAGGGCCACATGGTGTCTGAGGCAAGATTGTAACGAAGGTCATGCAGACATCAGTTCAATAATCTCCACTGTTCTACCTACCTGCTCAAATAGGCGAATAAATTGCCAAAGCACTACTGTTTAGAATGACTTGTCCTCTGGGTGTTCCTCATACTTAATTTTATTCTACCAGAGGTCTGAGGAGCAAAATGTCAGTCGTACCAAAGATGCCCATGTGGCTGAAGTATTGTATCTGCTGTATACGTGATTTTTGCCTTTTCAACCTGATATTTGTCCGCATTTTTATTCTCTGTTACAAAACTCCTTCCCTCCTTGCTGAACCTGACTCAAGTATTGTTTTAATGCCATCTTATATCCTATTTAATGAAGAGCTAGATCATGGAAGTTGAGGAGATTGATGAACCAGGAAGCAAGGGCACTTCCGGGGATGTTAGCATGTAAACTGAAGTCTCCAAAGAGAAGGTCAGGAGCTAGTCATTAAAAAATGCTATGAAAATGAAAACCCTGACAGAGTTTCTGGGTAATTAATAATCAACTTATTAATTAGGCTAGTCAGCAATCAATAAATTGATGGGTAGTGGTTTGCGTTAGAAACCAAAGTCACCAGGGAAGACATTGAAATGCCTTAAATTCCTTCTAAAGGGGAACTCCCCTGACAAATGAAATTCAACCCTGATTGGTGGACATTTAATGAGTAAGTAGGGTCTAGAAGTTTTCAGCTCCTCCTGCTGAGAACACAACTTGATCTTGAGACGCAACAGCCTTAAGGCATCTGGGCAGGGGAAGCCATCTCCATCCAAATCTCTCTAGCTAGTTTTCTCCATCATGAGCCCTGACTTCTAATGGAGGGCACCATGGACAAGTTGTTCCTCCTTCAGGCAAAGGTTTGCTCAGACTGCAGCTAGGTGGTGCAGTGGATAGAGCACCAGTGCAGGAGTCAGGAGGACCTGAGTTCAAATCTCACCTCAGACACTTGACACTCACTAGCTGTGTGACCCTGGGCAAGTCACTTAACCTCAACTGTCTCATTCTGGGTCACCTCCAGTCATCCTGATGAATATCTGGTCACTGGATTCAGATGGCTCTGGAGGAGAAGTGAGGCTGGTGACCTGCACAGCCCTCCCTCACTCAAATAAAGTCAAGTGCAAGTCATGCCATCATTTCTGTTCAGCAGCAAAGGACGAGACACACACACACACACACACACACACACACACACACACAGCTTAGACCGGATTCTATTTATACTCTAAACAGAAACTGGGTCCCAGTTGGGCTTGGTGTCTTGAAGGTTAGGAGTATATCTCATCACTCAGCCATGCTCTTCACAGGCTACCTGACCTTTTAGGAGTTGAGCCTCAACAGAAGGGAAAACCCCCCAAAAAACCAAAACCAAAACCTTGTGACCAATATACTTAATATACTTAATCAAACAAAACAAATTCCCACCCTTGCTATGTCTGAGAATATATGTCTTATTCTGCATCTTAAAACATGTGTCTACTGTCCTGGCCACCAGGGTGTCTGATGCGAGTCTTGATTTAAGGAAAAATTTCCTAACAAGTCTCTCAAGGTGGACAGGGATGCTTCAGAAGATAGTAGCTCTTCCCTCATAAAAAGTCTTTTTTAACTGAAATTTTTATAAATTTAAAAATTTTATGAATTTTAAAAATTTTGTAAATATTTTGTCCTCGTATTTCCAACACCTACACATGCTTGGCACATATAAGAGGTACTTAATAAATGCTTATTGAATTTAATTGCTCGTTCATGCCTTGAGATGTTAATATCCTACTCAGCCTTCTCCCTCTTAAAACCCTATCTTGCAACAACAAAAAAAAATAGTTTATAAAAATTATTCTGACTTTAATAAATATCACTCAAAAAAGAATATTTCCATAAATGAAGTAGAACAGAAAAGTGGATTATATATAAAACTACATGTCTCTATTATGTATAGCTTGCTTTTTTTAAAAAAAAGTATATAATAAATTATTATGGTCAGTGTGAAAATTGGGTTATTTCACTATTCTTGAATTTGTACAGCTCTTCTCAAATACAACACCAATCTTCAAAACAGGCCAGGTGGCCAATTATCCATTACTTTACAGTGAGGAATTATTTTTCATAAGTGAGTTCAACTAGGTGGTCAGTGAATACTAAAAATGTGTGTTCTGTTACTTTGTGTGTTCTGTTACTTCGTGTTTGACTTTTGTGTAACAAAACCTTTAACTTATAATCAGTTATGTTTCCTATGGCCATATCTTCTCCTAACTCCACCCTTCTTGTCCTCACTTAAATAAATCCTTGTCTTCCCAACCTTACTCATATAATACAATGATTCAATCCCCTTTACTGGCCTACTTAGTATCCTCAACCTGCTTGGTTATTGGAAAATTATCTGTGTACATTTCCAAAAGAATTTACGCAATGACATCTTTGGAATAAAAGGAGCTATATTAAGCACTGGATAAGAGGGAATCTTTAATTGCTAGATGTCTTAATCCCTTTTTAAAAATGGATAGAATTTTTTTTGGATATATTGATCACTTCCCAACAACCCCACTTGATTATTCGAGAGAGTTCTAATGCAGAGGTTCTTCACCTTTTTTTTTTATGGACTTCTTTGGCAGTCTGGTAAAAAGACCTTTTCTCAGAATAATGTTTTTAAATTCACAGAATTTACAAAGACCAATTATATGAGGTGTGTAGTTTTAAGCTTTTAATACCTGAAAATGCCCTGTGATTTTGTGGACATTTTATACTGAAATTGTTACCAAAATGTTAAAAAAAAAAAAGAGTTCACAGACTCATGTTAAGAAACCATGCACTAATAGGAGATTTTTCCTTTCATCAAGTTTGAATTTGTCTCTGCAACTTACTTGTCCCCTGGGGCCAATAAAAGTAACAATCCTTCTTCACTCACAGTCCAACCTTCCATATACTTGAAAGCTTGACCTCCCGTGCCTTATATTTTTCTTTTGTTTTTTTTGTTTTTTTAAATTTTTTAATTTTATTATTATTATTTTTTAATGTTTAACAATCACTGCCATACAATTGAGATTTTATCCCCCACACCTACCCCCCACTACCCCCCTCCCTCCCCACGACTGCATACAATTCTGTATAGGTTCTACATATACTTTCCTATTGAGTACATTTTCACTACAGTCATGCTATGTAGTCGGACTAAAATAAATGGAAGAAATCATATAACAAATCAAAACATGATACACAAACACACACACATACACACACACACACACAAACATGATCTGCTACATTCTGTGAATGACTTCCATATTTCTTTCTCTGAGTGTGGAAGGCATTTTGCCTTAGAAAACCACCATTGGGATTTTTTTTTTTAAGAAGTTCTTGCATTATTACGAAATTCCAAGTCTACCAGAAAAAACTCTCACACACTGTGGTCGTTGCTGTGCACAAAGTTCTCCTGGTTCTGCTCCTTTCACTCAGCATCAGGTCATATAAGTCCTTCCAGGCCTCTCTGAAGTCTTCTTGTTCATCATTTCTTATGGCACAATAGTACTCCATTACATTCATATACCATCATATACCCCAATTGATGGACATCCCCTTGACTTCCAGTTTTTGGCAACTACAAAGAGTGCTGCTATAAATATTTTTGTACATGTGGGACCTTTTCCCATTTTTATGATCTCTTGGGGATACAGTCCTAGTAGCGATATTGCTGGGTCAAAGGGTATGCACATTTTTGTAGCCCTTTGGGCGTAGTTCCAAATTACTCTCCAGAATGGTTGGATGCGCTTGCAGCTCCACCAACAATGAATTAGTGTTCCAACTCTCCCACATCCTCTCCAGCATTTATCATTTTCTTGTTCTGTTATGTTTGCCAATCTTATAGGTGTGATGTGGCACCTCAGAGTTGTTTTGATTTGCATCTCTCTAATCAAAAGTGATTTAGAGCATTTTTTCATATGATTATAGATATCTTTAATTTCTTCTTCCAAAAATTGCCTGTTCATATCTTTTGACCATTTATCAATTGGGGAATGACTTGTATGATTATACATTTGAGTCAGTTCTCTATATATTCTGGAAATGAGGCCTTTATCCCCGAGCTTAGCTGTAAAAATTCTTTCCCAATTTACTACATCCCTCCGGATTTTGGTTGCATTGGGTCTTATATTTTTCAAACTAAAACTTCTTTTGTTCCTTAAACTAATCCTCATGTGGCAAAAACCTTGAGGCTGTACATTTTTTTCATTGTTTTCACTGGAAGCTCCAGCTGACCAGATTCCTTTCTAAAATGTGGCACCTAGAACATCAGACTTGTTGTCTGATGAGGTCAGAGTAAAGCTAGGCTATTGCTTCCTTGTTTCTGGAAGGTATAGCTAGGTTCTGCTTAGTACTCATAATGAATCCTGGAGAGTAGTCACATTACTCAGAGCTGCATTTTGTATTATTTCTGTGGGGCTGGAGCCAGGTAGCATATTTACAAAATTTTATCTTTGATTATCAGTGCAAATTCAGATACGTGTAACTACTTCATGGGATTCACTATTCATCCTAGTAAGCACTTAGCTGTATGCTGTTCTTAATGCAGCCGACAACTGCATTAGCTTGTTTGTTGCATTGAACTTATGGTCCACTAACCCCGTACCGTGCCTGCCCGCCCACCCCTCCAAAAAGATCTTTTTCAGTTCCTTAGTGTTGAGTTCAAAGAATTTTTGTGATCTGTACAGATAGAACATAACTGCTGTTTGAGATATTTTTTGTGTAAACTTATTTTTTCGATTTAAAAAGTTTAAATTTTAATTCTTTTTATTGATGCCTTCTGTTTGTATCATCACATTCACTTCCTAGTATTGGATTCGAATGATTCCTTGGGTTTGACATAAATGGAGAATACCCAATCCTGAGCCTACGTGTTCCCATTTTGAAATATAAAGACTATATAATAATTTGAAGTGTTTCTTGATTTTCCTATGGCAGGTCTGCCCCTTCTACAACAGAGGTGATGGGCCCCATGGATCCTGTAACCTCCAGGATAATTGCACCAAGCTCCATGTTTGTAAGCACTTCATCTGGGGGGAATGTAGGTTTCAGAAGTGCAAGCGATCTCATGATCTACATGCAGAAAACGTGTTGAAGTTGCTGAAGGAGCAAGGGTTGAGTCCCTCTGCCATCTTAAACATCCAGAGAATCTGCAAGTATAAGCATTCAGAGATCTGCAAGTCCTTTGAAAAGAAGAAAGGTAAGAATGGAGGGGCTACCATGAATGACAGTATGGAGGTTGGTTGGTTTGTTTCTTCTTTGCTGGACGTTCAATGAAACCTTCTAAGCCTCATATTTCTTGGTCAATCTCAGTTTCATCCTTTGGAAAATTTGCCATGGCCAGCATATAAGAAAATTCATACTATCATCTTTAGATCTAGAAGGTACCACAGAGTTCATCTGCTCCAACCCCTTCACTTTATAGATCAGAAATCTCCAAACCACTTGCCCACCGTCACCTTGGGAGTCTTATTTTTTAATTTTAAAAATTTGATTGGTGTCTTTCATTTGAATTCACCTTTATTTCAGAATCTAACTCCCCCTTTCCTCATCCAGGAAGCCATCCCTTATAGCAAAGAGTAAAAAAGAAAGGAGCAGGGGAAACAGTTTGGCAAAAATTAACCAAATGTCAGTGGAGACTGACAGTATGCAAAATGTTTTATAGCTGTCATTTCCCATCTCTGCAAAGAAGTGAGGGAGGTGAATTTTACTCATGTCTTCTTCAGAGGCAAACTTAGTCATTCTACTCAGTCTCGTTCCCTCCTTCCCTTTTTTCTTTCTCTTTATCGTTGTTGTTATAGTTGTTCATATTATTTTCTTGCTTTTTCTTATTACACCTAGCAACAGTTGATTTGTCTTCCAACGTTCTTTTCTGAAGAATGGTCTTATTATTTTCTTCCCATGAACTTTTCTTTATCCATCATTTCTTACAATGCAGTGCTATTCCATACTTTATTTAGCCATGCATTAAGTGATGGGCATCTAATTTGTTTCTAGCTCTTGGCAACCACAAAAAGTTCTTAGTTTATTATTTTAAATTCTTTTTTATTGATATCTTGAGTGTGCCTTCGTAGATCGACTCTCTGACATTTTATATATTTTGTAGCAATTTTTAATGAGAGCTTTCCTTTGATTATGTACTCCTGGCTTTTGTTATTTGCTAGATAGAAATGCTGGTGATTTTTGTGGATTTATCCTGTATCTTACATCTTTACTGAGGTTATGTGTTGTCTCAGATTCTTTGCTGATTCTCTCGGTATCTCTAAATAAATCATTTCATTAACAAATAGGGATAATTTTAATTTCTTCTTTTCAATTTCTATGCTTTTAATATCTTTCTCTTGTCATTCCTATTGGTAGCACTTCTAGAAAAATGGATGATAACACTGGAGAAAGGAAGCATTTTTTCATTTACTTCTATATTTATTGGGAAATCTTCTAAGGTTTCCCCATTGGTAATAATGCTAGCTTTTTGTTTGTTATATATTTTTTGGTATTTAGAAGAGACTCTTTTGTGCCTGTGCTTTGTAAGGTTATTTTAGCATGAGTGAGTTTTGTATTTTGTTAAAGGCCTTTTTGGCATTTATGAATATAACCATGTCTTTTGGTGGTGCTTTAAAATATGATCTATTGTATTAATTAATTAATTAATTGCATTGATTAATGTTAAACCATTTCTATTTCTCTGGCATAAATCTGACTTGTTTTTAGTAAGTTTTTGATGTTGCTTTAATCTTTTTGTTATGATTTTATTTAAAATTTTATATTACTATCCATTAGTCTAATTTGTATATAGTTCTCTTTCTTTGCTTTATCCTTCCCTAACAGATAGTAAAGAGCAGAGTTCTGGCTCCATTATCCAGTGTTCTTTCTACCATAACATACTGTCTTTGGAATTTGACCACTTATCCCACAAACCAGTATTCTTTCTCCAGTACTGCCACTGATGGAAGTTTTGTTGGAGAACTTTGTTGGTGTACATACACACAATTATTCTGAGCAAATTCCTTATCCAAAGACCCTTTGATGCTTTGTTCTTCAATGAACTTTTCTAGAACTTAAACTTCCTTCTAATTGTCCCCCTTTCCCTTATTACTTTTAATGATTTTCTTCTAGGGGAGTTTTGAGAATGTGTTGGTTGATTGTATTGTACTAAGAAAGTGGAAATCATCATTTGTTACAATACCCTAATAGATGTGTCTTTGCCGGGTACCTCACTTTTCTAAGATTGTATGTGCTGTGGCTCAATGGCAACTAATCTAGAAATCCATTGACCATTGGTGACTTACCTAACCCAATCGTCAAATTTCTCACATGGCATGTCTGCAGGTCACATGATTGCAGATCACACTTTAATATTTGCTCTTGACCTGTCAAGAAACCTAAAAGAGATTTCCTGGTTGAAAGAGAAGCCACCAGCTTCTGGATTTCTTTACCTTGTCTCCTGCTGCTGTTGACGTACCTGTTTTCTGAACTTTCTCATGACTTTGTACCCCTGTACCCCTAACTGCTGTCCACTAGGAAAGCTTCTGATCTTCTTTTGAGGACAGCTTTAAGATATGCTACTGATGTCTTTGAGCCTCTCCTTCTGTGATCCAACACTGTTCACAATCCTATAGGGTATGGCTTTGTGCAATGTTTTGGAATAAGTGGAGACTGGAACCTATGGGACCAGTAAAAAAGGGGTGACCTATGATTGAGTGAAATATGGTGTAGTATAAAAAGTGAGAAATTTATCAGATTGGCATGAGAAGGAAGGAGGGAATTGTGCTTTGGCACCTGAAAAAAAGTGAGTGAAAGTGAAAGCTAGAAATTGAAGGGATTCAGTTTGTTTTTCAGAGGATGTAGGATTTTGGAGCTTTTGGTTATGAGGTGTTTGGGAAAGGGGCTGCCACATTATGCCTTCATAGTTGGGAGCAGGGCATTGAGTAGCTGTGTCCAATGACTGGAAGGTCTGGAGCTGAAAGGGGGAAAAGCTATGAATAGAAATTTATATTATTTATTTATTTTGGGAGAAGTTATCTGTATCCCCCTGCCTGTCTAGCATACTACTAACCACGTAATAGGTGTATAATAAATACTTTTTGGTGAATATTCAATTAATATACATATAGCACCTGCTGTGTGCTAGGCACCATAGCGAGATATAAATAGATACAATATAGTCTGTGTCCTCAGAGAACCAGTAAGACAAACACTGTAATTGAGGTTCAGCTCCCAAGAGAATGGGCACTGAGCACAGTTCTTGAGACTTTTGTGTTAAGAGACACTACCTTTTGCTCTTTCACAGTCTAGTGAAGCCCTTCTCAGAATAATATTGCTAAACTCATAAATAAAATTATATTAAAATAAAGATGTAATTTTCTTTTTCCTATTCAAGTTCATGGACCCCCTGAAATTTATCCACCAATACATTTGATTAAATGGTTCTTTGGGTAAGAATCTCTGGTTTAGAAAGAGAAGAATCAAAATTGAGAATAAGAAAGCCCTTGAGGAGCTTAACATTCTAGTTCTCCTTCCACATGGCTACCAAAGTGATTTTTCTTAACCAGCTGAACCTCTCACTTCCTCACTCAAAAATAAACTCAACTTAAAAAAAATTTTTTTTAACATTCATTTTTTTAAAAAAATGTGAGTGCCACATTATCTCCCTTCAGGCCCTCCCCTCTCATTGAGAAAACAAGCAATATGATATAAATTATACATGTGGAGTCATGCAAAACATATTTCCATATTACCCATGTTGCCAAAAAACCTCATAATAAGAAGCAAGAAACAAAGTGAAACAAATATGCTTCATTATTCAGTATTCATGAGTTTTCTTTCTAGAGGTGGATAGCATTTTTCATTACGGGTCCTTTGGAATTGTCTTTTCAATAAACTTAAAAAAAAAATTCAGTATTTTGTTTATCCTTTGATTACATGTAAAAACAATTTTTAATTTTTGTTTCTTAAAATTTTGAATTCCAAATTCCCTCCCTTCTTCCTCTCCTCCCTCATTGAAAAGCCAAGCAATTTGATATAGGTTTCTAGTTGTACCTTAACTTATCAACATCTATCCTGAAATATGGTCCTCAGAAATGAACACAATCCTCCAGCTATGTTTGGACCAGGGCTATAAAGAATGGGACTTTCACCTCTCTCATTCTGGATATCATGAGTATCTTAAGACTAATTCCATAAGTTTTGTTGCTATCACATCGCAGCAGAAAACAAAAGTGCGGAGCAAGCTGTAATCAATAACCAAGAATAATCTACTGAGGCCAGAAATATCCAGACACCTTTGGATATTTTGTTGATTACCATAACTGACGCACAAGGCAGAAGGATTCTTGGGACCCAAATGCCCCTAGGGAAAACCAAGTACCAAGCCAGGAAGTCACAAGCCAGAAAGCATTTTTTACCTGTGAAGGTTCATGTGAGCTTCCTTTAGATTTTTGTAGAAAATGTAAAAAAGATCAGACTGGAAAATACTTATGTTATATGAGAATTGGTTGAAGGATCTAGAGAAAGGCTTGTGAGACACTTTATTTATTTGAAGGGCTATCAATGTAGATTACAGATTAGAATTGTTTTTTAGAACCATGGGAGTTGTAGGATAGTAAATTTGAGCTCAGGATCAAGAATATCTTTCTAATCATTAGAGCTATTTGTTAGCGGAATGGGCACCATCCCTAGAAGTCTTCAAAAACAGAATCTTGATGATCACCTATTAAGAATTTTGGAGATAAGAATTTTATTCGGATATTATTTGAATTAGATGGATTTTAAGACATTCTGACTCTGAGATTCTCTTAAATTTCAATATATATGTATATTTCATATACATATCTGTACATTAGATCTCTTGTCCTTGGCCATTCTTCCATAGTCCTGAATTCAATTTTTATTTCTGATTATTTTAATATTATAGTTAGATCTTTACTTACTGTTAGTTACTACTAACAGCTCATAGACACAGTTTCACCAAACAGAGATTGCAAACTGGTAGAAACACATTTATTTATTATATATGTCATTTCAGATCTCTCTCCCTGTGTTTTTTGAAACAGATAAACGATCTGAGACTGCTTCTACAAGCAATGAAAAGACAAAAAACAGTGAGATTTGCCTTTACTACATCTGGAAATTCTGCAAACAAAAAAGTGAGTTGATTTGCAACAGAACAGTATAAAATAGCTCCCACTTTCCATCCTGGTGTAAACTTGCTCTATACAATAGCAGTGTAAATTAGCAGTTAAAATAAAGTTAACCCAAATTCTATTTTCCAAGTTTGAATTTTGAAAAATCCTGTCTTCTTTATTGTTATTATCATCCTCTTTTTTAATATCATACTCTTTTTAAAAAAAAACTCAAGGGTTGTGTCTTTTTAGAGAAGAGGGAACTAAAAGACAGCCTCAATATTAAAAACCTTTTACGAATCAAGGGATCAAATCCAATTAAACCTAAAATTTTGTGCCTGATTGGATAATGTGTGTGTGTGTGTGTGTGTGTGTGTGTGTGTGTGTGTGTGTATGCACTCACACTTGAATAAGTTTTATTTTTGTATACATTTTTTTATTTTTATGCTCGAATAAATTTTATTTTTAAAGAATTTGTTCATAAATACCTAGCTCCCTCTACAAAAGATATTCTCTCTAAACAGGTAAAAACTGTAAATAGTTTACTGTAAAAAGTTACCTGAAAACAGGTAAACTGCCTAATCAAGTCACTAGGGATGATAATATATGCCATTTTCTAGTTTTGTTATTTACTCTTTGTATAGTTTAAATATTTGGTGCCAACTCTGCCTTCCTGTTTCTGTCACTTTGTCTGTCTGTCTGTCTCTGTTTCTATCTGTCTGTATGACAGTGTGAAGGTAAATCACAGCAAAGAGGGCTCTTTCCTAACCCACTTCTGCAGTTTCATCTTAAGGTATCCCAGAAACACAGGTCCCCACACAGTAATGGGACATTTAACATGTTCTTGTGTGTCATATTTTTAGGGCATACACAATGCCATCTTCCCATGGTCATGGAAACTTGATAAAGTAGCTAATGTCAAGATTTTTAAAATATAAGACTCTTTTAAGAAAGAGGTAGTGAGACATGGTGGAAGGAATGCTGGATTTGAAAGGTTTTTTAAAAAAATTTTTAAATAGATTTTTTTATTGGCATATTTTGTTTTTTAATCTTCTCCTACCCTCATAACAACAATAACAAAAATTCAGAAGTAGTTCAGGAAACTAACCTTCATAATGAAACCTTCTTTCCCTATCTCTTCCTCAAAAGAAAGGGAGATACATTTTTTTATTGTTTCTTCAGGTACAGGCTTAGCAACATTAATTCTTGTCTGGATATTGTCTCTTGGTAACTGCATTGTAGTCTTTGGCACAGAGCTCTTAAATGATGTCCATAGGTCCTCATTTGAAAAATGAGACTAGACTAGATAATTTCTAAAGTCTTTTCTTGATATAAATTGCTAGGAATTTATCAATGTTTTCTTTATTTTCATCAGAGAAAATCCAACTTGAAAAATGGGATGGGTTGATATTTATTAAGGTCATAATAAAACAGAAAAATTTAAAAATATAAATGGGGTGGGAAGCCAAATGTCTTTTTACAGAGGAAAAATAAGGTTGTCTTTTTCATTCATTCATTGGAAAACAGAACACTATAAAACAAGCCAAATTTTTTCTCTTAAAAATGATTTATTTTGCATGCATCTATGATCTTCCTCCTATTCTCCCCCCAATTGAACAATAACAACAAAAAGAATTCCATCACCTCCAATATGACCTTCATAATAATCATGCCTAGTCCAGCAGAACACATCCTCACATTGTCAGTGCCTGAAAATGTATCTCTCTTTGCATTTTCATCCATTACCTCTCTGAAAGTAGGTGAGTTCATCTTTAGGGATGATGGTTTATCATGGAATTGATCAGAGTTGTAAAATCTTTCGAAGCAATTTTTCTTTATGAATTCATTGTATAAATTGTTCTCAGTCTGTTCACTTTATTCTAAATCAATTCACAGATTTGTTCTGTGAAAAAACAGAGGTTTTTCAAAGGTTTCCTTTGAAACTATCCATTTTGTCATCTCTTATGTTCCAATGATATTACATTTAATTTTTATGACATAATTTGTTTAGCCATTCCCCCAAGGACAAACCTTTAATTTCTAATCTTTGGCTACTATGAAAAGAGCCTGTATAAATACTATTGTACATATGGTTAGTTCCTTTTCCTCTTTCATTGATGTATTTGGGGCATAGGTGTGGTAGTGGTATAGCTCAAAGATATGCACAGTTTAATGACTTTGGGGGTATAGTTACAAATTACTTTCCAAAATAGCTTGACCATTTCATAGCTTTAGCAACAGCGCATTAATTAGTATGTCTTTGCCAACCTGATAGGAGCTGGAGCCTCAAAGTTGTTTTAATTCACATTTCTCTAATTATTAGTGATTTAGAGCATTGTATTTTAGATAATTTTGTTTATAATAACAATCTTCCATTACTGTGGAAATGTTATGTTCAGCAAATTGTTTAAGAAGGAAAGGAAATTCATAATACAAGATTAACTCCTAGAGCAACTACTTTGCTTTGGTTTTTGTATCCCCACTGCATATGCAATACCTTGCCAGAATAAGTGCATAATAATAAAATTTTATAGATTGATGTTAGCCTAGGACCATGGATTTTTCCTCCCTTCACACATTTATTTATTGTCAGATTTGATTAAATGAGGTGATGTAAAGAAAACGCTTTATAATCTATGTTAGATAAATTTCAGCTATGATCATTATGTTAATACAGGTGTGATATGCTTTTAGAAAACCCAAAGTGCAAGATTACAAATTTATAGAATAGATACTTTGATGTCTAGGATTATTTTAATTTCAAAAATAATTTCCCCCTTCCTTTTAAAAAAATTGGTCATTCAATCAATAAATATGGATTAAGCACCTATAATGTTCCAGGCACTGTGCTAAGCATGGGGGATAAGAGGGTGGTTGAACCAGGTGATGATGGAAAATTCCAAAGGAAGATTGCTAGGTTGGAAATGAAGAGGTGATTGGCCTGAGTGCCCTCCTTAAATGGAGGCTTTTGTAGGAGCTCTTTGCTCCTACTTTGGTCCCAGGGTAGGAGGGTCTGATGAGTTATGAACACCAAGGCTAATGCAATCTTTCTGGACTGAGGTTCCTAGGAACGTGATTGAGAAGTCCAAAGTAGCACAGGGTTCCTTTAAAAGTAAATTTCTCCAATTATTTATTCTAGCTAACGAGGTCATTTGCTATTAGTCCCCATGTGTAACAATCTACCTCTCACCTCTGTGCCTTTGAATAAGCGGACATCCTCTGTGCCTGGAAAGCATTTCCTTTGCTCCTCTCACTGTTAGGATTTGTAAATTCCTTCAAAGTTCAGCTCAAATGCTACCTCTTATCCCCATCCCTCTGCCAAGTCTCTGACTTCCTTTAAATTTCAGCTAAAATCCCACCTTCTACAGAAAGTCTTCCCCAACTGTCTTAATTCTGGTGCCTTTCCTCTGTTAATTATTTCTTATTTACCCTGTATATAGTTTGCTTTGTATAGATTTGTTTGTGTGTTCTCTCCTCCATTAGATTATAAACTCCTTGAAGGCAGAGACAGTTTTTTGCCTCTTTTTGTATCCCCAGCACTTAGCACAATACCTGACACATTTGTTGTTCGGTCATTCAGTTGTATGCGACTCTTTTTGACCTCATGGATCATGGGGTTTTCTTGACAAAGATAGTTTCATTGACCCAGAACATGCCTGGCACATAGTGGACACTCAACAAACTGTTGATTGATTGATGATGTCCTTTCCTTCATTCATTTGTGTATGTTTTGCATATATTTATATGTTGTTCTTCCCTCCGCCCCCCCAGTAAAATGTTAGCTCTTGAGGGCAAAGACTGTTTAGTTTTTGTCTCTGTATTCCCAGGGCTTATTGTACAGTGATATCTGGCACCCAGCAAGCTTTTAATAAATGCTTGTTGAATGAATGAATGAATTTAAAATAAGATCTAGTTTACCAAAAAAAAAAAAAAAAGGATTTCTATTCAGATTTTCCAGAAAATGTTTATCCCAAATAGGGTGCATTTATATGACATTGTACCATGCTTAATTCTCAAAGTGGGAGAATTTGGAAATAGCACTTCATTTTGAGTCAAATGTTCAAGTCTAGATTCTCATACTGGATTTGCTGTGAGCTAGGTGACCTTGAGCAAGCAAGCTGTTTGAACTTTTTAAGCTTCCCTTTCCACTTTGGTAAAAGAGGGTATTAGGAAGTTAAGTGGTTCAGTAAAGGTGGCACCATGGATAGAGTGCTGGGTCTGGAGTTGGGAGGGCAGTTGGGAGGGCCTGGGTTCAAACCCAGTGTCAGAAACTTACAAGCTATGTGACTCTGGGCAAGTCACTTAACCTCTGTTTGCCTCAGTTTCCTTAACTGTAAAACAGAGACCCTGGAGAAGAAAATGACAAATCACTTCATAGATTACCTACCGAACAGAATTTCTATGAGGATGAATTCAAATAATAATCAATATAAGGTGTCTTTTTGCCATAAATAATAAAGAAAAGTATTATTGTTTGTCTGTCTTGTACTCAAAGGATAATACATAGTAATATTCCTGTATTCTTTCACAGTGCTCACATTTATTTTCACTTTTTACAGTTTAATAGTATTATATGTTCATTGAAGATTTAATTTTCTTTGCAGATAATTGTAGGAATATTCATTACAAGTTGCCTTACCGCTGGCAAAAGTTGGAGGGCACTGTTTGGAATGATCTTCCCATGATGGAAGGGATTGAAAAAGTCTTTTGTGACCCAAAGAACTCCAGGTAAGGTGAGATTTGCATCCTTTTTCCTGAGCTCTGAGGTAGGACCAAATGTCAAAGCCCAGAATATATTGCTCATTATATTCCTTTAGATTCTGGTGGTGTTGAATCATAGAAAAGACCTAGTGAACACCAGTCAACTTCTCTTGGATGAAAAAAGACAGAATGTGGCTACATTTGACAAGGATGGTTTCAGTTTGTTGAGGTGATTTTCCAATTTGGAAGAGCTATGCATAACTGTAGAATTCACTCTGCTTTTGTTAATCCTAACAACTTGAAAGAAAAAGTTATTTTTTTCATAGTTTTCTTTATTTTGGTCTATGTCTTTCACAAAAATGACTAATACAGAAATATGTTTTGCATGATTATGCATGTATAACATATCAAATTGCTTACTATCTCAGGAAAGGGGAAGGTGAAGGAGGAAGAGAGAGAATTTGGAACTCAAAATTTAAAAAAATAATACTAAAATTGTCTTTACATGCCATTGGGAAAATATTATTAAAAAAACAAAAAACAAAAAACAAAAACAAAACAAAAACAAAAACAAAAAACAGTTATGTTTTTAATTAAGATTTTAAACTTATTTGTTGTAACAGATAACTGATTCATTTCAATGTTGAAATGAAGTCCATAAATTTTATCTAAATAGTATGCTGGCCACTTGGCTACTGGCAAATAACCTTAGTATTTTCATACTTAAATTGGGGATAATAATATTTGTAATACTTTCCTTATTGATCACAGTGCTTTGTACACCTTGAATATTTGTTACTCCTGAAATATTTTGTTCATGGGAGCTATAGTTATCACTTGATACTTTTGAGGCTGATTCCAAATGTGCATAATTTAGCTACTAAGTAGTAATTACTTGACCGACAATGTACTGACTACTAAAGGAAACTCTGAAGGAATGACAGATTTAGTTTATGAACTGCTTTACGTATGGTTTAATTTTTTTCTTTTAAAATATCTTTTATTTTTATATCATCTTCATTTCACAAACACATCCCCTCCCTAAAAAATACCCATTCCTTGTAACAAAGAAGGAAGGAGAAAGAATTCTGTTTAACAAAATCAACCAATCAATCAATTCAATTGTGAATACAATAGATATGACATTCTACCCCATGGTTTTTCTCTTCTAAAAAGAAGGGAATGAGGTGCTGTGAACCAGTTGTCCAGCTCCCTTGTCCTTCTGGTTCAGTTGGAGAATTCCCAATTTTGACTTGCTTTGAGGGGAGAGAGAAAGTGAAGTCCCTGCGGGAAGGAATCCACAGAAGACTCTTTATTCCATCCTTTGGCCCTCGATCTGTAATCCCATATCTGTAGTTACTCTTTGAGTAGCACCATTGATTGCTGTCTTAAGACTAGGTGTTTCAGGCAGCACTTTCTACCCAATGTTCAAAGCCTTAGACCTGGTGATTGGGACCATACTTTCTCCTTTTCTGTGTTCTTCTCAAAGAGGACATTATTTTCCCTCTAAATTTAGGGATAGGGACCAGACTTGTGATTTCATTGGCATAAGATATTCCCAGGTGAGGAAACTCTCTCTACAAATGCAGGTTGGAAATTTCTTGTCAACTTATATTCTTAGAGATTTGCCTGGAGCTGGTGAGGTTAGGTGATTTTTCTAGTACATGTCAAAAGCAGGACCTGAATCCAGGTTTTCCTGATTCTGAGACTAGCTCTCTGTCCAGCACCCCAAGCTGCTTCTCTTCATTATGCTGCCACTGTTTCACATCACCATGTCTCTTCTACCATGAAGGAAATGGCATGATTAGACATTAATTTCTTTGGGTTAAGCATTGCTTCAAGGCCTGTAGAAGCAATAAAGCTAGTTATTTCCTTCCAGGGAAAGGCACCTTAGGTCAGTTGATTCTAAAAATTGCAGGGTTCCCCCAGTTAATCTCAAGAAGGGAACTTGGAAGCGGCTTTCCTCCCTTACTTTATAGGTTAAGGTTTTACCTATTTCTCATAGCAGTACACTCAAGATTTGAGAGATAATTTACTATGACAATTTTTCTTCTCTCCTGTTTAGATATGTTTCCCCAGCCCCATCTCCCTCTTCTCCCTCGTACTTCAGTCTCCTGTTCAACTTGACCATTGGTCTTCCGCCTTTTTACCCAAATGTTGGAGTCCAGTGAGTAATGCTTATTCTATTTTCCATCCTCATCCTTTCTCATGGTAGAAGAGTTACTGAGTGATGAAGACAGACTAAATAGACAGTGAATCATCTTCTGGAGGCACCATTCCTCCCTCTTTCCTCCCATGCTCAACCACTTACAGCCAATATTGGTACAACCACCAAAGATACAGCATTGCTAGGCACAAAACAAAAGCAAAGAATGGTGGAAGGAAAGACCAAACCTTTCCTACTATGTAATTATATTCTTTAGTTTTTGTTCGTCTTATAATTTACCAAAATGTAGGGTCCTCATGTAATGACCATTTAGTTAAAATACTACTGGAGGAAAGGCACCATGTTAATGTTGACATTCTTGCTATAAATGAAACTAAAAAAACCAAGAAATTGCTGCTAAATGGAAGGGTGGCTTATGGTTTTATTGGCAAAACAATTGACCCAGAAAATGAATTGAGAAGATATAATTTAAGAATTATTGGGCTACCTGAAAGCCATGATCCAAAAAAAAGATAATTTCAAGAAATTATCAAGGAAAACTACTTTATATCTTAGTTCCACAGGGAAAAATAGAAGTTAAAAGAATCTATGGATCGCCTCCTGAAAGAGATTCCCCAAAGGAAAACCCCGGAATATTATAAGTAAATTCCAGAGTTCCCAGATGAAGGAGAAATTATTATAAACAAACAGAAACCATTCAAATATCATGAAGCCTCAGTCAAGATCACACAAGATTTAACAGCTTCCATATTAAAGGAGCAGAGGGCTTAGAATATTATGTTCCAGAAGGCAAAGGCACTAGTATTACAACTGAGAATCACCCAGAAAAGCTAAGTATAATCCTTCAGGGCAAAAAAGTGGATATTCAGTGAAATAGAAGACTTTCAAGAATTCCTGATGAAAAGATCAGAACTGAAAAGAAAATCTGATATTCAAACACAAGGCTCCAAAGAAGCATAAAAAAAGTAAACATGAAAGAGAAATCATAAAGGACTTCATAAAGTTAAATTGTTTACACTCCTACATGGGAAGATGATACATGTAATACCTAGGAACTTTATCATTATTAGGGCAATTAGGAGTTCTCAATAGAAACAAAGGTCATGGTGTGAGTTGATTATGCTGGTATGATCTAAAAACAAATGGATGAGTGAGAAAGAGGGAAGCACTGGGAAAGTTATAGGAAGAATGTGTAAAATGATATGACATGAAAGAGACTTGCAAGAAAGAGCTTTTGCAGAGGAGGGGAAAATGGAGATAGATGAGCAATGCTTAAATCTCACTCTCATCAGAATTGGTTCAAAAAGTGAAGAATAACTGTCTATATATATAGATACATCACACTCAAATGAGCATATAAATCTATCTTACCAAATAGGAAAGAAGGAGGGAAGAGGGATAAGAGAAGGGGTGATAAAAGAAAAGTCAGATTAAGGGAGGCAGTAGTTAGAAGAAAAACAGACTTTTGAGGAGGGACAGGATGAAAAGAGAGGTAGATAGAAGAAATTAAGATGGAGAAAAAAATACAGTTAGTAATAATAACTGTGAATGTGAATGAGTTGAACTCACCCATAAAATGGAGGTGGATAGCAGAATGGATTAGAAACCAGCATCCAACAATAAGTTGTTAACAAGAAACCTTTGGAACAGAAAGATGCTCCTAAGAGTTAAAATCAGCTAAACAGTTAAAATAAGGGCTGGAGCAGAATCTATTATACTTCAATTAAAGTAAAAAAAAAAATAGGGGTAGCAATCATAGTTTCAGACAAAGTAAAAACAAAAAATAGGCCTATTAAAATAGATAATCAGATTAATTACATTTTGTTAAAAGGTACCATAGACAATGAAGTAATGTCAAAAAGTTTTATAGCATGTTTATCTGTTAAAGGCTTCATTTCTCAGATATATAAGGAACTAATCAAATTTATAAAAAATAAGAGCCATTACTCAATTGATAATTGGTCAAGGGATATAAACAGGCAGTTTTCAGAAGAAGGAAATCAAAGCCATCTATAGTCATATTTTTAAAATGCTCTAAATCATTATTGATTAGAGAAATGTAAATAAAAACAACTCTGAGGTACCACCTCGCATATAATATGATAGAAAAGGAAAATGACAAATATTGGCGGGAATATGGAAAAAATAAGTACACTAGTGTATTGTTGGTGGAGTTATGAACTACTCTAATCATTCTGGAGAACAGTTTGGAACTATGACCACAGGACTATAAAACTGTGTATACCTTTGACCTAGCCATACTACTACTAGGGGGGCAGCTAGGTGGTGCAGTGGATAGAGTACCAGTGCAGGGGCTGGGAGGACCTGAGTTCAAATCTTACCTCAGACACTTGACACTCTCTAGCTGTGTGACCTTGGGCAAGTCACTTAACCCCAATTGCCTCATCCTGGGTCATCTCCAGTCATCCTGATGAATATCTGGTCACTGGATTCAGATGGCTGTGGAGGAGAAGTGAGGCTGCCCTCCCTCACTCAAAATAAAAATCAAGTGCAAGTCATGTCATCATTTCTCTGGTGGCATGGTGTTCTGCAATGAAGGACAAGCACACACTACTACTAGGTCTGTACCTCAAACAGATAAAAGAAAAAAGGAAAGGACCCGTATATACACAGTAATATTTATAGCAACTCTTTTTGTGATGGTGAAGGATTGTAAATTGAGGGGATGCCCATCCACTGGGGAATGGCTGAACAAGTTGCATAATGGAATACTATTGTGCTATAAGAAATAATGAGGGAGATGTTTTTGGAGAAACCTGGGAAGTCTTATATGTGCTGATACAAAGATAAATGAGCAGAAATCAGGAATTCATTGTATACAGTAAAAGTAACGTTGTAACAATGGCTCAACTGTGAAAGACTTAGCTACTATAATTAAAACAATAATCCAAGACAAGTCGGAAGGACACAGAATGAAAAATGCTATTCCACCTCCAGAGAGAGAACTGATGAACTCTCAATGCAAATTGAAATACAGTTTTCTCACTTTATTTTTCTTGGTGTTTTTTTGGAAGAGGATGACATCTCTAATATAGAAAGACACCTACAATTCCATGATTTTACATGTATGATTGATATATTGCCTGTCTTCTCAGTGGTTGGGGCATGGGCCAGAAGAGGGAGTCTGCAACTGAAAATTAAAAATAGAAAAAGAATGTTGGAAGTAAATAATAAAATTTAAAAACAATAACAAACTATGCAGGTATATAGTGAGCTATATACAGATAAATATAGAAAAAGAGGAAAGGCATTAGAATTAAAACTTTCTATCAAAGGCAAGATTTTAATTGGGACTTAAAAGAAGTTAGGGATATTAGTGATTGGATTTGAAGAGGGAGAGAATTCTAGGCATGGAGGATAACTAGGAAAAATGTCCAGAGCCAAGAGATAGAGTGAGTGCCTTGTTCATGGGACAGCAAGCAAGCTGGTTTCACTGGATTGAAGAGTATATCTTGGGGAGTAAAATGTAAAAGGACTGGAAAGGGAGGAGGGGGATAGGTTATAAAGAGCTTTGAAAGCCAAATACTGTTTTGTATTTGTTCCTAGAGGCAACAGCAAGTCACTGGAGTTTTTTTGAGTAGTAGGAAGACGATTGGACCTGCACTCTAGGAAAATGACTTTAGCGGCTGAATGGAGGATGGATTGAAGTAGAGGGAGACTTGAGCCAGGCAGATTTTGCACCAGCAGGATATTGCAATAGTCCAGATACAAGATGATGAGGGCCCACACTAGTGTGGTGGCATTCAGAGCAAAGGAGACATTCAGAAGGTGTTGCAAAGGTGGAAAAGGCAGTCCTTGTCAACTGCTTGGATATGGGAGGTGGGGGTGGTGAGAGAGTGAGGAATTCAAGATGATTGCTAGGATATGAGCCTGAGGGACTGGGAGAATAGTGTTTCCCTCTGCAGTTATGGAGAAGGTAGGAGGGTGGAAGGGTTTAGGAGGAAAGACAATGAGTTCTGTTCCGGACATACTGAGTTTAAGATGCCTACTGGATGTTGAATTCAAGATGTCTAAAAGGCAGTTGGAGATGCGAGATTGGAGATCTGCAGAGAGATTGGTGCAAGAAAGATGGGTTTTTATTACTTATTTATTCATATTTTAATGAGATTTTTTGAATTTTAAAATTTTAAAAAATTAAATGTATTTTTAGTTTTCAACATTCACTTCCACAAGATTTTGAGTTCCAAATTTTCTCCCCATCTCTCCCCTCCCCCCACCACACATTCTGATTACCCCTTCCCCGAATTTGCCCTCCCTTCTATCACACACACCCTTTCTCTCATCCCCTTCCCCTCTATTTGAAAGATAGAATTTTAGAATCATTAGCATAGAGCTGGTAATTATATCCATAGGAGCTGATAAGATCACCTAATGAAGTAATATATCCAGGACACCAACAGTTAAGTGGCATAGTATGTAGAACACTGGACTTGGAATCAGGAAGACTTGAATTCAAATTCTACCTCAGATGCTTCATAGCTATGTGTAACCCTGGACAAGTTGGTTAACCTCTTATCTGAAGATTCATCTAAAAAATAGGATAATAATAGCTTGTACCTCAGCAGGTTGTTGATCAGAGCGTTTAAGGTTTTCAAAGTTTTTCTTTTTTTTTTTAGGTGAGTGCTAGTTTATTTTTAAAAATTTAATTAATTTATTTGTTTTCCGTTTTCAACAATCACTTCTATCACATCCATAAGTTTTAAATTTCTCCCCTTGCTTCCCCTCTCCTTCCCTGAGATGGCATGCAATCTTATAAGGGTTCTATACTTATGTTCTTATAAAGAAAGTTATTTTCCTTATAACATTATTGATATTGCATCATTTATTTGCCTGCTTCTGCTAACTTCATTCTGTGTTAGTGCATGTATCTTCCCAAAATTCTCTGAAACTATCCCTTTCATTATTTCTTATGGTAGAAAAACATTCCATTACATTCACATTGTATAATTTGTTCAGCTGTCCTCCACTTGATGGGTATCCTTTTAAGTTTCTGGTTCTTTGCCACTACAAAAAGAGCTACCACAAATTTTTTTGTGTGTCTTGGTCCTTTCATCTTTATTTATCTCTTTGTGGTATAGACTTAGTAGTGATATTACTTGGCATGGTTCCAAACTGCATTCTAGAATGGCTAAACCAATTCATAGTTCTTTCAATGGTGATTATAGTATTGTATTTGTTTTCCTACAGTCCTTCCAACAATTGTCATTTTCCTTTTTTGTTATTTTTGCTAATCTGATAGGTATGAGATGGAACCTCAGAGATGCTTTAACTTGAATTTCTCTAATTGTGATTTGGAATGTCTTTTATATGATTGTTGAAAACTTGGTTTTTTCCCTCTGATAACCATCTACTTATATCTGTCTATCATTTAGCTATTGGAGAATGGTGTTTATTCTTATATATTTAAAGTAATTTCTTATGTATCTTAGATATCATATGTGTATCAAAGATATTTGCTACAAAGATTTTTTCCCCCAGTTAACTGTTTCCCTTCTAATTTTAACTCCATTAGTTTTGTTTGTGTGAAGATATTTCCTTCCTCACTTCTCTAATTTATTTATGATGTGACCTTTCAAAAACCTAAATTGTTTCTTCATTTGGAACTTATCATGACACATGGTGTGAAGTGTTTGTCTAAGCCTAATTTATACCAGACTACCTTCTGGTTTCCTCAGCAGCTATTGTTAAATAGGGAATCTTTTTCTTCTGTATTGTACCTAATCCATTTCCCTGATTGACCTCTCTATTTTTTAGCCAATATAAAATAGTTTTGATCATTTCTGCTTTGTAATATGGTTTGAGATCTGATACTTCTGGATCCTTTTTTGTTTCAATTCCCCCCCTTCTCCCCATTATTTCCCTTGAGGTACTTGATCATTTGTTCTTTCAGATGAAGATGGATATCATTATTTTTTTTGCTCTGTAAAAGTAATGCTTTGGTAGTTCAATTGGCTTGGCACTGTATAAGTAGATTTAGGTAGTATTGTCATTTTTATTATATTTGAACAACAACCACTAGTAATTAACATTTCTTTATTTGTTTATGTCTGTATTGTTTTATTATCATGTTTTGTATAGCTCTTGTTTGTATCTTGGTTCATCAATTCCCAAATGTTGTATAATCTGTAGCTATTTTGAACAGAATTTTTCATCCTGTTTCTTCTTGTTTGGTTTTGTTGCAATACACAGAAATGCTGATGATTTATGTTGGTTTATTTTATATTCTATATCTTTGCTAAAGTTGCTGTTTCCATTAATTTTAATGCCCTTTTTAGGGTTAATAAATTTTTGTTGAATTCAATTAAATTTGAACTTTACTCAGATTCTTAGTGAGATATGCCCATACATGAAGATACTGGTTATACATTAAAGGTAGCCCTATTGTTTCCTATGCATACAAAGCCACACTTTTAATATACTGGACCATCTATTTTTAAAGATGTGTTTTGCTTCATTTCTGTAGAATGGGAGATCTGGATATCAATTTTGAAACTATGACCTGTGGTTTGAACCAAGTGCGTCGTTTATCTACCCCATCTTCTGTCACCAAACCTTCCAATATTCTCTTAACCACCACATGGCTCTGGTACTGGCTGAATGACAATGGTCATTGGATTGAATATGGATCCCAGGTGAGTGGCTATTTACTCCAATTTCTTTTTGTGGGGCTTTCACTGGGTTATTAGCTTTGCCCTACATGTGAAGATCACTTTGATATTCATCTAAGTCAGCTGGGAAAAATTTGTACTTTCTGTGTGTGTGGGTGCATGTATGTGTCAGTTACATAACAGTTATGCCAAAAGTTATTCTGAATGTATCCTCCATGGAAAGTTCTAGCTTATTCAGTTTCTTACAACTTTATAATGCCTGAGGTAAAAGTTCTGTTTTTCTTTGCCACTCTCTAACTTGGGACAATGTTTTGTTTTACTTTTGGATAAGACTGAGGTGAAGGACAACATGACTCCATGTCTGGTGCACCTATTTCCACTTAAATTTCTGTGATATCTCCTGTATATCAGTCGCATTTGGAGAAGAGAAAGTCATCAGCTATATAGACAAGTCAAATAAACAGCAGGCTTCAGAAATGTCAACCAATTATTTGTAGAAGAAGCTCAGTGTTTAGCAGTTGTCAGATTTGGAAGAGGATTTAGGGAACTGAATAGTAATTTGCTTTACTTTCTTTGCTTCCTGGGAATCTAATATGGGTCAGATTAGTCTGTGCTTCCCAGAGACATGTGGATTATACTTGGTGTAAATAGCCCTGGAGTCCCACTCAATCTAAAGCTATCTTCACCCCGACCACCTAAGAGGCAGCTCTGGTATAGTGAAAGTGCATTGGGTTGGTAGAGACTTGAGTTTTAATTGCACTTCCTACACCATAGATAAGTCACTTAACTTCTTAGTTTTCTTATCTTTGACAAGAGGAGTAATATGTTAAGACTTTGTATGTAACAGAAAGATAATTGTAGGTTTTATTATTGGACCAGCCAGTTGATGATCTAATAGAAGCCACTACATTTCTTCATCTGTTGTATGATAGGTTTCCTTACTAGTATAAGAAATGAGCTAGGGAACCTGCCTTCTTACTTCTTGTTAATTTTTTAAAAACCATTAGTTAGAAAACAGAGTCAAAAATGACAGAATAAGAAGAAGACTATTTGCCTTGCTTACCCAGCACACTTTTTCCAAAACAACCTTGAAAATGCCCCAGACTGAATTCTAATGAGGAAAGCCAAGAAAAAGTCACAGTGAGTCATTCTTTAAGCCCAGGGAGACAGAGAGGTCTGTGGACTCTAAGCACAGGCATTAACCAGAAGCAAGTCACCCAGCGGTAACAAGCATTCTAATGCCCAGGGATGGAAAAGGGATTGAGACAAAGCACAAGGGAAAGAAACACCAGGGAAGAAAAAGGTCTTGGGGATCCCTGAACTAGCATTGGATGCAGAAACAGGTGCCATCTGGCAATTGTATCACTCATTGCCCACTACAGGTCACAAATTCAAAGTAGAAAGGAGTGGTCATGGGTGAGGAGGGTGCAACTGGCTGTGTACTGAGCAAGGAACAAGTTCCAAAAATGTAGCTGCATAGCTCTGAGTCCAGGAGTAGAGCTGACACTCATTTCTAGCCTTTAACCTAGCACATAAGCCTGCAGTGGAATAATCAAGACAGCTTTCCTAAACCAAAGGAGAGTGGGCAGTTCAGTCACCTGCAGAATTGACTGAGTCAAGTAATGGTCCATGTAACTTCAGCTGCATATAAGCCAGCAGACTCAAACCTGGGTCAGGAACTCGCAGAGCTAAGATCAAGAGAACAGTGAATAGACTTCTCCCCAGATTATACCACATTTGTATCATTGAAAATATACAGGCTCCCAGAGTGAGCTGTGAAAGCATCAGAAGTCCTTAAAAAGACAGAAGTTCAGACCAGACATCTTCCCCACACCCTGGAAGTACACAGAGTCCAGCATAAGCATAAAAGCCAAAGTCAGGAAGTAGGTGGAAGAATGAGCAAACAAAAAAATCTGACCACAAAGAGTTACTATGATAGCTCAAGTGCAAGACACAAAGTCAGAGAAAAACAATGATTTAAAAACATAAACAAAGCCTCAAAGAAAAATTCAGATTAGACACAAGTCCAACAAGAATTCTTAAAAGAGTTAAAAAGTTTTTTTTAAAAGAGCAAAAATAATTGATTTTAACAACTAAATAAGAGTGGTAGAAAAAAGTAAGAAAAGAAATGAGAGCTGCAGAGAAAAGATGTGAAAAAAAGTTAATATTTAAGCTTAGGAAAGAAAAAATTAAAACAGTTAAAAAAACTTGGTTAAAAAATTAACAGTTAAGCTTGATAAAAAGGTGCAGAACATTATTGAAAAAATAACTCCTTGAAAGTTAGTGTATACCATGTGGAAGCTAATGATTCTGTGATACATCAAGAAATGATACGACAAAGTGAAAAGGCTGAAAAACTTGAAGAAAATGTGATATATCTTAGGGGAAAAACAATTGACCTGGGAAAAAAGGTCAAGGAGAGTTACTTTAAGAATCTCTGGACTAACTGAGAGCTTTGAACAAAAAAATAGAGCCTAAGCTTCATATTTCAAGAATTCATAAAAGAAACCCACCCAGATATTTTAAAACTAGGGAGCAAAATAGAAATTAAAAGAATTACACCAGTTGCTTCCTGGAAGAAACCCCAAAAAGAAAACTCCCAAGAATCCTATAGCGAAAATTGAGAGCTCCCAGGTCAAGGAAAAAAGCACTGCCTACAACCAGAAAGAAAGAATCCAAGTACCACAGAGTCACAGTGAGGATTGCACAAAATTTAACAGCTATTTCTATCAATAAACAGACAGCTTGGAATACCATGTTTCAGAAGGAAAAGGATCTAGGATTACCACCAGAAAAAAAAAATCTATCCAGCAAAATTACATATGGGGAAAATGGAGTTTTAACAAAATAGAGGACTTTTAAGCATTCTTTATGAAAAGACCAGAGGTGAATCGCAGCTTTGACACTCAGACACAGGACTCAAAAAAAAATATAAAAAAGGTAAACATGAGTAAGAAATCATAAACAACTAAACAATGTTAAACTGTGCTTTCTTATATGGGGAGATGATTCATATAACCTTCCAAGATTTTATCATCATCAGAGGTCTTAGAGGGAGTCTAATTAGACAGAGGGCCTGGGTATGTTTCTATTAAGTTTGGATGATCTCAAAAGAAATGTAGAAGGGTGGAAAAGAGGAATGCTCAGAGAGACAGAGGAAGAATGGGAATAATTATCTTACATAAATGGGACTCACAAGGAAGAGTTTATATAATAAAGGGAGCAATTGGGGGCAGGGAGTGAATGACATTTGAACCACATACTCATCTGGATTGCTTAAAGGAAAGAAAAATATAATGGAGATTAATGAATGAGAATAGGAAGAAGTTTATCTATTTCCTAGCAATGCATGTCATTTTCACAAAAAATGCCCTATATTAGGCATAAAATCCTCACAGGCATATTCAGAAAAGCAGAAATATTAAATGAATCTTTTATGGACCATAATGCAATCAAAATTGAGTTACTGGAAAAATGATTAAAAACTCATTAGAAATTAAATATTTTAATCCTAAAGAATGAATCAGGCAAAGAATAATTCATAAAAACAATCAATAATTTCATTAAATAAAATGGCAACAATGAGACAACAGACCAAAATTTGTGGGATGCAGGCAAAGCAGTCCTTAGGGAAATTTTTATATATCTTTAAATTCTTACATGAATAAGAAATAGAAAGAGTAAATCCATAAAATGTACATACAGCTAAATCAAACAAGCTAGAAAGCCACCATTTTAAAACCTTTCAATTAAACACATTAGACATGCATTAAAAAAAAACAACCAAGAAAAAGAACCAATTGAAAATCCTCAATTAAACACCAAAATGAAAATCCTGAAAATCAAAGAAGAGATTGATAAAATTGAAAGTAAAAAACTATTGAACTAATAAATAAAATTAGGAGATAGTTTTATGATAAAAACAATAAAATAGATAAACAAATGGTTAATTTGATTAACAAAATGAAAGTAAACCAAATTACCAGAATAAAAAATGAAAAGGATGAATTCACAACCAATGAAGAATAAATAAAAGTAATTATTAAGATCTATTTTGCCCAACTATATGTACACCAGTAAAACAGGTAGTCTAAATGAAATGGATAAATATTTACAAAAGTATTAATTGCCCAAATTAACAGAACAGAATAGAATACTTAAGTAACCCTATATTAAGGGGAAATAAAATGAGCAAGCCATAAATGAACTCCCTAAAAGGAAAAAAAAAAACAGGACCAGATGGATTTACAAGCAAATTAAGGAACTAGTAATTTCAATACTATATAAACTGTTTGAAAAGGTAAAGGAGTCCTATCAGATTCCTTCAGTGACAAATATGTTCTTGATACCTAAACCTGAGAGAGTCAGGTCAGAGAAAGAAAACTATAGACCAGTTTTTCTAATGAATACTGCTGCAAAAAAATTTAAATAAAATACTAGCTAGGAGATTACAGTAATATACTACAAAGCTCATACCCTATGACCAAGCTAGATTTGTACCAGGAATGCTAGGCTGGTTTAATATGAGAAAACTATAAGTATAATTGACTATATTAATAACAAAAACTATAAAAGATTATTTCAGTAGATTCAGAATGGTTTGTTTGTTTGTTTTTTACAAAATACAATATACATTCTTGCTAAAACACACACACACACACACACACACGTATAAAATAAATAGAGCTTTACTGGAAATTTGTACTTAAAACCAAAAGCAAGCATTATATATAATGGGAATAAGCTGGAAGTCTTTCCAGTGAGATCGGGGGGAAGCAAGGATGTCCATTATCACTATTACTGTTCAATATTGTCCTGGAAATGCTAGCTATAGTAGTAAGACAAGAAAAAGAAATTGAAGGAAAAAGCATAAGCAGAGAGGTAGCAAAATGGTCACTGGTCAGAGGATATGAAAGTTTGCATAGAAAATATTAGAGAGTCAATTAAAAAACTAATTGAAAAAATAAAAAATTTCAGGAAAATTGCAATATATAACATAGAGGCATACAACTCATTAATATTTCTGTATATTAACAACAAAATCCAACACAAAGAGATGGAAAGATAAATTCTATTTCAAATGCTATGAATAGTATAGAATGCTAAAATAAAATAGCATATAATACTAGTATAAATAGTATCAATCACTAGTATAGTAGTATAAAATATTAGACTTAGGAGACTACCTACCAAGATATACACAAGAACTGTATGAACACAATTACAAAACATTCTTTACATAAACAAAGTTAGATCTAAGTGGAGAAACTAATTGCTTGTAGGTAGACAGAACCAATATGATAAAAATGACAGTATTATCACAATTAATTTACTTATTCAGTGCCATATCGATCAAACTACCTAAGAATTACTGTATAGAGCTAGAAAAAAATAACAAAATTCGTCTGGAGGAATAAAAAGTCAAAAATATGAAGGGAATGAATGGGGAAAAAATGAGAAGGAAGGAGCCTAGCAGTACCATATTTCAAATGATATGCCACAAAGCTGTAATCATCAAAACAATTTGATATCATGTAAGAAACAGTGAAGTTGATCAGTGAAACAGATTAGCTATACAAAAGCAAAAGAACAGAGTAATCTTAGTGTTTGATAATCCCAAAGATTCCAGCTATTGGTGCAAGAACTCTCTATTCAGTAAAAACTGTCGGGAAAACTGGAAAGTAGTCTGGCAGAAATAGATATAGACCAATATCTCACCACATTCCAAGATAAGCTCCATGTGGGTATATGATTTAAACATTAAGGTTGACATCATAAGCAAATTAGTGGAACGTGGCAGAAATTATCTGTCAGATCTGGCAATAAGGGAAGAGTTCATGACCAAATAAGAGACAGGTTCACAGGAGGTTAAATGGACAATTTTTATTATTTAAAATTGTAAAAGTTTTGCACAAATAAAACCAATGTAGCTAAAATTTGAAGAAAAGCAGGAAACTGAGGGAAAAATCTTTGTAGCAAGTTTCTCTGATAAAGGCCTCATTTCTAAGAATTCTAGGAAATGGAGTCAAATATACAAGAATAAGAACCATTCCTCAATTGATAAATGGTCAAAGGAGATGACAAGGGAGTTTTCAAAGGAAGAAATCAAAGCTATCAATAGCCATGTGAAAAAATGCTATAAATCACTAATAATTAGGAAGATGCAGATTAAAACAACCTAGATTGGCTAAGATGACAAAAAGGAAAAATTACTTGCTAGAGGAGAAGTGGGAAAATTAGGTATTTAAAGGACTGTTGACAGTCCAATCATTCTGTGCCCAAAAAAGGTATTAAACTCTGCAAACCCTTAAACCTAGCAATACTTTTATTATATCTATATCCCAAATAAATAAAAGAAAATGGAAAAGAACCTGCATGTACAAAAGTATTTATAGCAGCTTTTTCTGTGGTAGCAAAGAATAGGAAACTGATAGAATGACCATCAATTGGAGAATGACTGAACAAATTATAGTATGTGATGTGATAGAATACTCTTGTGTTATAAGAAATGATGAAGGGGATGTTTTCAGAAAAATCTGGGAAGACTTGTATGAACAGAGATGCAAAGTGATGAGAGCAGAGCTGAGAACAATTTATATAGTATCAGCAATAAAGTAAAAATAATGGACTCTGAAAAACTAAGTAATTCTGATCAACATAATGATCAACTACAATTCCAGAGGACTCGAGAGGAAACTTGCTAAACACCTCCAAGACAGAGGACTGATGGACTGAGATTGCAGAATGAATTATATTTTCCTTCTTCCCTCCCTCCCTCCCTCTCTCTCTTTCTTTCTTCCTTTTTCTTTCTTTCTTTCCTTCTTTCTTTCTTTCTTTCTTTCCTTCTTCCTTCCTTCCCTTCTTTCTTTCCTTCTTTCTTTCTTCCTTTCTTTTTCTTTCCTTCTTTCTTTCCTTCTTTCTTTCTTCCTTTCCTTCTTTCTTTCCTTCTTTCTTTCTTCCTTTCCTTCTTTCTTTCCTTCTTTCTTTCCTTCCTTCTTTCTTTCTTTCCTTCTTTCTTTCTTCCTTTCTTTCTTTCCTTCCTTCTTTCTTTCCTTCCTTCTTTCTTCCTTCCTTCTTTCTTTCCTTCCTTCTTTCTTTCCTTCCTTCTTTCTTTCCTTCTTTCTTCCTTCCTTCCTTCCTTCCTTCCTTCCTTCCTTCCTTCCTTCCTTCCTTCCTTCCTTCCTTCCTTCCTTCCTTCCCTCCCTCCCTCCCTCCCTCCCTCCTTCCTTCCTTCCTTCCTTCCTTCCTTCCTTCCTTCCTTCCTTCCTTCCTTCCTTCCTCCTTTTTTGCACATAGTAATGCTTGAATTTGTTTTGCATGACTGTATTTAAAATGGGTTTTGTTTTTCTTGTCTTCTCAGTGAGTGGGGGGAGGGGAATGGGAGGAATGGGAAAATTAAAAATTGAAAATAAAATAGAATGTAATTAAAAATAAAGTCAGTATTTAGCTTGGCTTATAAAAGAATGTGTTTTCTTAAAAATGAGATGAGCTACTATTTGAATATGATCCACGTCCACTGAAATGGTTTCAAGGGGGTGGGTTTCAGCAGTATTTTCTCCTTCCCTATTTAACACTCCTAGTGCTTCCCCTTTCCCACAGTTCATTGTTTGTTTGTTTGTTTTACCAACAGTTGGTAGTGTCTTTGTCTAGTTATTTCCTTCATATTGTACCAATTGATTTTTATTTTGTTTTTACAAAGGTGAATTTCCTGTGTTTTCCAATTAAGGTCATAAAAAGTGGTCCATAATTTATCCTGAGCCAAAAATGAAAGGATATTACGCATCTTAGATCCATGTATGCATTTTTTCACAGTTCTCAAAATTTCTGTTTTTTAGGGTGAAAGTCATCCTACTTCTTCAGTAACATCTATAGATATAGAAACAGTGTTCCTTGCTGATTCACATGCCACTGTAGACTTTCAAGCAGGACATCAGTTCTATGAAATCAACTTTAAAGGTATAATACTTAGGCTTTTGTACTTAACCAAAGAATGGTGGATTTTAATGCCACAGTTGATAGTTAAAGAACTCCCCACATCTTGGTATTGATTAGGAAAGGAAGAAAGACATTTTATTGAACTGAATGCTATACCCATATTCAAACAGAAGGCAATATCAGAAATATTAAAACAATTAAAACGTTAATTTCTATCCTTATAGCTTCCTGAATATGGGAAGAAAGTAAGGGGGCAAAGGCAGGGTGGTCTGAAACATTCAGTGTGAGGGAATTAGATTGACTAAAGGCAGTGAGTCATAGTAGAAGGACTTCTGAACTTTGAGTCAAGAAAGATTTAGGTTCAAAACCTGCCTCTTAGCATTTATCATTTCTTTGACCCCGGGTAAGGTACCTAACATCTCTGAATCTGGGAATAATAAGTGGTACAATTGGTATGTAGTATGTATTTTACACAGTTGTTGTAAGGACCTGGTGAGGTCATGTATTTCAAAGCCTGACACATAGTAAGTGCCATGTAAATATTCGTTGTGATAATCCTCATTATTATCATTATCACCCTTTACAAACCTTAAAGCAAAGCCAAAACAGTTTTGTTTGCAGACAAGGTTGAAGGGTAGAAGAATGATAATTTCAGCTTTGTACCCATGTATCCCAGCTCTACCAGCTCTGACTTCATCCCAGATTAGCTCTCCTTTAGGCATGGGGAGCCAGATGTGATAAACCGAGCTTGGATTGCAGTTAGGACTCTTCAGGAAATTGGGGGACAGGAAGTAATTCTCAGTGATTCCACCTGTGTGCTGCTGCAAGGTATCTTGCTTGCTGGCTCTATTTGAGTGAGTCTCACTGCTTCCTCAGCAGCCAATTACTTGATAGTCTTGTCACCATATTAACCTTAAAGGTAGTATAAATGCCACTTCTTAAATTCTGGCTGAATCTGAAGCAACCTAAGGACATAGTTTAGTTGATGCAGCCACAGGGTCCAGAAATGGAGGAAATGATGCCTCCATCAACCCTCTTTAACACCTCGGATGAAATGGCTCTCAGGAAAATTGAATCCCTTGGGACTTTGTGTGTATGTGTGTCTGTGTGTGTGTGTGTATGCGTGTGTGTGTGTGTGTGTTTAAAATATGGGTATTTTACTCTTAATCACTGAAAAAAAAACTGTCCTTCATTTCTCTTTCAAGAAATGATTCAGAGAAATTTGATATGCCAAACCAAAAGAAAAGTATGTAGGAGGCCAAAATTTGTGTCCCCTGATGATGTGGACCAAATAAGGAAACGGTGAGTACTTAATGACGGTGCTTAAAGTTGCTTAATGGTAAGAAAAGGTGTGAGATAAGACCCCCCTCAAAAAATTCTTTAGCTAGAGGTAGCTAGGTGGCCCAGTGGATAGAAGGCTGGACCTGGAGTTAAGAAGACCTGAATTCAAATTCAGCCTCAAATACTTACTATCTCTGTGACCCTGGGCAAGTCATGTAATCTCTGCCTCTGTCTGTCTTGTTTCCTCAACTGTAACATGGATGATAACATCACCTACATCCCAGGATTATTGTGATGATCAAATGAGACAATAGTTATAAAATGTTTAGCACAGTGCCTGGCACATAATAGATGTTAAATTAAAAAATCTCTCCTTTCTGAAATGACATTGGTGAATGGATTATTTTTCACTCTCTCTCATAGACTAATAATACCATATGTTTGTCATTCTTTTTCCTAGGTGGTATAGGGTCCCATAACCTCATTTGATTGTATGATCAAAGAAGGCTTTCAGTATGATGTATTGGAAAGAGTATGGAACTCTCAGGAGCTAGGAATCCTATATTCTAGACCTAATTCTGCCACCAACTCATTGTCTGACCTTGGACAAGCTCTTAAAATTTCTCAGGCCTACAGTTTCCTCAGCTGTAAAATGAGGTCGGACTAGATGACCTCAAGGTATCTTCCGGATCCAAATCTATGATCCTAAGGCTGTAACATCTAACTTGGGATTATGTCACTTTCTGACATATCCTTCTCAGTGATTAACCATCTCTAGGGTCCCTATTAGCTCTAATAGTCTGTGACTTACAAATCACTACAATATATCACTGGTAGGTGAAAATAGATCTGCCCATTTCTACTAAGAACATTCTGGGCAAAGAGAAATAATTGTCTTTGACCCAACTCTGAGGAGGCTCTCAGTGGATTGGGGAAGGAATTCCTAGAGTATAGCTTCAATATGTTGACCTAGCGTGCTGATTACTGAGTCAGATCATGATTCCCAGCTTTATTTCTATACTAGAGTCATTAGTATATAATGTAGTTATCATTTTAATACATCATTGTAACAGTCATGTTTTTGTCCCTTCCATTTGGTTCTTTAGCATAAACTTGTAAGCTAATAGCATGTTTGGTTAATATCACAGTCTGAAGGGTCAGAATGGGAAAAAGCTTTAAGAAAAATCATGGCGACAAAGCCCATCTCTTTCATACTTGTTTCCATTTAGTTGCTTCATAAATACTATCTCTGAGTACTTTGATACTTGGGTACCTCTTCCTTAGAATCAAGAAATGTTGAACTGGAAAAGACCTTGAGATTATCTGTTCGATTTCCTTACTTTTTTTTCCCAGATGAGAAAGTGTCACTTGACAAATGGAATGAATTGCTCGAGGTATTATAGTGGACAAGGTACAGATAAGACCTAGATAATCCCAGTTCCTTGGCAGTGGGATGTTCTACCCTGTAGGATACTTCAGAACTATTTTCATTTTCCCAGTTACTTAACAAAATCCAATATTTGGGAGTAGGAAGAGGCAAGATTTTTTTGAGTTGATTACATTTTTGTGTTAGAAGTTTGATTGCTTTGTTTAGAAATATGTAGTTTTGTGTATAAAATGTGTTTAAAGTTTTACTGAAATGGCAGAATCATATTCTAAAAATTTGGTAACTTAGGGTCAGGATAAGATACCACAAATCAAGTATTTGTCATCATATTTTTATTAGCTTTTGAGACTTGAATTAGGTTCATGGGTATTTATTTTATTGTTAGAATTTTAGTTATTATCATTTGTTTACTTGTCTCTTCACATTTCCTAGATGTATTTAATCATTCACAGTAGAGTTTGGTGCAAAGACGTAGTTACATTGCCCCTCAAAATCATCCAACTCTTCTAAGAATATGACTGTTGGTTATTTTATGTGTATCTGAAGATCTATAGATAGTTATTTAATTGATTAATTGATTGTTTTTACCTTATTAATAAGTATCTAAGGCAGAATTGGACTCCATATCCAAAAGCTCTATCCACTATTTCACATAGCTGCCTCAGTACCTAGCTGCTTCTCTGCATTAACTCAATGCCTATTGTACCCATGGAGACAATATTCTTTGCTACGCTAAATTCCCAGGGCCTGTGTTATACAGTTTCAGAAAAGACAGGCAAGATGATCTCTAAAATGACAAGGTGTGAGTTTCTTCCAGGTCTAACATTCTTTCTATGATTCTAGTTTCAATTTGTTTGATACCTGGAGAGGCATCATCTTGTCCCAGGACATGAGAGAACAAGAATACTCCCATTTATGATCCTGAGTATATACATTGTTCCTATTCAACTGTGAAGTGATCTAACTCTGGGACAGCTGAAAGCTAGAGGATTATATTCAAATTACCCAAGTAGAATACCTGAAATAAAGGAAAACCCTGTTTACTCTTTATTTACATTTGCTGCATAAGTGCATAATAATGTACCCTCCCCTCTGCTGAGTACACTTTAGTAAATTTTTTATGCATTGGAGATTTAAACATCCTTGAGTTTCTTCTCAATTCTTGAATTTTCTTTGGGTAAGCTAGGTAAATCATTTTCTATTTTTAGAACTTTTTTTTTTTTTTACAAAATGTCTGATTCTGACCTGCGATATTAAAAAATCAGGATTTGCTGAACTTAAAAATAACAAAACTTCCTTTCTTTTTTTAAAATTAATTTATTTGTTTTCAGTTTTCTAAATCACTTTCATAAGTCTTAAATTTTCTTCCTCTCCGTCCCTGAGACAGCATGCAATCTTATATGGGGTCTACACATACATTCTTATTAACCATATTTTCACATTAGTCATGTTGCATATAAGAATTAAAATGAATGGGAGAAATCATGAGAAAAACCAAAACAAAACATAACACAAGAGAAAATAGTCTGCTTTATTCTGTATTCTGATTCATTCTATAATGTTGCTTCTCCTTCCCATCTCATATCTCCCCCCATTCAAGGTGAGCTTTCTCTTGATTCTTGCAAAAAATGACCTAGCACTTAGTAGGTGCTATGTTATTATTTTATTGCAAGTTGTTGTTATTAATTGGGTTGAGTTTTTTTTCCATCAGTGTAAAAACTACGTTCTCATGCCACCTATTTTAATTTTATTTTTGGAGGCAATTGAGGTTAAGTGACCCAGGGTCATACAGCTAGTCAGTGTCTGAGACCATATTTGAACTCAGGGCCTCCTGACTCCAGGGCTGTTGCTCTATCCACTGTGTCACCTAGCTACCCCTTTAATTAAAAAAAATATACATGCCCACAGTACATGACATTCTACTTCCCAAGTCAGGTTGAGAGGGAATAGAGGAGCCTGTAGCTTTGCCCTATATGCTAGAAAAATAGGAAAAAAAAGTAGACAGTGGCAGATAGGCCTAAGCAAGACATGGCCACTACTGCTACTTTGGGAGGTACAGGGAACTTAGAGGAGATAAAGGTCTAACCTGGGGTGGGGAACCTGTGGCCGTGAGGACACATGTGGCCCTCTAGATCCTCAAGTGCAGCTCCTTGAATACAAACTTCACAGAATAAATCCCCTTAATAAAAGGATTTGTTCTGTAAAACTTGGACTCAGTCAAAAGGCCACACCCAAGGACTTAGAAGGCCACAGTGGCCTCAGAACTGTAGGTTCCCCACCCCTGACTCTAATTCATCTGCTTCATGCCCTCAAGATACATCTTCATCTCCTTCAAGTTAGGAGTAATAGCACTGGGCTCTTCTGCTGTCACCTCATTCTCCTCAATACCATGACCTGACTCAATCATATAGCAAACTCAGTTTGAGGGTGTCTGGAGATCTTCAAGGGAGAAGTCAAAGAAGAGGAGGTTTTCTTAAAAAGCAGCCCTACCAAGTCATTCATAGCCTTGTTATTCTTGCTAGCCTTGGCCTTTTGCGAGAGTCTCCACAATGGGAGGGTCTTCACTGAGCTTTTTAGCCATTGGGTAGTTACCTCTCAATGTCTTTGCCTTCACTGTAACAGGGCAAGGACACAAAGTCAATTGGAGATTGTCACCTTCTCAGCCTTCTGATGCAGAATTTCTTTCACTAGCTTGCTTAGGTTCCTAAATTTTGCCCTGCTCACCTCCATTTTTTTCTTTTTCTTCTTTGTCCTCTGGGAGTTCTAACTCTTCTTTGGTATCAGAGAAAAGGATCTTCTCAGATTCCTTTAACTGGTATTTGCTCATGGTACTGATCAATATATTCAACAGCAAATATGAAGGGAAACTTCATTGAACAAAAGGACGGAATTCTCAGAAGTTTCTGAGGAATGCCCTTCCTATAGCAGCATTAGCATTCTTCATTGGGAGAATGGACAACATAAACTGAAATAAAATTGATTTCTTTCTTTCATTTTTCAGTAACCAAGGAGAGAGCAGCCGACAAAGTGCTTTCACTTTTGCGATCCCTCCCTCCTGGGACAAATCAGCTGTGCCAGATGTTGGCTATAAGGTATTTGTTTTACTTCTCTTTCGTGTATTTCCTTTCCTGTCTTACTTCCTCAGGAAAAAAAAATAATTTTACTGACATTACAAAGTAATGTGTAAACTCTTATCCATAAGAGCCTGGCCTAAAACCAATAATTCATTTATAGTTATTATACTTTTCAAAATTTTGGTTCATAAAAAGATCTCTAAATATAAACTAGTAAATAGCCATTATTACCAATTTTAAAAAATTTGTACTTTAAAAAATTTTGTTTTGTCATTACAAACATTTCTGGAAAGCAGAAAATAAACCTCCTACCTCCAGACTGAACCCTGCTATGTGACCAACAGCGATTAAGCAAACATCCATTTAAAGTGACTAACACAGTGACTACAACTCACAATGTATATAACATTCTACTATAGTATTCCTCCACCTCTCACAGTGAGGACATGTTTCATTACCTGTTCGAAGACCTTCAATGGCTTTTTAGTTAATCAGAGTTTGTATTCCTTTTTAGTAAAGTTTACATCATTATTGTAGGGGCAGCTAGGTGCTGCAGTGGATAGAGCACCAGTGCAGCAGTTAGGAGGACCTGAGTTCAAATCTCACCTCAGACACTTGACACTCACTAGCTGTGTGACCTTGAGCAAGTCACTTAACCCCAATTGTCTCATCCTGGGTCATCTCCAGTCATCCTGATGAATATCTATCTGGTCACTGGATTCAGATGGCTGTGGAGGAGAAGTGAGGCTGGTAACCTGCGCAGCCCTCCCTCACTCAAAACAAAGTCAAGTGCAAGTCATGTCATTAGTTCTCTGATGGCATGGTCTTCGGCAACGAAGGACGTACACACATCATTGTTGTTAATGCACACCTTGTACTTCTGATTCTGTTTGTTTCACTCTGCTACTGATATTTTAAACTCCCTACTCCCACCCCCCAAAAGCCTCCTTAGTTCAGAATCTACTGATTCATAACTTACAGTTATCTAGCTTTTGACTAAGCTGTGGTATGCCTTAAAAATACACCAGACAATTTCTTTTATAAAAATTTAAGTAATTTTTAAAAATTATGGAAAATCTACCTTCCTTTCCTTCCACTTCTCTTCTCTCCCTCCAAAAAAAATGAAAAAAGAAAATCAAAACCCTTAAAAACTATTCAAGCAGAATAAATCCCACAACTGGACCAGTTCCATGTCTGTCTGTGTGTCTCATATCTCAGCCACCCTAAGTCCATCGCCTCTGTGTCTACAGTTGGTAGCATGTTTCACAGAAGTCCTCTGGAACTGTGGTTGGTCATGAATCAGAATGATCAGAATGAGCAGAATTCTTAAGTCTTTAAAAGTTGTTTGTCTTTACAGTGCTGTTAATGTATAAATTATTGTGGTTCTGCTTACCTCATGCTACATTTGTTCAGACAAGTCTTCCCAGGTCTCCATTATTTTTTATAGCACAGTAGTATTCCATTATATTAATATACTATAATTTGTTCAGTCATTCCTCAATTGATGGCTATTCCTCATTAGATTCTAGTTCTTTACAACAACAAAAGAGCTGATATGCATATTTTTAGGGAGGTTAAGTCAAGATGGCAGAGTTAACAGTTTTGCTGTAGTCCCTTTACATCATTCATTACAACGACAGAATTCTCATCAGGGAAATCAAGGAAAAGTCACAATGAGTCATTTTGCTAGTGCAGAAGATCTGAGAGAGACAGAAAAAGAGGTCTGTGGATACTGGACTTGGGGCTGGCTGGGATCACAGCTCAAGAGCAGCAGCATCATCACAACAGGCAGGTGGAAGGGCAGTGGCACCAGTGGCAAGGAGCAGTAAGGAGACTGAACATTTGAACTGAAAGAGAACCCAAGGGACCCTGTACTAGCACTGGGAACAGGCAAGGGTGCCATTGGACAGCTCTGCTGAATAGTATTTAGTTCTGGCTCACAAATCCAGAGGTTGCTGTTATGAGGGAGCAGGAATTCTCCCTGGGTAAGGATCAAGGAATAAGTTCCAGAACTATAGCTGTGTGGTTCTAAGCCTATGAACAGGGTGGGGGTGGGGGGTATTCAGTTCTAATCTTTAGCTCCACATGGAAGCTTGCAGTGGAATAAATCAGGCAGCAGACCAAAACTAAGGGGGAACCAGCAGAACCTCCCAGTGGGCTATCTATGACTGAGTTGAGCTGCAGTCTTTGGAAATTCAACCACCACACATATCATAAAAGAAATACAGACCAAAAAAACCCCACCACACACACACAAAAGTGAAAAATACTATGCTTTGATCTGCATTCAGATTCCATCAGTTCTTTCTCTGGAAGTGGCTAGCATTTTTCATCATGAGTCCTTTGGAATTGTCTTGGATCATTGTATTGCGGAGAACAGTTAAGTCATTCACAATTGATCACCATACAATGTTGTAGTCACTGTGTACAATGTTCTCCTAGTTCTGCTCACTTCACTTTGCATCAGTTCATGAAAGTCTTCCAGCGTTTTTTTGAAAGCATCCTATTTGTTTCTTATAGCACAATAGTATTTCATTATAGTCATATACCACAACTTGTTCAGCCAATTCCCCAACTGATAGCATTCCCTCAATTTCTAATTTTTGCCACCATAAAAAGAGCTGCTATAAATATTTTTGTACATGTAGGTCCTTTTCCCTTTTTAAAAAAAATCTCTTTGGGATACAGACTTGTTGTAGTATTACTGGATCAAAGGGTATGCACAATTTTATAGGCCATTGGGCAAAGTTTCAAATTATTCTCCAGAATGGTTGGATCAGTTCATAGTTCCACCTATAGTGCACAGTTTTCCCACATCCCCTCCAATATTTATCATTTTCCTTTTCTGTCATCTTAGCCAATCTGATAGGTGTGAGATGGAACTTCACAACTGTTTTAATTTACACTTCTCTAATAGTATTTAGAGCATTTCTTCATATGACTATAGATAGTTTTGATTTCTTCATCTGAAAACTGCTCATTCATATCCATTTGTCAATTGGGGAATGACTTGCACTCTTATACATTTAACTCAGTTCTGTGTATATTTGAGAAATGAGGCCTTTATCAGTGACACTGTATAAAAATTTTCCTCCAGCTTCATGCTTTCTTTCTAATCTTTGTTGCATTGATTTTGTTTGTGCAAAAACTTTTTAACTTAGCATAGTCAAAATTATTCATTTTACATCTCATAATGCTCTTTATCTCTTATCTGATCATGAATTCTTCTCTTATTCATAGATCTAATAGTAAACTATTCCATGCTCCTCTCATTTGCCTATGGTATTACCCTTTATGTCTAAATCATGTACCCATTTTGACCTTATCTAGGTATTTGGGTGTAAGATGTTAGTCTTTACCTAGTTTCTGCCATGCTATTTTCCCAGCAGTTTTTATCAAATAATGAGTTCTTATCCCAAAAGCTTGCATCTTTGGGTTTATCAAACACTAGATTACTGTGGTTATGTACTATTGAGTATTTGTACCTAATATATTCCACTGATCTACCACTCTGTTTCTTAGATTGCTTTGATGATTACTGCTTTATAATATAGTTTGAGATCTTTATAATATAGTTTGAGGCCACCTTCCTTCACTTTTTTGTCATCAATTCCCTTGACCTTTGTTCTTCCAGATGAATTCTGTCATTATTTTTTCTAGCTCTACAAAATAATTTTTTAGTAGTTTGATTAGTATGGCAATGAATAAGTAAATTAATTTAGATAGAATTGTCATGAATAATTGATATTTCTCCAATTGTTTAGATCTGACTTTGTATAAATAGTGTTTTGTAAGTGGGTTTGTCTTGACAGGTAGACTCCCAAGTGTTTTATATTGTCTACAGTTATTTTAAATGGAATTTCTCTTGGCAGTATATAAAAAGGCTGATGATTTATATGGGTTTATTTATATCCTGAAATTTTGCTAAAATTATTAATTATTTCAATTAGTTTTTTAGTTGATTCTCTAGGATTCTCTAAGTATACCATCATATCATCTGCAAAGAACGATGGCTTTGTGTCCTTACAATGTACAGTTTTAACGAGACCTCTGTATGCCTGTGCCTTTTCACCACATAGCTTGTGACGCTCAATGAAACCTCTAAAGAATTCGGTGATGTTAAGAGCCAATTTGAAAAGACAATGACAGGTTTCGTCATTCAGCGTATCCAAAGGATTCAGAATTTGGCCCTTTGGCAAGTCTTCCAATGGTTCGTTCCAATTTCCTATCATTTTCTTATTTTTTCTGGGTCACTTTGACTCAGGCAAACTTAGTAGAATTTAGTAGTCTAGAGTACAAGTAATACAAGTAAGAGTACAAGAATACAAGTAATTAAAATATTCATGGGGTGTTTATTACTGTCTCTTTAGAAGTATTATACAAACCACTTAGTACAGTAGAAAGAACTTTGAGCCACAAATTGGAAGACCTGTGTTCTCATCCTGCCTCTGAGACACTTCCTCTCTATCAAATTATTAAACTACCATGGGCCTCAGTTTCCTCACTTTCAAAGTGGAAGTGTAACATCTGACTCACTAATCCCATAGGGTTTTGTATGACTATTAAAGAGATTCTCTGGGGCTATTTGTGCTAAGCTGTGAACAGGATTTGTGGAAGCTCTTTCAAACCACAGGGCTCTTTAGCTCTGACTGAGAACATCTGAACCAGAAACATGCCTGTTTGTGTTCATTCAGTTTATCGATAATACATACACATACTTTCAGATTATAGCTCTACTAGATGTAGGGATTGTCAATCCAATTCAAGAAACATTAATTAGAAGATTTAAAGTTAAATAAAATGCTTTAATTGAAAATTAATTAAATTATGTGCAAGGTATCATGCTACATGTTGGGGATAAAAATACACAAATAAAGCAACTCCTGGCCTCAAGGGGCTCATGTGTCTTGTGAATTTAGCCCTTTGTTTTCTCTGTCAGAAGAAATAATTGTGCCATGTTTCATATGGTCCCCACTCCCTATTCTCATTCTTTTTCATTCTCCACTCAGTGCACTTTGCTTACAACCTCTATTACCAGGGGAAATGGAAATGGCCTGCTGCCAGGGATGGTATGGCCCAAGGCCAAAGAAGTGGTAGTAGGAGTGATGAATCAGAGCCATTTAAACCTGATAGTGAAAAGATTGTATTAAAACCCTGATAACCCCTCTACCCTGAATAGCCAGTTACTTAATAAATCCCCTTACCTTATTGAGTGAAAAGTTAAAGCAGAATTTTCCAAATAGCTTGTTTATTCAATAAACTATGAATTCTCAATTATGCTTCTTTCCTCTTGTATTCTATTTACACTTTGCTATACAGTTCAGGGTTTTAGATCTTATTAATCAAAGAATATCTTAGATGTGAAAGTTCTTGGTTAACTGTGAATGCTATACAACTATAACGACCATTATTAGGATCATGATGATGCCTCTAACTAGTATTTATATAGCAGGTGGTACATGCTGTGTTTAGTGATTTACAGATTTCTCACTTGATTCTCACAGCCTTACAACCCTGGGAGGGAGGGGCTATTATTGTCTCCATTTTACAGTTGAGGAGAATTTCATTGTGATAATGATAATGATGATGACAATGATGATGATGATAATGATAGCTTACTACTTCCTTACTGAATTAATATAAACCACATCTATCCAAGAACGCACCATGCATTTTGAAATTTGGCCAATCCATTAAGTGAATGTGTCATTTTAAATGTTGCCAAGGTCTCTATTTTTGTAAGAGGAAATGGAATTTGCAGTGATTAAAATCTCCCATATTTTTCCTTAGGCAGAAGGACCAGATGAAAAAGGTGAATGGAGGAAAGGATGTGGATGAACGACATCTATTTCATGGAACAAAATACATCCATTTGAATGACATCTGCAGTCATAACTTTGATTGGAGGATCTGTGGGACCCATGCAACAGTTTATGGCAAAGGTTTGTGTGTCAGTGTCTCTGCCTTCAGTGTGGGTGTTTTTGTATTCATATAGATTTGTATAGGGAGGAAGTCACCTGGGATTGGGGAAGGAGGTAAGTCTATATTGGTTTGTGTATTGCCATCTTTTGCATCCTTGACAGCTTTTTTTCAACATTCTATTTAATGCCAAGATAATTTCCTGAGTCATTATTTTTTGCTGCTTTATCCTGATTTTACTTTAATTAGCTCTCAAGAGAAGTAGAATCAGTATTATTAATAATTATGGCAAGGTACAGAATCATTATCCCTATCCAAAATTTGTATTTGGCTGCCTTAAGAATATTTTATTGTGTTATTTTCCTTTTTGTTTCTCAGATATGCTAGTTTTTATTTCTCTCTGCATCAAAAACCTTCAGATCACTTAGGGTCAAGCTGCAAGTCAAAGAAAGAAGAACTCAGAGTGGCTTTCACACCAATTTTGAAACTAAGACTCATTGAAAAAGTGCTTACACTGAACACTCATCACTGTCTCTCAGAGACACATGATCCATAGATGTACAAAGACAGACCCAGCATTGGGTCTTACTAGGAAAGAAGGGGCTTATTGAGTGGGGAAGAGCAGGTGCTGGCTTCCATGCTTTTGTCTGATTCCTCTGCCTGACTGCCTCATTTCTATGGGGTTTAGATTGCACTCAAGAATAGGATCCTCAAGACTGAATAATTTGGAGAGGACAAAGAAGAATATCTGAGGGAACAGTAGAGAGCAGAAAAAAAAATAAAAAGTGAAAAAATAAAAAACAGTGAAGAGGGAAATATAAAATGAAAAGGAAAACATTTCAAGGAAGAGGAAGGGAGGAAAATAGATAAAATCATTTTTTAAAAAAAAAAATGTTTTTACCAAGGTTTGTAGTTTCCTGCTTTGTATCAATTTAGTAAGAAGTTATAATTTCAGTAGTGTACAATCTTGCTGTTTGGTTTTCAGTTGTGTCCAACTCTTTATGACCACATTTGGAGTTTCCTTGGCAAAGATACTTGAAGTGGTTTGCCATTTCCTTCTTCAGCTCATTTTACAAATGAGGAAACTGATGAAAATGGAGTTAAGTGACTTGCCTAGAATCATACAGCTAGTGAGTGTCAGAGTCAGATTTGAATTCAGGTCTTCCTGATTCCAGGATTAGCACTCTATCCACCATGCCACCTAGTTGTACCCTTAAGACTTCTTTGAGAAAGGCAAAGAGTCCAGGACTAGGGAGGTGCTGATCCAATTGTCCATTGCCTTGATCAGGCCCCATCTGCACTGTTTTCAATCTATGAATTAATAGATAAGTATTAGAGAATTCTTTGATGCCCTGAGTTGATTTAAGCCCTTCAGCCAGGAATGTCAAAAGTGGGATTTGAACCCATATCTTACTCCAAATCCAGTGTATATCAAAGAGTAACAGTGGTTCTCCAAGCTACTATATTCTCATGAATTCTCTCCTACCAACTGCATGAACCCAGAGAGGGCTCTCCTTTGGAGCTAATACGTGTTTTCTTTTAAGTCAGTTGATCAGAGAATTCATTTCCATATTAAACATTTTGAAATATTGAGTTGTCACAAGAATGGACATTTACATCTGAACATAACTGTGTGCAAAATGTCTTTAGCTAAGTTATAACACATTCTGTGTAGGAAGGGCAGAGGTTTTTCTTTGGCTACAGGAATCAATGCTATTCTAATCCCCATTTTTGTTTTTTTTTTCTTGCTCCAGGAAGCTACTTTGCAAGAGACGCAAGTTATTCCCACAATTACTCAGAGTCTGAGACCAATGTCAAAATAATGTTCCTGGCTCGAGTTCTTGTTGGAGTTTTCACTCAAGGAGATTCAAAATATGTCCGGCCGCCAATGCGACAGGGTACACAGAACACCTTTTATGACAGCTGTGTCAATAACAGATTGGATCCCACCATCTTTGTGATCTTTGAAAAGCATCAGATTTACCCAGAGTATGTCATAGAGTACACTGAGAAGAGTAAACAGTGCACCATTAGTTAAGGCAAAAGAAGTCACTGTTTCCTCAGTTGAATAATTTTGTGTGTGTGTGTGTGCGTGCATGCGTGCACGCATGAGTAGTATCAAAGTAGCTTTTTTTAACCTTCCTGTTTTCAAGAAGAGCAGTAAGTGATCATCGGAGAGCAGTTCCTCTGAGCTGAGTTGTAGAAGTCTTTTGTAGCAGATATGTTTATGAAAAATCATATGTAACATAATTTCCAGAAGTAGAATACTGTTTTAAATGCACCCAAGGAGCTCACTATTTAAAGGTGTGCAGCATTCAATCATGATACAAAGAAAAGATCAACCACAAACAAAATGTCACTACCAAATTTATTTGTTTTCAAAGTTTGGAAGATTTTCTTAAAATGGAGGAGTTTGTTTTTGTTTTTTTGTTGGTTTGTCTTGTCTTTTAACTAGTACACTGGAGCAGGGAACCTCTTTTAGCTACTCTCCATTGTTTAGGAGAGCCAGGGATGGGGAGGATAGACAACCTGATGAATCAATCAACTAACATTTAGTAATCATTAACTATGTACCCGGCAATGTGCTAAGTGCTAGTGATACAAAGAAAAGTAGAAGACAGTCACTTCTCTCAAGTTCACAGTCTACTGGGGGAAATCACATGCAAACAACTGTTACCAATCAGCTATATAGGAGATAAACTGAAAAAAATCAACTGAAGAAAGACACTAGAATCAAAGGAAATTAGAAAAGGCTTCTTGTGGAAAGTATGATTTTTAGCTGAGACTTAAAGGAAGCCAGGAGATAAGAGTTGACAAAGAGGAACATTCTAGAGAAAATGCCTGACGCTGAGAGATGGAGTGTCTTGTTTGTGGAATACCAAGGCAATAGTCTCACTGGACTGATGGAGTTGGGTGTAAGGTATAAGAAGACTCGAGTAGGAGGGGGCTAAATTATAAAGGACTTTGAATGCCAAACTGAGGATTTTGCATTTGATCCTAGAGGTGATAGGGAGCCACTGGAGTTTATTGTCATCCAGTGGAGGGTGATATGGTTGACCTGGTGTTTTAGGAAGCTGAATGGCAGCTGAATGGAGAATGAACTGGAGTGGAAAGTCTTGTGAAAGGCAGATTGACTAGCAGATTATTACAGTAATTCAGATGGTAAGGTGATGAGAGTCAGGATGGTGGCAGTGTCAGGGGAGAGAAAAGGGTATATTCAAGAGATGTTAAAAAGGTAAAATTAATGGCCTTGGCAACAGATTAGAGGTGGGGGGAATGAGAGAGTGAGGAGTTAACAAGGACACCTAGGTTTTGAGCCTGGGTGACTAGGAGGGTGGTAGTATACTTGATCTGGAACTTTTAATAATATGGAACTTTTGGAGAGGAAAGGGGGATTTTTTCAGAAAGACAATGAGTTCTATTTTGGATATGTTGAATTTAAGATGTCTATAGGACATCTAGTTTGAGATGTCTAATAGTCAATTGGAGATTTAAAACTGAAGGTCAGCAGAGAGGTTAGTGTTGGATAAGTAGGTTTGAGAATCATCAGCATAGAAATGATTATTGAATTGGGAACTGATAAGATGCCCAAGTGAAATTATATAGAATGAGAAATGAAGGCCCAAGATAGCCCTATGGGACATCAAGGATTAGCTGAGTAAAGATCCAATAGGAGACACTGAGAAGGGAAAGTCAGATAGGAGAAGAACATGAAAAAAAAAATGAGAGAAGGAAGTCTTAAGGACAAGCAGATGATCAAGAGTATCAAAGGCTGCAGAGAGGTCAAGAAGGATGAAGATTGAGGGAAAAGTCATAAAATCTGGCAACTAAGAGATGTTAGTAAATTTGGACATATCAGTTTTGGTTGAATGATATCAGAAGCCAAACTGCAGAGAGTTAAGAAGAGAAGAAAGGAAGCACAGGGATCTATGGTGGACAGTCTTCTCAAAATGTTTAGCAACAAAAGGTGGGAGAGATGTAGGGTGAGAGTTAGTGGGGATAGATGGATCAAGTGAGGGTTTTTTGAGTATGGGCGAGACATAAGGATATTTGTAGGTAGCAGAGAAGCACCTAGTAGATGGGGAGAGTAAAGACAAGTGGGAGAGTGGGGACGAGAGAGGGGGTAATCTGGGAGAAGATGAATTAGAATAGAATCACTTATACATGAAGGAAGGTTTGCTTTGACAAGAAGGGCCATCTCTTAATATGAGACCTGGGTGAAAGAGGAAATACTGGCAGAAGGCAACTGGGTGATGTGAGCTTTCAGTAAATAAATCTTTCTTCCCTGCTTTTCTACCTGGCTAACCTTACTTGCATTGCAACCTCTTTATATATTTGCTCCATGCCTGAACTTGGGATTAAAGTGGAAACTTTGGGAAAGAGACAGAGTTAAGATTCTGGGAGTTGCTGTGCTGGAATCCGGTGCCTGTTTAACACAATGATTTCTATTTATTCCTTGCTGCCCTATCCTGGAAGGCTCAGTTTAATGCATCATGACTAATGGAAAATGGATAGTGGGCTATGGTTTTTTTAAAAAAAAAAAAACCCTTATAAGTCAATGTCCAAGAAATAAGTTGTTCACTTGAGATACATAATGATATCTGGCAGTATGCTGCCTATCTATAAGGTGATATTTAGGAATATACTCCTTGCCTGAGAAGGGAAAACTAGGAGAAAAAACTTCCTAAATTTCATTCTTTCACTCAAACTTAGCTCCCACTATACTTTTCAGATTGCTTTATGGACATTATCCACAGTTTGGTCTTTGGCTGATGAAAAAACATTATTTAAAAAAAAGTGCTTTTATTGATGTCATCAGTTGGACCAAACCAGCCCCTAACCTGTGGGGAGCTGGAGCTGAACACAGTAACCTAGAGTGAGGAGAGTCAGGAATCAAACAGAAGTTTAATTTCAAAATGAGGGAAATGGCTTGCAAGCAAGGAGAGGATCTAGACACAACCTGCTGAAGCCCCACACCTAGTGGGGAGACCCTCTTTAATGTGGCTGAGTCTTTATATACTTGGGGCTAGATAAAGAGTCAAATGACATAGTGTAGCAACAGTAGTGAAACACAACAGCAACAGTGAAGCAAGGTTGTCTAGTGACAAAATATCCATCCAGAGCTGGGCTTCATGTTTGGGTCTGTTGGTGCTTGCCTGAGCTCAGGGACCATCACAGTTCTGTGATTTAGTTGCAGCAGTGTTCATCCAGAGGGTGAGTGGAAAGGATTGTTGTTATGCCGAGCTCAGGGCACAACTTGCTTGCTGGGTCTTAGCTCTGGAGAACAGAGTGTCTCCTACTAGTATCTTGACAATATAATAACTAAAGTACCCACGATCTGATCTGTGTGATTACTTCTTCCATTAGGATAATTGTCAACCCATCTATATTTTTTCACTCTATCTAATTTTTGTCCATGTTTTCCCAAAGATCCTCCATACTGGATTTCTCAGTGTGCTGAAGTCCTGTCTCTGATCTGTCCACTTGGCACCCTTAACTTTCACTATATGGTACTTCCTATTCCATACATACATTTAATTTTAGGATGATATCCCTATGTCATTTACTGCATGCAGGTCATTTTATTGAACATAGTATAAACTATGCCCCTCGTGTATCTTTCCATTGCCCTTTTAATCTTTATCATTCAGAAAAGGTGATATTTCAAGATTTGTAGTTGTACATCATCAAAGGAGAAAAAAACTGACACTAAAAAGACAGCCTTTTGTGTTGCAAATAGCTTAGTATCATTGAAAGCACTAGGAAGTTTTCCAGCCTTCATTCTTCTTCCTAATCAATTCTATCCTCAGCTCACTGACCATATACAGTCTCTATCCTAGATAAAAATAACGATGCATTATCTTCATGGAATATTCTCATCTGTGCATTCCAGTCTGGAAAATAGGCCTTTTTCTATCCATTTGTTTTTTCCTGAATGGATTGTTAGGCCCATCCCTTTGAACAATCATGGATCTCTTTGAGGAGGAGATCGTGTCTTATTTTGGGGCTTGATGCATTTCCCACAGAATGCAGGAACATCATTCACCACAGGAACATCTGGAGGACCTCACCAACCATAGTTCACTTAGACTTTGCAGGTATCTTCCATGACATTAGTGAATACCTTCTTCAAGCATATGTTTCCATGTTTCATGCCTTACTTGACATTAATAACCTGAAGGTCAGTATTGAACAGAATTAGCACTGTGGTTACATTAATCAAGGAATCTTTTATGATTCTTACACATGTATAAAAGATTCATAGGATCCTAGGATCCTAGACTTAAGGTCTGGAAGGGATCTCGGAGGTGATATAATCCAAACTCTTCATTTTACAGATGAGGTCTAGAGAGTTTAAATGACTTATCCAGGGTCACGAGGTGATAAAGGTCAGAGCTCAGATTTTGATCCCTGTCCTCTATTTCTAAATCTAACTCTCTCTATTGTACTATGCTGCTTACCTCTTCCTTGTTGGAAGAAATCCGTAAGAAAGTTTTCATAATAAATAGACCTGAACCTTCTGAATAACATATAAGCTTTTGGCCTCTTTTGCTTCTTTAATGAATTATTTTTTAACTTTTTGAATATTTTATCAATGGTTTGTTTTTTTTTTTGTTATATCAATATCTCTTCCCTGTGATAGCCCCATCCCCCAATACTACCCTCTTGGAACAATTGAGTTAAGTCAAACAATATGAATCAACAAATTGGCCATCTGAAAATGTATGCCTTGTTCTACACCCATAATTCACCACCTCTCTGACAATAAATAGCAGGCAGAACTCTCTGACTACTCTTGTCATTGAAGTTCTTCTACTACTTTTGCTTTCTTCAATTTATATCCTTGGATATATTTTCCAAAATGCATTCCATCATTCCATTCACACTGAAACCATTGAAGATCAAAGCATATATACTGACTTTGTTGGGAGGATCTTTTCAAGGTCTGTCCTTTACAAAAGATAGTAAAGTCTAAGTTGTATATAAGCTGCAATTGTGTTCATGGTGATCTTTTGGCTATTGCTGATCATGAGCACCAAAAGTCAACTTTTCTATAAAATTATATCTCCTATTACTTTTGTCCATATGGTGAAGCCAACTTGATCAGTTCCTTTGTTTGCTTATGAGATATCCTTCCATTCATCTGCAGTTGTCATGCTTTCTGGATTTATAGAGTGTCAATATTGATGTGGTTTGATTCTTGCAGTAGTATGACAGTTGTTACTGGACAAAAATTTTCATCTAGAATACCAGTAATCAAATTAATCTTTAAAAAGTCTAAAAACTGTGATTTTTTAGCCACTTTCTGCCACTGTATTGGGGCAGCAGAAGGGGAGGGCTATGTAGAACCAAGTGCCTTTTAAAATTTTCCTTTGTTTCACGGGGACATAATTTCATAGCCAAAGAATGTCATTACTTAGTTGCCAACCTATTGGTGATGAACCTCTCTGAGCTGAGCAGAGTTGTTGTTCCTTGGACAACAGACTAAGTTCATGACCATATTTGAAGCTGCTTTGATTTTCTCCTTCAATATAGTCTTTGCAAACCTAGTATAACCTTTGCAAACTTTCACTTTAGAATAAAATACTCAAGTAGGACTTTGTGGTAGGTTGTTATTTATGGGCATATTGTAACAATGAATTAGCACTTTTATTTCACCTTATATACATGTGACTAATTGTTTTAAGGTAATCTATTCTTCCTTGGTGGGCACTCTTGTCACATGAATGTATGTTTTTTGAGTTTGGCATTCTGATGTGAAATCTATAAATTACAATTCTTTTATGTCTAAGAAGTAGTCCTAATCAAAGTTGAAGACTTTACTGAGTTAAACTGTTAGTCATGAGAAGAGGAGACTAAACAGAATTATAATACTGTTTGTTCTCTAGGGATATCATCCCTATCCTTTTAACATATTTTTAATCTTTATTTGTTTTTAAACTATGTCTTGAAGTCATTTTGAAAAATAAATTTGTTATGCAATATGATATATCAATAGTTAACATGAATGATGCAAATGAATAAATTAAAACACATTTATTAAGTGTTTACATTGTGCAAAGTACTGTCTAAGCTAAAGTAAAACAATTTCTGCTCTTAAAGAACTTACATTCTAATTGGAGAAGACACCACAGAATGTTTCAAGTGCAGATCAGATGGAAGGGATCAGTGGCCCTTAGGTTTCAGCTGCAAAGCAGATGATAATCCATCATCTTTGGAGTCATTTCCATTGATAAAAACCTTATCTATTTCTAATGTGGAACCATTTAACAGATCTGCTATAATCTGGGTTTTTTTTTAAAGCCATATCTTTTTTGGCATGAATTCAGATTTCTCAGATCAAAGGTTTCCTCTCTGCTCTATCATACTTTGCAAAATTTCCTTTTACCTTTGTTGTTAGGAGGTAAGGGATAGTACCTCCTAAAGGTACAAAGAGACAGATAAATAACAAGTACGTTGTAAAAAGTGAACACCAAATATGTCTAGAATATAGACTTAGCTGGGATGGAAGGAAAGGAATACATTTACCTGGTTTTGTATATAAATTGCTGCCATGACATGAGAAGTAAACACACAGAGTACCTACTTAAGGTCCCTTCATGGCTTTAAATTTTGTAGTGTGTTTTTTCTTTGCTCCCTGTTGTCAATTGGTAGGGAGTAGCTGTTATGCAATGCACATTCCCACAAAGTTGCTGTGCATTTGGAATCATCAGAATAGCCCAGTTACCTGGAAATGGGGTTTTGTATGATGAGGACATGGCACTGGAGCATGGCCACAGCCCCATTTCTAAACTTTAGGTCAATTACTAGAAGTTTGATATTCTGAATTTCCAGGCAAGTTAATGTGACTTGTGCTAGTTCAAGGCTGCAATAATTGACCTTTGTTTAGTGTAAAAAATTTGCAGCCATAGGAAAATAAAAGGAGAATTTACTATATAGTAATAGCAAATCAAGGGACGAGCCTATGATTTAGGTCCACTCTTTTTCCTTTAAGTTTGACCAGTGAGGGGAGGCAGCATAAAAGAAAAAGAAGGGATAGAGGTCAGATTTGTCACTTACTTCTGTGATCATAGGCAAGTCATTTAACCTTTTTGGCCTCATCCCTAAAATGAGAGGGTTGCATTAGCTAAATGACTGTTGAGGTCTCTTCCAGTTATCCCATGGATAGGGCACTGGACAAGTCCAGAAGATCTGATGTGGAATCCTACCTCAGACACTTATTAGCTGTGGGATCCTAGACAAGTCACTTCAACTCTCTCAGCCTCAGTTTCTCTATCTGTAAAATGGGGCTAATAATGAGGCACCTACCTCATAGGGTTGTTGTGTGGATCAAATGAGACAACAAGCATAAAGTGCTTTGCAAACCTTAAAGTGCTATATAAACTTTACTTATTATTATTAAATCTACGAAATAAACCATGAACTTTTATATCAGGTTGCTTATGTGTAGAGAGTAATGTGACCTAACTTCTCACAACATTCATAAGTAGCATAATAAGTCAACCTGTGCTGATTTTTTCCTTGTCTTTTTTTTCTTTAAAAAAATACAATTTGTTATGTGGGATGGCTCTCTAGGAGTGGGAGCAAAGAGGGGTGGGGGAGGGATAATGGGGATAAATATGATGATGTAGAAAAACCAGACATCAATAAAAACATTTAATAAGTCAACCTGTGTAACGTGTTCCTTAAGATCTGAAGTTTGTAAACTCAAGGCCTGTACCTTCTTTATTTTGTGTAAAATGCCTTGGTTCAATAAACTTACTACATTTATTTCCTTGTTCAATGATTAACATTTCCTAATCTCTTGACTATGCTAATGTTGTCCCCAAGATTGCCTTTTGTCATATAATCTTGGATGTGTTTTTCTTGAGGGGGATCAGTGCTATGGAATATTTATGGCCATACATTGAAGATCTGATACTTGTCCTGTCACTTCTTATGGTGGATAAATTGTTAACTTGGTTCATAAAATCTTCAATTTCTCACCCTTCCCACACCCCTATCAAGACATATCAAATGTCAATTCCTTTGCCTTTAGGGGAATGTTGTGAAAACATTCTTGGCTAGAGGTCATGTCTCCCAAAAATGGCAGAAAAGACCTTTATACATTTGTATCAAGAGTACATTTCCTTCATAAAAACATACTTTTCTGGTCTCAGCATCTCATGCCAGGGTACTGAAAGAAAAGGGCTGTGGGCTAAAGGAAGGAGGAAGGAAGGAGGACATACTTCCCATCAACTACTTGTATTTATAATGCCGAAACAGAAAGGTAGTAGACAAGAAAGTTGAGGAAACTGAGGTAGATAAAGATTAAGTGACTTGGTCAGGGTCATACAACTGGTGAGGGTCTGAGACTGGATTTTTAACCCCAGTTTTTCAGACTCTGGGTCCAGCACTATCTACTATACGCCTATATGCCTATATGCCTAAGAGTCAGAGACTAGATTTTAAAATTTGACCATGTGCAGGTTGGAGTTTTAATGACAGACACTAGGTTGCTACTGAGAATTACTACTGACTCTGAGTTGAGAATTCTTTCCATGTCTTAGGAGTGTTGCCCAACTAGTTTTGGACTTGGGTTTGTTTTTGTTTTTGTTTTTTTTATAACATCTTTTATACAATATAACCAATCCTATTGTTTCCCATTTCTAACACTATTTCTTTTGAACTAAATACATCCTGTAGAGTTCTTTGCCCTAAGCTCCCATGTTCCCAGATCCAGTGAATCAAATTAGGTGTATAGCAGGGATATTACTTATGTGACACAGGGATAAAGTCTTAGGGGCATAGTTTTAGACTGAAAGGGACCTTAGAGGTCACCTAGACTCACTCCTCATTTTACAGATGAAGAAACTGAGGGCCAGAAAGGTTAAATACTTTACCCAAGATCATACAGGTAGTAAATAGACAAATTGGGAACCAAACCTGGGCTTTCTGACTCCACATTCAGCCATTGTTTAAATTCACTAAATATATTCAATACTTGGGGCTGAAGGCAGAAAATTCTGCTGCAAGGAATGTAATTAGCTTTTCTATTCATAGCTACCCCACCAAATCAGTAATGTGAGTATTATTCCCACATTAGAGAAGAGGCAATAGACTGGAAGGAGTTTGGTGACTTGCCAGTGGTCCCCCATTGGTGGATTTGACCAAAGGTCACTTGACTTCAGGTCCAGGGTGCTTGACCTCTAGTTTCCCTCCAGGCTTATTCAATGGGATTGAATTTTCTTTATGGCCCTAATAGCCCATTAAAATTGGCATATCCCCAGTATGAGATCTCTCTGAAAAGAAAAAAAATAGGTATGACATACAGGGAAAATTAAGTGCACTTACTCCTATCCACTACACCACCTAGCTGCCTAATAGTCGGAGACCTTCCAAAAATATGTCCTTGTGAACAGATTTTTGTCTAGGTCTCCAGAACTGGTTTCACCTGGAGCTATGTTCTTTTCTTAGTGGGCAACAGGAGCTCTGTCCATTTGTGACCCCGGCTCCTTGAGTCCATGCATGTGTGGACTTTATTCAGGTTAAGCAATTTTTAAATTGCCTTCTCTGTCAGCAAGTTTATGAGGTGACTGACTTTTGGTCCCTTCAAAGTAGTTTCCTCAGTAATTTGCAGGATCCTGGCCTGAAAAACTGCTCCCTCTCTAGAATATTTGCAGGGTTGTCATAGCTTTAATCTTAATTTTAGTGACAGCATGGTTTAGTGTGGTTGAAGGATCGCTGAAACTGGTCAGGAGAACCAGGTCTCAACTCCATTTATTCTCCTAAGTCTGTGGAAGTAGGACACCCTCCCTGAAGGTGCTCATTGGCCTCCCTGACCCCATAAAACCCTTTGTCTGTAGACCTCAGTGCAATGCCAAGGCACTGGGGCAAAGTGCTCTAAGTATGGACAGTTGAAATACTTTTTATTGTAATACACAGAAATACTGATGATTTATATAGATTTATTTTATATCCCACAACTTTGCTGAAATTATTATTTGAATTAACTTTAAGCTATTTCTCCAGAGTTCTCTAAGTAATCTAATTATTACAAAAAGCAATAATTTTGTTTCCTCTTAGTAGTGATACCAGCTAGGCTTTCTACAGAGGCTTCTCCCTTGCCATAGGGTGTTATTCATCCCTACACCTCTAAAGCAAAGGATTGGGAACTTCTTTTTGTTTTTAAAAATGTTCTCATAATTATTTTTATAGAATTGGTTTCCTGTCTTATTTAGTTTTGTGTATTTGAAAAATACTATTTTGAGAAGGCAAAGGGGTTCATGACACTACAAAGGTCAAGAACATTGATTCTAAAGCACAATCTATGGGATCCAGGCAAACACAGAATTGTGTTAATTGAAGACTTGCAGCCTTGGAAGTTGTGATTTTGAATTGTCCCTGCTTTGATAAGAAAGTAAATTCTTCATTTTTGTTGAGAGAGGTGAGAAAAAGAAGGCCTTTTAGGCATATATATATATATATATATATCCCCCAAATCAACACTCTTTTAGTCCAAATGTAGGTTATATGTACCCTCAAGTCTGGCTTACAAAACCTGAGTCCTATAATCTTCGTATCATATCATACCAATTTTTTTCTTTCCAGAGAGCTCTCATATTGGGACTATACCATATATCTGAGATATGCCCCATATTGGTATCAGAGGCTTGTTGTAAGCTAAGTAGCACTTGGCTATACAAAGATATATGATATGATCCTTGACATTGAAATTTTTAAATCTAATTAGGGAAATGAGTCATAAGTATAAAAAGTGAAATAACAATCCAAGATCTCAAGTCAAGAAATAGTAGGAGACAGTATCTGATCATGCCAGTGAATAGCAAGGTCAATAAATACTTTGTTTGGAGGAGAGAAGGAACATTAGAGGTCATATTGGTGAGAAGTAGGAGAACTGACTTGATGCATAAGGAATAAACAGAACCAGAACAAAAAAATTATACAATAAAGACATTGTAGAGGTAATGAAAGACTTAAGAGCTCTGATCAATGAAATGACCAATCACAATTCCGGAGGACTGATGATAAAGCATGCTATCCCATCCCCTGACAGAGATGATGGACTCAAGATACAGGATAAACCATTTATTTTTTGACATGGCCAATGTGAGAACTTATTTTTCTTGACTATGCATAATTGATACAAGAGTTTTCCCTCTTTTTTTCTTTTCAGTGGGGGAAGGTGGAAAAGAATATAAATGCTTGTTCAATGAAAGAAATAAAAATAAAAGTTACAGAAGAAAAGGAATTGGTGTCCTGTAGCAAGTAATGCATGCTATGGGTATCAGAATTCCAGGATACTGAATCTGGAAGGGACCCCAGAGATCTTTATATCCAATAAAATCGTTTTACACGTGAGGAAACTTATTTCAAAGAGGTAAAGAGACTTGCCAAAGGTCACATACCTACTAATTGACAGATCTGGGACTCAAAAACTCAGGTCTGCTGAACTGGTATCACCACAAATGAAAATTATGTTAATTTGATCCAAAAAAGATATTTTTCTGATAGGTATATACGAGATTATGCAGCTAAAACACAAACATGTTGGAGCATTAAGGGTACTCTACTCAGCCTTTAGTCATCTCAGCTACTAGGTTTTTTTATTTTTTGAATTTTTATTAATTATTTTATGTTTTCAGTTTTCTACAATCACTTCCATATATCTTAGATTTTTACCCCTCCTTCCCTCTCCCTCCTTCCCCGCTCCCTTCCCACTCCCTCTGAGAGACAGCGTGCAATCTTATATAGGCTCCACACATACATTCCTATTAAATACACTTTCACCTTAGTCATGTTGCATAGAAGAATTAAAATGAATGGGAGTAACCATAAAACAAAATATAACATAACAAGGGAAAATGGTCTGTTTCACTCTGTGATCCAGTTCCATAGTTCTTTCTCTGGGTGTGGAAGGTGTTTTCCCTCAAGAGTCTACTGGGAATTTTTTAGGTCCTTGCATTACTGTGAAGGACTAAGACTACCAGAAAAATTCCTAGCACAATATGGTTGTTACTATGTAACTGGTTCTGCTCCTTTCACTCAGCATCAGTTCATATAAGTCCTTCCAGGCCTCTCCGAAGTCTTCCTCTTCATGGGTTCTCATAGCACAATAGTATTCCATTACATTCATATACCATTATTTATTCAGTCATTCCCCAATGGATGAGCATCCCCTTGATTTCTAGTTTTTGGCCACCACAAAGAGAGGGGCTACATACCAGTTTTTTTTTGTTTGTTTGTTTTTACAACTACAATAGGGTCCCCTAATCCTTTCTTCCTTTCCCCAAATTCTTATGATTGCCCACGTAATAGGGTACACTGTGTAATTTGCTGGCAGGGGTGGGAGATTGTGGCAGGAAAGAGGTGACCACAGTATGGAAAGGGATCAGGTACAGCTTCAAAAGGTTCTTATTGGGAATGCTGGTTCACTGTCGCATACAAGCTATCTGAAAACAGTGGGTACCACGTTCACCTCCTCCTGGATCCCTGCCTAGTTCATCAACTCCCTTCCAAGCCAGCTCTAAAATATCAGGGGGCTAGGAAGGGCTGGAAGCAGGTTTTAAACTAGATTTTTAGGTTGGGTTACAAATGTCAATCTAATAAATCTGCACCCACTATTGAGACCTAAACCCTATCGGGTCACCTTTAAAAAAGCTCTCCACTCCCCTGGGCACCAGTAATCCTGAAGCTCGGTATTCATGCCTCCCCTCTTTCCCCCAATATGGCTATCCCTTCCCTAACGGGCCTAGCTTCTCCTCTGCCTCTGCTTCTTCCCTTTCTCTTCTGACTTTCCCTTTCCTGGGTTCCAGAGGCCCATCTGCTTCCCAGGGACCTGCGGTGATGGGAGCCCCGGACCAAGTCAGAGCAACCTTCTCTGAGAGAAGCCAGAGACACGGCTTGCACTTAGACTCCCGCTCCAGCCCAGCAGTGCTCGCTCGCCGGGTTTTCCGCAGCGCAAATCCCCCCTTGGCCAGATTCCCCCTCCTCCCCCGACTTCTCGGCCCCCCCCCCCCACCTCGTCTTTCTCTCCCACGCCAGCCCGGCTCCCAGCGCGCCCCTCCCTGCCGCGGTGGGTCCGCTCGCCCGGGGGCCTCCCGGGAGCAGACGGAGGAGGAGACTTCGGGGGCGGGGCTCAGGAGAGCCGAGTGAAAGATCCGGGGTCCCCCCAGCAGCCGCCCCTTCCTTTCCTCCCCCGCTTCTTCTCCGAGCACGCGCCCGGGCGCGCTCAGGGAGACCCACTCCCTCCCCTTTGGGAAAGGCGGGCAGTGCCCGCGGGGGCCGGTCTCCTGGGGAGCGGGAGCAGACAGGGGCGGGGAAGCAGCCCCCGCCGCTCCCGGGCCAGGGCGCGGGCTGATGGAGAGCTGAGAAGGGGCAGCCACGGCCGCGTCCCTCTCTCTCTCCTCCCTCCCTCCCTTCCCGGCTCGGGCATCTCTCCCCGCCGGCGGGCGGCCGTCCCGAGGCAGGAGCGCAGGCCGGCCTGGAGGTGGTGCTCGCTGGCCCGCCTCGGCCGCTGCCAGGCTCCTCCGCGCCGTGCCCGGACAGCTGCGCTGCGCCCCCGGAGGGGGAGGAGCGGCCGGCGGCCGGCGGCCGGCGAGCGGGCGCTGGGCTCTCGGCTCCCTCTGCTCGTGTCCCGTCTCCCCGCGCGCCCGGCGCGCCCCGGGGTGCGGCGAGCGAGGCCGGCCCAGGAGCCCTGGGTGGGCTATGCCGGGGGCGCGACGCTAACTTCCGAGGGCTTTGCCATGGACGGGAAGACCCGAGGCTGCATCGCCTGGGTGCCGGTGCCGGGGGGGCACGGGCCTTCCCCGCGCCTCGCCCGCCGCCCCGCGCTGTGGCTAGCGGGGCTCATGGTGCTGCTGCTGACCCTGCCGGCCTCCTGCGCAGCAGGTAAGGACCCTGAAGCAGGGCTGCCACCGGGCCTTGTTTTATCTCCGTGGGCTTGAGCATTCGGCTTCCCTCCCCGCCCCTCCTCCTTTATTCGGCACGCCACCCGTTGCCTTTCCTGAGATGCACTCCCCGGCCAAACCCTTCTCCCTGGGCCCAACGAGTAAAGGCGGTAAAAAAATAAATAAAACGGCCAAGAAACCGGATACTGAGCAGTCCTGCCAAAGGTCTGCAAAGCCACCCACCCTTGTTACCCATGGGGTAAGGGGCAGGTCCTCTGGTCTCGTGGCTTCACTGCAGAATATGCCCAGCCTATCCTGCAAATGTGTAGGCACAACGAACTAGGGGATGTATTGCCTGACCACATGAATGGTGGCATAGGAAATATTTCTTGATACTTTGCCGGAAAAGGGCTAGTTCAGTATGTATATTTCAAGAGGTCTTATAATTACATTGAATTTCTTGCTGCCCCTAGATACAGGGTAGCAGTATCTTCGGTGCCACAGTACACAAAGAACAGCCTACCGAAGAAGCCTTCTTAGAAAGCTCTCTGGTTATGGCTCTTTTCTTTCTGAGAAAGAAATCGCAAATTCTTTTATTTTGAAGAGGCGTTATTAGTACAATGGAGTGTGGAAATATTGTGATTCTTAAGTGTCAGGGCGTGAAAGGAGTAAGCATTGTTTTTATAATAGAAGCAATTCAGTCACTTCATTGGCGTGGAATTGAAAGGCATACTTTGTAAAGAAGCATGTGGGTGATTTTTTGTTAGAGAGGGAAACGAATTTATTTTATTTCTCTCGTGTTCATTTGGCCTTTCTGGACTCAGGAAACCTATCGGTCTCTGAGCTGACAGTGTAGAAATATTTCTAGGGTAAACGATTGCCACCGTCCCTCTTTTCTAATATCAGCCCTAGGGGTATTTTGGGATTGGAAAGATGGAAGTAACTGACGGAAGGTGGGAAGTTATAGTTTCCTAGAAGAGGACAAAAGAGCAATAAAAGTCCCCCCTTCCTACATCTTTCATGAATCCAATGCCAAAGAACTTCCAGGTAGCTTTGGAGGGGAAACTTAAGGGAACAGGCTTAAAGTAACTATCACACTTCCGTTTGAGACTCAAGGACAGAATATAACGATGCACACACAATGTTAGATGTGAAAGGGACCTTCTAAAAGTTATGTAGTTCTAGCTGAGCCTTTTTATTTTAGGAATGAAGCAGCTGAGGCCCAGACAGGTGAAATGACTGCTAATGTTCTACAGGTTTTCTCACGACACCTTTCATGCACCTAAATGTAACTTTTATTTTTATTTTTTTATCAATTTCTTTTGTTTTTAAATCACACTTGTCTGAAAATGTCTTTCCGCTCCCCCCCCCAGCCATCCTTTCTAGGAAAATTTTTTAGAGATTCAAGAAACATTAAAAGCAAAACTAACCTACATATGATTGTGTCTGACAGTACGTCCAAAACTCCATATCCATGGTCTCCTGGCTTGTGCAATGAAGGTAGGGAGGAGGTTCAATTCCTAAATTTTTCTCTGGGGCCAAAATTTGGCCACTACAATCACACTGTGTCAGGGTTTTTTATTCTTTCCCTTTCCATTGCTATCACTGTGTGTATTATTTTTCTCATTCTGCTACTTTGCATCGGTTCAGATGAGATTTTTCCTATTTCTCTGAATTCCTCATGCCCTTGCTTAGACCAAAATAATAGTCCATTATATTTATATATGTTAGTCAACATGCTTAGTTCCACATAGACGATTTAAATCAGTAGGGCTATAACCTGTAACAGTGGAATTGTTTTTTTTTAAAGTAGTCTGAGTGCTTGATCACAGCAACCTTTCTTGTGAAATAGGAAGGGAAACTTTAAAGTTGTTAGAGAGGGTCAGACCAGCCTGAAGGTAGCCATTACTCAGGTCTAGGAACCTGGTATGATAACATAGGCAAAGTTGTTCCAATGATAGTCTTATCTAAAGAAGGGATTCCTAAGAAAGATGACTTTGTTTATGCTTAAAAAAGACACCTAAGGGCGTAAAGGAGAATTCCTCTCATCTCTTGCCAACAAAGGAGTACAGCCTGGTGCTGATGTAGTCTGATATTTTGGAGTATTTTAATTTATCTCTTAATGCCACCATGATAATACTCTGTTATTGAGAGGAATGGAAAAATTAGTTATTCATATTGAGATTTATGAGGAGCAAATAGATATCTAATATCTAATCTTTATTTCCTCTACTATATATATGTATATAAGTATGTATTTATATGTGTGTGTGTGTATATATATATATATATGTGTGTGTATATATATATATATATACACATGTATATATTCAAAAAAGTACTTTCTTATAAAAACCCACCTATGGAACTCTATTGAACTTATAGTCAGTACCATAATATTTAATATGTTGCTTCATGTTTCCTATTTTTCTGTAATCCACCAAATTGGTTTTAAGTTCCTTTACACCATGAACCCTTTCATATCCTTTATTCCCCCTTCAGGTAATATAATGTGGGATACTTGAGTGCTTGATAAATGCTCACTAACTGAATAAAAGAGTGAACTGATATGGATATACACTCATATCCCCATTTTCCTCCTTCCTTCTATAACTTATCCACAAAGATAAATACACAAATGTGGATAGTGGGTCAGTAAAAACTTAGGGACTTAGCATGGCATAGAGCAGGAGTTCTTATCTTTTGTATCATAAACCCTTTTGACAGTTTAGTGAAGCCTATGAACCCTTCTTAGGATAATGTTTTTTTAAAATACATAAAATAAGATAGCATTAAAAGAGTATGCCACTTGTATTTATATCTGTATATATGTACATGTGTAAACACACACATACATACACAAGTTCACCGACCCCAGATTAAAGACCCTTGGGATAGAATTTTGATCTGAAATCAGGAAGATCTGGGTTCAAATTCTGCTCTTGACATATACTAGCTGCGACCATGGTCCAGTCACTAAACCTTTCTGTGCTTCAGTTTTCCAATCTATAAAATACAACTAATACCTATAGTACATCTCAACATACTGTAGGTATCTTGCTGCGAGGCTCATGTCAGATAATGTAAGATAATGTATGGTTTGATAATACTTGGCAGACTTTAAAGACTATAAGCAGCCTATTCAATTTTCTTATTGCTCCTTCTCTGGTAGAAACACCAGATACATTACAACACAGGTGTCTTGTTTCTTGTTTTACCATAAACAGAGAAGTTGCTAATGTCCCTGTTGCCAGTGCCCATTACTGGCCAATTTGTTGACCAACAGATTAATATTATATTGGTCTTGATACTTTTAAAATAGTAGTTTATTCTTTAGGTGACTTTATTAGAAGCTAATAACAAATAAAAATATGTTTAAACAGTCAGTTAACCTTAGAGAAATAAGTGTAAAAACAAATACAGTGGATCATTTTGAAGGTTCCACACTGTTTTTAGAAACTTGATGGCCTTCAACGCAGATACTGTAGCAACCACCAGTTGACTAAACAGCATAGTTATTTAATAACAGAAGTATAACCATAATCATAATATAATATGCAACAATATAATAACATATGGCATAATTAGCTAGTTTGCCATTAGTGGCCATTAGTTAGTTAATAACCATTAGACTCAACACACACACAAAACCCAAACAGCAATGGACAGATAGGTGAGAGGGTTTATGGTTTGGTAAGGTGCCCTTATTTGTAAAATGAGGGGTTGGGAGGAGATGATCTCTATAGTCCCTCTAAGCTCTATGGTTCTTTGAATGAGATTTTGGAGGGGGGACTATAGGTAGGTAAGATGGAGAAACAGTACATGAGGACGAATAGTGGAAAAGGGGAATGGTTAGTGAATCAGCCACAGAATGCTAATTTACTGCTTTGCTTTAAACTAATGTTTTGTAGAAGGTTTTTTTATTTTGGTATATGAAACAGACAAGTATTCTTGAGTCCTAGATGATAGAATTCTAATGGTTCCTAAGGGGCATTGGGAAACCTCTTTTAAAAGGAAGATATTTTCCCTATAATCTGTATGAGTATCGTTTGAAAAATATGTTAACATCAGCATAATAATTATTTTAGGATTAAGGTTAGGAAATTATTCTAGAAAACATTGTGGAAATTTTGGTATGCTAGTAATATACAATGTAGCGAATTTGCAATCTGAGGACCTGGGTTGAAATTCCAGCCCACTGTTACTCTCCGACCTTGGGCATATAAACATGCGTGTGTATATTAAATTTTAGTTCATTGGTATGAGTACTTCATTTACTAATGCTTAGTGCTACCCCTCTAGTTGTCATGAATTGTGAACCAAAGGAAAAAAAAATCACCTGCAGTCATCTGGGAATAGGTCTCTCTGAACTTAGCCAAGTTGGTTGTTGGGTAATTATTCATCACTGGGCTTTGTACTCCAAGCCTTTCCAGCTCAGTAGGAACTGCTGGGACTTATGTTCCATTGGACATAGCCCAGGGCCACTTACATACCCTGGAAAGGTATCAGAGTAAAATGCAGATATTAATTACAGTATTGTTTTTATGTTAGGGTTGCATTTGGCTGCAAGAAGTACTTTGAGGAAATATAAAATTAGCAATTTAAAGACCATAATTATTTTTTTTTACTTCCTCAACCTATGTAGAGATATCATATTTTTACTTCTACTTAATTTGACCTTTCTTTGTGATGAAAAATTGTAGGTAAATGTTTGTTATATTTGTGTTTTTGTAGCATGTGCAATTTTATGTAAGTAAAACCACAGACAGTATAAGCTGAGTTACTTAAAACTAATAGTAGAGAAATTGTGCCTGCCACCTACCAACTTGTCCTCCATGACAGACTGATTTTGTTAAAGCTGTAATGGAGTCATTGAAGAGGATATTCTGAGCACTCGTTAGTCTTTTGTGTTAAATTTTGCTTGTTTGGTTTTCTTGGAAGTGGGAGAGGGTTGTGTAACTGGTGTGGTGGGGAGGATTTTATTTTGAATTGCCACTCTGGTTCTCTTGGGAGCAACTGTTTCAGTGAGTGTCAGGAAATGCCTCACTTAAACCCAAGAAGAGAACCTGAGTAGGGAATTGTTAAATGTCTCCCGAGACTGGAGAGCCACAGGTTTTGTATCACTACCCTGGGTGATAGAGGTAGATAATTACTGTAATTATCATTACTCCAGGTTGATTTTCCCAGATAGGGAGAGATGCAGTTCAGGTTGATCTAATGTGTATTTAAATCATGACCATCCACCTTAGGGTTCTCATTGACATTGTCTTTTTTTTCTTAAATAGAGAATGATCTTATATAGGGCCTCCTAGGTTTGCTCTTGGACAGATGTGAAATTTGGTCACCTGACATAATGGTGCCTCACAGGGAGTACATTAAATGCAGAATGCTGCCATTCTGGCACATTCTGGGCTAAGGTTAAGTATCCTATGGCATCTGCTATTGTTGGTGATAATATCTCAGTATCCACACTCTCCCTACTTGTCTGTATTTCCTTATTTTTCCTGAAAAAGGTAATAGGGACCTGGAATAAAGTACAGAAAAGGACCTTAGAGGACATTGGTCCAATCCCCTCCTTTGACAAATGAGGAAGCCAAGATTTACATAGGTTAAGTAATTTACTTATCAAATGAGATATTTGTAAAGAGCTTAGCATATTGCCTGGCACATAGTAGGCACTTATAAGTGCTTGTTCTCTTCCAGTTCTAAGGTCGTACCAGTAGTCAGTAAAAAAGCTGAAATTCAAGCCCAGCTACTCTGCTTCCAAATCCAGCTCTTTTGCCAATGTGCAACTTTGTTGAACAAAGACAACAAAATGAATAAATTCGTAGAGGTGGGAATGACTACATCATGCTCATGGAAGAGTGCAATTTGCTACTGTTTTATAGGGGTTCTTACCCTAGATTCCACAAATCCCTCAAGGTAGCTAGAAATGTATGTGGGAAAAAATTTCATCTTTATTTCCATTAGCCTCTAATTGAAATGTATTTTCTTCAGGTCCACAGGCATCACCAGATTGCCAAGGGAGTCCATGACACACTAAAAATTAAGAATTCTTGATCTAAGAGGCAGGTGATCAAGTGGATAGACCACCAGCCCTAAAGTTAGGAGGACTTGAATTCAAATACAGCCTCGAACTCTTAGTAGCTGTGTGACCCTGGACAAGTCCCTTAACCCCATGGCTTCCAAAAAAATATTCTGATCTCAGGACATTTGAATATCAAGTACTAGTAGAAATAGAATTGGATAGGTAAGGCACAGTTGATGTTAGCATAGCTTTGAACACCAGAGGAATTTAGATGTGATATGGTGAGAAGCTGGGAGTTAAAGGTAAAAGAGTCATTACCTTTAAGTGGGGAAGTGATAAGATAATGAGAATGGTAGTTAAGGCACAGCCCCCAGACAGAGTGGTACAGAATAAATTAAAGGGAAGGGAGCTGGGAGTTAGTAAGACCAACTAAAAGACTGTTGTATTGACCCAAGTGGTGACAGTGAGCAAGGGATAAATACAAGAGAAATTTTGAAGACTGACAAGATGTTGGAGGTAAAGGAAAGAGTCAAAGATGACTCCTAAGTTTTTCATTTAGGTGTTGGCAAAATGGTGGTGGCATCAACAGAAACTGAGAAATTAGGAGGAGTGAGTTTAGGTAGGAAAAATGATTTTGGTTTTGTACATGTTGAGTTTGATTCGCTAGCAAGACATCCAAGTGGAAATAGCCATTATTGTTTTTTTAAATGAACTGGCCCTGGAGTCAGGAGGGCCTGAGTTCAAATCCAGCCTCAGACATCTGATACTTACTAGCTGTGTGACCCTGGGCAAGTCACCCAATCGCCTGGCCAAAAAAAGACAGACATGAACTAGAAAAGGCAGGAAGGGTGATAGCCATGAGGAGACCATTAACACAGAGATAATAATGAAGACTAGAAGAATTTCTTCAGGGAGAAAAATGTAAAAAGAGAAGAGAGGAACATCAGAGAGTCCTCCCTTCTTCAAGACTTCTCTGCATCGTCATACATTCTTTCCTCCTTTCCTGTGATCACAGAAATATCCTTCCCCTTCACTAAAATAGATTATCCCACTACCTGTGGCCTCAATCCCATTCCTCCAGGGCTCTGCTGTAGCATTCTTTTCTCCTGCCTCTTCTCTGGCACTTTCCCATCCACCTACCAACATGCTCTAATTCTTTAATAGCCTTCTCTTGATTCTTCTACTTCATCTAGCTAGTGCCCTCTCTCCCTCCTATTTATTGCTAAACCTCTTGAAAAAGTTGTCAGTACTGAGATATCCAATTCCTCACTGTCCACTTGATCCTCAGATCCTTTGAATTCAACCTCTGCCTTCACCACCATACTGAAACTTCTGTCACCAGTGACTGCTAATTGTAAAACCTGCAGTCCTTTTTTAGTTCTCATCCTCCTCATCCTTGGCATATTTTGATAGTGGTGACTGTTCCCTGGGTATTATTTCTTTTATCTTTGCTTCAGAGGTTCATAACCAGTTTTCTCCATACCTCTCTAAATGATTCTTTTGGCTCAAATGACTCCTTATCCTCTTCTCTTACATTGCAATTTTTGTTGATATTTTGTGTTTTTATATCACCTATGTTTCCCCCTTCATCCCCTCTTGCTACTGCTAGAGCCATCTCCTAACAAAGAATTAGAAGAGGAAAAAAAGAAAAAGAGGAAGAGAAAAAAGTCAGTAAAACCAATCACATTAAAAAAAAACCTGACAGTAATTTTGTCTACACTTGTGGATCTTCCCCCACCCCCAGTGTCAGGGAGTGGAAGGGGGAGGTATTTTCTTATATATCTTCTTTGGAGTCAATCCTGTTCTTTGTAATTTTGCAACATTTATTTTCTATTGTTTTGTGGTGGTCGTTCTTTCCCAATACACTGTTGTACTCATTGGGGATACCTGTTTCTTCCTCTTGATGTTCCCTAAGGGCCTGTCTTTATCCCTTTTCTCTTCACCCTCTTTTCTTTGGCAATCTCATCTACTCCCATGGCTTTCTCTACCAAATCTACAAAGATGACTCCCAGGTCTATTAATTTTTAATTCTGACTTCTGAGCTCTAGATCCAATATCAACTGTTAGAAGACATTTCAAACTCACCCAGTTCAAAACTGAGCTTTATCCTCTAAATCTGCTTCTCCATTCTTTCTGTCCATGACACTGTCATTCTCTCAGTCTCTCATGTTCAAGCCTTTGGAGGTGACTTTTGACTCTTACTCTCCTGTACACTTTGTTCCTTGAATATACCCCACATCCTTCTGCTTTCTTTCTGTCTCTTCATCTTTCTTTAAAACCCAATTCAAATGCCATCTTCTCCACGAAGCTTTCCCTGATTTCTTCCTTCTCACATGTTTTCTTTTATCACTCCTCTAATGTTATCATGAAGTGTTTTGTGCCTTTCCCCCATAAGCTCTGTCTTCTCTAAACTTTGTACCACCCCCAGAACATAGTAGCACGTAGGAGCTTAATAAATGTTGGCTGAATGAATCAACAGGAGCAAAAAGAGGAAGAAAAATCAGTAAAAAGGAAGCTGAAATGATGAAAAGTAGATGGAAGACAAGGTTGCTATCAGAAAGAACCAGCATACATCTATAGCTCTCTACCCCAGCAACATCTTCAGGCCTGCCTGAACTAACTGCCTTAACCCACTTCTTGCCCTTAGAGGTAGATACATATAGAATTTCTTGCTGAGGCAGCCTGAGGCCTGGTATCAAAGTCCTTGGTCCCTGTGCTCTGGCTTAGTATTTTTTACCTGGTTGCTAAGTCCCTGTTCCAGAGTTTCTGTGTGGACTCTTGGTATCAGAACTTGTTCATTAGAAGCTGCTGTGCCTTGCCATCACTCAGTTCAACTAGGTTGAACAGTGACCTGTTGTTTCTTGAAGATTCCAGGTAAGCTGCTTTGGGATGGGCTCCTGCCACATTGAAAGCTCAGAAAAGTGCAGAAGCAGATTCAAGAAACAGTTTTAGTGATCAGAATGGGGGAAGGGACAGTCTTGCTGGTCAAACCATATCTGGAGGATTTGAATACCATAGTGCAGGCAAGACATCAACGAGCTGGAGTGTGTCTACTAGAGAGGCTCATTTGAAGGAACTAGACGTGTGTAACTTAGAAAAGAAAAAACTTATGAGGGCAATGTGATAGTTTTCTTCAAGAAGTGGAATGGTTGTCATTTAGGGAAGGGGGAGGGCTCTATGCTCCTTTGCCACAGAGGGGAGTACTAGGAGCAGTGAGTAAAGTTGTTTTCTCCTTAATATAAGGAAAATCTTCAACTTGATAATAAGAAAAAAGATCTATCTAAAAATGGAATGGGTTGTCTTATAAGTTAATGAGTTCCCCATAATTGGAGGTCTTCAAATGGAGACTGGATCACCTCTTGTTTGGGCAGTTAGGTGATACAGTGGTTAAGAGCCCTGGAGTTGGAATCAGAAAGACCTGAGTTCAAATCCAGCTTCATATACTAGCGGTGTGATCTGGGTCTAGTCACTTTACCTCTGTGTGCCTCATTTCCCTCACCTGTAAAATGGGGATCATAATAGCCCTGCCTCACTGAGTTGTTGTGAGGGAATCAAAGGATATAACATACGTACAGTGCTTTTGTAAACCTTAAAGTGCACTATAAATACAAGCAAATAAATGTTGGAAAGGGAGATCCTGTTCAGCCACAGATAGGACTTGATGACTCCCAGAATTCTTTCTAATTTTAAGCGTGTATGATTAAATCATGATATAAACAATCATTCTGTTTTCTTCTTTTTCTTGTCCCTGTACTTTCAGTTCCTACAGACTTTATAGCTTCTGTCCATTTACTTGAGAACACCTTCCAAAACCACATGGAAACTGCCACATGGAAATCTCAGAGAAGTGCAGAAGCAGATGCAAGAAAGGGTTTTTAGTGCTCAGAATGGGTGAAGGGACAGTCTTACTGGTCAAAGTATGTCTGTATGTTTCCTTTTTCAAGAAATTAAAAAAAAGCTTACTGACACACTGTTGTCCATAATGCCACTGACCCTGAACCTGTTCTTGAAAGCCGTGCTTTTCCTATTGTTTGTTTTTCCACACTGTTGTAGCATTAACCATCGTTTGAATTTTTCTGGTTCTGGTTCTTTTTTGTTTTGACCAGATGCCCCTTAGATAACCAGTGGGGACAGCTGACCTATTGCCTAATTGATAACTGGCAGCTAGGATTTGGGTTTAATTCTTGACTTAACTTCTTTCTCTAATGCCTGACTGATCAGTCAAGCCTTGATTAACTACCCAGACTCTTTATCTCTGGCTTATTTCTGATTTTGTAATAATTTTTTGTTCCCCATTCCTTGGCTTATATGTTTTTTTCTTCCCTCCAAAAACCTCTGCTCTGTTGCTGTACATAACCCTCATGCGATGTTCTGTAATAGAAAAGTCAAGAGATGAAGAACATTTTGGGAAAAAAGCAACCATCCCCATGAAATGCAGTTGATAAGTTAAGGGAAATGGAGACAGAGAAGCAGACTTTAAATTTGGCAGTGATCACTTAGAAGAGCAATCTGATCCCAGTGGGTCAAGAAATATCATGTAATGAGAAATGAAGTGAGCAGACACCGACCAATCACAAAATAACAGAGCTGATGTTCTAAAGGACATCAGAGATCAACTACCTAGTCAAGTCCTGTTTTTGCAAATAGAGAAAGTGAGATCCAGAGAGGGAAGGGATTTGTCCAAAGTGGTTAGTTAGAATGTGGTTTTTTGGTTATTTTTATTTCTTGCCCCCACCCCAAAAGGATTAATACTGTCACTTAATCAAGAAGGCTAAATCCTCAGAAGGCTTTCCCTTTGCTGCTGCTTATGGAATGCCGTTCTTGTTTGGGACACTTGACAGTAAGAGAAAGGAGAGAAGTGAATGGTGGCCTGGGGAGAGAAGGAGGAAGGCTACAGGGTCAAGTGAAAGTTTTTTCAAGATGGGGGGATATTTGAAAGCAGAGAGAGAGAGGGCCTGTTAAGAGAAAGGGATGAAAGATACTGGAAAGAGGGCAGATAAATAGGTTTCTCAAGGGTCCAGAATACATAGGAACAAGGACACAGGTACAGAAATTAGTTTTAGAGGCAAAGAAGAACACTTTTTTATTTTTGACTAAAATAAAGATAAAAAGATAGGTGGCAAGAAGGGACAAGAATAAATCTGGGAATTCAGGAAATACTACTTTGATCTCAGTGATGTGGGTGAGGTAATAGAAGGTCTGGAACAGCTGATGTGATACCGCTATGAAATGAAAGCATTGCCAGTCATTGGCTGGAGTCCAGTTGAAACTGAGTTTGTAGGGAGCCAGGTTTTTTATGGTTTTGCTTATTTCTCTAGAAATCTGAAGGTAAGCAGAGAACACAGATAATGGTGATAAAGATCAGTGAAGGTCAGTCTTTGAAGTGACTAATGATCATGGTGTCCGGATTGAGAAGGGAGTCAGATTGGGACCCCTCAAATGTCAGTAGAGTGTTTGGGGATTCCATTGTGGGCCAAGGACTCATACCACAGGTGGATGTGAACAAGTAGGAGACCAAAAGGCTGAGCAATATGTGAAGGAGATTGCTACCTTAGTGCTCTTGAAAGTGATCAAGATGTGAGAGTGGTAGGCTTAAAGAATTTATAGATAAGAGTGGCCTGCATGCCTTATGGCTCACCTGGTTTTGTTCTGACATTTTTTAAATAAAAATTTTTGTGTCTGTTTCTATGTCTGATAAAGTTTTTGGCAATAAAAGTATTTCATTGAAAGCCATCTTCTTCCTTAGTATGAAAGTTTATGTATGATTTCTGAGTTAGATTGTACCTCAGCAGAAAACTTTGCCTGAGTAGCATTTTTTTCCTACTGAAACTGTGATAGACATTCAGACTCTACTTGAAGACTTAGAGATCTTCAGTGATGGGTAATTTTCTGTTTGCTTTAAAAAAAATCCCCAAGACTTGTATGGTATAGACTATGGTGAAAAACTGGCCTGCTCAGAGTAAGTACTTAATAAATACCTGTTGATTGATTTTTGATTGACTAATTAATTGGCTGAAGCTTGATACTGAGGCACAATACAGACCAAGCTTCAGATGACAACTGTTGGTTTAGACCCTGGATCTGAAGAAAGGATTATCTCTTAGAATGTTGAAATAGCACAATGTGTCAGAGAAGTCACTCTCATACTCTAAGTCATGAAGTGAAATGAAATGTTCATTATCTGGTAATACAATAATAATGATATGTGAATTTGGGGAGTAGTCCCTATGATGCAAAGTCAAGCTATTGAAGGAGGCATTGGGGTCCACAGGTGGGGAACCTGCAGCCTCAATGCCACATGTGGACCTCTAAGTCCTTAAGTGTGGTCCTTTGACTGAACCCAAGCTTCACAGAACATACAGATATTTTTGTCCTGAAAATCTCTTTGCTGGAGCAAAGGTCCATTCAGAACATCTGACTCACCTTTTCCTGTTTTACATTGCCAAATCTCCACCTGAATTAAAGAGAATGCTTTGGGTAAGATGCCAATAAAGGTTATTATAAGTATATTATTGATACACAGTGTATACATTCATATCATAAATAGTAACGTTATGAGATCAGCATGTGAACTACCTAGAGAACCTTTAATGGCAACTTTTGGCACAACTGGTAGGTGAGAAAGAAGTCTGACGTTCCTGTGCTGGCTAGGTAGATTTCTGGCAAATCACTATATCCCTTTTTCCTGAGTCTTCACATGTAGATTGGGAATAATTATACGCCTCCTTGAATGAGGAGAAGGCATTAGACTTGGATGTCAGGAATCTTAGATTCTAGTTCTGTAAATGTCAGTAACTAGTTAGGCTCCGCAAGGGTGAGGAATTTGTGGCCTCAAGGCCACATGTGGCCCTTTAGGTCTTCAAGTACACCCTTTGACAGATTTCAAACTTCATAGAACAAATCCCCTTAATAAAAGGATTTGTTCTGTAAAACTTGGATTCAGTCAAAAGGGTGCACCTGAGGACCTAGAAGGTCACATGTGGCCTTGAGGCCACAGGTTCCCAACACCTGAGTTATGGAATTTTGGACAAATGATTTTATCTTTCTGGGCCTCAGTTTCCTAATCTGTAAAATATGGGGGTTGAGTTAGGTTATCTCTAACACTTCTCTGTAAGTCCCAAGATTCTATGACTATCAATTGCCTCAAAAGATTGCCTCAAATAGTGAATACTATTAGCAAGCCAATATCTACATCTACAGTTCAATTTATAAATAAGTGGAGAATTTGTATAGGAAGGTGTTAAGAGTTAATGCCAATATATAATATTATTAACAGTGCATGGTTGGCATGTAAAATAATTGTGCTTTTCCCCTCTTATTTTTCTTTCTTTGGCTTGAAGGTTTTATCTACAGCAGTGGTTTTCAAATATTTTGGTCTCAGGGCTCTTCATATCCTTAAAAATTATTGAGCCCCCCTCCAAGAGTTTTTATTTCCATTATTATATAGTTTTAACCTCAAGGACCATCCCCTTTAAAAGGGTCTCTAGACACCCTTGCTCACTCCCCCTTCTCTGGAGCACATTTTGAGATCATTTGGTCTATAGGATGCCAACTGTTCCTGAAAAAGTAGGTTGGACTAGTTAGCATGAATTAATTTAATACCTCACTAAGTTAACCTTTCCCAAGTGGTGTTAGTCAACTAAATGGAGTTAATGTTTTCATCTTGACCCTTTGACTGTAGCTTCTTAAAGACTCCTTATTCTATTTTTTTTGGCTCTGTTCAGTCATACATGTAATCTGATGGGCTTCTGGCCCCAATTAAATGACAGGGAGTTGATAGCCTATGGATACCTGTTTCTTCATTGCTTTTTTCTGAGTTACTGCTTATTTTGTTTGTGTCTACTCTTGGAGCACCAAATGAAATCCTTAATTTCTTCTCTTTTTTGGATGCATAGACTGGCTTGGAAACCAGGTGGTGATTTGATAGAAAATGTCAGTGCTCTTGAGGAGTTTTCAGAGGAAAAAACCTTAAATCTCCTAAACAAAGACAGGTGAGCCAGCTTCAAGGGTAGATAAGGAAAAGCACACCAGAGATGCCACGAGAGGAGGCCTTGATGGTTTCCCACCATTATAGGGAGTGTCCAGGAAGTCCCTAAATGTATACCGGTCCAGCAGGCAGTCCAAGTTGATCTTTTGTTTCCCACCATATTGATGAACATAAAATGAGTTGTTACTGAAACATGGGGTTTATGGTATGAGCAATTAAAAACATCATATAGACCAAGGGAAGAGGATCTTTTTTTTTCTATTGAGGCTCTGTATTGGGGCCACAGTGGAATGGGGAGCAGTTGAGGACCACAAAGAAGAACAGCTTAATATAGTTTCAGTTCTGGGGTTGGGAAGATGTCCGACTCACTTAAAATATTGCAAGATTTTGTTTTGACATAGCTGAGAAGCCTAAACAATCATGCATACCACCAACAAAAAAGTATTGCCTAAAAGTGGTTTAGGTTCCATGCACTACTTCTACAGCCTCAATTCCTCTTGTGCTATCAACCAACGTCTCCCACTTCAATAATCCTTTTCTTACAACCCCTGCCCCCAAGACTAATCAATCTGGCAGGCCTGTCCCATTGATTCAGAGGAATCTTGGGGGACCTAACAACCCACACTGGAACATGATTTCACTACCTCCAGATCTCTTCCAGCCAATATATTTTCATTCAGTCTACACTTATTAAGTGCCTACTGTGTGCTACTCACTGATGAGTAGTTCCTAGTTCCCAGTGTTACCAGTACTCTTGAACAGTGATCTCCAAACTTTTTTTGATAACAGTAAAAGACTTTTGAGCATGCCTCCATATGTATATATTTATTTAAAATAAATTATATACATATGCATATACTAAGAATTATATATATATATTTAAAAACTTACATAAGATAGAAATTAAAAAGGATGAGATAAAGATGAAATAATTTTTGATCCTAGCCACTGGAGTTCATTGAATCAGAGAATGAGTTGGTCAGAGTTGATTGAACATTAGGAAAATTGCTTTGACTGCTGTGATGGAAGGATCAGAAAAGGATGAGAGTTGAGATAGGGAGATCAGTTAGGAGACCCAGAAAGAATGATGAGGACCTGCCCCAGTTTGACATGTTTTTGTATAGAGAGAAGGGGATAGATGTGAGAGAGGTGGAGGTAGAACCAGTAAGTTGCATCAGCTGATTCAATAGGTTGATGTAGGGTGAGGGAAGAGGAGCTGATGATGCCACCAAGTGGTCTGGGCTGGACCTCTCTCAGGCCAGTGCTGTAGTCATTTGGATTCCATATTAGAACACAATGAGATGCTTGTAAGTCATTCAGCAGTTAACAAAAGGAAATTTACTTAGATCTGGAGAAAGATATTAGACAGGGATAGGCATTGAGGACTCCTTGAGTTAATTCAGCTGAGGGAAGCTGTTTCACTTGACTTGCCCATCAAGTTTCATTAGCCGAATATTGGAGTGCCTCTGGAGCCCCTGGCGGCTTCTTTGCAACTAGGAGACCAGGCAGTGATGACAGCTGCTTGAACCTTTAGTCCTCTGTGTCATCTAAGACACTTATCTTTCAATACCTTTTATAGAAAAATCTGTCTAATTTGCATGGAGGTGGAGGTTAGGATATTGGGCTTACCACACCAGGTTGTGAGAACCTAGTTAACCGAGAGACTGGTGATACCCTTGACTATTATAGGGAAGTTGGGAAGAAGAGTGGGTTAGAATTGGGGTAGGGTAATTGCATCTGAAATTCAGATGATAATACAATACCAAGAAAGGCCTGGAATCAAGAAGACTCTTCTTGAGTTCAAATCTGGCCTCAGAAACTCATTGGCTGTGTGACCTTTGGCAAGTCACTTAATCCTGTTTGCCTCAATTTACTCATCTGTAAAATGAATTGGAGAAGGAAATTGAAAGCCATTCCAGTGTCTTTGCCAAGAAAACCCCGAATGGGGTCGTGAAAAGTTGAACATGACTGAAATGACTAAACTGCAACAACACATAATATAAAAAAGATGGAGTGTAAAATGCTGCATGTAAAACTTTTGATTTGGCTTAAATGTGTTTCCTCTATGTGACCCTGGGTATCACGAAACCTCAGTTTCCTCTTCTGCAAGATGGGGATATTAATAGTATCTACTTCCCAGGGTTGTTGTGAGCATCAAGAGATACAATATGAAAAGCACTTTGCCAACCTTAATACACTATAGAAATGCTAGCTATTATTATAGCATACCAATTTTTTCTACTAGAAAATGAAATAAAAGCTTGAGTACTGGCTGTTGATTTCCATGTCATAACAATTTAAAAATCCTTTTCTTTGTTTTGGTTTGGAGAGTATTTAAAACAAATGACCTAGTGTCTTGTTTAAAAATGTACTCTCCTTTTACGAATCTGCATGTGAAGGGTTTTTTTTTTACATAAAGGAAAATTAGACTTTAATTTCTCTTCCATTTATTTCCCCTCTCTACCCTTTTAATTTTAATGTGCACATATATTTACATGTCTGAAATGTGACTGTCATTTTTTGGCTGTGTGATTTTAGTTAAATCATTTTACCTTACTGGACTTCAGTTTTCTCATTTTAAAAATGGAATGTTGGGCATGGGGCTAAATGACATTCTGTGAATTTTATTTTTCCTATTTTTATTGGTAAAATTTCTGACTGTGTTAGAACATGTTCTCTATAATCCAGTAGACTGTGTACAATTGAAGAAAGCAAAATTACATGAAAAATTTCTGTATCAGATTCCCAAGGACATGTTAAAATTAATTCTACTTTCTAATACTTAACTTTAAAACTATTTACAGGTTTAAAAATATTTCTAGATCTTTTAAAAACTCTATTAGTTAATGCAGTGACTGACCATGATTCCAGAGGATTGAGATAAAGCTTGCAACCTGTCTTTTGTTAGAGAAGTGATGGTCTCAAGATATAGAATAAGATAGAGTATATTCTCAGGAACAGACAATGTGGAAAAATGTTTTGTTTGACTATGTACATTTGTTATAAGGGCTTTGTTTTTCTTTTTCCAGTAGGAGTGGATGAGAGGGTATGGATAAGGAAAAAATAGCAAAATGAAAGCAAAACAGAGAAACGAAGGAAGGGAGGAAGGAAAGTAATAAGTAAGGAAGAAAGGAGGCTCATTGAGGCATCTTTTTTTTATGGAGAGAAAAGACCAGAAGGTTATATAGAAGGTCAAGCAAGCAGAACAACTTTGAAAACTATAATTTGATTTTATCATATACTTCAAAAAGAAGATCAAGCTTTATATAATAGAGACCTGTAGTTTCAAATATAACTCTTTTTATGCAATGCCCATTGTATTTGATGTTAGATAAGGTCTGAGTAAAAATAAAATCAGTTTTAAAAACCCTAATAGATTCCTTCCCTCTCTGTAAGTATACTACTGAATTCTTATTAATTCTTCTAATTAGGAAAAAAAAGTTAATATAAGTTAGTGAGAAGTCTGAATATAGAATTTAAAAAAAGAAATATAGCCTAACTACTCTCATTTACTTGCTGTCTTCAGCTAAAATCTATAAATCTCTGCTGACATCCTAGTCTTACACCTCATTGGGTTCTGGGAAGCTCTGCGAGCAGAGGGCAAGCTCTGACAGGTTCTGCCAAGCTGGAAGGCTTGGGAATAGACTGCATGTTATTTATCTCAGGGCTAGTTTTGCTAAGTTCACTGAGGTTTATCACCTAGTTGGCTGCAGGATGATGAATGTTTCTGCGATATAGTTGCATTTTAATCAACGGTTGGATTAGAATTAGATGATCTCTTCCAATTTTAAGATTCCATGATATGTAATGAATCCCTTTATGGGCTAACTGACTTTATCCAGTTCATTGGGCACAGTCTCCACTCTTGAAGCTGCCTAGGTGTCTTGCAAAAAATATTTTTCTCTCCTTATAAGAGAGTACGGGCAAGAAAGTTAAGAAAGTGGATGGGTTGTCATAAATCTATCATTATGGCAGGAAAATTGATTCAGCATGCTGATGTTAGGTCTGTGGTTTTTTCCTCCATATACCTTTCACCAGTTGGTTCAAACTCTGTCTTCTGGAGCTGCCCAGAATCCCTTTAATCTCTCTTTTACATGACTGTCCTTTAGAAACTGGAAAATAGCTTTTGCATTCCACTTAAGTCCTCTTGAGGATAACCATCTTTCAACTTATGCTTCTATTACTGTATTGCTGAATCACCTTATCATCCTGTTAACTCTCTTCTGAACAACATGTTCCATTTTGTAAAGATCTTTCCTAGTTATGTAGCAATCAGAACTAAGAGGCAGCTAGGTGGTATAGTGGATAGAGTGCTGGACCTAGAGTTCAAATGCTGCTGCAGACAGTAGCTATGAGATCCTGGAGAAGTCACTTAACTTCAGTTTACCTCAGTTTCCTCATCTGTAAAAATGGACATAATAATAGGACCCGTCTCAAGTTGGTTGTGAGGACCAAATGAGATACTCTTTATAAAGGGTGCTTTGCAGACTTTCAAGTGCTATATAAGTGCTGGCTATTATCCTTATTATTATTAAAGCCAAACATAGTATTCTAGATGTGGTCTCTAACAAGAGTCTAGACCTACTAGAGTAGAATAAGAGCTGAATTTACAGTCAGAGGACCTATATTTGCTCTTTACTACTTTGTATAATTTTGAGCAAGTAAGTTACTTTTGTGAACATCAAGTTTCCTTCTCTGTGTAATGAATGGGCCAGATAAGATGATGTCTGAGGCAGAGGTGTCAAACTCGGAGCCATCACATGCCCCCAATACTCCTGTTTCCTCACCTCCACATTCTCTGACTCTTGCTTTCTTTATTCTGGACATTATTCTATTAATGAAACAAAAACTGACATGACCTTTGGGGCTCCCCTATCTTGCTGTTGACTCATATTAGATATTCTCATCTAGCCTGTCTGCCTTATCCTATGTTTGTACATTTGATTTTTTGGACCTAAGGATAGGACTTTTGAAATTTTTTTTATTTCAATTTATTAAATTTAGCCCTTTGTTCCAACCTGTTGATCCTCTTGGATCTCTATTCTGGCTTCTAATGTTTAGTTGTCCTTCCTTCTGTTTTGCTCTGATCCTTTTCTACTTCCTTTCCCCATAAAGTGTATAGTATGAAAAAATCAGAGGTAGGAATACCTGACACTATTGACCTGTTTTGATATTGGCCCCAGCTTTGACAGGCAGACTATTGTTCTGTGCCAATGTGTTCTCCAGAAACTTTATAGTATAGTAGTGGAAGGAACCCTGGATTTAAGAGTCAGAAGGGCCCCTGAGTCAAACTGTGCCTTTGATATTTACTTACTTGTGTGATTTTGGATAAATTGCTTAACCTCTTTGAGCCTCAGTATCTCTGTCTGCAAAATATGGGCTGTAATAATTTCTATAGTACTAGCCTCATAGGGTTTTGTAACGTATATGTGAGATAGTATATATGAAGTGCTTTACAAGCCTTAAATCTCTTTATAAACTTTAGCCATTATGATTATTATCACAAGACCAGGTAGCACCTTTCCCAAACTTTTGCACTTCTTTTTTCCACTGTTATCCGGGTGTAAGAATTGGTGTGATTCCTGCGCATTTGTGCTTGGGTCTCAGGAGCGGTTTTTTTTCCTTGCTATTTTTCCTGGGAGAATAGGACTCTGCAAGGGATATGTTGGTATGTATTTTTCTTTGGATATTGGGTGCTAGTCTGAGTCAGTGACAAAGATCATGGTAAAATTTGGTTGCCCAGAGAAGTTCATCAGTATTGTATGACACTATTGATCTGATTTGGTATTTTGGTATTGGCCCCTGCTTTGACGGGCAGGTTGTTGTTCTGTGCCAATGTGTTCTCCAGAAACATTATAGTATAGTAGCGGAAGGAACCCTGGATTTAAGAGTCAGAAGGGCCTCGAGTCAAGCCCAAGTTTCATGATAGCATTCTTGCAGAGGTTCTGGATAATGGATGATGCTCTGGAGCTTTCCCAGTCACCAGTAGAATGAAGCAGGGCTATGTATTTGCTCTAATGCATGATGTTTTTAACAATATTGTCCTATGCCTTCAATGAGGATGAAAATGGCATCAAGGTTAACCACTGCACTGATGGTAAATTATTTAACTTGAAAAGGCTAGAAGCCAAAACTAAAGTGGAGGGAGAGTTGGTACATGATTTTTTGTTTGAAGATGATCATGCATTCAATGCAACCTCTGACTGAGATGCAACAGAATATGGATTAGTTTTCCGCCATTTGTACTAATTTTGGCCTGATAATTAGCACCAAGAAAATAGAGGTTCTCCACCAGCCAGCACCACACCATCCATATGCGGAACCATCAGCAAGTGAAGAAATTTTGAATGTTGTGGATAAGTTAACTTGCCTCGACAGTACATTTTCCAGGGATGTACACATAGATGATGAGATTGATACACACATTGCCAGAGCTGACTCATTGTTTGTGAGGTTCTGAAGGAAAATGTAGGGAAGAAGAGGTATTAGAATGACTACCAAATTGAAAGTCTCCAGAGCATTGTGCTGACCTTCTTGTATGCCTGTGAAACCTGGACAGTATGCTGGCAGCATTTGAGAAAACTGAACTGTTTCCACTTGAATTGTCTTAGGAAGATTCTGAAGATCTCTTGGCAAGATAAAGTACTGGACACTGAGGTCCTTGGTTGAGCTAAGCTTCCAAGCATTCAAATTCTGCTGCAGAGAGCACAATTCCTATGGAGTGGCCATGTTGTTTGAGTGCCAAACATACCTTTGTTTAAGACTATTTTATGGAGAACTCACACAAGGCAAGTGCTCATGCAACTGTCAGAAGAAGCTATACAAAAATAATCTGAAGGCCTCTTGGAAGAACTTTGGAATTGGTGGTGGGACATAGGAGACACTGGCGCAGGACTGCCCAACATGGTATATCTTCATCAGAGAAGGTGTTAACGCTCTATGAGCAAAGCAGAATTGCAGTAGCGCAAAAGAAACATGAGATGCACAAATTTAGAAACATCTGCTCTAAATGTTTATATAGACTATTTGTGCCTGATCTGTGGTAGAGCCTTCTGAGCTCCTATTGGTGTTATGGTTGGACACACTGTACCTTGACCTCATTCTAGTGACATCCTTTTGGTCCTCTTTAAGCACAAAAGACAACAACCAACTAGGACTTAGTCTGAGCCAGTGGTGAAGGCATTATATTGTGTGGCTGATGAAAGCTGGGTCTAGGCTAGGTCAAGTTGTCTTTTTTTCTAAGAGAAGAACTCTTAACTGCTGCCCACTCCCCCACCCTTCTAATGCAGCACTGAGGGAGAAAGACTTTCATGGCAATGATTACATTCATGTGTAGAATATCAAGAGATTCATTTGCATCATGTTCTTTTTGGGCCTCTTTTCCCTTTTCATAATGCTAGATGGAATTCTCCAGGAGGACAGAGATTATATATTTCAAAAAAGTATGTATAGATACATATTTCTTTTTCTAAAAAAAAATCGATTCATTTTGTTTTAAAACCAATTGTTTCCTTTTGTGTACCCCTATTAATCTCTTGGGGCAGCTAGGTGGCACAGTGGATGAAGTGCTGGACCTGGAGTCAGGAAGATTCATCTTCATGAGTTCAGATCTGGCCTCAGACATTTACTAGCTGTATGACCCTGGGCAAGTCACTGTACCCTATTGGCCTCAGTTTCTCATCTGTAAAATGAGCTGGAGGAAACCACTCCATTATTTTTGTCAAGAAAACCCCAATGGGATCATGAGGAGTTGGATATGACTGAAATAATTGATCCCTCCCTTGAAACAAAGAAAAAAAAATTTAGCAAAACCTCCTGATAAAGCAGTGATGTTTGACAGTATGCACATTTGTCATGGACAGTTCCTCACCTCTCTGCTGAGAAGTATGTGAATTTCATTTTTGCCTTTAAGTGTTGTCTTCACTTACATTGCTGAAGTCATCATGTATATTATTATCTTGTTTCTACTTTCTTGGTTCTGCATCAGTTCATATAAGCCTTCCCATGTCTTTCTGAATTCCTCTTATTGTTTGTTTCTTATGACACATAACATTTATATGCCATGGTACAATCTCATGTGCATCATTAATTCCTCTTCTTTACTGGGTCCTTCCCCAAAGATTATACATATACTGTGAGTATGGCAGTAAAAAAAGGAAGAAGAGAAATAAGATGGTAGTTTTGAGTAATAATTATGACAAAGGAAGGTTGTTTTTTTTTAATAAAGGTATAGGGAACCATATCTTCTTCATCTCGTTATCTTTTGCAGCCTCTAGCACAGTATTTTGTAAATAGGTATTCCAAAACTCTTTGTTAAACACAGAATTCTTTTTACTCTTCCTACTTGTTATTAATGTTCATGATTCATGGAGGTCATATTGATTAGTTTAAATAGCCTAGACTAAATGGATGCATGAGTGAATAAACCTATATTAATGCTACCTTAATAAAACTGTTTGATGAAATGCACTATAGTATTTATAACGGTAATTCAATTAAAAAAATTCGGGAAGTTCATTTGAACCCTTGGTAATTCTGCAGAAATCTACATTTCTCTAAAAAGGTAATTTGACCATCTATAACACCTGGTCCAGTTTTCTCCTTCCAGGAAAAGAAACACAGCTGTAGCCAACTCACATCTACTCTCACTGTAGGGTTTATTAATAGGATGCCATTCCCTTGAGGAACGCAAAACACAGAGAAAAGGTTTTGAGGAGACATGCCACTTAACTACTATCATTGGGTCCCAGCCTTTTTTTGCTAGAATCTGGGAAATGAACCTGCAGTCATAATTGCAATCCAAGAAATCTGCTCTGTCCAGAAATAGAGGCTGTTTCAGAATGAGCCAAGGCAGTCTCTGGGGTTTTACACTGATGTGTGTGAGAGTTGGAGTCTTTTACAAATGCACCAATCTAGACGAAGCAGATACCAGGCACCCTGAATGTCCCAATCATTAGTAGCCTGATAAGGGTAAACACAGAGGTTCCTAGAAGTCCTTAGTGTCAGGGCCCACACTTGTGGACTAATCAGTCATCCTCGCTGTATCTGTCTACCTGCTGTCCCTCCTCCTTTGGGGCAGGGGACAGAGCCTGGGGGAAGAGGCTCAGTCTGACCAGCTGGCTTGATTTTCATTGGTCTGAGATAATAATAGCTGACGTTTATGTAGTGTTTTATGGTTACAAAGTATTTTACATCTGTTATCTTGCTTGATCCTCACAACAGCCTTGCAGAGGAGGCAGTGGAATTTTTATAGGGGAGGAAACAGACTCAGGAGTGAAGTGATTTAGGATCATAAAACTTATTGGATGGCCAAGCAGAGATTTGAACTTAAGTCTTCTGACTTAAAATCCAGTTCTCTTTCCATTGGTCATCACTGCCTGTCAGAATGTTTTACTGGTTGTGATTACTTCTGATTTTAGTCCATGTCTAAAAACTGTTGGGGAGCCTCACCAGTTCCTGGTGGTAAGGTAGACTGTGAGGAATGACTTTGGGCAGGGGAACTGTGGAACTGAATGTGGAAAAAGAGCAGAGTATTCAACATGGCAGGCTGGCTTTATAACCATATGGGAAATGTGCTAGAGAACCAAAGGTAGCTTTTAGGGGGGGGCAGGGAATCAAGTATAGGTTGAGATGGTCTTGCTATCTCAGTTTCAGAACCATGAACCTGGAGAAGACCCTGTGAAACATTCATTGCACACAGAGATAATCACAGAATATTGACATAGATCACAGAATCTTAGGGTTGGGAGGGACTCAGAGGGCGTCTAGTCTAACCCAAACCTATACAAGAATTCCTTCTAGAACATCCCCCAAAAGTGGTCATTTGATTTCCACTTAAAGGAGCTAGGATAAACCGAGTTACACATTTATAGAATAACTTAATTTAAATGCAGAATTCTCATCCTAACAGATTTTCATGCAGAGAAAAAGACATATACAGATTCACAAATACAGAGATGCATATGTTCACGCAGATTTTGTATACATATGTGCATACACATGTACACATTTAGGTATGCACATATATGAGCGCATGAGGTACCTTTATATACAAATGTACAATCACGAAGGTGGTACACGCAAGGGCTTGGAAAAGTATTCCCACATATGTATGTATATATGTGATTAAATTCACAAGCATTTATTAATGAGTAGTGGATGGAAGGAGGAATGAAAAGGTCGGTAAGAGCTCTGTGGGAGAAAATACTTGAGGTTGATGTATAGAAGAAGGGGATCAGTAGAGTATAAGTTTCTTGAGGGCAGGTACCATTTAAAAAAAAATTGCTTTTCTTCATCCAGCACCTAGCAGAGTGTATCACACATAATAAGTAGCTAATAAATCCTTGTTGGATTAGATTACATCCTTAAAATGACCACAGAATACTAATAGTATTCATAGTCAATTGTTTTTACTAAGAAATTGAGACAGAGATTTCTAGTTTAGTTTTTACTACTAGGCAGCTAGATGGTAGAGTAGATAGAGTCCTGCCTCAAACATTAGCTACATGACCTTGGCCAACTCATGTAACCTATGTCTAGCTCTGTTTCCTCATCTGTAAGATGGAGGTAATAATAACACCTATCTCCCAGGGCTGTTTTAAGGGTAAAATGAGGTATTTGTAAAGTGCTTTGCAATCCTGAAAATACTATATATGAAATAGCTATTATTATTGACATTATTATTGTTTTGGGTCCTTGTGTTTGATTTGTAATTATTGATTTGTGTTTTTTAGTAACATCTCCATTTCTAGCCAGTTTTTCACTTCAGCCTCACAGGATTGTTGTTAAAATAAAATATGATAATATTTGTAAAATGCTTAATCCAGTGCCTGGTACATAGTAGGTGCTTAATAAATGATTGCCCCCTTCCCCCTTTCCTTCTTAGTTAATTTGATCACCAGTTAATTTGATCAGAGCACCATAACCTTGCATGTAGTAAATACTCAAGAAATATTTAGATGGGTGAATGATGAAATCTACCATGGTATCATTTAATATGCTACAATACAACAAATATTTTGAGCATCTACTATGTGTAGAATATTATACCAGGGAGGAAAGGGGAGGTGAAAGGAAAAGATGCAATGATTGATAAAACCCTAGTCTTTGATCTCATAGTTTAGGTATGGTAGAGGATTAGTGGCACAGTTGGACATTAGGATTCTCTTTTTCCTAAACTTCTACCACCTCTCAATACTTGACTACCCCTTAAAAAAAATCACTTCTTTGATTTCTGCCTGTTATCATACCTCTCTTGATATTTCTTTTTCCTCTAATTCTTTGATTCTGCCCTCTCCTCCCACCCATTAAGTGTTAGGTATGCTCCAAGGTTCAGTTTCTTTTCTCACTCCATTCTTTTTCATGGTTTTGAGTGAAGGGAATGGGGCCGGTGTTCAGTAAACTTGGATTTTAGTTGCAACTCTGCCATTTCCATTGTCACCTAGGAAAACGATTTCAATTCTCTGGATCCTCAGTTTCCTTATCTGTAAAATGAAGAACTCAGACCAATCCCTTCCAACTCTATCAGTCTATGAATCTGTGAAATCTCATACACTGTCCTAGCTTGAACCATCTTTATGTGAATGAATCCCAGTGTGCAACCCCAGCCCTGCCTTTTTCCTGATGCCCCAGTCCTGTATATTTAGGTGTTCCTTGTAGTTTTTTGCTTATTTATATTTTTGATCATTTGAAGCTTAGAATTGCTAAAAACTGAATTCATATTTTCACCAAATCCTATTCTTCAGACTCTATTTCTTTTAATAGCAATATAATTCTCCAAATTATTTAAAGTCATCATTAATTTATCCTTCAGTCCGTTACCTCCAATATCCAGTCAATCATCAAGTCTTATTAATACTTTCTTTTATAATAGCTCTCATGTCCATCTCTTCCTTTCCATTCTCTGTCTTAATCTTCATCATATTATGTCTAGGCTAGAGTTAATTGAACTGCTGTCCTGCCTGCTAGACTCCAATTCATTCTGCACAACACAGCTAGATTAATTTTTCTAAAAATCTTTTGCTAAGTCATTACCTACTTAAAAATCCTTGACTTACTAAATTTCTTAACCTGAAAGGAATAAGTAGAATGGATAGAATGCTACACTTGAAGTCAGGAGATGTGACTTTGAATCTATGACCATTGGCAAACTCCCAGAGCCTCAGTTTCCTCATCTCTAAAAATATTTGCACTATCTATTTTTAGTGTCATTGAGAGAAAACCATTTGGAATATCTTAAGGTGTTTTCTCTCTCTTTATCTATATCTATATACGAGTTAATATTATTATTATCCAATACTATCTAATATCTACATATCTAATACATATCTATCTATCTAGTATTATCCAGTACTATCAAACAAGCTTTTATTAAGCATCTGTGTGCAAGGCACCATGGTCTAAACCACCCCTCTAACCCAATTTCCCATTATTTCTGTTCTGTAATTTAAATACGTATTGAAGATATATTTACCACTATAAACTATCTGCTTTGGCTAGACAGGTCATTCTCTTTCCCACAGTTTTGTTCAGACTGTCTCCTTTGCCCAGACTTGTTTGCCTTTGCCTCTCTACTTATGTGAAGTTTAATTACTGTCAAAGGTTGGGTCCAATCCTACATTTTCGGTGTATTTTCACTAGCAGTAGAATGGCAGTGACCTTTTCCTCTTGAACCCCTTTGTCTTTATCACTCATCTATTTATAGCATGATGCATTTAGAGTTGAGAGAGATCTCAGGGATTAACTACTTCATTTTACTGATGAGGAAAGTGGGACCCAGAGGGGTTAAATGACACCAGCCTGGGTCCTTTGACTCCAGATTCAAACACGCTCATGTCCTGTCTTCGTTCAAGGGCAGGGGAAGTGTTTTCTCTTTTTCCTCCAAAGTTCCTTGAACAGATTAGGCACATAATAAATTATTGGTGGGAGTTAGTTTTCTTTCTTTCTTTCTTTTTTTTGCTTTGCCTTCTGTTCAGCAACAAGAAGAATGTCTTAAAAATTCATCTCACCCCTTGAAATTTCTATTCAAATGAGTGTTGACACTTCATATGGAAGTGTGAATAACTTATCTAAAGAACTTTCCCTTTTTAATTTATCGAACTCAACAGGCACTGCTTTCTTAAGGTTTTTTTTTCTGTTTTTCTTATTTGATTTTTTCTTCTGAGTACTTTCATTTTCTTTTATAAGAATAAAAAGGTAAGTTTTATTAAAGCCTTTTTTTTACATGAAAATGACTGCCCAATATATTATATATCCTTTTCTCCCCAGCCTTCCTTGTAACATTGAAAAATAATTAAGCAAACCCTAAGAGAAAAAGCCGAGCTCTTGGGTCTGACAGTGTATGTAACATTCTGCATCTCTCTACTTAGAGGAGGGAGGTATTTCGGCCTTTGTTTTCTAGAGTGACGTTGGTTATTGCCTATTACCTGAACTTGGCTGCACTTCAATGTTCTTGTTTATATTTTTATATATACATATATATTGTTTTCTTGATTGTGCTTTCATTTTTTTTCCTTTGTGCACTTTACCAGGTCATTCTCTTGCTTCACAACAGTATTTCATAGTAGGATGGGATGGAGGTATCACCCTGAATTTTTCAGATGTGGGAAGAACCTTTCCTCTTGCCTGTCCCCTCTTTATTCCCCCTTCCCCTTCCTTCCCTCCCCTTACATTTACCCAAATTTACTGCACTACACCTTTGTTCTCCATCAGAACTCCTTATGGTGCTTATAGTACAGTATTGTTATTAAGCCTTAGTGCCTGAAGTGTCATATGCACATTTCCACATGCGTGAAGAAACATTTGTATGACCTGCTATTTAAGCTTTTACTCAAAGTGCTCATTAACCCATTATAACATTAGCTGCTAGCTAGGGCTTTAGGCACTGGAAGTTCTTACCAACAATTCAGATTTCAGAAGGATGAACAGTGAAGTGACTTTCAGGAATCTCATTTGACAGAAAAGTTCTTAACTTATTCCAAGGAACCATATTTTTGTTTTCCTGCATTTTTGCAGGAAAGTGCAAATGAATTTATTGTTGCATAAACCATAAATCAGTTAGAACTGACAGGATCCTTAGAGGCCATTGAGTACAACTCCCTCATTTTACTAGGAAATTAAAGCACAGAGAGGTTAAATAATTTGCCAAGGGTCTCAGTAAGTGGCTGGGGTGGGATTTGAACCCAGGTCTTCCTGACCCCAAGTCCAGCGCTCTCTCCACCATATCAGATTCTATCTTTTGCAGTAAATGTTCTCACTTGGCCTAGGCCAGTTTCATAGAAGCAAAATGTAATCATTTTCAGTAGGGGTAGACTAGGTGGAACTGGGCCTGGAGTCAAGAAGACCTGAATTCAAATCCAGCCTGACACGAGTTGTGTGTCTCTGGGTAAGTCACTTAACACAGTTTACTTCAGTTTCCTCACCTCTAAAATGAATTGGGGAAGGAACTGGCAAACTACTCCATTGTCTTTGCGAAGAAAACCCCAAATGGGGTCCTGAAGGGTCAGACGTAACCAAACAACAAAAAATCATTTTCAAACTCTGAGCCCTTATTTATTATGTCAGTATATATGATCTGAGCCAGCCTATCAAAATTGAAATGTTATGACTTAACACAAAATAAATGTTTAGAAGCAGTTCAGTCAGTAAACATTTAGTAAGTATCCACTATGTGCCAGGCACTGTGCTGAGTTCATCATGCGAGTCTTTCATATAGATTTCTGAATAATCCTAAACACTTTAAAAGCAGCTGTAGAGTAAAAGGAGGGAAAAAAGGTGCATTCTCTAGTCCTTCTCCTTTTATAGTCAACTTCTTAGGGTTGTTAGATTTTAGACCTAGAAGGGATTAATTCCCTTTAACTACTTGGAGAATGTGAAGTTGGGGAGCTCGAATGCCACATCCTCCAGGAAGCCTTCCCTTGACCTTTCAATTGGATGGGATTGATCTTAACTCCAATTTCCTTTTTATTTTCACCTGAGCTCCTTTAACACTTTATTTATACTCCTCTTATGGCATATATCACATATTGTCTTGTGTTAGTAACATGTCATTTCTTCTACTGAGATTATAAAATCCTTGATGTCAAGGACTAAGTTTTTTATTCTTTCCCATTGGCCAGTGTGCAAGAGATTCATAAACCTTTTGATGTCTGCTTGATAGACATGTTTCCAGCCAATTAATAGTTCAGTAATATTGAACCCTCCTTTGTGACAAAGGAAAACCAATTAAGCAAAAACATCTGATACAGAGAACATGCCTGCAAAGTATAGAATATTTTGTCCTGGTAGTCCTGGCTTCTCTCTCATCAGGAGAAAAGTATATTTCCTCAGCTGTTTTCCTGGGCTTTCAAAATGTTTTCATTATTTAGAGTTCAATTTCCATTTAGTGTTCTTTTCGTTTACATTGTTATAGTCATCATGTAGATTGTTTTTTAGGTTCTACTCATCATGCTTTATATAATTTAAAAAAAATCTTTGATGTCTCTTTGAATGCCTTAAATCTATTCTTTCCAGTTACATAATAAAATTTCATTATGTTTTCATGCACTGTAGGTTCGAGTTTTTGTTTGTTTGTTTGTTTTTAGCCATTCGCAGTTGATGGGTTTCTACTTTGTTTCCACAAAGAGCATGGCTATTAATGCTTTATCTATATTAGACCTTTGATCCTGTTCTTGATTTCCTTGGGATAAATGTCCAATAGTGGAATTGCTGGGTCAAAGGGTATGGATAGTTTAGTCACATTTCTTTTTTTTCCAGGATGCCTTCTTTTATTCGTTTTCAGTGTTCTACAATCACTTCCATATATCTTAGATTTTTTTCCCCTCCCTCCTCCTTACCCCCTCCCTCCCCACTCCCTCTCTGAAATAGCTTACAATTTTATGTAGGTTCTATACATACATTCCTATTAAATACATTTTCACCTTAGTCATGTTGCATAGAAGAATTAAAATGAATGGGAGAAATCATAAAACAAAACATAATACAAAAGAAAATGGTCTGCTTCATTCTGTGATCGAATTCCATAATTCTTTCTCTGGATGTGGAAGACATTTTGCCTTAAAGGTCCATTGGGAATTTTTTAAGTCCTTGCATTGCAGTGAAGTACTGAGTCTAGTAGAAAAAATTCTCTCACATTATGGTCGTTGCTGTGCACAAAGTTCTCCTGGTTCTGCTCCTTTCACTCAGCATCAGTTCATATAAGTCTTTCCAGGTCTCTCTGAAGTCTTTTGTTCATCATTTCTTATAGCACAATAGTACTCCATTACATTTATATACCATGATTTATTCAGCCATTCCCCAATTGATGGTCATCCCCTTGATTTCCAGTTTTTGGTTTAGTCACATTTCTTACATAATTCTATGTTGATATCTGGAATAGTTGGATCAATTCACAACTTCACCAATGTTGTCTTAACGTGCCTCTCCACACTGCCCCTCCGCTCTTGATTATGCCTGTTTTTGGTGTATAGTGAAACCTCAGAGTTTTATTTGCATTTCTCTTACTACTGGTGATTTGGAGTGTGCTTTCCTGGGCCATTCTTTATTTGAAAACTGTCCATAACCCTCTGAGCACTATTGGAGAATGGTTCTAGTTGCTAAATGTTTGTGTAAGTTCCCTATATATCTCTGATATCAGACTTTTATCAGTGATATTTTATGCAAATATTTTTACCATTATGTAATTTCTCTTATTCTATCATCATTGATTTTATTTATGTAAAAGCTTTTATTTAGCCAAAATTATCAGTTTCAACTTTTATAATATTCTTTGTCGCATGTTTGGTTAAGAACTTCCCTCAGCTTTCATTGTGAAAAGAACTTGATATTGTCTTCTTCTGATGGTTTTACATTATGATTTTTAATATGTTCAGTCCTGTATCCATTTTGAGTTTATTATGTTATATGGTATAAGGTGCTGGTCTAAACCTTATTTCTGCCAAAATGTTTTTCAATTTTTTTAGAAGTGCTTATACTCTCAACAATTTATGATTTGGGATTTATCGAACACTGGACTATCATTTTTTTGTTGCTGCTGTTTCTTATTTATCTGTCCTGTTCCACTTTTCCCTCATTTTTCTATTTTAAAAAATCTAATATCAAATAGTCTTGTGCATAAATGCCCTCTGCTGACACCGATTAGTAACTAAGCAATGGCCTGGGTTGCTTGAGATGTTAAGTGACTTGTCGATGGTCTCTCATCGGGATGTGTTAAAGGAAAGACTTCACTATACAGTATTCTTGAGTATTGCTGCAATGTAGCCAGCATAGCATATCTTCTTTATATATTAAGCCCATTATTTAGAGGTCAGAAATTTTTGTGATACTAATCAAAGTAATGCTTTGATCAAGGAATCCTTTGAAAATAGATATTTTTAACCTTTCAACTGTGTAAAAGAGAAAAATTTGTAAAGTAGTGTTGTCACTTGCCCCTGATAAAATTCTCAGTAAACTCTACATGCACACAGCTGAATGGTACAGAGACTTCCAGGACATAAACATTTTTGTGCACAGCCTTTTTTTATCCTGGAATCGCTTTCAACAAGTCCTTATTCCTTTTTATATGACATCAGCAAAGTCTATTTTCTGTGTCCCAAGGCTCCCCTTTTGATATTCTTTCTGATCTCTTATCTCCAGGATGCTCCTTTCTTTGAACCCTTTGGCCTATCAAAACAGAAACTTTGTGACAGTATAAAATAGATACCCAAATGCCACAAAGAGCAGAACTTTATGATACAAAAGTATGTGCATTCATAAAAAGTAACAACAAACTCTAGTTCTTTTCTGAGGCTTCTTTGGGATATGGAGGTGACCCTAGTTACTCAGAGTGCTACAAAGTCTAGCAGGTCCTATTAAGCTCCAAAAGCTTTTTGTGTACTATATGTTTGCATTTGAGGACCCATCTAAGCTAGAGAGGATTATCACTAGCTTGGTAAATAAATAAATAATAAATTGGCTACAGGAGAGTTACCAAATTGCTTCCCAAAGTACAATACACATATTTTAATTTTAACAACAATATTTCTCCAGTGAGACTACGTGGCCATGAACCATTAAATGCCACCATCTCTGAAGAATCAAAATTAGGGCAACGCAAGGGTACAATGGAATGATGAATTGTAGGCCTGGGGGCAGCTAGATGGTAGAGTAGAGAGAGTTCTAGACCTGAAGTCAGGAAAACCTAAATTCAAATCTAAATTGCATGTGAGGAAACTGAAGCAGATGGAGGTTAAGTGACTTGCCCAGAGTCACAAAACCTAGGAAGTGTCTGAAGCTATATTTGAACTTAGGTCTTTCTGACTTCAGGTTCAGCACTCCATCCATTATGCTACCCAGATGCATCTTGGAGAAAAAAAGGTAAATGTTTTCATAATGGAAAAAATTAATATAATGGGAAAAGAACTCAAAGGTATATTTACTGAGAAGATATAGAAGAAAATAAAATTATAAACATTTCCCCACAATTCCTGGGAGCAGACAATCTCCTACACTTTGGGCACAGGGGAGGGTGGGTTCAAACTTAAATCAGGTTCTGCAAAGGATTTAACCCCCCACAAGTTAACTTCTAAATTTGACATAACTGGTGAATGAATCAGCATCTCAGCAACTATTTGCCTGGGCTCCTGTCCCTTGGATTTGCCTGAACCATTGCTGGACTATGGTAGTTCATTCCCCTGACCTTTCCAAGGTTATATGATAATCACCTTCTCCATTCCTCCCCCTAAAATCAGGGAAGAACAAAAACTCCCAGAAGCAAAGGATGGAGACCCCTATTCACAGGCCACATGTCGGCTTCAGGAAGGGAGAGACCTTGGCCTTCCTTATTCTTAAAGCTTGAAACATGTATGTAGAACAAAGCTAGGCAGGAAAAAGAAAGGGCTTTGGCCAGTTAATACTTCCTGAATGTGTTTACTGTTAGTGCATGTTCATTAGACCTGGGCTTATTTGCTAGATGCCTCCCTCTTCCTCTGCTATACAAACAACAGAAAAAGAGGATTGTCTGCGGCATGGTGAAACTACTACATAACAGCTTTAAACTATACCTATATATATGTATGTGTATATGTATCTCTATATTAATTTAGCATGTCTTGTTTTTCTTTTTGTTGTATTCACTTCTGAACTTCATTTTGCCCTCTGTGTGTGTGTTTTAAATGCTTCATTGATTTTCTTTTCTTTTTTGGTATCCCTATCACCTCTCCTTGTGCCAGCTACCCCCCAAAAAACCCAAATTGGTTTTTTTTAAAAGTCTTATACACATCAACTATTTTTGCAAGTGTATGCCTCATTCTGTACCTCTAATCCATTATCTGTCTGCCTAGAGGTGGGCGGCATATGTCATCCATCATTACTCTTTTGGAGCGGTGATTAATCATTACATTCATTAGAGTTCTTAAGTCTTTTATAGTTGTTTTCCTTTTGTTATTGTAGTCATTTGATTCCTGGTTCTAGGGTTTCACTCTGTACCACATAATAATAATGATAATGATAATATAATATTTTTATATACACATATAATAGCATTTATATAACACTATAAAGTTTGCTAAGAGCTTTATAAATACTATCTCATTTGAGCCTCACAACAAAGTATGAGGTAGGTACTATTATAAATTCCATTTTATAGGTTAGAAACTGAGACAGAGGTTAAGAGACTTGCCCAGGATCACATAGCTAGGAAGGGTCTGAGGCTAGATTTGAACTGAGGTTTTTCAGTCTCCAGGTCCAGTGCTCTATCTGGCTGCACCACTTAGCTGCCATATAAATTTTTGACTAACCCATACAATACATATACATATATGTGTATACATATACCCAATACATATACATATAACCCAGGCATACCTTGGAGGTACTGCAGGTTCCATTCTAGACCACCACAGTGAAGTATCACAATAAAGTGAGTCACAATTTTTTTTAATTTCCCAGTGCATATAAAAGTTATGTTTACATTATACTGCAGTCTATTAAGTATGGAATAGCATTATATCTTAAAAGTGTGCATATATTAATTTAAAAATACTTTATTGCTAAAAAATGCTAGTCATCGGCTGAGCCTTCAGCAAGTCATCATCTTTTAGCTGGTGGAGGATCTTGCCAGATGTTGATGGCTGCTGACCGATCAGGGGGTTGGTTGCTAAAGATTAGGGTGACTGGAGCAATTTTTTAAAATAAGACAGCAATGAAGTTTGCTTCATTGATTGAATTGTCCTTTGGCTTGAACACTTAGAGGCCATTGTAGGGTTATTAACTGACTTAATTTCAAAATTGTTGTGTCTCAGGGAATAGGGAGGTCAGAAGAGAAAGAGAAAGAAAAGAACCAGAGAGCTGCTGGTTGGTAGAGCATGTACTGATTAACTTTGTTGTCCTATATAGGTATGGTTCATACTCCATAACAATTACAATAGTAACATCAAAGATTATTGATCACAGGTCACCATAACAGATATAATAATAATGAAAAAGTTTGAAATATTGTGAGAATTACCACATGTGATGTGGAGACATGATATGAGCATGTGCTGTTGGGAAAATGGCAACGATAGACTTGCTTGACACAGACTTTGCCCACAAACCTTCAATTTGTAAAAAATGCAGTATCTGCAAATCGATGTAAAGTGAAGCCCCCAAAAATGAGGTAGCCCTGCATAAGCAGCCTAAGGTTTTTCGAAACCTGTTCCTTTCATCATTTCTTGTGTTATAATATTCCATTCCATTCCATTCATATGCTCTAATTTGCTTAGCTATTCCCCACTTTGTTTCCTTTTTCTTTAATGAAAGGGGCTGCTATAAATATTTTTTTTTTGTGCCTATGGGTTGTTTCCCTCTTTCTTTGACCTCTGTGAAGTATATACATAATAATATTACTGGGTCAGTAAGCATGCACAGTTTAATAACTTTGGGTTTATGGTACCAAATTGCTCTTGAAAAAATGGTTGGACCAATTTATAGGTCCATCAACACTGCATTAATGTGCCTATCCTCCCACCTCTCCTCTATTTTCATTCCCTTTTTTTTGTCATCTTTGACAATCTGATGGGTGTGAGGTGAAACCTCAGAGTTATTTTAATTTGGACTCATTTTATTATTGACAATTTGGTAATTTTTTTATATGACAATGGATAACTTGCTTTTTTTTTCTTTTGAGAGTTGAGTGCTTATGTCCTCTGAAGCTTTCTCTATTTAGTCATGTCTTTTATTCTTATATAGTTGAATAAATTCCCTGTGTATTCTGGATATCTTATTAAAGAAATTTCTATAATTATTTTTTCAGTGAGCTATTTCTCTTATAATTCTAACAATATTAATTTTGTTGTGTAAAATCTTTTCAGTATTATGCAGTTGAAATTGTCCATTTTTCTCCTGTAATCCTTCCTATCTTTTGTTTGTTCAAGTACTCTTTTGCTATTCATAGTAGTGAAATGTTTTTCTCTTCAGTTACTATTTTTTTATGATATTACCATTTGTCTATGTTATATTTTAATTTGGGGTTTTATTATAGCATCTGGTGTGAAGTACTGGTCTAAACCTAATTACTGCCAGACTTTCTTAGTTTTCTCAGCAATTTGTGTTAAACAGTATGGTTGATAATTTACTGAGGAAACAGAATCCAAGGTTTAGGATTTATTAGCAAAACAGGCATAATAAATGGGTCAGTGGACTCCTCAGTCAGTCCAAAGACCCTGAATACAGGATGAGATAGATCATTTTTGTATTAAAAACAATCAAATAAGACCAGTTAATTAAAAGATAAAAAATCAACAGGTTGTAAACCAGGATACAAAATTAGGTAATCTGATTTCTACTTGGAGGAAAGATTGGGAACTTTCCAAGTTGGGAGGGGATTAAGTGAGTTGCAGTCAAATTGGGAGGGTGGTGAGTGGATTTTGAGGTCTTTATTTTCCCAAAATTGAGAGATGCTGATTAATTGTGTCCATCTGTATTTATGAAACAACAAAGAGCTTATACCATATAATTTCCCATGGATGATTTTCAGAAAAATAAAATGGAGGATTTTATATGTGGTAGCACAAGATGAAGTCAGTGTTCATGAGATAGAATCCAATTGGTTCTCTCGCTTTTCATGCCAAACCAACTCCATTTTGGAACTGGCCTTTATCTTGTCACTAGTGAGTTCCTACCTCACTAGTTGCAGTCCTTGGGTTGAATAAATCCTATGGCACGATGTTTCATTGCTTTTCTGTTGTGCACCTAATCTGTCCCATTAATCAAATTTTTATTTTTTAACCAATACCAAATAGTTTTGATGAGTACTGCTGTGTAATGTAGTTTGAGATTCAGCACTTCTAGACCTCCTTCTTTCTCACTTTTCTTTCCATTCTTTTTACATGTTGCCCCCCAGCACACACTCTATTATGGACTCCTTATTTGCTCATAGCAGTTGATACTCCAGCCAGTCCTGTGGTTTTGCACTGGCTGACTCCCATTCCTGGGATACTCTTCCTCCTCTTAGCTTCTTAGGTCTCCTTCACGACTGAGTTCAATTGGGCTCAGTGTCAGGGATCCGAATAGGGAATAAAGAAAATCTCTGCCCTCAAGGACCTTACAATCTAGGGAAAGACAACACACAAAAGGAAGCAGAAAAGTAGGGGGCTGGGCAGATTGCCAGGGAAGGTTTTCTATGTAGGGGCCGCCCCAAAGTACAGAGCCAAGTGAGAAATGAGATGTTCTGAGCTGAGCTCACTCTTTACAAGGAGGTTTTGGAGTTCATGGCTCTACCCTTCAATCAGAGGGATGAAGTGTGATAATGGGGTAGAGTACTAAGGCTGATGGGATCTTGCAGGGTGATGAGGTTTTCCTTATAGTGAGCTTCCTGAGGCTGAGAAATCAGAGAAGTCCCAGTGTAATGCAACTATATAAATGCTCATTCCCTTGTTTAAGGAATGATTTTTTAATTGAGATTCTTGACCTTTGGGCTTTCCAGAGGAACTTTAAAACTATTTTTTTCTAATTCTACCAAGAAACTCTTAGTTTAATTGGTATGACAATAAAAAAATCATTTAGGTAGTATCATAATTTTTATTACATTGCCATGGCTCAACCATGAAGGATCAATCTCTAATTATTTGGGCTTGTCTTAATTCCTTTTGTTTTTTGTTTCTTTTTTTGAAGGGGGGAAGGCAAGACAATTGGGATTAATTAAGTGACTTGCCCAAGGTCACACAACTTGCCCAAGTGCCAAGTGTCTGAGGCTGGATTTGAACTCAGGTCCTCCTGACTACAGGGCTGGTGCTCTATTCACTACACCACCTAGCTGACCCTATCTTAATTTCTTTTAAGACTGTTTTTTAGTTGTATTCACATAATTCCTGTATTTGTCTTGGTAGGTGGCAGATATTTTATACATTCTGTAGTTATTTTGAAAGAATTTATTTTTTTCCTATAATTTAATGTGGTAGTTAAAAAAAAAAGAACCCACGTTTGCCTGACACTAGTTAATTTTCTTAGTCTTCATCAGATTATTTGCAATTGCATAGATACAGCCTGAGTCTGTTCCCGTGAACTGTTTTGGATTTTTAGGCCTGAGGGATTTAGAGCCTTTAAGGAATTTTGTGCTGTTAACCCTACTCCTTTACTGTAAAAATGAGGAAATTGAAGTCCAGAGATCAGGAGAGATGAACTCCAAGACACACTGTCATGACTATTTGAATATATTGCATCACTTAGTTTCAAAAATTTCATGTTGCATTTTGGTGACTTTTAAAATTAGCCTTTTGAGTCCATTATTTCGCATCTATTTCTAGAGACAAAAATGGAAACGTAATATTGACCGTGATTAAGGAACTCCTAAAACCATGTGCTGGTGGTCTACCACTCTCCTAACTGGCCATTCACTTTGGAGGAAGGACCATCATATTTGTTTGTTTGCTATTACCTTGGAATCTTTGTCTACATGCCCCAAATTCCTGTTTTGGTCATGGGATTAATTGCTACTAGATAATATTTAGGAGTGAAAAGTACCTCTTCATGCTTAGTCATGAGATACTGTGTGTGTGTGTATGTGTGTATGTGTGTGATGCTAGCTATGTGTAATTAGATATAGCGGATTATCTTGAAGCTGATGGTATCCTTTTCCCTGTTGTTATAGGACCTTGTTTTGAATTAAATTATTTTCGAAACAGATGGCCAACTGAGGATATTTTTTCTCCTTTGTTCTTGGTGAATTGAGTTTTAGGCATAGTCTATTTTTTACTGCCTAACATGCTGATAGACGAACTTTCTCACTTGGTTGGTAAAGTCAGATTGTGTTTCATTTGGAAGCCCCAAAATAGAATACTTCCCCATAAGTCCCTCGTTGTCCACTATGATCAGTTTAAACCAACAGAGCCAGTGCAGCCTCACCATCCCAACTACTAAAACAACATCCTGTGATGGGAAATCTCCTCAAAGCCAAGGACATCTTGTCAGCTAAAGTCTGATATATCATAGGATCACTTTCTTTTTTTTTATTTTTATATTACATTTTTGTTATTTTTATTTTTATATTACATTTTTTGTTTTTAAGGTATTGCATTAATCCTCCTCATAGCTCAGTAATAGCACTTTTTTTTATAATAAAGGACTGATGAATTCAAAGTGTTTTCACATTCATTTTCTCATTTAGTTCTCATAGCTAACATGATATGTATTGTATATGATATGTATTGTAACTAGTAGTATTTCTGTTTTACAGATGAAGAAACTGAGGCCCACAGAGGCAATATGACTTTACCAAGGTTACCCCGTTGGTTAATGGGAGGACCAGAACAAGAATCAATCAGTCAGCAAGTCTTTTTGAAGCACCTACTATGTTCCATGCACATCACTGGGCATGGTACTAGGGGTTACAAACAAAATGAATTAAATAATCCCTTCTCACAAATGAGCTTACAATGAGGAGACAATTAGTAAATAAATCACAGATAATTATACGTAGAACAAATATGAAGAAATAAAATGCAAATAAATCGAAAAAATAGTTAACTCCAGCGTAGTTTGAGGGGGAAATTGGCAGGGATTGGCAGGATGAGAGTTTTCACTATACCAAAGTGATCTTTCATGATTATTAAATGCTATAGTTAGGAAAGATATATGGAAATTAACTTTTTTATGGTGAGCATTATGGAAGTCATGCAGCGGAGAGACACAGTGTGATATAGTGTCTAGGTGACCAGTTTTGGAATCAGTGAAGTCTGCCTCTGACAAATACTAGCAGGGGACATTTGGTAAGTTACTAAGCCAGTACCTCCAGATAAACTTTCTAAGACTATATTAACAGAGGAACTGCTCTTCGCCAATAGAGTGAGTTTCCTTCCACATATGGAACTTCATACATGGAATGAAATCACAGGTCTGGACCCCTGCTACCTCCCTAAACAAAAACAAAGGAGTGAAAGTCAGGAAATAAAGATGTAAAAGGAAGTTTTAAGTGGTTATGTTATCCTTGAGGTAACTGATATTTGTATGATTCCTTTAATACTTACAGGAATTTTTAATACTTACAAATATTTTACTAAAACAACTCTGAGATAGGGAATGAGATAAGAATTGTTGTTCCCTCTTTATAGGGAAAGAAATTGAGACTTATCCAAGGTGACCAAGCTAATAAGTGACAGATATGAATCCAAGTCCTTTGTCTCCAAATGTATTGTTTTTTCCATTTATATAGGTGGTCTTCAATGAGTAATTTCAGTCATTTTTCAGTCATGCTTGACTCTTCATGATCCCATTTGGGTTTTCTTGGCGTAGATACTGGAGAGTTTGCCTTTTCTCTCTCTATCTCATTTAACAGATGAGGAAACTGAGGCAGGCAGGGTTAAGTAACTTACTCAAGGTCACATAGCTAGGAATTTCTGAAGTCAGAGACTCATGAAGATGAGTCTTTCTGGCTCCAGGTCCAGCATTCTATCCACTGAGTCACTCAGCTGCCCCTTAATGAGTAGTAATATGTTTAATTCTTTCCTCAGCTGCTTTGTGCTTCTGATTGAAAAGATGGCAATTTGTTGTGTGTGCCCTGCGTCTGTGGACGTATATTTATGTTTGTACTTATCATGGCCCTTTGTGTTTAGTCCTCGTGCTCAAGATTAATTGGACAGATTTAGGCATGATCTTGGCACTGTGTGTGCACATAAAACACCATTTGTGATGCTTGCTTTGCCGCTGCTCTAGTGACATTGTGTGAAGGATCATCTTGGTCAGAGTTTACTCGGATGCTTTGTCTGCTGCTGCAGTTTATTGTCATTTCCCATTCATGCTGCATTGTCTGAAGTGGTTCTTTAAGGTTACTTTAAATGATTTTTTTCCACTTATCTTGTTTGGAGCCACTCCACTCACGCAACAACTGCTGAATAATAAGATTATAGTTTTTTGCTTCAGTGTGTCTAGTCCAGTAGAATTGATGAACTTCAGGGCCATCATCTTATTAATCTTTGCACCCCTCCTAATGTCCAGTACAATGCTTTCTTTGCATATTGTACGAACACAGTAAGTGCTTGTTGAATAAATAAATTTCTGAACCTTGTTTGTCATCTCTTTTTGGCATTTGTTATTAAATGTGGCTTGTGGGTGACAGTAATATTGCTCAATAAATTGAATATGACATTTGTGTGAGAAGCAGCTTGCCATGGTGGAGTTTTGATTGTGAAATTAGGAGGCAGAAGGCAGAGATGTCCTTGCCTTGTGACTGGTCAAGTCACATCATCTGCCTTGGACCTATTTCTTCAACTGTAAAACTAATTAGATTAGATTAGAAGAACTCTAAGGATCCTTTCAGCTCTAATGTTAAATTGTATTCAACAAACTGAATATGCAAAATGTTGTCCTTTACTGAAGATATAGAGACAAAAATTGATTTATAATTGATTTATAAGCATTTATTAAATGCTCACTCTGTTCCTGGTGCTGATCTAGGTACTAGGGATATATAGAGACAAAAATGTAACCTCAGAGAGATTATATTCTATCAGGAGAAGCAATATGAACCAATAGCAGTATGTGGAAAATATATCCAGGGCAAGTAGAATATAATTTCAGGATTGTGGGAGGGGAGCCATTAGTGAAGAAAGGTCTTGCTTAGAAATGAATCTTGAGCAGAGCTATGAGGGAAACTGAGATCAGGTAGTCCATTTCAGGTATGAAGGGAAAGCCTGTTTAAGGTCACAGAAGCAAGAGGTGGAATGTCTTGTGTAAGGAACTGCAAGAAGGCCGGTCTTGAAGCAGGAAGGTAGTGCAGTAGTGAGAATTCTGGGACTGGAGTCAAGAAACCCTGAGTTCAAATCTAGCCTCAGACATTTACCAGCTGTGTGACCCTGAGCAAGTCACATTAACCCTTTGTCTGCCTCAGTTTACTCAATTGTAAAATGAGGATAATAATAGCACCTACCTCCTAGTGTTGTTGTGAGGATCAAATGAGATATTACTTGCCAAGTATTTAGCACAGTGCCAGGCACAGAACAGGAACTTGATAAATACTGTTCTTTCTTCCAGTTTGTCTGGAATGTGTCAAGGTAAATGGTGCCAAATTGCATTTCAATTCATTTCATCACACATTATTCCATTTTTTCTTTTTTAAGCTAAATTTTATTTTTTACAAAAATGTTCCTTTTCTTCTATCCTACTGCTCTGCTATCCCATTGAGAAAACAAAAACAAACAAACAAACAAAACCCACCCTGTTCCAAGTAATTATAGTCAAATAAAATAGATTCCCGCGTTGCTCATGTCCTCCCAATATTTGTCACAATCTGAGCCCACCACCTCTCTATCAGGAGGTGGGTAGTGTGTTTCATCATGAGTCCCCTGGAATTGACTATTATATTCTTAGTCTTTCAAAGTTGTTTGTCTTTTTGATGATGTTATTGCATAAATTCTTCTCCTGGTTCTACTCACTTCATCCTGTGGATCAGTTCGTATAAATCTTCCTAGGTTTCTCTCAAATTGTTTTCTTCATAATTTCTTATTGTACAGTATTTTTCCATTACGTTTATATACTATAACTTGTTCAGCCATTCCCCAATTAAGGCACTCCTTCAGTTTCCAATTCTTTGCTGCCACAAAAAAAAAAACTGCTGTAAATATTTTTTTTCATATATGGTCTTTTCTTCCTTCCTTGATCTCCCTGGGAATATAGACCTAGAAGTAACCCATTTGGAGAGAAGTCATTATCTCTTAGTATATTTTAGGAAAAAAAAAAACCCAAAACCAAAACAGAGACTAATTGGGGAAGAAATTGGTGCAGCTCAGTCTTCATGCTGATATTTATACAGGGCTTTACCACCTCTCATCTCTGTGTCCTTGAACAACCTATCTGTTCCCCATCCCTGGAATATATTTCCTCCTCATTTCTGCCTCTTTGAATTCCTAACATCCTTAGTGCAATTGTCTCCCCTTGCATTAGGGCTTTCCTGATTCCCTCAGCTTCTAATGGTTCCCTTACACCAAATTACCTTGTAGTTACTTAATATGCATTTTAAATACTTACATGCAGGGGTGCTGGTGTTTAACCATGAGCTAAGGATGGTAGTAGAAAGGGTGCATAACACATTTTAAAATTTCATCTGCATTATTTATTTTTACTCTATCACTTTCTTCAATCTAGACAATCAACAAAATGATAAACTAAGCCCTGATTTATAGCATTTGCCAATTTTCAAGGTGTAAATACTCCCCACTGAAAATTTAACAGTTGACTCTCTGGTATGGGCACATCCTTGTAAAAAAAATAATACTGTATTCTGTGAGATCTGCATATAAATGTAATTATATGACATATAGCAAGCAACTTAACCTTTCTGAGTTTCAGTTTTCTCATCTGTAAAAGGGACACAACAATATTTATACAATTTAAGTCACATGACTATGGTGAAGAAAACAATTTATGAGGCTTAAAGTGCTTTATAATTATTAGCTATTTTATTTTGAAAGTCCATTTCTCATATTTCTCACAGGACTATATATAATTACATATCACTATTGCTTTGTAGACCTTTAGCGTGGTCCCATGCTGCACTTCTATCTATCAGTCTCTTGAAGGACATTCTAACCAGAGAAACAAAAAACACACACACATACTGTCTTATATTTTTGTCTTTTATGACATTGTAGAACAGTGTGCTCTGTGGGTTGTAGAATTCAATGAACATTTCAGTTCTATATTACCATTAGAAATCTTAGCTTACAGCTATTTGTTTCCTTAGTGAATGAAAGAAAATGACCTTAATTTTTTAGTCTTATTTTTTATAGTTGTATTGATAATGCAGAATAATTCATAATGTATTTTCTGTCTGCATATGCCCATGTTTTTTAAGAGCTCACACAATAAATATTTGTTGGATGAAATCACTGAATGAAAGAAAGGACAGATCATGCTCTCTTACAAGATTATTTAAGAGATGGTTCTTTTATAATTAAATTGTAGCTTTGAGGAGAAATTAAAGTCACATAATCTTGGCAACTCAAATGAATATGCAGATATACATTTTTGTTGTTTTTCGGTTGTTTTACTTGTGTATGACTCTTCATGACCCCATTGGATGTTTTCTTGGCAAAAATACTGGAGTGGCTTATCGTTTCTTCTCCAACTCTTTTTACAGATGAGGAAACTTGAGTCAAGTAGAGTTAAGTTATTTGTCCACACAGCTAAGTTAAGTGTCTGAGGCTGGATTTGAATTCAGGGAGACAAGTCTTCCTTAATTCCAGGCCCAGCACTCTATCCACTGCGCCACCTAGCTGCCTGTAAATACATATACATATACATACATATATTTATATATACTTATATCTGTATGTATAGATACCATAAGACTCTTTTAAATCAGTCTGTAATGACTGTTAAAGTATAAACTCCTGAAAAGATAAATAGGTCTTTGTCATATGTCTTTGTACCTTCAGTGCCTATCTCAGAGCTTTTCATTTATCTAAGTGCTTAACAAGTTTGTTAACTGACTGCAAGGAGTTGGCAGCATTTTTCTCAGTGCTTTCGGCCCAAGCCCCTATTCTGGGTGCCTTCTCCCCAGTGATTAGTGTCCCCAGATTCATTTAACCCATTAAAGCCATTAAAATAATAAAATTAAAATAATATCAAACCCATTAAAATAGTCTTTTACAAAAGACTATTTACTGTGAAGTGTAACAAGACATTTCTTTCTCAATGCAGGGGGGTGGAGGGGAGAAGGGGAGGGGCTTACGCTTTTCCTATGCCCTTGTTCCTTTGGAAGAATGGACTCGAACTTAAGACAGTTTTCACATAACATTCACTCTACCAAGTTCACTTCCAAACTTGCCCCAGATAAAGAATAAATTGCTGTAGCTTCTTCCTCTTTGACCTCTTTCTAGCAATTCTAGCTCAAACAGGTTATTTCGAACTTTGCTTCTCACAGCCTGACTTCTGGAAAATCCTAGCATGGGTTCCAGCTCCCTAGCTCTTGGACCTCTGGTGACTCACCCTTCCGACCTTTCAAAGCTTGCAAGGCCATAGCTGTGTCCTGGACATCTTTATTTAAAATCACAAAAGAAGAAACACAAAGAGAGAAAAAACAGAAACTGGTATTTGTGGTCCATGTATTATATATTGTCCATTCTATTCTGGGTCTCTACTCTTTTACAGTGAAAATTCTAGAAGAAGTTACACACATTGCTTCTATTTTATTACCTTATACCTCTCAACCCCTTATGGTCTTGGCTTCTGACGTCATCATTCAGCAGAACCTGCTCTCTCCAGTGCTACCAGTGATCTCTTTTTGGGTATTTTTTTAAAATAAATTTTACTGATGTTTTGTTTTTACTTACCCAACGTTTCTCAACGTCCAGTGATTTCTTAATTTCCAAGTCTAATGATCTTTCCTCAACGCTAATTCTTCTTGACCTCTCTTCCAATATTAGAGACTGTTGACCACCTGCTTCTCCTAGGCAGTTTCCTCTACCTGTACATTTAAGGTACTCCTCTCTTCTGGTTCTTCTGTTTATTTGGCTGCTCTTCCTCAGTCTCCTTTGCAAGATTATGATCCTTTTCTCATCCCCCATGCATGGATGTACCCCAGAGTTCTATCCTGGGCCATTTTTTCTTTTTACTATATACCAGTTCTTTGTACATACCATATATACTTTACAAGAGCTTCCAAGGATTGATGTGTTCATATGATTCTAGATCCATTCCTCTCTCACTTTTAGACACTTGTCCCATATTAAAAAAAGCTGTTATAAGTCTCCAAGTGAGTATCATTTCAAACTTAATATATTCAAAACAGAACTCATCTCTCTCTACTCCAATCTACCCCTCTTCCTAATTTCTCTATATCTTTTGAAGGTACCACTACCCCTCCTGTTATTCAGAAAGAGAATATGATCAGGTATGAACCGTGGGCAGCTTAATAAAAATAAAGAATAACACTTTTGGTTGAACCTTTGATTATACCTCCCTGTGCTTTGAAGGTGTGGACCAACACACTAACACTGAATTGAGATTACCATTGTCATCTCCATGGTGTCATCTCCATGATAAGCCTACATAGTGTTGGCCAATCCATGCATACCTCCTTGAAAATGAAAAATTAAGTCTCTATATTCATGGATTAATGATTGGGTTAGGCTCTTGTATATTTGAGTTACACGTTCCCTCTGGGACAAAAAAAAAAAAAGGAATAGAACAGAGAGAACTTGAGACATTTGGGCATTGATGTGTAATCAGAGTGAAAACGGACCTGGGTCTTGGTGTATGTGTTGTGGGGTGCAAGGGGGGAGGAAGTGAGGAGAGAGAGATGTGTTCATCTGCATCCCTTATCCTACCCCACCACAAATGCCAGTCCTTGAGAAGCAGCAGTAGAGCTCTCAACCAGTTGTGCCCAGATAAGGAACCATTCGTGTCATGACTCAAGGGTACAAATGGAGAATAAGTGAGATGGGGGGATGGGAAATGGTAAAGGGGCCTGTAACCAATGAATTCCCAAATAAGGACTGGACTGGCTTTAAGAGGGTGAAACACTTTTTCTGATGGTGTATATAGGTGGTTGCATTATTCTGTTTAGACAATTGGAGCCCTGTCTATTGGATTTTTTCTTGGATTCTCACTTCTTTCTACTTGTCTGTAATTAAAGGAAAATTGTTGACCCCTTTGAAGTTGTCTTTCCTTTAGAAAAACAGATCAAAGGACCTGTGATAGCAGCCTGTGTGCTAGTGTGGTTGTTATTACAGTATCTTCTTTCCTTGGACTAAAATCAAGACTCCACTACATTCATTTTTATTAGCTGGAGTACTTTCATGGGTTCTGGGGACATCTGTGCCCATCTTTGGGGACCTAGACATGAATTATATGTTGTAGCTAAGTCTAGGGTTGGAAACAGGAAAATTAGCCAAATTCTGAGGTTCCAAGTGGAAATTCTGGGTGAAATGTATCATGAATCAAAGAAGGGGACTTTATTTTTAATTATATTTAATATTTTAAAGTTTTATTGGTGCCTTTTGTTTTATATCACAGTAATTCTCTTCTTTCCTCTCACCTTTTAGCCAGTTTGCCTTGCCTTGTAACCAAACCAAACCAAAGGAAACCAAAAAGGGTTGAACAAAACTACAAGAACCATCAGATCTGATAGTATGAGCAATATTTTCTATCTATACTCTCTTATCTCTCATGTGAAAAGGAAGTTGTATAACCTCATCTCTTTTCCAAAGCCAAGATTGATCCTTATAATTACACAGAATTTTGCTTCCCTTTGGTGCAAGGTGTTTTTAACCTTTTTAGTGTCATAGATACCTTTGGCAGTCTGGAGACCTCTTCTCAGAATAATGTTCTTAAATGCACAAAATAAACCACCTAGAGTTATTAAAAAGTGTATTGAAATGCAGTTATCAAAATATGTATATATATATTTTTAAGAAATTCATAGACTCCAGGTTAAGAATCCCTGGTAGTATAAAGAGTTATTTTTTAGAAGCCACAAAGATTGAATCTAGTCCCTATAAATCTGGGGCTCAAGTTTTAGGGCCACACATAGCAAGTATCGTAGCTCTAGAGCTGGAAAGGCCCTCCAAGGTGGTCTAGTCCAGCTTCCTCATTTTGCGAATGAAGAAAGTGAAGCCTAAGAAGGCTGCCTTATACCCAAGATCAGACAGATAGTACACATCAGAGGCTGGATTTGATCCACCAGAGTCAGGGCTTTTCACACTGTTCAGCGCTGCTGTTTAAGACACATTTTATCAGAACATAATATTTAAAAATAAAGACACAAAGTGGCTTCTCCATAATGATACTTACAAAGTATATACCCCATAATTTAACCAGTATTTATTGAAAGCACTATCTTATGCATGGGAGTGGAGGCCTATAAATATAACCTTTTGCCCAAGACTTCTGGCTAACATGAAGGACTCTGGTACACTGTGTATAGCCCTCAGTTTGTTTCTCTGACTGGTGTGACCCATCCAGGAGAAACTTAGGAATATCAGTGTGAGGACAGGGACTGGTTTTTATCTCTTTCTGTCCCCACCACTTAGCAGAGTTCCTGGTATGGAGTAGGTGCTTAATGAGTATTTATTGAATGAAGGAATGGATAAGGGCGAGTCATCACCTGCTCTTGTAAGCTCCTAGGCTTATAAGGAATCACAATGGGGCATATTGATACAGTAAAAAAAATTAGAAAAGACTTGCACCCAAGCCCTTAGGCAAGCAAAAAAAATCCTCTTTCTTTTTTTTTGGTGGCTATTTCCCCAGGATCTACATAATTTTCCCTGGTTGATACCCCAAGAAAGAAAAGAAACATTGAGTTCAATGGAGACTCTTTCCTAAAAGCTAACCTCTTGAGACCTGGACCAGTTTTTTTCTGATGAATGAGGCATATATTGGGCTTGCTTCTTGATGCTGGGGCCTGCTGAGCCTTGTGGATCTTTGACAGGTCCCTTCATTTTTACTCTATGACTTTGTTGCCTGTATCCTCAGCGTGGCTTCATTGCTCCAGCTCCCTGCCTTGTTAGCTTCCGGTTCTTTGACTGGTATTCTCTCCCACTCTGCAGATGGTGTAGCTGCTTCCCACTCTCTCCTACTTCCCAGCCCCACTCTACCTTCAAGAGTGGTGCCACATCTTGAATGTCTTTACTGTGGAATGATCACACTGGAAGTTTAATCCCTATTAGGATTATAAGACAGAGTCTGGGATATTTGAAGCTTTCCAGGTGGTTCAAGCACTGGAATTCAATGTCCCTGTGCTATTTGAAACTTTCCTCAAGTGACTGTTCATTCTAGTCTCCAATTTTCACTCCTTTTTAGTTAGGGCAACTCTTCCAGCTTCTTCCCTCTATGGGTCACTTTCTGGTGAGATGCTCTCTACTTTCGCAGTGTCTCACTGAGTCTTGGGGTTCCCAGGGACTCCTTTGGCTTCCGCTCTCCTACTTGTTTTCTTATTACATGTCTTTATCCTTGGCAGTTGCCCCCGGACATGCAAATTAGTCTGTGGCTGCCTCTGGAAAGTATCAGAAACAAAGTAGAGAAGGGGTAGTGCTCCAGGGAGGCACCTGGACAGAAAGTGAGCTTATGGCTTCTCTGTATAGCAATTTCTGTAATTCACAATTGTGTGTCATTGTGCTTAACACACTGCTTAGCTCATTGTAGGTGCTTAATAAATGTTTATTGATTGATTGATTTTGTGTGTGTGTGTGTGTGTGTGTGTGTGTGTGTGTCTGTCTGTCTGTCTGTGTCTGTGTGTAGAAGGAGGTAACCCTACTACAATGATGGGACTTCCTGTTCCCATCATACAAATATGAAAAAGAACAATAATAACTCATACTTATATAGCAGAGGTTTAAAAAGTAATTTCCTCAGTCGACAGATGAAATATATAATGAAAAGTACCTGTGTTTTTGTTTTGTTTTTTTGCCTAGATCTGTTATTTCGTTGGCGTGAGAACACTCAGCAAACCTCTACCAATACAAATCTGTAAATCTTCTCAGTCCTAGTTGCTTGGGGCCACTGAGAAGTTATTTTTTATTGACCTTTGAACTGGAAAAGAACAGCTGTTAAAGGAAGGCTGTTGATTTACAGAAGCAGTAAAAAGTATCATGTTCATCTTTACTGATGCTTGTTATATGACAGATAAATAATTAAAGTTCTAGTGCAAGAAATTCTAAACCCGAGGCCATATCGGCAGAATGTATATAGTTTAACAAAATTAGAAAAGCATTTAATAGTTCTGTTTAAAAGCATTCTCTGCTTACATTTCTTCTGTTTTAAACAGTGATATTGAAAGAGATGTGGCCCTTGTGACAAAAAAATTTATTTTCTATTTGGCATCTTTTGGTATACCAAATTTTTGAGTTAGAGTTACTGCTAAGGGGGAACTAGATGAGAAGGGTTTAATCTGTTAACCCTTGTGTTGCATGTAAATTTCAATTTCTAGAACATGTTATAAAACTTTGGAATCATCCTTGACTGATTCCTCCTCTTATACCTCATGCAGCCAATCTCTATGTCCTGTCCTATGGATTCTTTCTTAGCAATTTCTCTTCAACTCTTGATTTTTTTCCCTTTCCACTCCAACTGACATCATCTAATTCATTCCCTTTTACCACCTCATACCTTGACTATTACAACAGCCCTCCCTTAGGTTTACCTGAATCTTTCTCCCTGCCAACCTATCCTGTGTGTCTCTGTTAAATTAATTTCCCCCAAATACTACTTTGTATATATCTCTTCCTGTTAAAATTTCTTACGTACCCTGCAGCAGGTACAGGATAAAGTAAAAAAAAAAAAACAAACCAGCAACAAAAATACCAGACTCCTTATCCTGACATGTAAAGTCCTGAGTGATCTGGCATCTTTCTAGCTTTATCCTCTTAACTCTCTTCTGCATACCCAATATTCCAGAAGATTGGACTACTTGCCATTCCTTAAACATACCATTCCCATATCTGTGCTTCTATTTCTGTTATTTATCCCCACCCTCACCATCACCATCAATTCCCTCTCTCCTACTCTTTGTTTAGCTAGGTCTTATCTTTTTTCAAGGTCCAGCTCCAGATCCATTTCCTTCTTGAAATTTTCCAAATTCTCAAACCCCTAATGCGTTCTCTGTCCTGTGCAGGCCATTGGGAAATTAAGTACGTACTGCCTTGTGACATTGTTTATATTGTCTTGGTATTTACATTTTGATATGTTTACCCCTTGTCTGCCTAACTAGATTGCTGCTTCTCCTTCTCCCCAACCCAGACTGGAAGTACAGGGGCCACTCATGGAGTGACCTCACTGTGATCTGTAAAAAAACTTTGATCTTTTTCATTTCTGATGTGGGTAGGTTTGCCCCTCCCTAGGCAACCAGGTGTGACCCAGTTCTTTGCTGGGAGCTCACGGTATTAATTCCAAACTTAGTGTGGACACCCAGTTGGCTTAGCCCACAGCACCTCCTAACTGTAATCTTGTTCTCTTGGCTTTTACTCTTCTTGGGGGAAGAGGCAAGAGAAGAACAGTTGGAGTAATTAGGAAGCATATTCTCATTAGAGAAGAGAAGTCTACTACAACTATTCATCTATACTCTGTAACTTTCATTTCCTCACCCCTCATTCACTCCTTGCTCCACTGCAATCTGGTGTCCATCTCCAGCACACAATTGAAAATATCCCCTCCAGCTTGCTCCCTTCTATTTGCCAAACTCAATGACCTCTGTCATCCTCATAACTATTAGAGTTAGAGTTAGAGGGTATCTTAGAGATCACGTAGGCCTGTCTCCTCATTTTAAAGATTTGAAAACCAAGGTGCAGAGACTTTAAATGACTTGCTCAAGATTGCAGCATCGTAGTGATACCATAGGGTCTGTTGTTGTTCAGTCATCTCAGTCGTGTCTGACTCTTTGTGACCCCATTTGGGGTTTTCTTGGCAGAAATACTGGAATGGCTTTGCCATTTTCTTCTCCAGTTTATTTTACAAATGAGGAAACTGAGGCAAAGAGGGTTAGGTGACTTTCCCAGGGTCACACAGCTAGTAAGTGTCTGAGGCTGGATTTAAACTCTGGTCTTCCTGACTCCAGGCCTGGCTCTGTATCCACTGGACCACCTACCTGCCCTATAATAGGGTCTAGGGCCCTGCATCTTCCAGTGCTCTTGTGACATTACCGTGGAAGAAAGTATAGAACCAGAAGAAAAGAGATTGAATCATAAAATGCATCTACCTATATGAGTGAATAATGGCAAGTCATTGACATTGCCAAAGTCAAGAACCAGGAACATGAGTTGATGCAAAAAAATTATCATTTGGCTTTGAAATAAAAATTTCATACTACTATCTCTATTTTCTTTGCCATATAGATACACACACACACACACATACACACATCAATTGACATACTTTGATCCTCTGAGATATTTTTAAATTCCAGGCATTCTAATGTTAACCTCTCAGGCAGTTCTCTACGATTATAAGCTATAAATTATTTGTTGATACGAAATGATACAGAAGGAGTTTCCTTACCCAGAGTGAGTTTCTTGCATGGTGGATGAAATTACAACTCTGAACCCCTTTCAAAGAAAAAGAAAAAACCATCAAAATCTCCTGGATTGTTGTGAGGATCAAATAATAATCATAAAACACTTAGCAGAGTTCCTGGCACATAGTAAGCACTATATAAATGTTAGTTATCATTATTATTGTTATTTTTTTTGCAGCATTTGACATTGACTATTCTTCAGTCATTCTGTCAACAAGCATTTATTAAAGGCTTACTATGTGCCAAGTTCTGTGCTAGGCTTTGGAGGATACAAAGACAAAACAAATTGAGAGAAATTATTAGTAAAATAAGATGTGTGCATGTGTGTATACATACATATGTAGTATGTTCGTCCTTTGTTGCCAAAGAAGACCATGCCATCAGAGAAATAATGACATGACTTGCACTTGAGTTTGTTTTGAGGGAGGGAGGGCTGTGCAGATCAGTAGGCTCACTTCTCCTTCAGAGCCATCAGAATCCAGTGCCCATATATTCATCAGGATGACTGGAGATGACCCAGTTTGAGGCAGTTGAGTTAAGTGACTTACCCAAGGTCACACAGCTAGTGAGTGTCAAGTGTCTGAGGTGAGATTTGAACTCAGGTCCTCCTGACTCCTGCACTGGTGTTCTATCCACTGCACCACCTAGCTGCCCCTACATACATATGCATATGTATATATATATATATATATATATATATATATATATATATATCTAGAGAGAGAGAGAGAGAGAGAGAGAGAGAGAGAGAGAGATGTACACATATATGTCTACAAATAATATACTCAAAGACAAAGTCATTTTGGGGTACCAGCAGCTTGGAGGAGGTCAGGAGGTAGCACTTGAGTTGACCTTTGCGGGGCTAATGATTCAAAGAGAGAGAGGTAAGGAGGGAGTGAAAACATTTCAGAAATGAGGGACAATCTGTCAAAACACAGATATCTGAGGTAGAATGTGGTATACAACCCTCTCAAAGAGGGAGTAGGCCAGTTTGTCTGAAATGTAGTAGGTAGGAAGGGGAGTGATACAGATTGTCATGGGCATTAAATGCTAAACCTAGGAGTTGGCATTTATTTTATTGTAGAGCCATTAGGTCATTGTAGCATCTTGAACCATAGATGCTCAGAACATTTAGGGCTTTAGTAATGTCATTTTGACCTGTGTAAGAAGAGTGGATTGGAGTGGGGGGAGACTTGAGTCAAGGAGACCAATTAAGATGATATTTTAGTAATTGAGGCAGTAGGTTATGAGGGCCTGAACTAGAAGGGGTGGCTTGTGATTGGGGAGGAGATGGATGTCAGAGAAATTGTAGAGACAGAATTGTTAAAACTTGGCAACTGATTGAATGTGGTGGGTAAAAAAGTGAAAAGTTGAGAATGACTCTAAAGTTGCAAACCTGGGAGAGATGGGTTTTTTGGGGAAAATAATGAGTTCTGTTTTGGACATGTTGAGATATCTGTTGGAATCCAATAGTAAATCTACCGTAGGACAGCTAGGTGGTGTAGTGGACTGAGAGCATCAGGAAGACCTGAGTTCAAATTTGACCTCTGACTCTCACTAGCTGTGTGACCCTGGACAATTCACTTAACCCTGTTAATCCCTAATTTCCTCATCTGTAAAAAGAACTGGAGAAGGAAGTAGCAAAACACTCTCGTTATCTTTGCCAAGAAAACCCCAGACACAACTGAAACAATTGAACAACTACAAAAAGTAAATCTTTAATAGCCAATTGTATGAGAATAAAGATCAGGGGAAGAGACTAGTTTGGATACACAGGTACATATGTGTGGATATACATACCCGTATGTGGTTGTATGATCATCATCTTCATATAGAGATGATAATTGAACTCATGAGATCTTGTAAGATTACCCAGAGACAGAGAGAAAAGAAAAAAGGCCCCCCCCCCCCAGGGCTGAGCCTTGGGGTATACCTGCATTTACAGGGAAGGATATGGATAATATTCCAGCAAAATAACTAAGAAGGAGCAGGCTAAGAAGGAGACTATGTAGGAGAACCAACAAAAATCAGTATCATGAAAATATAGGAGGATAGTCAGCATTGTTAAAAGTTGCAGAAAGACCAAGGATGAAAGCAGGAAAAAGTCCACTGAATTTGGCAGTTAACAGCTTCCTAGTGATTTTGGAGAGATCAGTTTGTTGAAAGAGAAGTTTAGGAGACAGTTTGCAAGGAATTGAGAAGTGAAAGGAAAAGAATTGAAAAGAATTAATGTAGACAGTATGGGAAAAGAGAAATGGGATAATGGCTTCTTAATACACTTCTTACTTTAGCTTCTAAAGAAGCAGTCTTCTCCAGTTCTCCTATGTCAGATCTTAATCATCCTGTTCCCTATCCCACCTCAAGGATTTGTCCTGTTTTTTCCTGTCTCCAGCTCTTCCCTCTCCTCACTTCTCTGGCATTGCATGCCTGATTTCCTTTTGGTCTTCCCACTTGGATGGCCTTCCGATTTCTCCTTGTCTACTGCTGCCCAGCTATTTCTTATAAAGCAAACATTAATAGAGTCTAGGAGCTGTCCATTGCTGAAGCTTGTGCAGAAGACTAGTGGGGGAAGCATCTGGCCCCAAATACTATAACTAATACTGTGCAGCTAGGTGGTGCGCTGGATAGAGTACTGAGGCTGAATGAAGAAGACTTTTGTCTTCCTTAGTTCAAATCTGGCTTCAGACACTTACTGGTTGTGTGACCCTGAGCAAGTCACTTAGCCCTGTTTGCCTTAGTTTCCTCCTCTGTAAAAAGAGCTGGAGAAGGAAGTGGAAAACTACTCCAGTATTTTCTCAAGAAAACCCCAAATGGGGTCACAAAGAATCAGACAAGACTGAACAACAACTAAGATTAAAAGGGCACAAGCACAATCACTTTTATTAGGGTATAGGAATAGAAAACTCCTTCAACAAATGCAGGTTGGCAGAAACCTTCTTAGAGAATTTCCTAGAGCACTGAGAGGTTAAGTTACTTGTCCAGGGCATAAAATCAGTTTATTTCCAAAGACTTGAACCCAGGTTTCCCAGACTCTGAGACTAGGTCTATATTATATCATGTTGCCTCTTAATCACTATGTTGAATGAGTCAAATTGGAAAATTTTTGAGCACAGCCAGTGTGTGGGTTTATTTTGCTTAGCTTTGCATATTTATTATAAGAGTTTTATTTTTCCTTTTTTTATATGAGGGGAATTTAGGGAGGAGAGTGGTGATGGCAGAATAAAAAAATAAATAAATTTGAAAGATACTTTGAAGTGCATAGATATTTATGAGTTATTAAGTTAAAGGTTTTCTTAAATGTTGCAAATGTTTATAAAACTGGTATGTTATTCAAATTATGCATTCATATAAATTGTTTTAAAGCCAAACAAAAAATTGTCTACAAACAAAACCAAAAAAGTCTTGTTTATTGGAGATTCCTTTCTCTTAGCATTTTCTCTAACTATTAGTAGACTTTCATGAGCTGCACAGTGCACTTATTGTTCATACTGATGGATATATGTATTTAAACAGTCTTTTGGAAAGCAGATTTGGAGTTAGAGCTGGGTTTGAGTCCAAGTATTTTTGGATAACTGAGCCTGAGTTCACTTATCTGTAAAATGGAGATAACAGGTTTGTGTTACCTAGGTCACAGGATCATAGTGAAAAAATTGCGTTTTGTAAACCTTAAAAGACAATGTGAGTCTGTCATTTAGGGCAGCTCCCTACCCTTCTTTTTCCTAGCTGGGCTGTTCTTACTGTAACCATCTTGCTGGAATTTAGCTGCAGGTCTGCAGCAAAGGCACTACTTTTCCCCAGCCACTTGTTATCCAGCTCCGTCAGCTGGGATATAGTGGCTAGCGATCGTCTTCCTAAGGGCAGGCTGATAGCTTTTTTTATCACAGCTGAGACAATCAGTCACTGTACCCAGCTGGTGAACAAAAGTAAGGCAGAGTGCCCCGGGCTAAAATTAATCTATTCTTTGGATTAGACCATTGTCTTTGTTCCATACCTCTATCTTATATAATCCTGCTTAACTCTTGCAGGGATCCTGTGCACACTAAAACCTGTTTTGGCATGGTATTCTACCAAAAATGCCAAAGAAATTCCACCAAAGCCATGTTGATCTGAAACAGTGAATTTCCTTCAACCTTACCAGGGTTCTTTGGATCTTACCATTCAAGGGAAAAGCAGGAACTATAACAAAAGACTGAGAACCCAAGATAATACCTGACATAGATAGATAGCTCTTGTACTTTAGATATGTGTTTTAAATACATTTTCACGTTTGGCAACTAGGTGTTGTAGTAGATAGAGTGCTAGACCTGGAGTCAGAAAGACCAAGTTTAGATACTTCCTCATATACTTTCTAGCTGTATGACCCTGGAAAAGTCACTTATGCTTTGTCTGTCTCAGTTTCTTCATTTGTAGAATAGAAGTAATAACAATAATAGCACCTATCTCTCGGGGAATGAGATCATATTTATACAGTACATTGCAAATTTAAAGCACTATATGAATACTAGCTATTATTTGAGTCTCACAACAATCCCAATAATGCATCTATTATCATCCCCATATTTTTGGATGAGGTTAATGACTTGCTTGTGGTCACACTGTTAGTTATTTCATAAGTGGGATTCTAATTCAGGTCTGCTTGGTTCTAAACTCTATCTACCATTCCATACTGCCTTACTTGGGGATGTTTAGATCAGATACGTTTCTCTTCTATAATGGGGATTTGAACTAAATAACATTTGCGATGCCTTCCACCTTTGAGATTCTCTGATTTTATGAATACTGTTATTTCTATCTTTTCCATGAAATATCAGTATTGCAGGTTTTATTGCCTTAGCTTGATTTTTATAACTGACCTTACTTTTTTTTTCTTTCATTAGATGAACTATCTCTGGAACAGCGAAATCTTTCTTTATATTCTGTGGAGCTCATGTTGAAGAAGAATATGGTGCAGACCACTACGCAAGCAGCCTTAGCAGAAATTGCACCAGAATCCCAGGAAAACAATTTTCTCCACGTGGTAGTATCTTCATCTGCCACTTCTTTTGGCACAACCTTTTTAAATCAAGAAAAAATGAGCTGGAACACAGCAGAACTAAATATCTCAGTTGTAGATTATTTCTCAGTGACAAGTCATGAGGCATTCCTAAATGATGATGGATTGGTTAGTCCATTTCCAGAAAGACACTGGACTGCTACTTCTTCTCCAGTGGTGCATGCCACAGTGAGTCTATTAGAGCCATCAAAAGAAGCATTAGAAACTGTGCTAACACCTTCATTCCCAATTACCTCTTTACACACTAAAGATATAATAACAACCAGGCAAAGCACAATGCAGCCACAGTTAACGCCATTCACTGATGTGCTTGGTCACATTAGTGTTGCCACTGAAATGGATCATTTATCTTCAGATAGCATAGTTCTGACCCCAAGCAGCAATCTTTTGCTTTATTCCACTGACTTTTCTGTTTATTTACCAAGTGTTGCAGTGGTAGAGGCTGTGGCTTCAGTGAGAAGAGATGCTGAAAGCATGTTGTTGACCCCTCAGTCTTCATTACCACTGCCACTGAGTGGTAATATTATGGAGCAGCTAACCTTTTCCGGCATTCCCTTGAGCGAGACAACGCCACTTGTTATGGCAACAACTACAGAAAAATACCCTGAAATGTACCCTGATATGAATCAAAGCCGACAAGAGACCTTGGCTCCAAGGACTTCCCTGATTACAAGTGTTTCACAGACAGAACTAACTTTCATGAGCAGCATAAACTCTGCTTTGTTTTCATCTAGTCTTCCATTTGTATCTTTTCCCACACAACCAGATGATGTTAAAACTAACCCTTTTCTTCCTAACAACTTCAGTAAAACATCAGAATTCCCTGAGAGTTCAATAGTACCAGGTCATGGTGGCTACCCTGAGTTCACAAGTCCTCTGCCTTCTTTCATAGCCTCCACACAATGCAGTTTAGTTCCATCACAGCAAGTTCTCTCAACAGGTCTCATAGAAAAAGATATGGGTTCAGGAGATGATGCTGAGACATTGTCCTTTTCCATCTTGCAAGAGAGTAGCAGCATGCCACTGAGTAGCGTAATTGATGATTTCTCTGAATTGGAGGAAACATTTCAAGAGTTTGATACCTCTTTCCCCTCAAGACCGATGGTGTCACTTTCTTCCAGATTCATGGAAGGCTCTGATGTGAACTTTAGTATTTCAGCTTTAATGGATGTGGTCCCAACTAGTGCTGTGTCTACATCAGTATACCAATCCCATGAGAAACGCTCTATAGATTTGTTATTTGACTCTGCTTCCTACAGTTTCCTCTCTGTTCCTGAAACTGAAGTGTTACCTTTTGGTGCAAGAGCAGCATCTGACATTACCAGTGTTCTTCTTGACTCATCTTTCTCCATCATTTCAAATACAATTATGTCATCAGTTGCTATGAGAAATGAAAATCTTTTTGAGTCTCATGGTTTAGTCCCTTCACTAGAGCCATTATTTTTCTCTGACGAGAAGTCTGCCAGTTTTTCAGAAGATGAATCTAAAAGTACTTTGGATTTTGTATCCAATATTTTCTCAACTCCTCTTTTGAATTTCACTGGCCCGGTACCTTCATCTTTTGATATCATAACTTTGAATTCTATGATGCCAAATGATTTGTCAACATCTTTTTCTCAGGCCTTGTCAACCGTGGTTGAGGCATTTATACCAACTGACACTCTCAGTTTGCATTCACCTCAGCTTTTGGCCAGCAGCACTACAGACCTTGAGTTTTCGCAACTCTGGCAAAATTCTGATCACCATTTAAATACACACCCTGTTCTGTCCATAAATTATTCTGAAATAGCACCATCATCAAGTTTTTCATCTCATCCCTTTAGGTTCTCTGAAGCATCATCAATTCTACAGCCAGATTTTGAAGTTTATAATACCTCAGTTTTCACAGAAACTACCTCCTACCTTGAGTTTTCACTCATTTCCCATGAATCTGTAGTTCCTTCCAATTTGGCCTCCGGTTTTGAGTCCACTCCCAGTATTTCAGTCATTGGAACCCAGGTGCCGTCACAGTTGACTAGTCTTCAGACAACGCCCTTTGTAGCTGTATCTTCAGGGTTATTCTCCACACATAACCTTTTAGGTGACCACATCAGTGCTACAGATGATTATAAATTTGTCTCCTCATTTTCCCAGGCCATTCCTAGTACTATATTATTGTCTATAATTGACATATCCTTATCACCATCATCTCTATCTCCAACGTCCTCATCTATATCTGAGTTTATCCTCTCACCTTTATCTACAGAGCCAATGTTTGTGAGCTCATCATTTGTACCCACAGAATCACCCAAGCCTTTAAACACTGTATTTAGTGGAGCTAACATGAGTGCTGCTCCTGTTGATACTACTCTGAGCCACAAAACAATGAATCAGAGTCCAAATGAGAGCAGCACACCTCCTGCCCTATCCTCTCCTCATCCTGTGCACCCTGTTACTCATCCTGTGGATCCCATCATTCATCCTGTGACTGCCACTGAAGCTCTGGTTGAAACTCCAGCTTTGATAACTACCAAACAGCCATATGTGTGTGATATCACAGTTCCTGATCCCTACTTGATCACAGCTGGTAAGTGTCTTTGTGGAGTCATATTTTTGGTTAAAATTATCTTTTCTAGTTCACATTAGAAGAAAAAGTCGTGATGCCAAGTCATGGTGGCTATACCATGTGAATTAGCCTACAGATACTTTAGCAGTCTTTGAATGCCTTCCTTGGTTTTTGCCCTTCTTGCCTGTAAATTTACAGTTTTGGAAATATGGAGGAGATCTTTGATTTCCTAGGGAGTAAATTACCAGTGGGGGAAAGTTCTAGGGAGCTCTCTGAAACACATAAATGTTAAGCTCTTTGGCAATTTGAATCCACGTCTTCCTGACTCCATCAACTATCAGCTATTCCTTGCTAACTTTAGATTCATGTTATGGATAGAGACAGGAACTGCATCTGTTATTTCATTGGGAAGAGGTTAAGTGACTTGCCCAGAGTTGCGCAGAAGTGGGAGTCAGACTCAGGTGTTCTGACTTTTGAGGCTGGTCTTGTAGTCAGTCTGCCACAGTGATTCTCATATTCATGGATACTATGATAAAATAAATAAAATTGTTACATATCTAGCATAGATCATTAGTTATCATTAGTGAGAGGTTAAGGGCAACAATACATTTGTATTCTCATAAACATATACATGCTTCCTAGAAAGATCTAACTTTGATCTAACATTCTTTGATTGTTTCCTTGGGTTGCCACTGGAAATCTAAGGGGAAAAAAATGCAGAAATTAGCCATCCTGTTATTCTTTACTACTTCTAATCTGGTTCTGACCTTGCTATGGGTTAATTGATGAAATGTTCAGATTATTAAGATTTTCTCTTGTTAGATGTTAATGCTCTCTGCCTATCATAATTCAAAATGCATCTGATGGAGCAGAAGATTATATGGATTATGGTAAAGGAGTATAGATCATTTAGTGTAAATCAGCAGCTCCTAACTTTTTCCTGATAAGTAACTTTTGGTGTACCTGAAACTTATTTACCAGTATAGGTTCAATTAAAAATGCATAAGTGAATAACAGTTTATGAAAGACTTTCATCTGTATTTGTTTCATCTATTATTTGTTAAGTCTCATTCAGTAGGAATAGGGGAAATAATTTATGGAGAACAAGGAAAATGGCAAAATAATTGGAGTAGAAGAAAAGAAAGGAATTTAGAGATGGAAGACAATGGAGATGGAGGAGGACAAAGGCAATTGAAGAACAGGATGATAGAGGAAAATGGAAATACAAATAGAGGCAAGAGAAATCAGAATAAAATTACTGGCCATTTCCTTTGCTCACTAGTCCTACCTATCCTTACCCTCACCCCCAACATTGTGTAAGATCCTTACTCTCCTCATCCTGTTCCTTCCTCTCCTACAAATAACCCTTCACCAATCCATGGCATGATTATTTAAAAAAAAAATTTTATTCTGTTTATTAACAATGCAAAAACCCTTTTTGCTCACTAAAAATATGACATTTTTTATTAAGAGCAATTTGAATATTCATCTTATTTTTAAAAATCATGGTTTAATACTTTGTGATGCATCATTTAGAAGTTCTGGTTTCAAGGCCAGATTATTTTGATACTTGATTTTAATGACTGCCATAGCTGAAACAGATAACTCACAAAGCTTGAATGTAGACCTGGGGCCAGGAGACATAGGAAACACTGCTTTTGCCTGTCTAGGAGGGAGCATGTGCAGCTGACTGCCTCACCTAGCCCACAGTGGGTTATGCAAGAAAGGCAGCGGGAAAGACCAACAGAGGCAGACATGGGATACACGTGTGCTGAGCACTTGTACTGTTCCTCAGTTCTAATATTTTTCATGCAGCTCCTGGAGTTCATGAGAGTCTCACTCTCTTTGTCTCTATCTCTCTCTGCTTTCCTTTCTCCCAAGTCTTCCCTTAAAGCAAATAAAAATAATAAAAGAAAACATTCACACAGTGGTTGTCCCAGAGCTGTAAGCACCTTGTACATATTAAAACTATAGAAATGAGTTATTATTTTATCATTTTAATTACTTACCATCTCCACTTAAGTGTAATCTGTCCCTAGGCTTTCTTCTTAACCCTGCATCCTCCCCATCCCTAACAGCTAATAGACAACAGCTATCCTTAGTTCCTTCATTCACATTTGGATTTAAATGCCAAATTTTTTCTCAGTGTGGATGGGAATGAATCATCTTTTAAAAAGAGATAAAACCTTAAACTAAAGGTATAAAGGTCTTCAGCTGAGCATTTCAGGACAAGTTGCTGAGAAGGAATTGTCTAAATAGTTCGGAGCTGAAAGTCAATTTTGTTCTTAATTTTTAAAAAATCATTTGGGAATTTAATTTAGCTAATGCTGTGCTTTAGTTGGCAAGTGGGTGTATATAACCCTATACTTTTGTAATCTGTGGATTCAGAGCCATTATGGGGCTCTGCATTTTACCAAATCTTCACTTTACAGATTGGGAAACTGAGTTGACATGGGCACCAAAAAAACTTAAACCTGTATCTTCCAATTTCAAATTCCTTTTTACTAGCTTACTTTTTTGAGTACTTGAGTTCTTTGCTTTTCCAGACAATACTTCCTAGAATCAAGTGAGACACTGGAGTCTGAGGGGAAGTGTACAGGAAGCAAGACCAATCTGAACTTTTTTAGGAGATGGATAGTGCCATGGTCTCATTGTGGTTATGTCAGAGGTATTTCAGAATTACTCTAAATTCAACCCTACCCTAATCACCAAGTAAAACATCATCACTGCAGAGCTCTTTAATCAAGAGATATTTATAGAGAACTTTATATATCCCTAGCCCTGTGCTGATAGTATGGCAAGGTCTAAAGCATGGTTTGGTGGAAGACACAATAGATTTGGAGTAAGATGATGGAGGTTCAAAATCTGACTCTACCACCTACCACCAGAGTGACCTTGGGCAAATCATTCAGCCTTTCAAGGATTCTGCCTCCTCATCTGCAAATTCTAGGGCTTGGACAAGCTGACCTTTAACATTCACTGGAGCCTCAAATCTATGATCCTCTGAAAATGTGACACACAGTCCCTGACTATATGCATTTATAGTCTGGTTGGAGAGACAAAGGACATATTCATTCAGTAAGAAGTATTGAAATCTTAATAATAGCTAGCATTCATATAGTGCTTGAAGGTTTGCAAAGTGCTTTACAAACATGGCCTTATTTGATCCTTGCAAAAGTCCTGAGAAGCAGGTGCTAGAATTATCTCCATTTTATAGATAAGAAACTGAGGCAGACAGCAGTTACGTGACTTGCCCCAGGTCACACAACTAAGTTTATGAGACCAAATTTGAGCTTAGGTTTTCCTGACTCCAGGACTAGTATTCTATCCACTGCACTACCTAGGAAGATGCTGGCTTTGTTTTTTTTTAAAGGTGTTGTAAGATCTTTTTATTATCTCCCTTGTAGCTCAAGGCCTGTGAGGTGATAATATAGCAATGACATGATCATACTCAGCTGCAGGCTCTGCAGCCCTTTGATCGCATGCAAGTAATCATTCATTCATTTAAGAGAAATCTGTTAAGTACCAGTAATCAGTGCCTGAGCCATAGTTACAGCTCCAGGGGAAAAAGAGAACCCCAGAGGAAGGTATTTGACCTAGTAGGGGCCATTTCCAATAAGCTGAGGGAGTCCTTGATGATCCCAAGAGAAATCTGTCCTTTCCTGGAAGATATTATTCTGCTCAGGGTGAAGTGGTCCTAGGCAAAGGAGGTTTCTGTTTCTGGAGTGAAAAGTAAGAGTTTTGAACTGTTAAGAACTTTATTTTGGAGATTTTAGTTAGCTACCTAATCTCAGGCAGCTTCCAGTTAAAAAGCTCATTTGTCTTAGTTAGACAGTGGGCATTTGATTTACTCTTGAATTCATCTATGGTATTGTTTTTTGACCAAGGCTTCTATCTGCTTTCTTTCAATTCAACAAACTTTGCTTTCACTAGTGAAAACAAGCCCTTTATCTTATTCCTACTATGCATGTTGACACGTCTTACTTACAACATAGGTTCATATCCCAGCCTTCAGATCTTCCATCTTGTATAAACTCCTCCTTGAACTGATTGTGCCCATTATCTGCCCTGAAAGAAGTTTTAAAAGTCAGGTCCACACTTGGTTGTTTTGTTTTTTTTTTTCATTCAGTTTTGACTTACTGAAGCCCCAGTCCTTCCTGATTACCTCACTTGCTGATCCATGGGATCTGATTGTGAATAGAGTACTTAATACCTAATAAAATATATGCAAGACACTATGCTAGATTCTGGGGAAGGAAAACAAAGATCATTCTTTGCTCTCAAGAAGCTTAATAAATACTAGACAAGCCTTGAATGCCAAGCTGGGGTGTTTGCACTTAGGATGGGACATTTAAATAGGTGTGACATCAGAATTATACTTTCAAAATATTATTTTTAAATAAGATGTCATTGTCCAGGATAGGTTGGAAGGGAGACAAGACCAGAGGCTGCATGATTACTTAGGTCTTTGTAGTATTCCAGATACTGTTTTATCTACAGCTAGATATTAAGCACATACTTTGTGCCAGCCACTTGGGCTAAGCACTGAGAGTACAAATAAAACAAGATGGTCTCTACTATCAAGAAACTTCCAGCAGAGAAAGACAAAACATAATGGAGATCTTGAAAGCTGGTGGGTAGGGGAATAGGAGGGTCCCTCCACAGAAGCAGGACAGTTGGTGAGGAAGTGGAGCAGTTCAGAGAGTGAGTTAAAGTAGGAGTGAAGTGAGCAGCATGGCCGGGGCCCCTCAAGAAATGGAGATCCTAGCCAGAGGCTCACCAGTCAGAAGAAGCCATCTTCTGTGTGGTATGACCACCGTCCCTAGGTGGCCGAGGCAGCTGGTGAGGAGATCAAGCAGTTCAGAGAACAAATAGCACTGTGAGTGAAGAAATAGGAATTAATAAGCAGTATGGGCTTAAAGAAAGGTCCTGGCATTAGGAATAGAGAAGGAGAGAAGGAAAGTAAGCATTTATATAGTGTCTACTATGTGCCAGCCACTATGTGCTCAGCTAAAGCTAAGCACTTTGCAAATAGGACCTCATTTGAATGGGAGGGTGAGATGTTGTTAAGGAAGAATCAATAGGCATTGATGACACTGGATCTTGGTGGATTTGAAGGAAATATCAAAGACACTTTGGAGTTTGAGCATTTCAAACTTAGTGTGATATTAGTGGCATAGCTGGGGGGAAATATTAACAGGCAGGTGTAGAAAAAGTGCCACATATCTGTGAATAGAGACCTCAAGTCAGAAAAACAGGGCTAGAGAGAGAGATTAAAGAATCATTCTCAGTAGAGGATGTTCTGTCAAGCTGTGGAAGAATATGCTATCACCAAAGGATGTTGGTGATTCTAACATTTAACACTTTATTGATATTATCTTATTTTGGCCTTATAACAACCTTAGAAAGTAGATGTCATTGTTGTGCCCATTTTATAGATATGGAAACTGAGGCAGAGAGAGGTTAAGTGACTTCCTCATGGTTATATAAGTAATAAGTATTTACGGTCCTAGTTGAACTCTGGTTTTCCTGACTCCAGGTGTCATGCTCTGGCCACTACTCTACCTATCTGCTACAAAAGCATGGTTCAGTGGAAGATGCACTAGATATCTTCATCTTTTTCTTAATCCACTTGACACACTAGTAAGAGAATAGAGGGACAGGATACGTAAGAGAGATAAGGGAAGAACTTCAGAGTTTGTCCACATTGAGAAAGAGGAACCAGCAACAGAGACAGAATTGAATAAATACTCTCCTAGCTGGCATCTATATAGCACTTTTAGGTTTGCAGAACATTCTGTGTACAGTATGAATGAATGACTTTAATCTGGAGACAAAAATGCCTGAGTAACAACTTAATAACCATTCTCAAGAATATGAAAGGAGAATATTGACTAGTTGTTAACATTCCACAAAGAATAAAAGTAAGGGAAATGAACAACTTCGAGAATTAAATTGATTTACTTTGTGGTAATTATGACCACAAGTGGGATTTGAGGTTTTGATTACTCACGGAGAGGAATTTTTTTTTAATGAGCTTCTGTAGGACTCTATTACTATCTTTTCCTTTTTTAGGAGATGTATGTAAGAGCATTTGGAGAAACCATAAGGCACTTTGTATTACAGTACCATCTGTATGCTGATTATACTTTTTTCTATATACCCAAGTAACTTAATCCCAAATTATACAATTTTATGTTTTCATAGTGCTAATTTAGAGATTTGAAGGAAATCTAATTAGTTAAAAAAGATAGATGTCATGTTGACATAAAAGCAAAAACATCTAATACTTCTACTACCTACTGGTATTATTTAGTATATTTATAAATACATTAATAATAAAAAGTAATCAAATAATAATAAATAATAAATTAAGGCAAAGTAATTTTTCTTAAGGTAAATGGAATCATAAGCAATTTTTGTCATTCTGTCACGGCTATCTTCATTGCTTTCTTTTTGATTTTTCTCTTTTCCTTTCTTTGCTGACCCCTTCTCCTTAATTTTCCCTTTTTTTATTCTGTTTTGTCTTTCACTTGTGTTCCATATCTATAGACAGACATATATTTCCGTAGTCTACAAGTTATAACCGATAGACCATTTCCAGTCCATTCTCATTTAACTACAAGGTAGAAAATCTGCTGAATAAGGGAATAATAATCTCATTTATGTGCTTTATAATAATATAAATACAAACAATATAATAGATAAATGTAGTACATATAAATAATAATAACAACTCATATGCTTTAAGAGTTGCAAAGTGCTTTGAGAATTAAATTGATTCATTTTGTGGTAGTTATGACCCCATGTCAGGTTTAAGATTTTGGTCATTCATTCAGAGAGTGCATTCTGTTTAATGGGCTTCTATAGGACTCTGCCACATTCTTTTTTTGGGGAGATATATGTAAGAGCATTTGGAGAAACCATAAGTCATTTTGTACTACAGTGTTATTTGTATACTGATGATAATGACTGTCACTGTGAGTTGAGACAGTTCATTTTTTTTTAATGCCCATTATGCAAATAAAGAAAACTGTAGCTCCAAGAGGTTGTAACTTGCCTATAATTAAGGACCTGTCTTAGGTAGAATTTGTTCTATATTTGACAATATCAGTCAGATGGTCATTTCCTTACACGCAGAAAAGAAAAAGAATTGTACATATAACCATAAATTTCTATTGTGTTCAGTTTGCATTTAAAAAAATGAACATAATAAATTCACCATATTAGTTTCAAAACTGTCCTGCTTTTCTGTGTCTTTTTCTGAATCTCTCTCTGTTCTCTTATGTTCATTTAACAAATGATAACAGTGATCTCATTTCTTTTTTTTCTCTGCATCTTCCCTGTTAGTTCCCTCTCCCTCCCAAATTCCTCAACTCTCATCAAATAGTTTTTTTTTAAAGGGCCTTCTTCGCTAACAGTAAGTGTAGTCAAGCAAAACAAATCAACGTATATATTATGCCCAAAAATGTGTATCTCATTTTGTCCTTTGAGTCCTCTGAGACTTCTCTATCATGGTGGGTAATATGCTTCGTCATCAGTCATCAGGAGTAACGGTTGATTATTGCATCAATCATTTTTATTTTTAATGTTGCTTATTGTATAAATTGTTGTTCTTAATTAGAGGTTGATCCCACACCTCCTGACTCCAAGTGCAGCACTCTTAAGATGCCTGAAATCTTTCTGTAGGCTTATCTCATAAGTTACATGGGGATGTTGTTATTTTGGCTAGAGCTGTCTACAGATTGATAACTTCCATAAGTGACTAGCAGGAGTGGAAAACTTTATTTTTAGGACTATAAAAATGAAGTAAGTTGAGGATCATATCAATAACAAGCAACTTATTTTAATGGGAGAGGGGAGGAAAGAGAGAAAAAAGAGAATGTTTCATTTCTCTTAATTTAAGAACCACAAACAGACTCTTCTGTTACATAAATGATTTAAAAATATTTTTGTTCTGTATTGCAGCAGGTTAAAGGAAAGAGACAGAAAAGAGAAAGGAAGAAAAAAAACAGGAAAGGAAAAAAGAGAAAGTTAAAAAAAAGTTTATCAAAGTCCTAAAAGATAAACATTTCAAAATCCCATTATTTTTTGAGGAAAAAAACCCACAACCCTGTAATTTTTTAAAGGCATGTTCATTTCTAGAATGTGTGTTTCACTGACTATATGATCTTTGGTAAGTTATATAAACTCTTGGGACCTTAATTCTTTTCATTGTAGAATGAAGGGATTAGATTAATTATATGAAATTTTAAGACCCTAATACCTCTAAGAATCTATGATTCTAAGTGTTTTAATAACACTTCAAGTTTGAAAGCACAACTGTTCTTAAACTCACGTTTTCCCACTCTCATTTTTAGTGATGAAATGCTCTAAGTCTTTGATGGAGGTCCAGAGTCATAGAAGCAGTTAGTCATCTATAGTGTATCCCTAGGAAACTAAGGTATTACTTGATTGGCTTCATTTCTAGTGCTGGCCCGAAGAGCTGTGCAGGAATACATCATCACAGCTATCAAGGAAGTGCTGAGAGTTCACTTCAGTCGGGCGGTAGAACTGGAGGTAAGCAGCCTTATACATAGGCATCTCATATTGGAATGTTAGAATGAATCCATGTCTGAATGAAAAAAAAGTTGATCTATTGTAAATGAAAATGATTATATTTGCTCTAGTCACATTTTTCTTTTTTTCTGGGAATTTTCTTACATTTTTTGGTGCATTTCTTAGCCCTGTATAAAACAATTCTTTGTATATTATAGTATACGGAATAATCATTTCAGAATTAAAAATTATTTTTATCCAAACTTAATAGGGCTCCAGGGTGGGAGGGCTTTGTGGAGTTGGAGCTTTCCTGAGACGACTCTGATTCTCCCTTGTAGGGGACCAGAGATATGCCAAGAAGAAAGGCTCCTGGTGGCCCTCACCCTAGCTGGGCATTTGAGCACCTTAATTCTGGTCAGTAGAAAAAGCATGACAAGAATGGGTATAAATCAGTGGGGTGCACTAATCCCATTTTTTTCTCTCCGTACTTGTTGTCCCGTACTTGATGATCCAGCAGGCAGAAGCATGAAACTTGCTTCTATTGGAAGGTTTAGCCCAGTCAATGACCTGTCAGCTTTCCTAAATTAGGGTAATTGCTGTTCATACTCCTATATCATTCCCTTATCTTAGTGGTTTGATCAAGATGCTGCATTACCAGAGACACCAGAAAATTAGTAAGAAAAAAGGACAACAGTTCCAGAGTAGTAGTCAGCTGCTTTTGGAGGATGAGAGAGACAGACAGACACAGAGACAGAGAGAAAAAGGGAGAGAAAAAGAGGGACACAGACAGAGAGAGAGAAATTAAGAAGATAACCTAATTATTAAAATCAAGAAAGTTGCTATCTGAAGGTAAGAGACAATGCAGACAGAGAATTCTGACTTGAACAAGACCTCAAAGATAAATTACTCCAGCTTCCCCAACTGTGAAGAGATCCCTTCCATGGTATCATTGATACATGGTAATTCAGTCTCTGTTTGAATACCTTCAGTGATAGCTCCTAGCTAAGGCAATCTAATTTCATTGTTGATCTTTTCTGTTATGTTAAAAAGAAACATACCTGTCTCTTCTCAGGCCTAGTTTTGCCTTCTGGACTAACTTGGAACCAACCAACTTGGTGTTTTGGACTAGATACATTTGTTTCCTTAAGTCATTCTGTGTCTGGTATGGTTTGGTTTCTGGCTCTCTAATCTTTCTCACAGTTTTCTTTTTGGTACAGTGTGGTTTCAATGTTTCTTTCAAAATGTGGTACCTAGGGGCAGCTAGGTGGTAGAGTGGAGTCCTGATTGACCCTAGAGTCTGGAGGACCAGAATTCAAATTTGGCCTCAGATACTGTTTGTATCTGTGTGACCCCGGGCAAGTTACTTAGCCCCCAATTGCCTTCTCCCCCAAAAAGTGTCACTTAAAATTGACTCTATAGCCCTCTGGACTGATCAGCGGAGCATGGCAAGACTATTGTTACATATGATCTATGGCACTAATTTTCTGCCAATGCAGCTGAAGTTCTATCATACCATTTTTTACTGTCTCACATTGTTGTCTATGAAGCTGGTGGCCAATTAAACTCTCAGACCTTTTTCCATACATACTGCCAAGCCAGAGCATCCCATTCTTGTTCATTTTTTTTTAAATCCCAAATGCCATACTTTACATTTTTATCCCCTTTGAACATAATCTTCCTGGTTTCCTCCCAGTTCTGTAATCTTTGTGTGCCTTCTTCAGCACAAGTGTTAAAGAGCACAAGGCCTCGTGTGTCGCAATCCAATAGAAACTTGTACCAGATGAAACTGGTGTAACATTTTGAGTAATAGAGTGAATAATAAATTGACACACCAGGGATAAAGTTGTTCAAACATTTTAAAGCTCATGTAACAGCATTATTATCCAGTCCACATTTATCTGCAGAGATGTTTTGTAAGCCTTTGATGCTTTGCTAAAATCAAGATTTGCTGTGTCTATAAAAATACTTTGATCATACTCTAAGGGACAAATTTATTGCACACACAAACAGATATAGCATTTACGTGAAGGTCTAAATAAGTACAGATCTGGGAACTGATTATGGAGCTGGAGAAAGGGGACAAGGAAGAGAGAGAGGTTAAAGGGTAGCTACAAATTTGTTGCACTAAGTCCATGACTTGTGACACTTAAGGGAGGGTTTCTTGCAGAATCTATGCAAATCTAACAAGAGTTTGAATCCTGAAATGATGTGATTTGGCAGTAAAGGGAGTAGGATGATTTCAGCAACTCTGAAATTACCTTTGCTTTTTTACCCAGTTTATTGTTTAAGCTTAGAATTCTGAGGAATCATGCATTTAATTAAATGGTTTAACATTTTATACAGATCCATACATGTACATTCTTCCATTTGGTTGTCCTCTTGTCATGCCTTTTCTACTGGCCATCATCCCAGTACATCACCTGCATTTATTAACTCAGGTGAGCAGTTTCCTGCAGAATTAATGCTACCTTCTGGAGTGGTCTAAATGAGTTGCTGGAAGAAAATTATTTCCCTAACTAGCACTTCACAGTAGGATGCAACTCGCCAACATTCTAGCTTGAGCAGTAGAATAAGTACATATAGAAAGTACTCTGTTTTCCTTCCTTCTTGGTGTCCATCCTTAGGTCGCTTTGTACAATTTGGGGGAGGAAAGGTGCTTTTTAGTAACTTTTGCAGATGATAGGTTGGCAAATGTAGAAAACCAATGATTGAAGTAAAATTGGAATTATCTAGAATTCATTTTGCCTCCAAGAGGAAGCAATTGAAAAAACAAAACCAATTTATCTTCTTTTAGGTTTGCCTCCTGATGTAAGCTGCCTCATGCTTGGAAATTGCTTCCTTTTTATTATTTTTTTCATTCTTATAGGTTTATGAAATTTTCCCAGACTTCTCTTTCCTGGTTACTTCTGGACCTTTCATTTACACAGCAATTGCTGTTATAAATGTTCTTATAAATAGCAACCTTGTCCGGGATCAGGCTCCTTTAATTCTGTCACTACAGCCTTCCTTCACTGTGCCAGATTCCAAATTCCAAGTTCAAACAGGTGAGTTTTCCAAACATTTATCTTGATTTCTGAAGGGACCTCTGGATTTTTTTTGTGTTGTAAAATAATATGGGTCAACCTCCCTGTGTCAGTGAATTAATTGACAATCAATTTATTAAGTGCCTTACTATGTGCTAGTCACTGTGCTAAGTTCTAGGTATTCAAAAAGAGGCAAAAGACAGTCCCTCAAGAAGTTACAGTCGAGTGGGGGAGCTTACAGTTATCTGAAGCAGTTTTGCTTTTACATATGGAGACATGTTTTAGATTGGGTGTCTCTTATAAGCATAATTTCCATCTATTCTGGTGGGGAAAAGTTATAGCTGGGAGGTCAGATTTTGGTGCCATTCAATAAACATGATTACATGCAGACACAGACTGTTCCACCAGTTATTCAGCATGTGATTAAGTGCCTCTGATATACAAAGCACAAGTGCTAGGTACTGGGAAGGGGATCCCAGTTTGTATAAGACATGGCCCTTCCCCTCATGGAGCTCCAGGCTCGTGGGAAGTTGAGACACATTTATAGATATCTAAAAGTACACTATAATTTAAGATAGTTACAAAACAGAGATTTGATGGATGTGGCTGCTCACATTTCTTAGCATCAAAATAAAGTTATGTAGAAGAAATAGGTTAATAATAAACATAGCTGTAGAGTGTCTTAATTACAGTGGCAATAGATAGAATGGCAAATTCTACATTTCAGAACCTCTTCCACACTCTCAGTCTTCCTCACCAGTGTGCTTGTGCACTGCCATAGATCTGCAGGTGTAGGACATGAGGCAATTGAGAAAATTATTTAAATAGAAACACTTGTACATGGCTTCCGACAGAGCAAAAGAGACACTTAAAACCTGAAGGAAGATTTCTCCACCTAAATTCTGAGGTGAGTGCTTACTTTAGCTAAAGAATGCCATGGTCCTTGTTCAACTAATAAAATAGAACAGGTGAGAGAATAATGTGATTTTTTTTCCAATTGTATGTGAAACTCATCTCTTAGGTATGTTTTTATTTTGACATCCAAATAGCTGCAAAGTATTAGTATAAGTTTAAATTTCAGGCAGTCAGCCAGGTGGTACAGTGGATAGAATTCCTGACCTGGAATCAGGAAGACTCATCTTCATGAGTTCAAATCTGACCTTAGACACTTACTAGCTATGTGACCCTGGGCATATCACTTAATCCTGTTTGCCTCAGTTTCCTCATCTGTAAAATGAACTGGAGAAAGAAATGACAAACCATGCCAGTATATCTACCAAGAAAACCCCAAATGGAATCACAGAGAGTCAGACATGACTGAATACCAGCACCAAAAAGAGTACTTAGTGGAAGTCTGAGGGTGAAGGTAGTTCTCAGTTGGGGGGTGTCTGGGATAGCTTCATTAAGGGGATGGCATTTGAATTGGGCTTTTAAAGGATGGATAGGATTCAGAGAACAGGGAGGGAGGACATTGTACATGTATGAGCAGAGGCTTTGAAAATGCTCTGTGTGTTTTGGATTAAGTGTGGCTGAAGTAGTTTGTGGAGCCCAGTAACATGAGGTGAAACAGAAAAGCTAGCATGAGACAATGTGTCGATGTCCTATGTTTGATGCAAGGAGGACGTAGAAAAGACCACCTCAGAGACCTGTCCTCAAGAGCCTTTCTTCATCCTTGTCTGCATGTAAGCCACGATTCTTATAAAGAATGATCTTTCTTCTTTTCAGTCCTTCAGTTTGTGCCTCAGAGTGTGGACACTGGCTTCTGCAATTTCACCCAGCACCTTGAGAAAGGCCTCATGACGGCATTCACTGAAGTGAGAAAACACCAGGAGACATACAACTTAACAGTGCAGGTGAGTCCCTCAACTCAGGAAAAGCAATATTCCAACTCCTTGTCTGAAATTCTGAAGGTTTAGGCAGGGAGGCAATTAATGGACTCGTATGAAATCATCTCCCAACTGGATCATGGTTTGATCCTGTCCCCTGAGCAAAGAGTTCTTAACCCTCCACAAGTGGACTGAACCTGATTCATGCTGACTGCTCAACCAGTATTCCACTCAGCTAAGTCAAGAAAGTGACCTCTACTCTCAGTGGTACTGCATTAACACTGTGTGGCCTCTGGGTCAGGTGGGGTGCCAGGTCAAGGGAATTGGAGCCTGAGGTCTTGGCAAAAGTGAGTGATAAGGTTGGGTTCCTCCTGGTCATTTACAATATCTATATAAATAGTGGGGTGGAAGGGTATTTTTTTCTTTTTTTTTCATTCTGGAACCTCAGAATCCTCAGGAATCATGAATCTGTTAAAAAGAAATGTTGCTAGGAAACATAATCAATACAAATTTATGTATCTGGGCTATCAGTTGTTAACTGTCATAGTTTTCTTATACCTCTGACAAGTAAAAAATGACCTGTGGATTGGAGATAAGGTTAGCACAAACCTCTATAATAGGGAAGCAAGTTTACTCAGGGGGGATAAAGAGAGTTCCATTCCCCCTTTGTCCTTGACTATATATTAATAGCTAGTATTTATATAGCACTTCAAGGTTTTGCAAGGTGTTTTACATAGATCGTCTAATTTAATTCTCACAATAACCTTGTGAGATAAGGTTCTATTATCATTCCCAGTTTGCACTTGGGAAAATTGAAACTGAAGTTGTAGGTTATGGGTTAAGAGGTTAAATGACTTGCTCACTTAGCTTGTAAGTGATTGAAACAGGATTTAAACTTAAGTCACCCTGATGCTGAGGCCAATCTGTGTCTCTGTTATCTTTATGTGCAGCCGTAAACCCAAAGTAGAAATGTTGAGTGTGTAGCTCCACCCTTTTGGTCCTGTTTGGCATATAAATGTCCCCTATCTCAAAAGGGAATGGCAGTTACAAAGGGGCTCTGGTTCATACCTCTTTTGTGGACTTCTCTGATGTTGTCTACCCATGGCTTTTAAAAATATTTAGGAAACCCCATTAGCTAATAGTCACACAGGCCTCTAATAACTGAGTGGTTATTTACTAGAAACATTCATAAGTCTAATGGGTGAATAAAATCATGTAGAGAAAATGATCATGGGTTGTTCTAATCTTCTCTGATGTTACACTACAAGTAAACTTAATGTAATTGAGCCACCAGGAGAGTCATTCATCCAAGAGGTGCTCTTTGCTGATGACAGAACCCCTTGCAGTGCACACAAAAGAAATCTTGTATTTGATTGTGGGCCACTTTGCAGAATCAATGAGGTGCTGAGACCTGGCAGTAAACCCCAGGAAGACAAAGCAGTGTATCAGTTCATTGTCAGGGAAGCCCTTCCCACAGCCATAATTTTTTCTCTGTGGGATAGGGCTGCCAAGCACTCACCAGATTCTATTTCTGCAGTGATCGACCAAGTAGAGAATGAATCAAGAACAGCTTTTCTTCTGGGGAAGGATGGTAGGGAGTGTTCAGGTCAGAGGAAGTGATAAATTAGTGGTCATGTCCAGGCTCCTCTGTTGTCGATAAGAAGTGGACTTTTTGCTGACACTACATCTAGGTTTTTGAGTTGTCTTTATGGAGCCCTTTTGAAAACTGCCTAGAGAGAATCACTAGCAATTGGGTCCTAACTTGGATTTGTTTCTGTCAGCATTGCAACAATGCTTATTATGTCAGAAATCCAGTGTCCTGGAGGGTGGGAAGGATAAATGATAAAATAAAAGATTCTACTTCTTGTTAGTTAAAAACAAAAACCAAAACCCTATAAATAATTGATTCTGTAAAACAAAATGTAGTTTTTAAAAAGCTCTCCCCTAAAAAGATGCCTCCCTCGCATATGTATGCTAAAAGGTAGGTTCAAATCCTGCCTCAGATATTTACTGTGTTATTTTGAGTGAGTCATTTAACTTTCCTAGGCCTCAGTTTCCTCCTCTGTAAAATGAAGGTATTGGACTAGATGACCTTTGATGCCCCTTCCACCATAAAAGCCTGCATGCTTAACACGTAATAAGTGTTTGTTAAATTATTTTTCATTCATTTCATAGAGGATGCAAGGTGGCACAGTGGAGAGAAACATTGGTTCTGGAGCCAGGAAGACCTGAGTTCAAATTTGACGTTAGATGCTTACTAGCTGTGTGACCTTGGGCAAATCACTTAATTGCAGCCTACTTCAGTTTCCTCATCTGTAAAACAGGGATGATAACAACAATAGAATGCACCTCCTAGGGTTGTGGTGAGGATCAAAGAAGATAACCTGTATAGCCCTTTGCAAACCTTTGTAAGTGCTAGTGATTGTTATTATTCATTCTTAGTTATTGGGAAGATAGTGATGTTTTTTAAAACGAGAGAAAGGATTATAGAAATAGAATATAAATTCCTTGACCATAGTGATTAATGTATTACATTTTTGTCTTTGTATCTCCGATAACCACCATAACCAACCTGGCATAGAGTAGTTGCTTGTTGAATTGAATTGAATGGATTCTCACAAGTTCTTTTGTAGGGAGAGGAAATGGGACACCCATGAGAGGAGAGGGCAGAGGAAGCATTTCAGAATTGTTCTGAAAAGCATCTTCTAACAGTGTGGCAGATCTGTGAACTGCTGCAAAAGACCAGCCTAATGTGTAGCAGTCAGGGTTGGGGTAGCTGGTCTGGAGTAAAAGCTATGAACTAACTGCCCATGAGTCTGAGTCAGTAGCAGGTGTTAAAAAAAAAAAAGGCAGTTTAAGCACAAAGCAAAGAAATGCTTTGGGGTAGGGGAGAAAAGGGGAGAGATCCCCAGTAGCTGAGGATGATGATACATTCTCAATATGATACTGATAACTTTTATGGAAAGCTTGAAGATATATTAACAACTAGGGGATAGATTGATGAACTTGGAGTCCGGAAGACCTGAGTTCAAATCCTGCCTCACACACTTATTATCTGTGCGACTCTGGGCAAGTCACAACTCTCAGCCTCAGTTTCCCCATCTGTAAAATGGAGTAACACTTATTGGGTTGTGGGCAGTGAGGTGGTGCAGTGGATAGAGTGTTGGGCTTGGAATCAGGAAGACCTGAGTTCAAATCTGGGCTCAGACGCTTACTAGCTATGTGACCGTAGGCAAGTCACTTAATCCTGTTTGTCTCAGTTTCCTTATCTGTGAAATGAGCTGGAGAAGGAAATGACAAACCACTCCAGTATCCTTGCCAAGAAAACCCCAAATGGGGTCAGAGTCAGACAAGACTGAAAAATAACTGAACAGTAGAAGAGCTACGGGGGTATCGAGAGGGTTTGTCAGGGAATCTGCTCCAGTAAGAGGAATGGAACCTCTTGGGCTAGTTGTGCCTATCGGTAGAACTCTGATCACTGTGGGTCAAAGATTTGTGGTTGAGTCATTTTTCAGTTGTGTCCAACTCCTTGTGACCCCATTTTGAAGTTTTCTTGGCAAAGGTACTTGAATGGTTTGCCGTTTCCTTCTCCAGCTCATTTTACAGATGGGGAAACAGGAAAACAGGGTTAAGTGACATGCCCAGGGATTACACAGCTAGGAAGTGTCTGAGTCCAGAGTTGAACTCAGGAACATGAGTCTTCCTGACTCCAAACCCAGTTCTTTATTCACTCACTGTGCACCTAGATGCCCTGGGTTAAAGATAAGAGGTCAAAATAAAAGCAAAGAAATGTGTCAGGATGCTCAGGAACTGCTTGTTAGCAGATTCAGCTTCCTAGGGTACAGATTTAGGTTTTATACCTTTTCAGAGAATAAAGCCTGCCTGGAGTATATAGTCAATTAATAGCATCCTGAGGCAACTTAGGATGGATAAGTAACACTTTCTCAGTAAGGGGAGGGGTAGAGAAAGGAGAAATCATTCTAGGGAAAAAGGGGGTGAGAGTCCTGGGGGAATATTTGCTGTTCAGATGGTGTGGTTTGTTATCTGAATTAGAAGACATTCCCTGTTCAAGGGGAGGTGACTAAAGACCTTTACAATTGTGAAAGAAGTCCTTTTAGACAAAACTGCAGGGTTGAGATAACCATTTAGAGAAGACTGCAGGTGTCTTCTATCCAAGGACAACAAATAGCTGTTCCTTCGTCAATGGGTCTATTCACTTAACATAGTTTGTTTTATTTTATTTCTCTTTACTTTCCACTATCAGGCTAGGAGGTGGTTAAGGAATTTCTGCATTGTTACCCCATCAAGAAATGATTGGGGTTCTTGTGGTTCCTATCCTACCACCCCTCCCACTTCCCCCAACCAAAAGAGGCAACTTATTTAAAGTGCTTTGCAAACTTTAAAACAATACATACAAAGCAGACAGCTGTTTAATAAAGTCAGTCACTGTCTTATTAATTCACTGTCTTATTAAACACTACTTTCCCCAATAACAAAAAAATCATTTAAACCAATAACAACAAAAAATTCAGTTCTTGTTTACCTCTTTCAGATACTGAATATAACTCTGGGGACGTCATGGACAGCTCCTCGCCAGGGACCAGTGAATATTATCTTTGCTGTTAAAAGCAAGAAAGGGTTTTTGAATGGATCAGAAGTCAGTGAGGTTCTCAGGAACTTGAGTATGGTGGAATTCAGTTTCTATCTGGGATATCCTGTGCTGCAGATTGCTGAACGTGAGTATGATATGCCCTTAGAGGTTCAGAACATTGATTTTTAAACTTTGTTTTCTGGAACGTAGGGTTTTTCTATCTATTAAGAATTTTTCCATTGAAATGGATGATGGGCAAAGAGGTGGGCAATATGTTCATAGAAGAAAGCCTGGACTCTTTCCCTAGGTTTCTGCTAAGCATCTGTATAACATTTGTACCCCTTGAGGACCTTTTCTTCATCAGTAGAATGAAAAGATTGGACTAGAATAGAGATTCTTCATCTTTTTTGTGTCATGAATGTCTCTCTCCAGATGATGTTTTTAAATACACAAAATGGAGTATGTAGGTTTAAAAAGAAAGCTAGTTATCCAAAAGCCCAAACTAGTTTATGGATGCTGGCTTAAGAACCTTTAGACTAGATAATCAGTCCTAATGCCCACTGTCAGTACTATATGATTCCAAGGAGAAAATGAAATTATAATAATAATGGTTCCCATGTAGATAATACTTTTTGGTTTACAACCTGTGTTTCTCATAGTCTTGTGAAGAAGGACCTTCAGGCTTTATCACTCCTATTTTGCAGATAAAGAAACTGAAACTCAGACTGAGGTCATTCGATTTGCCCAAGGTCTCCCACGTAGCAAGGGTCAGAGCAAAAATAGGGAACTCTAGTTTTTTGACTCTAAGACCTGTGCTAGTTCTGTGGCACCACAGCTAGTGGTGACTGTGTTTAGTTTGGGTTTGTTTTATTGTTTTTGTTTCATCGTTTTTAGTTGTGTTTGACTCTTTGTGACCCTGTTTGGGGTTTTCTTGGCACAGATACTGGAGTGATTTGCCATTTCCTTCTCCGGTTCATTTTCCACATGAGGAAACTGAGGTAAACAGTATTAAGCAACTGGCCCAGAGTCTCACAGCTAGTATCTGAGGCTAGATTTGAATTTGGTTCTTCCAGACTCTGAATCCTGTGTTCTGTCCACTGTACCACGTAGCTGTCCATCACTATGCCTATTCCATGCTAGAATAAAGGCTGGAATTCCAGGTCATGAAAAACAAGAAAGAAGGGTTCCATGGCTGTAAAATGTTTGAGAACCACTCCTCTGATGGATGATAGACTTTCTGGGAGGGAGAGAATTTGGATTATCTTTCTGACTTATGTAGTGGTAAAGGTAGAGGATCTGTACGTTTAAGTTATCCTTGAAAGTGAATAGGCTAGCTGGTTGGAAGTTTATGCTTCTCATTTTCCTCAAGTTAAACATATATTCTAACTCATGCCAGGAGTTAAAAAAAAAAAACAACAAAAAACCAAACAATTGAATTTTAAAATATAAAAAATTTCTAATCTTTAAGAAAAATGTGAGCTGAGAAAATTTTGTCCTGATTTGTATTTGGAGATACACAAAAGGGAGTTTATAGAATTAGACCTGCAAAATTGCCTGAGACTTCAGAGATGCTCTAATTCAGATTGTATCATCTCGCAAAAATCCTCCTCCTGCTTCTGCTTGGGGACCTCTAGTGGCAGGGACTTAGGTTCATGCTCTGGAGTAAAGTGCCTTGCTTGAACTCTGGAACCCTAAGTTTGAATCTCAGCTTTGATTCTTACTAGCAGTATTACTTTGAGCAATTCTTTTGGGTTTCAGCAAACTCATTGGTAAAACAGGGATAGTATTTATACTGCCTACTTTATAGGATTGCTATAAAATTCAGCTAAGATGATATATGTACCTACAGCACATAAATCAAAGTGCTACGGAAATTTGAGCTTTTTATTATTCCCTGAGGTAGCCTGTTCTATCAAACTATTGATCCTTGTATATTCTGTTCGTTGTTCCTAGTTTTGCCTTCCAGGGCCAAATGTGTGGAGAGCAGTTATGTTTTTCCTGTTTTCTTTTTGTCCATCTAAATATCCTCAGTTATTTCAAATATTCTTTGTATGACATGGTTTGGAGTCTATTCATTGTCCTGCTTGCCTTACTTTCTTAGAAGAAAAATTGTTATCAGGGACGTTTCTTGGCACATCTGAATTGAGAGGCAGTATGGTACAATGGAAGGAGCCCTGGATTTGGAGTCATAGGAAGTAGATTCAAATCCTGCCTCTGGCAGTTACTACCCCTGTGACCTTAGAGAGGCCACTTAGCCTCTAATGAGCTCAGTTTCCTTATCTGCAAAATGAGAGAGGGTCAGAGGATGGCCTCCAAACTCCCTTTGGCCTTTAAATCTCTGATCCTTTGAATCTCCTTCTACTTCACTGCTTCCCCTCCCCCTCAATCAGAGAAGACGTGCTTTCTCCTTGAAGCTATTGTACTCTGAATTTGTTTACAGTCTATGAGTACACCAAGTTATCCTTTTGTCCTAGCACTTTGAAGATAAGAAAAACATGTGGTTGAGATATATTATGACTTTTAAGCAGTATCTAGCCTTCCTGTCTGCTGCAAACACACACATTCTCTCTCTCTCTCTCTCTCTCTCTCTCTTTCTCTCTCTCTCTGTCTCTCTCTCATACACACACACACACACACACACACACACACACACACACACACACACACACACACACACAGATATTCTTCCCCTCCAACTCTCTCTCTTTTATTTACAGCCTTCCAATATCCACAACTCAATTTATCTCAGCTGATGAAGTCATCTTGGGTAAGAACAGGTATGTATAGCCTTCCTGATACTTTGAGGACTCTAAAATTATCCGTTTACTAAAATCAGGAGCAGAATTTATGGGGAGATGTTAATTTTGTGGCCCAAATCAGTTGAAGATAAAGATGCCTATGAACTGGTTTTCTCTACACTTTTCCTGAGAAGAATTATTTAGAAAGTGTGTGGCATAATAAATAGCCTCTGAGACAGAAAAAAACTTGCTCAGATATATACTCCTGCATGAATTTCTTTCCCCCTCTGATTGACTGCTGAATGATGCTGATCAATGTTGACCTGCATTGGATGAGAGAGTTTACTTGGTGGGAGTTCCTTATATCACATCAGTGGATTAACAGATCTGGTCGAGAAAAAAAGGGGGGCATGATTTAGGTGTATCCATAAAACACATTTAGAGTGGTTCTTGTAGTATACATTTAGATTTATTGCCCTACAGGTGTATATTTCTCCCCAGTCCTGAGGACTCCAGCAGTCAGTATAAACAGCAGATAAGAGGCTTCCTGGCTTGAGTCAGACAGTGAACAAAGAGATAAGACACTTTAATAAAAGTTAACCTGCAGTTCCATGCCAACTGGCAGTGGATCACGTAGACATCCAGTTGTGGGGAAAAGATGGGCATTCTGTTTGTCTTGTTAAATAGAACCTTTTCTAAAAGCCATGAATTAAAGATGACTACTTGCTTCTCAGATTGGTTTGTAAAAGTCTGAATAAACTTAGTTAACAAAGAACCACTAAATCCTGAGAAGATATTTGCTCTAAACTGTACCTAAATAGGAATCTCCTTTCTAGCATTGGTGATGAGTGGTCATCCAAACTCAGCTTGAAGGATACCAGGGATAGGGAACTCACTTTATCCTCAAACAATCCATTGTACTTTTGGATAGTTCTTATTGTAACAAAAAATTTTTTTCACCATACATTGGTCTAAAATTTGTGTCCCTGAAAAATCCAGCTATTGAAGCCGAAGTGGTCTGATCCCTCTTCCACCTGACATTTTTGTCAGCTCTCCTATATCTTTTAGTGTTTCCTTGTCCTAAGTTCTTTCTGCCAGTCTTTATCTGGCATGTTCTTCGTACCTCACCATCCAGGTCACCTTCTCATTTGTTCTTCCTAACATATGGCACTCAGAATCAAACACAGTACTTTAGCTGTGGCCTGAGCATAATGTAGTAGGAATATTGTCTCTCTCATTGTGGACACTGTGCTTAAAATTCAAATAGTGCTTTTATTTGATACACCACACTGTTGACTAATTTGAGCTTTCAGTCCACTAAAATTCCCATATCTTTTTTGCCCCAAAGACTAAATTGTCTTGCCATGTCTCCCCTTTCTTGGACTTTTTTTTTTTTTTGCTAGTATAGGATATTATATTCATCCTAGTGAAATCCTATCTGATTAGGTTCATTACATCAGCCTACTTTCATCATTCAATATATATACTCTCTATTTTTTCTGTTTTTGTGTTATTGATAGACTTGATAAGCATGTCACCTATGATTGTATCCACATGATATTTTAAAAGGTTGAACAGCACAGAACCAAGGACAAATTTGAGGGCCCTTGCATTAAAGGCCTCATATTGATCTATTCATATTTGGTGTCTGAACCTCCTTTCAATCCCTAGCTATAATGTAACTAGTTCATATGTCTATCTTGTCCTCAAAGACAGCATGAGAGACTTTGTTGAATGCTTTACTAAAATCTAGGTATACCATATCCTCCCTTAAGAATTTTCTGATCTTTACTATTCTGTATTCTTTTGCTTAACTCTTTTGGGATTGTACTTGGTAAAGAGTTTAGTTGTGAGTTTATTGAAACTCATGTACTATATAAAAGCAAAATTTAACACTAAAAATTATAAATGCTCATGAATGACCCCTTTAATAATATATTTGAAGATTTTGCTGAGAAGTGAAATCAAGCTTACTGGTTATGATTAAAGACTATATTATCTTCCTTTAAAAAAAATAATTGTACAGCCTTTGTTTATCCCGTGGCTTTATTTCTTTTTTTCCATTGTTTTTTTCAAAAATAACAGTTAGCAGCTCAGAAATCATATTGGACAGTTTTTTTGTTTGTTTGTTTTTCTGTAGCCTGAGTATTAAATAGTAGCTCTTCTAGACTTGGTGCTTTGAGGACAGCAGTGAGGTTCTCTCTTAACATCTCACTTTTTTTGAGTGAGGAAATTAATATAGTTGTTAACACTCTCTGTTAACCATTTTCTTTCTTTGTTTTACAGTCCAAAAATGATTTTTCTTCTTAGAGAAAAAAGGAGAAAAATAAGAATTCAGTAGTTCTGCATTTTCTCCATCATCCATTGTTATTGTCCCATCTACCTTAAATAGCCATGAAATTGAAATGATGTCCAGTTCATGGGAATGGACTGGAAACTCTTGGTTGTTTTTGCCCAATAGAAAAATACTCATAGAATTTCATTTAATTTACTTCTCTCCATCACTATTCTCCTGTCTTTATGATTCTTAAAGCCCACAAGGTGCATGTTAAACTGGTTCTTGCTATCCTCTGCCCACCATGCATTTCTTTTGGATTTTTAGAAATATAGTCCAGGTTCTCTGTTAGTCTCTTCTCAGGCACAGGCAATTAATCAGTAGTACTAAGTTCTCTTGTTGTTTTTCCTCCTTCTTTTCCAATTTATGCTGGTGTCCCATTGGTTGCCCTATTAGACATGAACTTAAGAAAAAAGGGGAGAATCTCAGACGACTTAGATACGGTGCCCATTCCTGAATCGAAATTACAGCTTCATCACAGACTTTTTTTTGCCATGTGGCTGTGCCCCAACTCTAGTTCACCAGATGGGCATGACCCAGAACTGAACTGCCCAGTATTGTGCAGATATGCACAATGGGGGCTACCCTGACTGCCTTCCCTGAGGAGATTGACCCCTCAGCAGAGGAGAGGAAAAACACTGCACGACCAGCCCCAGCTGTGTGAAGCATCCTACCTGGGTCCTTCCTGTTGTCTCTCTTATGTTGCTCAGTATCCGCAGTATCAGAAAAGGGCAGGTTCATGTGTACCAGAAGAAGATTGCATGTAGCTCCCACTTAAATCTCCTGGCTGTTAGCTGGCACAGCCTACCCTACCCACCTCCTTCCGTTCTGTGGTTCAGCTACTTTACCTTCTCCTGGGTTAACAGACAGGACCACTTTGCATTCTCTTTTAACCTTAGTTCTCCTGGGTGTCTTCGAGAGGCAGCTACAGAATGAAGTGTTTCAAGCTGAAATGGAACGGAAGCTGGCCCGTTTGCTCAGTGAATCTTTAACCAGAAGACGGGTATGGAGACGAGCCACCTTTGCAGGAAGCAATGTGGTGCAGGTACTTAAATTAAAGTGAGGGTGGGAGTGGCAAAGGGACAGAAATGAAATGACATAATCTAGAAAATAAATTTTGTTTTGTGGTATGGTGTTGCATTGCAAATAGGGGATGGCATGAGAAGTCTTTTATTTAGCTGGTTGCTGTTGGAGATAAATTATAACAATTAAAAATGTCATTGTTTCAGTTTATCTTGACAGTTGTTATAATTGAGATTGATTTTTGTGCCATGTATGGTATTATCCCTTTTACGGAAATGCAAAAAAAAAAATTTATTGACCTTAATATGAGATGACTTTGAGTTTAAGGCAACTTCATTTTTCAAACAACCTTTTTTTAAAATTATAAAAATGTGCTTTAATGTCTGGAATACAAAACATTATGGATTAGTGTTACTTATGTGATAGTCATAGATCTGGAAAGAACCTTAGGAAATTAGAATAACTAAAACTCCGACCCATTCCTCTTGAAAAGTATCTCCCCTATGCTGCTTGATTTTGAAATTTGCACTTCGTTACAGTCTTACCAGTTATGATTTGATTGATTCTTGTAAATTTATAAAGATAATTTTAAAAAGAAATTAATTTGGACACATGTGACATCTTTTTAAATGCCATGCCCTTGGAATAGTTGGTACTATTAATAAGTCATCCCTATCTTACCGATTACTTTTAAATTTTTAACTATCTGACATAAAGGGCCACTAGGTGGTACAGTGGATAGAGTGCCTGGCCTGACATCAGAAAGACTCATCTTCCTGAGTTCAAACCTGGCCTCAGATACTTACTAGCTGTGAGACTTTGAGCAAGTCACTTAACCTGGTTTGCCTCAGTTTCCTCATTTGTAAAATGACAAGCGATTCTAGTGTCTTTTCCAAGAAAACCCCAAATGGGGTCACAAAGAGTCAGACACAACTGAAAAATGAGTGAACAACCATCTGACACAAGGAAGTAGTAGAATGAAGCTGAGAGAGAAGGAAAGAGCGGTTTCGGAGCTGGGATGTTATCCGAGTGTGGGTTACTAGAATGATAAAATGAATGAGAGCAGAAGGCTGCTGGTGAGTTTGGGAAAGAATAGTTCCAAAAGGAGGGTCCTGTAGTGGTTTTGGAGATAGGGGTCGCTTAGTGCTGAGGTTGGGAGACTTTAGTGATGCTCTGATCTTACCACCTCGATTTTGCAGATAAGGAAACTGAACCCCCAAAAGCATTACTCAGAGACACAGACCAAGGAAGCTATAGAACTTGGAGCATATTATTTTAAGGTGACTATAGCTCATCCCAAAGAATATGCTTTGTAGTCATCTAAAGAAATGGGACTGAAACTGTGATAGAAGTCAAGGCTAGAGGGGTCAGTTAGGTGGAAGCTCTGAGGCAGGCTCAGTTCATCCAAGGATAAAACTCAGAGAATTATGGAGTGCAAGAATCATCCTTTGAGTAATGTATAGATAGGAACGATGAATTTCTCAGATAATTGAAGCTTCTCTCTTTGTGCCAAAACCTTTTTTTAAATCACCTTAAGCATTTTAAATGGAAGTTTTTCTAAAATATATTGTACAGTTTCCTCCCTTCACTAACTGATTACTTAACCCATTAATGATGGCTCAGGATCATCACTCTAAATTTTAGGGGATTTACAGGATTAACAGGATGATGCCTTCAGGAACACACTGAGGTGTGTGTAAAGTTGTTTGCTCATATAGAGAATAGAACATTGATGTAGTATGAACAAGACAAGAATTAGACTCCCCTTCCTAAATTCTGTTTCCTCAGCTGTCACTATAGTATTATCCCACATTCTAGTCTTTTACTTGTGTTCGCTTTATAACTAATGGACTGCATATATGGGCTCTCTTGAAGTGGTGTTCCCAAGCCATGTGAATTATGGTAGAGTTGGAACTCAGTGACCATGCTGCAGCCTGAATTTTTGAAAGGAAAAGGGAAAAAAAAAAGGATTTTTTTTTTTTTTGCTCATTTATCCTCTCAGGATAAATGTGGCATTTCCCTGGCTTTGAAAATATAGCCATGGAACGACTTTTTGATTCCCTGTATTCGCCACCTATGGTGCTTCCAGACTGTTCATTTCTAAGCCAATATATTCTTTTGAAGAATGAATGGTTGTACAATGCTCTTTGGAGCTCAGAAACCCAGTGATTTCACATTGAGAATGTTGAATAGATGAGGATCCTAAAATTCAGACATTAGGTAGGAAAAAATTGAAAGGAAGAGTTTATAAAAATCACCCATAAGAATACTGGAAATTATTTCAAAATACATTATTAGAAATTCAGGAAAGAGATATGCTAGGGATAAGAATATTAGCCACTCCTAATTATCTTCTGCATGGCTAAGCATCAGAGTCAAAGAGATTATTTCAGGAAAAAAAGAGCATCTTTTTTCTAAGTATTGAAAATTTATACCAGTGGGGGGAAAGGTATGTCAGGCTAAGTATAAATTTAAATTTAAATGCTTCCATGAGGACCTTGTAAGGAACCATGAAATCTCACAAAAAGGGGCTTTTTAAATAATAAGAAAAGAATACTTAGAAAATTTTGAAATATTTTTGGATGGAACAAAGAAAATATTCAATAATGAAAAAGAAATAATTGAATTCTCTGCTTGGGTCGTCCCTGAGGAATCTATTAGGGAGTATAAATTATCACTTGAAAATGGACAACCTGAAGGTATTAGATCAAATAACATTCAATTCTTACGATGTACTAAGCCAGATAGACAAAGTAAATATAGATAAATTACCAGGACTGGATGGCATCCATTCAAAAATTTAAAGTAGTTTGGAAATGAAATCAGAGGTCCTGGTGGGGGAAGGCCTTTAGCCAAAATGTATAACTAACCATTGCAAATAAACAATATATTGGAGGACTGTTAGACTGCAAATATTCTCCTTATATAGAAGAATTCAGAAGGGATTCAGAGAAATACAGATTAGTGAATCTACACTGACATAGTCTGTAATAAAAAATAGAATAGCTGAATATTTAGACCAAAATACCTCAATAGAGAAAAGTCAACAGAGTTTCTATAATTAGAAATCATATCTGGCTAATTTATTAGCCAGTCCTTTGCGGGGTTGGGGGTGGGAGGCAGAAGGAGAGAGGAATAGCTCTAAGCTTGTAATCACGGGAAGCAAGGTATATCTTTGACTTTGATTTTTGGAAAATCTTTAACCAGTTTTTAAAAAGGATGTTATCAAAATTGAGTTATAATTGGATTAAAGGACCTTCTCTTAAACTGAAAAAAAAAATGTAAATGTTTAATTGTGAACCTAATCATTAAATAAAGGGGACCTTTCCTTATATGTAGAACAGAAAAAGATTATACATGCAATTGTAGATCTCTATTAAGTATAGCTTGCTTTTATTTCTAAGTACATTTAACTTTATAACATAACTTTTTATAACTTTTTAGCTTATAACTTATTTAGCTTATAACTTCCAAAGTTGTCTTGCTTCTTTGTCCTTCTTTCTGACATTCCTTCAGTTTTCTTTTCTGCATTAAAAAAAAATTCCTCTTAGAGTTTTGTTCTTTTTCCCCCATGATAGGAAGTGGGGTGAAGAAGAGAAAATAGATTTTTGTTCATTAATAATATATTTTGAAAATTAAAATTATTCAAAAAACAAACATACCAAAAAAACCCTTGCCTCAGTGACCCTCTTTTCTTCTTTTGCTATCCCATCTTTATCTTCCTTTCACCTCCATTGGAAAAAAAAGGGAATCTTTTAAAAATGTGGATGGAGTATTAGTTTAAGTAAGGAGAAGAAATATGGGTCAGGAGTAAATGGATATTCTCTAGGTGATGCAAGCAGGGTAAAGTGACTTACCCAGGGTCACACAGCTATTAAGTGTTTGAGGCCAGAATTGAATTCAGGAAGAGGAGTCTTCCAGACTCCAGACCTGACACTCTTATCTACTGCACCACCTAGCTGCAGTAGGATTAATATTAGACAGTAGCTTTTTAAGTGATCTGGAGAAGTGAGTCCACAATGAAAATCCAAGTTTGGTGACACTAAGTCAACTTTTTAAGGCAATGAAGGAAGAGCCAAGATACTGAAGAGAGTTCACCTTCAAATGAACTGGGGCTCGTGAAGAAAAGAGTGATGGATGAGTTTTAATGACAGCAAGTATACCCATGGTTAAGATTCCAGCCTTTGTATGAAGGTCATAACCCAGTAGAAAGACCCAAGAAGAATTGTAGATTGTTCCCAATGTGATGTAATAGCTTGAAAGGTCAATACTGATCATTATGAAGAAGAATGGGAGAAATAAAATGGAAAATAAGACAATGACTCTTACATAGAGTCACGCTATATAGGCACATATATGTGTGGGCGTACACACACACACACACACATATACATACACATACACACATATCCATATCCTGTGGTATGCCTCTCTCCTTGTGGAAAGTTCTGGTCAACGAACCTCCAAAAAGATATGAAAGCTATTACAGAGATGGAAAGGTGACTAGTATGATCCGAAGGATGAGGGTGCTGATGTATGAGGATAGCCTAAGAGAATAAGGAGTCTTCTCTTTGGAAAGGCAAAGGCTATTGATGTTCTGTGCTATGTGCCTAGTGACGAGAAATGATGGATTCAGTGTGCACAAGGAGACATACATTTTTGGACAGAACCAATGGGAGAATTTGCTTCCCTTAGGCATATTTGTTGTAAAAGGTTTGTTCTACTTTAACATTGGGAGTAGGATGGGAAAGAGAGAAATAAATGCTTATTAATTGAAAAATGAAAGATTCAGAAAGACAAAAGCTAAGAAGGGGACGTTAGAAAAGTTTGAATAGCATGAAAAGGGTGAGCATGTACTTGTTCCTTAAAGCTTTTACATGTAAGAATGAAGGAAGGCACCATGGTAGAGTTGGAAGGGCACTAGACTTAGAATCAGAGAATGTGGATTAGAGTCTAAAATCTGCCCTTTGCTAGCTGTGTAAAACTCAGGCAGGTGACTCTCTGGGATTCAATTTCATCAACCAGAGAAATAGAGGATCTTGAAGGTTCCTCCAGGTTCTGACATTCTACGAGTCTCATGGTCATGTGCTCCCAAGGATCATCCCTTACAATTCCTGTATTCTTCTGCCCTATGCTTCTAGGTTACTTCCTATTTGTTCTGCCCCTGCCCTAAGGAGTGCCACTCAGTTGGCCAAAATAAACGTGAAGTGTACAAAACTAAATACTGGAAGACACAGACTATTCACTAGAGTATGGGATGATAGAGAAAGAACGCCCTGAAATTAGAGTTTTAAAAATGTCAATATTTGTCTGCTGTCTTTCAGGTCGTTAATGTCTCACGGTTAGAAGGTGATGACTATCCAGTTCAGCTAATCTATTTTGTGGAAGATCAAGATGGAGAAAGGCTCAGTGCGGCGAAGTCTTCAGATATGATCAACAGGATAGATATCCAGAGAGCCGCCATTATCATGGGCTACCGCATCAAAGGCATAATTGCCCAGCGTAAGTCTCTTTGTTGCCTCAGTAGTAAACAGGAGGCAGAGGTCTCTATTTAGGTATGCACAAAATCCTATAGCTGTGTCTGATTGCTTTCATCTTTTTGTTTTTGAAAAGTCAGTATGCATTTTTAAGTAATATTATAAACATATTGTATTTCCCTAAATTTCTGTTTTGTGTGCCTACATTTGCATGTAGTTGAAGTTATCATTGTTCATTTTGAAAATTTCTGATTAGGAATCTGATTTTTATTTTAAGTAGTAATTACAAGGTACATATTGAAAATTACCATTTACATTTTTTAAGTATACATTTCTTCATATCTCCTATTATTTTGTCTCTTTGTTTAAATGAATGTATTTTGCTATTTGCTTTTGCCAGAATTTTCCATTTCAAATTTTGTATATGAGAAAGAGTGAAACATGGGTAGCAGAATATGCTTGGTTTTTTCCCTGTAAGTCCAAAATAAAAATCAGAGGGCTTTTTCTTTTCAAAAGCCAGTTTGATGTTTATTTTTGTAAGGATAACTTTTTCTCTCCTCTTGTAAAAATTGCCCTCTGTATCTCTTCTTATTTCAGAGCTTAAGTATTTGGGAATGAAGAGGAATGATCCAGGAAATGATATGGATAGAAATACATATAAATATATACACACATTATCTATCTATCTATCTATCTATCTATCTATCTATCTATCTATCTATCTATCTATCTATCTATCTGTATGTCTGTCTGTCTGTCTGTCTGTCCGTCCGTCCGTCCGTCCGTCCGTCCGTCCGTCCGTCTGTCTGTCTTTCTGTCTGTCTATCTATCTATCCATCTATCTATCTATCTATATATATATATACTTTAATAAGGTCAGACTTTTTAAAAAGTATTTGGGAAGAAGTATAGAACACAGATATAGCAAGAGAATAGTGAAATTTTAATAGTAAAATAAATTATATGCTTACCATATAGGGATTATATACATGTAGAGATTTAAGAAAATATAATAAATGGAAGCTCAAAAAAACTTGGGCAAATAATAATGTTACAAAACAATTTTAGAAATTGACATATTTGTGAACTATGAATTAGCTCTCAATGTCTCTTTGAAGCTCAGGTATATCCTATTTCCAGAGTGGGGAAGGGGGTAGAAATGAGCACATGCAATAAAGCATATAAAATGCTTTACGAATCTTAAAGCATGATAAAACTGTAGGATATCATAAGATGTCATAATTTCAAAAGGCTGTTTTTTAATATATAGTATAATAAGATACTTTGATTTGACTACTTCCTAATGACTCATGAAATAGATTTTTTAAAATAAGAAATTTATCTTAATTGCAAAAATACTGAGAATGGGGATTGCTTCAACTTTTATTGACTATCCACACTCCACGATCAGAAGATTGATTATAAGAGGATATGAGCATCTTTTAAACATATAGTCCACCTTCTTTTACACCCATCTTCACCTGGACTCCTTTAGAAACTTCAAAAAACAAGTACCATTGCCATGACGGGTCTTATTTTGGAACTGGGAGAGGGAGTGGGGGGGGGTGGGGGAGAGAGAGAGAGAGAGAGAGAGAGAGAGAGAGAGAGAGAGAGAGAGAGAGAGGGAGAGAGAGAGAGAGAGAGAGAGAGGGAGCGATGGAAGGAGGGAGGGAGGGAGAGAGAGAGAGAGAGAAGAGGAGGAGAGAGAGAGATGGAGAAGCTTAGCCCCTAGGCCTAGGGCAGGAAGGAGGCAGTTCAGGGAAAGTAGGATACAGAACTGGGTTAAGAGCTTTTTGTGCCTCTGGCTTTTCTTCTTAAAGTCACCAGCAGGAGTAGAATCCAATTCCTTTGACCTGGGTTTAATGTTGTCACAACTTTTATACACCTTCTTTTTTTTTTTTTTATTCAGAAGAAACCGTATTTGAAAAGAAAAATTCACATATTTCATGCTTCTAGCTTTCCCTGCCCCTGGATCTCTACTCTCTTTTACAATACATTTTGCCTGACATCACATAGTATTTTTGGAGTACCTATGTTGTGATTAGCACTAGGATAACCACTGTGAGGTAGGTACTCAAGAAGGGTAAGATCTCCCTTCCCACAAAGGATTTACATTATGCGTAGGTAAACAAAATGAATACACACATAAAACGGTTGGTAAATAAAGTAGCAATGGGTATCATGGTATGCTGATATATAATATTATGTTGAACTGTATGACACAGTTACAAGAGAGATCTGAACATTTCATAACTGTATACTCATGAATTAGAGACAAATAGAAGTTAGGAAATACACAGGCTAGTATTGTCAGAGTACAAAGAAGGACTTGACCTGGGCCTTGTTTGCTAGGTAGGAAATAGATAATTGGGGAGGAGGATATTTTAGGCAGAGAAAAGTATAGATTTGAGGATCATTATCAAAGAGAGGTGATAGTTGAAGCCATGAGAGAGAATGATTTTTCTGAGGGGGTTGTGTTTTTCCTTCTTTCTCAAAGAGGACCATGACATCAAGATGATGACATGACTTGCAGTTGACTTTGATTTGAGCGACGGAAGGCTGTGCAAAGTCACCAACCTCACTTTCTTCTCCTGAGCCATCTGGGTCCAGTGGCATGATATCCATCAGGACAACTGGAAACGGAAAGAGGGAGAAGAACAGAGCTAAGGGTTCAACTTTTAGAGCTGGGTTGAAAAGGAAGAAGAGATGTAAGAAATACATTTTGAGGAAAAGTACTCTAATAAATGAGCTGTCTAAGAGCTAGGAAGAAAGCCAGGATAGTTTAAGATTAGACTAGAAAGGATAGGATTGGATTTGGTTTAAAAGAAGGTTGCCCATTGATATTTTAAAACAATATTAGATAGAAACTAAACCTGATTTTAAGAGCTTAAGAGGAGTCTGACTGGGTAAATGAAGATAATGAGTATGTCAGTTAATTAATTTAATTTAATAATTAATCAGTTATCAAATTAAAATTAAAAAATAATTAAAATTAATATATTGAAATGGGCTTCAGGTTATTCAGGGAAGCCATAGATGTTTTTTAGTTTGTCCTTATCTGAAGGTTAGAGTTAGATGTCATGGAGTTATCCATGTTCCATCTTAAATCTGTCTTTACCTTTCCTGTGATGCCTGTTGTGGTTATTACTGTTGGTTCCTCTAATCTCAAAAGGCAAAACTCAGCTGTAAACAACCAATTTTAAATTCATTTTTAGTTATGTTATACTCGATTATGGCATGGGTCATTCTGTGAAAATTTAGTAGGCAAGGTGGTCTGCTAGCATAACATGGGAATGAGAACAAAAACATGTCTCTTATTTGGGCGCTGCTGTTTGCTAACCATGTAACCTTGATCAAGGCATTTGAACTCTCTCTGCCCCAGTTTCTTTATGTAAAATGAGGGATATGGGACTAGAGGGTTTCTTAAGGTCCCTGCTGTCTTTATATCCTATTATTCTACATCTGTTTCCTATAGTCTGTTATTAGAATGTGTAGTGAGAGATCAAACATTTTTTTCAAGTAATAATTGCTCACATTTATCTAGCACTTTATATCTTGATATATACTTGGATATACTTTGTACTTGGAGGTACAGAGTACTTTTCCTCAAAATGGTCCTGAGAGGTGGGTGGTAAGGTAGCATGATGCCTAGCCTAAAAAGGCCAAGGACTCCCATTGCATCCTGGCCCATCTCCAGTCATCCTGATGAGTATCTGGTCACTGGATTCAGATGGCTCTGGAGGAGAGGGGAGGCTGGTGACCTTACACAGCGCTCTCTCCCTCAAAACAAAGTCAAGTGCAAGTCATGTCATCATTTCTCTGATGTCATGACCTTCTTCGGCAATGAAGGATGAACACAACAACTGTGGGTCAGACACTGTGCTGAGTGCTAAGGATACGAAAGGAAAAGACAATTTCTGCTCTCAGGCAGAATGCTGATGCTTGCCTTCGAATCAGGCAGACCTGGTCCTTCTGAGACTTGTAACTCTGTGACCTTGAGTAAATCATTTCTTTTTTTTTTTTTTTTGCACTTTTGATTTTTGCTTTTGATTTTTTTTTTTTAATTTAACTTTTAACATTTATTTTCACAAAATTTTGGGTTACAAATTTCCTCCCCTTTTATCCCCTCCCCCCCTCCCCAAACCCAAGCATTCTAGTTGCCCCTGTGACCAATCTGCTCTCTCCTCTATCCTCCCTCCCTGCCCTTGTCTCCATCTTCTCTTTTGTCCTGTAGGGCCAGATAGCTTTCTTAATCCCTTAACCTGTATTTCTTATTTCCCAGTGGTAAGAACATTACATTTGATCCTAACACTTTGAGTTCCAACTTCTTTAACTCCCTCCCTCTCCACCCCTTCCCCTTGGAAGACAAGCAATTCAATATAGGCCAATCTGTGTAGTTTTGCAAATGATTTCCATACTAGTTGTGTTGTATGGGACTAACTATATTTCCCTCCATCCTATCCTGTCCCCCATTACTTCTATTCTCTTAAGATCCTTTCCCTCCCCATGAGTGTCGGCCTCGGATTGCATTCTCCTCCCCATGCCCTCCCCTCCATCCTCCCCCCCACCCTGCTTGTGCCCCTGTCCCCCACTCTCCTGTATTATGAGATAGGTTTTCCTATCAAAATGAGTGTGCATTTTATTCTTTCCTTTCGTGGAATGTGATGAGAGTAGACCTCATGTTTTTCTCTTGCCTCCCCTCTTTATCCCTCCACTAATAAGTCTTTTGCTTGCCTCTTTTATGAGAGATAATTTGCCCCATTCAACTTCTCCTTTTCTCCTCCCAATATTTCTCTCTCACTGCTTGATTTCATTTTTTTTTTTTGAAGATATGATCCCATCCTCTTCAAATCACTCTGTGCACTCTGTCTCTATGTATGTGTGCGTGTGTGCATGTGTGTGTATGTACTCCCACCCAGTACCCAGATACTGAAATGTTTCAAGAGTTACAAATATTGTCTTTCCATGTAGGAATGTAAACAGTTCAACTTTAGTAAGTCCCTTATGACTTCTCTTTGCTGTTCACCTTTTCATGGTTCTCTTCATTCTTGTGTTAGAAAGTCAAATTTTCTTTCCAGCTCTGGTCTTTTCATCAAGAAAATTTGAAAATCCTCTATTTCATTGAAAGACCATTTTTTCTCCTGAAGTATTATACTCAGTTTTGCTGGGTAGGTGATTCTTGGTTTTAGTCCTAGTTCCTTTGACTTCTGGAATATCCTATTCCATTCCCTTCGATCCCTTAATGTAGAGGGTGCTAGATCTTGTGTTATCCTGATTGTATTTCCACAATACTTGAATTGTTTCTTTCTAGCTGCTTGCAATATTTTCTCTTTCACCTGGGAATTCTGGAATTTGGCCACAATGTTCTTAGGAGTTTCTCTTTTTGGATCTCTTTCATGCGGTGTTCTGTGGATTCCTTGAATATTTATTTTGCCCTCTGGTTCTAGAATCTCAGGGCAGTTTTCCTTGATAATTTCATGGAAGATGATGTCTAGGCTCTTCTTTTGATCATGGTTTTCAGGTAGTCCCAGAATTTTTACATTGTCTCTCCTGATTCTATTTTCCAGGTCAGTTGTTTTTCCAATAAGATATTTCACATTATCTTCCATTTTTTGAATCTTCTCGCTATGTTCTGTGATATCTGTCTTTCTCATAAAGTCCTTAGCGTCCATCTGTACCATTCCAGTTTTGAAAGATCTATTTTCTTCAGTGAGCTTTTGAATCTCCTTTTCCATTTGGCTAATTCTGCTTTTGAAAGCATTCTTCTCCTCATTGGCTTTTTGAACCTCTTTTGCCAATTGAGTTAGGCTAGTTTTCAAGGTGTTAATTTCTTCAACATTTTTTTGGTTCTCCTTTAGCAGGGAGCTGATCTGCTTTTCATGCTTCTATTTCATCCCTCTCATTTCTCTTCCCAGTTTTTCCTCCACCTCTCTAACTTGATTTTCAAAATTCTTTTTGAGCTCTTCCATGGCCTGAGCCCATTGGGTGGGCTGGGACACAGAATCCTTGATTTCTGTGTCTTTGCCTGATGGTAAGCATTGTTCTTCCTCATCAGAAAGGAAGGGAGGAAGTGTCTTTTCTCCAAGAAAGTACCCTTCAATAGTTTTATTTCTTTTCCCTTTTCTGGGCATTCTCCCCAGCCAGTGGCTTGACCTCTGAATATTCTCCTCACACCCACCTCACCTCCTGATCCTCCCTAAATCATTTCTTCATTGATAAAATGGGGAGAGCAATGCCTGCGATACATACCTCACAATGTGGTTATGAAAATCCAGAAAGATCCTGTAAGTAAAGCACTTCACAAACCTTAGAGTGCTTTGTAAATGTCAGTTATTGTTACTATTGGAAGTATTTCTATCCCCATTTTGCAGATGCAAAGACAGAAGTTTAGGAAAGTTAAGTGATTTCAAGATCAGAGAGTAGTTTAGTGTTTTGGCAGCGAGGTGGCACAGTGGATAGAGCGCTGGACCTGGAGTGGGTTCAGATGTGGTTTCAGACACTTCCTAGCTATGTGACCCTGAGCAAGTCACTTAACCCATTTGCCTCAGTTTCCTAAAATGGAAATCATGATAGCATCTTCCTTCCAAGATTTTTGTGACAAATGAGAGACAACACAGTGTCTGGTACGTAGAGTAGACATAAGTATTGGCTACATTGCTGCTGCTACTACTACTACTACTGTTATTGTTTTATTTGTTAGAGCTAAAATTAGAAGCGAGATGTCTACTAGTTCCAAGTCCAATGTTCTTCCTTCCATACCAGGATTTAGAAGGACTTTCCTTCTTCCCTCCCTCCCCTTTTATATTTCCTGTTCACAGCGGTAGATCGAGTGAAAAGGTCACCTTCAGGGTCCCAAAGCAATAACCTGTGGATCATTGTTGGAGTGGTGATTCCAGTGATTGTGGTGATGACCATCATTGTCATTCTCTATTGGAAACTGTGCCGTACAGACAAACTAGACTTCCAGCCTGATGCTGTGAGCAACATTCAGCAGCGTCAAAAGGTAAAAATGATCCCTCTCGATACACCCAATATACTTGTGTGTGTATGTGTGTGTCCATATATAGACAGGGCATATTACAAAGGTGGGCTACTCCTGATGCAAAGATGAGTGTTTCAATGTTATGGGAAAAAAAACTTGTAACTTGTAATCAGAAGCAAAAAAGGAAAATGTTTTCTGAAAAAAATATTGGTTATCTTCTATAGAAATTCCTTTTTTTGCTATAATGGAGAAGCTTTCTTCATTTTGCCATTATGCTCATCTAATGATATATTACACGGCACACAGATTTGTTAGGAGAGGTAAGTGTATATGAAAGCAGACACAATGTGCATGTGGCATAGTAAAGAAAGCACCGAATGGGGAGTCACATTTTTCCATTTACTTTCTGTGTTATGTGACCTTGGAAGGGTGCTTTGCCTTTCTAGGCGTCACTAAAAAGGGGAAGGGGAGGAAGGAGGGATTGACATCCTTCTAGTTCTATGTTTTTCTGAAAGTCCCTAGAGTGGGTTAATGTGAAATATCTTCCATAAGGTAATGAATAGAGTCTCAGGTTTAGCAGGGATTGTGAACACAATTTACTGGTTAATATATTTAGTGATTATCTGGTCCAGAGATGTCAAACTTGATGCCTGTCAAACTCTGGAGTAGAGCCCTAGCCAAATTAAAATGTGATTGAGAAAAGTTTAGCAAAATAAATAAAAATTATAATACCATATAGATGATGATGTTAATTTGTGGTTTTCTAAGTCAATATGTAGTACACATGGATCCATTTCTTTTTGAGTCTGACACCACTGATCTAGTCCAACTCTTTTACTTGGGAGAGAAAAATGTATATGGGTGGAGTCAGGAGAGTAAGTCAAGTGAACTCATACCAAACCAAGTGAGTATAAATTCCTTTATAATAATTATAAATTAGAATAATTCCTTCCTTTCAGTAGAGAATTGATCAACTTTAGGGACAGAATGTTTCTTACGCTGTCAGGCAAAGACACTGTGGGTTTGACTTAACCAGGGAAGGATCTATGGGAATGGTGATTTATCAGAAAACGAGCATGTTATAAAATCTAAAAAGTATCAGTAAAACTTAAAAAAATAAACCAACTGAAGTATTTCAACTCCAAATGTGACCTCTATAGCTAATGCTCAGGGATATATATTTTTTTTAAATGGAAGCCAAGAGATCATGTGGAACCCTCTCAACAAGTCTCCTTTTCCCCTCTTCTGTCTTCCATTTAGCATGATGTCAGCTTTTGTTGGATTTGGAAATCTAAATGGAATTCTAAGAGTCTGATAAGAGACATAAGGGAAGTGAGAAAGGTGAAGGACAAGGGTTAAAGTATTATGGTTTATAATAATTTTTATTTTATGGATATGTTTCCAAATTAGCTTGGTAAAAAGTAGATCTGAGGATTCTGATGTAGCACAGAGATAGGCTCTGTACTTAATGACCCAAATTAACATGGGCAAGTTGGATCCCCAGATTTCAACCATCTCTCCCCCTCCCCTCAAGGCATTGGGGGGAACCCAGAGAGATTATAGGATATCTTTCTTCACTATTATTTCCCCATCCTATGTATTCCCTACCTCCACTCCATATCAGTTGAACAATTGCCATCTCTTCAATATCAATCCCAGTTAGTGCCTTCCCAATATCAGTTAGTTAGTTGGTATCTCCCTTATTATCAGTTAACCAATTAATTTCAATTGGTGTTTACAAAGGGATATTTACTGACAAAATATAGCAAGAACTGAAATCTGGAGCCCACTGTCCTTTACCATGTTGATCCCTAGGGAGAATGAACTCAAGCAGGTTACCCTTCAGATCTGGTTTTGGTTGCTGCAGGTTCTGTCTCTACTGTGGGCTTTGAGTTGCTGGACCTCTGGTGGCTGTTCTGATCTTTTGAGGCTCATGAGATCATTCCCAGGTCCATTTGTCTCTGCTACTCATTTATCTGAGATCAGGAAAGAAGAGACAACAGAGACAGAAGAAATGGAAGTAGCCATGCCTAGTTAGGGAAATATGGCATCTGGTAACAGCACTTGCTAACTCTCTCCTCACTATTTGCCTTATAGCAATTCTCGTCCCACTCTTCACCAGGGAAGAAAGAGAATTTTAGTCCATTCATCTTCTGTGAATGAATGCTCAGTTCTGTCTCAGCAGCCAGTCAAAAACCTTTTTGTCACCACTATAATAAGCCAAAAGGAAACAGAGGCTACCTGGGCAGGCTGTGAATTGGAAGCATTTTGCACCATTAGCCATTTCTAGTAGTATCTCAATGAACTTCCTCCCAGATTGCCAGCAGGCAGAACATACCACTCATATTCCTAAAGACTTGACACTCTTTGTCCATTCCCTCGTTATACTAATCACAAGCATGTTGTATGTCACCCATCAACTTAGCATTACAGAGTTTATAGTTGGAAAGGGCTATTAGAAACCATTTCTTCTAATTCCCCCACCTTTTTTTTTTTTTTACCAGATGAGGAATCTGAGACCCAGATAGATTAAGAGATTTGCCCAAGGCATCCAGTCCTAGAATCAGGACTCATACCCCAAAATCCAATGATTCTTCCACTACATAACACTCACATGTTAGAATAAATAATAGTTTCTTGATTGAAGCAGAATCCATATTATTTTGATTTTTCTGACCAAGGAAATTAATTTGTAGATGTTTTATTATTTGTTAATGTCATCACACATGGAAATATCTTAAATAATGGTGCATTATTATGCTAATCAAGGATACTAGAGGCATATTACAAATTAATACTGTTCTTCATCTTCATTTATTATTCATGCCATCTGGGGTTAGGTTTTTTGATTATAGACAGCTCAGCACTTGGGGAAAGAATAAGAAGAAAAGTATTTGCCATATTGAATGAATTGCAATCATGCATATCATTGTTAGAAAAAGTAACAATGGGTTATGTTCATGTTCTAGTGAAATGGCATTGTTGTAGGAACATTTAGCGGATATAGAGGATGCCTCATATTTTCTCATTTCCTTTTGAGTGCCCCATATTTCTTCTTTTAAACATTCCTGATGAAAACTCATCCATGCCCATTGTTTTAATAGACTCTTACAAGGAACTACCACATGGTTCTCTCTCCTTTGTAAAGCAGGATATTCCCTGGTTTTCTCCTTCCCTTTCACTTCCAAAATCCTTTTATGACTGCAGATGGCATCGTAATTCACATGCAAAGGATTTTAAATAGAACTGCCAGCCCGTGGAGTCCCCCTTATTCTTTGAGTGCTGCAGGGATTGGATGGGATGGATTTATACATATAATTAAGGGAGATAGTGTTCACGATAGTGGATTAATATGCAGCCAGTAAGTAGGGTTGGTTAAATATCAAAATAGCACTCAGCTAACAAGCAGAGTTTGCTTCCAGTATTAATCTTGTTATGTTTTTAAAACAGAGACTGCCCTGTTCCACCCCCACCCCCACCCCAGTTTTAATGGAAAAGGGAAATATCTGTGACTCAGAGGACGATGCCTTGGAAATAGCAAAGGTCCTCCACCTTCTTTGTTGGGATTAAAAAAAATTTACCAAGCCACACTACAACTACAAGAGCTCCCTTTTCTTGCTGTGTGTTTTTCTCTCTTGTCTCTATTGCTACCTTGCCACCACACTCTAAAATCCTCCAGCAAATCCAATAACAAAACACATCTGGAAACAATAAATCTGAAGGACACAGTACATGTCCCTTTCCCTTTTAGGCAAAACAGAAAGCCTTCTTGTCCAAATTACCTGGAAGCAGATTGCTTTTGAAATATGAAAAGGGAAGGGGTAATGTAGAGGAGGGGAACCCTGCCATTCAGATATGCTTTCAAATAGGTTTACTTATGTTTCCCATTGGTAAACAAACATTTTGTTTATATTCTCTTTACTCTGTAGTTTGAATTGATTACTTAAGGTGGAAGGAAGGAGTCCAATTTACAGCTTCAACTAGCCAAGAAAGTCTTTTTTTTTTAAAATGCAAATGAGTTTTGGGGGCCTTGTTGAGCAGTGGAAACCTGCTTCTCTTGATCAAACTTCTGACTGGAAAACCCTTTAGTGTTTATAAGGTCAGCATGATAGACAATCAAGTATGGTTTTTCCATTCTCCTTGGCCACACAGATCAGGGTGAGCAAGATCTTTCATTAAGTTCTTATCAGATGGGGTTTGGCTTTTGATGTGGCTCTTTGGTGCTGCCCAAGAATCACCTGGGATATAGTGCATCTGGATAGTTCTGCTTTATTCCAGTTCATCCTCAGTCTGCCAGATACTGCCCATTGTCTTCCATGTAGGAGGTGTAAGGACAAAAAATCCACACCTCATTATGAGAATGATCATACACCTGCTGACTGGCATGCCAATCAACATGAGACCACAGTGAATTTTGTTCACTTTCAACTTCTATTTGAATATAACAACTTAGAAATCATACTTCCTTGTTAAAAATTATTTTAGTTTTATTGTAAATACTAACAACGGTAATCCTCTCATAACTACAGAACATTTTTTTTAAAAGCCACAGAGAAACCAATTAGGCTATTGCAGTAGTCCAAATGTGAGTCCATATATGAGCTGATAAAAGGCTGGACCTCGTTGTTGTCAGTGTCATATAGAAGCAATGTTAAGAAGGTTGAAATGGACAGGATTTCCAATATCTTGGATATGGGGGTAGGGAGGTAAGAAAGAATGAAGAGATTGACACTTGGGTTACCAGCTTGGATGACTGGAAAGATGGCGGCAACTTTGAAAGTAAAAGGGAAGCATAGAAAGGAGGAGAGTTTGGGGGTAAGATCATGAGTTCAGTTTTGGACATGTTAGTTTACAATATCCATGGCAAATCCAATTTGACATGTCCAGTAGACAGTGGGAGATGTGAGACTAGAGTTGGGGAGAGAGATTAGGACCAGACAAATAGATATGAGAGTGTCTGTATCGAAATGATAGTTGAATCCATGGAAGCTGATGTGATTATCAAGTGAAATAGTACAGAGGGAGAAGAAGGCATAGTCCATAACGTTGGGGGACACTCATAACTGATGCAACCTATGTGGAAATGTAGCCTGGCAATTGCCCAAAGAAAAGAAAATTCTTGCTACCAAAGTTGTTGGCACTGTCAAGTGATTCAACATCAGAATATCATGTTATTAGTAGAAATGACGTCAACAAAAATGACATCAACAAAAAGACATTTACTTCTACTTTGCTGCTTCACTTGTTTAAATCTTTCCTATGTGTTGTGAGTTCCTTGAGATCAGAAACTATCCTGCTTTTCTGTTCGTATACCCAGTTCTTAATACAATGCTTTGCATATAACAAGCCCTTGATCAATGTTTCATCTATTCAGTGTCATGAAAACCTAGAGAGAAGAGAATATCTAAGACAGGGTGATAAATAATGTTAAAGGATACAGAGAAGTTCAAGGAAGATGAGGACGGGGGTGAGGGTGGGGTGGAGAAAGCCAATAGATTTGGTGAATTTAAGTAGATTTGAAACAGTAGCTAGTAGGAATGGATGGATGGATCAAGGATGGTTTTTTAATTTTAAGGATTGGGGAGGCATGGGCATGCTTATAGGCAAGAGGGAAGCAGGTAGTAAATTAGCAATTGAAGATTAGTGAGAAAGTTGGAATGGATTGCTGGAGAAGACAGGATGGAATGAGATCATTTGTGCATTTAGGTGTTTGCCTTGGCAAGGAGACAGAGGTAAAAGAGGAGAATGGGACAAAAGCATCTGAATGATGTAAGGTGAGGAGGGAGCTCTTGTCAAATGGCTTCAATGTTTTTAGTGAAATACAAGGCAAAATTCTCAGCCAAGATGAGAGAGGGGGGCCACAGAAGGTTTGAGAAAGGAAAAAAGATTTGGAAAAGCCACTGTGGTGAGTGGGATAGTCAGTCAGTTAGGAAGGTGTAAAACTATTGCCTTGCCACAGTGAGGGCCCTTTTGGGATTCTGTAGTATAAATTTCAAATGCGTCCAGTCAGCATGATTTCATGATTTTCTTCAACTTCTTTCAGCCTCATGGGAGCAGGAGCAAAGGCAGCTAATGGTGGCAGTAATACAAGGTTAAGGTTGGGCAGGGCAAGATTTTCAATAAAATAAAGGAAGAAGGGACAAAAGAGAAGAGAACATCAATGTAGAGCTGAACTGGTTCACTGAAGGGTCAAGATGGAAAAAGGAATGTAGCCAGTGCAGGGGTGATGGCCTGGGAAGTATTCGTAGGGTACAGGGATTAGAGGTCGTAAGGAGGACAAAGAACAGGTTTTGGAGGTGAAAGGTAGAGGGAGAGGTAGAATAACAACAGATTGTGGTCATACAAAGGAATTTAAGAGTTCATGAACAGGGAGTGGTGAGTTTGTGGGTGATGGCAGGACCATCTTTGTGTAGGGATAGAGGAGTAAGCCTTGGAAAATGAGTAAGTTGAGGAACTGGGAGGTTAGGGTGTTTGAGCAAGTATTGGCATGTATGTTGAATTTCTCCTAGTATAAGAGCAAGAGTTAGGGAAGTGAGAAAGACTGTGAATTAGGCATTGAACTCAATGAGAAAAGATTATTATCCTGGAGGTTTAGAGACAACAGCTACCAAAATCTTGACTATGATGAATATGGATTAAATGAACATCAAAGGAGCAGTAATAGCTAAATGATGGTGGGTAAAGGGAGAGTGGTAATAAGGAGCAGGAAGTAATCTTATTCCCCCACCATTACCAGTAAGTTAGGAGTATGAATGAAAATGCAACTCATGCTGGAAAGGTTGGCCAGGGAAGTGGTGTTATCAAGAGAGAGCCAATTTTCACTGAGTGCGAGATGAGGTAAGCAAGAAAAAAAAGGTTTAAGAGGAAAGCTAGTCTTTATCTACAGAGGAGGCATGGTGGAGAACAAATGGAAGGGTTAGGAGGTATTAGTGGGGTATGGGTGGGATTCAGTTGAGTGGGATAGGAACAAAGGAGTAGTTAGTGGAGGACTGAGAAAGGTGTTCAAACAATGACCTCCAGGGGTTCAGAATCATTGGTGTAAGGAGAGAATGAAGGGGTCGGAGTATGTTAATTATTGAGGAATGAGGTTAGATAGGTTATCATTGTCCATAGGGGTTCATCCTGGTGAGTAGAATTGTCCAGGGGTATCAGACTTAGGCCAACTGGAAATCAAGGTAGTGGGCTTAGGGAGGTAGCAGAAGGTGCACAGGTAGGGGCAAGGTGACGTCTGTGGAGTTGTAGGTGGTCAGAGAGAGTGCCAGGAGCATGTTCAAGGAGGCCAAGAAACCATCCCAGGAAGGTTCAGGCAAGATGGCTTCTTTGTTATTGGGACTGAGAGCAGATATTGTCTTTTCCCTCCTAGTACATAACACAGTGCCTGCCACATAGTAGACCTTTAATAAATACTTGGTTGATGTTTGATGATGCTTGATAATTGACGTTCCCTTCACTGACATAGATCCTCAAACCTACCATACCTCCCTATTCTGTGCTTTTCTCATTCATGTCCTTCGATAAATCCTCCATAAAGCATCTACTGAACATTCTGGAGACTTTATTCTGTTTCTTTAAAAATGTATTTTAAGGTTACTGGCATAGCACACAGGTTTCCCATCAATTCCATCTCATTCTCAATACCCCTTCCTTTTTCAAGTCATGCATGTCTTCTTTGGTATCTTCTGATATCAGGTTACATTCACCATGTGTCCTTCCAGTTCTTCTTTGGGTCACCTGCAATTTTCAGTCTTCCAAGATTCTAGTATTATGTGATTTCCAGTCTTATATCATCACCTACCTTCAACACATGGCCAACATTTAAAATGAGAGAACTGCATTTCCTGTAACTTGGCTCCAGAAATAATAAGAGTACTTGAAAGCTTATCATACACTCTACATATATAAATAAATAATGTTTAATCCTCACCCCAATTTTGTAAGACAGACACTATAAATATTGTCATTCCCATTTTACAGATGACGAAACTAAGGCTCAGAGAGGTTAAACCTGTGGTCACACAGCTAAAATGTGTCAAAGGCAAGATTTAGGTCTTTCCAAATTCACTTTGGGCACTATATCTAATAACCTATACTGCCTCTCTCATTCTAATGATTATTAGAGTTTCCGAGTTAATTCTAGCTTGCCATGTATAACTTTCAGAACAACTTATTCTGTGTATGGAATTTATAATATAGAATCTATACAGTGGCTCAAGGTAACCTTTCAATATATTTTTAATGAAATGGTGAGTCCATAAATAGTGCATTGAAGAGAGAGTGAAAAAATAATGGACTCTTTTCTTAAGAGAGGAGTAACAATTCCTTTTTTTTTTTCTTTCCCGTCTCTAGAAAGATGATTTTTCTTAAATGTAGATTCTTGTGTTGGCAGGTTTTTGTTATCATAAAGAACCAACTGAGTATGATGTGGGAAGAATCAGACTGATTTTTTTAAGCTACCAGCCAGAACCAGGAAGTGGATTATCAGTATTTCTCAGGTGTCAAAGGCATACATGAGATTATTGACATACATATACTTACTTCCTTGTTCCTCCTCAAAGATGGGACAATTAAGTGTACTGATTGACCTTTCCTAGATGGTGAGAGCATACTGAAAATAGAGTTAATCCTGCATGTAGGGCATCACTTGAAAACTATTGGATTCAATAAATGTTTGGCTTTCATTGACCTGTCAAGAGTCTACACAAACTTAAGAGTTATGGAGAGCATGGGTGGGTCCACAGGTGTGGGACATCATTTAGGCTTTTTCAATGATTTGATGAGTTTGGCTGATTTTTTTTCCTCTTCACCTTTTTTTTTTTCTTTTTTCCCCCATAGCCCTTCATAGAGAGCAAGGTTGTTTCATTTTTTTTTCAAAATTTATTTATTTTTATATTTTTTCAAAGTTTATTAATTTACTTGTTTTCATTTTTCAACAATCACTTCCATAAGTTCTACATTTTCTCCATTTCTCTCTCCAAGACAGCATACAGTCTTATATGGGCTGTACACATACATTCCTATTAACCACATTTTCACATTAGTCATGTTGCATAGAAGAATTTAAATGAATGGGAGAAGCCATGAGAGAAACAAAATTTGAAAAAACATAACAAAAGAGAAAATAGTGTACTTCATTCTGTGTTCCAACTCCATAGTTCTTTCTCTGGGTGTGGATGGCATTTTGCATCATGAGTCCTTTGGAAATGTTTCAGGTCCTTGAATTGCTGAGAAGGGCTAAGCCTATCAAAACCAGTCCTCACACACTGTGGCTGTTACTGTGTATAATGTTCTCCTGGTTCTTCTCACTTCACTCAGCATCAGTTCATATAAGTCTTTCCAGGATTTTTTTTTTCTTTACAAAATATTATTACATGAGATGGGTTTCTTGAAGGAGAGAAGAGGAAGGATACTGGGGAAAAAATTTATCAATAAAAAATTAATTTTATTTAAAAAGAAAAAACATGAAACAGGACTTTGGCCCTGGAGTAAGAGACATGTGAAATACCTACAGGGACACCATCAGTAGAAAACACATATAGAAAACTCATCTTAAATTGGCCAAAACCCCACCCTGTTGGCATAATATAATGGAAATTTGATTTGTTGCTGAAATAAAAGTGGGATGACAGACTAGTTGAATCCTCCAGATCAGATAATAGATATGTACAAGAAGTAGGAGAAAAAAACAAATCGAAGCATGAAAATTAAAATGGATATGTTGAAAAGCTTACCAACAAGTGAGGACCTTGAATATAAACTCTTAGAGGGCAGAAACCCTTTTGTTTTTGTCTTTGTATCCTCTGCACTTAACACTGAGCCCGACACCTAGTAGGTACTTAGTAAGTGATTGTTGATTGACTGACTGAACCAATTAGCATCTACTTGGTGGAAGGGATTTTCTAGTGCTATAAGTGATACCTGACAATAAACAGTATAAGAAGGGACTGACTAGGCAGGTGGTGAGGAATAAGCAGTGTAGTGCTTATTATGAGAGGCAACAATCAATCATCAAGCAATTGTTATGTGCTAGACACTGTATTGAGTCCTGTAGACACAGAGTCCTTCCTGTCCTCAAGTAGTTTATATTCTATTATTATTATTAATGTAAATCATATAATTTCTATTAATACTGATATAAATATTAAAGAGTTAACACTGATATAAGCATTAATATTTAAAATCAAAGTGAATAATGTAACTTTAGTTTCACTGACAGTGGAAATAAATAAAATATTTTTAATTAATTAAAATTAATCATTTCAATAATAATCAATATTATATTATAGCCCAAATAACCAAGATGAAATTGAGCTGGAAATGTTAAATGAAATGGGATGAGGGGCAAAAATCCATTAAGAGACTAGCAAAATATTTGGAGTAAGATGTGGAGATAAAGATGACTGACTTTCCACAGCGTATGTAGGTTTTGACAGGTTCTGGTAAGTTTATAGGAACTAGTATGGGTGAACCACTTTGCAATGGTCATCAGAGAACAGTTAAAGTGAGCCTTCTCAGTGAATGAATAATGCAAAAAGCATTTATTATGTACTTGTTGTGTGCCGCACTGGGCTATAAGAGCTTCAGAGGTAGTCCCTGTCTTCCAGGATTTTACATTTTATTGGGGGAGATGACAAACGGGGAGTGATGGCCAGGGACTGGGACACATGTCTAGAAAGTTACAGTGATGGGTAATGGGATGAGAGCAAATAAATTGACACAACCCATCCCAGGAATCATGACAGAAGTCATTTGGCATTGTTTTCAGAACTGGGGTTGTGTGTGAGAGGAAAAGATATTTCTGTTGTAGTCAAGGAGATGACCAATAGTCGAGAGAAGAAGCTTAACTGAGACTTCTTTTGGCAGAGGAAAAACCTAAAATTTATATGTGTGTATATATATATATATATATACATACATACATACATATACATATATACCTACACACATATATATGTATATATACACATATGTAGTCTGATTAATTCAGTTTTAGAAAGGAGAATGATAAAAAAGTAGGCATTAAGGGGGAAAATAGATGGAAATAAAGAAACTTGAAACCTCAGCCTTCTGTAAAAAGAACTTTTTGGAAACCTAGGAGGAAAAAAGTAGATCTATATACTTTTTGACTCTCTGATATTTTAGGGATGATTTGGGCCTCCAGTAGAGATTGGACTAGATTACCTCTTAGGTTACTTCTGGTTTTGATTAATCTGTAGCTCTGTGAACATCTTGCATGAATATTCAAGCTGAATTTTAAAAATTGTTTTGTAACTAAAAAATCATTCACTTGGAGCCTTTTGAACATTGTGTACAAAGTCAAGTTTGGAGTTGAAAAGGAGAAATTGGAGAGGTTGAATTAATTTTTTGTGAGTTAAAGTGGAACAAACATTAGACCCATATCCATTATATCTGAATTCTGGTCTCTGTCACTGAATAATTTTTCCTTGAGCAATATTCTTTCTGGGCCTCAGTATCCTTGTGTGTAAAATGTGGGAGTTGGATAATCCAATTAGATCTAATCATTAGATAATCTAAAATCCTTTGCAGCTCTGTAGTAATACTGTCTAATTAGAAAAGCAGATAGGTTATGTAATTATCATCCCCAGTTTTCAGATGAAGAAACTGAGTCTAATATGATACTTTGTGAGAGAGTCCCACTAATAAGCTTTTTGTTATTGGAAATAGAGCAAAGGTGCTTGAATAGACATGGTAAATAAACTGGATGTTTTAGACCAATTCCCTCTTGAAAATCTCTACTTCTTTGTGTGACGCAAAACTCTTCTTGCTCTTTGGCCATTTCTGTGTCTCCCCTCTTCCTGACCCCTTGTTGTTTGTGTTTCCCAAGTTTCAGTCGTATCCCCCATTCATCTCCCTACTGTATAAATGCTGTAACTATTGCCCCTCCAAAGATGACTCCCAATCTGTATCTCCAGTCTCAACTCCTCTTTGCAAGCTCTATTTCCATCTCCCACACTGGCTCCTATATGTGATTGAAAAGGTCAGAGGGGACCAGTTTAGGAGGGGCTTTAAATAATAACTCAGAATGATTTTCCCATGTGTAAACTCCAGGTGAGCAGAATCACTGGATTTCAGAATTGGAAGTAAAATCGAGGCAGCTCAGTGGCTCAGTGATTAAAGTGCTATGCCTGGAGTAAGGAAAACCTGATTTCAGAGCTGTCCTCAGACACTAGCTGGGTGACCCTGGGCAAGTCACTTAACTTCTGTTTACCTCCATTTTTTCATCTGTGAAATGGGGATGATAATGACAGTTACCTCTCAGGGTTGCTATGAGGATCAAATGAGATAACATGTGGAAAGAACTTTATAAACCTTAAAGCATGACAAATGTTATTATTGTTTTTGTTATTGTCATTATTCACCTCAAATTCACCTTGAAATCCAAAATCTGACTCTGATTATTCTTCAGACTAGTTCTTGTTTCTTTTATCATTATCCTTGTTTTAGTCACTGGCACACAGTGGTGGACTCATCTTTGTACTGATTATTCATTTACCATGTGTTTCTTTTTGGTTTCCATTGCTATCACTGCAAGGTGATATGCTATGAGGTCTTTATCTCCTCATAGGAGATAATAAAGGCTTGTAACCTCCTAACTTGTGTTTCTCTCCTCTGGTCTGGTCTCCACATTGCTATCAGATTCATCTGCTAACCATTCCTCTCAGTTGGTTGTTTACTTCTTTGGAAATTTTCTCCATCATCTATAGGACAAAATGTAGACTCCTTAGCCTGCCTAACCTGCCTCTGCAGCTTTGTGCTTTTCCATCAGGAACCCTTTAGTCCAGCTAGTCTGTTCTGCTTATTCTCCTGAACACGACTTATACTTCTTTGATTCTACCTTTTCTCATGATGTTCCTCTTGCCTGGAATGCCCTTTTCCTTCCATTTTTGTTTGGCAAATACCTTGCTACCCTTTGAAGGTATTTCCAGGAAGCCTTCTTAAGCCAATCTAGCCTATAACTAACTTTTTTGAGTGAATACAACTAGTTTATATGACTTGGAATAGCAGTTGATCACATGATATATCATGATATCTTTTGTATCCTTAAGTTATAATTTTACTGGGAAACCTAGGTGGCACAGTGGATAGTGAACCAGTGGTGGAGTCAGGAGGACCTGAGTTCAAACCCTGCACAAGGCATTTAACCTTGATTGCCTTCCCAAAAAAACCCTAAATTTAAAATATTACTTAACTCTGGTATTGAGACTTAGCTTTCTATGTTTATGTCTCCCAGGATAGGACGAGATGAACTAATATACTACCTTAGAAACTCAGCAACTATGTGATTCTGGGAACATCATTTAACATCTCTATCCTTGTTTCTTCTTCAGTAAAATGAGGGAGTTGGACTCAACCTCCAGAGTCCTCCTTTCTGCTTTAAATCTATTGTCTTATTGTTATCTTTTACAAGATTGTGAATTCCTTGAAAGTTTGGATTTGTGAATCCACTGTAGGACTTAACACAATGTCATGTGTGTGAGTAGATGCTTCATTTTTTTATTAGGCCTGGGACTAACATTTGGTTTGCTGGTTGGTACTCTTTCCAGTAGACATCACTTCTCTTTTGTATTCAACTTTTTGTATTACTGATTTGACTATTTTCTTTTACCTGTGTTTTTCCTTTGTTAATAGCTTCAGATCCCTAGTGTGAAGGGTTTCGATTTTGCTAAGCAGCATCTGGGTCAACACAATAAAGATGACATATTGATTATTCATGAGCCAGCACCCCTGCCAGGACCAGTGAAGGATAACACTACTCCTTCTGAAAATGGAGATGTACCAAGCCCCAAGTCAAAGATCTCTTCAAAGAACATCCGTCACAGAGGAAGGTTATTATTGGACATTTCTGTATACTGCTTTATGTGCTGCAGAGTATTTTACTCTTAAATTTGTTAAAGTTCCATACCTGGTGAGACACTTCCCTGAATATAAACATGAAAGAAGTCAAAACGAGGCAGTTAATTGACTTATGTATAAGTTACTCTAGGCCTCACTACAATTAAATTTTTTGCTATTGTAACAGACTGCCAAAAGAAGTCATGTAACCTTCTTTAGTGAAGGTGTTTAAGAATATGTCAGATATCTGGGACAGTTTGAATACTTCATAGCAGGGATAGATCAAAGGTTGACCAGTCCTGGTAAGCATGCCAGAGAGTAAAATACTACATCAGCTGTTCACTTGGGCTTTGCCATCCTGTCTGTAGGTTATAACTACCATGTTTCCTCTTTCCTCCTCTTTTTTCCAAAATGCTTTTGTTTCCATTTTGTCAATTTTATGTCATGGAGATTTCCTACTTCCCCTAAAAACCACCTTTCCTTCCCTCCATCAATGGATAACACCAAGAGAATGTTGCTGGCAGATTAACTTGTCCCTGAAGGTCCCTTCTTTCCAGTTGGCTTCTGTGGAAAGGAGCTGTGGTTGGTTTGCTAGGGGCAATGTGTTAAATTGAAAGGAGAGAGGTTCTATTTATATTTAGCTCTGGCTTAATAATAATGATGATTAAAAATAAGAATAATAATATGTGGCATTTACATACTGCCCTTAGCATACACTCTATGTCTTTTCTCGCTGCAAGTGAATCATAGCACTTTGAACTTTGGCTAGTATAGTCTTCTCAGCTCAAACACAGGACCTATATTGACTGCTGTGTTTATGAAGACAGAGAAAGAGAATTTGAAATTAACCTAGGATGACAAAACGATACATCTTTAGTTCTAAGTTGCCAGAAAACTTTCAAGTCTCATTTCAAGATTTTAATCAGTCATTAAAAGAATTAAATAACAAGGCACTAGTTGCTTACATATTTGTCAGCCTAAATATAAATTAATTAAGTTCTTTAATAAACTGATGGAATTTTAAATTTCAAACGTAAAACATATTCCTCCCCAAGAGTTATCATCTTGAGCACCTGGTCACACATGCTCAATAGTTTATGTAACAAGTTATGATATGTGAATGTGCTTAAGAAATTATGAAGGGGAGTAATTTAAGAGAAACATAGGAAGACTCATGAACTGATGCAAAGTGAAGTGAGAAGAACCAGGAGAATAATTTATATAAGGACTACAACATTGTAAAGATAATCAATTCTGAAAGTCTTAGTAATTCTGATCAACACAATGACCAACCACAAATTCCAAAGGGCTTATGATGAAACATTCTTTCTACATCCAGATAGAAAACTGATGAAACCAAAAGTGCAGATTGAAGCATATTTTCTTCTCATTTTTGCATTTCCTTGGGTTTTTTTTTCGGGGTGGGGACATGGCTAATGTGAACTTCTGTTTTGAATAACTACATATTTGTAATGAGTTTTGTTTTTCTTGCCTTTTCAGTGGTTGGGGGAGGGGGAAGGGTTGGGAAAGAATTTCGAACTGAATGTAAAATGAATTTAGAAGAATGAATAAGATCAGCATTAAAAAAAAATAGTTCATGTAGCTTTCCAAAATCCCTGGGAGATATCCAGATATCCTAGCACTTTTCATTGCAACAAACACCAGGGAACTCAAGGTTCTAGAGGTAATGACTAACCCAGATTTTTGCCTAGTTTGTTATATATTGATAATTCAACTACTTCAGCTTTGCACACAAAGAATCTAAGTTTTCCTTTGGCAACCAGCATTACTCTAGTGGTCCAGATAGTGAGGAAAGAGATAGTCCAGGGTAAACTCAGCCTAACCCCAGTGCTCTGAAAGAGCCAGGGGAGGTTGAGTTTGTTCTGAGTGGTCTGGAATTGTGTTCTCTTTCCAGCAGATCTAGATCTTTAGAATGACTCCAGGATTAACCTGGCATTTCAAACCACAGTAATTCAACACCAGATAAGAATCTCTAGGTCTACTTTGACCTGACCTAAATCCAGAGCTTAGGCTCAGTAACTGGTTGTATGCCAGATAGTACAATGTGGTGGCTTCCAGTCTGGCAGTTTGCGTGTCAGGATTTGCCAGGGTGCAATTAGCTGAACAGTGTGGTGTGCTGTGTCAGTCCAAAATGTCAGTTTAACCAGGCAGAGCTATGCTACTGAGTAATTTCGAAATGATGGGTAATGTCTATATAGTTGTTAAAGTGGTCATTAATGCGCCATAGTATTTTCTTAGAATAATTGTGGCTGTGCCTAAATGTGCTGGGTTTTTGAGTCTGTTTTGCACATATCAACCAATGTGTAACCATTTTTTTAATGATTTGCCTTGTTTTTGCAGAATTTCTCCCTCAGATGATGACTCTACAGTAAGCAAAGAGTCCAGTGAGAGAGAAGCTGGGGAAAAGCCATCAGTAGTTGTCAATGAGGGCAAAGCACGAAGAGCACCCCCAAGTGGTCTGTTTCTATTTTGGTCTTAGAATCAATAATAATTGATAATAATGATGATAGTTAACATTTATATTCCTCTTGGGGTGGTTTGCAAAGTGCTTTACAAATGTCATTTCATTTGATCCTTGATAGCAGGATTAGAGAATTATTAGGAATAATATCAGAATTCCAACAAGACAGTATTTCAAAGGATTTCAAGTTCTGGAACTTCAAAAAAATTATTTGACCTGTGAAATAAAATTTCCATTATTTGCTTAATTTCTCCACACTGAATTACCATCATCACAATAAATATTTATTAAGTGTTTCCTATGTAAAGTGCAGTCCTAGGCATTGGGAATATTTAAAAAGTCAGTTGTTTTTGGAGATTAACCCACCATCTTTCATTCCATCCTAAAATTGAAATGCCTGATGTAATAGAATCATAGAGATGAAACAGCCATATTCCAGAACTAAAGTAGGACTCCGTTTGAAACTACATTCAGAGATACACTTTGTCCTTTCTCTTAAAGATCTCCAGGGTTCACTGATTTGCCTAAGGTATCTGTGCTGAAGTTTAACAACAAACATGGCAGGAAAGTTTAAAAACAAACACTGTTTTCTTTGATTTAATCATTTAAAAAGACAAAGGAACATTTTTCCTCTGGTAGCTAAAACATTAGTGAAAGAAAAAAAATTTTAAGTTTGATTTTTATGTGCTCAATAGCACATAATTATATATTACACATAAAAATCCGACTTCTTAACAAAACCCCCACAAATAGTCTTCACTTATCTTTCAAGCATTACACCTTCGACCTTGTTCTTGTATGCACTTTCGGCTGGCTCCTCTTTCTTTTGGCTACTTTATTGTGCTCAATTAGCTGCTTTTTCACTTAGATACTTGAGAACTTCTTCACTTAGATACTTGAGAACCTTTAGTTATCCATGAAGAGATGTTAATTTTCTTTTTGGTGCTCCTGATTAACTCTGGAATATTTCTTTCAATATATCGAATTCTTTTTCTAGGGGGAAAATGGTCTTCTGTTGCCTTTTCCTCCTGCATGAAAAGTAAGAAAGAAAATAAAAGAAAAGTAAGAAAAATTAAAGCTAAGTCATGTATGTATGCTCATCTGCAACCTCCCAACTGTCTTTTCTTTTCATTTAAGAGACTGTTTCTTGAATGGTCAAGTTTGTTATTCTATCTTAATTCTCTCTAGGTGATCCTCAAAGTTAATAGCTAGTGTAGAAGTTACTTTGTATCAAATTCTTCCAGATTACCCAGTAAATAACCCAGAAACTCAGAATTTGTCAGGACTCTCAAATGGGATAATTTTTTTCTTCTGAACACTTGTGGTTTAAGAAAAAAAAAACAAATAAAAAACCCAACCAAAAAAATAGCTTAAAAATGAAAACAAAAATTTATCCATAAATTTTCCTGTTTCTTTCCCTAGGGGTATTTTCATTTTAAGATTTTTCCTAGAGAAGGCAATGCTTAACCTAGAAGGATTAATCTCTAATTGTGAACTTTATTTCCTAGTAGAAGAGACAAGATGATAGAGAATAGTGGTTCAATAAATGTGAGGTAATCAACAGAGAAGCTTGGAGTCAGGAAGATGTGTATTTGAGCCCCCTCTGATACATAATGACTGTGGGATCTTAAGCAAGTTAGTTATTTTCGTAGTGCTCCAGGCCATTTTTTAGGACTTTAAGTTGAAGAGAAAATGCCAAGCTTCATTGGTAGGGAAAGTTCCTCACCAAAACCTCCCCACACTAATGAAATCCTAAGTTGAGTCTTTAAAAAAATGTACAATATATAACCAATATCAAGTTGCTTTCCTTCTCAAGAGTGGGGGAGAGAAAGGAGAGGAGAGAATTATGGAACTCAAAATTTTCAAAAATGATTTTAAAAAATTTTTTACATGTAATTGGGAAATATTTAATGAAATAAATTTAAAAAAATTTTTTTTAATGTGAAAGCAACAGGATAGTGTCATGAAAAGAGGATGGGACTTGGGATTCAGAAGACCTGAGTTTGAATCTCAGCCTGACTACTCATTTCCTAGTTGTATGATCTTGGACAGATCACTAGTTTCCTTATTGGTACCTTATATATCAAGCATTGTGGCATCTGGAAGAGGGAGGATAAAAAGGGACAACCTTCTTGAAAGCCCTCAAATTATATGCCAGGTAGTCAACTTTACCTGCACATGGGACTTGAGTGATCCAACAAAAGACTTGATTAGTCTCATCAGGCTCCATCATAGACTTGAGCGGCTCGTATTTGTTTCCTGTTTTGTTAAGATAACTGTCTTTTGCTAGTTGATGCTGTTATTTTTGCTTTTAGGACCACCACTCACCAGTACTGGAAATGAACAGCCTTCATCAGCATCAATCTTTGAACATGTGGATAGGATATCCCGCACTGCAGAAGCTAGCAGACGGGTCCCCAGTAAGATCCAGCTCATTGCCATGCAGCCCATCACAACACCACCAATTCAGCACCCAGTACTAGCTGACCGAGTGGCGGAAACCAACAAAATCAACAAAGAGGTATTTGCATTCTTTTAAAAATACATATGTTATGGAAATATCTCCTTTACCTTCTCATTATAATAACTGGCCAGCATTTATACAAGCACTTTAAAGTTTGCAAAGCTCTTTACAAATATTATCCCATTTTATCCTCACAACCATGGGAGGTAGTTGCTATTATTATCATCATTGTACATATACGGAAACTGAGGCAGATAGCAGTTAAGTGACTTGCTCCGAGTCACATAGCTAGTAAATTTTTGAGGCTGGATTTGAACTCAGGTCTTGCTGGTGCAGAAGGCAGCCAAGTGGCACAGAGGATAGAGTGCCAGGAGGATTCCTGAAGTCAGAAATACTCATTTACTTTAGTTTAAAAAGACTCTTGGGTAAGTCACTTAACCCGGTTTGTCTCAATTTCCTCATATGTAAAATGATCTGGAGAAGGAAATGGCAAACCACTCTAGTATCTGTGCCAAGAAAACTCCAAACGGGGTCATGAAGAGTCAGACACAACTAAAAAATGGCTGGACAATAACAATTTACTGACTCCAGGTTGGGCACTCTATCTGCTGTGCCACCTGTATAGTTTATTTCATGTTATTTCATTTGTCCATGTTCTGTTATTATTTTCATATTCATGTATTACATGGAGTTATGTCATTGCTCAATAATGAAAGAATATTAGGAAGCTAGCGATGCAAAATATACTGTGACTAACCACTCTGAGCTTTAATTATCCCATTATTTTATAGAAGTTCTTTCTCCTTTGCTCCCGCCCCTGGGAAGTGTTGAATGTAGCAGTTGTACTCATAAGCCAAATTTGGTAGCTACCAGGAGGAATTTGCTCTGCCTAAATGTGGCATTGGAGGGTACAAAACCAGTTCTTGAAAACTGTTCATTGTGTATCCTGTGGAGAGTTGGAACCTAGGAACTGATTTATTTTATGAGCTTCTGCCTAGTTTGTATTCTCCTGATCCATGACTAGCAAATCCCCCAGCTTTACTCCTAGTCCCCAGTTCCCCAATCCATGTCATTTAGAACCACCTTCTGGATCTACAGAAATCTTTTTCCCTGCTACCTCTTGGCCAAATTCTCATTTCTATGACTGTCGACTCTTTTTCTCCCCAGTTCCTGTTGAACTGTTCTATTTGTAACAAATCTCCCTTTATCCATGAACTGTTTGAATAAAAGTGAAATCCAGAAGTCAGGAGAGAACTGAAGGCTGATGTTCAGAGTGATACTCCAGGATGGAAAGCCCACAGAGATGACTGGGTGTAAGCAATGTGCTATGGCAGCCAACAAAAGCTAGGGCCATGTTAGGCTACAATGAGAGGCATGAGCCCTCAGGACATGGAGAAGGGGATTCAAGATGTGATTTCACTGGTATAGAGATGAGGAAGCTTCTTATTCCAGTGAAGATTGGCACTTCCTTCCTTCCTTCCTTCCTTCCTTCCTTCCTTCCTTCCTTCCTTCCTTCCTTCCTTCCTTCCTTCCCTCCTTCCCTCCTTCCTTCCCTCCTTCCCTCCTTCCCTCCTTCCTTCCCTCCCACAGTTGCTTTTGGGGCACTGAAAGCTTACCTAGGATCACATACTCAGTACATATGTCTCAAAGGTAGTACTTGAGTCCAGGTCTTTCTGGACCTGAGACCAAGTCCCTATCCACCAGGTTCTGCTGCTTTTCTGATGTTCAGATGTAAGAAACAAACAAACAAAAACACTTTTTACCCTTTAAAGCTATTCTACTTTAATTTTTAGTTGTGCAATTACATAAAATTCATTTTGGGTGAAAAATATGATTTCGCTCACTTAAAATAATTTTTCTAGTTGATGGCATATTTTCCTTCGGTATTAAGTTTCATTTCTTGGAGAGCCGATAAATCCATACTTCAAAAAAAATTTCCTACTCATTTTTTTTATGGTTTGGGTATTTTCCCTTCATTTGACTGTTATTGAAAATGTTATATTCTTAAATATAATGGTACAGCTCTTGTGAAAAGGATACTTAACACTGAACTTCTGACTATTTTGTCCCTATTAGATCTTTGTTTTACCAGTGAATAGTTATAGCGAGATCAAATAGTAAACAAAATATGAGTAGCATTTTTTAGGTACAAGGGGAAAATAGGAATCATCGTATTTCAGAATTTAGAATTTTCAAAGTCCAGCCTCTTCATTTTGTTGGTTAAGAAACTGAGGCCCATAGAGATCTGATAATGTAAATAGGAGAAGATATGGACAGAGGTGGGATTAGGACTCATGCGTCTTGGTTCCCAATTCATCACTCATTCTGTTCTACTACAGATTTTGCAGAGGTGGCAGAAGATATATCAAATTGTTGGCAATTGTATTCCTCCTGAATACAGTTTGCAAAAGCTCATTAGGGACATTAATTTTTTCATATTTCCTCTCCCCTTGCTTTTTAAAAAAAGATTCAGACAGCCCTTCGGCACAAATCAGAGATAGAACACCACCGAAACAAGATTCGTCTCCGGGCCAAGCGCAGAGGGCATTATGATTTCCCTGTGGTTGATGAACTGTCAGCCGGTGACACCAAAGAACGTCATCGGGTATATCGCAGGGCCCAGATGCAGATTGACAAGATCTTGGACCCTGCTGCCAGTGTGCCTACTGTGTTCATAGAGCCAAGAAAGAGGTATGATTGGGGAAGATTTGGGGGTTAACTCATGAAAGCCAATAGTGAGTATTGAGACAAGATCCTTCTGGGTCCCTAACAATATTTCACAAAGCCAGAATCAGAGCTAGAATCCAGTCTTCTGAAATGTCTGTTCTTGTCATTGCTAGTACTCTGTCCATCTTAAATATTTCTGTAAATATAGTACTTTTTTCCACCTTTTAGTTTGCTTTAAAAGTCCGGAATTGGATCATAATACTGTTATCTTAGATGATGCCTTATTTAGAAATTTTACTTTTAGATATTTTTATATCAGCAAACTCTTTTTGTGATTCTAACAGAAATGTATATGTCTCAAATTTAAATAAAATTATATAGGAATTGAGCCTTTAAACAGGAATCTACTCTGCTGGAAAAATCCTCATGGATTCTCAGCTATAGCTACTATTAACTTAAAAATTATTTGACCATTATAATTTATTTTTCAACACTGGAATGGTTAAATATAAAGCATAATGAAAATAGCAATAAAAGAATATTACTTTTTTTTATTTTTTATTTTTAAGGGGGCAGCTAAGTGGTGCAGTGGATAGAATGCCTTGCCTAGAGTCAGGAAGACTCATCTTCCTCAGTTCAAATCTGTCCTCAGACACTTCTTAGCTGTGTGACCCTGGGCAAATCACTTCACCCTGATTGCATTACTTTCCTCATCTGTAAAATGAGCTGGAGAATGAAGTTTTCCTTGCCGAGAAAACCCCAAATGGGGTCATGAAGAGTTGAACATGACTGAAAAATGACTGAGCAGCAACGGCTTTATAAAACAAACAACTATTCAAAATAGTAGACCTCCCCTTCCTCATCTTGCCAAAGTCAGCTCTCACTCTTCCCTACTTCCTTGCCTAGGTCACCAACAAAAACCTTCAAGTCCTCTTTGAATCATCTCTTTCCTCATGTCCATGCTGGTCTTCCTTTGAAATGTTCCTCAGATTAATGTCTTCCATCATTAAGTCCTGTGATCTTTCTTTCCCTTCCTATTTTCACCGTCTTCATTCAAACTCTCATCATCACCTCATCTATCCAAGCCTAACTCCATTTTTTTCCTCTGACAGTTCCCGTGCAAAACGTTCTCCAAAGCAGCGTCGGAAGCACCAAATCAATGGCAGCCCAACCGATGCAGAGAAGGATAGACTGATCACAACGGACAGCGATGGCACCTACAAAAGGCCACCAGGAGTCAACAATTCTGCCTATATTGTATGTTCAATGTGTAATTTTGTCTTAAAGATGTATTGTTTGGAGATGTCTTCTTGGGGCACTAGGGAAAATGCACGGAAGTTCAACAGAGGGAAAAGAGAATTAATGATACTGCAATACCTGTCGTAAGCAGAGAAGGACCCCTTTTTTGGTGGGGTAATCTCTGTTTATGCACAGCTGCAAGCCAGTGGATTTTATCTTTGGAAATACTATGCTCTATTTTTGACTTTCTTGTTTTTCTTGCCCTTCATATATTTTCTCCATGTTCTCCAGAGTTGGTAATTTTTAGTTATTATTATTATTGTTTTTATGGAGAAATAGGAATTCCTGGACATCATCCAATAAGAAATGGTAGAATTTGAATTCCTTTTTTAAAAACCCTGAGTTTAAAACTTATCTCTGTACTGGCCCTGGGGCCCCGGGGCAAATTACTTATCCTCTTAGTGCTTAAAAGCCAGCCTCCCTAGGACTGTAAATTTCAGAGAACTTGCTGAGCTGCTTTGGAATTTCCCTGAAATGACAAATCTAAGTCCTTTTCCCTGTTCCCTTCTCCCTTTTTTTTTTTCAAAACTGAGAATCACTCAGAGTCATAAACAAAAAGTCATTCAGAGGGCAGCTAGGTGACTCAGTGGATAGAGCACTGGCCCTGGAGGCAGGAGGACCAGAGTTCAAATTCGGCCTCAGACATTTACTAGCTGTGTGATCCTTGGCAAGTCACTTAACCCTGATTGTCTCAAAAAAAAAAAAAAAGCACTCAGACCCTTAGGAGCCATTAGGTATAAAAGGAGTAGGTAGATTATACTCTTTACTTAAAAGTGTTAAGAGCCTTATTGATACTGGCCTTAAATTTAATTGAATCATGGCCACTTAAGAATGCCAGCCTTCCCTCCCACCTTCCTCCCTCAAGGCTTGCTAAATTTAATCCATTATTCATTTTCTTCTATCTCAACATATGTTTGACACACCTACTGACGATGCTGTAAGCTTGAGGCCTGAGTCCAATTCCAACAGTTGGAGGGCTTACAAATTAGATTGTTTTTTTTTCTCTAGATAGAATTAACTACAGAAGATTCTAAACTATATCCTCTGAAGATGGGGAAAAAAACCTCATCCCTAGCAACTGTTTTCATAATATCTTTTAATTTTTGAAAGATTTTTTGGCTTTTGATTTCCAATGAAGTAGTCTGATGGAAAGATGGAATACAGCCCCTTCTTTGACATGCCTCCTAGTATAGACAATGTAAGATCTGTTTTTTGAACCCATCCAGTTCTGGTCTAGAAGATCCATAATCAAAATTGCATTTTTCCCACATAATTATGGGATTATTTAAATCTCAACCAATTTGGTTTCAAGGTTTAAGCTATTAAGGTGTCCTTCATTAACATTCCTCTTCTCACTTCCCCAGAAATGAAGATACATTGATTACTCATACTGTTCAGAAGAAGCCCCCACGTTAAAACACTCCTGACAGGACTCTTATGGGACCTTCCCTCTGTGACAAAGTTTTTCTTAGAACTCATCCTAAATTTCTCTCCTGGGTGGTTTCTAATGTTTGTATAAACTAGAGCATAATCTTTCCCTCCCTTTCCCCCTTCTTTTTCTCCCTCAAAAGATCACCTGTACCCTAGAGGTAAGGTTCCTTTCTATTTTCAGTGAGGAGAAATAGAAAAGACTCTAGAAGCAGAGTCTCTTTGCTCTATTATGATTCACAAGTATCCGAAGGAAGGAATCCTTTCATTTTACCCCCAAATTCTTCCCTTTTGCTATGAGGAAGCTGCATTTCGTTCTCTTCAGGGACAGCCCAAACATCATCGAGTCAGTTGTGGTGACAGCATTTAGAGATGTTTCCTTGTATGAATCTAGAAGGAAACTTCATTTCACCACACTTTCAAAAAGCACTATTACTAGCTTTCCACCAAGAACTCAGTTTTGTCTTGTCGTTGAACAATGTCTCTTCTGATCTTAACCTTACTCCCTTTCTCTGATGATCTGCCTACCAAGTCATCTGCTGTCTACTTGTTCCATCTTATTCTAACAGCTATTACACAGTCCCTTTCTCCTCCCTCCCCCTCCAGTGGGTATTCTTCAGCTAGTCACAAGATTTCCTGTATTGTATCATCTGTCTGTCCAATGACCCAAAGCCTCTATGACTTTTGCAAGGATTTATGAAGGACTCATACATGGTTTACTTTTGATTGATTGGTTGGTCTTGGCCTTCTCTGATTAATTGGGCTGGGAATGGATAACCCATCCTTACATTAATTTGCTTTTTTTGTTTGATCTTCAAATGGGACTTAGAACTGGAGAAGATCCCGTTGGATATCTAATAGTCACTTCATTAGCTGGATGTACTTGCCATAACAGATTTTATACTAAGGAAACCTTAGCAGGATCCCCCTTCTTCCCCCTCTCCAGCAGCTTTCTAAAAATTCTAAGATCACCACTTTCCATTATAATAGCTACCAACGATGATAAATATCTTTGAGAAATAATCTTCCTGGTAAGTAAAGGGGTAAAATTGTGGAATTAACCACTATAATTTCCATGCCTTTCTAAACTATAATTAAAATAAATGCACTGCCCTTAAGTATATGAAGATAACACTACCGTATCATCAATAGGCCTCTTGCTTTAAATTGTTAAACTAATAATAGGGATCGTGTGCCCCGGGCCATCCATGTTGTAACATGCATATGTAGGACTGATAGCAAAGGTGAAGATCTCTGTGTGTAGAGAGAATTTTACTTTGTGCAACCTAACACATCTATATTGAAAATGATTTAAATTTTTAAAAATTTTCCTCATAACCATCATGAACTGAATCTCAGAATGCCAGTTTTGATGAACCCTCCTAGGGTAACAGAATGCCCTCTTCTTCTGTACCCTGCTCTCTCTCCCCTACTTAGAATGATGTTACCAAGCTGTTTTGCATAACATACTACCATTTTACATGCTTACACACAGTGACATTGAATTTTGGTTCATTAGACTAAAATGTAAATAATTCACCTATTCTATTCTATTTATCCTATTCTAGGATGGCTCCTAGAAGGAAGCTTCTTTACCCTTTACCTTTTCCTGTAATCAGCATGTTGAACAGTCAGAGTAGGGTAACACATCATTTAGCATCGGTGAAGAATGAAGTATTCCATATGACTGAATTTTCTAAGAAACTAAACCTTGTTTCATTAAGCACCAAAACTTAAAAAAAAAAAAATTTAAGCAATTTAAAAATTCAAATCTCTCTGTTTTTTTAGACAAATATCCTGAACATAATTTAACCCCTAGTGCCTAAAAGTTATTATTTTGGACATGAGTTTTATACTGTGCTCTATACAATGATACTCTCAGGATTTTTATTGAGATATAGGGAGTTTGCTCCTACTCTAAAAGGGCTGCTATTTTAAAAATCTTAGTATGCTTATTTTTAATAGCACCTTAGATCCTTTCTAATTAGCAGCTTCTGATCTGCAACAAGATAATTAAGCTTATTAAAATTATACCTAAAATAGGAGTAAATATGTTCTGAGTGAGGACTTAAGGGATCCTAGTTTTCTCAGCTGTAAAACTAGTATAGTAATAGCCCACACTTCCAAGGGTTGTGAGGATCAAATGAGATAATTAAAAAAAATTTTTTGGGAAATAATATTTGTAAATCACTTAGTACAGTGCCAGGCACATAGTTGGTGCTATATAAATGCTTTTATATGACTATGACCATTTTTATTATTATTACTCTGATTCAAGTTTTAATGCATGGACCTTGTGAAATCATTTTGACTAATCAGAGGCTTATTTTTCTTTTTTTTTATAACCTGCCTTGGCTATATTTCAGATAGCTAAGTTTCCCAGGCAAGTGAACTCCCAGATTATTGAAGTAGTAGTATATTTTTTTTCAGTCTTTCTTCTAATTCTTCTCCCAGGATATTCTGCCATTTTTAGTTCTTATAATCATGGTAAAAGTTCTTTCCAGTGTTTGTTAAAAAAACAAGTCTCAATTGACAATTAGATTTGGACCGAACATTTTTAGAGTCCATATGGTAAAAACTCATGTCTGATTGTATCTTTCCTTTTTTTTCTCTTTCTGTGTAGTCAGATCCTGACTTACCTGCAGAGCCTCAGTCACCTTCCTCTGCTGATGTAGGGAAATATCCAGGCTTACCTTTCCCTGCCTCCCAGTATATCCCACCCAAGCCATCTATTGAAGAAGCAAGACAGACAATGCACTCCCTCTTGGATGATGCCTTTGCCCTGGTAGCTCCCAGTAGCCAAGCAATTCAGCCTTCTTCTGTTACTGCACCTGGGGTCACCTCAGGCCTACAAGTCAACAGTACTGCTGGCCAAGAAGAGCGGCGAACCACCCAGTGGGGTTCCTTCTATGGCCCATCTCAAACAGCCAGCAATCCGTGTGGCGTGAGTGGCAATCTTTTGGAATTCTCTTTTGGGCAAGATGGTTGGGTTGAGGTGATGATCAGTGCTTTTCTTTTAACGTTCAGAATCTGTAGATCAGATCTCTGGTGGCATTTGGCAATAACCAAAGGCTGGAAAGTGTCTCTTTATTCACTCTAATTTTCTTTGTCCATGTGAAAGACTCCCTTAATGCTAGAGGCAGTCCCTCTTTGGTCCTAAGGTTTTTTCAAGTCATTTTTATTACTGTTTTAATAAGGACATCATCTTGGGTTCTCCCAACAATGCTGAAGTGAAGATAGGCTAGGTGTCCAGTGATATTCTCCTTTGTACACAGGAAAAGAATGCAATCTGAAGAGTTTGCTCAGAATTATACATGTCTCTTGTTTAGGCCACTACCAACTAGATGCGGACCCTTAGTGGCCCCAGAAGCCTAGGCAGTCTAGAGCCAACAAAATTCAACTACCTGTGAGTCAACTTGTGGCAATAATGTCCAGGGTTTAGGGTAAATGAACATCTTTGCTCACATTCTTTAACACCAATCCAAGGGACTGAACAGAAGAATCTTTGCCTTAGCTTCAGATGCTCCTGTTGACTTCCTGGGGTTTTACTCTTTGTTTGGGTTTTTTTGCTCTCAGACGGTTAAAATGTACAAGAATAGATATCGACTAGCAAATTTAGAATCTGCCCAATCAATAGTGTTGTGTAAAGTAGTTCTGTGTTCTTCCCAATTGTACCATCTAAATGTAAGAATTGGCAGCTTGGTCTAGGAGGAGGAGCATTGTATACCCTGGATCCAGCCCTAGAATTGTGTCTTAGCTTTTTAGTGTGTGATACTTTGGTATTTTACCACTAATCATTATAATTTTAAAAAATATATTCAGCGAGTTTGTGGAGTTATACATTTAGAGCAGGAAAAGACATTGCCATCTAGTCAAACCTTTCATCTTCCACATGAGAAAACTGAAAGCCATAGGAGTTAAATGACTTGCCTGTAGTCACACAGACAACAAGTAGCCGAACCATGATTCAAAACCAGTGCCCTTTCCACCACAACCTGCTGTTCACTTTCAACTCAGGAAGAGACGTAGTGAGGAAGTGATGCTCGCATTGTTTTCTACTAATTTGAGATGAAATTTAGTTAAGAGATGTGACTCGGGAGCAGCTCCGTGGTAGTAATTCTAATTTGTACCCTGATTTAATCATTGTATTCGGTTCTTCTAATGTTGATACATATTCTGAGAAAGTTGCGTGAAACTAAACAATCTAGCTGTGATGTTTGGGCACAAAAATAGACTTGTTTGTGGGGCTCAAAACAATGACTTTTTTCTCCTAGACACTAGTCCTGCAGTTGAGTAGATGCCACGTGGTTGACAAAATACTTGATGAAGTCAATATTATTTTTTGCATAAACCAATAAAAAATATAAGGAGTATAAATATTGAATTATTACATAATGATGACCCATGTTTCAGAGCTCAAAAGAAAGAATGTTGTAGCACAAGATTAAAAGATACAGAACACTGAATTTTAACTGGTAGTGCTCTATCCTAAGATTTACAATAATTAATTGGCATTCAGCTTGATCTTCCCTTCACTTTGCTCTGCACAAAGGAAAATCTTCAGTTTGCTTTCAGTTCTAGCATTTGAAGCTTATTCACAGTTTACTGGTACATATCCGCTTCTATCCATGGTGTACAGCAGATGCCAAACTTGCAGCCAGGTGTGATTTTCTAAGTCAATACACCTCCTGCAGGGGACCATTTCTATTTGAGTTTGACACACAATGGTGTAAGGAGCAAGGATTCTGGACTTGGAGTCTGAATGGTTTCCAATTCCTTCCTCTGATATATACCAGCTGTGTTACCTTGGACAAGTCATTTACCTTGCTTAACTTGAAGTATCTTCACTGGTAAAATGAGGATAATAATATCTATAGCATTTACTCTCCTAGAGTTATGAGAAATTAATGTATCTAAAGTTTTTTGCAACCTTAAAGCACTTTATAAATTTCAGTTTTTATTATCTTCAGCTTTTGCTTCATCAAGCCCCAAATTTCACCCTAATAGAAAGAGATTTGTAACCACTCAAAAGAGTTTGTTCTGACCATTGCATGGGAAAGACCAAGTGAAAAGAGGACACCTGTTGCTGAGATTATAATCTGCAGCTGGAAGGACAATCAAGAGCGTTTGTCTTTCAGTATGTATATCTGGGCCGGACAATACGTACCCACAATTAGTTCGGAGTAGAGTTAAAATGAGAACAAGCTAGATTCCTTCGGAAAATTGAAAAACTCCTTTTTAAATACCCACAACATCTCTCAGAAACAAAGGCCCATATTTTTAATGCCTGTGTTCTATTGTATTATTGTATGACTGCAACACATGAAATACTACAGTCTCAAAAAAAATAATATGCATATCAAATAGAGGACAGTAGGAAATACATGGTAGGTATAAGCAGGCTTCCTCCTACAACCTGTTGACCTGAAAACTTGGTTAAAGAAAAGGCAACAGGCTAAATGTATACATTTTATGATTTAATTAATTAATCAATTCCCCATAAAGAAAACAGTTACATAGCGCTGTAGAGTCAGAGGTGACTCTGACTACCTAGTACAGAAATCATCTGTCTTAAGTACATTTTGCCGTGAGAAAGAAACTCTCCTAATTAAGCAAATCATAAATTCAGTAAGACAGGACAATAAACAAAGCAATGTCAGTTAGGCCTTGGGATTCCAGGCTGGGTAAGCATATGTCTCGGAAATCCCACCACTAGTAAGTGGCAGGCTTCCTGCCCCAAACAGATAACTGACGCAGGAAAGGGCAAACAATGTTCAATAGAAACCCAGGATGCCTATATTTTCTTTACCATTAATATACCATAACATAGTATGTGTCTATAGATAATAAGATACAAAGGAAAGTCCCATTATTCAAGATAATGTCTTAGGTTAAAGGTCTCCCAGGGAATGCAGAGTCAGCCTTGGCTGACTTTTGCTGACATAGGAAGAGGCATTCTCTGAGTTTGCTTCAGAGAGAACAAAGAGATTATTCCAAAATTTTATATTAAATATTATCATTCCCTCCTTTTGGTCAAAGGCAAGCTAAAGGCTTCGCCTGTAGACCAACAAAGATATGAAAAAAAAAACTCTAAATAACCAGTAGTGTGAGAGTTTACTCTTCATGCAAGTCTGGTCCAGGCTCTTGGGAAAGTTGTCTATGTCTGATGGCATCTTCTTCAGGCCTCTTCAAAACTGGAGGGCATGATCCACTCAGGAGTAGGAGCAATGGAAGTGACAGATGGATCCAAGAGTCTATACAGAAAACTTGACAGGGTCTCCCAGAAAACATGGTTTGATAATTGAAATGAAACAATACAACATAGTTAACATGGCTAAAGACACTTAGCAATAGTTCAGTTTCCCAGCCATGCAGGGCTAGGTTCAAACAACACAGTGAAGTTTTTTTACAGTTCACAAATTATATTTTTACATTAAGTCAGGTACAGATTAAAACTTAGATGGCTCACAATAGACTAGTTTTGAAAGGGAGATTTATATGTCACTAATATAAACAAGAAAATTAAACATGAACCATACAAATCAATGCAATTATTATTTCAATGTTAATTAACATTAAGTTCCTTGTATCCCAGTAATCCATTCTTAATTTTATATTAAACATTATCAAACCAATGAGAAACTTTAAAGAGCAGAAATTCTACTAAAATATATCTAATTGATGTCATCATAGAAATAAATTTTGTAAGAAGAGAACCTGGATTGGCTATGTAGCAGGGATGAGTGGTGGCAGGAAGGCTGCTGAAGTGCTCCATTGGTGTCCTCGAGCATTGGGAGAAAAGAAAGAACTGAGGAGAAGAAATAGACAAGATTCACCAAATGGAAATAAACGAGTTGAATTGTGAGGTGGATCACTGGAGGGAACATTCAAATCCATGAGATGATGGGATAAATTTTGAGGACTTGAGAGTAATTTAGCATGAGAACATATATGGAAGAGTAGATATGGAAGTGGTCGTGGAATAAGGAAGACCTGGAAATCCTTAAGACTAAGTGACAGAGGAGTTACATTGGTGAAGGGAGTTTCTCATCTAGAGTTACCTTCACAAATTAATCCATTGGTTGAGGATCTTCCCCTCACTGAAAAAGACCTTATCATACAATGAAGTTTCTTTAGTCTACAGATTTTGACAATTTGCTTTCAACAACATTCACTTTCCAGCAATCAATTAAAAAAAACTCTAATATCACAACAAAGAGCTTTTTTTCAAAACCAGTAATGCCTTTTCCCTCTCAAACCTTTTTAACACACTTGAACATACCAGAGTGGTTTTAAAACAAAATTATATATAGGTGTGTTCACCATATTCCATTCAGGTTATTCTTTTGTTGAGTACAGGGAAATCAGTCCTATGGTTATAGAACATGGTAGAAAAAACATTCTGGCTGTCTCTTAAGAAATTAGTTTAAACATCAAATAAACGCACTTTATCTTGTTAGTTTGATCAGCAGAAAAATAGAAGCATTGGGCGTATCTGGTTGCACCTAAAAGAATAGTCTTAAAAGTTTCTGTTTGCTACGAGGAGGAAAACTCAGCCTTTGTTCTCTGTGAATACAATAAAGTCAGGGAAATTGAGATTTTAAGGTGTTTTCTGTTCCCACCTGAACCTTGGTTATTGTTTGTGTACTTTCACACATCATTGTGTGTGCTTTCACACATCGTTGCTATGAGCCTGAGCTGTCAGTTGTGCAAATACTGAGTCATTCCACTTGATGGATCATCTTTCCGTTTTTGTGAGTAAAATGAATTTGTCCTCTAGAAAGATTTTGTGTTAATGTCAGGCAAGGAATTTGTGAGAATCCTTAGAGTGCTTCATGAGCAAATCCAGTCATTTTCACCCAAGTCCATCTCATTTAGGTGCTGTTAAGATTTTGTTTTCCCATCCTCCACTCACATCTGCCCCTTTTATTATGACAAAAGAATATTAGGCAATAATAGTAACAACATTTAAATAGTGCTTTAAGTTTGCAAAGTGCTATACCAGTATTTTCACAACCTTAGGAGACAGGAGTTCTTTTCCCATTTTACAGATGAGGAAACTGAGGCAGATAGAAGTTAAATGCTTTGTGCAGGGTCACATAGCTATTAAGTATCTGAGGCTTGATTTGAATTCAGGTCTTCTTGATTCCAGGTCCAGTGTTCTGTTCTAGGTGTATCGAGATGGGATATTTTTTTAATGTGTAATTGAGATCACTGGATTAATAACTAACATTTTTATAAGGCTTCTAGGTCTGCAAAGTTGTATGCACGTTACCATGTTGGATTTTTATGGCAGCCTCATGTGGTAGGTCTTTTTATCATTATTTTTCCCATTTAACAGAAGAGAATTTTGAAACTGAAAGGAGTTAAATGACTTATACTAAGTCACACAGCTAGCAAATCTCTGAGGTAGAATTTGATTCTAAATCTTATATTCTGTCCCTCTTGTCATGCTCAGGTGGGTCCTTTAAATCTCCAGAAATGAGGCTAAATTTTTGTTGTTTAGTTGTGTCCAACTCTTTGTGACCCCATTTGGAGTTTTCTTGACAAAAATGTTAGAGAGATTTGTCATCTTCTTCTCTAGTTCTTCTCTAGTTTCTTCTCTAGTTCTTTTTACAAATGAGGAAAGAGAGCAAATAGAGTTAAGTGACTTGCCCAGGATCACGTACATTCTTTACATCTTATCATCTTACTCACTAAGAGTACAATTGTGCTAGTCTTTCATTAGCTTCTTATATCCTTAGAAGGGATTTACATAAGCAGTACTTAGAAGGAAATAGTCATTTCTCCACTAACACCCTTAAGAAAAGGTATTGGCCACTGTTGTGTTACAACAGTGAAATAAAGAGTAATTTAAAAAAATTATTTCACTTAGTTTTACCCTTTATCAGAAACACCCAGAATCACCATGTTTAAATTTCAGGGTTTTTAAAAAAATTGTTTCATAGATGAATTTATTTGAAAGCACATCTTTTCCTGGCAAAATACATATATACATGTATTAATATAGTTATTTATAGGATTAGAGAAGATGAATTATAAGATACCTTCCAGCTCCAAAAAAAGTGATGATGTAAAATACTGAATTCATTGAATTGTATCCTGCTAAATACAGTACATGCTTCCCATTGTTGTGGAGGAGGAAATATCTTTCGCTGTCAGTAACTTTGGTTTGGATTCCAGCAAAATAATCCCCTTGTATAATATGATTAAACCATTTTATCTTCTTGTTATTTCTTTTAAAAAATGTCCAGTGTTGTTAAGTTCTGTATTTAGGAGAAAAGCACCTTTAGAAAACAGTTTTGATAATTCTCTCTGATGTACTATGATTCTTCTGGTGTCAATAATTAAACCTAATATTTATCCAAAACATGTTATAAAAGTTGTAGTTTGCTAATAAGTGAAATAATGGATAAATGCTGGAGAGGATGTGGGAGAGTTGGAACACTAATTCATTGTTGGTGGAGCTGCGAGCGCATCCAACCATTCTGGAGAGCAATTTGGAACTATGCCCAAAGGGCTACAAAAATGTGCATAGCCTTTGACCCAGCAATATCGCTACTAGGACTATATTCCCAAGAGATCATAAAAATGGGAAAGGGTCCCACATGTACAAAAATATTTATAGCAGCACTCTATGTAGTTGCCAAAAACTGGAAGTCAAGGGGATGTCCATCAATTGGGGAATGGCTGAACAAGTTATGGTATATTAATGTAATGTAACACTATTGTGCCATAAGAAATGATGAACAAGAAGACTTCAGAGAGGCCTGGAAGGACTTATATGACCTGATGCTGAGTGAAAGGAGCAGAACCAGGAGAACTTTGTGCACAGCAACGACCACAGTGTGTGAGAGTTTTTTCTGGTAGACTTGGAATTTTGTAATAATGCTAAAACTTCTTATAAAAAAAAAAATCCCAAAGGTGGTTCTCAAGGCAAAATGCCTTCCACACTCAGAGAAGGAAATATGGAAGTCACTCACAAAATGTAGCAGATCATGTTTGTGTATGTGTATGTGTTTGTGTATCACGTTCTGATTTGTTATACAATTTCTTTCATTTATTTTAGTCTGACTACATAGCATGACTATAGTGAAAATATACTCAATAGGAAAGTATATGTAGAATCTATACAGAATTGTATGCAGTCATGGGGAGGGAGGGGGGTAGTGGGGGGTAGATGTGGGGGGGATAAAATCTCAATTGTATGGCAGTGATTGTTAAACATAAAAAATAATAAAAAAAAAAAAAAGAAAGAAATAATGATCCTTGCTTTGAAGTTTCAAAGTAAATTCATTTAAGGAAGCCAGGAAGCTGAAGGTGGAAAGGGTTAATTCCTCTTACAAAAAGGCAAGATGTAAGGAAAACCTGTGATTAAGAAAAGATTAGTCATGGGGACTTTTGTACTTTCACCCGTTGATATCCAAATCTCTACAAACTCTCTCTCTCTGTCTCTCTGTCTCTCTGTCTCTGTCTCTCTCTCTCTCTCTCTCTCTCTGTCTGTCTCTCTCTGTCTCTCTGTCTCTCTCAATCTCTCTCTTTCTTTTCTTTCACCTACCCCATGGCTAGAAGTTAGGAACAAGTAACTAGCTAAGAAAGCAACATTTTTATTTGTGTTCTGGTATGGTCTTCTTCGAATAGCTGAGTCATAAGAAAGGCAGAGAAGATAGTGAGCAGTTCCTGATTTGAGTACCTGATCATGGCAGTTCCAAAACTCTTTTTAAGGAAAGAGCAACCAGAAATTTTGTGATGTTACTTACAAAATAACAAAATTGTGTTAGGAAATCTGAGTTAAAGCTAATAATAAAAGGTGAATTACAAAGAAATAGTTGAGCTTGAGGCCATCCCATGTGAGGTCCCTCATCTGTTTTCTGTGCCTCATAATATTCCTCTAACAAGGGGTTAGCTCTACGTATGACTGATGGAGATCTGGACTAAAAAGGAAGAGATGATAAATTGTGGGCAACCACAATTTATCATCTCTTCCTTTTTAGTTTGGTTCTGACAATTGATATTATTGTTTGGTTCTGGCAATCGATATTATTGTTGGTAAAGAGTTCTAAGTGCAGTTATTTAGAGCTGAAACCGAAGATGATTTGCTTACTAGAGACTGTATTACCAAGAGCAATCCCCTAGTTTTCTATGATAGTAATCCTTGATTAGTCATCTCCCTCATGCCTTGGACCTATATGTGTTCCCTCTGAACATGAATCCTGGCTACAAATGTTCCCTAAATATGTGTCTCTTTATATGTGACTTCTCTGTAGGACCTCTGTAGGACTTTCACCACTGATGTTTTTGTGGGATAGTATGTCCCAGATATATGGAGCAGATGTTTTGTTGTTACTTTTCTTACTGTGCCACTTCATTCAGTGTCTTTGCTTTGAGGTAATTGTGTATTCTGGCATCCTGTTGAAAACTATACACATTGGTGAAGACCTGTGAGCTGTGGTTTTAGGAGTGTGAACCCACAAAGTGTCTTGAATCCAGGGGTCGTCATTCCCTGGAGCATACAACCTTCAAGTGTGAGTTGGAGGAGGTTGCTTCTAGGCCATTACACTGCAAGTCCTTTCTAGCTCTAATCTATGGTCCCATAATCCTATGAACTCAGGCTTTACCAAAGCAACATTGAAGAATTATACCTGAGTGCCTCATATCTTGTCATTGACACATTATTCCCTCATTGGGTAGCATATACTCCAGTGTTCCAATGAATCTGTTACTTTCATTGATGAGGTTATTCCCTCCTTTGATGAGAATCCCATCACATCCATGTTGACTCTTCTTTTTTGACTCTGTCCTTCCATGACTTCAAAGAGGGTCCGACCAACATGCTGGGGTTTTCTTGACATTATGAGGATACCAGCAAAGCATACGGGCTAAAGCATCCTTCACTCTTGCCATGGGATGGTTCCATCTTTTTTTTTTCTTTTTTGAAGACATTCTTTTTAATAGTTCTCTTTTTCAAGTCCTCATTTGTCATATGTCACAACTATCTTATTTCTACCATACACTTCCCCATTGCATGTTGGATTATCTTCAGCCAAACTCCCAAGTGCAGCCAGAATCAGATTAAAATATACTTGGGAAATGCTTAACAAAATAAATAAAAATATAATACAACATAAATAATGTTAATTTATGTTTTTCTGAGTCAATACATGGCTACAGTGATTCATTTGTATTTGAACTTGACACCAGACAATAGGCATTCTTCATCCACTTGGTTTTTCTTGTGTTATAAAGTAAGACCCAGTTCTTTTGAGTGCTTATGGATATCACTGAAGAGACTTTATAAGGCTTAGTTTAATGTCAGTCAGTTTAATGTCCTTTTCAAAAAGATGCATCTGGAAGATCTCACCATCTATGTGAAATCTCTTTTCAACTTAGATGCTACATTTAGTAACTGCACATCTTTGTTTTATACCTTACTGATGTATTAATGATATGAGAGTTGTGCTGCCTCTTTTGTTATATCTTTTATATAATTTTGACAGTAGACTTTTTGTTTTAGAGAGCCATTAAGGCAAGGTTTTCATCCATTGGCACAGAGGAATTAATATTAGGAAAGTGAGTTTCTCATCTAGAGTTACCTCCACAAATTAATCCATTGGTTGAGGATCTTCCCTCTCATGAAAAACAATGAAGCTGCTTTAGTCTACAGATTTTGACGTTTTGCTGTCAGCAACATTCACTTTCCAGTCATCATTAAAAAAAAAAATCCAATATTATAGCAAAGAACTTTTTTCCAAGCCAGTAATGCATTTTCCTTCTCAAACATTTTTAACGCACTTGAACATAAGGCAGCAGTTTTAAAACAAAATTATATATAGATTTGCTTACCAGATTTCTTTCAGGTTATCTTTTTGTCAAATATAGGGAAATCAGTCTTGTGGTTATAAAACATGTTAGAAAAAAATTCTGGCTGTCTCTTGAGAAATTATATGAAACATCAGATTGAAGCTTTCTCTTGTTGATTTGGCAGAAAAATAGAAATATTGGATATATCTGGTTGTTCCTAAAAGAATTGTCTTAAAAGTTTGTTTGCTTTTTTATAGAAAAAAATGATAGGTAGACACAGTGGAACCTTGCGTTCTTGGTCTCTTTTAGCCATTTGTATGATCATAAAGATGTGGTCTGCTCTGTAGTATTACTTGTGAAAATCTACCTGTTCCCTCCTGATAACCCTTATATTTATTCTGTATGTACATAAATATGTATTCTTTGTCTTTCCTGTTAGAATATGTGCTCTTTGAGAGAAGAGATTGCTTCATTCTTTATATTCATATCCACAGCACCTAATGCACTGTTTGGTATAGAGTAAGCATTTAATGCATGCCTTCAATGTGTATGTAGACTATTCTTATTAAGATTTCATATATATGGGAAAGTATGTATATGAATTAGAAGTTATGTTCTCTTGGCTATGTTTTGTAGCAATAAGGTCTATTATTTTTTACATTTTTGGTGTCTTTCTTTTCTTCAGATCACTGGAGAATTAATCCCAAAATGCCCTCAGTTGTTGTCTCCAACATAAACCTTCTTTGTATGTACTTGGTCTATTCCAGCTGTTTTTTCCATCTTTGCTTTCTTTGTTGTCTTTTCTCCTTTGTCTATAAACACATTTGGGACTATGATAATAGAGTCAAAATGAAGCAGATTGTTGTAAAAATCTTTGTGCATCTTTTCTATCCTTTGTTCTTCTGGTCGCATCCTTAAATGCCCACTGTTTAAACTATTTCTCGTTGTATAATCTACCATCCTTCTCCTTAAGATTTTACAAGTGATTTATATTTTAAACTGATATCATCCTTGGTCACCATATCTCTCTACTTTGGGCATTTTTGTTCAGTATGGCAGTTCATTTCCATGGGCTAAACTTATGTGTTAAATTATTTTAATTATTAATAATTATTATAATCAGTGACAATATCCTATCTTTTGTCAAGTCTTATTCTTTGTCAATATTTTGTTTCAATAGGCCAGTTTGGAATTGTTTTAGTTGTATACCATGTATTTTTCTCATCTTTTTCTTTCTTTTATGGTCATAGTTTTAGAACCAAAGGACCATAGATCTAGAGTTGAAAGGGACTTCAGAAACCATCTAATTCAACCCCCTTATTTTACAGTTGAGGAAACATGACTTTGCCCAAGGTCACATAGGCAGTAAGTGGCAGACAGGATTTGAACCCATTTCCTCTGACTCCAGAGCCAGTGTTCTTTCCACCGTACAAAACTGATTCTTTAGTGACAATATAGTCCAAGTCTGTCAATTTATCTGAAGTCTAAAGAGGGTAAGCAACTTTCACATAGTTACATTAGTGATAAATAGTGGAGCCAGCATTCAAAACGCGGTCCCCTGACTTCAAATCCTCTTCTCTTGCCATATTGAAAGTGACAAGAACACTTTAAGTCTCTTTTTTAAAAGCCTTTTCTCATTACAGCAAGGTCCTGATTAGTGCAAATAATGAATCTGTATCTACTTTAATAAAGTCATTAGCTTCCATTTGCTCCATTCTAATTTTTAAGGAATTATTTTCTTCAGTGAGTTTTCAGACCTCCTTTTCCATTTGACCAATCCTGCTTTTTCAGGCGTTCTTCTCTTCATTGGCTTTTTGGACTTCTTTTGCCATTTGGATTAGTCTATTTTTTAAGGTGTTATATTTTTCAGTATTTTTGGGGGTCTCTTTTAGCAGGCTGTTGACTCGATTTTCATGATTTTCTTGCATCACTCTCATTCTCTTCCCAATTTTTCCTCCACTTCTCTTACTTGATTTTAAAAATCCTCTCTATGGCCTATGACCAATTCATATTTCTCTTGGAGGCTTTTGATGTAGGAGCTTTGATTCTGCTGTCCTTTGATTGTATCCCCCAATCTTCCTTGTTACCAAAGTAAGATTTTGTAGTCTGAGTTCTTTTATGATGTTTACTCATCTTGCCAGCCAAACACTTAAGTTTCTAACCCTTTGTCAAGGTAGAACTCTGCTTCCAGTAGGGGTGGGTGTGGGTGTGGGTGTACTGCCCCAGCTTCAGGGATTTTGTATCAGCTTCTCTATCCCCCACCCTCTGTGGGTCCAGAGCTCTGGAAGCGGCATCTGCTGCCACTGATGCTGCTACTACTGCTACCCCACAACTGGCTGCTGCAGCGACCATCCCCACCACCCTGGGCCAGATCACATGTTCCTCTTTCACCCAGGTCCCACAATTTTCCCACTGACCTTTTTGATGCTTGTGGGTTGAGAAGTCTGGAAACTGCCACAGCTGCTAATGATTCAGTGCCTTGGGGATGCTCTGACTGGTGTGTGCCAGTGAGGCCCACCCCAGATTACTTTCCACTCCCTACCCAGTGTGAAAGACCCTTACTGTCATCTTTCCAGGTTGTCTTGTGCTGGGAATTTGTTTCACTCTGTCATTTTGTGGGTTCTGTAGCTCTAGAATTTGTTTAGAGTCATTTTTTCCAGGTATTTGGAGGGCTTTGAGGGAGAGCTCAGGGAAGTCCCTGCTTTTATTCCACCATCTTGGCTCATTCAAAAAAATATTCTGTAGAAGGAATACAAGCACTTTGATAAATCAGTTCTAGCTGTATCCAGAGTATGCAATAAAAGTTCTAGGTTCTAGAGAGATGTGGGTTACATCTTTATTTATAAATTTTAGGACATAGTCATTCAAAAAGAATTTTTTAAGGGATTGGAGTAACCATTTTACTTCTGTCCAGAAAAATACATTGGCAGGGAAACCTATGATAGGGAAAAAAGATTAGTTATGAGTTTTTGTTTGCATGCTTTTGGTGTAATGATGCTCTGTGTAATTTTAATTTATTTACCCTTGTGCCGTCTGATTTAGAAGGTCAGGAACGTTTAGAAGGAGGGGCCTGAAGAAGAGGTTTTCTTTCACTTTTCTGTTGACATTTTCTTCTCCTTATTAACTGAATAAAGAAGAGAGTGGGAAGAGAAGAGTTCTGAGACGATGTTGTCCAGGCATTGGAGTTCCGTCCCACTCTTCCTGCCTCCGTTTGGGGTTTTCTTGGCAGAGATACTGGCCTGGTTTGCCATTTCTTTCTCCATCCAGCTCCTTTTTTTTTTTTTTGACAGATGAGGAAACTGAGACAAAGAGGGTTAAATGACTTGCCCAGGGTCCCATAACTACTAAGTGTCAGAGGCCAGATTTGAACCAGTGAAAATAAGTCTTCTTGGTTCAAAGTCCAGGGCTCTATCCACTGGACCACCTAGCTGCTCCAAGAGTGCTGATATAATGCTGTTTTCTTCTGAATAGTCAGTAATCCCAGAAGCTTTAGAAACAAACGTGGGACTGATGTAGTTGTTTTAATCTTAGGGTATACAGGTGTGATCTGATTTCAGTATTTAGACACAAGATTTAGGCAAATTCAGTTGAGGCAATGTTAGGTTTGGTCTGGTCATAGTACTTAGGAAGGTTATACACAGTTCTAAGTTAGGATCTAAGACCAGTTATTTTACAAAAAGTTGGAATGTATAGAAGGTTTCACGAGAGTTGGTCATAGCAAGAAAAAGGTCTTTGCTTTAATGAGGAAGCCTTGTAGATTGAGACCTTTTGTGCAGTGGAAAGAGCACTGTTGTTGGAGGACCTGGATTCAGATCTCTCTGTCTCTTTCTCTCTCTTTTTCACACACACACACACACACACACATACACACACACACACACACACACAGTGCAAAATGACCTTGGACAACTCATTTAATCTCCCTGGGTGTAAGTTTCTCATCTATATAAAGGGGGTGGGGATATTGGAATCAGTCTCTAAAGTCCCTTCCACATCTAAATATATACCCTTATTTATGGTCAGAGGCAGCTCAGAGCTACTAAGTTGACTGCCTCCACAGGAAGCCTTCTAAGTCTTAAAGGGCCAGGGTAGATTGAAAGAGATCAGGCAATTTCTTTTTTTTTTTTTTTTAAATTTTTTTATTTTTTTAATGTTTAACAATCACTGCCATACAATTGCGATTTTATCCCTCCCCACCCACCCCCCACTACCTCCCTCCCTCCCCACGACTGCATACAATTCTGTATAGATTCTACATATACTTTCCTATTGAGTATATTTTCACTATAGTCATGCTATGTAGTCAGACTAAGATAAATGAAAGAATCCGTATAACAAATCAGAACATGATACACAAACAGATACACATACACAAACATGATCTGCTACATTATGTGAGTGACTTCCATATTTCTCTCTCTGAGTGTGGAAGGCATTTTGCCTTGAGGTCCACCATTGGGAATTTTTTTTTTTCAGAAGTTCTTGTGTTATTACAAAAATCTAAGTCTACCAGAAAAAACTCTCACACACTGTGGTTGTTGCTGTGCATAAAGTTCTCCTGGTTCTGCTCCTTTCACTCAGCATCAGGTCATATAAGTCCTTCCAGGCCTCTCTGAAGTCTTCTTGTTCATCATTTCTTATGGCACAATAGTACTCCATTACATTCATATACCATAATTTATTCAGCCATTCCCCAATTGATGGACATCCCCTTGACTTCCAGTTTTTGGCAACTACATAGAGTGCTGCTATAAATATTTTTGTACATGTGGGACCCTTTCCCATTTTTATGATCTCTTGGGGATATAGTCCTAGTAGCGATATTGCTGGGTCAAAGGGTATGCACATTTTTGTAGCCCTTTGGGCATAGTTCCAAATTGCTCTCCAGAATGATTGGATGCGCTCACAGCTCCACCAACAATGAATTAGTGTTCCAACTCTCCCACATCCTCTCCAGCATTTATCATTTTCTTGTTCTGTCATGTTTGCCAATCTTATAGGTGTGATGTGGTACCTCAGAGTTGTTTTGATTTGCATCTCTCTAACCAATAGTGATTTAGAGCATTTTTTCATATGATTATAGATAGCTTTAATTTCTTCCTCTGAAAATTGCCTGTTCATATCCTTTGACCATTTATCAATTGGGGAATGACTTGTATGATTATACATTTGGGTCAGTTCTCTATATATTCTAGAAATGAGGCCTTTATCCCCGAGCTTAGCTGTAAAAATTTTTTCCCAATTTACTACATCCCTCCGGATTTTGGTTGCATTGGGTTTGGTTGTGCAAAAACTTCTCAGTTTAATGTACTCAAAGTTATCCATTTTGCATTTCATAATGCATTCTATCTCTCCTTTAGTAAAGAATTCTTCCCTTCTCCATAGATCTGATAAATACACTATTCCTTGCTTCTCCAGTTTATTCATGGTATCAATCTTTATACCTAAATCATGTACCCATTTGGACTTTATTCTTGTGTACGGTGTCAGATATGGGTCTATGCCTAATTTCCGCCACACTGTTATCCAGTTTTCCCAGCAATTTTTGTCAAACAATGAGTTCTTATCCCAGAAGCTGGGGTCCTTGGGTTTATCAAACAGAAGGTTGCTATATTCCTTGCCTACTGCATCTTGAGTGCCAAGTCTATTCCACTTGTCTACCTCTCTGTTTCTTAGCCAATACCAAGTGGTTTTGATAATTGCTGCTTTATAGTACAGTTTAAGGTCTGGTAGCGCTAGGCCACCTTCCCAAGCATTTCTTTTCATTAGTCCCTTTGATATTCTGGACCTTTTGTTTTTCCAAATGAATTTTGATATTATTTTATCCAGCTCTAGAAAGTAATTGTCTGATAGTTTAATTGGTATGGCACTAAATAAGTATATTAATTTGGGTAGAATTGTCATTTTTATTATATTAGCACGGCCTACCCATGAGCAACTAATGTTTTTCCACTTACTTAAATCTGACTTTATTTGTGCAAAAAGTGTCTTGTAATAGTGTTCATATAGTCCCTGGGTTTGTTTTGGCAGGTAGACTCCTAAGTATTTTATACTGTCTACCCTAACTTTAAATGGGATTTCTCTTTCTATCTCTTGCTGTTGAACTTTGTTGCAGATCAGGCAATTTCTAACCCTTGGAAAATTCCATAACCTCTGGCTAAACTTGGAGTTTTTCTGATTTGTCTAAGAAACATGGTTGTATTAGCTTGAGTGTAGAGAGTCCAGGTTCATCAGGTGTTCTTTCTCTCACTGGCAATAGTAACCCCAGTTACTATTAGAGATGTAGTAGGTGTTCAGGCCTTGTTATCTTAATAGCCAATAAGTAAAAAAGATCATGGAAGTAAGAGGATACTTATCAGGGAACACTGTGAGCAACTGCAAGAATGTTTGACAGTAATTTGGCCTGAATTGAAGTCTCTGAAATCCTAGCACCAGGAACCTGTTTGTCTTGGAAGATATCTGACTCTAAACCACCTTCTGAGTTACCTTTATGTCTTGGGGTGACTTACATAGAATACTATCCTCATCAGATTCTATCTGTATGGGTTAGGGTAACTTGATAAGGACAGTAGGAAGCATAAATCATGCCTGTGAGTTTACTGATTTTGTCCTTTTTCCATCTGTTGTCTTTAAATATGTTGTTCTTTAATGTTTAGCTGTTACTGTAAAATTAGATTTATGATAAAAAAAGAAAAAGTTTAGAAGTGTTTGTTTCTAATCTCTGTCATAATTAGCTACTTTTGTGATTGGAGCCTGGCACTTTGACGTGCATGGACTAAAGTACTTAGCACTCTCTGGCAGCTCTATACATCAATTACACGATAATATTTTGAGGGACCAATAAGCTCCTGAAAGTAAAAATCTACAAAGTTAAATTGGTGATGTTTACTCTTGCCACTTTATATCAAGTATAAATATTATCTTCTTTCTCTCCCCCTTCTCCCCCCAGAGATATGAAGATTATGGAATGACTCCTCCATCAGCACCAGGTCCACTGTCAAGGTAATATTTTCAGAAGGAACAGTATTTTGCATTAGTCTCATGAAATACGTTTTGTTTCTGTAACAAATATGAGAAATTTGTACTGAATGTGTATTAAACGTTACATTTCCTCTAGTTCTTCCTTTTAAGTATTGTGGCTACATGAGAGAAAACCCTGTCTTAGCTTTGTCTTTTTATCTGTCCAGTATAATAGAGAAATATGCTAGAATTGTATTCATACCATCCCTGGTAACTTTCCCAAAATAGAAAAAATTGGATTTTCTTATGCCCTTTCTCCTTTTTATTCCACTTTTTCTTCCATGGACAAACATACACTTGCACAACTTGTCTCATATCCTCACACTCTCACAGACAGATAGATACAACATTTATTAAGTACTTGGTCTGTACCAGGCATTGCACTAGGCATCTGAGGTACAAATACAAACAAAAACACACTGCAACTATTTCTTTTTTTGTTTTGTGTTTTTTTCTTTCTCATGGTTCCTCCCATTCATTCTGATTCTTCTATACAACATGACTAATGTGAAAATATGTTTAATAGGAATATATATGTAGACATTTTATCAGATTGCATGCTGTCTTGGGAAACGGTGAGGGATGGGAGGGAGAGAAAATTTAAAATTTATGGAAATGAATGTTGAAAACTAAAAATAGATTAACTGAAGATAAAAAAAGAGAAATGAGGTCACTACAAAAAGTAAAAAGCACTGCAGTCCTTACCATAAAGGATCTGACATTCTAACAGGGGAAGATAACATAAAAAGGGAAGGTAGAAAGCAGTGGGGTAAGAGAGGTAACATAGAAAGAAAACTGTTAGCTGAGAATTACAGAGATCTTTTAGAGAGAGGACTGGAGCTAGAAGCGAAGTGCCAGTGGCCTGGGCATCTCAAGAAATGATGGTCTGAGTCAGGGAGTCACCAATAAGAAGAGAGGGCTGCAGGCTGGAGGCATCTTTAGGGTGAGGAGGCTACTGGCAGGGAGGTAGAAAAACACACACACCTACATACACACACACACACACCACTCTCTGTATGTATCCTTTAGATACTGAGCTGTATCCTCTAGCTCTCACAACTCCCACTTAGCTCTATTTTCCTATTTCCTCTTCTTCTTTATTTTCTCTCAGACCATAAATCACATACTGAGTCAGAGCTCAGGATTTACGCCAGCATGTGGTGTCATCGAGTCCTAAGAGTTTGAAAGAACCCTAGAGTTTATCTAGTTCAATTCATTTCTGAATCTCCTCTAACACTTCACCAACAAAGAGTCATCCAACCTTTGCTGAAAGTGAAGAATCCGTTGGTAGGGGGATATCACAATGAGAAGATACTCAACATGGGGAACCAGCACTTAACTCCCAATCACAGAATCCTTGGAAGTGCCACCATCTTAACTATTTCGTTCCATTCTCCTCCCTTGGGAATGTGCAGGGGAGAACTATATAGACAAGGGGGAAACTTAGTGAACCTTCTTCTGATGCCACGTTTGCTAGTGTTGCTGCTGTTTTAGCTTTGCCCTTCTGTGTCTCTTCTTCACTATGGTATTGGGGCTACTTCTGCCCTTTGGGATGTGAGAATGGTGATATAGATTCCAAGAGGTTTCCGAAAATAGATCTGCATTCATTTAATTATACCTCTAGTGAGGAGAAACCCAATACTGCAGTCATCACAAGGGGTATTAACTTCAGGGCAGCACAGCACAGACCAGTCATAACAAGGGCGACTGTGACCTGTGGTTAATATCCATGGAGTTTGTGGTTCAAACACTAATTGAAAAAGCAGATTGCATCACTTACAAAGGTACAATTTATGTCCTTCATGAGCTTAACTACCTTGGTCACGCAGACTAAACATAAAACAGGTTAGATCACCTAAGAAAATGAGTTGCATTTTCCTTAAACTTTAACTGCTTAGTTATAGGCTTGGATAAGTTCTTTTGGGAAACAAAAAAAAATCAGAGAGTAACCTTCAAAAGGTATCTTAAAGAGGGAGAAAGGCAACAAATGAATGAAGATTAGGAAAGTCAGAATGGTAAGTGGCAGTCATGATGAGGCTCAAGTGGATATCAGACCTAAGGTTAAAATTGTTCTGCCTAAGTTTTCCCACAGAAGATGAACAGGGGGCACACAGGATGAAGGCTCTGTCATTGTTCAGCTCATTGAATACAGTAGTATTTGAACTCAAGTGAACACATTTGAACTCTTAACACTTAAGTACTCAGTGTACTTCTAAGAAAATAAAGTCAAGAAGAGCAATTTGACCTGACCAAATAAACACAGAAGAAATTTGGGTGGTGGTGACATAATTTGAAAGGCGCTCAGGGATGAAATTTTTAAGACATCTTCAAAAGAGAAAGAGTCAAGAAGGATGGAAGTGATAGCACCGTGTTATGATTCAAAAAGGGCAAATGAGCTTGGGGAGGGAGGGGGAGAAAATTTAAAACTTATGGAAGTGAATGTTGAAAACTGAAGATAAATAAATAAACTAATAGAAAAATGAAAAAACTTTTAAAAGGCAAATGAGAAGAAATCAGTGCCTACTGACCCACATACCTCATTTCTAACCTCTATAAAACTCTTTATCATAATAGTCTGTGCATTATACATTGAGAATATCTTGGATGAAATGTGAGAAGAAAATAAGCAAGTTTTCAAAAGTGAATATTTTGTAGCAAACCATATCTGCACAGTCACACCGTTGTCTGAGAAGTATGAAGACAACAACATCATGTGTCTCTTGATTGTAAATTACAGAAATTTTGACTCAGAAGAGCAAGACCATTGTAGCCTTGAAACTGGTTCTTCCGCAAGACATTAGATTAATAACTGGCCTCTGGACCCAGATGGCTCTGGAGGAGAAAGTGAGGCTGGTGACTTTGCACAGCCCTCCCTCACTCAAATCAAAGTCAATTGTAAGTCATGTCATCATCTCCCTAATGTCATGGTCTTCTTTGAGAAAGAAGGACAAACTGCAATACAATGGAAAGAGCACTGAACTTGGAGTCACAGGACCGAAGTTTAAATCCTGCCTCTGCCACTTACTACCTGTATGACTTTGGAAAAGTCTGCTAACTTTTCTGGGTATCAGTTTCCTCAATAAAATGAGGAAGTTGATCAAGATAACATGTGAAGCCCTTTCCAGCTTTAGAGTTATGCTCTCGTGTTCCTATTTTTCCCATGTCATGTGTTAAGAGCCTGCAAAATATCTTGATATAGGCAACAAGGAGAGAAAATTTTGCTCAATGCTAATTCTGTTGTCAGAATCAATTGAAGCATAAAACAGGTAGAGACATGCTTGTAAGAGGCATTTGTTAGTACCTGGAGGATATCATGTGCTGTGTCCGAATGGAAAAATTATTCCTTTTAGATGACAAGTTTGTGCAGATGTTACTATATGTAAATAACCTTTTGTTGATTACATCACCCCCTGACCACTATAGGACCTCTTCAGTAGTATCTATGGCCAGCTAGCAATCCACACAGAAAAAAAATGGGATACTGGACCTGGAATCAGGAAAATTCAGGTTCAAATCTTGCTTCAGATGCTTATTAACTATGTGACGCCAGGCAAGATATTTGATCTTTCTTGACCTTTTATTTCCTCATCTGCAGAACTGAGGGGTTGGGCTCAAAGTGAAGGAACTCTCAAGTCTAAACTCTTCCACTTCTAGTCTTATGATCCTATGAATAAAATAGATAAAGAATTCATTGTTCAAATTCTGACATAGAGCTAGATGAACAGACCATGGAGTATGGAGTTAGTCTATCAGTCCATGCATTTTGAATAAACGTTACAGATGAACAATGGACTGGCCCAGATTTGAATTGAAACAAATTGGAAAACATTGAGAAATTGTTCAGTGCTTTCATTTTCCTCTTGTTCCATGCTGCTGCCAAAGACCATCTTTTTTTGCATTGATATTCAAGAGATGTTACATTGCCATTCATCATGAGACACCACAATGTCAAAAGAATCTAAAGTTCAGGCAGTGGACTGTTACATGGTGGTTGTAAGCAGCCTGCAACATACTATTATGTGACCTGTGCACTAGAAGTGGCATGAGTCATTATCAAAGATATGTATAACTGGAAAAAAGAGGTGACAGTTATGTAACAAGAATAAAGGATAATGGATTCAGACTTCCCCAGTTTTGCCCAGTGTGATACTAGTATCTAAGAAGTATTAAAACAGAGAAAGCCCTCCAGCATGTTGAGAACATCCTGAATGGGAACTCTGTGGGATGACACAGGTTGAGAAGTCAATGAGTTGCCATTTTCATCCACTGTTGGTGAGATTATAGATTTACTGAGGCATCTAAGTACATAAGGTGGTGGAATCTGGATGCAGTTCACTACCTCTTCCTATCTCTCATAGTGTATGACATATGAAGCAATTGGAGAAGAAGGCAGTATATGATCATGGGATGCAGATGGGGGTGAACAGATAATGATTCACATTTATATTGCCCTTTAAAATGTGTTTTCAGTTTGCTTACAGCAGCTCTGAAAGGTAGATAGTAAAATTATCATAATGTCCATTCTACAGATGAAGAAACTGAGGTTTAGACTTGCCCAACCTTACAAAGTTACAAGATGTTATACCTCATTGCTTCTGTTACGTACCACATTGTGCCTGGAGAGATCATTGCTTATTGAAAGATGTAATGAATAAACACTGGCAGGCTTGACAGCATGAAATTTCATTATCTGAAATTAGTATTTATGTAATTGCTCTAGAATTATGTATAATTGTTAAAATGAAGCCTGACTAGGTAATCAAATTTGGCTTTTTTCTTTTTTCTTCTACAGTGCCCCAAAACAACTTTTTCAGTTTATTTAGAATCTCAACATCTTCAAATCCCAGACAAGATGGTTGAAGCAATGATGAATTAGATTAGGAGTTAGAGTTTAATTCTAGTCTGGGCTGTACCATTATTTCTTGGGCCTCCTTTCTCTCTTCTGTAAATAGATGCTCAAATTAGATGATTTATATAAGCTCTTCCAACAACTCAAAAGGTTATATAATCTTATAGATCATATGATCTGTAAGTGCTCTAGGAGTTTTGAGTAGAGAAAGATTATTTTCAATGGGGGTTGTCTGGGAGAGTTTCATGAAGGAGGTGGAATTAAATCTAGGCATGCAAGGATAGGTGGAATTTGGATAAGAAGAAAGCAAGAACATAGGCTTTCTGGAGGATGGATCAGGGAGGGTGAGGGATGTATCTGTGAAAGACAGATGTAGAAGTGGAAGGAGCAGATACAGGTAATTCGTTCAAGAAATTTGACAATGGGGAAAAAAGGGTAGAAATAGGATGGTAGTTACTGGTAAAAAAAGATACCACAAAGTTAGCAAAAAAACACCAACAACAACTTTTTGAGGTAGAGGAGACCTTTGTGTGTTTGAAGGCAGAAGGGAAGGAACAGGCAGGAGTGGGAATGATTCAAGATGCTAATAAGATTCGAGTTGATTGAGCCTTCAGTGTCTAGAAGAAGATAGTAAAGGGAAAAGGACACCTCTCAGGCAGAAGGGAAAGCATAAAGAATGAATGCAAAGACAGAAGTAGAGCAGAGGGAAAATAAGTGAGGTTTTGGTTATAATCTCTTGTATTAGGAAGGAGGCCCTCTTCTGAAAGTACAGAAAGTATGCATAGAATTGAAAGATAAACAGCAGGTGTGAAATAGATGTTTGGAGAAATGAGCAAAGGATCGCAGCTTATACTGAGAGATGGAAAGGAGCTTAGAGGTCATCTTGTTTATCCCTTCATCTCACACTTGAGAAAATGGAGGCATTGGAAGGTTAAACCTCTCACCCATCATCACACAGGTTACTTACGCTGCAGAATTTGAAAGCAGATCCAGCAGTGTTTTCACTGTATCAGATGTAAGATTCTTTAGCATTAGTCAGAGTTCACTTAAAGTTAGCATAACCATTGGTCTAATCTAACCAAATGAAATTGAATAGGAATAAATAGAAGGGTTTATACTTGGGTTAAAAAGATAATCATGAACACAAGATGAGTGAAGCATGGCTACATAGCAGTTCATCTGAAAAAGATGTTGGAGTTTTTATAAACTCAATATGAGTTAGCTGAGTAATATAGCATCCAAATAGCAAATGTAATCTTAGACTGCATTAAGAGACATGGTACGTAGAATTAGGGCGATGATAATCCTCCTGTCCTCTGCTGAGATCCACCCCTGCTCTGAAGGTATTATGTTCAGTTCTGGGCACCACAGTTTAAAAAGTTGGAGGTATTCCAGGGCAGTAATTAACAAACTTTTTTGCCCCCCCATATCAGTAAAAAAAAAAAAAAAAGCTTTGGAACACTCTCACAATATATGTGTATTTACTTTTTTATTAATTATATCAATTATTATAACATAATTATAATAATAATATATTAATTATATATACTATTGTGTTAGTAATTATGTACCTTATAAAACACAGGAGTAGAGATTTTAAAAGCATGAGATAAAGATATAATGATGTTTGGTCATAGTTAATAGGGAGTCAGTAGAGTTATGGGAAGTCATAATTAGACCTGTTTAATAATAGCACTTTGCCAGCTAGTGAAATCTGTTAGGAGACTATTGAAATAGTCCAGGCAAAACATAATGAGTTCTTAAATTAGAATAATTGCTATATGAGAATAGCAAAGGGGATGCATGTGCCAGTATAGAGGTAGAAATGCTTTTATATATATAAATATAACCATTTGGATACATAGAATGAGGGCTTAAAGACCATGCCAAAGTTGCAAACCTGGGTAACTCAAAAGGTAAACAAATTATGCTCAACAGAAATAGGGAAGTTTGAAATTGGGGTGAATTTTTGAGGGGAAGTAGAGATCTATTTTAGACACTGAGTTTGAGGTGTCTATAGTTCATACAGTCTGAAATATCTAATAGGCAATTTGTTATATGGAGCTGGAGCTCAGGAAAGAGACTAGGGCTGAATTTGTAGATCTGGGAGACATCTTTAAAAAGATAGTAATGAAATCTCTGTGGGAATTGATGAAGTAACCAGGTGAGAGAGTGTTCGGAGAGGAGGGTCCAGGACAAAACCTTGGGGTACACCCACGTTTAGAGGGGCATGATACGAATGCTGCTGTTGCAAAGGAGAGTGAGGAAGCATAGTCAGACATGTAGGAGGAAAACCTGCAGACAATGTCACAACAACTCATAGAGGAGAAAGTAACTATGCAGGATGAGAGGGTTATCAGCAGTTTCATATGCTGCAGAGAGGTAAAGAAGGTTGGAGATTGAGAACAGATGATCAGATTTGGCAATTAAGAGAACACTGGTAACTGAAGAGAGGAGCTTCAGTTGAACGAGGAGTCAAGGATAAAGAGATTGAGACTGAGAGATTTGAAAGATGATGATGCTACAATCTCTCTTTTTTCCACCAAAAATGTGAAGCATATGTGCTTGGTGGGGCAGGGGAGTGGGAAGGGAGTGCCTAACTCACTAGCCATTGGTTGCCTAGAGCAAAGAACTCTTTGTTCTGATTGGGGCTAGAGTGTAGGGTTGCTGAGGGTGGAGGTGAATTTGCCTGTGCAGTTGCTAGGTGGGTCTGGGTCAGGTTAGATTCTATCTTTCCCACCTGAAGAGCCCAAGATTAGGGAAGGATTGTGTGGGAGTGTATTGAGTAGAAGTGTTGAAGGGAGTGATTATGGTTATATAGGAAACTGAAAAAGAAAAGGAGCTGAGAAAATACTCATGTAGAACATCCATCATTCTCATTTTTCCGAACCGTCATTAAATTCTGTAGTTTCTCTTCCTTCTAATGCTTTTTTTTAATGATATTCATGTGCATTTGAAAACTGATTTAGAAGCATTTTCTTTACTCTTTTATCTCTTATCTCTGGAGAGTAGGTTGGACTATAACCCATCTTCCTGCTCTTAAGTTGGAGGATCACTTATTCCTTGGGTTGAGCCATGGCCCTGTTGAGTTATGCTGTTACCCCTCTCCTAATCAGTTAGCCTTCGGTCTCAGAATGTTACCCTACTCCAAGTCTGTCTGCCAAAGTACTTTTCCTAAAAAACAGAACTAACCCTTTGACCCAGCAGTACCGCTTCTAGGACCGTGTCCCAAGAAGATCATAAAAATGGAAAAGGTCCCACATGGACAGAAGTATTTATGGCAGCTCTCTTTGTGGTGGCCAAGAACGGGAAATCAAGGGCATTTCCATCCATTTGGGGAATGGCTGAACAAGGTGTGGTATGTGAATGTAATGGAATACTATTGTGCTATAAATGATGTATAGGAGGCCTGGAACTGATGAACTGATGCTGAGTGAAATGATCAGAACCAGGAGAACATCGTACACAGTGACAGCTACAGTGTGTGAGGACTGTTTCTGATAGACTAAGCCCTTCACAGCAATGCAAGGACCCAAAACATTCCCAAAGGACTCTTGAGGCAAAATGCCATCCACATCCAGAGAAAGAGCTATGGAATCAGAACATAAAATGAAGCTGATTATTATCTCTTGTTTTATGTTTTGTTTTATTTTGCTTTTTCTCATGGTCTCTCCCATTGTTTTTAATTCTTCTATGCAACATGACTAATGTGAAGAATGTATGTGTAGAACCCATATAAGATTGTATGCCATCTTGGGGAGGGAAGGGAAAGGATGTGAGAGAAAATTTAAGACTTATGAAAATGATTGTAGAAAACTGAAAACAAATAAATTAATTTAAAAAAAGTAACAGGTCTAACCATGTCATTTCCCTATCCAAAAAACTATTGTCTTGTCATTAGCTCTGGAACCAACCATTAGTATATCTTTATGTCATTCTTTTAGAGTTTCTTACAGTGTACCTAATTATTAACAAGCTAACCTTGGTTAACTTGAATAAAAGAAGATTCAGGGGGTGCCAGTAGCGGACTTCAAGTAGTTGATAGACTGTCATGTGAAAGAGGGCTTAGAGACCTTAGCTTTATTCTGTTGGACCACAAAAGGTAGCACCAGGAGCAATGAGAGGATCTTTGGGAGAGGCAGATTTCATCTTGATGTAAAGGAGAATCTTCCTAGCAATTAGGGTCTCCAAAAGCAGAAGCAGTCTTCACGTATATCATGCAGCCTTTTTCTGTAAAGGCTTTTGGTGATTAATTTTGTTTTATTTTTCCAGTCTAGAAGAGTGAGTCTTCTTATTTAGGGGGAAGGAGGGAATATAATGAAATTATCAGAGGCAGGATGAAGATGTACCATTTGACATCAAACTTTTTTTTTCCCTCAGACCAAGTTTTGGTCCTGGTTTGCTCCAGTCCTCAGAACTGTTACCACCTGAGTCACAGCATAGCCAGTCATCAGCTGAAGCAGCATTTGCCACCCGAGGGATCTATCCGGAAGAGATACCATCTGTTGCTCGACCCCGGCCTGTTGGAGGTACTTCAGGTATATGGGTTAAAAAGTTTTTGCTTAAAGTACTTGAATTCAGTTTTCTTGGCCATATGCTTTTTTTCTTCTGAGAAAAAGTCCTCTGTAATTGTCCAGTACTATTCAGAAATGGCCGTCCTAATTTCCCATTGACCATATCTAAAAAGTTTGTCTCATGCCTTTAAGTTCAACATGTCTCTGGTAGAAGAAGAGTGCTTTGGTTAATTTTTAGTCCTCTGGAGAGCTCTAAAGTCTTTCAAACTTGTTTTTCTCTGTGTTGTTTGTTGTTAACATGTTTTCTTAATTTTGCTTACTTTACTCTGTATCAGTTCATAGAAATGTTCCCAGTTTCCTCTGAAACTGTACATTCTGTTATTTGTTATGGCACAGTAATATTCCATTACATTCGAATTTCCAAAATTTGTTTAGCTGTTCCCCAATTGATGGATACCTCCTTAGTTTCTCATTTTGGAATTCTATGAAAAGAGGTGCTGTAAATTTTTTTTCATACACATAAGCCCTTTTTCTCTTTATTTAATCTCTTTGAGGTCTAGACTTAGTAGTAATATAGCTAGGTCAAAGGGTAAGTACAATTTAGTAACTTCTGGGGCATGGGTCCAAGTTGCTTTCTAGAATGTCTGGACCAGTTCACAGCTCATTTCTTTGTTTAAGAAGGAGGTAGGAAGGACTTGGTTTTCTTAAGTTTGGGATTTTGGTGTTTTTTTTTTAAGTTTATGAAAAGTAGTTTTTAAGGTATGGGTTGGGGGAGATGAGAAGAGGAAAACAGAGAGAAGTGGTGGTCATTTAGTGTCTTTCATAAGACTTCCATTTTCTGAGGAAGTGTTAATCTCACCAGGACACCTTTCCTGATTTCGCTTTATGTAATCCCTCTTTTTTCTTGCTGTTCATTCCTTCTTTTCTCCTCCTTTCTCCCCTTTACTCTTCTTTCCATTTTTCTCTTCTCTTTTTTGCTCATTCTAGCTCTCTTGTAAGGTCAAGGCAGAAGATGTGGTGTGATACAGATAGTAAATGGTCATTGTTAAGAGAAAAATTTTTCTCTGGTTCCTTTTTCCTCCCACCCCAAATCCTAGCAATAAGTATATTTAATGTACTTCTCAGGCCATTCCTAAAGAGCCAGTGAAACCATGTGCTGCAAAACTTAGATCTGAAAAATTAGCATGTATAGTCTTCCTAATATTTTGTAGCCCATCAATCTACTTAAATTTTTACACATAACCTTTCTTTTTCCCTCCATTCTTAAGTTTCTTTTATTTCTGAAAATTATTTCCTTATACTTGGAAGAAATATTTGGAAAAAAGAAAAGTCAGAATTGCAATATTGAAAAAGAATATGATTCAAATATAGTTAGAAATATAAAATTTCAGAACATTTTGAAGCTATCAAAGGGAAAAAGTAGATATTTTTGGAAAAATAAAAATAGATACAGTTTCAAATGAAATGCTAGCACTCTTTATGAATCTAAAATAATCCTATTAACTTAGAAACATAAAATATGTTGTATATAGTTTGGTTTGTTCACAAGTGTCATATCTGGTCATTCACGTGGGTTTTGCTTACTTTGAAACTTCGAGAAAGTTTGTGATTTCGTCAGGGTGGGCACTCTGTTGACACAGAACACAATTCCACTCTTCCTTAGCACAGGGCTTCTTAAACTTTTTCCACTCTTGACTTCTTAAACTCCATATGGGTTTTACTAAGGGTTAGTAGACTGCCTTTATGAGTTATGGCCAATCTCTGATTCCATGATTCTTACCTGGGATGGTTTTCTGAATTTAGCTAGATTGGTCACTAGACAACGAACCCAAAGTTTGTCTCAAAACCTATACTCAGAAGCTTTCCATCAAGATGAGACCTGCTAGAGGTTGTGCTGTGTTGGCATAGCCTTTGAAAACTCAGGGTCACCTATAATTACAGACTTACTAATTGAACTCAGTTCTAAATGTTTTTTACAAACATCTCACTCACCTTTAAGGAATTTAGATTCCAGAATCTAATTTTATGTCAGTTTTTGAGAAGTGGAGAAAAACTTGGCAAAGAAATAATTAATGTGATAGTCATTTCTTTTCTGGACTTGGTGTCCTCCTCAAGCCAGTACACAGAGCACTTTTTTTCAGAAAAGGAGCAGAAGAAAAAAAGGAGAGAATCCTTCCCCTATTGTGGAATACTCAGCAGTCTTTCATGTTCTGGGTTGTTACTGTCTGTACTTTCTGTGCCTTCTCATGCTTTGTGTTTAATGGCCTTTTGGTCATCTGAAAACTGACACTTTGCCTTGACACTTTTCTCTTCTCTTTTATCTGTCAGTTTGTTTCTTGATTTTTTGGGAGATCATTTCCAGGTGGTTTTTTTAAAAAACTAATTGTAGCTTTCCCTTCTTATGAATATTCCCCCACAGTCTGCCACCCCACGCCAAATATTCTTCTTCTGAAGCAACATTCAAGATTAATAATTATTGTTTCAGGAACTGAGTTAGTTTTGTCCAAAACAACAATGTTTTGCACACACAGACACAGACACACATACACACACACACACCCATACACCTCAAGCTCAGAGATCATTTCTGTCCCAGTCTAAATGCTGTCACAGATGAATAAATTAGCATTTTAGAAAAACATTATTACTTGAAATTTTTATTATTGCTTTGTTATTTTATTTGAATTTATTATTGCTTTATTACTTGAAGTGTACTAATTACTCTGAAAATGTACTGAATGTAAAACTTTGGAGAAATCGTGGTCTAGCATGCACTCATGAGAACTGGTCAGAATCTCACAGGTTCTGTAAACTGTGCCTGTGCTGCCTTTGACTTTTGTGACTTTTTTGGACAAGTCTCTTTCTTTTTAGTACCCTAGTTTCTCTTTTTGGTGCTTGTGCTATACTTCAGGGATCTGTAACTTCCTCCAGGTGGGTCCTCTGTCCTCTTTTCCAAGAGATTCAAACCTAGCTATCCCTTAATAGTCATAGATAGTTTGAGTGACTGGTTTCACTATTTCACTGATAAGTAGTCTCTTCAATGTGGTTACACCCTTCACCAATGCAGATTGCACCTTTTCTATGACTTAGTAGCAAGTCTTTTGGAGTTGCTATAGCCAGCCCTCTGGTGCTGAACATCCAAATTTAATTGGATTTAATTTAATTGGATTTAATTAATTCTCAGATTGGTAGGGCCTTCCAAGAGCATGTTATCTATAAGCATAAGCTTTGGAGGTTCAGGGTCACCTCTGTGCCACAGGGAGGAGACACTGGAGCAGGAGTTTATTTAAATAGAAATTCATTTTTTTGTATAGGACAGAAATATCAGTTATCACTGTCTGTCTTCTTAGCCTGGGTGTTTCCAGGTCTAACTAGAAAGTGATGGCTGAAAGTATTATACATCTTGTAAAGTCCTTGTGACTTGCTGAGTTGCCATGATAATCAATATTGACAAAGGTGTTTGTTCTTCAGGTTCACAGATGCAGCATCTCACACAGGTGGGCATTGCCAGTAGAATCGGGGCCCAGCCTGTAGAGATTCCATCCAGCAGAACAGGCCAGTATAGTGGGCCAGGCTGGCCCTCCTATCATGGAGAAGATGAATCTGGGAGGAGAGATGCTGTGAGTAGTTTGTGTTTGAATCCTTATTAAAACCTCTGATATCATTTAGATATCTTTGGATTCTCTTTTCCACTTTTCCTCAGTCATTTTGTTGTCTTTGCTTTGTTTTCTCCTTCTCTTGTCCATTTTCTTCCATACTCCTTCAAAAGGAAACAAATCCTGCAGTCATTTTCTATTATAAACAATCTTCTCAGCAAATAAACAAATAGAATTGAACCTATCCCAATAAAACTATAAAATCTAAGCGATTTACATTTTAATGTAAAGGTAATACCATTAATAATGTAAAAGAAAACAGAAAAAGTTATACCTAAAAAATTGAGGAAAAATGTTAAAGTATATTATTAGCATAATATAAATGTTGATAAAGTAACAATAGTGACAACAGTCTGTTTGTTTTGTGTCCCCTTAAACCATGTTCAAATTGTAGGTTTTAATTAAAAAATCATAAAGGCAAGAGTGGGAGGAAAATTATTTTAATTTCTGTTTCCTTTGACAGAATGTGCTGTTTTCTTTGAAACAGATGTTGGATCACGATCAGTTAATGTCAGTCATTTACGTCAGGTCCCATACAAAGGCAAAGACAAAATCGTTCCAACCCTCAAAGAGCTTAAGGTTTTAATACCACAGTGGACAGAGCTAGACTTGGAGTCAGCAGGAGCTGAGTTCAAATCCAGCCTGAGACACTTGCAACGTGACTATGTGTGACTAGGGCACCTACTTCACAGGATTGCTGTGATGGTCAAATGAAAAACCTGCAAAGTGCTTTGAAAACCTTATAGTACTACGTAAATGCTAGCTATTGTTATTAATCATCATTATTAATGGGGAAGGCACATACATATAGAATTTTCTATACAAAATGCATGCAAACATAATGTAACATTATGTAACCTTGGATGGGGAGATAGTAGCAGCCAGGGGTGAGGGATGGGAGCTGGAGGTACCTCCTGCAGAAGATAGCCCTTGAGCTGAGACTTGAAGGAAACCAAGGGCTCTAAGAGGTAGAGGTGAAGAGGGTAAGCCTTCCAGGTATGTGGGACAGCCATTGCAAAGCCCCTGAGAAAGGAGATGGAGGGTCCTGTTCAAGGAACATCAAATAGGCCAATGTGGCTAGAGGATAGGGGAGTGGAGGAGAGTAATGTGTGAGAAGACTAGAAATGAATAAATGGGTTGTGAAAAAACTTTAAATGAGGGAGAATATATTTGATCCTAGAAGCAGCAAATAGTATCTATAGTTTATTGAAAGTGGCATAATCAGATCTATACTTCAGGAAATGAGAGAAATGATTATTTCTCTCTTATATTAATAACTAATATATTAATTATATTGTATCAATAATTAATATAATTATTATAATAACATATCAATATATTATTTGTATATATTTGTTATTATATAATTGATATATTAATAATTAAATTAGGGCTAAGGTTTTTCTTCTTTTCAATTTCCTCATTCAGAAATCAGCCCCTGTAGGATATTCAGACAACCTTTGAAATGAAGGGTTGATAATGAGATGGAAAACTTAGATCTGATCAAAAGGTAATGAAATTCTGGTTTAGGTGAACTGTAGATTCCAGCCCATTGTGTTTTAGTCAGATAAGTCTGGGTGGTGTGGGAAGCAGTAAGTCTCTTTGACCAAGACTGAGTGATCAGAGTCGCATCACCTAATCCCTCATTAGAATAAGCCCACTTCTCATTATAATATTCATTCTCTCATTAATTGGGTAATCAGAGTTGATTGATACCTGTTGGGAACACCTTCTCTTCCAAAGGCATATAAACATTGACTGGGTTCCGTGTGTGGTCTTTGGTTAAGGAGAGACAGCCCAGTGACTATCCTTTTTTAAATTATTCATTAACATAATTAATAAAACAATTAATTACTCAGAAACTATGTCTCTTGAACTTTTGATACATCACAGTAAATCAGTTTGTTGGCGGCATAGTAGATTGGAGAGGGAGAGACTTAATTGAGGCAGGGACATCAAATAACAACTTTCACATTAGACAAGACAAGAGGTGATGAAAGACAAAACTGGAGTGATGGTTGCATGACAGGAAAGAAGGGGATGGATGTCAGAGATGTGACGGTAGAAATGAAAATAGTTGGCAACTGACTTAGATATGTGGCGTAATGGAGTGTGAGGAGTTGAGATTTGGTATCAAGGTTTCAGATCTAGGAGACTAGAAAGTTGGTGGTGCTCCTATCAGAAATAGGGAAATTAGGAAAGCAGATGGCTTTTGGAAGAAAGATCACAATTTCTGCTTTGGACACACCATGTTTGAGATACCTACAGCTATCCAGTTAGAAATGTCCAACATACAGTTGATGATGTTGGCTTGGAACTCAGGCCAGAGACTTGTGCTGTATATGAAAATTTGAGAGTCATTCGCACAGAATGATGGCAGAACCTTTGGGAGCTAATGAAGGTTACTAGTGAGTGTGTCAAGAGAATGGAAAAGAAGGACCAGGACAGAGCTTTGGGGTACACTCATAGTTAGAAGACGTGACCAGAGTTAGTTCAAGTGGACCTTCGGGTGACATTTGTATGATAAATGCCTAGAGTTCATCTTTGAAATCATAACTATTTAAATATATTATCTTATGTGCCTGCATTAATGGCTATATATAATTTGTAGTGTTTTTTTTAAAAAAAAAAAACAACATTCTCTCTAGCAATGCCTCACTAAGTGACATTTGAAGCATTTCAAATAGCAAGCTAATTTTGAGATATTTACCCTCTTCACTGGTTTCATAAGCAGGTAGCTTCTCATCCTTGAGAGGAAATTTAACCAATATGTGAAGGCCGACCATATATTATGTTGACACAAGTACTTTCTGCAAATGCCCTCATCTATTTTTCTAAAGAAATACTCTCTTCTGTCTCTGAGGGGGCTGCCTGGGTGAAAGGGAAAAAATTTAAGTGGAAAAAAGATTTTTTAACCTTTTGGATTTGTCTTTGACATTATGCGAGAACTTCAGTTAAATGAATATACAATGAATGTACCTTGTGTATGACCTTGATCATATCACATAAGTTTTTCTAGACTTTAGTTTATTCATTTGTAACATGAAGGGATCAGATTGCATGGGCCATAATTCTACACTTGAGCAGACAAAATGCTTCAGATGTTTGCAACAGAAGATTCATTAAAAAAAACTTTATTGATGCCTTTTGTCTGTATATTATAGTCATTTCTGGATATGCCCCTTCCCCCAGTAGTAAGCCTTTCCTTGCAGCAAAGAAAAAAACACTTAAGCAAAACCAATGAAAATATTCTATGTGCCAGCATCAGCAACATTTCATATCCATAATTTCCAGTCCCACTAAAGGAAGGATTTAGAACTGGAAGGAATATTATGATTAGCATTTTTATTAAATTAAAGTCAATTTTAATATAATAATTTTATATTTATTTTTTATTTATTAACATTGTTTTATGGATGAGGAAAAAGAGGTCCAGAGCTATTGATCAGCTTGTTGAAGTTTGCCTTGGTGGTAAATAGTTGAGCTAGAGTTTGAATTCAGGTTCTTTGACTTTGTTTTTTTAAATGATGCTTAAATTTTTTTTCAAATAACAAGAATTTTTATAAATAGCTCTGTCTCTTTCACTCCTTTCCCACCCCATATTGAGCATTTTTTAAAAAGCAGCTCCTCAGTATGTACTTATCTAGTCTGGAAAAAACAAATTCCCACTTTAGCCATGTTTGAAAAATGCGTATCTCTGCATTTTAAGTTCTTTACTCTAATCTCTTGGTCAGGAGTTGAAGGTTGTGATTCATCTTTGTTCTTTTGGACTTGTGACTTATCAGTGTGTTGATCAGAGTGTTAAAGTCTTTCAGAGTTCTTTTTCTCTAAAATTTTGTTATCATTATTGAAGTCCTTTGACTCGAAATCAAAATCCTTTGATTATATCCCAAATCTTATTCAGGGATATGAAAGTTACCTTTAGAATGTTTTTTCTTCTCTAGAATGTCTTAAAGTAGATGTCAGATGTCAGCTATATAGGTTTTAGTACTTTGCCTTGTTTAAAAAAAAATTTTGCATTTGTGATATATGATTAAAAGAACATCATTCCATAAATAACATGATTTTGTCCCATGGAAGGCAACCAGGTGGTTAAGTGGATAGAGCAATGGGCCTGGAGTCAGGAAGACCAGAATTAAAATATGGCCTCAGACATTTATTAGCTGTGTGACACCAGGGAAGTCACTTAACCCTGTTTGCCTCAGTTTCCTCATCTGTAAAAAAAAATATTGGAACTGGAGAAGGAAATGGCAAACCACTCCAGTATCTTTGCCAAGGGTGAATGGAAGTGAAGGATTTTGGTAAAGCTACGAGGAGGAGGGAGTTAAGTGAACCATGGCTAAAACTTTCCTGAAATATTGTTCGAGGAGAGGCAGTCAACCATTTAGTAGGGCCTTAGGGCAAAAATTCCTTTAGGGCTGGCCTAGAAGGCTGGAAGACCTGAACTCAGTCCCACATCTCACATGTACTGACTGTGTGTGACCCTGGCATATCATTTAACATCTCAGTGTTCTGAGCAACTTTGGAACTATGAATTCTAAAGAAAGTATTGAGTAACACTGGTAGAGAGAGTTATATTGCCTCTGGAATTCTAATTCCTTGACACAAAAATTAAAAGTTTTCCAAACTCTATATTCTAATTACAATAGAAGGAAATTTTAACGTCTGATCGGTGGGTCATAAGTAGACATGACCTATGCATTGCATTTTTCTTTTATTGGCATCCTTTTTCTGAGCTCAGGGGCAAGATTTATTGTTCTCTGAAATACTAGATCAATAATTTATTGCAAAACCACCGAAACTGTTGTTTGATCCTCTTGAATATATACACATCTAGAAGGAACTGTTTTAATTAGATACTATAACAGATGTCTAAATAATACTACCAGTTCTTGTTAAACCAACATGTTGACTTATCTACAAAGCACAAATGTTAGCAAATGCATTGTGGTGTTTTATTTTTGTTTTTAGCTCATATCACTCTTTTCCACAGATGATCTACAAAGAGCAAGATTTTTGAAACTCTCTCTCTCTGTCTTTTTTTGGTTGTTTTGGGGTTTTTTTGCTTGTTTCCAATATTTTTCTCACAACCATGTCTTGCTCCTTTTCTAATCTCAAATGCAATCATTGTTACCCCTTCTGCTACTCTATGTTTGGCTTTATTTCCTATCAACTCCTAGACTAAGTAAGAAACCCCCCTCAACCCTTGTGCCATTTTGCTCAACGCCTAAGTCATTTACATGAGCATTTACTTGACTCCTATCAGCTTTAATATTGTTAATAGTACATTAGGGAGTTCAGGTCCCATTTCTGGCACATACTGACTGTGTGACTTTGGACAGGTCACTTAACTTCTCAACAACCCAAGCAACTAACTCTTTGAGTATTTTCAGAAGGATTATTGTCTTACATTGGTAAGGGAAGTTCCTCCTTGGAAACTTCCTACACTGATAAAATTACAGGTCCAAGTTAAATATTTTTTAAAGTAATACTTAAAAATTTATACATACATGTACACATAAAGTAAACCAGGGAGAGTAACTTTTAATATTTAATTTATTTTAAAATTAATAATTATTTGTTTTCTCTTTCTCTTTGCCCACCCCTGTTGGAAAAAAATGAAAAATAAAATCCTTATAACAATTATGTATAGTCAAATAAAACATTCCCTTATTGTCTATGTCCAGAAATGTAGGTCTCATCCTGTATCTTGAATCCGTCACCTCTCTTCAGCGGGGGTAGGTGCATACTTCATTGTCATTCCTCTGGAATCATGATTGGTCATTACATTGATTAGAGATCTTGAATGTTTCACAATTGTTTGTGAAAGTAACTTTTCCTACTTCCTCAGTTCATCTCTAGGCATATCCATCCCTATCCCAAAGGATTCTGCCTTCCTATCACCCCACATTGACATATTCATACTTTCCCTGGTGGGAAGGCTACCATTGCTGCCATATCCACTCCCACCAGCCTCAGATAAAGGGGTGGGGGAAGATAAGAATGAAAACTGACCTGGCTGAATCCAAGTTAGAGATTGGGAAATGGGGGGAAAGTTAATGGAAAGAAAATTTGTTGTACCTTTAACGGTTTTGTTTTGTTTTGGGATCATTGTTCTTCAAGAAGTACAGTAATTCTTGCTGTGTTTTTTAGGCTCATGGGCTTGGACACCAAGAGTATTCTTCACCATTATTTCAGGTGCCAAGGACTTCAGGTAGAGAGCCCTCTGCACCACCTACTCACCTCCCCCACAGGAGCCTCCAAGGGCCAGGGCTGTGCTACAACAACACCAGTTCTACAGAAGACCTCCAGCCAGGGCACTCTTCTGCTTCTCTCATCAAAGCCATTCGAGAGGAGCTCCTTCGACTCTCCCAGAAACAGGCCACAGTACAGAACTTCCATAGCTGATCCATCCTTCCCTTGCAAATTTGCCAAGTATCTGCTTCCTATGGAAGTAAGACTAAAAGGAAGCCAACTGAGTTGTTGTTTTATAAAAGGGGTGAACTTCTACTGGATAAGATACCAATGTGTGTGTCTGGGGGGGTGGGGGAGGGAAAACAGCAAGTTTTAAAGACAGAAGATGCCACAAGTTACCACTTTACAGTTTGTAAACCTGTTTAATGTGTTGGCCATTTTATGACCGCTTGGATTCAGCCAACTGCTACGTTTTAGGTCAAAAGCAACACTCCACCAAAAACAACAACAAACCAAGATGATAAAATTCCCAAATTAGACTATTTAAGGAAAAATGATTGAAATCTGTAGACTAATTAAGGGATTAAAGGAATCAAGCATTTTTTCATTATAAGGCTTTGTAGTTCAGATAAGTATGATCAAGTTGCTGCTTTGTTTTCGGGGGGAAAAAAGAATTCAAGGACATTTGGTTAAAAACTTGATTTTTTTTCCCCTTCTCCATAGAAACTCATTGTAATAGTAGTACTAATGATAAGCATAATAGGACTGTCCAGAGAAGAGAGGAAAAAAGTGAATGACTAGTAAGAAACCAAAATGCGGAAGCTCTTAAGTGCCGGATGATTCCAAACAAACCTGTCCTCTGCATGCCTCCTTCTTGTCTTCTGGTGCTGCTGCTCTAAGTGTTCCTTGACCTTTCTGTGAAATGAAATCATGGCCATTTATTGCAAGGATGTATTGAAAGACTCATTCTCTGTAGGAAAGGAAAACCTCCCTTTAAAAAAAAAAGGTTACTATTTATTTGGTTAGTGAAAATCTTGTCATGGACTAGATTTAAATTCGTATTTATATGTACTTCATTTTTTCTTCTAAATCAGGTGTTTTCAGTTATTGGTAGAACCCCATGTTAATTGCATTCATTGTAAAATTCATTTCTATATAGTGAAGCATTTTACTCATTTGGCACCTCACTGTTGTCCTACATCTCACCATTGATTTAGAGTTCACAGATTCTTAAGATTGGGAGTCAGAGGCCCTGGGTTCCAATCCCTCCTTTGTCAGGGATCACTCTTTTTTTTGTGAACCAGAACAAGTCACTTCACATGTCTCCTGGCCTCATTTCTTCCTCTTTACCATAAGGGCTTGGACCATTTGTGACCTCTACTATGCTTTCTAACTCTAAATCCTATGATTCCACCTAAGTAAAGCTTTGTTTTGTTTGAGATACAGTGAAACCCAGGACATCCCAAATTGTTGTGGTTGGTTTTTGTTTTTTAGATTTTCTTAAATATCATTTTGTTGAAATGGGTACCTTGCTAGAAATCATGTTTCTAGCATGACAGAGCTAGGAAAATGACCCAAAGTCAGCCTGGCTTCTCTGTAGTGAATTGGACAAAGAAAAAAACCTCCTTGGGACCCAGAAAATTTGACCTATTTCCTGACTCCTTTGTGCGTTGTTTTGGTCAGGGAAAAATGGAAAAATTTCCTGTACAGCTTGGGGCTGATACTTGAACCTAAGGATGAGGAATTTATGGCCCAAACATCCCTGTTTTTTAAAGGCACATAATGTTAGGACCATCAGGTAACTTGCTGCAATAGCACACATTCTTCCAGTTGGCCACAGCAAATTGGAAAAACAAAAGATGGTGTCCTCTATGGCCTACTTAGATGTTTGACCGTACAGACAAAGGAACAGAGTTATAGATTGAATTCAACAAGGTTTTATTAATGTACCTACTATGTGTAAGGCAGATTTTGAAAATTAAAAATTCAAGTCAGTTTCTAAGAACACCAAAAACAATAAAAATAAGTTCTCATTAGAAGCTTACTTTTTCTTTTGTGAATTAATCACATTTCATTTCTCTCAACTGTAAAATAAAGGGGTCAGACTAGATCAGGGGTTCTTAATGTGAGATTCATGTGTTGCCACTTAGGTAGCACAGTGCCTTGAGTGAGGAAGATCTGAGTTCAAATCCAGTGTCAGACATTTGCTAGCTATGTGACTCCAGGCAAGTCACTTAACCTCTGTTTGCCTCAGTTCCCTCATTTGTAAAATGGAGATTATAAAAGTACCTACCTCCCAGGGTTGGTTTGAGAAACAAATGAGATAATATTTGTAAAGTGCTTAGCACAGTACCCACCTAGCACATAGTAGGTGCTTAATAAATACTTATTCCCTCCTCCTTCCCTTATTCCCAAGGGTCTATGTCTAGATTTCAGAGGGTCCATGAATCTGGATGGGAAAAAAAATTACATCTTTATTTTCACTACCTAAAATTGAGCATTTCCTTCAATTATTTACAAACATCATTCTGAGAAAGTGCTGATAAACTTTGCCAGAGGTCCATGTCACAAAAAAAGATTAAGAAACCTTAGATGATCTTAAAGATTCCTTACATCTCTCAATTCTGTGATGCTTCCCAGCTTATTGTCACTTACTGTGAAAAAGATGGGAAAGAGGTTTCTCTGCTTACTCTAAGTCTTGCTTAACCTTGTCATTAGAAAGTGTGGTTTTTAGCTAGTGGGGATTGTCCCTTAAAATAAAGTTTACCTGTTACCCTGGGCCTTCAGGAATTTCTAAGTGAGAATTCTAAATGGTCTAGTAATCATTTCAAATTACTTTTAAAATTAAGGTGGCTTGATTGAAGCATTTGAATTCAAAAGGAGTGAGTAGAGTTGAAGGGTCATAGGTCCTTGATGGAAACCAGAAGGTGTAAGCAGCTTAGAAACAATTGCTTCTTGGGAAAGAAAATTCATTAGCAGCAGAATTTGTTTTGTAGCATTTATTGTTGAATTTTATTAAGAGTATTGCAATGTGGTGACAGCAGAAGGGATACATGTAGGCTTCCCTCTTCTCCCAGCTATCTTTTGTAGTGCGTGCATTTGCTCATCTGAACAAACAACAGAAAAAAATCAATCAGAGTATCTCAGACTTGGAAGAAACTTCAGTGACCGTTGGTCCAGTCCACACCTGGCAAGATCTCTTCTATATCCAGCTTCTACATGAAGCCCTTCAGCGAAGGGGAAACCCACCACCTCCCAAAGCAACCCATTTTCCTTGTGGATAGCTCTAATTGTTAGAAAGTTTTCATTACATGAAGCCAAAATTAATCTTTTGCAATTTGCTTATAGTTCTACCCTTTGGGGCCAAATAATACAAGTCTAAACCCTCTCTTTTCATGACATCTCACATCCTTGAGAATAACCCTAAACATCCCTGGTTCCTTCAGCTCACCCTCAAATGGCATGACCCTGAAGTTCTTCACCATCCTCCTTGTCCTCCAGACATATGTCTCTCCTGTACATGGCTTCCATTTTAAAGAAATGCAGCATAGCAATTTGAATGGCCTTCATTTTTGTCAAAATGATATTCCCTCTCTGCATCCATTTTTGAACCTTTTTTAAAATTCAAGACCAAAGAAAATATTTGTCTGTTTGTCATCTGATACAATAAGCCAGCCAGATAAACAGTTACCTTTTGTAGTTTCCCGCTTACTCTAATATGGAACCAGCTTGCATTCATTTCTGCTAAAAACCCTCCAGCAACAGAGCCTCTTGTGTGTCACCAAAATTAAAGCAAAGACATTGGTAGGCACAGAGCTATCTCTGACTCTTGCTCACTTGTGGCTTTCACGAAAGGCACTGTATGTTGATACATATTGGGGGCTTTGAGATCCTATTTTCCCCTTTGCTGGTTGTAAAATTGAAGTAAACAAGATGCTCCAATTTCTGTTTAATATTTTAAAATATCAGATTGTATTATCAGTGATAATACAATAATAACACAGTGATAATACAATACTGGTGATCCAAATTGTCAATTGGGAGGAAAATTTGGGAGGAAGGTTTATTGGGGAAACGATTGCCCCTCTCTCTCCCCAGATACTCAGCATTGCAATAGACGTCAAGACATCTGGCTCTGGTCCTAGCTGTATCAACTCACAGTGTGTGCTGTAGGCAAGTCACTTCTGATCTCTGAACCTCAATATTTCCATTAATCAAATACAGCTTATAAACTAAAAGGGCTCTGAAAAAGTATGAAGTGTTATTCAAATATCAAAATGTACAGGAATGGATAATGAGGTGAACATTGATCTATAAGTGAATGAACTCACTTGATTATAAGTTCAAGTATATTTGATCATTTTCTCTTTCTCTCTTACTATGCTTTAACATCACTTCATTTGCCCTCTTCCACATGAAAACATATATGTTAAGCATCTCTCCACACTGGATACAGACCATGCTGACATGGCAGATCAAAAGATGAGGAAAACAACTAAATAAGCCTTGTTAAAACATAAGCATTAAGTGGCACATCAAAATCAGTTACAAAAAGGATGAAGTGCACATTATTAGTCAATCATTAATGAGAAGTCTAAGATACTGACTTATCTAGTTTGGTCCATAGGAGAAGACAGTGTATCCCTGTAGTTAGAAACAGAAGCCATCACAGAAGAGAAATTTCATAAGCAATTTACAAGATGGCAGGAATGGGTTAGCAAATTAATGCAGGGAGTGAATAAAGTAAATCATGAGATTGCCAGAAATGAAGTGAAGTGAGACTAGGTTTTGATACAGGTTGAGTAACTTGGTCCCAAAATAGAGTGGGGAAAAACATGAAAGATCTCTGAGGAGAAAGGTGACTTTCAGAGTGATAGAAAAAGAGAAGATGAACAACAATATTAAGGATCAATAGGAGAGAGGAGACCCTAAAGACCTTCTTTTAGATAAAGTTTGTAGTATTCCACCCAAGAAATAATCCCAGATGCAACCAATGTTGTGACTACAGATCTATAAAGACAGGAGTCAGATTCTTGAAATGGTTTGAAGGCAAAAGCAACAGGAATTGACAACAGGGTATGTGTAAGGCATAAAGATAAGGTGAATATAACTCAGGTTTATTGTTTAGAGGTCAATGATATGGTAGGTTGATCCAAGGTGATGGAAAAGTAAAAATAGGATAAGTGTTACAGAAGGAAAATAACAACCTTTGCTTTCTACAGTCAATAAGTTACCTAAGAATTCAGTCATGAAGGGGAAAAAAAGCCTAACATGTAAATTGAGTGCATAAATGACTATGGGGGCCGCAAAGAGAAGGGAACGTGCTTTCTGAATGTTCATCTATGGTAAAAGTACCGAAAGCCTTCTTTGTTTTGTTCTGTTGAATTTATATTGAAACTCACTGTGTGTTTTGATTTTAGTGCATGTGGTACTGAAAAGCAGAGGGGGAGGCTTCCCTGCCCACTCATATCTGTCCATCTGTGTGAGACAAATGGTGCACAGCACAGATTATGGAGCTTCCAATCTGAAACCAGTCTGAGTAAAATTAATTCTGTTTTGTTTTTTTTAAAAAAGCTTTCCAGTTTCCCATTTACAGATAAGTTGCAGAGCCACTTGAGTGGTTGCTCCAGGGATCATCACGCTATTAACTTTCATGCCAATTTGCATTTGCAAATTTACAAGTTACTCATTAAATGTCAAAGAGCAAAGAAATTAACCTCACCTCATGGGAGTCCTTACCTCCCAGCAGCCGTACTGGCTCCGACTGGGGTGTCTAGGCTTGTTAGAAGCTTCACTGGGATTTGTTTAAGGATACTCCAGCTCGACTGAAGCATTGACGTTAGTTTACTTAAAGGTTTTACCCTTTTTCGTTGCTTACCTTCACGGCACTTCTGAAAGACCATTCTTTTGTTCACATTTGTCCGAAGAAAGACAAATCAGCTATCATACTGCATCATAGATTTAGAGTGCGGAGGGACTTCAGAGGTCATCTTTTCCTGCAGATTTTCAGTGTAGACAAATATTTCCTAATTCCAAAAAAATCCCACTGAATTTCATAATTTTAAACCCCAAATGGTTAATTGAAGTGTGCTTTTAAAATTTCAACTAATGTTAAAGAATAGTTGTAAAGGTGAGAAGGTTCCATATGCCAAGTTGTCCAGTACCTACACCTGGAATTGATAAAGAACTTTCCAATCAGTACTTAAAATATCATTAGTTCAAGAGGAATATACTGTTTATTTTCTCCTTTATGGTTTTGAAAGTGATCTTTTGGGGAGGTTGGGTGGGGAAGGTGATGTTTAAACAAAGACTCATGCACTCCTTGCTAAATCCTACAGGAAAATCCTGAATCTGTGTTTACATCTGCTAATGTGTACCATATCACAAGTTCACATGACAGTATACTCTGCAGGAAATGGGATTAAACCCTAAATGCAGCAGCTTTGGGAATGAGCATGTCTTGGTTAGAACAATGGAAAAACCAATTGTCTTAATGTGATGCACATTCAACCAGCTCAAGGATTTTTCAGGAGGAGGATAATCCAACTTGGGATTTACTCGGACTCTGCTTTTCCATCTCTCCTGGTTTGCCTGGTTTTGGAGTCTTTCCATCAGTCTTTGGCACCTTTACCTAAGCACAGGCAAGTGGAAGGAAAAAGGGATGACAGCTGAATACCCTCATTTTGGAGTCTCATATAAGTCAGCATTGCCGCATGGAACTGTTTGTTCACTTTTTCAGACAGTTTAGAACAATGAGAACAGTCATTTTTCATGCCCACCAAATGGCTGGTATGCATTACTGGGATTTGCCTTATATCTCTAAGAGGCAGGAAAACTGAAATGTCAAATTCAAGTCTGGTTTCCAGGATAGCACTTTGGTCTCACAGGTGTGGCTAACTAAAGGCTTGTGGAACACAAGAGAAGCTAAAGGTCAACTAAAATGAACGGTTCAGACCACTGGGGACTTGCTTTAGGTGATGAGAAAGGGTCCCTGTGATTTTCCTTTCCGATGTGGAGATGAGCTCAAGGATGTACTGTGGGAAGGATGGTTCTACTTTCAATGCTTTTAGTTAAGCTGTTTTGGGTTTTGTCATTTCTCTCCCTGGATATTCAAGGATCTTTCTCCTGATTTTCCCTACTTCCCCACCCTTAGGTTATAACTGTTTATGTAAATGTGTGTGTATGTGTCTGTGTGTACAAATGCACGGAAAGCCTAACATCCACACTGCAACTTGAAGTAGACACCATGATTTTCCTGCCTTTTCTAGGGAACAGGCTTTTAAGTCTCAGTTATGCATACATGGTGGAGAAATTGAACTTTTCCCTCCTGTTAGTCATTTATGTTTTTATCGTTGTGTAGCTGCAGTTTTCTCATTGCTGTAGTTTTTTTTTAATAATTTATGCAAGTATTTGGTTTCCATGTTTACAATTTATACAGCTTTCCTAGCAGTTTAAATGGAAGTGTCAATAAATGCTAAGAATTGGTGTCAAATTTATATTTTTTCTTGATTTTCTTTGCCCTGGTTTAATTTCTCTTTTTTGTTAAGTATGGTGGTGATTAGTTGGCTGTCAGCCACCTAGCATTTATTATGGGTCAACTGCGTACTAAGTATTGGGGATAAAAGAAAAGGGGGAGAAAGACAAAAAGAAAAGAAAAAAGTCTCTCATCTCAAGGAGGTGTCACAGTCTAAGAGCTATCTAATATTTCTATAAAAATTTAAGGTTTGCAACATACTTTACAAAGATCTCATTTTATCTTCAACAAAAATGAGGTGGAAATAAGGTCCCTTCCAGCTCTGGCTTCTGAAATGTGGATAACAGCAGACCTTAGACCGTGGCATAAGTGATTTTAAAATCCTGTAGAACTGCGATTATTCTTTACGGGTTGCTCATTTGATGTCACTAACATTTATCAATGCCATTCAGCTCAGAAATTTCCATATATATTTTCCATAGGACTAAATTAGCCAAATGGAATCTGTCATGAGTCTAGTGGGTTGAGAATTTAAAGAAAGGATTCTTCAATGTGGAAAGACAACTGGGATATCAAAATCTTTAAACTCATAAAGAGTAGTGGTTGGATAGGATTAAGCTAGATTTATTTGCTAAGTCCCAAAATACTAGAACTGTGGGCAAGGGTGGGAGGGTTGGAGTGCATCCCTTTAAATTGTGAAAAATGGAGAATGAAATTTTACAAATACTGGCTACCAAACATTTGGATTTTATTTTGCTCAATATGCACTTTATATTTTCAGTGGATCTGGTATCTTATCTCCCTAGGTTCCCTCGTCAATAGTTCATAGGGTAGTCCATCCATATATCTTGTGTGACTCCTGTCCATGATCTCGCATAAACCATGTTTAGTAAGTCAATTTGATTTATGTTCCATGAGGCCAGAGCATCTTCACATTTGTGTCATTGACCCATTTGGCATGGTGAAGCCTTTGAACCCCTTCTCAATGCAATGTTTGTTTTCATTTTTTAATAATTGAAGATTGAAAGTCAAAATTGTAAAAAACGAAAGTTAAAATTTTTTTACTTGTAATTGAAAAAATAAAATATTAAAACTTTTTCAAAATCAAAGGAAATTCTGAATTTCAATTAGAGATTAGTGAAAATAAAGTTGTAAATTTTTATACCACCCAAATTGATGAATCCACCTGAAATCTATCCATAGATCCTTTAGGAGTGTAGCAAGTCCGTTATATGGGTACCAATGTAGCATGTAGGCTGACCATCTGTTTTCTCTCACTCTTGGTAAGTGATTGACCCACTTTTCCTTTCAGATCATAAATTTCTCTTATAGTATCTACTAGGTCATTTCTTAGGCACAAGTCATCTCTGGAAACATCTACAGCCTACTTTTGTCCCATGCCTATGGGTGAATCATAATTTTGATTCTCTGGTGAATAATTTTAAAAGGTTTAGGTAACTCATTAATTTATTATTTTTCACTGATACCTCAAGCTTAATAATAAGTCCAGAACTGAATTTGTTTTCCCCTAAATTATGATCTTGATTTCTCTGTCAAGAGTACCACCATCTGTCCCCATCATCCATACACAGAACTTCAGAATGGTCACATGAGATTCTTTCACCTAACATACCTATACAGTCAATCACTAAACCCTGTCAATTTCACCTTGCATTCATCCCTTTTTTTTCTACTTCCACTATTAATATCCTTGTTGAGGTCATCATAGCCTTTTGCCTAGATCATTGTCAGACCGTGGGAGATGCTACATTCTTCCTCTAATCCAGTATTTGTATACCATGGCTAAGCTTTTTTTCCTACTGCACAGGTATGATCACATCATTTCACCATTCACTAACTTAATGGCACCCTTTTGCCTGATGAAGAAAGATAAATAGCCCAGTATGTAAGGCACTACACAATCAACCTGGCTTTCCATCCTAATTTCCCATATTCTATACTCCCCCTCACATCTGTTCTCCAGCCAAAATGATGAAATCATTCCCCTAAATATATCTCTTTCTTATCTCTAAATTTTGCTTGTTGCATTCTATGCCTGGAATCCTTCAATCCCCATCTCTTCCTGTTTGTATCCTACCCATCCTTCAGGATTCAACCCAAATTCCACCATGAAAACCTTCCTTGATGACATCATCTGAAAGTGATTTCTTGCTTTTCTGATCTCATAGAACTTCATACTCCTCTCCTATGCTTAGCATATTTTACTTTGTTTTATATTTATCTTAGAATATGTCTTATAGTTTCTTTTAGACTATAAGCACCTTGTGGGGAGGAATCATTTCTTATCTATTATTGGGACTTCATAATAAATGTCAGTTGGATGAAAGGATGACTCAAGTAAAGAAAGTTGTGGCAAACCTGCAGCCTTTGGAAGTACAACCAAACCTGTGATGGAACTCTCCTGTGATGGAATTCTCTCTTTACCCACATCAGGTATAGTTTTGACTATTAGAGGTCTCATTACAGTGCATATTTTCACATTGTCTTTATGATATTCCACCCTTTCTCTTGCAAATGTTTCATGTCCAAACCATGCTAAGCCTTTGTCCTGGTAAGCTGAATAAATGAGAGTTGTATGTACTTGTAATCGAGGCAGTTCAGTGGCTCAGTGGATACAGTCAGGAAGACCAGAGTTCAAATATGGCCCCAGATGCTTACTACTTGTGTGACCTTGCACAAGTCACTTAACCACCATTTGCCTCAGTCTCCACATCTGTCAAGTGAGGTCAATAATAACACCTACTTCCCAGCATTTTTGTGAGGACCACATGACAATAATTAGAAAGTACTTAATACAGTGCTTGGCACATAGTGGGCACTATATGTATGTGTTAGCTATTTTTATTACTTGTTTCTTCTGACTCCTGGGTATATACCCCAAGGAGGCCTATATTACTAAAATATTCATTATAGTGTTTTTTGTGTCTGTCAAGAACTGGAAAGAATATTGTGGTATAATGAATATATAGAGGCAGCCAGAAAGCCAGGAGGACCTGAGTACCACCTTTGAGATACATTGACATCCTAGACAAATCATTTAACATCTCAGCGTTCTAGACAATTCTCTAAGACTGTAAGTTGCAAAGAAGGTACCAACCTGCATGAGGAGAAGGAGGTACCTTCTTTGGGAGTTCCCTACACCAATGATATCACAAGTCCAGTATGGATCCCTAGATACCAAGTGCGTCCCCGTCAAATAGGGAATGACTGAACAAACTGGCTTGAGAATCCATGGAGCATGTTTGTTTTGTCCAGACTTGTGACTTTATTGTAATAGATTAACTTGCAGTGAACAAATTCCTCCAATAAGTGCAGATTAACGACAATATTAGTGTAATGGAATAGGATTGTATAGAAAGAAATGATGAATATGAAAAATTCAGAGAAGAACAAGAAGACTTGTAGGAACTGATGCAGAATGAAATGTGATTTCATTCTGTAAGCAAAGCCAGAAGAATAACTTCCTGGTTTGGACAGTTTAATTAATAACATAGTGAATACTCTAATCTCACTTTCAGAGCAACACAGGATATATCTCCCCCTTGAGGTTCTAAAGCATCTCTTCTCTAGAGTTATCAGCCTTCTGGTGTGGTTCTTTCTCCCTGTTAGCTGCCAATGAAGAGTGTTCTAGTTCCACTTAACTAATTATTATTAATTAGCTTTTACAAAAGGATATTTACTACAAAGATAAAAATGTGCAAAGATGTTTTGCATGACTTCATATGTATAATGGATATATTTTTTGCCTTCTCAATGAGTGGAGGAGGGAATGGAGGGAGGAGAAGAATTTGGAACTGAACATGAAAATAAAATAAAATAACCCCAAAGCTATAGCAAAGACAGAAGTATAAACAGTTTTCCCCAATACCTTGGAATATACTCTCCCCTATGCTAGTTGCTGGGAAGAGTGAGCTCAGACTTTCTTCCTAGCACTGGTCTCACCAAATTCATGTCCAAATGTGATATTACTGGTCTAGTCATGTGCATGGGTCCAGAGCTGAGAGAAACACTTAGTGGAGAAGGAGAGGGTAAGTGCCCCAACTTTACTGGGCTCAGAAGCCATTATTATTACTCATTATTATTATACAGTCAACTCCCAGTTATCTTGAGAGGAGACTGATTAACTTATTTCTTCTCTAGGCAAAGAAAGCCCTTCACACACTTAGGAAAGGGAGCATTTCACACTCCCATCTTTGTCAACATTTTAATATAAAATCTTGAAGAGGACATATGCAAGATCATCTCTAAATTTGTAGGTGACATGAAACTCTTTGGGGGTCACAAGAGGCCAAGCCATTGGGAGATCTCATGAAGCTGGGTGAGTAAGAAGAAAAGTTGGCGAGTTTCACTGTGGGCAAATATAAGAGAAGAGTAATATAAACCATACCTACGGGGTGGAAACCAGTTAACATCCCAGGAAGGTATCATGAGAATTGCCAAAGGCTATTTTCTGAAGACATCAGCCCAATACAGGCAGAACCAAAACAGATCAGCAAAATTGTAGGCATCGTTAAAAGAACATTTGAAACAAAACACAAGGCATTTTCCTTCACCTCATAAGACAAATTTTGAACATCCAAAAAGAGTAACTAAAATAATCAAGGGTTTGGGGCAGATTTTAAACATTAGTACTTTGTTCTGGAAAGAAGGGTAAGACAGATTATAAAGAAAATTGTCAAATCATTGAGGTCTTGGATAGGATGCAAAATCAAACCCATGTTACAACTATCCCTTGAAGTTTGAAATAATTGAGGAAAGAAGCATCCTTGAGACATCTTTTTTTTTTTTAAATGCTAAGAAGAAAAATAAAATGAGATGCTGAGAAGAGAATAGGAAAGCTTTGAAAACTAACAGCTGAACTTATGAATTGCTTAAAAAGAAAGCCAAGCTAGTCCTAACAAGGGCCTGCAATTGCATGGACGGTCTTCTTTTTCTCTTTTGCTAGTTATATGGAAATTCCTATTTCATTTTATATTTATTAAGTTCAAAATAAATAAAAGACTGACACTTGTCATCTCTGTTCAGACAATTTCCGGATTTATATATCTAACCCTAGTTTCTTTCCTGAATTTCAGTCCTGGATCACCTTCAGGACATCTTAAACTGGATAGAATCTTGAACTCAAAATGTCGAAAGCAGAATTAATTTTCTTTCTCACAGACTGTTCCTCTTTCCCAAATTTCTTGTTATTGTCAAGGGTACCACCACCTTCCTAGACAATGCACCTTCAGTGTTATCTTGGACTCTTCCTTCTCATTTACCCCCTACATATATCTAATCTGTGGTTCAATTTTGTCGTTTCAACCATCCAAACCTCTATTGTATATGTCCCCTTTTCTCCACCCTCATGGCTGGTGCCCTAGTATAGACCCTTACCTCCTCTTGATTGGCTACCATTGTAGCAGTCTTTTAACGGATCTTCCCCCTTCAAGTCTTTTCTCACTCCAATCCATCTTCTGCTTATCTCCCAAGGTAATTTTTCTAATGCCTAAGTCCAACCATATCACCCCTCTGTTTAATGAGCTCCAATGATGCTTTATTACTCCAAACTCAAATATAAAAATACTCTGTTCAGCGTATAAACTCTTCATAACCTAGCCCCTTTCTGCCTTTCCCATCTTCTTATTCTTTTTTTAAAAAATAATTTATTTATTTTTAGTTTTCAACATTCATTTCTATAAGATTTTGAGTTTTAAATTTTCTCTCCCTTCCTTTCCTCCCTCCTCTTCAAGATGGTGTGCAATCTGATATAGGCTCTACTAATCATTTCTATTAAACATATTTTCAACCCATCTTCTTATTCTTGACTCCTTTCCAAGCACTCTTCACTCTAGCTACACCAGCCTATAGCACTCTGTCTCAGATCTGTGTTCTTTTGCACTGACCGTCTCTATATCTAAAATGCTTTATTCATTTCTATCTCTTCTTTCCTTAGCTTCATTCAAGACTCAGTTAAAATTTTACCTTCTTCAGGATGCCTTTCCCAGTCCTCCCTCCCGCTCACAGATACTAGTGCCTAGTGCTCTCAGATAACATTCTATCCACTCCATTGCTTCTAGCATTAGAATGTTAGCTCACTGAAGGTAGTAACTGGTTTTGCTTTTCCTTATATCCCTAGCTTGTAACCCAGTGCCTGGCACACAACAAGTGCTTAATAAATGCTTGTTGATTGAATGACTCTAGTATACAGACTCCATTTTCTTAAAACTAGGCCAACATTTGCCTTTCTTTAGTGTGTAAATAACTCTCTCTTTCCTATGATTATAGATAGTAGCTTGGCAGCTATGACATAGCCTCTCTGGGCCTAAGTATCCTCCTCTGTAAAATATGGTGGTTGGACTAGATGGTCTCATTTAGTTCTAGATCTGTGATCCTATGTATGACCTTTTGATCTCACCAAGGACCTGCATTCAGATCATGGCTCTGCTACTTCTTGATTGTATGACCCTGGGAAGGTCATTTCACTTCTCTGAGACTCATTTTTCTGATCTGTAAAATGAGGATATTGACCTTTGTGGTTCTTTCCAGGGACCTGTGATACTATGGTACATTAGCCAGTTCTTTGAATATCCTGGGTAGTCAATCATCTGGGTCTGCCTACTTGAATTCAGCAATGACAGCTAAGTGCTCCCTTTCTTCATTATTTGATCTTGTCTGACCCTTTGTGGCTCTGTTGACCATTAGCACACCAGTACTATCCATGGGGTTTTCTTGGCAAAGATACTGGAGTGGTTTGCCATTTCCTTCTCTTGCAGATTCAGGCAAACCGAGATTAAGTGACTTGTCCAGAATCACACAGCTAGTAAGTGTTTGAGGCTGTATTTGAACTCGGGTCTTCCTGACTCCAGGCTCAGGACTCTGTTGAGCCACCTCACTGCCTTGTTCCCTTCCTGACTTCCTATTTTATGGCCATCAATCCTCATTATTGATTTTTGGTCCATCCTTTCCAGCAAAAAACTCATTTTCCCTGACAGAGAAAACAAAAACAAAAGCCTCGTCTGCTGGTAGTTTAAAAAATACTTGACAAAGCACCAAAGATAGATGTACCGAGTGACTTGGAAGGGGGGACGTGGAGAAAATATGTTTAATTTTTCATCTATTGATTCTTTTGGTTCTACTTTGTCAAACTGTAGAGTTTGTAGTTTTCAATATTAATTTGATCCTTATTTTGCCTGATTATTTGATTTTTATAATCAAAGTAACTTCACAATTGAAATTTAAAATCAAGCTTACTAAGTTTTATAATAAAGTTTATGTTTATTAAGTTTTAAATGTTGAAATTATGTGAAGCAAATGTTTGGGAGAAGCAGCTGAATATTTGGGCTTTAATGATGGCTTTTGCATTGTGTATCTGCAGATTCATTTATCTGTGATAGTCCTATTCTCCGTTACCCCCAGACAATCTTGCACCTCATTTTCCCTGAGCTAGCACAGATTGTGCTGATGAAGATTTAGAGCAGAGGTGGTCAAGTCAAGAAAGCACTGGATTTTTTCATCCTTTTGAACTGCTTAGGTTGGGACTCTGGGCAAATCATATGATGTCATGACCACAGTGTAGTGTTCAGGAAAGAGCATCTGGAGGGGGGTTAGGAAACTTGGGTTCCAGTCCTGGCACTTGGTAGTTTTATATTAAGCCAGTCACATGACCCCTTTGAAACTCATGTTTCTCATTTATTAACATAAGACAATTGGACTAGATGACTTCAAAAAGTTTATTTCATTTAACTCAAAAGACAAAGAAGAAAATATAGTAATATAAACAACAGTATACCTTTAAAAAAAATTTTTTTTATAAAGAAATAAATGATTATGTAACCAGTGAAATAAATTGTTAGCTTTTCCAGTATTTCTCTGAACTCAGGCCTTGGCCTCTTCTCTGTGACCTGGTTCAGGGCAAGATAAGGCAAAAACTCATCTTTCCACTTTCAAACAAACAATCCCTCCCCTCACAATCCTTTCTCTAAGCAACCTTATCAGCTCCCAGGGTTTTAATTGTCTCTTTCTGGAATTCCAGTCCCACTTCACAAACTACCTACCAAACATTTCTTTTTTTCTTTTTTATTTCTTTTTTTACTTTTTTCTTGGAGGGGGGGAAGGCAGGGCAATTGAGGTTAAGTGACTTGCCCAGGGTCACACAGCTAATAAGTGTCAAGTGTCTCAGGTCAAATTTGAACTTGGATCCTTCTGACTCTAAGACTGGTGCTGTATTCACTGTACCACCTAGCTGCCCTGCTACCAGACATTTCTAACAGGATGTTCCAGAGACACCTCAAACTCAACATGTACAAAGCAAAACTCATCTCTTTGCCCCAGCCCAACTCTCTTCTCTTCCTAACTTCTCTATTTCTATCTAGGGCAACCCATCAATTTTCTACTAGCCCAGGTTCACAGAGTCATCCTTGTTTCTTCACTCTCTCTGACCCCACATATGCAGCTAGTTGCCAAGACTCATCAACACCTTCTACAACATTTCTTGAATCATCACTGTGTCTCGAATCTGAGTCCTCATCTTCTCTCCCCTGTACCTTGACAATAGCTAACTGGTCTACCTGCTTCAAATCTCTCACCAATTCATCCTCCATGAAGCTGCCAAAGTGATCTTCTCAAGGTAGATGCTTCTTCTCTCCTCACAAAACTCCATTGACTTCTTCTTGTCTCTAAAGAAAAATACAAACTCCTTTGTTTGGCATTTCAAGCCTTTGAGGACCATTGTTATTATAAGGTGGATTATTATCTAATATTATTTTATCATTATTCAGTATTTTCAAAGAGACCTAATTTTATTGATGTTATTTTCTCTTTTGATCCCTTTTTACCCAATCTACCCCATCTAACTAGTCTTTGTGTGTTTTCACCAAAGACATCCATCCCCTAGAGGCCAGCCAGCTTTCTGGTGATGACCCCTCCATGTTACCCAAGCTAGTCCTCAGATAACAGATGTACCATCTGTCTCCAAGTCTGTACTCAAAGACTTTCCAGCTTGGTAGTACCTGTCAGAGTGTTCATACCACTGATATCACCTTTCAGAATCCACATTTACTCATCAGTCAAAGATCTGAGTGGATATATCATACTTTTCCATACTTTTAGTAATCTTCAGAGTAAACTGTGTCCACTAGCAATAGGGAGGTATTCAGTGACTCTAATTGTGGGCAGGATGAAAGAATCTCGTATTTTAATTGGAGAGCCATTATTATTATTATTTGTCACAGATGTAGAGGCATGAATTCCCTTTCAGTCTTTATAAATAGTCTCATTGTTGAAGTCTGAATACTGAAGGACTTCATTTGGGAATTAAAATGTCAGCCGTTGCCCGGGGCGACTCCCGGGCCTTCGCCTTCTACTTACCTATCCCCGGTCTTCGGACGTCTCCGGCCCCTCTCCTGGTTGGGGGAGGGGAATTCCCTCAACCTGTTGGGGGAGGGGAATAAACAGGCAGAGCACCCGAAAAGAGTTGCAGCCATCAAGCTTTATTGCGTTTCTTCTTCTTCTCCTTCTCCAGCTCTCGTGGTCATCCCCTTTTATTATCCCGTCTCCTCCCCCGTACCTCCCATGGGCGGGCGAGCTCCTCCCAAGTGCCTCCCCGTGGGTGGAGCCAGCCTGTTACCAGGGCCATCCCAGTACCCCACAAGGGGGCAGGTTCGGACCCTCAGGCGTCTCACGGTTCTCACGGTCCTCACGGGGGACCCCGGTCCAGAGCTGTCCCCCAACAAGCCGTCTTAGGATTATTAAAACTCTTCTACCTGTTTGTATATCAGTTTTCAAAAGGACAATTGGTTTCAGCATATCCAAAGTATAATTTCTTTGTTCTGCCATCTGGCAGTTATTGTCTTTTCCCAATAGGGAGTTAAAAAAAGTCGGTGGTTATGTATTGGAACTCCTTTCTCACTCATTAAATGAATCTAGGCCAACATATATGTAGCTGAGAATTCTGTCACTGCTCTGTATACCCATACAAACTTGAGTTTTAACTGTGGGAACTTTAAAAAAAATAATCATTTAACCTAATGATTCTTCTTTGTTAAAAATAATTGATACATTTTATGTGGGAAGAAAACCTGAAGTATGTAGAACTTGGCTAAGTACTGGGGATAGACATACAAATAAGCAAGATAGTTCCTGGCCTCATGGAACTCACATTATAATGGGGGAATATGAAAATAGGTGATAGAAGGAAAGGGATGGGGTTATGGTCAAAGCATGGTTTAGAGGTGAACATAAAGTTGCATGGTAACCTGATTCAGGATGACATAAGGTAAAAACTCTTTTCACTTCCCAACAAACAATCCCTTCCCACCCCAAATCTTTAGAAAGTAAATTTTGTGAAAAAAGTTCATCTGCCAATGAATGAAAAGGAGGGATTTAGTCTTTGTACCTCCAACTTATAGAAAGTGCTTGATAAATGCTTGTGGTGTACTAAAATACATTCAAAGTAGATACTTTGGTAGATGCCAGCTCAGAGGGAAGGCACCAGTAACTGGAAAAGGTCTTTTGTAGAAGGTGATGCTTGAGTTGAAGGAAACTCAAGGAAACCAAGGCTTCTAAGAGGAGGCAGCACCTTGTAGGCATGAAAAATGGCCAATGTGAAGGAACCAAGAAGAGAGCTGCAGTATCCTGCTCAAGGAATAGCCAGTGTGCCATGATCATAAAGCGGAAGAATGCAATAGAAAAGTATGAAGGGGCCTTGTTGTGATGAGCTTTAAAGGCAAAACAGTTTGTTTGATCCTAGGAGTCACTGGACTTCAGAGGGTCATAGATTTAGAGCTGGAAGGAACCTGATTCAACTTTTGCATTTTACATGTGGGTAAATTGAGGTACAGAGGGGTTTGGTGACTGGGAACATTGTTAGATGTACACTTTAGGAAAATTGATTTGATACTTGTGGGAAGGTTAAAGTAGGGAGAGATTTGAGTCAGGGAGATCACTTATTAGAAGGCTTTTACATTAGTCCATGCTGGAGAAGGAAATGGCAGACCTCTCCAGTAGCTTGGCCAAGAAAATCCCCAATGTGGTTATGAAGTAGACATGACTGAAAACAACTCAGCAACAAATAGTAGTCCAGGTAACAGATGATGAGGACTTAAACTGGGGTAGTAGCTGTGTAAGTGAAGAGGTGACAGATGGGAGACATGTCATGGTGATAGAAATGACAAGTATTGACCTTTGATTAGATCTGTGGGGTGAAAGGGAGGAATTGAGGATGACGGGTTGTAAACCAAGGTGATTATAAGAATACTGGAGCCTTGAACAGTAATACATAGTTTAGAAGAGGAGTGTGTTTGGGGTTTAAGATGCCTATGGCATGTTCAATTCAAACTGTTAAGAGACATTAGATTTCAGAGAGAGATCACTAAAAATGGGAGAATCGGGAAGTTTTCTGGGAGTGGTATTTGAGCTGAGCTTTAGCAGTATATTGAGATAGGAGAGGGCATTGTAAGCGGGGGGAACAGCATGAAGAAAGGTGTAGAAATCTGAAAACTCAAAATATATTTAGAGAATGAGATTATAGCATAGTCCAGCTTCATATAGAGGAACAAAAGATAAGACCAGAAACGAGTTTGGAGCCAGATAAGGAAATGTCTTGAATGTGGAATGTTCATTCTTTCAGTAGGGCAGCTACATGGCACAGTGGATAAGAATGCCAAACCTGGAGTCAGGAAAATTTATCTTCCTGAGTTCAAATCTGGCCTCAGATACTTACTAGCTGTGTTACCTTGGGCAAGTCATGTAACCCTGTTTGCCTCAGTTTCCCCATATGTAAATTGAGCTGGAGAAGGAAATGGCAGACCATTCCAGTATCTTTGACAAGAAGACCCCGGATGGGGTCACAAAGTCAGACATGACTGAAAATGACTAAACATTTCTTTCTATAAGCAACTAGGACCACAGGATCATAGACTTACTTGGGGTGATCTTTAGTACTACTCCCTCTTTTTACAGATGAGGAAACTGAGGTTCATGGAGGTTCATGTAACTTGCCCAAAGTCACACAACTATCAAGCACCACAAGTGAGCTTCTCAGCCAGACCCTCTGCCTTGTCAGACTATATACAGCACACAATCACTCCTGGGAGACAGTGTTTTATTAAGATTAACTTTGTGGTAGTGAGTAGGTTGAGTTTGGGGTGGGGTAGATTATGCAAGGATCCAGGAGAGCCTACTGAATTCAGTCATTTGATAACAAGGGATTGACCTAGAAGGAGTGATAATGAGAACAGAATGTAGAGATAGGAGAGTCAACTTTGCAGAAGATATTGCCAGGATTTGACAAATTGGATTTAGAAATTGTGTGTATATGTGGTGGGGGAGAGTCAAAGATGCCTCTCAAATTTCAAGCTTGAATGACTAGAATGATAATATGGCTAACAGAAAGTATTATTCCAGGTCTTCCTCCTGAATCGGGAAGGAAATTAATAACTTTGGATGCTTGGAGTGTGTCCAATCAAATCTTATTTAAAAAAACTTTTACTGATGCCTTTTATTTTTATATCACAGTTATTTCTAGGTCTCTACCACTGTCCCACCCTCTCCCCTATCAAACCCTTCTTTGTAACAAACAAAAAACCTCATTAAACAAGACTACCAGATAGGGACTCTGACCGTCTCCTTTTGTATATCTCCCCCACACTTCTGTCAAAGGGAGACAACTATGTTCCTTTATTTGTTCACCATTTCTTTTTTGCTTTCTCAGTCTTTCAGAGCTCAGGTTCCTGGTGATTTTTCTCCTGTCTATGTAGCAGGATTTATTACATTTATATACCAATTGACTTTTGCTCTACTTTGTTTCCAGCTTTTGTTGTACTTGTTGTTACCACAGAGTCCTACTGAAACTGTTTTCATCTTTGAACTTCTTGGGGTATATGTCTAGTAGAGGGATTTATTCAGTCAAAATGTATGAAGTAATGTCACACATTTGCATAATTCCAAATGGAGAGCCAAAATGGATGGATTGATTCACAGCTCTACCAACAGTGTACAAGTATTCCTTTCTTCCCACAACTCCTCCAGCATGATCCTCATTTTTGTTTTCTTAGTCAATTTTCAGGGTGAGAGGTGAAAACTCAGAATTTTTAAAATTTGTATTTCTCTTATTATTATTGATTTAGAGCAAGTTTCCAAATGGCAATTAATGTAATTTATAATTTGCAATTCTCTCTAAAATTGTTCATATCTTGTGATCACTTATCTTTGAGGAACGGCTCTTGGTTATTCCTTTTTTGTATCCTTGAGTGTCAAGATAGTGCTGGGAACACAACTGATAGTTCATAAATTCTTCCTGTTGATTCAATTCAGCAAACGTTTATGGAAATAAATCTGATATTAAGCTATAGAGAGAGGAAAACTACCAAGACTAAATAGTAACCTTTTGAAACTAGGTGTGAAAGTACTGTTATCCTTGCTGAAACTGGAAGTTGAATCTTATTTCAAGACTTTCTTGAAATTTCAATCTTCCTTTCATGTAGGAAACTGGTGGAGTTTGCTAGTTTTGTCCATGGAGTCCCAAATTTTATGCATGTGTGTACTTGGATTCATCAGGTGTCATCTTTCGGAGTTTACCCACACAGAGCAAAATGAGTGTAAGAAACCAGAGACTCCAGCCAATAGCTGCTGCGATCCAACCATCTTCATCCATTCCATGCTTACAGCACTGGGCAGCCTTTGAGCAGAAATCTACATCTGTTGAAAAGGAAAAAGAGACACATTTCACCGTCCTCCTTCCTTTTCCTCCTCCCTCTGCCTAAATATTTTTTCATTTCAAATGTCGCCATCCATGGAGTTTCCCTCTATGATCCAAAGTGATATTAGTGAACAGAGATTAGAAGCATGTGGTCTATGGCTTGTTATCCTAAGAGTGGGGATGAATTTGCCTGATTTATCTGCAAATCTTCCCAGTCCCCTTTGCCCACCCCATAAATGAATCATATTTATGAGAGAGCTTGCCAGTGTCAGATCTATAGTCATGTGGAACAAGGCCAAACTAAGGAATCTACAAGAAAATCAAACCACTAGAATCTTGGCCTCACTAACCTTGTGTGGTGACCAATAGAGCTAACTGACCACAGTCAGTGAAACGCAAAAGAAAATTTCTTACTTTTATGTTTTAAGGTCTTTCCTGGAGCAAGATCTTAGAAAATTATAAATGTCCGTGTGTATCTAATCTGAATCCAAAGACCAGATTATGATTGAACTATTGAAAATTATAGTACTCTCTTCTCTCATCTTCTACCTATTTATAAATAGGCAAAAAATTGCTGTTTGAGCCCACAATTATACATCTCATCCAACTCCATCACCTTATTAGCAACACAGTAGAATGCATATAAACTTCCATTTTCCATCTAGTAATTTAATTATATAGTAGTTTCTGGGTTCCTTGGGCAACGTTCCCAAGTTTGCTTTGAAATACCTGTAAATAATAAAACGTTTGTTTCCCTTGTCCCTAAGGCTAATTAGGTTTTTAAATGTCATCTTAGGGTGAGACTATCCTAAAAAAAGATAACAAAATAAGTTAAACAAAAGGTTGAAGAAGAATTTGTCAGAACAGGCATAAATCTACTATTTTACATTCGACTACAAATAATGTTCTAATGTTTTAATTACAGAAGCATGGAGACAGAGCTAGAGGGCATCTTAGATGTCCAATTCCCTTTGCCATCTAGAGGAGGAACATGAGTCTCAAAGAACTTAAGTGACTTGTTTTAAATTATAGAGCTAGAATTCAAAGCAAGTCCTCTTATTCCAACTGTATGGTTCTTCCTAGTACTCCATATTTAGTATGTCCAGCTCCATGCCATCTCTCCCCTCCCCATCCAGTGCTATGACAGGTATGATATTACATATTCAATAAAAGCCTCTAGATTCCAGATTCAACTGTTCTGTAAAGCAATTTGGAACTATGTCCAAAGGGCTATATAACCTTTGACCTAGCAATACCACTACTAGGTCTGTATCGCCAAAGACATAAAAAACAAAAAGGAACAATAGGTACAAAAATATTTTTAACACCTCTTTTCTTGCAGCAAAGAATATGAAATTGAGGGGATGCCCATCAATTGGAGAATGGTGGAACAAATTGCGGTATGTGATTATGATGGAATACTATTATGCTAGAAGAAATAATGAGTAGGATGCTCTCAGAAAAACGTGGAGTTACATGAGTTGATGCAAAGTGAAATGTACTGTGTAAAAGTAACAGCAATATTGTAAGATGATCAGTTGTGAATCAGCAACCAATCCAAGATAGCTCTGAAGGACTTGTGATGAAAAATGCTATCCATTCCCAGAGAAAGAACTGATGGTGTCTGAATACGGACTGAAGCAATACTTTCTTTCTTTACTTTTCTTGAGGCTTTTTTTTTGGATCTATGTTTTCTTTCACAACATGACTATTATGGAAATGTTTTGCATGACTACACATATGTAACCTATATCAAATTACCTGCCTTTTCAATTGGGGTAGGGGTAGGGAAGAAGAGAGAGAATTTTGAACTCAAAGTTTTAAAAACAAATCTTAAAAATTGTTTTACATGTAACTTGGGGGAAAATAGAATACTGAATAAATTAAAACAAAATTTAAACCTCTAGATTCCAGCAAATTACAAGCAATGTTTATGAGAAAATTTACATTCTGGAAACAGTCACCTTATATGGGTATCTAGGGTAGCAATATTTTAGCATCCAAAGGATGGAAGTCTAAGGGAGACAGATTTTGGCCCAACATAGAGGGAATGTATGTTATAGAGCATGCTATACTAGAAAGATTAATGGAGTTGGAGTCAAAGAATCTGGGTTCAAATCCTGGCTCTGTCACTCATGACTTTAGGCAACTGTTTAACCATGGTTTGCCTCATTTTCTATATCTGTAAAATGACTTTAGATCATATCTAAAGTCCCTTCCACTTCTATGACACTGCAAATTCCTGGCAACCTTGTGAGGTAGTAAATTCCCTTCTACTGAAATTCTTTAAATAGAGGCTGAGTGACCATGTCAAAAATGCTACAGATTAAGTTCTTGCATTGGATAGATTGGACTAAGTGCCTTTCAGCCCTGAGATTCTATCATTCTGAGATTCTCCCTAATGTATATTTTAATCATCCTCCATTTTATCTCAAATTACATGAGGTGATTGGATTTTTAGGTTCTCCATGGAGTCTTCTACCTGCTGACCCTCAAGATAGATTAGAAGAAAGACTCAGTAATCTATTAGGCTTCTTTTTGAGAACAGGGAGAAACTAGATTCATGCACAAGAAAAGGGGAAAGTGCCGTAAGATGCTAAGTTGTCCCCACAAAGTGGGGACACCTACTAATCATCTCAACCAATAAATGAGACTTAAAGAATAGATGGGGTTTAAACACCAGTCCATGGAGTTCCAGCAGTTGTAGAAAGCTTACTAGGGCACTGTGCTGTAAATCCCGAGTCTGACACCAGAGAAGGAACCATTGAGGAGTTGTGTGTTTCTGAAAGAACAAAAACAAAAGACAGAGAGGCACAATCAGTACAATAAATTGTACTCAGGTGAAGGTTTACTAATCCTTCCTGGAAATCAGAGACAATTAGACTCAAGGTAGGGTGGATCACAGTTGTTGCTCTTACAAGTTTACCTTGACTTTGTAAAAGGCGTGCCAGTTGTAAGGAAATGGAATTCTTTGCTTTAACAGCCAAGGTCAAGTTCATTTCAGCTTCATTCAAAACTCATTTCATACCTGTCAGACTTAAAGGTGGAGGAAAGAGCCTTGGACTTGGAGTCTGTAGACTTTGGGGTTCATCACCTAGCTCTGTCCCTTGCTAGCTCCAAGACCAGAAGCAAACCAACCTCCTGGGCTTGTTTCTTCATCTGTAAAGTGGGTAGAATATTCTAATATTCTAATCTACTCTAATTCTATTAACTCTAATCCTAGAGTTGGAAGGAACCCTAGAGGTCATTCAGTCCACCTCCTATGTTTTGCAGATTATTAAATAGCTTGCAGATTAATTAACATTTGAGATTTTCATCAGCCTGGGGCATTCCACATTTGAAAAGTTCCTCCAACAATGCAAATCAATGTCTATAACTTAGTTTATGAATACATATTACGCAATGTACCCAATAATATGTACTCTATGTACCCAAAATACATAGAGATTAGATGACTTGCCCAGGATTGTACAGCTAGCAAATGTCTTACGGATTCAAATGGAATTTGAACTAACATCTTCCTTACTCCAACTCTAGCTGTCTATTCATTACTCAATATTGCCTCTCACAGATTGATACTAAAACCAAAACAACAGCCTGGAATGTTTTCCTCAACTTTGCCACTTGTTTTCAAGTCAGCCTGTATTACAAGCTGCTTAAGGTTTTAGGCACAATATATCCAAGGCTGAGCAATGGGAACTTTAGAGTATCAGTCTAGTCCTTCATCTTGGACAACCACCTTTTGGGCTATTCCTCATCCTGCTGAACATGCCCAGGGTCTGAGGTTATAAGACTCTCGCTTGTAGTCAGTGATTGCAAGACATTGCTATAATGTAGATGAAAGTTTTCTGTGACTGTAACTCACTATACAAATTTGAGTCCCTATTAAATGGATTTTAATGGAATGTACATATTTATTAAGGAATCCCTAATATTTCCTCAAGATTAGTGCAGGCATTTAAGGGTAGAAACCCTTAAGCAGCCCTAGAAAAAGAAGGACATGTCCCCAGGTTATTGATATAAGCTTTTTGCATACATGATGAGAAGAAGATAAATATATTATTTGGGGTATATTTAGTCCAGGAATAAATTTTGAAGATATTCCTTCCAGGACATTATAATGCTATTTCATCCTATTTTCTTGGCATGACAGGAAGCTGTAGAAAACTCCCACGTTCCCATCTTAGGACATTGTGTCCTTCAGGGACACATTGGTTTTTGTAGGCAGTGGAATACTAGTTTGAAAAGGGACCTATTATTTAGCCAAAGGCATGAAACTGTCATTTTAACTAAAGTTTTATGCAACCCCACTCCAAGCTTCTCAAATGTCTTACCCAAGTACTGTCATTAGTTGATGTAATCTGACATACATTTTTTTTACAAATGAAAGGCATGGGGGGGGAGGGGGGCATATTTGGATAGGAGAAATTGATTTCCCAACTGTTTTCACCTGTACAATAAAAATCGTTTTCTTAACTGGCCCTGTCTCCTTTGCCAAGGAAAGTAAAAATAGTTTCCTACCTATGTGAAGCTAAAATCAATTGGTGATATTATGTTTACTGCAGAAAGGCAAACCCTGATTATTCCAGGATTATGAATGGAATTTGGGAACTCTCTAAGCACTCCAATGCAAAGGAAGTTTTGTGTTCATGGCGTAAGAGTTAAGGATCTAACACTGTTGCTCCTTAGATGCTTCAACCTTAGGGGCAGGTCTGGGGGTCTGGGATAGCACTTCCATTGAGAGGGGATCCAGTTGCATTCACTATAGTTTCTGGTGCAAAGGATTCCAGGGAAATATGGCAGTTGAAAAGTGTAGGGATGAGTTGGTTAGAAGGGGAGAGGTCAGCTAAAGAGGGGAGGGGGTTGGTTTATAGGTCCTAAATTTAGAACTGGAAGAAACCTTAAAAACCATCTAGTTTAACCTTCTTATTTTACAAATGAAGAAACTGCAACCCATTTGAAGTGGCTGAAGTCACTGATATGTGTCAGAACAGGAGTTTGAACCTAGATTCTCTGCTCCAGTCAGTATGTTGGATATGATATGGGTTTGATACCACTATTATTTTGTTGTTGTTCAGTCATTTCAGTTGTGTTTGATCCTTCATGACCCATTTGGATCACAAAGATGCTGGACTGGTTTGCCATTTCTCTCTCATTTTGCAGATGAAGAAACTGAGGCAAACAGGGATAAGTGACTAGGGTCCCACAGTTGGTAGGTGAGGTTTCTGAGGCCAGGTTTGAGTGCAGGAAGATGAGTTTTTCTGACTTCAGATCTGTCACTCTATCCATTGTTCTACCCTAGCTTCCCACCTGTGCTAATTCATTTACCTTAAAGACATCAAAGAAAGAGGAAAAATGATCCATATGTATAAAAATATTTATAGCAGCTCTTTTTGTGGTGGTAAAAAACTGGAACTTATGCACAGCAACAACCACAGTGTGTGAGAGTTTTTTCTGGTAGACTTAGATTTTTGTAATAACACAAGAACTTCTTACCAAAAAAAAAAAAAATCCCAATGGAGGATCTCAAGGCAAAATGCCTGCCACACTCAGAGAGAGAAATATGGAAGTCACTCACATATTGTAGCAGATCATGTTTGTGTATGTGTATGTGTTTGTGTATCATGTTCTGATTTGTTATACGATTTCTTTCATTTATCTTAGTCTGACTACATAGCATGACTATAGTGAAAATATACTCAATAGGAAAGTATATGTAGAATCTATACAGAATTGTATGCAGTCGTGGGGAGGGAGGGGGGTAGTGGGGAGTAGGTGGGGAGGGATAAAATCGCAATTGTATGGCAGTGATTGTTAAACATTACAAAATAAAAAAAAACTGGAACTTAAATGGATATCCATCAATTAGGAGAAAAGTAAACAAATTATGATTTATGTATGTGATAGAATACTATTGTACCATAAGAAAAGTCGGGGACAGTTTTAGAGAAACCTAATTAGACTTATGAATTTATACAGAATGAAGGGCGCAGAGCCAGAAGAACAGTTTATATACAGTAATAACATTATGAAGATAAACAACTTTGAAAGAGTTAAAAGTTATAATTAATCCAATGACCAACCATTCTGATACTGGAAACAGCTATCAAGTAAAGTGGCTGATTGAAAAACAATAACACAATTTCTACGTCCAAATAGGTGTCCCTTTCAAAGTCACCTTGTGTACCTGTACATTTGTTGTTCAGTTGTTTGCGTTGTGTCTAACTCTTCATGACCCCATATGGGATTTTCTTGGCACATACTGGAATGGTTTGCCATTTCCTTCTCCAAGTATCTGTACATTTACTAGTGGCAATTTACACGACTGCTTCATGCTTATAAAATGCTTTGCTTATATGCTCTCATTTGTCTCTGATGATCTAAACATTTTAGGATTACTATTTTACAAATGGTCTGAGAGTCATTTTACAAGCCATAAAATTAACTACCTCATTGCTTTATATTGAGACCTGGTTTTGAACCAAAGATCTAGCTTGTTCACCCACCTTATTCATTATTAATTGCAAATGTTTATTAGCTGTTTTCAAAAATCAGTTCCATCTTCAAAAGATGTGAAATGATGCATGTAAAGCACTTGGCAAACCTTAAGCATGAGGTCATCTATTAATATTACTACTATCATTTTGTTATTACAATGACTCTTATTAAGATTTGCTGCCACTGGGGCTTGTTTTTAAAAGAAACGTGTCACAAATTGTAAAGGCAATTCTAATGGGGACATTTCAAAAATGGTTTTAAGCACGAGCAGCATCATTAGAACTAGTAAATAGTCTTACATAATGATTGCTCTTCAGGACAAAACACATTCAGACTCTGGCATGTTTGTTACAAATCGGTTGTGTTACCCTTTGAATCACACATCATGGCTCTCTCAACCACTTGCCACAATAAACATTCCTGGTAGTTATTTCCTGTCTACTTTGTAGTGAAGCCAAACTAATCTTCATCTTTCCGACTATACTTTCTCTACTTGAAAAAATCTGAGAACCCCTGAATTTACAATGACTCACAGAAAAAAGAAAAGACAGCACAAGGGAAGACGGGTAGTGAAGAGAGCAAGAGGCAAAGATTCAATATTTGGAGGAAGAATAATGAAAGTGTAGTGTTAATTCCCAGCAAAACTATGCTGTGGACCAATTGTCCTTTCTAGATTGAGTGTGGTACCCCACCCACAGCACCTGAGGAGGGAAGACAAGTAGGGGAGGACCTGGAGAAAGTCAGGGGTTAAAAGAGTAGGACACAGGAAGGTGTCCTTTAAAACGTGTGTGTGTGTGTGTGTGTGTGTGTGTGTGTGTGTGTTTGTATATTTTACCTGAAATTTATAAGGAATTTGCTCTAAATTAAGGGTAGCACCCATTTCCCATTGATTAAGGTATGGTCAACAAATGTGAAGAGAAAATTTAGAAATGTGGAAAAATATATAGCAAATCATCACTAAACCTTTTTTTATGAAGAAATGCCATTCTTAAAAATTTTGAGATACTACTTCATTTCTATTAAATTGACAAAAATAAGTAAAAGTGAAAAGTCAACTCTGGAAGAGTTGGGGAGAAACAAGGACCTAGATCCATTGCTGATTGAATTAGAAGTAGTAGAATCTTTTATCTTTATCATTGTTTGAAAATTTATATTTTTGTGATTATGTTACAAAATACATAATAGATAGAACACTGGACTTGGAATCAGAAAGACTCATTTTTCTGAGTTCAAATCCATTCTTAGATATTTGCTAGCTGTATGACCCTAGGCAAGTCACTTAGCCCTGTTTTTCTTAGTCCCTCATCTGTAAAAGGAACTGGAGAAAGAAATGGCAAATGACTTCAGCATCTCTGCCAAGAAAATCCCAAATGGACCCAGACATAATCGAATCTAACAACAACAAAAACAAAAACACAGTAATAGATGTATGTAATATATTAATGAGTAAATAATACATATTGGGTGCTAACTACTTGAAATTTTTTTTTTACTGCTTGGATCCATGGTCAAAAATCTTTTACATTAAGAGTAAAACTTTTAAACAGATTGGCAAAAATTGTAAGTAAAGGGAGATAGTATGATCACATTTGCCTGAATAAGTATAACTACATACTGCTTTCCCAAGAATGGTTTGAGAAGCAAGCCTTTTTCATATCCCCTCATTCAATAGAAAAAGCATGGACAAATTATTTGTAATAGCATAATCTTTTTTGGAGAATGATCTGACATGTTGCAAGTGTTACAGAATAAGAAGGTGAAATATTGAAAAGTCAATAAAAGAGCCATCAAAGCTGTAATGACTATATGTAAGGAAAAGTGTATACACAAATGCATGTGCAGGGTAAATGGAATGAACAGAGGCACAGAGAGAGTAGCTAATAGGCTGTGACAAGCATTTTCTATTTTGGAATTGATTTGCAAAATGTTAGTAGTGAAATTTCAGCTTAATTGTTGTTGTTTGAAGTTCTGTACATAATGTATTCCTTAATTTATAAAGAAGTCAGGATTTCTATTAGTAACAGTTTTGTGGACCATCAAAATTTTGCTGCTAATGCTGGTCCAGACTGGCAATTGGGAAACAACAGTATAGAGAAGCAGTTCACAACCATTTTGGGCTCAGGTCTCCTTTAAACTCTCAATTATTGATGACTGCCCCACCCAAAGAGCTATTGTTTTATGTGGGTTATATCTATGAATATTTACTGTTAGAAATGGAAATGTCTTCTTATTTATTATGAAAATAGTTTAGAACCTATCACAACCAAGGTTCCTCAGACTAGACTTTAAGAGTAGCTGATGTGGAATACTATCCTGGAAAACAAAGAAATGTGATGCCTCAGTTTCTTCATTTGTAAAATGAGCATAAATAATCTCTAAGTTCCCTTTCACCTCTGAGACCTCTATTCTAAAAAGTGCTGGGCACCCAGAAAGCACTATACAAATGCTCATTCCTTCCCCAGGCTTTTCCCTTTCCCTTATCATCCTTTGATGTTATGAACAAAGGAACAGTGTAATCAATCCTAGGGAGGTTTCTTAACCTCTGTGTACATTAGTTTTTTCCACTTGTCAGACGAAGTTATTATCTCATTTTATCTGTCTTAGAGAGATAGTCAGAGAATACATCAGATAGTCTACTAGCTATGTACTATTCAAAGGATTATTAATTGTGAAGAAAAAGGAGAAATAATAAGGGGCTTAGAATATTGTAAGAAAGCAGTACCTCAAGGAGGGAGGGAGGGGGAGAGAGGATTAAATAAATAGATACACTTCCCAAAGATTCATAATTTCATTGGTGAGGGTGCTCCCTTCAGCTAATATCCAGATCCCAACCCCTCCACGCCTTAGTAGACAATATAATAGTCTACTATTGGCCAGTTGTTGCAGCAAAAAAAAAAAAAACAAAACCAACCCCCCAAAAAACAACCAACAAACTCATCACCTGGTGGCCAGCCCAGAGATAATGAGCCTCTCAAAATTAAACTAAACTGGCCCTTACATGACAGACACAGTACATTCCAAACAGAGCAGAAACTGGCAGTGTCTCTGGAAGACTCAGGGGAGTAGGGGTTGGAGGTAGGGGTTGAAAAAAAGAGTGATTTCCCTGACCCCCTGGGAAAAGAGAAGCTACTGGTAAGTAACAAAATGAAAATCCTTTTGGGTTAATTCAGTTGTTAGACTTGGGGAAATTTTATTTTTGTTGCTCTTAGCAATGGCAGACAAAAGTTGAATACATTTCAGAAGAGTAATATCAGCATATCTATCAGTTTGCTCCAAGTGAGGTCTGGGAATTTGATCTTTTCCAACAAGAAATTAAACCTAACAACATCTTCCTCCCCAATTCCCAGCTCAATCTTGACTGGAAAGGCCTGTTTCCTTTTTCCTAGGGCCAAATAACCTCCCTCCTTTTATCTCCCTGTTTTCTTCCCTTCTTCCCTCACCCTCCCTCTTTGCTTTGTGGAGAATAAACCCCACAATTCTACCTGCTAAGCAAGTTGTGTAGAAGGACGCAGACAAGAGGACGAGGCTGATGGGAACGTAGATTACAGAGGAAAGCTGCTTCATGGTGGAGATGGGAGGCACCTATCCAGACTGCCCTAGTACCGCTTGTCCTCTGGAAACCTTGAAAATGACTCTGGCAGACCACAGGGAAACCTCTGCTCTCCTCTTTAGAAGAAAAGAGAAGGGGTGGAGCAAAGTGAACTTGCATCTGCTGTCACACCTTTGCTCTTGCTTCTAGAAAGGAGAAAGGATTCCCTCCCCCTACTTTCAAATTCTGGAATTTGGGGAGAAGTGGAGACAGTTTCTGAAGTTCCTGTTTTTAAAAAGGGGAAGTGTTTGCGTTTGGTTTTTTTTTTTTTTTTTGATGAATTTATTGAATGGGGACAGAGGACCGGCTAAGTTGGCTATGTCAGCTTCATTTTCAGATACTTGCTAGCTATGTAGCCCTAGGTAAATCACTTAACCTCTCTCAGTCTCAGTTTCCTTATCTGTAAAATGGGAATCATAATAGGGCTGTTGTGAGGATCAAATGATACTATATAAATATTAACTATTAACTTATTATTTGTAGGGGGGGAGAAGAAACAAATATGCATAGCAAGTAAATGCAAAAAAGTAAGCCAAATAGTTTCAAGAGGAAGAGAGGCAAAGATTTCAGGAGACAAAGATTTCCAGCCCTAAACTCTACCTTTAACTTACCATGTAACTTACTCACTCTGGTCTTCAGTTTCCTCATCTATAAAAGAAGTGGGTGGGGCATGGTGATCTCTAAGGTCTTTTATGGTATTAATAGTCTAGGGTTAGATGGTTTGGTAGTGCTCCCATCCAAGAAACCATTGTTTGCCCAGCCACAAACCTGCTCTATTCAGTAATAGAATTTAAGAGCTGAAAGGGACTTAGGAAATTATGTAGCCCAACCCTTTCAGTTATAAGATGAGGGAAGATGAAATCTAAAGAAATTGGATAATTTTTCCAAGGTCATATGGATAATCAGTTTCAGGGCCAGGTTTTGAACCCACATCTCTGATTTCAAATTCAGCGCTGTATGCAAGAGGCTGCAAAAATTTTCAGCAGCAGGTTTCCAATTATAAACAGAAGGTGAGCCATTATGGTAACTGGTAAATTTCCATTCTTTCTTGGAAAGAGTGCTGGACTTGAACTCTATTCAAGTTATTTACAAACCATAGGGCTTTAGGAATATCCCCTAAAGCCCCTTTAGCCTCATTTTCCTTAAATATAAAAATTACAAGTTTGGACCTAATGATCTCTAAGGTTCTTTTCAGCTCTTAAATCTGTGATGGGTTTCTACAGTTCTAAAATGGAGATAATGATCCTTTGTCCCTCAATATATGAGTTTGGGGTGATAAAAATGGTGTTAACTTCTCATAACATCAGTAGAACTTGTACACTGAATTTTTTTTTCTAAGACAAGGGACTGCTGTGCAGAGATCTCTTCATATTTTCATTTGAGTCCTCTTGTGACAATGATCCTTGTTTTTGTGAAGCCTGGAAGGAGTTAGAACTGAAGACAACAAAAGAATAAGCTAATAACAAGGCACCCTCCTCTCACCTCATACTCAGGAACTTACGTTCTCACTTGAATGTCAACATCTTTTGTTTTATGCCTCTTTAAAGCACTTTGTTTCAGCTGTGTGTTTACATCACTTTGTTAGAAGTGCGGAAGGCTCTCCTTGTCCCAGCAGTCCATAGCCCTCATCAACTTCATATAATTAGAATAGGACAGGACCTCAGAGGTCACCTAGTCCAACACACATCTTTAGACAAATCCCAACCTGTAGCATTCTCAACAAGGGACCATTCAACCTCTAACAGAAGATCTCTCATAGGGAGCTTGCTATGTCCTAAGAAAGCTCATTCTACTCTTGGACAGCTCTAATTGAGCAGCTATCACATATCCCTTAAATCCTTTCTTCTTCAGTTCAATAGTCCTGATTTTTTTCAACTGATCCACATTATGGCAATAATCTTTCTAATGAGCAGACATGCAGAACTAAGACCTTGGCCCTGACCTTAGAGATCATATGCTTTACTTCCTCCTCCTAATTGTAATGATAGGGAAACCAAAGTCTACAGAGGGGAAATAATTTGTCCAAGGTCACAAAGATAGTAAATAGCTGAACCAGGATGTAACTGGAATTTCTGGTTGAAATACAGGACCTTTCTGCCCTGACATATTACCTTTCCTCCTCTCATAAACAAATTTCCCCAAAAAGCAGCATGGTGTCCTGAAAAGAGCTCTAGATATGATGTAAGAAGACCTGGATTCTGTGATGTCAAAAAGCATCTTTCCTTCAGCACCTCTACTAGTACATCAGTGAGTTGCATTAGGTTCATTTCCTAGGATCTTGAAAATGAGGAGAATAACACTTTCTCTCCCTACTGCAAAAAGTGGCTGTAAGTGTCCAGTGAGACTATATAACTGAAAGTGCTTTGTAATTGTCAAGCATGATATAATAATATTTTGTTATCATAATGTTGACCGGTAACTCAGTTTTGACCCAAAGAGACCAAGGCAGGGCCGTTAAGATCTGACACAATAGGGACTGGGGTGGGGAAGGTAGTGTTGTGATAGCCTTTTAAATCCAATTTACGTCATTAACATTTTCTTCCTCACTTTTTGTTTTGTTTTTAGACAATGTGGTTAAATGACTTGCCTAGGGTCATATGACTGATGAGTGCCTGAGAATGGATTTGAACTCAGATCCTCCTGATACCAGGGCCAGTGCTCTATCCACTGCTCTACCTAGTTGTCTCCCTCCCCCCAATCACTTTTTAAGGTCTAAACAATCAATAAGATAGTAAATTAGACCCTGATTTGTAGCATTTATCATTTTCAGATGTATGAATGCTCATGCTAAAAATTTAATAAGGAACTTTAGAGTTGGTCTCACCATCCCCCTGGTTGAGGTACTTGTCTGATTGATCTGGAGAGATTGCTACAGTCTTTTGTAATCTGCAACACCATCTTTAAGTATTAAGTGTCTAAAATAGCAAATGACACTAAGTTAAACACTGGTAAAAGAAGGGAAAAAAATGCCCTTGGTAGCAGGGAGGAGGGAACCAAGGGGGGTAACTCACCGAATAAGATAAGAACCCTGTAGTGAGCTGAGATTTCAACAATGTGGGCACTCCCTCCCCTGACAAAGATCACCAGCCTCCAGATTCCAGAGATTGTTCTTAGGAGCTGTTTTGGGCTCTCCCTGATGCAGAACCTTTCTGAATTCAGCTAATCTGATCATCTGAAAGCAGAAATACTGAATTTGGAGGATTGTTATTCAAATCCTAGCCCTACCTGTGTGACCTTCTGCAAGTCATTTAATCTGTATGGGCCTCAGTTTCCTCCTCAGTGAAATGAAAGGCTTCCATTAGCAGCCCTAGAAGGTTCTTTCCTGCTCTTAGTTCTTATGCTTGTAAGTATTCCTGAGTTATTACTTGATAATATTGGTCAGTCCAGTCCAACTCTTTGTGACCTTATCTGGCGTTTTCTTGGCAGAGATACTGGAGTGGTTTACCATTTCCTTCTCCAGCTCATTTGTCAGATGAGAAAACTGAGGCAAACAGGGCTAAGTGACTTGTCCAGGGTCACACAGCTAATAAGTGTCTGAGGCTAGATTTGAACTCAGATCTTCCTAACCATAGGTCCAGTGCTCTATTTACTGCCTACATTGTTTATTTACTCTGACCTTTAAATGTCCTCTATATGGCTCAATGGAAAAAGGGGTAAGCCTGGTGTCAGAAAGTCCCTTCTTCCTGAGTTCAAATCTGGTCTCAGACATTTACTACCTGGGCAAATCATTTATCATCTGTTTGCTTTGAACCATTGGAGAAGGAAATGTAAAGCACTCCAGTATCTTTACCAAGAAAATCCCAATGGGGTTATGTGGAGTTGGTCGTGACTCAGCGACAAGAAAACAATGAGAATGGAAGCCCCCTCTCGGTCTGTGACTATGGCGATTAAATTCCCACCTCCCAGAACTACACATATTTCTGCTTTATCCATTTGTGGGAGATATTTCTATTGGCACTGTCATGTTTGTGGTCAGATTGGCCTATTGTTTAGTAAGCACAAGTCTGAGTTCCCAGAAAGTAATTTTAAGATAAGGTATTATGGCAAAAACCAATACACTTTAGAAAAGCAATCAGTTATTTTTTGTTTTTCAATTTGGTCCATATACTAGGAAAGGAAAGTCAGTGTGGTCAAGGAATTTTTTTGGGCCAAGTCATTGTTTGGCCTCAGTTTCCTCATCTGTAAAATGAGCTGGAGAAGGAAATAACAAACCACTCCAGTGTCTTTGCTAAGTGGAGTCAGGAAGAGTTGGATAGGACTGAATACTAAGAAGACTGACAAACTATGGAGCCTCTGCTTTCTTGTGTGTGAAATAAAGAGGTTGAGACCTATAAGGTCCTTCTAAACTCTTGAGTCTGTGATAATAGGTAGTGAATACCAAAAACTCATTAAGCAAAATGGAGTATAATAGATTTCTAGCTGATAGATTATTAGCTAATAATCTATTAGTCTTAAGATCAGCCATATTTTTTAAAAACCTGAAAATGAAGATATTTAAGAATATCCCCTAGATACCCCTGAATTGTTGAGGTAGATATCATGGAGGGCCACTGTCCCTTCCAACAAACTCTCCTTTCACATTACCATTAGTCATCTGTACTGGGCTCATTTCTCCTTCAGTACTTTTGTTCGTGTTTATCTTTTATGTCCTTCCCCTTTTCTAGATGAAATTTTTCTTCTAAAAACAGCTTAAGATTCACCTTCTCCAAGAAACCTTACCTGATTAACCCCACTTTGGTCACTTCCTAGTTATATGTTTTCTCAGTGTAGAATTTATCCCACACTGCTATGCATTGGTCCAATTGGACTCAAGATTGATTTTTCAAGTCTGTCTATAATTCTTTATCCTTCAACTAGATTACAAACTGCTTATGAAGTCAGGGTTAAGGGATCATGTCTTCTTTTTCTTTCTTGATCTCCACTGCTCCTCAGTAAGGGTTTGTTGAATGAATACATTTTTAAAATTATTAAATTTTTAAAATTTACATTCCCATGCAAAAATTCCAACAAATGATAGCAATTGTCTTGTCTTTTTTAAAGAATAATTTTATTGTATCTTTTGTATTTTTATATCACCATAATTTATCCCAGAATTCCATCCCATCCCCTTCCTGAGAGTCTATGCCAGATAATAGTGTGTGTGTGTGTGTGTGTGTATGAGTGTGTGTGTTTTAAGGAAAAAAAGATAAATCAACAAAACTGAACAATTGATAAGAAAAAGTCTTAAACTCTGTGCAATGTACCATACCCATGAATCTCCCATCTCAGCAAAGGAGTAGGGTGGGAGTGTGCAAATTATCTTTTCCAACCCCTCTCCCCCAACTCTTTGAATTCAGAGCTTGAGGGCTTTCTAGTCTAGTCTCCTGCACTTGACATCTGAACCCCCTTTCCATCCCAGCTTTTTCTTTCACTATTTCATTTCTAAAGTCAGTAGCTCAGTTTAAGAAGGTTAAGTTTTGATTTTTCATTACATTTATGCTATTACTTTTGACTAAACTCCTTTCAAGCATTTTCAGGGAGAAACAGCCTCTATTTTATTCAGTACCACCTTTATTTTTTGAAGGGGCATGTGCTTCTGATGACATGCTGTAAAATGATCCCGCACAGCTGAGGCATGTGTTTATTCAAAAATCTCTTCCTAATCCCAGGTATGAGGACACTGTACAAAGGAAACTCTCAGTTTTTAGCTAATTTCCATTCTCCAAGAGCCAGGAGATAACTAAAACTCTCATCCTTCTATGAGCATAAGTGCCAGTTTGGAGAAATTCCCTGGCACACTAAAATTCTTAATAAGAGTCATGGAAAGACAAGTGCTTAATCAACTGCAGTTGGCAGTTTGCCTTAGATTTCTCCATGGAATTGGAAATCAATTCTCTCTCAGAAAGAGAGGTCTGGTAGTAAGGAATTCACTCGTGGTAGTAAGAATTTCTTTCCCTCCTCATTTTAACTTCCCTGATTTCTCTGAGGTCCCAACTAAATCCCACCTTTATTCCTACAGGAAGCCCTTCGCTATTCCCCCTCACTCCCAATGCTAATGCCTTCCCTCTGCTGATAAACTACAGTTTATCCTGTATATAGCTTCATAGTTATTTTTATATAGGTCATATAGTTATTGTCTATAGTTCATGGTTGTTGGCATGTTGTTTCTCCCAAACGACTGTGACCTTCTTGAGCAGAGGTCTTTGTTTTTCTTTGTATCCCCAGGGCCAAATCCAGTGCTTGGAACTTAGTAGGTGCTTTAATAAAATCTTGTTTACTGGGAATAAGCATTTATATAGTGCCTACAAAGTGCTAGGTGCTGTGTCCTTATGAATAGCTTATTCTATCCTTACTCTGCCTACCTCAAAGGGCTATGTAAATGTTAACTGTTAATTTATTATGATAAATCCAGGAATTTCAGACATATAAAAGAACTTGGAGATCATTTTGTTCTACCCTCCCATTTTACAGATGAAGAAACTGAGTCCCAGAGAAGTTAAATGATTTGCCCCAAAGCACACAAGTAATAGACAGCTGAGTTAGGCTCCAAACCCAGTCCTCTTTCCATTATACCTTCTAATCCCCTTCATCATATTCTTCCTCCACAGCAAAATACCGTATTTCATACCTAATTGTGGCTTTTAAATATATTTATTATCCTGAGCTACTCCAATGAGACATCATGTAAGTTATTTTTTTCATCAGGATCAGTATATAGTATTAAACTTTATGTGGTCCCTTGGTATGGATATTTGTTTGGCTCTCTGTGTGTGTTCATCCTTCGTTGCCAAAGAAGACCATGCCATCAGAGAAATAATGACACGACTTGCACTTGACTGTGTTTTGAGTAAGAGAGGGCTGTGCAGGTCCCCATCCTCACTTCTCCTCCAGAGCCATCTGAATCCAGTGACCAGATAGATATTCATCAGGATGACTGGAGATGACCCAGGATGAGGCAACTGGGGTTAAGTGACTTGCCCAAGGTCAAACAGCTAGTGTCCGAGATAAGATTTGAACTCAGGTCCTCCTGACTCCTGCACTGGTGCTCTATCCACTGCACCACCTAGCTGTCCAGTTTGGCTCTAGGAGAAGTGAAAGGGCTGTGAACATTCACTTCAGTTTCAAATAAAGTGCCCTTTTGCTAAAAAAAAAAAAAAAAAAAAAAAAAAAAGATTGCTTTGGTTGTTTTAACTTAGTTCTCTTGATGTTTGTGGAAACTAGTCAAACACTACAACCCTCTGATCAAATCAACAAGGCCAATTTCCAAAACAGTGGCTGCTGGACAGTTAGCTAGTTCTGTGGTTCTAAATTATTTGACTAGAATTTGTTAAAGGTCTTCTGTGTGCAACAAAGGCACTGTGATGGGTAGGGGGAATTCAAAGACAAAAATGAAGCAGACTTTGCCCTCAAGGAATTCTTATTTTCCTGGCACGTAAGAGGTACTCAATATATGTTTATTGATCAAGTGAAGGGATACAACATATGTTGTTGTTTAGTCATTTCAGTCTTGTCTGTCTCTTTATGATCCCATTTGGGGTTTTCTTGGCAGAGATACTGGAGTGGTTTGCTATTTACTTCTCTAGCTCATTTGACAGATGAAGAAACTGAGGCAAACAGGGTTAAAGTGACTTGCCCAGGATCACACAGTTAGTAAGTGTCTGAGACCAGATTTGACCTCCAGTCTTCCTAACTCCAGGCCCAGGGCCCTATCTCCTGCCCTACAACATGAATAAAGAAAAGCAAGTGTTTTATATTATTTTTGGATTACACAAACAATTTCATTGGAGTAGGGAATTCCAGACAAGGAAACTTCCTCCACAAATGCAGATCAGTGTTGATTTTGCAATCTCATATCTCAGTTTTGCCTGGAGCTACTAAGAGGTTCAAGTGATTGTTCCAGAATCACACAGCTAGTATGTGACAGAAGCAGGATTTAAGACTAGGTATTCCTGATTGCTAGACTGGTATACTATCCATTAATCCTTTAATCACTTTGTATATACTTCATAGTTTCAAGATGGAGAAAGTACTAACAACCAATCAGGAAAGGTCATATGTAGGAGGGGCCACTTGAATGATGAGAATAGAAGTAAGGAAGAAATACAGTCTAGACATGAGGGATTACTGGTATAAGAAAACTCCCTCCAGCAGCTTAGAGTTACTCCTTAGAATCCTGAGGGAGAGAAATAGGGAGCTGTTTTCTTGGGACCAGACCTTCCAGTGCAGGTAGGGAGAGTGAGCCCAAGTACCTGTACAACTGTGGGTCATGGAGACAGCAGAAGGAGTGTCTTGAATGAGAAACAGCTGGCAGGCTAGTTTGACTTGGAATGGTATCTGTGAAGGGGAGTGCCAGGTAACAATGACTAGAAAGGTGGATGAGGGCCATCCTGTGGAGATTTAAATAATATCAGGCTGTGGATTCTATATTTAAGAGGAAGACACTGAAGATTTTTGAGTAGGATAGCGATAATACTCTGATGGGTATTTCAGGACCATCCATTTGGCCAATGAGTGAATAGAGAGGAGAGAGACTAGAGACAGGGAGGCCAATTAGGAGCCTATAGCAATAGTCCAGTGATGGAAATGATTAAAACAATAAAGATGATGCTTAGAGACAACAGTTATGAGGTGGAAAAGTATGTGTCTAAGTAAATTTAGAATTTATGGCCCAAATAACTCAAATAGATAAGTACCGTTTAAGTGTCTACCAAGTCCCAGGCGAGATTGGGGAGGCAAAGAAAGTAAAACAAAACAACCCTCATTCTCAAGAAGCTCAGTCTAACTAATGGGAAAGACAGCATGCAGACAAAGCTGTACAGAAAAGTTATATATAGGATAAATTGTAAATAATCATTAGAAGAAAGGCACTAGAACTAAAGCAGATTGGGAAAGGCTTCTTGGAGAAGGTGAGATTTTAGTTTGAATTTGAAGGAAGCCAGGAAGCCAGGAGATGCATATAAAGAGTGAGACAATTCCAGGCATAGGGAACTGTCAAATGGAGAGTCCTGCAAACAAAAGCCAAAAGGTCATTGTCGCTAGATTGCCAAGTACTTAGGTGGGTGGGAGAATAAAAAGTATGAGAAGATTGGAAAGGAGACAGGGATCCAGGTTAGAAGAGACTTCAACTCAATAATTCTCCCATGTGTAAGTTTTAGGTGAGTAGAATCATGCCCGGGGCTGGAGTCAGGAAGATCTGACTTCAAATGTGGCCTCAGACACTTACTAGCTATGTGATTCTGGGCAAGTCACTTAATCCTATTTCCTCATCTGTTAACAACAACAAAAAAAGAATTTGGATTAGGAAATGGCAAACTACTCCAGTACCTCTGCCAAGAAAATCCCAAATGGGGTCAGAATGAGTCAGACAGGACTGAAGTGATTGAACAACCACAAGAAAGGAATTATTGGATTTTAGAATTGGAAATAAAAGTGAAGCAACTAAGTGGCTCAGTGGATAGAGTGCTGTGCCTGAAGAGACCAAGATCTACTTCGAAGTCCATCCCCATATACTTTCTAGCTGAGTGGTCCTGGGTGAGTCATTAAACCTATCTGTCTCATTTTCTTCAATTGTAAAATGAGGATCATCACAGCCCCTTTGTCCCAGGATGGTTGTGAGGATCAAATGAGATAACACGTGTAGCACTTAGCACAGTCCCTGGAACACAGTGGTATTTAATAAATGCTTGTTTCCTTCCTAGCTCTCAGCAATGTTTAGAGACTAGAGTCTAACTTCACTGGATAATTCACATGGGATTTAGCTTGTCTGTGAATCATTTTTTAGTGAATTTTTAATTTCTAAATTCTCATTTTCCCTTGCTATCCTACCTTAAAGTTCATGTTTGTTGAGGGGAGCCATTTCAGTACATGTCTTTCTTCTATCTCAAGTCTTGTCTTTGGGAGGGATGTTAGATAGGAGGGCTAGATCCTACACTGGGCCTTTCTTCATCTCTCCAGTTGTAAGAGATCCTGGCTCTAGACAATGAAATGCATTAAATGCCAAACAGAGGAATTTTCATTTCATCAGATAGTAAGGAGCCATCTGAGCTTTGGGAGCAGGGGAATGACAAGGATAAACCTATGTCTTAGGAATATGGCTTCCACAGCATTGTGGTTAACTTAAAAAATCTGCTTTCTAATTCCTCTGAAGTGGACATTATTTCCCCTCCCCCCCAGAGCTCCTGGGTTGAGAAATGTCTGTTGAGTTTCTAGGCAGAGTTGGGCCTAGTAGCCACTTACTGTTAGTGACTACACTTTCTTTTGTACCCTTTTGCCTAGCAGCTGCCTGGGCCCCCATCTCTGTTGTACCCCTTTGCCTAGCAGCAGCCTGGGCCCCCCTCTCTGTTGTACCCCTTTGCCTAGCAGCTGCCTGGGCCCCCCTTTCTGTTGTACCCCTTTGCCTAGCAGTACCTAGGAACCCCTGTGAAAACTGTTCTGTGAAAAATGTGTGCTACTGGAACCACAAGACTGTACCGGGAGGTGCTAAGATGCTTAAAAGGCACACACACCTTTGTTCAGGGTTGCCACCTTTGTGGACAGCCGCCGGCTAATAAAGACGCTCCCAAATTCTCCATCGACTCTTGCCTGTGCTTGTCTCGGTCCGTCCATTTCCCCTCAAGAAGCATTTCCCCAATTCTTTTCCTGAGGTAAATGACGTACATATCTATAAGACGCTAATTCCTGGGGAAATATTTCTGCTGCCTGAGAAACCATGACAAAGTGGAGGGCATGACAAGGGTAAAAGCTCTCCTGGTCTGAGCGGTCAGAGCAGTGCTGCTAGGCCAGGCATGGCCACTTTGTCACCATTCACAACAGCCCGGGTGTTGACACAATAGAGCTGGCTCTAGTTAGACTTTAGACATGCAAGAATGAGAATGAGCCAGATGTGGCCAGCTCACCCCAGGTAGGCCGGCTTCTTTGGGTGGAGAGTGGGGAGGGGGAGGGCAGGGAAAAGAGAAGAAAATTCCTTCCTTCTACTCTCCTACCCTTTGCTATAGGCTAAAGAGCACCTGGAGGAAAGGTCATTAAGCGTTCTGCTGGGGGCTTGTATTTGTAGCTGAAAGACAAATTTACAGAGGCAGCCAAGCACCCAGTCCCTGCTCCAAAGCACAGTTAAGGGGGAAAAAGCGTTGGATGAAGTCAAGGTAGGAGAAAAAACTTCTAATATCTGGAAATTTTCTACAGGATTATGTCTTCTTTCTTTCTCTCCACATTGACTTTCCTGGAAACATAACCTGTTTTGTATATATTTATTTGCATACTTTCTCCCCCATAAGCTCCTTGTAGGCAGGGACTGTCTCTTCACCCCCTTTTGCCTCGGAGGCCCAGCATGGTAGTAAGAGCTGGGTTTCCTAGCAAAAGCCCCTAACTGTCAAGGATCCGCCTGTCTAATGGAGGAAAGAATGAAGAGAAAAACATTTCTTTAGAAGAGGAACTAAGTCTTCCCTGACATAGTAATATGAGCACTCAGGATAACTAGGGAGACCTGGGAATTAAAAAGTAAACTTGGCTAAGCCTTACTGTCTCTGAGCCAATTGCTAAAAATACACATGAGAAAAGATGAAACTATTGCTTGGCAGTGAACTAAGCTATGTCAGTAGGCAGCCTAGCACAATGTCTTTAACAAAGACGGTGCCTAAATCCTTTGGTAGTCTAACCAATGCCCGATGGAAGAGGAGTCTATTGCTGTCCATTTGATGCATAATCACTTAGCTTTTTCTGGCCTCAGGGACTTCACTAGCCTGAGTAAATCAGTGAATTTCTGAATGTCTTGGTTTGCTCACTTGAAAAATGAGGGCAACCCTGTCTCTTAGGGGTGTTGTGAGGATAACGTGGAATATAATACTTGTGAAGTGCCCTGCAAATTTTTAAAGCATTATATTAGCAAATGCTAGCTATTATTTCATTCTTACAGCAGCCTTGAGTTTTAATATAGACTTCAGAAGTTTTGGAATATCAAGGGTTCCTTACAGTGACACAAGGAATTCACAAGAACACAGTAAAGTCTGCTTTATTTCAGGTCCACATTAGAACCCTGTAGAGAATGAGACTCTTTCCAAACCAGTAAAGTCTGGTGGGTTGTTGTTTTATAAGCTTCTTCTCTGAGTATCTCCAAGAATCTGGTGGGATCTGGCTTTATGGGAAAAGAGTGAGGATCTTGGATTTGCAGATTGGTCATATTTATGAAAGGAGGCAAGGCTCCTTGAGGATGAATGTCTAGTTTTATTTCAAACTCCCCAACCCTGGAAAAGGGGATTTGTGGCAGTAGTGTGGTTCTTATTTGGACTAGGTAACTCAGTTTCCTTCTCTGAGATTTTTGAGCTTCCTTGGTATTCCTTTATTTACCTGGGGGTGGGATAGGCAGCTGGGGTCTTTACAATCTCCGCTGCCTCTCCCCACATGCTAAACAAAACTTGACCCCCCCCAGATCTCTATGAACCCACCTACCCTGGAGAATAAAATCCTCTACTCCTTTCCTCTGTGCTGAAATCCCTATTATCTGGGGAGATAGTACTAATGGGGTGGGGGTGGGGGGGGGGAGAGGGCGGTCTTAATTTTCTGGAAGACTGCATGTGCCTGCGAATGGAATAATGACATATCTCTTGGTTATTTTTTATGGTAAGTTGTGTTAGTGTGAGGAAACTGCTTTTGTAAAACAACTAAAAAAAATCTCCTTCTCCTCCTTTCTTCCCCAGTCCCCCAGCCCAGCCCATTGCACTGGCTATGAGGACAGATCAAATCTCCAGGATCTTATTCAGTTTTGTGTAAAGCTCCTGGGGGCTTTATCCCTGCCCTATTCCTCCTCCCCAACCCTTGCTTGGGTGGAGGAGAATTAGCAGATAAGGAGTGAAGAAAGTGGAGGTCAGGTGGCTGGGCTTAAGGGTGAGAATTCAATCAAAAACCAGCTTCTTATGTGCCTTTGTAGATGGAGGGCTTACTAGAAGGCTATTGTCCATTCTTCTCAGGACTCTGAGTGCCGGGATCCTTCACTCACTCAGTTGTATCTAACTCTTCATGAGCTGGTGGACTGTACTGTCCATGGGGTTTTCTTGGCAAAGATGCTGGAGTAGTTTGCCATTTCCTTCTCCGGTGGATTATGGCAAATGGCATTAAGTGACTTGCCAGGTCACAGCTAGTCCGTGTCGTATTTGAACTCAGGTCTTCTTCCTCCAGGCCCTGGGATCTATCGGAAGGTCATTTAGTTCCCTCCTTTTGGCAGGGTCCCAGTGGGGGTGGGGGGAGGGGAAGAAAACAAAAATGCTAAACAAATTGTAGTATTGATTGTAGTGGAAGAGTCTGACTGCTGTCATATGCTGAGCAGGACGAATATAGAGAAACATGGAAAGATTCCCATGAACTGATACAAAGTACAGTGCGCAGAGCCAAGGAAACAATGCACAGACTGCAACCATGTAAAAGAAAAGAATGATCATAAAAGGGGGATGTTATAAAATTACAAAGAATATTGACTCAAAATATGTTGTCAGGAGACCCCTCTACCTCATCCCTTTGCAAAAGTGGGAGGATCATTGCACGTTTCAGCCTATAAATCAGTTTTGCTGATTTCCCCCCTTTTGTCATATATATTTGCATATATAGGTGTATGTATGTATTCGTATGTATGTGTGTGTGTGTTATCTAGGCTGACATACTGGGGAGGGAATTCTAATAAGAGTTACTGAGGGAAATTATGGTGATGTAACCATCCCAAAAGACATAAATAAAATACTTATTATTATTTTTTAAAGTCAAATTTCATCTTCAGCCTCCTGCCCCTTCCTAAGAAAATTTCTCTTTAGAACTAAGCCTGTGACCTGAGTAGATGTTAAGTCTGGGTGATAAGGAAAACTTCAAAACTTGATGGACTACCAAGTTATCCTAATCTCTAAGACCTCGTGGTAGTCACCACCCCCAGGACTCTGTCCTTTTCCTAAGGTTCTAGGAAGGCCTTGGCAATTACAATAAGCTCACTTGCTGAGCTGAGCTGGGCTTGCCTCTCGTAGAAATAAGGTACCTGAAATAAGTTGGAAAAACCTGGCTCTGCTATGTATAACGGACTCCCTGACCTCCAGGGCTTCAAGGCTGGGGTCAGTTTTCTCTGCTGCCAAGTGGATAGGGAAAGTGACCAGCTCCAGTAACATATCGTGTGTCCGAGTATAGCCCTTCCTCCAGACCCAGCTGTCACCTGATCAGACAGCCAAGGTCCCTGGGCCTCTGTAGGTTTAGGGGATTTCTGTATGGAGCTTGGACTTCTGCCCTGTGATTTTTTTCATTTTCTAAGAAGGCAAAGCAGGGATCCTGTTTGAGCAGGACATGATGGTCAGTGTGTAGGAATACTTTTTACACCAGAAACCTATAGGTAAGCCTAGACACTTACTACGCCATAAGTGAACAGAATGCAACAGGACAGCAGGCCCCGTGTTGCCTGAAGGCCTACTGATAAATTAACAGATTTTGCTAGGGGCAGCTAGATGATACAGTTGATAGAGAGAGGGGGCCTGGAGTAAGAAAGACAAGTTCAAATTTGACCTCAGCCTAGGCAAGTCACTTAATCTCCATTTGCCTCAATTTCCTCATCTGTAAATAGAGATAATTAATAGCACTTCCTTTACCAGAATTGGGAATCACAGATTAATCAATAAACATTTATTAGTTGATTACTATGTGCCTTGTACTGTGCTGAATGGCAGGGATACAAAAGGAGGCAAAAGAGTCCCAACATTAAAGAATTTCCAATCTATCCACCAGGTAGTTCCATTCTGGTAGGTGGAGGGTGCCTAGTGGGGGGTGTTCCCATCTGAATTCAGACATAGAAACAGCCCAGTTGTATCCCTTGGGTTTAATTCTGGTGATACTACATTTTCCCAAGCATACAATCAGAGTCAGCTTTTAAAAAGCCCACCATGAGAACCTCTTCATGAACTCATTTTAATTCCTTCAGAGCTGTTTGGTATCCTGTTCCTGTCCCCAGTTAGTTCCAAGACAGGTTTAGCAAGGTTTGGAATATCAAAAATACCTCCAGGGAAGGGTGACTATCTCTGCCTCGTATATTGTCAAGGGAAAAAGACCGAGGGGCAGGTTACTAGGGACAGAGCCCCTAGTCAGGATCTTGGGGAAAGAGAGAAGGTAGCTTTTACTTTCTCTGAAAGAGTTGGGATATAGACATAGCTGCTAAATTCTTTGCTGCTGTTCAGTCGTTTCAGGCATGTCTGATTCTTCCTGATCCTATTTCAGGTTTTCTTGGCAAACATACTGGAGTGGTTCGCAGTGGATAGGACCTGGAATCTGGCCTCAGCCATCTAGCTGTGTGACTCTGGGCAAGTCACTTTAACTGTTTGCCTTAGTTTCCCCACCTGAAAATTAACGGGAGAAGAAAATGACCAACCGCTCCAGCATCTTTGCCAAGAAAATCCCAAGTGGGGTCCCAAGAGTTGGATACAATTGAAATGACTGAATAACAAAAATTGTCTAAATATAATATCCTTACTCTCCCTGCCCACTCCTCTGGGGTAGGAATTTATCAAGAGCATTTGCCAAGGGAACAGTGTGAGCCAAAAGCCACCAAGTGAGAAAAGCACCAGCTATGTTTGGGAGATAGAGCAGTCCAGTTAGTCCAGTTTGGTTGAAGCTTGTGTGTGTGTGTGTGTGTGTGTGTGTGTGTGTGTGTGTGTGTGTGTGTGTGTGTGTGTGTGTGTGAGTAAGATAAGTAAACATGAAATTTGGCATTGTCAGATTGTGGAGGACTTTGAAGGTCAGGCAAAATGGCTTGTACTTTATATGGTAAGCAATAAGGATGTGAGGTGGTCAAGTTTTAGCAGAACAATTAGACCTATGCATAAGGAAGTTTTTTCTGATAAAAATTTGAATTCATGTCCACTACCTATAAGGCATTGTGTACTATGTGCTAGGAATAATCAATGAATCAATAAACATTTATTAAGTGCCTTTAGCCACTCCCACATCCTCTGTCCCTAAGTTCCAACATCTAAGTCAATATGCATTAACTCGCCTTTCATGATTTTCTTGCATTGCTCTCACTTCTCTTTCCAATTTTTCCTCCACCTCTCTTACTTGATTTTCAAAATCCCTTTTGAGCTCTTCCATGGTCTGAGACCACTGCAAATTTATTTTGGAGGTTTTGTATGAAGAAACTTTGACTTTGATGTCTTCCTCTAATGATATGCTTTGTTCTTCCTCATCCGAAAGGATGGAGGAAAATACCTGTTCACCAAGAAGGTAACCTTCCATAGTCTTATTTTTTCCTCCCTTTTTTGGACATTTTCCCAGCCAGTTACTTGACTTTTGAGTCCTTTGTCAAGTGGAGGATATACTTTGGGGACACGTAAGTTCTCAGTTCCTCCAAGGTGGCACAATCAAGGGAGAGGAGTTTTCTCCTCCCCTGGCCTATGCTCTGGTCTGGGAGCAACCACAAGCTTTTCTGCCCAGGATCTGTGAGTAGGGTTCTCTCTCTACAACTGCCTGCCTCCAGCTCCACCAGCCAGTTCTCTTCCTCACCCCATGGCCACTACTCAGGGCTGAGATTCAGATCAGTTGCTTGATTCCCCCAGGATCTTTAGGCTGAGGGCTCCAAAAATGGCCCCTGCAGTCTCATGGGACATGGGGTTAGGACTCCCTTCTCACCCAGGTGAAAGAGTTTTCTCACTGACCTTTGAAACTATCTCTGGTGTTTGTGGTTGAGGAATCTGGGAACCACAGCTGCTATCTGGGATTCCGGCCCTGAAACCTGCTTGTCTCTGCTGTACTGTGTGCCCAAGGCTGGGCTGCACTCCGTGTGCTGCGTTCCACTCTGAGCCTGGTGCAATAGACCATTCCTGTTGGCCTTCCAGGCTGCCTTGGGTTGGAAACCTCTTTCACTCTGTTGTTTTGTGGCTTATGCTGCTCTAGAATTTGTTTAAAGTCATTTTTACAGGTATTTTATGGGCTTTGGGAGGAGAGCTACAGTAGGTCAGTCCTTCTACTCTGCCATCATGGTTCTGCCCCAATATGCATTTATTAAGCACTAAGTATTTCCCAGGCACTGTGCTAAGCTCTGAGGATACAAAAAAGAATAAAAGACAGTCCCTTCCACATAATGGTATAAGAAAACAAATAAAAAATTTCCTATTCCTCAGAAGCTAGTATCTGAATTTAACACAGATGAAGATATACAAGATAATGTAAAGTGAGGGAGAGGATATTGGCAGCCCAGGGGATGATGAATTTGACCAAGAAAACGAAAGCCTATAAATCTGCATCTAGTACAGAAGAGGGTGGGGATAGTGGGATGTGCTGAAAGCCTGAACTTTAACTTAACCTTCTTGCTATTTAGAAACTGCACCCTGCCATCCCCACCTCTAGCCTTCACTATTTTCATAGCATGCTGGTTGGTCTTCCTGCTTCAGCTCTTTGCCCATTCCAGTCCCATCCTCTACTCTGCTATTAATGTGTTTTTTCTAAAGCTCAGGTCTGACATGACCCCCACACCTCATTCAATAAACTGCAATGGCTCACTCCAGAACGAAATAAAAATAAATAAAATAAAATATAAAAATAAAATAAATAAATAAAAAGAAAACATGACGTTTGACTTTTAAAGGCTTTCCTCACTTGGCCCCTTCCTTACCTTTTATTCTCCTCCATATTCTACACTTATCACACTTGATCCTTCCTCACCTAGTCTGCTTTCCAGCGACATTATCTCCTTGCTGTCCCTCACTTGAGTTACTCCATCTCTGGCTGTTCTCCATGCCTACCATGCTCTCCCTCATCTCAGCCTTCTGGATTCCCTGGCTTCCTTCAAGTGTGATCTAGAATTGCGCCTTCCGCAAGACGCCTTTCACTAGTGCTGCTACCTTTCCTCTGAGATTACCTCCAATGTATCCTGTGTATAATAAACTGCATCTTGCTTCCCTCATTAGATTGCGAACTCCTTGAGGGTAGAAACTGCTTTTAGAGCTGGTGGCATAGTGGCATAGAAAGACCTGAGTTCAGATCTGGCCTTAGACACTTCCTAGCTGTGCAATCCTGGATGGCGCACTTCACCTCTGTTTGCTTCAGTCTTCTTATTTGTAAAATAGGGATAATAATAGCAGCTACCTGCCAGGGTTCTTGTGAAGATCAAATGAGATAATGATTGTAGAGCTCTTAGTACAGTGCTTGGCACCTAGTAAGCTCTATATAAATGTCATTCATTCATTCATTATTATTATACCCCCAGAGCACAGCACAGTGCCTGGGAAATAGTAAATGACTCATCAACGCTTATTGACTTGACTTGGATGTTGGAACTTAGGGACAGCTGGGTGTGGGAGTAGCCAAAGACTAGGGGTGGGGAGTCAAGAGGTCCCAAAAGTTTTCTGTTCTAAGAATGAGGAATGAGGAATTGTCTGCTAGAAATCTTTCACTTAGAGTAACTACAAGGGCAGAGCTACAGGAAGGGCTTTGCTTCAAAGTGAAAAAATTTAGGAGGCATGCCATCCCTGCACCCTCCCACCATAACCTGCTCTTCCTCCCCAGGTGAGCTCCTTGCCCTATCTACCCAAGAGGCAAAAACACCTCTGTTTGTTTTGTTTTGTGTTTTCCCTCCTCCACCTCTGTTTCCTTGACTGCCTTCCAGACTCCACTCAAAGATCATCTTTAGTTTAGAGGGTTTACCAATAACCTTCTTCTCTAATGTTATATTCCATTTACTCTATATAGCTCTTGAAAGTATCTCTTTTAAGTATCTAATAAATGCTTGTTGACAGATTGTGCTATTAGATATTGTGTTATTAGAGATTGTGTTATTAGATACCCAAAGGAGGTTTGTGAAATTTCATTTTCTGGAGTTCTTTTAAGAGCAGAAAAGATACGTACTCTCCCCAAATGGCTTTCATGCAGCATTTTTGTGGAGACTGAGCACAGTTGGTAGTGAAGTGTTAACTTTGTTAATCTTGTCACATACTGGGTGGTGACTGTTGCTGTTCAGCGCCAGCCCTCAAGCAAATAAGCAAAGAGCATTTCTTAAGCATTTCAGATGTGCTGGGCACTGGGCTAAGGGCTGAGGACATAAAGAAGACCAAAAACAGTTTACCCTCAAGGAGCTTATATTCTAATTGGGGATACAACATAGGTACGTACAAGATACATATGGAGTAGATAGAAGCTAAGTCAGAAAGTCCTTTTAAGAGGTAGCAGAAGTCAAGGCAGAAAGCGCTGGACTTGGTTCTCATCCCATGCCAATCTCTATGGAGCCTCACTTTTCTCATCCATAAAGCTGAGATTGTAGGGTCCTTTCGAGCTTTAAAATTCGACAGTTATATGCCTCTGATTGTACACCTCATGTAAATTTTTTCTATCACTTGAATTTATCTGAAATTCCACTGCCCTCTTCAAAGTTTTTATGGTAACACATCCACCACTTTAACAATGCCTTTCCCCCCTCCTCTTTCAGACCAAGACTGAGTCAGCATGGCATCTATATTTCGGAGCGAGGAGATGTGCTTGTCCCAGCTGTTCCTACAGGCGGAAGCTGCATACTGTTGTGTAGCAGAACTTGGCGAACTGGGATTGGTTCAATTTAAAGATGTAGGTACAATATCATTTGGAGTCATGGTGGGGTGGGAACCAGAGAATTAGTTACTCTCTTAATCATTTTGGTTTCTATGTAGTATCATAAGGTTTACAAAGTAGTTTCCTCCTGCCATCCCTGTGAATTATGTTGTAAAAGGTGTTTGTTTGTTTGCTTTTTTAATTTGGGTTCTTTAAGCGTAGACATTTTTATTTACAATTGTCAGAGGTTTTTTTTTATGGTGTGCTAAACTATTCTACTGAGATAAGAAACTGGTCAGGGACCAGAGAATTTTTACAAGACACACCTGGTGGTTGTAAATCCCAGACTACCCCATCTATATTTATTTTACAATTTGATCTGATGTAATTTTTCTTCAGTTATCTTTTGAAATCTAAACCTCCTTCCTCTCAGTCTACTGCAAATTTTACAAGTTATCTATGAAAAGTAAATCTTTACTTTTCTTCTCCTTCTAGCAGTTATAAATTCCTCTCTTTCTGACTGTTATAAATCTGAAATGGTTTCTTTCTTTTTCTTCTATACTAAGACTATCTAAGCTTTAAGAAATCTGTGTCCTTTATTCAGACTTAATTTAAATGCTGAGCACGTAATTAATCTTATTTTAAGATGTCTCTCTGTTGGTATTATGGACTTTTAACAAATCATTTCACATTTATTATTTCATTTTATTCTTACAAAAGTCCCTATGAAATGTCATGCAGTTAATTTTATTCCCATTTTGTGGATGATAAAGCTGAGTCCCAAGAATGGTAAGTGATTTCCCCATAGTAGAGATGAGGAAACTGATGTGATGGAACTAAGATTGAAAGCTAGACTTCCCAGCTCCATAGCAGTCTCTTGAAAGTACACAGTTAACATAGCTGGCACAGGAAGGCAAAATGAAATGTAGTAGAATGAACAGTGAATTGGGAATTGGAGGTCTTGGATTCTAGTTGTGTTTATGGGTGTTAACAACTTGGAATCTCAAAAATCATTTTCTGGACCCTCATTTTCCCCTTCCTAGAATTTTTTCAGTCACAGGAATGAGTGAAGGAGTCAATTTAGTCAATTACTCAATGGCTGTTTTCTGGACCCTCCTGGCTTAGAGTGATTATCAATAGTAACTGTTTCTCTTTCCCTCACAGCTTGACTTTTTTTCTTTAAAATGGCATTAAAAGGGCCATTCCCTGACTATTTCTTAAAGAGGCCTATTCACTGAATGGGTATTACCTCTCTTACCTAGGCAGTTAGAATGCAAAGTAGATAGAGTACTGATCTCAGAATCAGGAAGGCATGAATTCAGAATCCTGCCTCAGACACTTTACTGGCTGGGTGACCTGGGCAAATCACTTAACCCCTGTCTACCTCAGTTTCTTCATCTGTAAAATGGGAATAATAATTTTTTAAAATGAATTTATTTAAGTTTTCAACATTAATTTCCAAAAAATTTTTGTGTTCCAAATTTTCTCCCCATTTCTCCCCTCCCTCCACCCCAAAACGCCAAGCATTCTAATTATCCCTATCACCAATCAGCCCTCCCTTCTAACATCCCTCCCCTCCCTTCCCTTATCCCTGTCTTCTCTTTTGTCCTGTAGGGCAAGATAAATTTCTATGCCCCGTTACCTGTATTTCTTATTTCCTAGTTGCAAGAACAATACTCAACAGTTGTTCCTAAAACTTTGAGTTCCAACTTCTCTTCATCCCTCCCTCCCCACCCATTCTTTTTGGGAAGGCAAGCAATTCAATATAGGCCATATCTGTAAAGTTTTGCAAATGACTTGCATAATAGTCATGTTGTGTAAGACTAACTATATTTCCCTCCATTCTGTCCCCAAATGGGAATAATATTAATAGTATCTACTTCCCAGGGTTGCTGTGAGGATCAAATGAGATATTTGTAAAAGTGCTTTGCAAACCTTGAAACATATAAATGCTTACTCTTGTTGGTTGTGTGAACATAGGAAGTCGCACATAAGGAAACCTCAGTTTCCTTATCTGTAGAATAGAGATAAACATCTCCATTTATCAATTTTACCATTTATCAATTGGGAAATGGCTTGAGTTTTTATAAATTTACCTTGGTTCCCTATATGTTTGAGAAATGAGACCTTTATAAGAGTAATTTTTTTATTTTTACAAATTTCCCTTCCTGCTTTCTTTCTAATTCTGACTACATTTGGTTTTTTTGTGCAGAAACTTTCTAATTTAATGTAATCAAAATGATCAATCATACCTCCCGTGATCTTCATCTCTTTTTTTCCTTTATCTACATATCTGACAGGTAATTCTTTCCATACTCCCTGATTTGATATCCCCCTTTATGTCCAAGATTGAAATCCAAACTGAGGATTGAGGAATAAGGCTTTTTCTGAAGTGGAGATGACATTTGGGATTCAAATGGAGGGATGGGGATTCAGAAAGTACCTATGATTACTTCCTATTTACCATATATATATATATATATATATATATATATATATATATATATATATATATATATATATATATATATATACACATATATCTTGTTTGTGCATACTTATTTTTCATGTCGTCTCTTGCATTAGCCTGTGAGCTCCTTGAGGACAGTGACTATCTTTTGCTTTTCTTTGTGTCCTAGTGTTTAGGATAGCACCTGGCACATAGTAGGTGCTTAATAAATGCTTATTGACCAACAGAATTGTTGTTAGGATCAAATGCAATAACAAATGTAAAACATTTTGGAAACCTTAAATCTTTATATTAATGTCTGCTAATATAAATATGTGTTCTTGAAACTTATTGATCTTCATATTCTCATTGTAGTAGAACTTTAAGTTGTCCCTTAGTGGATTTGTTAAATCTCCTTCCTCTTCCCCCTTCTTACTAAGATCAAGGTCAAATCAGAGGTCAGCTGAGTCTTGGTTGTTTTTCATTTTACTGAGCATAGTAGGGACTCAGCTGGTCAGTAAAAGGAGCCACACATAAGGAATCCTTTATTTAACTCTTTGTTAGGTTTAGGGCAGATAGAAGTCTTTGCGAGGAGTGTAGACGGTGTTAGAGTGTACTAGCCACATACCTGTCCCATGTAATTTTCTCAGTTTTTAAAAGGAAGAAAAAGAAAGAACCAAAAAGCAGCAGACATTACTGATGTATTCTTTTGGGTTTTTTTCCTCTAGCTAAATGCAAATGTGAACAGCTTCCAACGAAAGTTTGTGAATGAAGTGCGAAGGTGTGAGTCCTTGGAGAGAATCCTCCGTAAGTCAGAGTCCTCCTAATGTCTGAGGGAGTTCTTTGGTCACTGGCAAGAAATAAGGACAAAAGGGAGCTCAGACAATGCTAACTACCGAAGAACACAATTATTCAACATGGTCAGGCTGTCCTCTGACAAGCAAAGTTCAGTTTATAGAATAAGTAAAGCTTCTCTACTCGGGTTTCAGGATCAATCACAAACACCTCAAACTTGCCTCAATGAACCCATTATGAATCAATCATTGCCTGAATTGATCAAAATCACTCTTGGACTTGTTTCCAATTTCAATCATTTCCACTTTTTACCAAATGAGATTAGAAGTGGTATGATGAAGAAAAATCATGGGATCTTGGAGTAAGGGGTTCTGGGTTCAAATTCTAACCCTCACACTTACTACTTGAGGGACCTTGAGCAAATAATTTAACCTCTATCAACCTCAGTTTCTTAATCTGTAAAATGGAAATAGCATCACACACCTCAGAGCATTTTAAAGCACTTTCCTATAAATGGACACTATGAGGTATGTTATAAAGGGAGTTATGTTTTGGTGAGCAAATCAGTGTTCTACTTAAATCTACACTTTTCCTCCTGTCATATTCCATTTTAGCCTCCATCTTTCCAAACTAAAAAGTCCTAGTTCTTTTTATCCTTTGCATGATTTTAGGTCTTTAGGGGTCATGGTGAGTCAGACATGACTGAAACAACTCACCAACAACAATCCTGCATTTTCCAGCTTTTAAAAACTGTCTTTGCAATTCAGTAACCAAAACTGGACACAAGATCTCAAGGTTTAATACCTACCAGACTGCAGCAATGAACATGCTTCATAGAATCTCTAGCTTCCTTGAAAGCTTACTCAGGTGGTGCTTCTTAGGGGTTCTTAACTTGGGGTTCATGGACCTCTTAGATTTTGGGGAGGGATTTGTGACCTTGGATAGGAACAAAATTACGTATTTATTTTCATTAACCTCTAACTGAAGATTAGTATTTCCTTTAATTATGAATTTAAAAAATACAGCAAATGTTATTATGGAACCCATAGGTTTGACCAGGTTGCCCAAGGGGCTTATGTAACCAAAAAGGTTAAGAACCTCTATTGTATATGAATCTCTTCTGATTACCCCTCCTGGAAATTACTTTATATAGTTTTATATTTAATATCCTATGTATATGTTACCTTCCCCTCCCCCCCAAAATGTAAGTTCCTTGAGGACAGGGAGTGTTTCATTTTTATCTTTTGTTCCTAGTACTAAGTCTAGTGCCTGGCACATTCAATAAATGCATGTTGAATTGAATTTCTGTACCTTACAGTTCTTGAGTTAAGAGAAAGGAGAAGTAAATTCTAACTAGTCTCTGGTCCATCTTCCAGGGGCATCTTATGTTTTTATTCAGTTCCTTAAACTTAGGAAGAGTTGATGGACCTGAAATTCAATCTATCAACAAAGATTTCTTAAGCACTTTCAATGTGTCAGGTGCTAAGCTGAGCTCTGGGTATACCAAAAGCGGCAAAAGACAGTTCCTACCTTCAAAGAACTCAATCTAATGGGGAAGACAACACAACTGGGGATTATTTTGTTTTTTTGTCTTCTTTTTTAATTGTTTGGCACATAGTGGGTGCTTGATAAATTCTAGTTGACTATCTGATGTCTTAAGTTTCTTTGGTTAATTAAAATAACATAATGTAGCCCTGGCTTCATTTCCATTTCTGACCATTTCCCTGGCTGTTATGATGAAGTAAAAGGACTTGCCTAGGCACCGGAGGATGGTAGAGAAGAGATTGGGAATAAGAATGAAAGAACTGCCCATCTGGGAACCGTGACCACAAATCCTTCATCTGGCATCTTTTTGTGCCAGCATGGCGACCAGCTATAAAACAATAATAGCTAGCAGTTTATATAACTTTACAAATATTATCTCACTGATCCTCACAATAATTGGGGAGGACAAGGTAATTGCTATTATTATCCTCATTTTACAAATGAAGAAACTGAAGCAAGCAAAGGTTGAGTGGTTTGTCCAGTGTCACAAATCTGAGGTCAGATTTGAACTCTTCCTAATTCCAGGTTTAGCTGTCTATCCACTGTACCACATAAGTGTCTTGAAATAAAATAGAACTCTTGGGTGCTCCTAAGATGATTCTTCTGTTCAACAAGTGACATGTTTTCAGTCGGTCTAATTACAGTTTCTGTGGCTTCCTTTAAGACTTAGTTGACCTTTCCCAGTTTCCTCAGTCATCAGGGCCTTTCCCTCTTAGGTTACCTTCCATTTGCTCTATATGTGTCTTACGTATGCTTAGTTATTTATATGTTCTCTCCTCTATTAGAATGTGGTTTCCTGGAGGACAGGTATTGATTTTTGCCTTTCACTGTACTCTCATCTCTTAGTACAGTTCCCAGTACATAGTAAGCACTGTAACAATAAATGTTTGTTGATTGATTAATTGAACCATCTTCTCTCTTATGGTTGGCCAGGCTTGAGGTTAGCCACAGAAAAAGATGAAATAAGCTATTTATGAGAACTCAACCCACAAAGGTTGTTCTCATTGGCAACATACTTAGATTATTCAGTCTAGAGACAAGAAGAGGGGGGAATTGTGTGTGTGTGTGTGTGTGTGTGTGTGTGTGTGTGTCTGTGTCTGTGTGTGCGTGTGTGCGTGCGTGTGTGCGTGCGCATGTACGTGCACGCGCATGCGCGCTTGCATATGTGGGTCCTCAGAAGCAGTGATGGGCTGAGCAGGCCAGGTGAGCTGGCCCAAACAACTTTCATGGCCTGCAGGTGGTGGTGGTAGAAGAGGAAGAGGCTGGGAATTTCTGGAGGACAGCTCATGTGGGAAAGGTCCCTAAACCAGTTTCCCAGGTATAAAGAGACAAGACAGCTTTCTGGATCAAGGAAATGGTCATTTAGCCTAACTTCTACAATGTGTTTTTTCCCTATTAGGTTTTCTAGAAGATGAGATGAAAAAGGAGATTGTGATCCAAATACCTGAGAAATCCCCACAGACACCTCTGCCTAGGGAAATGATTGACCTCGAGGTATGTTAACGTTGTTCTATCAGTGAAAGGCTTCTGTCCCCTAGAGCACTGATATCTGGGCTGATATTGCTTCATTTACTGAAGGAACTGAGGAAAATTGGCAGGTAGATTTTGAAAAAGAAGTGGGCTGGCTGTAAGGGACTTTAGAGGCCACCTAGTCCTTTCACAGATAAGAAATGAAGGCTCAAACAGGTTATGATTTGCCCAGGACCACATCAGTGGTAAATATCAAAGGTAGGATTTGAACCCAGATTCTCTAACCCTAAAGCCAGTTTATGATTCACATATTGACTGCATCCATAGTAGATGAACTCTCCTTCACTTCCCCCCCCACACACTTCCAAAATGGGAAAGGAAATCAGATTGATTTACTTGTATGATTTACGACAAGGGTAACGAGTTTGGAGAAACAACGAAGGGAGGAGTGGAGAAGGGAGGCATTGTGGTCCTTGACAGTCTCCCACTAGAGGGTTCTGAGTCTGTATCTTAGGCGGAATGGGAGAGAGCTACAAGGCAGGAGGCAAAGGAGAGACTCTTTGCTGTGTGCCGGCAATTGTTCTGACTTCTGATGGTCTTGGCATCAGGAAGAGAACTAGGTAATGGAAAGGAAGAGTCTTGGCTCCAACTGAGATGGAGTGGAATAAATTCAAGAGAGTGGAGTTTCCATGCATGGTGAGCTTAAGGCAAGAGACTTTGTGACGATAGGACGAATAATAGATTTGACAGTCTCCTAGTGTTTGATCCTGGGTCTTTATCCCCTTGTGTTCTCATACGTTCCTGGAGGGGATTTCTTGAGCCTGTATCCCCAGGATGCACTCCTCAATACTTGCCCTAGGTAAAAATATTGCCCCTTAGGACTCCAAATAAGCTCCAGCCATCTTGTTTGACTATTGTAATAGCTTGTGGTGGGTCTGCCTGCCAATTCTCTCCTCCCTCCAATCCATCTTTCATTCAGCCACCAGTCTGATCAGGTCACCTTCGTGTCCCCTGCCCTCACCCACTCAATCAATTTCACTTTGTCGTTGTTGCTTCCAGGATCAAATGAAAAATCCTGTTTGGTCGGTGTTCAAAACCCTTCATAACTTAATCCTTTCCTGCCTTTCCAGTCTTTTTATATCTTACTTCCCCACACTTACTCATCTATGCAATGACGCTGGCCTCTTGGCTGTTCCATGAACAAGACACTTCATCTCTCAACTATGGGCATTTTCTCTGGCTGTCTCCCAGGCCTGGGCTCTCTCTCTCCTCTGCCTACTGGGTTTTACTGGTTTTCTTCAAGTCCCAGATAAAATCCCACCTTTTATAGGAAACCTTTCCTACCCCTTCTTAATTGTAGTGCCTTCTTTCTTTTAATCACATCACCTTCTTCCTTTTAATTATTTCCTATTTATCTTGCATGTAGCTTGTTTGTATACATTTATTTATATGTTGTCCTCTCTGTTAGATCATGAACTCCTTGAGGGCAGAGACAATATGTTGTCTTTTTTGTGGAAGTATCCCCAGGACTTAGCGCAGTATATGGTCATAGCAGCTCTTAATAAATATCAATCAACTGACTCACCAGCTGTGCTGCACCAGATGAGACAACTTCTAATTTTTTGAGAATGATTTTGGGTGGTGTAATGTAGGGGTTAGAACTCTGAAACTGGAGCTAGAAGGAACTGGAATCAAATTCTTCCCCTAGATTTACAGCTCTCTTTCCACTTTAAAAATGAAGATAATGCTTCTATAGAGAGTGCTATAATGAACTGTTATGGGTTTGTAACTGGGGTGAGGGTAGGATGGGGTCCATGAATAGTGGAAGAGTATCTTTCTCTGCGTAATTCAGCATAGATTCAAAGGGCCATCGAGTTTATATATCTGAATTTCCTACTAGATTGTTGGTCGGTTTTATGTTGAGTTATTCCCACACTGTAGTTTTAGTTTTATATTGAAAAGTGTAATTTAGTGAATAGAAAGCAAGAAAGCAACTTCCTCAAAGGAAGAGCAGGGGTTAAATTCTGAATGTGGTACAGGCTGGAGGTGTGACCCTGGGCAAGTCACTTAACCTGTCACTGCCCCAAACAACTCTCAGGATTGTAAATTGTGGAGAACGGGTTCATCCTTCTAGGAAGACAGAATTCCTCAATAGTACCCTACACTGTTGAAATCCAGTTCCAATAAAACACAACTGTTTTTACAGACAATGTTTGTAAAAAATGTTTGTGTATGCACTCTTTCTCTTTCTCACACACATACACACTCACTCCTAAAAGTCTTAGTGCAGTTTGAAATGTTGTAGTCAAATCTAGGCTAAATCATCCTTTGCTTTTCAAATCTTGGAATAAAGCCATTTGCCCCTCCCTAAGGATAGGCAGGTGGCACAGTGGAGAGAGTACCAGGTCTGGAGTCAGAAGACTCCTCTTCTGAATTCTGGCCTCAGACATTAGCTGTGTGACCCTTTTTGTGCTGGATCGGGAGTCAGGAAAACTCATCTTCCTGAGTTCACTTATTTATTAGCTGCGTGACCCTGGACAAGTGACTCAACCCTGTTTGCCTCAGTTTCTTCATCTGTAAAATGAGTTGGAGAAGGAAATGGCAAACCACTCCAATATCCTTGCCAAGAAAATCCCAAATGGAGTCCCAGAGAGTTGGGCACGACTGAAAAATGACACACTGAAAGTAGCTTGAGGGTTATAGCTTTGTCCTTTGGTTCTCTGGGGTTCTTAACTCATTATTTCTACCAAGAATGTCTAGAACACTTGTAAAGTGGTATCCCCTTTCTTTTTATTTCCAAGATAATTCTGGAAAAGCTGGAGGGGGAGCTTCGGGAAGCCAACCAGAATCAGCAGGCTCTGAGGACCAACTTCTTGCAACTAACAGAACTCAAATATCTCCTGAAGAAAACTCAAGACTTCTTTGAGGTGAGGATTTGGACTGGAGTGATTAGAGGGATGAGAGTCCGCACTCTTCTATTTGGGATGCTTTAGAAAAGGAATAAATCACTTTCTGTTTTTATATTCGAGATTGGTGGGGTGAAGGAGGGTTGTTTGTTTTTTTTTTGTGGAAAACAGTAACAAAAGAAACAGTTTAAAAATACATATAGTAGTAGAGTCAAACAAATTTAAAAAAAGAAGAAAAAAACTAGGGAGAGGAGAGAAAAATGGAAGAAAAATCCCAGGGGAACAGGAAAACAAGAGGAAAATTTGTTATGTTCTTTTCCTCAAAAGCAAAACAAAACTCACAAAACGAAAAACAAAGAAACCCAGCATGGAATAACATCACAGAGGGAAAAATTGTGGCACCCACACTTCCCCCTGCTGGCTACGTTTCACTGGAAGAAATGGTAAGATTATAAAGCCTAGGGCCAAAAATGTAAGGGAGAAATAGAAAAAAAAACCTGTCACAAAAATAGATTTGAGTATAGGAATGAAGGAGCAAGCAAGTTTGGATATTGCTGAGAAATACAGCATAAAAATGCTGCCTTCTATTTCGTTTCTAAAGAATTTTCTATTCCTTTTTGAAGGTATGGTGGGAATGAGCACTGGATATATGATATTCAAAGACCTGTGTTCAAATCTTGTCTTTGTCATTTTGTATGTGACTTTGGGCAAATCACCACTCGGTGAAACCTCATTTTCCTCATCTGTAAAATGAGGGGATTGGACCATAAGAGACCCTCCAGATGTCATCCTATGCCCTTCACTGGCTTGTGCTTTCTGTCATAGATATTGGGTTTGCCTATTGAAAACTTCCATTTTAAGTGAAAATGAATGCTTTAATTGACTTAAAATTGTTGTCATTGTTAAGTCATTTCAGCCTCTCTGTGACCCCATTTAGAGTTTCTTGGCAAAGGTACTGGAATAGCTTGTTATTTCCTCCTCCACCTCCTTTTACAGATGAGGAAACCGAGACAAACAGGGTGAAGTGACTTGCTCAGGATGACACAGTTAGGAAGTATCTGAGGCCAGATTTGAACTCAGTAAGATGGGTCTTCCTGACTCCTGACCCAGCACTCTATGCAATATGGTGTCATCTAGTTTAAAATAACTACCTTTTAAAATTACTTTTTTAATTACTTAAAAAATGCCATAGACGAGTGTTTACATTTTGTGTTGCTTTCCCGTTACAAAAAAATAAGCTGGCATGATGCAATAAATTCAATTAGGCAAATGTTTGTTAAGTAGCTAATATGTACAAGGTAGTGTGTGGAAAATGAAATAAAATAAAAGACTAGTTTTGGCAAGCTAGATCCCATAGGGAGAAGAGAACTCAGAGGCCACCTAGCCCAACCCGCTCATTTTAAGAAACTGAGGCCCGGGGGTTAAGCGGCTTGCCCAACTAACAGAATAGTAAGCGTCCTAGGTGGAATTTGGACCAAAGCTAGAACCAATATTCTTATTCTTTCTTTCCAGAAGCTTAGGTTCTGGTAGTAGATATATTCTCCCATTTTATCTCTTTCCATGATTTAAAGAAGGATAAAGAGGACTATTCCCACTTGATGTTTAATGAGTTTACATAGTGGCAAATAGAGTATAATATCTTGGATTTTGGAGTCCAACCCCCTCATGTTACAAATGAGGAAGCCCAGAGAGATTTAGTGATTTGCCCAAGGCTATATAAATCTGGATTAGAATTCATGTCCTTTGACTCCAAATCCATCTACCATGTTGCAGTTCTAACTAATATTTTGACTCTAAATTCTAGCCCTGGATATTATAGGAGGCAGGGTTATGCAAGGAGGTGCAGTGGACAGAGGGGGAGACCTGGAGTTAGGATGACATGAGTTCAAATCAGGCCTCAGGCACTTTACTAACTGTGTGACACCTAGGAAAATCACTTAACCTGTTTGCTCCAGTTTCCTCATCTTTAAAATGGAGTTAATAATAACATCTGCCTCCTGTGGTTGTTGTAAAAGGCTTAGCACGATGCCTAGCACATAGGAGGTGCTATATAAATGTTAGCTATTATTATTAATGTTGTTTCAAGACTAAAACATTATCGCTGTCAAACTAGCCCAGCTGAAACGTGTTGGTGTCTGAGGGAAAAGAAACTATGATGTTCAGGTAAAAGCAACCAGTATAAAGGGTGCCAGGTTCGGAGTCCTACCCTGCCCCCCAGCCCCAGAGGATTTTTTTAGGAAAAAAATTGGGAAATGCTTCCTCTGATGGCACACAACAGGGCTTTAAGGTCATTTTAAAATATGTAAATTCAATGGGTTGTGTTTTGACTTTCAGACTGAAAGCAGCTTAACCGATGATTTCTTCAGTGAAGACACCTCTGGCCTCTTGGAGCTGAGGACTGTCCCTTCAGCAGCAGCTGGGAAATTGGGGTTTGTACATCGCCTCTACCCACGTTCGTGTCCTCAGCACATGCTTGAATTCTGCTGTATACGCTGGGGTTAACAAGATTCCCTTTCTACATTCATGTCCTTAATGCTTGTTCCCAGAGGGAGAGTCAGACAGGGCACTACAAAGTCATTGTATGGTGAAGAAACAAATGACAGAAGAGGCTGTTACTGGGTCAGGGGAGGGGAACAAAAATGCTGGATTAGGAGTCAGGAGCCTCAATTTTAGTTTCAATGTTCATTTACCACCTTGGCTGAGCCACTTAAATTCTGTGCTTCTATTGCCTCATCTGTAAAATGGGGATAAATAACGAACTGCAACCAGTATCTCTTCTTCAGCAGAGTTGTGTAGCTGCCTGGAATGGTAGAGAGGTGGCAGGTCATGCAGACTTTATGACCTGGAACCAGCTCCCACTTCCAACCTATCCTAGCTTATAACAGTAGACAGCTCACTTAACTAACTTCTCAGTGCCCCGGGTGAAGAGTTGGTGATCTACATGTGAGGGGGGAGTTCTTCTGTACTGATCAAAATCACAGGCCAGACCTTATATATTTAAGGATATACTAAAAATCCTAGTACCAAGGCTGGTAGGTGGCCCAGTGGATAGAGCTTAATATATCTAGAGTCATGAAGACTTGAGTTCAAATGTGACCTTAGATACTAACTAGCTGATTAATAAGACACTTAATCTTTGACTACCTCAGTTTCCCCATCTGTAAAATGGGAGCAATAAGAGCATCAGGGTTGTGAAGATAATTTGTAAGTTGCTTTGCAATATATAAGTACTAGCTATTATTGTTCTAAGCTCTTAATAACAAAAATTCATTAAGACCTTTGGGATAACTTTTTAACGATATGCATCTACCCAAGGGCTTATTATAGAACAGGAAGGCAGAAGGTCTGTAAGGACTTTAATCTGACCCTGCTTTTACTCTTTATTTTTCTGTATCTCTAAAATATAGAATGTTTCCATAGAAGGCACCTCCAGTTTTGAATGCTGATTTGTGGATCTAGGTGATCCACATATGATTGTCCAGCAAGAAGACTTGTTGGCATCAATCAGTCAATATTTATTAATTATTATATGCTAGGCATTATTTTAAGTATACTGTGAATGCCAAATGTGTTACTACACTTTTTGCAATGGGTTTAATGGGAGAAAAACACTGTTCCAAAAGTCAGTTGTGTCTGACCTTTTGGTAACAATAGATTTTTCACATGCCAAAAGGAAAAAGTTATTCAGGAGCAGTAGCGCAAATTCAGAACTGACCCATGAACACATGTAATCATTTCAAAGGGAAGTGAAATTTTACAAAGGTTTGGGACAGAGATCATTTCGTATGTTTAGGTAGACAAAGAGTAGGTCATAAACATATATACTCCTCTGAGTCATTTTAGAATGTGAATTATTTTCAAAAACATATGCTATAATGATCCATATTCATAGTTTTCATAAGTGAATGTTTGGTTGCTGAAGCAAGTAAATATTTTTACCAGTCTTCCCAGAATATGAAAAGAATCCCGGGAATAGAATGGAACTAGAATTAGCCTCCTTTTTGGAGAATGCGACATCTCAAGAATATGAGTTTCCCTGAAAGTTTTGCAAAATTGACTCTTCCCGTTTTACAGATGGGTATACTAAAGTCTCATTTGCTTCCTTGGGTCACAAAATAACCCAGTAATATGCACACATGTACATATACATATGCACATATAGATTCATAAGTTTATATGCATGTCATAATAATTAATGCCTTTGTAGAACTTTATATATAAATTTATATGTAAATAAATATATAAAAATATATATATAAGTAGCCTATACTTTATTTCCCCCCCAATGACATGCTAAAATCATTTTTTAACATTTTTTAAAAGTTTGAGCTCCAAATTCTTTCTCTCCCCCATCATCGAGATAGTAAACAGTCAGATTCTGGTTATATATGTGCAACTATGTAAAATTTTTCCATTATATAGAACTTTTAAACTTATAAAATATTTTCTTTCCAAATAACACACTGCATATAGACTCTTAGCAGATTGTGGACATATTATTGTGTCCATTTTATAGATGAGAAAAGTGAGCCTCAGAGAGGCTAAACGTTTTGCCCAAGGTCACAGCTAGGAAATGGGAGCTATGCATCGCTGTTTTCCTGATGTCATGCTGGCCTTCATGCACATTTCTCCTCTCATCGACTCTTTTCCTGCACACAGATCTTACTTCTCTCTGTGGTTCCCCCAGACTTGATTAGCTGTATATTTAAGTGATTTAGGAAAGTTTTGTTCTAACTCATTACTCAGGTTCACGGCTGGTGTCATAAACAGAGAGAGAATGGCTCCCTTTGAACGACTTCTGTGGCGAGTTTGCAGAGGAAACGTCTATCTGAAGTACACTGAAATGGACACGGTCCTTGAGGATCCTGTCACGGTGGGTATCTCAGGTCCTTCTGGCCAGTCATCTCACATGCCTCTACCAAAGGGTTATCCTTATAAAACACTGGGTTTATAAGTCGAAGGAGTCAATATTTGCTTTTCTAATTTTTTTTTGTAAAAGTAGATGTTGCTCCATCTCTTTTCGGTCTTTAAATGAAATGTATATAAGCTTCTCAAAAAAAAAAAAAAATCCAAAAATGTCAAACTGAAAACTTGAACAAACTGTTATCAGATGGCAGAGATGATGCCTGAGTTTTAGTGCTATACTTAGAGTCAGGAAGACTAGCTCAAATCCAATCTCCAGTGAACATTTATTACCTACTGTGTGCCAAGCTCTGTAGACAGAAAACCCCCGAAAGACAGCTCCTGCCCTCAAGGAACTTATTATATATTTGATTGCTTACCTGCTAACAAATATGTACAAAACAAGAGCTATATAGGATAAATAAGATGTAGGTGTAATCCTGGACAAATTGCTTAGGTGACTTCTTCTCATCTGTAAGATGGGGGTGATAAAAATAGTACCTACCTCCCAGGGCTGTTGTGAGGAGAAAATGAGATATTTGTGAAGCTATGCAAGCCTTAAAATGCTATATAAATGCTAGTCATTATTGTGATTATGAGACTGCTTTAATTTTTATTACATCAGTCACACAGGGCCCTTAGACTAAATTAGCTTTTAGAGTTACACCACCGGCAAGACTGACAGCTTTGAAAATTCCATGATCTCAGTACAGCCTCCTATCCTTTTTTTCTCTTTCTCTCATGCTAAATTCACTCTTTATCTTTGCAATGACTACTGGTTACTTGGCCCATCCCTATTCTCAGTTTCGTCCCTCCCATTTTACTTCATACCCAGCCTTGACCCCGTATTGTTGTACCAGCTACTGCCCAGCTTTGATAGACCAAACCCAAAATGTCCCACCAGTTACTAACCTGAAATTGATTCCTGACCTTCTGCTGTTCCTAGTCTGAAATCCTCATGGTTGGGCACCTGCACCATCTGGTTTCTCCATTTCTGCTCTAGGGCTGCTAAGCAGTCCTGGCGCCAGTCAGGAAAGTAAGTGGATTTTACCCATTAGGGTGCACTGCTTCAGATGGGTCTTTGCTGCTGTTGGACAATCTTACCTTTTCTTCTTGCTTTCCTTATTGATTTCCCTGTCTTCTTCCCCAAAGTGAACTATTAAACTTTTTAATTGATATCTTTGGTTTTTATATCATTTCCCATTATAGTTGTTACTGTCACTTCTTGTAATTAATTTGCTCAGTGGGTAGATCACTGGACCTGGAGTTAGGAAGACCTGAATTCAAATCTGGCTTCAGGCACTTTCTAGCTATGTAGTCCTGAGCATATCACTTAACTGTTACCTACCTCGGTTTCTACATCTGCGAAGTGGGGATAATAAGGACATTTACCTCCCAAGGTTGAGGATAAAATGACAAAATATTTGTGAAATGCATTGCAAATCTTAAAGTGCTACATAAATAAATTTCAGCTATTGTTATTGTTGTTATCGTTAACTTCCGTTAACAAGAGACTCCTGTAGTGTTGGTTGACCTAGATTTTAGGTGAAGCATTTGACAAAGCTGCGTGTCATTTCTATACACAAGATAGAGAGCTGTAGGACAGATAGTGAGGTTGTTTTAGAACTGGCTGAATGAATCTGAAGAGTTGTCATGAAGGGGGCTGGGGAGGAGGGGGCATTGGAAAGTGACGGGGATATCCCTGAAAATCTCCAAGAAAGAATGAGCAGTCATTAATGTCGTGATGTGCACTTGGTAGTCAGGGTGCAAGGAAGGAGCACGGACTGGATCATTTATGTGATTTTGGGACTGTTCACTTTGTATATGTTTGTTTGCATGTGGTCTCCCCCATTAGATAGTAACAGGGGCTGTCTTTTGCCTCTTTTTGTATCCCAAGCATTTAGTACAGTGCCTGGTACATGATTAATAAATGTTTATTGATTGGTTAATCTGTAAAATGAGAGGATTGGATTTCATTCTATGATCATGTAATGGAAGGAGGTCTCTAGTAGGTCTGTGCAGGCATAGTGAATAGAGGGCCCGACTTGAAGTGTAAAAGATCTGGGACCAAATGCCACCTCTGACACTTAATGTATAATTGTAGGCTTCCCTTTTGTTACCTGTAAAATAAGATACTAATAAAAGCTTTACTATTTACCCCTCAGAGTTGTTGTGAGGATCATTTGAGGTTATAGATGTAAAATGTTTTGCAAATCTTAAAGTGCTATAAAGATTGTCTCTTTTTATTTATGTTGGCTTCATGCTGCTTAACATTTTATCCACATCTTAGATGAAGCCGTAGATGGCATACTTAACAGTACACCTAGCATTTATACAGCACTTTGAAGTTTGCAAAATGCTTTAAAAATAGCTTACAACAACTCTATTATTATCCCCATTTTATAGGTAGGGGGAAACTGAAGAATTTTTATGGGAATTTGGAAAGCAATGTGGAATTACAAAATGTATTCCAATAGCCTATCCAGAGCGTGCTTTTGATAGTCATTTGTTACATGTGTTACTTTAGAAGCTTTTGTTTCGTCTTACGTAAAATGGAGTTGGACCAGATGACCTCTAGTAACAGCAAGCATATGTAACACTTTAAGGTTTTCAAAGTTCTTTCCAAATAAGATCTCGTTTGCTCATTACAACAGCCCTGTGAAGTAGGTGTGTGGAATAGCTCAGGTCCCTACATAAATCAATTACTCAGAGGCCTCTCAAAGTGATGACAGAAAAGTGATTTATTCGATTCTCGAGAAGCAGGGCTTACCTGTAGGAGTAGGAAAAGCCGAAGACAAAGAAAAGGACAGTGATTTATATAGACCCTAATGCAAGTCCCTCCTCCCCCCACTGACCATTATCCTCATTAGCTGAGAATACGGTCTTACATTCTAGACACGAAATCTAACCAATCCCTTTTGAAATGAAGACATCGAGGAATTATGTAAGTTTTGTCCACTCATTGAGACCCTAATACACTACACAGTTTTATATCCTTATATGGAACTATTCTATTCTAAAAATACTGTAACCTTGAGCCTTTAGGCCTTACCTCACCCCTGGGAGAAAAATTACAATCTGAGGAGTCTTCACTAAGTCTATCCCACTCATAGGTGTTATTATTACCCCCATTTTACAGGCAAAGAAACTGAGGCAGAAAGAAGATAAATGATTTGCCCGGGGTCATATAGATAGAATTTGAGACTGAATTTGAACTCAAGTCTTGTTGGCTCCAGGCACAGCACTCTCACTGCTGTGTCCTCCAGCTTCCTCTAATGTCTCTTTTAGCCCTAAATCCTGTAATAGGGAACAAATAGATCTATTTGTACAATGTATTTTTTGGCACCTTTATAGTAGAAACAACGCAAAAAAAATGAAAACAACACCAATATCCAGCAGCTGGGTGAAGGTCAAAGTGCTGTACCATAATGGAATGGTATGGTGACCTAGGGAATGACACACAGTGAAGCTTCTGACAACTACTTAAATGTTGACTAACCCAGTTTGTAGCATATTCTAGATATACTCAAAGTGGAAACATAAAATAAATACGATGAATTCTATGTAAAGTCAATACATTATGTATTTATGTTAAATATAGAATCATAGATTTTTATTTGGAAGGGATCCAACCTTCTCATTTTACAGATGAGCAGATAGACCCAGAGAAATGAAATGGCTCAACCAAAGTTCCATTCATAGTAAGTAGCATAGTCAGGAAGTCAAGCTCTTCTAACTACAAGTCTTGGATTCTTTCTACTACAGACTATTTAAATATACAGAAGAAAGTGATTTCATTTAAGAGTCTTTGGTTGTGGTTTTTATATTTGAACATTTTATTTATTGTCATTGAAAGTTGTAATAAATTATAATAACAAAAATTTTTTAGCATCAATGACTTTCTCCTCAGTTTCATGTAAAACACACCACATTTCAATTGCAAACAGATCTCTCCTATGCCACTTTCCCTCTCTCCCCTTCCTTAATTGCTGGGGGCTCACTGGGTGGATAGAACTCAACAGTGGAATTCTTTCACTGACTCAGTGGAAGGCATTAGAAAGACTTGGGACTTGGAATAGAGGCTAAATCTGAAGCTAGGATTTTCTGTTTTGTGAGGACATGTATAATAAAGTTAATGGGAATATAGAGCTATCTTAACCTTAGAAGTTAGAGTTTCTCTTCTCTGTTTGGTCACCCAACTGGAAAAGAAATGGACCAGGAAGTCAGTCAGTGGAACACAGAAGGATCTGACTCAATGCTACTTAGTACTTGTGTGCCCCAGGCAAGACCTTTAATCTCTTTGGTCCACTCTTTTATTAAGCTGAAAAAATGATATAGTTTAACTAGAGAATTCTGTGATCCTATGACTCAATGCTATGTGAGCAACTAATAATGATGATGATGATGGTGATTGATAATGATGCTTTAATAATAGCTCTTGAAGCTTTACAAATTTATCCTTTTTATCCTTAACACAACCCTGGGAGTTAGGGGTGATGATTATCCCCACTTGAGGTTGATCGAGATAAAGTGATTTGCCCAAGGTCATCTAGCTACTAAGTGCCTGAGGCTAGGTTTGAAGTTTGGTCTTACTCTAGCTGTTGCTCTCCTTCCATAAATCACCTGCCTGGGGGCAGCTACTTGGTTCAGTGGATAGAATTTAAATGGATAAATCACTTAATCTTTGTTTCCTCCTCGGTAAAATGAGGACAAGAATAACTCTTACTTCCTTGGGGTTGTTTTAAGGATAAAATGTAACATATTGTGAAGTGCTTTGCAAACAAAGGACTATATAAATGCTGCTTATTATTTTTTGTGGTAAATTTTAGGCATTTTCATTCAATAAATAACTTCAATAGGATTGTAAAAAGTAAGCAACTGTGTAAACAAGAAGGCACATAAAATAAGGATGTGACTAGTAGGGAACAAGACAGGCAATTCAAATGGCCAGAGGCAAACGTACAGTGTGCTTTGTTGTGGCACTTTTTGAAAATAAGAGAGGAAAGTATCACAGTAAAACCTCCTGAATAAGCAAAATTTATAGTTCAGATGTCAAAAGAAAAGTGTCAATACAAACTTTGGCAAAAAAAAAAAAGTGGTAATCAAATACATTAAAAGATTAGAAATGGTGACCAAAAGTACCAGGCTTTCAACAAAATAAAATAAAAACGCTTTGGGTTAAAAAGTCCCCCGTCAGCTGATATCACATGAATTAAGGCCTTGATCTAGATAATATTTTTCAAGAACTGTTTTGCAGGATAGATTGCAGTGTTATAGGTCCTGGCTTGAATCTACAAATAAAGGTATAAAAGTTACTAGGCCCCAGTAACTTTTTTTAAAATTAAAAAACATATTTAATGTTTTGAGTTCCAAATTCTATACCTCCTTCCTCTTACATGGAAAGCAACTAGATATAGGTTATATATGTACAATTACGTAAAACATTTTCATATTAGTCATTTTGTACAAGAAGATTCGAATAAAAAAAAGTGAAAAATAGTATGCTTTAGTCCGTATCCACGCAATATCTGTTCTTTCTCTGGAAACATCACACGCCTCATCATCAGTCCTTTGGGATTGTCTTGGATCATTGGACAGCTGAGAATAGCTAAGTCGTTCACAATTCTTCACCAAACAATACTGCTGTTTCTGCGTACGTTTAAACCAATAACTCTTGAAAGCAGTGCATAGACTGGTTTTTTTTTAAAGTTCTTTTCCTCCTTCCTAATACTTTCAATTCTTTCCACATTTTTTAGTCTTCTGGTAGACAGTAGGAAAATACTAATCAAATATCTTAAAAACTTTTTTAATTCTCAGCTTGCTGAAGTTATGGCAATATGATCCATCAGAGGTGACTGACGGACATATCTCAGTCAGTTTAAAAGCAATATCTCTACCAAAGTTTACAGCTGAACAATTACTTTGGATTCAATGTATTTGCAAACTCAAGCCCTGATATTTTTGTAAAGCTAAAATTCCATTTAATACTTAATGGATAATCCTCATCAACTCATTACTTTAACTATTTCCTTCTCAAAGTGTTCTTAGCAGTATCCTACTTTCCCTAAAGACCTAGATATCAGTAGCTCAGGAGGGAGAAGTTCAACAAGGCACCATGGGACCTCAGCTGCCTAGGGTCATGATCTTATCTTAAGTTTTCTGTATGTCCTTCGCACTGATTACAACTCTATTTGCAAAAAAAAAAAAAAAATTGTGCATACTGTACATTTCCTAAACCTGCCTAGAAAACACATACATGTAATGAGTTAGTAAAACCACTGCAGGATTGCCCTAAAGCTATCTTACTGTGAGTGAAAACCGTCCCTGCAGACCATGTTGCGGCCTTGCTTAAGGGTGTTCATTTGCTTAGGGTTGACCACAACTGTCACTGTGCTCCTGTAAACTGAATTTTCACCTGTGTTCCATTTTGCATGCATTTTCTCCTTTTCAAATTTAGCAAATTCTCTTCTGTCATTAATTGTCATCAACAGCTTCTAAATCGGCACAATTCCTGCAAGTGCCCCAATGCTGAGGATTACTGTGTTGTTTTTCATTATTATCATCCACGGTATCATGTAACTCAAGCAAGAGTTGGTGTTTTATGGACAGAGAAGAAAACATTTTGGATAAGTTTACATTTGCTGTCATTAGAATAGATGATTTTGCAAATTCCAGACTCTCTCTCTCTTGCATAACTGGGTCAGAGCCTAGCAGTGTGGTTTTTATATTTGAAGATTTGTTGATGGTATTTAAGATTATAATAAATTATGCTTATAATAATTTTGGTCTCAGGGAAATGTCTCAAAGGACGTTCTCCTTTTTCGTTAGTTTCATGTGAAATACACCACATTTCAATGGCAAAGAGATCTCTCTACATATGTTTTAGACCTGGTTGATGGGTTGGTTAGTTTTGCTGAACTATTTTTCTTCTTTTTATAAGGGATAGTCCTCTGAGAGGGGAAATATTGCAATGTTTGCTGTAACAGAAGAGTTCAATAAAAATAAAACAAAAAGTAATAAAAACTCTGTGCTGATCTTTCAGAAAGAAGAGCTGAAAAAGAACATATTCGTCATATTTTATCAAGGGGACCAACTCAAAAAGAAAGTCAACAAGATTTGTGAGGGGTAAGAAGAACCTGGGGATGGCTATTTCCACCTTGAGTCTATGTCAGCATTAATTGGAGAGACCTGGAAACAAAGAGTACATTTTATGGGGCTGAGATTTTAAGGACTACTAGTTTTCTGGTGACCATTTATCCCCACTTCTTAGGCCACACCTGACAATACAACCAGTTCTTTTTTGTTTGTTTTTTTTATTTGTTTTCAGTGTTCTGCAATCACTTCCATATATCTTAGATTTTTTTTCCCCTTCCTCTTCCTCTTTCCCCCTTCCCTCCCCACTCCCTCCATGAGATGGCGTGCAATCTTATATAGGTTCTACACATACATTTCTATTAAATGCATCTTCACCTTAGTCATGTTGAACAGAAGAATTAAAATGAATGGGAGAAGCCATAAAACAAAACAAAACAGAAAATAATACAAAAGAAAAACGTCTGCTTCATTCTGCAATCCAATTGCATAGTTCTTTCTCTGGTACAACCAGTTCTTAATTATTTAATTAAGTAGTGGGAATCAGTCCCAAGGAGGGTCCAGATAAACAAAATCTATAGGTGATGCAAAGCAGTTTCTTCCCTGCCTCTGCTAAGCCAGTGGTTTGTTGTGAATCACCTTTGCATCTGTGTAGACCCCTTCTCAAAAAAATGTTGGGTTTTTTTCTAATTTATTTACTTATTTTCAGTTTACAACATTCAGTTCCACAAGAGAAAAAAATGTTTTTAATGTGTAGAATTCAAATGATTTCAAAGAAAACTCGGTTATATTGAGATAATGTTGTGCCAGGCCTAGAGGCCTGTGTGGGCTACCCGAGTCTTCTTATCTCACCTCCGAGGTCTTCGGTTGGCCAAAACCGGATGCTCATATGAGAGAAAGGACGTTCCAGAGTTGAACAAGGGTTGAGCTTTATTTCAGGGTCTCGGTTACAAGTGCAGGGGGGTCTTCCTTAGGAGGAAGAGGGGGAGATTTCCTAAGGAGGCTAAGATCTTAAGAGATTGGAAGTAGAAGTACAAGCGGGGAGAGAGAGGGAGGGGAGAGAGGAAAGAAGAAAAGCGGAGCCTACTGTCCTCTTGGCTCCTCACGTGCTAAGAGAGCTTTCAGGCTTGCTCAATCCTACTTAACCTTCAGCCGCATAGTTTGCATCTGAATACCGTGCTGTTAGGTAACTAGGTGTGCCTAGATCCGGGACAATCTCGAGGGTGGGGAGATCTCTCTCCCATCACGTTTCTCACGGGAAGAGGCGGAATTACTCGAGATAGCTCGGTTCACCTCGATCCCCTGCCGTTTCCTGGGGGGGATCTCGTGAGAGCTCTAAGATTTAGAAGCTCCCACCTTTACCCGCCCGAGACTGTCCACACGGAGTTGAGCTTCCAACCCCAACATCTCCCCTTCTTTGTTTTGCGCGGAGCGCACCTGGCTCTAGAGCAAACAGTGGCTGGAGGCTGAGTGGATTAGGAAGGCCTTTAACATATGAGTACCCTACAACAAGACTTCATTCACACAGAAATCTGCAGCTAGCACAACTGACAAAGGGAGGCATCAAATAAAACAAAGATGAAACTAAATGGCTGAGTTACAACAGGGGAAGTGCAATCAACTAATCCCAAAGCATTTTTTAAGAGGAGCAGCTGGTGTTGGCGCCTTACACATCACCACCCCCCTTAATCTTGCAAATGGATCTATACAGGTGGAAAATTTGTCACCTCCTCCCCCCCCCAATGTCCTGGGTTTGTGATATCAAAGTCCTCCTTCAGCCGGTGGAAAGAGATGCCTAGATGGGAAGCTGTCAGCAGCAGTGTCTGCGGTTGTGATGAGTGCTGCCTCCTCTCTGGGCAGCAATGGTATAAATTTTTTCTGTCCAAGTTCATGGATCCCCTTGAAATCACAGATCCCATGGATCCTTTGTGAAAAGAGTTCTATTCATAACCACTCTACCAAAGGGAAGGAAAATGGACTAATTTGCATTTCCTCTTTGACTGTCTCTACAGAAATAGGTTCTCTTCAATTCCTAGGCACACAAACTCACACCCAGAAGGATGGACTATGAAATTCTGACCCCAACATGGGGCAAGTCCCTCCCACAGCCTCACTGCTTAATTTGCTCAGAGGTTTTGTGATTTAAAAGCAGGCCATGTATGAGCTAGAATTCCTGGTAATTCCTAATTATAATGAATTAAATGGGAAATCCTCTGCTTAGGACTTGTTTCCCAGTTATCAAGAAATTGATTTTGCTCTAGGAAATCATTCATACCCCAAGTCTATAGCCACTTAAGAATCGCTTTGAAATATAGTGAGTCAGAGAATGGAGCTCCTGGCCTGGAGTCGGGAGGACTCATGTTTCTGAATTGAAATCTGGCCTCAGACACTTCCTAGCTGTGTGTCTTTGATCAAGTCACTTCACCCTGTTTGCCTCAGTTTCCTCATCTATAAAAAGAGCTAAAGAAGAAAATGGCAAACCACTCTTAGTATCTCTGCCAAGAAAACCCAAATGGGGTCATGAAGAGTGGAACATGACTGAAAAATGAATGAGTAACTTTGAAAATATGGTAGAAGTTCTCCAGGATGTCTTCAGTAATGCCACATGGAACATCTTTTGGCACACAGGTTTAGGGCCTCTGTTTATCCTTGCCCTGAAGTGGCTACTGAGCGAAGAGAAATGTTGGCTAATGTCAATGTGAGGCTGGAGGATTTAAATACTGTAAGTAAGAATTATTTTCTTTCTAAGTGTGTGATTGTGATGATTCTTGGGAATCTCTTTTTGAGTGAGCTTCACAGCAGACACAATGTGGAATGGTGGGTAGAGTGCTCAAGCCCAATCCTGCCTTAGATCCTCCCCAGGCAACTTTGTGGTAAAGGGGGAAAGACCACTGGACTGGGAGACAAATGGGGATAATGATGATGATACCTACCTCTGAAGGTTGTTGTGAAGTTCAGATAAGATAATATTTGGCAAATGTTAAAATGCCATGTAAATAGCTATTATCATTAGCCGTGTGACCCTTGGTAAGAAACTTAACCTCTCTATGCCTCATTTTCCTCATCTGTAAAATGACAGAGTTGGACTTGATGGCCCCTAAGGTCCCAGCTCTATATCTACGGGGTCCTGTGTCTCTATGTTTCATGTTTGCTATTTCTGGATGCTATATACTGTCCAAAAGGAGGCGCTGTGATATACTAGAAATCATGTTCAATTTGGAATCTTAAGACCTGGGTTGAAGTCCTTGACTCTTTCTGGTTGTTGAGTTAACAACTCTCAGTCTCATTTTCCTTATCTGTAAAGTGGGAATAATAAGATTTGTAATATTCAGCCCATGGGGTTGTGATAAGGAACAGATGAGATAAGGTGTGAACATGCCTTGTACATTGTAAAGCACTATATAAGCGTCAGCTGTGACCTTTAGGACCTCACCTGAAATTTGGCTGAGGTCTTCAAGAATCATATATAATGGAAGGTCTAACCAAATGACAATCATGTGCCAACACTTCCAATGTGCTCCATCATCACTTGGTGATTTGAGTGCCTATGCTTCAGTCCAAAGACAGAGACTCTTTAATCCTCTTAAATTCCAACTATATCAACAAAATAGCCGATCCCAGAATTCTGGAATTTGAAGTCCAGGAACCATGTTAGGTTTCCTGTGCTCATTTTCCTTCTTCTTTGACAGGAAACTGGCTAAGAGGTAAAACAACTTACCCAATATCATACAGCTAGTTGGTGGTGGGTAGACCTGGGACCAAATCCTAAGTTTTCAGAAGCATCGCCTAGTATTCTTTCCACCCATCCAGTGAAATCTTTGTGTCTGAGTCTCCCTCTTAATTCAGAGGTCCTGGGTCACGTTAATTGCTCAGATAGCATTTGGAAATTGAAGTTCTCACAAAAAGTAGCCATGAACTTTCCTAATTAAATACTTATGCTCTCCTAGAATCAAATATAGAATGTTGTTTAGTCATTTCCAACTCTTTGTGACTGACCCTTTGGGATTTTCTTGGCAAAGATACTAGAGTGGTTTGCCATTTCCTTCTCCAGTTCCTTTTACAAATGAGGAAGCTGAGGCAAACAGGGTTAAGTGACTTTCCCAGGGTCATATAGCTAGAGAGCATCTGAGGTTGGATTTGAACTCATAAAAATGAGTCTTCCTGCCTTCAGACCTGGTACGCTATCCACTGAAACAGCTATTTGCTAGTAGTATAATCATGGGCAAGTCCCATAATCTCTCTTGGCTTTAATTTTCTTCATCTGGGACCTGGGTTCAAATTCCATCTGATGCTTATACCCAGTATGACTCAGTAAGTCACTAACTTTCCTGAGTTTCTTCATTTCTAATATCAGGGATTTGGGCTAGATGACCTTTTGGGGTCCATTCCAGGTGTATATTTGACTCCATGAAGGGTTTGGACTAAATGACTTCAAAAGTCCCTTTCAATTCTGTGGTCCTAGGGTTGGAGGTAGATTAGGACATAGACACAAATAGCCCCTGACTATACATGATAAGTGCTCTCTAAATCATATTCACTCTAGGAGCTCAGTGGAAGTCAAGATTACTTCCATGTGGGTCACAAACATGCCCCTGTTCCCATTTTTGGCCAGTGTATAATTGTTCTCTCTTTCTTTTTTTTACTTGGGTCTTGTAGGTCATAACCCAAACTGAATCACACCGTCAGCGACTGCTACAAGAAGCAGCTGCTAACTGGTACTCATGGAGCATCAAAGTCCAGAAGATGAAGGCTATCTACCATGTCCTAAATTTCTGCAACATTGATGTCACCCAGCAGTGTATCATTGCTGAGATCTGGTTTCCAGTGGCAGACACGGTAGCCATCAAAACGGCATTACAGCAAGGAGTTGTAAGTAGCCAGAGGGAGCAGCAGAGAAGGGAGTTTTGAAGATGTTTGGGGACCTATGCTAACCTTTAAAGTACCTTTGCCTCTTTGACCACAACTCCTTGGCCAAAGTGCCAAAACCTCAAAGTGTGTCAATGGAAAAGCTGCCATTTCCTGGATAACAGCTCCAGGGCACTGCTGAGATCACTGGAGAACACTTGGGAACAGTTGGCCTTTGAGTCATGCTGGATTTGGTATCTTTTTGCATTTTCCAGTCTGGTGAGCATGAATTAGATGTCTCTTAATAGTTAATGTTTATATGGCACTTACTATGTGGCAGGAACAGTGCAGAGTGCTTTATAATTATTATCTTGTTTGATCTTCACAACAACATTGGGAGGTAGGTGCTTTTCTTATTACCTCTATTTTACAGATGAGGAAACTGAGGCAAACTGAGGTTATCCTCAGGGTCAGTGTCTGAGACTGGATACAAAATTCCCGACTTCAGCCCTGGTGCTCTCTCTTAGCACCACTTAGCTTATCTTGCTAGATGGTAGGAGTTTTGGTTTAAATCTAGTTTCTTTTGGATTTCCTGGTAGTTTTTGTCAAATAGTGAGCTTTTCTTGCAGTTAATAGGGTCTTTGGGTTTTATCTTCCCACCTGCCTATATATTCATAATAAATACATTTTGTAAAACTTGACAAATCATTGGAAAGCATTTCCAGGGCCTTTGTGTGTGATTGACTTTGTTATGTAGTAGAAATCCAGTCCTTCAGGGTTCCTCCTAAAGATTACTTCAGAGTTAACTCTAAGAGTAGTTAAGAGCTATCATCTGGGAACTTGGACTTCAGATTTGAATGGGTGTTGAGGAAGCATACACAGATAAGCAGCTACACATGGAGAAACCTGCCTAGAATGCACATTGGAGCTAGAGTTTACAGTGTGAAGTGTGTGTGTGTGTGTGTGTGTGTGTGTGTGTGTGTGTGTGTGTCTGTCTGTCTGTCTGTCTGTCTCCCAGCCCAGGGCATATTGCAGGCTTTTATAGGAAACATCTGAGTGGATTTCCAGTAACCTTTGCACCTAAGAATTTGTCTAGTAATCAGCCATGAAATGGAGTTCAGTAGAGTTGCCATTTACTTGAAATTTTAATTTTCCCTTTCCCTCCTTTATGACTGATATTGGGATGGCCCTGGGGAGATTTTGTGGATAATTATCCTCTACAAATAGCCTCTGGGTAGATTTATGTCCTTGTTGAAATTAAAATTCAAAACTCAGGTCTTAATTGTTTGTGGTGATAAGAATCTTACTGCATAGCAGATTGCTAAACACTAGGCTCTGAGTATACAAAGATGTACATATCAGATCTATCTATCTAGACATAGATATAGATACATATATAGTTATATATGTATATTACAAATATATATAGTATATATATATATTACAAATATACATATGTATATATATGTATTACAAATACACAAGTGGAAGAATCCCTATCCTCAAGTTCTACTGGAATCCTAGAAGAGTCAGACATTCTAGAGTCTGTACTTAATCTCTTGGAACACTTCTGCAATTTCTTTTGTCTTTTATGTTGAGATAGTGAGGGGTTAAGTTGAAAGCAAGGGTCTTGGTGAGAGCACTCATGAACACTGGGTGCCCAGGGGATGCTGGGTGTTATGGGAGAAGCACAAAAACTCCTGGACTTCAGTTTCATTAAGAAGATTAGATATTTCCTTTAAAAGATAAGTTATAATACCAGGTAACATAAGGTAAATGGCAAATAGCCATCTCAGCAGCTCCTGGGAGGGTAAAATCACTTTGGGCTGGGACAGAAGACGGATTTGAGTTGGCTCTTGAGTCATAGTTAAGATCTATTATCTAAGGGGGCAGCAAGGTGGTGGAGTGGATAGAATATTGGTCCTAAAATTAGGAGGCCCTGAGTTCAAATTTGGCCTCAGACACTAGCTGTGTGACCCTGGGCAAGTCATTTAACCCCAATGACCTTCTCCCCTCTCCCCCCCAAAAAATCTATGATCTAATATCTAATATAGAAAATAAAACCAGAATTGTAGACTAATGTTCTCACTGAGGGAGGAGGCCATTGGATAGTGAGATCATTAAATGAGACAGAGAAGTACCCAGAAAATTGGGAGGAAAACCTGAGCTATACAGAGTTGGAGAAGTAAAAAGAGTGAACTTATTCCTATTCTCTTCACAACAACCCTGTGAACTAGTATGGCCAGGGGGTTATTATCACTATTTTGTAAAAAACTGAGGCAGTTATTTACCCATCAATTCACAGCAAGTGAGTGATAATAAAATTCCCTTCTGACAACTTTCCCCATGGGATCACTGTATTCTCCCCATCTCTGGTGAATCCCTGTTACTATCCTTAGGTTAAAATAGAAATTCCTCACTTTGACGTTTAAAGCCTACCTAAATATAGCCTCAGATTTATTTCACATTATTCTTTTTGTGTCCTCTTCATTCCATCCAAATTGGTCTACTGCTGTTCCTTGAAATCGGCATTCTATCCCTGCCTTTGTCCCCTTTCCACAGGCTGTCCCCAATATCCAAGATGCCTGACTTCCTCACTCTCTGTTTCTTAGAATTCTGAGGTTCCTTTAAGACTCAGTTCAGATGCTACTTATATCAAGAAGCTTTTTCTGATCACACTCTTTTCCTCTTCAAATAGTGTGTTTTGGTGTTTTTTCTCTCAGTAGAATGTCAGTTTCTTAAAGGCAGGTTTAACTTTTTTATTTTTTTCTCTTTGTATCTTTAGTGCCTAGCAAAAGACTGAATACAGAAGGTCTTTAAAGAATGATCTTTGAATTCAGCTGAATTGAAATTGACTTTTTTTTCCTTTTTAGGACAGAAGTGGCTCACCTATTGCCCCCATTATGACAGCAATGGAAATTAAATCAACTCCTCCTACTTTTAATAGAAGCAATAAATTCACTGCTGGCTTCCAGAACATTGTGGATGCTTATGGAGTAGGGAATTACCGTGAGATGAATCCAAGTAAGTGAATCTCGTGTTTTTTCAAGATTTAGTCAATGGCAAGATCAAAGAGTGGATCAGGAATTCAATCAGTGGATACTCAAATCAATAACACCATTCTGTTCGTAAGATGGCATTCAAGTTCAGGGTACCCTTGAATAAGAATTTATTCCTGTTTGTAACATTAAATTTATAGCTTGCTCAGGGAGCCAAATCCACGTTTTGCTTTCTTCACCATGGCACCAGAATATCTCTTTAAATCCAGTGAAGGTCATACCTAATTTTCTTGAATTGTTTCATGAATGCTGTGGGATTCCACACCCAGAAAAGGGTCTCTGGACACCTGAAGCTCTCCTTACCATTGGTGATCACCTGAGCTTGATGCTCAAATTCCAGAGCAATATGGCTTCTTGATATCATGAACAATTTCCCTTTAAACCATGATAGGGAAGTTGTGCCTTCTTTCCATTATTATCTTCATGAAATAGCCTGTCAGGTCACACCCAGCCAAGTCTAGATGCAGAAGGGAATGGAGAAGGGTGCAGTTTTCATAGATTGACCTGGTTTGGGTGGTAACCATCACCTGAGTCCATGTGATACCAGTGGTAGAACCAGAAGTTTAGAGACAACACAAGCTGAAAAGCAACCTATGGCACTTAGCATAAGGCCTGGCTCACAGTGTTTTACAAATGCTTCTTTTCTTGACTTGATATGGAGGAGGGGTTAAAAGTCTCAAACATGATGTGTCATCTTCTTTCTGATGGTCTTTGGGTTTAAGAGGGCTTCTGTAAGCAGGAAAGAGTGCTCAACAGGAGCTCCCTACAGCTCATTGTGGATGGTTGGAAGCCAGGTTTTCTGTGTCATTCCAATTGGTAACAATAACCACATTTATTGGGTTATTCCAGAATCAGAATTTCTCTCTTGTACTGGATCTCATCATCAATATAACTTCCTTCCCCTCATGACATCCTGCTATCTTGGACACTCAGCAAACTGTCATCATCTCTATCAAAGTGGTCTATCTAAAGTAGCCAACTGTCACTGAGACAGCTTAATAAAGGCCTTTTGATTGATGATTGATTCAAAGTCTCTTCCATTTCTCGCTCTATGGTTCTAAAAAAGACTAGAGTCTCTGGAACTCTGTTCTAGATAGCTTACCCATAGACATCTCTATCTGAGGAAATGTAGAAGTTTCTCTTGTATTAGCTGTCTAGGTTTTAATTGAACTCAAGCTTGCTCTGCCTCTTCTCCAACAGCCCCCTACACCATTATTACATTCCCCTTCCTGTTTGCTGTGATGTTTGGAGACTGTGGCCATGGAGCTATCATGCTGATTTTGGCCCTTTGGATGGTCATGAATGAACAAAGGTTGCTTGCCCAGAAGAACACCAATGAGGTAAGCATCTAACACCTAACATTAGACCTGACTTCCTTTGAATTTTCAAAAAGAAAGGAGTTTTATGTAGTGGAATGAACACTAGCTGGGCAGTCAGGAGATCTAAGTTTTATCTATGCTTTTCCACAAACTGTGTGACCTTAGAAAAGGAGACTATGTGATCCTAAATTATCATAGAGCTTATCCTAGGGACCTCAGATCATTTGGCCCACCCTGACCCCTCCTTTTACAGATGAGAAAACTGAGGCTCAGAGACCTTAAGGGACTTGTCCAGCATCACACAACTAGGAAGTATTGGAGGCAGAATTTGAACCTAAATCATCTGGATTCTGAGTCCAGCACTCTTGTTCTATTCAGCCCCCTAAGTTACTGAACTCTTCTGGACCTCAATGCCTCTCTAAATTCATTTTAAAACGAGTGATGGAGTTATAGGATACTGGTTATCCCTGTTAGATCAAAAATTCTGTGTTCCTGAGTAGCATTTTGTTCTCTCCCAGATGACATAGTAAATGGAATTTTGACTCAAGAGGCAGGAAGACCTGTGTTCAAATCTGACATCAGATACTTACTAGCTGTGTGACCCTGGGCAAGTCACTTCACTTTTGTTGCTTCAGGTTCCTCAGCTGTAATGGGGATGATAATAGAAACTATCTCCCAGGGATGTGAAGATCAAATCAGGTAACATGTGTAAAGTGCTTAACACATAGTAGGTGCTTAATGGGTCTAGAGTCAGGAAGACTCATCTTTCTGAGTTCAAATCTGGGCCTCAGACACTTCCTTGCTATGTGACCCTGGGCAAGTCTCTTAATTCTATTTGCCTCAGTTTCCTCATCTGTAAAATGTGCTTGAGAAGGAAATAGCAAATCACTCCAGTATCTTTGCTAAGAAAACCTCGAATAGGGTCACAGAGAGTTGAGCGGAACTTAATTAACTGAACATCAATAACAGATAAATGCTTGTCCACTTGATATTTTTTTTAAAGAGGAAAAGTTTGTGTACTTGTTACATTAAAAAAAAAAAACAAAATTAAATGTATGTTTTACTTGTGGTTAGCCTATTAATGTTTTTTCACTGTTTCCCCACTCCTACTTGTTGAATCCTTGGTTCCTGATAAAAAGAGGTTCTTTAGTTGGTGATATATTAGCATTTTCTATTGCTTTCCAAGCCCCTCTAAGGCCTTTAAGCTATGTGGAGAGCCCTAAACTGACCAATGTTTGAAGAATACTGAGAAATATACTAAATACAGATAAACTTGACTTTGTATAGTTAACTCTAGAAAGAGTACATATGTTAGTTGATGCAAAATGATTATAATTATACTTTGATATAAACATTTTTATCTGCTACTTCTATTTTCTTTGCCTCATGGATAAAACATTAAATGATCTGGATTGGATTGGCACAGCCTGATCCTTCACGTTATTCTTAAATTCTAGTCCTTTTAGTGTTAATTGTTCAGTAAACAATCTTTTCTAGCACTGATGTTCTTTTTTAAAGAAGCCATACTGAACTATTTTGTGATTTGAATAATTAGTGATAATTAGGCAATTAAGCAACAACACTTGCTTAATTCAAAACCTTTGTTTTGAAAAATGAAATTTAAAAAAAAGCCACAACCATTGGCATACAATGGCAAACATTGTACCATGTATATACAGAGTGGAAGATGGCCTTGATGTGAAAGATCCATCATTGACACGAAGGGATCAGTATCCAAGGATAGCCTTCTAACCCTCTTTCTCACTTTGAGCAGATCTGGGATACCTTCTTCAGTGGACGATATTTGATCCTACTAATGGGTTTCTTCTCTGTCTACACTGGCTTCATATACAATGACTGTTTCTCCAAGGCTCTCAACATCTTTGGCTCCTCCTGGAGTGTCCGGCCCATGTTTACAAATGGCACATGGAAGTAAGTGCTTGAAATTTACAGTTACTCTCTGACCACTCAAGACAACTTTACCGCATATCCTCAGTTTTTTAGGGGGAAATCCAGATCCAGAGGCTTTAATTAACCAATGTAGTCTCCTCTTGGGACTAAGAGATGTCTGTTACCTATTTATTCAATCACTCTACCAAGGCATTTGTTGATATCTTTCTCTGATGGCATGGTCTTCTTTGGCAATGAAGGACGAACACACTTTGAGAGAGTATACAAATCAATCACCACTTAACACACATTTATTAAGCTCCTATGTACAAAGGAGCTTGCATTATAGTAGGAGAGGTAAATTATTTACACATGGTTCTCTTTGGTGATCTGGTATGGACCCATGCTCAGAACGTTTTTTAAATATGTAAAATAAAATATATAGGATTATAAAAGAACTCAATTATATTGAGTTATATTAGTTAAGACAACAATTTCACTGACTCCAGATTAAGAGCTCCTGGTAATACAGAGACTGCTAGAAAGATCCTCTCTCCCTGGGAGGAGACCACTGCTTGAACTTAGAAGTGGCTGGATTAGTCTTCACTTCAATAGGGTTCACCCCTTACTTACTTCCTTTGGTTTGGAGTCTAGGAGTGCCAGTCAATCTAAAGGGAACCTAAATCTTCTCTGAAAGAAGGAGACAAATACTATTGAATCTACAGAAATTCCACTGCGTCATAAATTTTTAAGGCCACCTCTCCTGTAAAGGTGTCTTCAGAGACAGACTTGTCTTGCTATGTGCTAGCCAGAAGACACTTTTCATATCACCTTATTATTCCCTCTGTCTCTTTACAGTAATCACTTGCTGGAAACCAACCCGATTTTGCAACTGGACCCAGCTGTCCCAGGAGTATTCTCTGGAAATCCATACCCATTTGGAATTGACCCGGTAAGAATGTCTATTTGGGTTCAAAGTTCTGGCAGCAACCCCTCTGGGGTTGGTCACTGAGGATTTGCTGAGTGTCCTTCATTTTTCCAGCTGTGAAGGAACTAAAGCCAGAAGACATGGTGAATGATCCTACCCTAGAATCACTTAATATGCTAGTTGTGAGCAACACACATGAGCATCTATGAAATATAAACAGTACAATGATAGGTATACACACTGTGACATGGATTAAAATATATACAGTATATTTATCATGCACATTATTAGAATGTTATATACAATGTATCAGATATACAGAAATATAGTGTTTACATTCATCTGTCTTAGAGTATACTATATATGCACTCTTAAATAGGCTTAGACGCAGACTGAGGTAACAATGAATTGGCTGGAGCAAATAATCCATTCTTTTAAATAAGCCTTTCTATAGTACCAATTCTATGTCAGGCTCTGCGCTAAGTGTTGAACATACAAAGAAAAAGCAAACAGCTCCTGCCCTCAAGGAGCTCATATTCTTGCGAGGAGGCAACATGTAAGTGACTATGCACAAAGAAGCTATGGACAGTGGGAGAGCATTTCTAAAGATCTTAAGGGACTGTGAGGAGATGAGGAGGATGGACAGACTAGGACAAGTGCCCTGCCCAAGGTGGACCTTGAGCTGAGTCCTGAAGGAAGGTAGGAATCTGAAATGAAGAGAGAGAACCTCTCAGACATAGAGAGTGGTGAAACAGCATGAAATGGAGAGATGGGGTGTTTGGCTTTTATATTGTATCCTGGGAGTAATAGGGAGCCACTGGAGTTGAGGTGACATGGTCAGACCTGTACTTAAGGAAGACCGCTTTGGCAGTTGAATGGAAGATGAATTGGAGTAGAGAAAGAGGAGGCAGGGAAGTCCATTGGAGAGTGGCAGTTTTATGAGTGGAGAGGAGGGGACCAAGACTAGAGATGTTATATGGATAGAAATTATAAGACATGGCAACAGATTGGATAAGTGGAGTGCAATCTAGGAGTTAAGGATGACCCTGAGTCTATGGGCCTGGGTCACTGGGAGGATGATGGTGCTTTACACAGTGAAAAGGTTACTTGGAAGAAGGAAAACTTTGGGAGCAAAAATAATGAATTCTGTTTTGAAGATGTTGATTTGAGATGTCTACAGGACATCCAATTGGATATGTCCAAAAAGCACTTGGTGATGTGTGATGTCAGGTCAGCGGAGAGTGTAGCTTTGGATAAGTAGATGTAAGATTCTTCTCCATAGACATCATAATTCATTATGTGAGAGTTAATGAGATTGCCAAATCAGGAAGGAACTGGCTGTTGAAGGATATCAAGACCATGTTTTGAGGGACAATGTTCCAGGTGTAAAAAAATGGTGTGAGCAAAGACAAGGAAGTAGAAATTTGTAATCTAAATGAGGGCAGGGACTTCTTTACTTAATCTTTGTATCTCCTTCAGGACCTAGTACAGTGTTCTGTATATAGTGGCACAGTGGATAGAGTGCTAGGCCTGGAGTCAGGAAAACTTGTGTTCCTGAGTTCAAATCTGGCCTTACACACTCACTAGCTGTGTGACCCTGGATAAATCACTTAACCCTGTTTGCTTCAGTTTCCTCATCTGGAAAATGAGCTGGAGAAGGAAATGGCAAATCATTCCAGTATCTTTGCTAAGAAAACCCTAGATGAGGTCAAAAAATGAAACAAACAAAAAAACTGACTGAACAACAATAACAAAAGAGGTCCCTTCCAACTCTATCTAATATCATCAAACAGATTTTTCTTATCGGAGTGGAAGTACTGATTTAGGCAGGAAGAGATAAAGGCAGATGGAGGATTTTAATCCTAAGGTCTATTACAGGGAATCTCTTATTGGTTTCTGAGTAAAGATTAGCAAAGTAAAAATCCATTTCAGTATAATTCTATCAGGAATCTGTATGACAATTTATTTCTAAAAACTGTATAAATAGATAAATGATGAGGAACTTGAGAATCAGAAATCAAGTCCATTTTTCAACTCTAGTAAGAATCAGAACAGAGATTTGAATTCAGGGAGATGATTGTGGGATCATCAGTTTAGAGCCTGAAAACACCAAAGAAGCTAGTGGGTTCATTTTTAGAGTGTTTTCTATGTGCCAGGTACTGTGCCAAGTGCTTTACAATTCTTAGCCCATTTGATCCTCATAGCAACCTTGGGAGGTAACAGCTATTATTATCCCCATTTTATAGATGAGGAAACTGAGGCCAACAGAGGTTAGGTGGCTTGCCCAGGATCAAACAGTTAGGAAGTGTTTAATGCTAGATTTGAACTCAGGTCTTCCAATCATAGTTCCAACACTCTGCCACTTAGCTGCCCCCATGGGATTAGGCTGCTATTTATCATCAATTAATTATTTCTTTACAATATAAATTGACTCTATAAGAAAGACCAAGGGGGATTATTTTAAAATGTCAAAGAAAATTTCAGTTCATCCTTATTGATTGAAGTAGGTCTCCTGTGGATCTCTAAGATAATGCAGTATGTGTCCTTTTACTATACGTGTCTCCACATGTAAAAATAGACTGTTAGGACTGGAAGAATTTGAGAAATCATGTAGCTTAACCCCTTCACACTGAGTCACTTTGGGTTGGGGGTTTGAGTCAGGACTCAGAAACCACAGGCAAATCACTTCACGTTAGCCCCAGTTTCCTCAACTGGAAAACGTTTACACTTGTACCGTATGCTTCATCATAGGGCTGCTGTGAGGAATGTGCTTTGAAAACCTTCATGCGTGGTTCCAATGTGGTTGGTCATTGTTACAGATAAACTGGCAGTAGCAATTGGCATCTCATTTGATCCTTACAACAACCCTGAGAAATAGGTACTATTATTGTCTTCTCAATTAAGACAAGGAAACTGAGGCAGACAGAAGAAGATAGATGAATTGCTCAGGGTGCCACATCTAGTAAGTGTTGGAGGACAGATCTGAACTCAGGTCATCCTGACTCCAGGTCCAGTGCTTTATTCACCGTACCACCTAGCTGCCTACTAACACCTGTAATACCTGCCTTGAAGGGTTGGTGTGAAGCTCACTTGCTTGCAAATCTCAAGATTTATTAGTGTTAGAACCCCGCATTGTATTCTTTTTAACACATCTTGAAAGAGGAAAAGGAGAAAGGGCCTCCCCTGTTTGGTGAGTTATTTCCATCCTTCTTGAAAGGAATAATCTGTAGAAGTGAATGGTACATAGGGGTAGCTTTTACTATTTGTTTCTGAGATCCTAACCATGACTAGGGCTCATGGAGAGTCACTCTGTGACCTGTGGAAAGCCTATTTATAAAACTTTCTGGGAAACTATGGGGCAATGATTAGATTTTAGTGAAACACCTTTTTTTTCTGACCCAACCTTTAAATCTAAATGAATTTGGTGGGAGACCATCCATCAAATGCCATATAGTTATTGGATGAATCAACCACAAGGTGGCAGCCTTGTTTTCCAAAACAACCTTCGTAATTTCTAAGGGGCCATTACCAGAGACGTTGGCAGCAAATATTCCGCCCTTCACCTAACATGGCTCCTGGTCCTGCCGAGTTAGAGCTAAATGAGATGAGCCAGGCAAAGTGAGACAGGCAAAAAGCCTTCGCCCCAGGCCTTCCCATTCTCCCTGCACACCTTTCAGCTTTGGGGTTCACCCACCACCCCAAGTATGTTTAAATCTTTCATTTCATTGTAAAATAAAAAAACTTTGTTCTTTGTTAAGGTAATTTCGGGCATCAACGGGCAGATTGTGAGAGCAGTCTGAGATTCAGGAGTTGGACTAAATCATGGCTGGGGAACCTGTGGCAGGTTTCCCATTCTTGGACTAAATGTAGTCTCCTAGGTTGCTTACAGATCCTAAGATGATTTCACTCTTTGTACTTGTATTGTCAGTACCTGGATCAGTGCCTGACACATAGCAGGCACCTAGTAAATAATAATATATTATTATATATTAATTAATTATACACATAGATATATTATCATATATTAATAATAAATATGCTATATTGGAGGAAGGAGGGAGTGTGGGACCTTCTTATTTCCTCCAAAAATATATTTGCCAATCTTAGGGTATGTATGTATGTGTGTGTGTGTGTGTGTATGTTGGGAATAGTGTATTAATGTTGAATGGCATTAGGGATCATCTTTCCTCTAAATATCTCCCTGATCCAGTGCTTGCTCAAGCTGTGGCAGCATGAAACCTACTCCTGAGACTCTTTGGAGGTGGCAATCTGGTATCACCTTCTTTTTTGCAACTGTTGTCCCATGACCTGGTGTTTTCCTTGTCTAACTACAGGTCTCCTTCCATCTTTAGACAACCCTTCCCCTCACTAGTTTTTCAGATGGTAGGTTTTGAAACTCAATAAGATTTAAGCAATCTCAAACATTTTGGCCTCAGGACCCCTTTAAACTTTTTAAAATTTTTGAGGATCCCCCATCCAAAGAACTATGGCTATTAATATTTATAATATTAGAAATTAGAACATCTTGGAATTATCATGCAAATAGTTTTGATCTCCTGGACTCCTTGAAAGAGTTTTGGGGAGCCCTTGGCATTCTGGGATCACACTTTAAGATCGACTTACTTCCTCATGGAAATGGAAGGCCCAGAGAGAAGCAGAGTGATTAGTAGCTGCGTTCAGGATTTGAATCTAGGGCCTTTGATTATAAATCCATTATCTTTTCTATTATGTTGAGGAACCTCGACCTCCCAAAATGGTGATCTCCATTTGTTGCCCAGCGTACTAGAATTTCTGTTGTCTGATTTTCACGTGGCGTATTTCTGAGTTTACAACTTCAGGAAGTAGAGCTCACATTGTTGGACAAGGGAGTATTAGCAAAAATAGTAATTTTAAAATTATTACAGGTAGTGCTCTAAGATTTATAGTGTGTTACATAAGTTAATCTCATTTCATTCTCACAACAGCTTTGGTCATATGAAATGGAGACTGAAAGAAATTAGGGTACAACTGATAGTCATTGAAGGAATTCAGGTCTTCAAGCCCAGACTTTGATCAATGAGTTCCCATCTTGATAGTATCAGGGGTAATACTTTATTAAGTGGCTACTATGTGTGGGGGTGGGGGGGAGGATCTAGGTGGTGGAGTGAATAGAGGGCAGAGCCTGAAGTCAGGAGGAACTGACTTCAAATCCAACCTCAGATACTTAGTAGATATCTGACCCTGGGAAAGTCACTTTATCCTGTTTTCCTCAGTTTTCCTTATCTGTAAAATGAATTGGAGAAAGAAATAGTAGAGCACTCTAGTATCTTTGCCAAGAAAAGCCTGAATGAGCCCATGGAAAGTCAACAGGACTGCAAATCACTGAACCACAGTAACAAGTGCTAGGTACTATGTTAAATGCTGGTGATACAATTAATAAAAACAAAGCTAATCCCTGCTCTCGAGGAGTTTACAATCTAAAGGGCCGGGGTGGGAGGGGCGGCGGTGGGGAGAAGACATATAAGAAGCAAGGAAGGAAGGGAGATACCAGGGAGTGCCTTGTTCTGATGGAGTTGGAGGCTGAGAAGGAAAATGGAGTGAGCTGAGAATCTAGTTTTTGCCTTTGATTAAGGAAGGTACAGGGAGGAATTTGGTACTGCACCCTCCTGCCTTGCAATCAGGGGGGAGGATGCTGAAGCAGGTGGTGTCTGTGGAGGCTTGAGTTAGAGGCAGAGATTAGAAGTGAATTTGTCTGGAGAGGGGCATCCCAACCCCCAAACTGCTTTACCAGCCCAAGCACCTAGAAGGAGACAATTGGAAGTGAGTAGAAAACCACTGCTCTAGGACATTGGCCCTAAGCTAAAGAAGGACACCACTTCCTTCTAGGTGTCACAATTTATGAATAAACAATTATTATTTTTTTGCCTGGAGTCATTAAGTAATCTTGACATGCAGATGTAAGCTTTTCTAGGAGAATTTTTTTTAGCTTACAAAACTTTTATTATTTCTGGTATATGGTAAACAACATATTTCTTCAAAATGTAAACATATACAAGGCTACTAAAAAGTCCAACTGATTAATTAAGTCATACAAAGTGACCAGAAATTTTTATTTTTAGCAGCTAATAAAACTGGATATTTAAATTTTGAATGATTTTTTCCTTGTATTTTAATACATTTCACAGTTATGATTGCCTATGAATGGGGAAAACAAAGATGTTTGAAGTTAATTTAAATTAAAGATTTTAATTTGTCTAATTCATCACCATTTTCTCTACAATTACTATAGGAAATATAATTTTCAGTAAAAATAGGGGCTTTAGCTAGCATAATACATTAAAGTTTTTAAAAGAGGGTAAGACTAGTTATTTATCTACAGTAGGGAAAAAAAAAGCCACCAGGCTCTCAGATAATCCCAAACCAACTTCTCTTCTCTTTCCCATTCCAGCTAATTCCAGCTGTTTGCCTTTTCTGAGTCTGCCTTTGGTAAAGCATGAAAAAGCATTTGTCAGGTTTTTTTTTTTAAATTCCATTCAATGGACATTTATTGTCAGCTACATTTAAAGCACTGTGCTTTTGTTTATACCCTGTCTGCGAAAAACTGAGAAGAAATGTGGTAAAATTGATAGAGTCATCCTGTATCCAATGTCCCTCGCTTCCAAGAAGACCTGGCTTCACTTCCTGCCTCTGACACAAGCTACTGTATGGGTCATCCTGGGCATGCAACAACACCTCTCAGCCTTTTCTGAGGCATTAGCTGTTGATCTATTTTGGTGGAGGAAATTTTCCTTGCTGAGTACCTTTTGCTAATTAAATCAAAGGTTCAGGTCCTTCCCCTTGTCCCCTTTCCTCTACCCAAATCTTGCGGAATAAATACTCTGTCATCAGTTCTGCTCACATTTTTGCATTTCCAAAGTTCATGTTATAAAACTTCTGGCTAATTGTACTCGGAACAAAAAGAGATTGCATCTTTCAAATGAGTTTCTGGATTATCTATACAACAGAATTACTTTGTTCCTGTGATAGAGGAAGGGGTTCAAATGAATTCCAGATTTCAAGAATGGGTAACTGGTACTACTAAGAGAAAATATTATTTCGTCATTTTTCAGTTGTGTCCTCCTTTTCATGACCCCATTTGGGGGTTTCTTAGCAAAGATCCTGGAGTGGTTTGCTATGTCCTTCTCCAGCTCATTTTACAGATGAGGAAACTGAGGCAAACAGGGTTAAGTGACTTTCCTAAAGTCACACAGCTAATAAGTATCCAAGGTCAGATTTGAACTCGGGTCCTCCTGACTCACAGTGCCACTCACCTGCACCTAGAAAACAGAAAAAAAGGGAAAAAATCCCAGAAAATAGGAAAGGCATAACTATTATATGAAGGAATCTTTTTCCTTTTCTTTTCTTCTGAATACTTACAATGTATTTTGAAAACAATACAACAATTTTTAATCAGTTACCCACTGGATTTTTTTACAAAGGAATATGGAAGAAATAGAAGGCCTAGTCCCTGCCTCAACTGAAAAAGACACAACCCTTTCTAAACCCTTTTCTGATATATTTACTTCTATCTTTCCCATCTAGGTCTGGAATATTGCTTCAAACAAACTCACATTTTTGAACTCCTATAAAATGAAGATGTCTGTCATCTTGGGGGTCATCCAGATGGTTTTTGGGGTTATTCTTAGCCTTTTCAACCACATGTAAGTTCTGTATCTATGCCATACGTTTATTTGAATGTTTGGATCCAGTGATTTGACAGGCCAATGCTTTACTCAAAGTTTACAATTTAATACTGTTTCTGAGGGTCATGATAAATAAAACATGTTTCTTGACTAGTCTAGCAATAGGGATGTTATTAACTTACCATTAGTCATTAACTAAAATTGACTAATTAGTTTAAATTGGTTCTTCCTCTTGCCCCTGATCATAGGTGTGTTCCTAATTAAGCAGCACTTGAACTATTTGGATGACCAGGAGGCCACGAATGGGCTGTAACCTAGTGAATGGTTGATTTAGGGGTTCAGGGCTGGTGCTTACATGAGGCTTTCTCTTCTTTATGATGCTAAGCAAATTCCCCCTTAAGTGGAGCTGCATATTGAAACACAACTGGCATAAGATGTCTTACTACCTTTCTCAGCCTTTTTCTTGCTCATATTATCCAAGGTGGTGAACTCCTTGGAGCTCCAATCAGAAGGCTTCTGACTAGCCTCAAGGACATCTGCTCTGTTAACACTAAACTCCTGGTCCACAGAGCCTAAAGAATACAACTTAAAAAGGTACTTAAGAGGTTGTCAACCTTCTAAAAAAGAGCAGGACTCAGTGAACTTGATTTTTTAAATATTTTGATAACTGGATGGTTTCCTTTGCAGTCCTACAAATTTTATTTTATGCATTTGAAAAACATTATTCTGAAGCTTTACCAGACTGCCCACATGGTCCATTACATACAAAAGGTTAAAAACTCTTGATCTAAAGTAAGAGTAATCAATCTATAGCATAGACATTGACAGTAGGGCAACTGATGGCCACTCATTGAGTTTCTCCTCCCCATCCTATCCCATCCCATCATCTATGTTTTCTTTTTTTCCTTTTCTTTTCTACTTATTTTTCATTTCTCTTTTTTTTCACATCTTTTAAGCCTTCAAATGATTTCCAATCCCATGGTGAACCTTAGAATGAATGATTTTGCTAAGCAGCAGAACAGTTATCATGCAGACTTGCCATGATTTGAAATATGAAGTCTGGAAAATGAGTTGAATACCAAGTCTCTGCTGAGTTATTTTTATTAGCTTAGAAACTGATGATTTCATCCAAGCAGGTCATCCAGGATCCCTACAGAGAAGATATTCTTTTGCTTTTTTTTTTAAATCTCTTCCCCCTCCTACTCTTTTTTACAGATACTTCAGGAAAACTATAAATATTGTTCTACAATTCATTCCCGAGATGATCTTTATCCTTTGTCTGTTTGGCTACCTTGTTTTCATGATCATTTTTAAGTGGTGCCAGTATGATGTCTCCTCATCCCGGATTGCCCCAAGCATCCTCATCCATTTCATCAACATGTTCCTGTTCAACTACAGTGACCCAACCAATAAGCCCTTGTATGCACATCAGGTATTCATTTTTGTCTTGGTGCATTTGAATGAAAGTTTAAATTGCAATTATGGATAAATGTTCCTTGATTTAAGCAACTAGGCTACTGAAGAGTTGATATGAATTGAATTTGTGTAAATTAGGATGATAGAAGGATCATAGATGTAGAACTGAAGGGGGCCTCAGAGGCCAATCTAGTCCAGCCTCTTCATTTTACAGGTGAGGAAACTCAATGCTCAGTGAGGTTAATTTATTTATGAACACATGGGTAGTTAGTATCAGAAACAGAATTTGAATCCAACTCCTCAGACTCCAGAGTCCAGTGTGTTGCAAAAAATTGTATTAATGTTGCCTCCAAAGAAAGGAAGTGTCAGAAATGAGACTGAATTGAGTTCATTCTCCATTTTCCCTCTCTTCTGTAGTCATTCCAGGGATCCATCTAATAGATCATTGAATAGAAAAGACTGTAGATGTTATAAGGAAGCATTTATCACTTACTGGATGTTATCTTGGACAAGTCATTTCATTTCTAGGCCTCATTTTCCTTACCTACAAATTGAGGCTGTTGGATCTCTAATTGTTTTTCAATAGAGTCTCCCAACGCATAAGCTTCAAGTTTCTCAATTCAATAAACTTTCCTTAAGCCCATCCTATGGCTAAGGCATCATGCCAGTTGGAGTAAAAAAGACTGAGTGCCTTTAGAGTTTACTGGGCAATAACAGTAAGGTTGTACAGAGGAAATTCCAGAGAGAGAGAAAAGCTAGCAAATGGAGGGATCAGAAAAGACTTTGCATAAGAGGTACCATCTCAGCCTCTCTATCAAGTAGTTAGCAATCCATTAAAACATATGTATTTAAATGAACCTGGAAGAGGTGAATACTTAAAAGAAGCTTATAGGAAATTTAAAATAATGGGCTTTTTTTTTTTTGCACTTTTGACTTAGGAGAGACTTGGTTTTAATCCTGTCCTGCGTGTCCTTGGGCAAAATTACTTTATCTCTGGGCACTAATTGTTTCTTCTATAAAATGCAAGTTTAGACTCAAAAATATAAAACGCACCACCTACAGGGCTTAATATGTTAGTGAGCAGGGAGCCAGATTAAGATGTAATTGGGAAATGTTTTTAAAAAATAAATAAGAACACAACACAACATAGATAATGATGATCTAGGTGATCAAGAGTTTGGATTTCAGTTTGACATCACTGAACTAGATGTCCTCTAAGGAAGAGAGGGAACATGGTCCAATGGATAGAGTGCTGCACCTGGAAACAAGGGATATCTGGCATCTAAATGAACTCTAAGGTTCCTTTCAACTCTAAATCTATGATCTCACCATCCTTTCTAGCTCCAACATTCTATGATCTATGAGTAACACATCTCACCCTCATCCCACCATTTGAACTGTTTTTATAAATGGATTTTGGTATATCAAATTTTCTTAAATTGAGAGTTACCATTATAAAGGCTGCCTTCTCATTTAGCAAGTTCCAGGGATGATTAAACAATAGTAAGTGATTTAGTGATGCTCTTTAAATTTCACTTGTTGAAGATATTCCTCCATTCTTTTGATATTTGGAATATATCCTTTGAAAAATCCCAATCATCATGCTATGTCCTTTGGCTAAAGTCAACCTGTGTACATTGCAGTTAAACTTGGACACTCCATTGTCACTCCATCTTTGGTCTAAGATATGACTTTCATAATAGCCTATTTTAGGTAATGATTGACTTTTTTCACATGTTTGAATGATTTTCTGTAGTGGTCTTTAAAACCTTTCCTTTTCATGAAACATTTTTTTCCCCACAGAATGTAGATCTTTTATTTTTTCTAAGCAACACTCATAACAAATAGTAATAAATCAAATATCGAGTAAATTTCCAAATGAGACACTCCTATTTAAACTACTTATTTTAATTAAATTTTAATTAAATACTTCAGTAGTTCATTTGATTTTATTGATGGGAATTCTTCCAGTGGTTCTGTTCACAAGCCACCTATTTCTCTCATCGTATGTGATTTTTGTTTCCATTCTTAAATACGTCTTCCACAGCAGGTTTCGCATGTAGCAAGACTTTCTGGATGGGCTTTTAACATTTCATGACCAATGTTATGTGCTATACTAACATTGTAGCACTTAGGTTGGGGTGTCCCTGTGTTACCCCTTGATCTTGCCACAAAACTGCCCACCTCCCTTTCTGATCATACGTTTCCTGACTATTTTCCTTATGAAAGTTTTTGCAGACAAGTCATCTTTGATAACATGCTGTGTGCTCTGAGTCTTCCCATTACCTTTTGGGTTACTGGCAATTTTTATTCTTTGGAGATTCAGGTTAAAAAATGAGTGGGTTCAAAAAAGGTTTACATAATTCATTATAGATTTCTCATGCACTGATTAAAAAAAATATCCCACAGGCACCTCAGATGGCAGCTAGATAGTATCAGTAGGGCAATATTGGTATTAAAATTAGGTTTCTTATAAAGATTTTAAAGAGATGAGGAAAGAAGGCAATTGTTCATGTACTTACAGTTTCTTTTCTTTTTTTGTAGTAGTACTGTCAGTGTTTTTTTATTAGCAATTTGATGTCTTGCACTCTGAAAAGCTGAAAACTGATTCATCCAAGTTTTCAAAATTATGTTTTCTCCAGCACATATTCTTTTATTTGCATGTTTTCCGGTATTCTTCTTTAAATACTTTTTCATGTTCTCATTAGTACATTTGGTACTGAAGTAGATTTAAAATGTGGTAATATCTCTGTCATTGGTGATGAGAATTGATCGTTAACTAATCTGTCTCACTTTCTGGTTGTGTGTTGCATTCCTTCTGCTACTGTAATCTATAAATGCCTTGTTTTGACTTCCTGACAAGTTTTCTAGAGGTTCATTTCCCTTTCATTGCTTTTCACCATTTTGAGAAGTAATAATGCTTGTAATCTGTCTCTTCTTCCCTGTGGTGTTTCATAAATGAGTTTGTATTAGAAACTGATGTTGATGTGCTTGTAGAGACTGCTTTATATTACTGAAACTGGAATTCAGCAAACATTTCCCTAAAATTTGAAAGGCACTGTTTTAGACCTTCAAGAGGAAACTTGTTCTTGAGAGATGGAATTGTTTTTGGATTGATTTCCTAGGTCATATGTTTCATATCAAGAAACCACCACTCATCAAGCACTCTCAAAGCCTAATAACATTAATCAAGGTTGCCTTTACTAAACAAAAAAATCCTTGAACACAGAAGGCTAGTCAAATGTCTTGGATGTATTTTCTGTTCTTTCCACCACCTCCACCGTCACTATAGACATTAGCCGGCCTTAGAGTCACCTCTTCTTAATATGAATAAGATGAAAGGTTTTTGTACAGTTCTGGTGAAATATCCCATATCCCTTACTTTGTAGAGATGAAGCTAGAGTAGTGAGCCAAATCCTTCTCACTGTACTTTGAATTCTGATTGTCCTATAGATCATTCACACAAAAGGGCAATACTTGCCATGTAGGGAAGACCTGAAGTGAATAATTGGAGTAATGATTCAGTAAATCCCAGGTACACATTCATTTAATCTCTTGTCTCCTTTGACACCCCCCCCCCCCCAACACACACACACATTTTTTGTGAGCAGGTATGTTACAGCTAAAACCAGGGGGAGGGTGGGAATCTTAAAGGTAAGTGGCTCCCACTGCTGGCAAACAAGATGGCCTTTGCAGACTCCTAGAAGCAAATAATTCTCCCCTGCTTGGTCCACTAAAAGCTTGGAGAGAACAACTGAAGAGGTGTGAGCAGTGCTAAAGGATTCCTTCTGTTTCGTGTAGAAAACATTATTATTTTCTCCTTGTCAGTTGTTCTGACTAATCCTTTAGAAGGCCTTTTGCTATTTTTCCAGAAGGACCTTATAAGGGAGAAATTATGTATATGGGATGGGGTGGGGGGAAAGTAGACCTCCCATTTTTGCTTTAACAAAACAAAACCTAGAGACAGGACAATGTACAAAAAGGGAGGGGATAAGGAATTAAATATGGCACTCTCAAAGAATGATGGTGGGTGGGGATTTTAGATTTGGATAGGTTAGCTTCAAGTTTTCACCTTCCTCCACAGAAGTTTTCACCTTTACCTCCAAGCTTTTTAAGATCTTTTCTTGTTGAGTTGGACTTTCCCCACTTGGAAACAGGAGGAGCACCACCTACTCTAGAGATGAGGTGGAGAAGAGTGGTATCCATGAAATGTTCGGTGCCTCTTTTTAAAAAAATTATATGTACATATTATAGGCATATATATGTGTATGTGTGTGTGTATATGTATAATAGGAGAATGACATAATAACAATAGTCTGTCACATGATATAATATTGTGGCATAATTAATAGCTACAGGTAGATAACAGGTATCTCTTTCTTTGGTCTGTGATAGCAAGAGGTCCAGAGCTTCCTGGTTATTTTTGCTTTGATTGCTGTGCCATGGATGCTTCTGATTAAGCCTTTTATCCTTAGAGCCAGACACCAGAGATCTCAGGTAAGAACCACTGACCATATCTTGTGTTTCTCACATGCTAGAATGGGTAGTTTAGAGAGAAGTAGGATGGTAGGTCTGAAGGGAAAATACTTGGGGGACTGGCCTACCTTTTGTGAACTTTCTCATTCCCTGAAATACTGAAGAAATGGGCATGACGGAGGCTGCCAGTTAAGGGACACGGTACAGCCTCATCATTTTAGCTTAGTATGAATAGTATTTGATTTTCTCTTACACCAATCCCTGTAAGTTCCATGAGGATAAGGACTATTTCGATTGGTTCCGTTGTGCCACATGAGGTCTGAGAGTGGAGGCATCAATGAGGAAACTTTTTCAAAGTTAGACCCGATCGATGGCATATGGAATCTGGAAATGGTGCTAAATGATTTATTTAAATATATACCATTCAGTTTTATTCATTCTGAATAATAAGGCTCCATTTTGCTATATTACAGCATTTATAGTAAGGAATTCTTCATTATTAGTCTCAAGTGAAAGAAGTTACTTAGATATCTTCAGCTGTGTTACAAGATCTGTGAGAGAGAGCTAATGCCAGAAAAGACAAATATATTTGATTCCTAGTCTAAGATCTAATCTGTGGCCCAATGTTAATTCCAGGCCAGTATCTCTAACCATTTGGCTAACTGCATGTGTGTACTCAGGGGAGCCCTCACTCCAGTAACTGAATTAGAAAAGATAACTTTCTGGGAAAAATAAAGAAGTCCCATCCTGTATCCCCAAATCAAATAAAAATCACTCGTATTTTCTATTACAAGTATGGATGATGGAGTAGGATGTAATGGGATAACATACTTTCCAGGCAATTGCAATTGTTTCTAGATTCAATTTGAGTCATTTGAGAAAATATTGGGTGTTTGATCAAAAAAGTCATACAGCAGTTAGTTTGTTTTTATCCCTTCATAAAGAACTTTCTCTCATTTTCCTTTCCTCTCCCCATTGTTCTGTGGATTCTACATTTGCAATATCTCTTGTATCCCTTGCTTTTCCTACTGCCACCAAGCCAGTAGAAGCCTTTGTTACCACCTCCTTGGACCATTGCTATAGGCTTGTGATAAGTCTTTCCACTTCTAGCCTTCGGTTTACTCTTCACACTGCTACCAGAGGAATCTTAGACACATTTTTTCATTCCATTCCTACCCAATTTGCCTACCAAATAAAGCTTAAATCCTTTAGCTTGGAATTCAAGACCTCCTATGATCTTAGTTTGCCAACTTTAGTTCAGGAACATGGCATAATGAATAGACAGCTACAGCTGTCGGGGTTCATGTCTCGCCTCTGACATATCCTGCTTGTATGAATGGATTGTAGGTTACATAGAAGTTACCTACTTGTGTTGGTAAAGTGAGTTTCCTCGATTGGGAATGCCCTTTGTCAGTGAAGTCCTAGGTCCAATCTCTGTCCTTATTTTATCTTGCTTTGCTCCATGAACTCTAGTTTCTATCCAAATTTGTCTGTATTCATTATCCTCCATATTTCTGTTTTTGTGCCTTTGTTTACCTCTCTCACTCCTTCCTCTTCCTTAAGTTGATATAATTTTTATATTCATTGAACCCAACATATTCCCAAATCATTTTGGAAATGTTGAATAAACATTGGTAGCTGGGTGAAACTACATTTTCAAAGGTTGCCAATAACTAGCCCCTGAATCCAATGGCCTTTTCCTGGTTCTCACGGTATTTAACCTCTATCTAGCATTCATGACCTTGTTGACCAGCCTCTCTTTCTTGAAATTCTTACTGGTCTTGGTTTCACTGAAACATCCTTGTGGGAATTACCTAGATTGTGTAGTAGTTCTGTGTGTGACACATTCTATTTGTTGTATAGGTTGTAAGAGTAAATTTAGTTTAATGAAGGGAAAACCTAAGTTGCTGTTTTCCCATTTGTTGGTTCTCTGATGTTTGCAGGCTCTTATTACCAATCAAGATACCACAATAGAAATCGAGGCAGATGGTCGTCCTAAGAGTGTTGGCAAGGGGGGTTCTGCTGGTGCCCAAGGGGGACATGATGACCATGAGGAAGAGGTACGTGAGGAATGGAAAGGATACCTTTTCGTATTGTATGTGATCAAGCTAGAAAGTAAAATCTAATAAATATCATGAAAGTTTTAAAATCATTTTATTTTTGATGATTTTGTAGCCTTTACAATAAAATGCCAATCCAACTAAATTTATGGAAGACCACAGTCATAATTAGTGAAAATTTGAATTATGAGCTTTTTTAAGTAGTACAGTTTTGTTAATTTCAGGAACCAAAAAATAACTAATGGCTGGCAGTATTGTCAAGGTTTAGACAAGGGATTCCTAACCTGGAGCATGCAAACTAAAAAGAAAATTTAATAGTTATATTTCAATGTAATTGGTTTCCTTAAATTCTTGTGCATTTATGTATTTAAAATGCTTTTACAAAATAAAAACATTATTCTGAAAAGAGTCCATGGGCTTCATCCTCCTCCAAAGAGTTCCATGACATAAAAAGGATAAGAATCCTATTCTAGACTATTTTGCTTTAGAAGAATCCCAACTCACCTTTTAATTAAAGTGCATACAAACACAATTTTCTATTTCACCAAGATCAAGGTCATCAAGTATAATCTCCCTTCTCTCATCATCTATTATCACTGTTTTATACTCATCTTCTCCACCAAAGTGACTTCTTCCCTTTGGGCTCTCAAACCATTTTCCTTTCTAATATCTTGAGTCTTTTTCTCTACTTGCATTTCTCTTTTTGTCAGAAATATGTATAGATTTTCCTTATCTTGAAAAATTCTTTGTTTCCCTTCTTGTCCTTCAAAATGCAACTCAGGTCCATGAAGCCTTTCCTAATTCCTCCCCTCACCAACTGTTAGTGCCCTTTCTTTTTAAATGCCTTGTGTTTAGTTCCTTTATATGATTTTTGTGTTTGCTTATTTAGATGCACTCATTATAATTTGACCTTTCCTCTACCCTCCCTTCATGAACAAATTAAAAAGTAGTCCTCAGTGTACATCTGTCAATACCATTGCATAGTCAGCTTGAAAAAAAAATCCTACATTAGCCATGTCTGAAAATACATGTGTCTTTCAATGTTTTAAGTTCACCACTTTTCTATTGGAAGGAGAGTGGCACATTTTATCTTTATTCTTTTCAACTTGTCCTTTCATTGCATTGATCTGAGTTCTAAAGTTGTGTTTCTGTATAATGTTATTGTTACATAGATTATTCTCCTGGTTTTGCATCAGTCCGCAGAGATCTTCCCAGTTTACTCTAAAATTGTCCATTTCATCATTTCTTGTGGCATAATAATATTCTATGACATTCATACGCCATAGTTTATTTAGTTGTTCCCCAGTCAAAGGACAGCCCTTTAGTTTCCAATTTTTGGTTACCATGAAAAGAACTGTCATAAGTATTTTTGTACATATAGCTCCTTTTCTTCTTTCTTTAATTTCTTTGGGGTATAGGCCTAGTAGTGGTAGCTCTAGCTGGGTGAAACTACATTTTCAAAGGTTGCCAATAACTAGCCCCTGAATCCAATGGCCTTTTCCTGGTTCTCACGGTATTTAACCTCTATCTAGCATTCATGACCTTGTTGACCAGCCTCTCTTTCTTGAAATTCTTACTGGTCTTGGTTTCACTGAAACATCCTTGTTCTCTTGCTAACACTCTGGCTTTACCTTCTTTCTCCTTCTTTGGGTCTCTTTACTCCTTCTGCCCCTTAAATGTGGAAATTGTCCAAAGTTCAGACCTTAGTCTTTTGTTCTTTTCTCTCTAAATGTTTTCCTTCATTGCTAGACTTTAATTATAACTCTTATAGATGACTTCCAATCTTATGGCCTATTTCTGAACTCTTTTTAACCACAATGAATAATTGTCAAAATGAAGGTTTTTCAATGTCTAAATAAATAGAGTTTAAGTATAAGCTCAAAATTGCTTCCTGTAAGTGCACTCCATTGTTTACCTTGAATATTTTGATGCTTCTAAGATTTTGTATTAGGAAGAGCCGCTGCTTCTGTTGATATTGTCTGCTGGACTTTTCAGAGGGATCTGGTACCAGTCTTCTTAGGTTCCCTGGATTTCTTTTTGGCGGGGCCTGAAGAGAAAAGATTCTGTGCATGGTAGCAGCAAGCCTAGCCAATTTTTTGAATGATATTATTGTTGTTTTTATGTGTAAATAGTGGAGAGATTGGTTTGATATTTACAATTTCTTCTATATTGATAATAAATCAGTTAAGTCTGAGTTTATATTCTTGGAGTGACATAGGGACATGTAGTAGATGGATTTCTTTTTAAAAATCCTGTCCATTTCCTACCTTCCACACTTGACTGTTTTTTAATAAGGGAACTATATACTCAAGAATAATTTTCAATAGGAGAACTATATCCTCAAGAATAATTTTCTTTACATTCAAGAACCAATAGTGGCTTCCAAATGCTTGTTATCAAATCTCAATTTTCCTTCCTACGATTTTTTAGGTAGTAGTAGGAAGTTTTAACACTATATTGTTTTCTGATTAGTTCATGTGTGTTTGTCTTTTCTCCTTAGATAAACTATAAACTCCTTAAAAGTAGAAACTCTTTGTGGCTTAATACTCGTGTATCTCCCGTTGTATCTAGAATGGTGTTGTACACTTGGGGGAGTTGGCAAATACTCATTGCTTGATTTATTGTTAAAGTCCTTCTGTAAACTGTCTGCCTCTATAGCCAATCTCTTCAACCTTCCCTCAGCCCTTCAACTCTAGTCAACCCCCAATTTATTATATTCTTCCCCACCCTACAGCCCTTGTTTGGGCACTCTTTTTCATCTCCTTCCCCACCTGGAAGGTACTGCCCCTTTTACTCCCATCCTGTCTGAGACCACTTAAGACCTGAATAGAAATTCAAGTCCTCCAAGAATACTTTCCTAATGAACTCAAGCTGACCCTATTCTCTTCTCTCCTGATTACTTATGTGTATCCTTATTATTATTTTTTTAACCATATTACCTTCTTCTGTAGTAATTTCCTGTGCATATGTGTCTGTTTCTTCTTTCCCACTTATATTGTTAATGTTTCTTGGGGAACAGAAACTGATTTTCACCTAGTTTTTCTCTTCTCTGTGTATATTATATGTACTCAATCAACACTTCCGTTTTCTTTGTCAGCCAGCCTACATTCTTTTGTTTTTTCCCTTGGAATCGACATAGGAAGGGGAAAAGGAGTGAAGTGGTCCCAGAATAGTTACTCACTTATTCATTTCAGTTCAATTTTGGAGACATCTTTGTCCACCAAGCTATCCACACCATTGAGTACTGCCTGGGTTGCATTTCCAACACAGCATCTTATCTTCGACTCTGGGCTCTCAGCTTGGCTCATTCACGTGAGTGATTACTGCCTGATCATCTCAGTCACTTTCTTATCGTCAAGTGAGGATGACCGTCTGAGGGAAGGGTCCTGACAGATATATCAAAGTAAAGTTTGCCTTTTCTGTTCCATTTTTACCCACTCTCCAAGAGGGAAGAGTCCTTTATAAAAGTATGACATGCATCTAAAGTGAGATGGCTACCCCTTTTCAGAAGCTTCAGGGAAGAGGTCAATGGTTCTGGGGCTTGGGGTGGGGTAGAGTTTGAAGAGACTGCAGGCTTTTGGAGGCCTGGCTGTTATTGCCCCCAAAACAGCAAAGAAAAACTCTATGACTAAACAGCAAGAGAAAAAAATGGTTCTTAACTGAATGGTTCTGACATGCTGAGGGTGTGTCCCTGTGCAAATGACTTAACCTATGCCTCTGTTATGAGCCATATTCTTAGTCTATAAGTTGTAAAAGAATTTTAGATTTGCATTGGTAGAGGGGAGAAAGAGAGAGTCTGTATACTGGCATGTATAAAGACAGAAGGAGACATATGCCTTATCTATTTCATCACTACCCCTGGTACTTTGAGCCCATGTTCTTTTATATCCAGGAGAACAAAGAGAAACAGAACTCTAAACAATCTAGGGTAATGGTCCCAGGTGCCTTTGAACATACCCACAATGAGCATAGGGATTGGTAAAATTCCCTTGAAGATTTCAAGACTTTTTAACCTAGGGACTCAAGTCAGTCTAGCTGGTTTTTATCCATGCTTATATCCTCCTGCATAGGGGAAGAAGGTAGCCCAATCATATGGCCTCATGTGTTTGTCAGGAGAGACATTGCTTGGTTAAGCTTGTCCCTCTCTTACCTCACAGAATTGTCAGAAGTGCTCTGGACCATGGTGATGAGCATTGGCCTCCAGCAGAGAAGTTGGGGAGGCCTCATTGGAGTCTTCATCATTTTTGCCTTCTTTGCGGTTTTGACTGTAGCCATCCTTCTGGTCATGGAGGGTCTCTCAGCCTTCCTGCATGCACTTCGACTCCACTGGTAGGTGTTGCTCATGACTTAAAATCTCTTATGGTAATATGTTCATCTCTGCATCTATTTCCCCTTGGTCCAGTTAGGTAGCATGGTAGATAGAGCTCTGGATCTGGATGGAGTTCAGATGTGGTCTCAAACATGGCTGAGTAACCCTAGGCAACTTATTTAACCTGTGTCTGCCTCAGTTTCCTCATCTGTAAATTGGGGATAATAATAGCACTTATCTCAGAGGGTTCTTTTGAGCATCTACCATAATAATAATAATTGATAATAATAAATTATAAAAATAAATAACACTACAGATTCCCTGCAAGAGTAAGTTAGCGTGTCTGCATATGTCTGCACTCTGGGTCATTGTCCACATTGATGGTGTGGCCAAGTCTCCACGAGACCAGAGGGAGACAAATATGGGCATCTCATACTTGAACAGCTGGGGCCAAGGTGTTTCATGTACGTGTGTCACATTTGCTCCCCTGACTATGTGGTAGCGGAGTAAAAGAAATGATAGGACTGGGGGAATCCTAAAAAAATGAGCATTGTGGCTAGAGAAGGGAAGGCCAGCAACTCAAAGAATCCAATGAAATTCGGATAAATGGGAAAAGAAATAAAAGCTAAATGTGCTGACTTAGTATGTGTGACTCCTTCCTATCTTGAGAAGGGGAGAAGGGGCACATAATGCTCAGTGAAGAACAAAATGTTTCAATGAAGGGGGCTCAGGGAAGATTGTCATAATAGTTAACATTTATATCACACTTTAAGGTTTGTGAAAACACTTTACATACAAGACCTCATTTGATCTATGTAACAACTCTGTGAAGTAGATGCTTTAATTTTACCCATTTCACAGATGGGTAAACCAAGAGGTTATCCAAGGTCTCATAAGCCACAGAGTGTTCAAGGCAGAATTTGAACACAGGTTTTCCTGATTTTGAATCCAGTACTCTAGGTAGCCAGTCTGCTACATTAACCCATTACCTGAGAACAAATCTCAGCCTGTCAGGGTCTGTGCTACGTGACTATAAGATGCAGTCTGCTGCCTAGTTGAGGACCAACCGCCATTCAAATTTGGTCATTGTTTCTGTTTTGTAAATATTACTATGGGCAGTTCCTGAACAACCACATTCTCCTTTAAAGAAGGAATTATGTATGCATCTCTCAGAAATTAGCAACCTTCCCATTGTTAGAAATCCCCTTCCCACCACCTCACTGGCCACCCCAACAAGAATTCTATGACAGCCCTCTTTTTTTTTTTGTATCGGTATGTTCTGGTTTTTCAGCAAACTTCCATAAAATATATCACCTACAGAAACAACCACCAAAGCAAAGGCCTAAGAAGGGACTAAGAGAAAAGAGGGAGGGAGGAAGAGATCAAGGAAAGCTGGAGCAGATGGACGTATGAAAGAGGTGTAGAACAGTGGAAAGGCTACACAGAAAACCAACACTTAGTTCAGGTGCCTATTGTGGATATTGTTTTTGTCTATCAATTCCCATACCTAGTACATTTTTTTTAGGATCACGTGCTCAACTTTTACAAATGTTCTTGACTCTTAAAGCTTCTGACCTTCAGCCAACATGTGTCTAACTTTCCTTTTCTAATCTCTGACACTAGGGTCGAGTTCCAGAATAAATTCTACACTGGCTGCGGCTACAAGTTTACTCCCTTCTCTTTTAAAGAGATCCTGGATGGGACAGCAGAGGAGCAGGACTAAAATGCTGGTGGTAGCTCCCCAATGGTCCTGAATCAAGTCTCTCTTTCAGTTAAACTAACAGAGTCTCTTTAAAAATCCATCCTGGGCAGGGAGCTCAATGGAGTCATTGTTCTGGACTAATCTGACACATAAAGCTTTGCTGTTAGGACTTAGCCACATCTTAGAGAAAAGATTTCTGCTCTTGGGCCAAATGGCGAGGGGGAAAAAAGGGTCTTTAAGACCTAAAATGAGATCTTGATAGTGAATCAGATGAACAGGATGTTAGAGAAACAAGGAAACAGAAGCTTGTTAATAGAATATTTAGAGCAGAAATGGGGCATCGGAGATCACTAAGGTTGACATTGCCCTCCACTCATTCTACAGATTTAGAAACTAGGGGATGCAAAGGAGAAATGCCTTAGCTAGTGGCAGAGCCAGGACAATAGAACCTACATATTCTGAGTACACACACTATTTCTCGTTGTCAAGGAAGAACTTTTGGTTTGTGATTTCTCTGTTTATGTATATTAAAGAGAATAAATCACCATTGAGTTACTCACGGTTTGCTCAGAAATGTTTGGTTTTTTCTTCTAAAGCCCCAAAGCAAAATTGCATTGACTTCATTGCCAAACTGCTGGGATGTAGAGGGGTCCCTGGCTAATTCCATAAAGGGATTATGTTTATCTAACAGCCTTCCCAGAACCCTTTCCTCTCATTTATCTAGGGTTTAGCATTACAAGATTAGGAGCTTTCTCACGAATTTCTACTCCAGAGATGAGGAAGAAGGTATAATGTTCTCTTTTTGGTTGGGTTCCCTCTTTCTCTGTGTGTCTCTGGACTGCTAAATCCTTTGGAATGAAGTGTGACCACATGAAATCACCAGTTGTTTTGTTTTGCTGTTTTGCTGGGGTAACTGAAGATGGTTGCCAAATCAGTCCAGGCTTCAAGATTTGGAAAATGGAATTCCAGAGAGAAAGAACAAGTTACCTCAGCAAGGTTTCGGACAGCAGCCTCCCAGGACCCTCCAAACTAGATTAAAACCCTGAATCCTGCTTTTGTGTGATGGATAAATCCCTCTCTCAAACCCTACTCTTTCTACTATACCTACTATACCTCTACTCTACTATACTACTATACTCTACTTTCTATTATATGCAGGGGTGGGGAATCTGTGGCCTGGAGGCCACCTGTGGCCCTCTAGGTCCTCAAGTGTGGCCCTTTGACTGAACTCAAACTTCACAGAACAAATCTACTTAATAAAAGAATTTGTTTTGTATAACTTGGCCTCAGTCAAAACCTGAGGCCACATATGGCCTCAAGGCCACAGGTTTCCCACCCCTACACTAGAATCTTAAGTGCCAACTGTGGCCTGATACAGAGACAAAACCCAAACAAGCCTGTGTGAGAGGAGAGTGTGAAGAACATCTGCAGAGATAAATAAATATGAAAGATTTGAAAAATAGTATGTAAAGGGAAAAACAACAGGGAAAATTAGGAAGACCCTGAAATTGAGGGAATTAGGAATTCTAAGAGGTGGAGTTGAGAAAGGAGTGAATTTTAGGCATGGGGGATAGTGTAAAGGTACAGAGATGAAATCTGCCTATGGGAAACAGGGAGGCTGGTTTGGTTTGCATGACACACATCAAGAGAGAGAGAGAGTGTGTGTGTGTGTGTATACATAAGAATAGCTGATAATAGTAGCTAACATGTATTTAGTTCTCAAATGTTTGCAAGAGCAGCTGGATGGAAAAGTGGATAGAGTGCCAGGCCTGAAGTCAAGACTCATCTTCCCAGGTTCAAATCTGGCCTCAGACACTAACTTGCTGTGTGACCCTGGGTAAGTCATTTAACCCAGTTGACCTCTGTTTTCTCATCTATAAAATGAGCTGGAGAAGGAAATGGCTAACTACTCCAGTATCTTTGCCAAGAAAACCCCAAATGGGGTTACAAAGAGTAACTAGACAACTGAAATGACTGAACAACAACAAAGGTTTGCAAAGAGCTTTATAACAACTATCTCATTGGATCTTTACCATAACCATGAGAAGTAGGCTGGAAAGACAGGTGTGAATTAGAGTGTAAAAGATCTATCAATTCATGACTGACTGTTTATAGAGGGGTCATAGACCTTGAGCTGGAAGAGGTGTCAGAGGTTGTTCTCAGATCTCTCCCTGCTCTCCATCCCCGCCATGTTACCTCGGTATTCCTCTTACAACATAGTCTTGGTAAGGATACCATACAGCTCCCAGTTTTGTCAGCTTGTGTAGGACACCCTTCTGATGCAAAGTTATATAAAATCTTAGAGTTGGAAGAAACTTTAGAATCCAACGAATACAAGCCATACCTAAAGAGGAATCTCATCTGCACTATCCCTGATAAGTGATCGTCTAGCTTAGGAGGAGGCTATTATCTTCTGCAATAGCTCATTCCACTTGTAGATTTAATTTTTTAAAGTTTTTTCTTAAACCAAACTGAAATCGGCCTCTGCAACTTTTATGTATTTTTCCTACTTCTCCCCTGTGGGGCCAAGATTACAAGTATAATCCATCTCCCACTAACGAGTCTTTCATATATTTGAAAACAGCCATCATGTGCCCATCAGTTGTGGAATGGCTGAACAAGTTGTGGCATATGAGTGTAATGGAATACTATTGTGATATAAGAAATGATGAGCAGGATGGTTTAAGAAAAACCTAGGAAGATTTAGATGAACTGATGCAAAGTGAAGTGAGCAGAACCAGGAGATCATTGTACAGAGTAAGAGCAATATTGTAACAATAAAATCTTTCAACTGTGAGAGATTTAGCTATTCTGATCAAGAACATGACCCAAGGAATTTCCAAAGGACCCATGATGAGAAGGCTATCCACTTCCAGAGAAAGAGAACTTTTCAACTCTGGAAACAGATTGAAGCATACCTTTTTACTTTCTTTATTTTTCTTGTGTTTTTGTTTTGGTCTATGTTTTCTTTTGCAACATGACTAATATGGAAATATGTTTTTCGTGACTTCACATGTATAGTAGTGCTTCCCTTCTCAAGGAGTGGGGAAGCATAAGAAGGAGGGAGAGAATCTGGAATTCAACATTTTTAAAAAAAATGATTGCTAAAATATTTTACACATAATTGGGAAATATTTAATACAATAAAAATATATTTTAAAAAATCTTACCTCCTCCACTCCATCTCTTCTCTAAGCTAACCTGAATTTTTTCAGCTGGTTCATCTCCCTGCCTCCAATCCTGACTGTACCCTCATAGACACACTTAAGCTTGTCAAACTTTCCTTGAACTTTATTCGCTCATATCTGCATTACAGTATCTTTTTGGAAGAAATGAAGTTTTATTGTTTTCAAGGGAATTCATACAGTAACTCAAACCATGAGCTGACAGTGTTTCTTTCCCCCATAGGTCTTATTACATTTGCTTTAATAAGCCAATTAGACTCTTGAAATTGGAATGTTAATTATATTCACACTGGTGCTATAAAGAACTTGAAAATTGTTCTCTTAAACAGGTTAAACCTGCCTCCTATAAATCCATTTTCCCCAGTGCTTTACTTTTTTCATAGTGAAAGAATGGAAAGGCAGACTCATATTATCACAATATCTAAATTAGTGGGGTCTGGAACAAGAGATTTTTCTGTCTCTCCCTATATGGTTGGTTAGTAAAAAGAGTGTTGGAGGAGGCTATGATGTAGATGAGTTTTGTTCAAACCCACTTGCTCATGAATTCCCCAAGTACCAGAAATGGAGGTGAGCCAGGAGGAACCATGCTCCAGAATGAGGACATTTGTAATGCCTCCCAGGGAAGTGAGGGATAGGGAATGGGCAAGGGATGAAACTACTCCAGAATGATGCTGCTAGCATCCTCTAAATTCTTTGCCCTTGGACAAAGATCTGATTACCTCGATCCAGTTATAACCCTGACTTTCAAAACCCTCCTCCTCACCTTCCTCACTTATATTCAAGTCTTCCCTCAGGAAAGCTACTGAATAAAGTCAAGACTCAAGTTAACAAGACCTTCAGATAAGCCAGTCATTAGGTTTCTTGGGGTGAGGCCAGGTTCCCCACAAAAAGAGAGGTTCCTCCCTTTTTTTTTGATAGGAGTAACCCAAGTTTCTGGTCAAAGGTCCTCTTCTGACCCACGTAGCACATTAGGCCTGAGCACACACTCCGCTGTGAATATCGGGAATGAATGGTAGAGAAAGGCTAATGGGTCAATGACACAGCACAGGCCTGGAGCCACTGGGAGTTTGACTGATTTGTCAAGCCAATGTATCAGCCAAGGTCTGAGGATGAGGCTTTTCGGTTGGCATGTGTATAATACTCCCCTCCATGCACTCCACAGTCCTGCCAAAGTGGGTCTCTTGCTGTTCATCTCACCTGATGCACTGTTTCCTATCTCTAGGTTTTTGTTCTAGCTATACTCCGTAACTGGGAACACTCCCCCTTCCTGATTTCTTGCTCTTAGAATACTGTATTAGCTTTAAAACTCAAGTACTACATCTTGCACCTTCCACCTAATTTGTATATGTACAAATTATACATTTGTATATATGTGTGTGTGTATACACATGTATATCTGAGTATGAGTGTATGTACACTCTTGTATCATCCATCTAATTTGCATATATACCAATTATATATATGTATATACACTCATATATGAATATGTGTGTGTGTGGTGGGGGTCTTCCCTGTTAGAAAGCTCCTTGTGGACTGGGACTGTTTTTATTTTTTCTCTCTCAGTGTTTAGTACAATGCCTGGAGCATATAAAGGACTTAAAAACTGCTCTTTGTTTGACTGAAGGGTTGTTTGATTTGATCCAGAGGAGAAGGGAGTGTTTCTAGCTATTCACCAGAGGACTGGCCCAGAAAATCATAGAAGTTCTCTGGACTACCTTAATGATTGTGAAGAGAGAGAATACGTCTTTGTCATCTTTATATTCTCTATGGTGCTAAGACACAAGGTCCTATTCATGGTCAATACTTAAGAAATGTTTGTTGAATAAATGAAAACATTTAATTTTTTATTGATGCCTTTTGGTTTTTTCATCATTTTCATTTCTGAATATATGTCTCTCCCTCTCGCCTCTATCTGGGGAGACTTCCCTTGTAACAAAGATAAGATCCAAACCAAATAACAAAACAATTTTATTTTTTTCGGCAAAACCAACCAATATATGGTTAGCATGCCTCCTCATCACTCCTTTGGAACTATCCTTGTGTTACTCAGAGTTCTTCATTCTTTTAAAGTTGTTTTTCTTTATAATGGCCATTTTCATTTCATTAAAAAAGCCTACTTATAGGGAGGTAAAGTTCATGCCTTTCGCTTTTTCTTTTGGTATCCCTTGTAGGAGCTGGCCTTCTAGAAACAGCTCAGAGAAATTTGGATCAAATCATTTTGGGGCATCCTCACTGCTTATAGCGATTAGTATAGTGCTGTGTGACTGGCAGCCACTCATAGACTTGGAGTTGGGAGCGACCTTGGAAAGCCACCTTGCCCAACCCCTTCATTTTACAGATAAAAAACTGAGGTCTGGTAAATTCTGGATGAATTGATGAATTAATAAATCAAACTATCAAGTCATTTCTTTTTGGAAAACATTTCCCTTCAGGTTTATTTATAAATTTATAAAAATCCAAGAAATGTTTCCAAAGTGGTCTTTGCCACTAAATTTAATTTTTTTAAACTGTATTGTCATTAACGAACAAACATTTCTATATACAAACATTTGTCCTTTTTTGCCTTTCTTTGTGTCCCCAATATTTAGCCCAGCGCTTGATATACAGTAAGTGCTTAATAATAACTAGTCTCACATTATAAGGTTTGCAAAGTACTTCTTTATAAATACTGACTCACTTTGTTCTCACAACAGTCCCAGAAGGTAGGCACTATCATTCTCATTATGCAAATGAGGGAACTGAAGCAGACATATTAAGTGACTTGCCGAGGGTCACACAGCTAGGAAGCGTTTGAGACCAGATTTGAGCTCAGGTGTCCCTAACTCTACGTCAAGCCCTCTATCCACTGCACCTCCTAGCTGAACTGAGTGAGTATAATTGATTTCTTTATACGATCGAATATAAACAATTGGACTGATTGAGTACAAAGAAGGATGGATAAAGGGACTTGGGGATGACACTGTGCGTTTATTAATGTACGGCTTTTGTTTTCTAATTATGATCCTATCAAGTCATTTTAAAGACCTTAAATGATGAAATGCGTGGCCTGGCAGTGGGCTGGCCTTACTTGCCTACGGTTTTACCTTTGGTCTGATGTGCCCTCCATTCTCTTCATTTTGGGCAGCCCCTTATTTGACCTCATGCTTTTTTTTTTTAATTATTTTTTAATGTTTAACAATCACTGCCATACAATTGAGATTTTATCCCCCCCACACCTACCCCCCACTACTCCCCTCCCTCCCCATGACTGCATACAATTCTGTATAGGTTCTACATATACTTTCCTATTGAGTATATTTTCACTATAGTCATGCTATGTAGTCAGACTAAGATAAATGAAAGAAATTGTATAACAAATCAGAACATGATACACAAAAACATACACATACACAAACATGATCTGCTACATTCTGCGAATGACTTCCATATTTCTTTCTCTGAGTATGGAAGGCATTTTGCCTTAGAGAACCACCATTGGGATTTTTTTTTTTTAAGAAGTTCTTGCGTTATTATAAAATTCCAAGTCTACCAGAAAAAACTCTCGCACACTGTGGTCGTTGCTATGCACAAATATCTCCTGGTTCTGCTCCTTTCACTCAGCATCAGGTCATATAAGTCCTTCCAGGCCTCTCTGAAGTCTTCTTGTTCATCATTTCTTATGGCACAATAGTACTCCATTACATTCATATACCATAACTTATTCAGCCATTCCACAATTGATAAATGGTCAAAGGATATGAACAGGCAATTTTCGGAAGAAGATATTAAAGATATCTATAATCATATGAAAAAATGCTCTAAATCACTATTGATTAGAGAGATGCAAATCAAAACAACTCTGAGGTACCACATCACACCTATAAGATTGGCAAACATGACAGAACAAGAAAATGATAAATGCTGAAGAGGATGTGGGAGAGTTGGAACACTAATTCATTGTTGGTGGAGCTGCGAGCGCATCCAACCATTCTGGAGAGCAATTTGGAACTATGCCCAAAGGGCTACAAAAATGTGCATACCCTTTGACCCAGCAATATCGCTACTAGGACTGTATCCCCAAGAGATCATAAAAATGGGAAAGGGTCCCACATGTACAAAAATATTTATAGCAGCACTCTTTGTAGTTGCCAAAAACTGGAAGTCAAGGGGATGACCTCATGCTTTTTTTTAAGACCACATCCCATACTTATCTCAAGTGGGAAATATGTGCCTAGTTTTGGACAAGCTTCCTAGGGCAAATGCCCATTAAACCCTCAGGCTGCCTGGCCACTGGGCAGGGTTTGTACTATGTAATAGCTACCTCTGTTGCCTTCTATCTATCAGACTACAAATAATTCAAACCAACAAATTCCCATTTGCTGACTTTTGCCACCTATGCCCCATCCTTGCCCTTCTAGTTGTAGTTATGGCCAAGGGTTAGTGTCATTCAAAATGTCAGCCTTACCATAAAGGAAAACATGTATGAAGAATCAAGATGAATATGGGAAAACTTTTATGAAGAGGCGCAGACAATGCAAATAAGACAAAACTCAGGTCAAATACCATGTACTAAATCATTAAAGAATCTGTCTTTTGGTTGGTCTATGATAAGCCACATGTGCAGAACACAACCTGTGTTAGTAAGTTGCAATCATTGTAGTAGTGATCGCAATATATTAATCACTATATTAGACTATTTTGCTAAACTGTTTGGGACATTGGAGTGTTGGATGAGAAGTCTCCATTTGGGTAAGACAAACTGTATCCATCAATTAAAACAATTGGAGTTCTTTATTACCCACTGCTCCCTACCCTCAAGATTCCTGCACTCACTAGTTATCCAGCAAAGCCATTGAAACTACACTGGGCTGCCCTCTTTCTGCTCACAGGTTATTTTCCTTGAAAACTCTTCCCCAACTTTTCTTATGACCAAATTCCTCTTTTAGCTCCCTCCTTTCCTGGCCCCTCATTTCAGGAGGAAATAGCATCAGAGTTTCCACAATGCCTAGTCAGGTGAAGTTTTGTGGAGTGGGGCGTGACCCGGGTGTAACTAACTCCCCAGTCCAATTGTCAGGTTTTGCCTTAAAGAGTTCTGTAAGCTGAGCTGAGAGGAGGAGGAGAAAGCCTTAGTCTTGGGGATCCAGAAGAGGGATAAGTTCTTGTGTTGGGGAGAAGCCACAGATGAGCAACCTAACTCTGAGTGGAAACCCGCTGCAGGCCTGCAAAGATCTAACAAGAACGGGATACTGAAGAAATACAAGTCCACGAGTTCCCAAGGTTTGTGACATCCTCAAGGTAAGAAAGTTTCAAATAGATGATAAGTATCTGGGCTTGTCTTTTGGGCGCTGTTGGGGGCATTAGAAAGTGTAGGTGTAAGAATAAGGAATTCCAAGATGTCAGTTAGAGGGGAATTTTAGAAATCTTCTCTTTGGACTTCCCCATTAACAATGGAGGGACCGAAGTTCAGAGATGGGAAGAGACTCGCCTAATAGGGTCCCCATTTCCTTTATTTACCAGGGTGTATTTCCTATGTCTGAAAGGCATTAGTGTGTGTGTTGCACCTCCAGCCTCCATGGAACTTCCATGACTTGAAACCAAAACCTTCCATATGTGCTGTCTCTGTGTTTAGAATTTGAAGTTTTTGAGAGTGGGCACCATCTTACTTTTCTGTTGGTATACCCAACACTTAAAACAGTGTTTTGCACGTAATAAGCACTTAAATGCTTCATTTATCAAAAGTAGTGACAATAAATCTCATCACAAAAAACTTGGTCCTTTGGTTGAAAGATCCCCAGGTTTGCTACTTGGTGCCTCATTTATTTTCTATAAAATTAAATGTAGAAAAATCCCAGTTCAACAAAAGCATGGGGAGTGCTTGGGATTTGTGTAATAAAATTTAGGCATTAACAAAAGCTGTGAATTTGAACTTCAGAACAATTTTATAATGTCAACCTTCATCAAGACAGGCAGTGAGGTTCAGTGGAGAATATACTGAATGTGGTGAACATGGTCAGAAGCTGTTGTTCAGTCACCAGTCCTGTATGATTCTTTGAGATCCCATTTGGGGTTTTCTTGGCAGAGATCCGGGAGTGATTTGCCATTTCCTTCTTCAGTTCATTTTACAGAAGAAAAAACTAAGGCAAACAGGGTTAAGTGACTTGCTCAGGGTCACACAGCTAGTAAGTGTCTGAGGACAGATTTAAACTCAGGAAGATGAGTCATTCTGATGCCATAGCCTGCCACTCTATGTATTATGGTTCTGCCCAGCTGCCCTGGAGCCAGACAAGCTGGGTTTAAATCCTGCCTCCACCATTTACTTGGGCAAATTATTTAATTCTTTCTGAATCTCCATTTCTTTATCTGTAAAAGGAAGGGATTGGACAACATGACTTGCCAGACCCTGTCTAGCTGTATATCCTTGATTCTAAAGAATTCTATGGGAGCTGAAATGGAAAGGGTCTGAAACTGTCAGCAACCTTGGATCTGAATTCTAGCTCTGCCACCTCTTGGACAGATTGAGACCATGGACAATCACCCTCTGTCTGTAATGGGGGTGTGTGTGTCCTCATTTGCAAAATAAGGACAATACTTGCACTGCAGTACTCTCACATGGAAGTGGCAGAGATGTGTTTTATGAGACTTTAAACTGTGACATAAACATGAAGTGGGATTGTGGGGTTATTGGTATTGAAAGGCAGATGGTGGGGGTGTAATAGGCAAAAGTGCTGAACTTGTAGTTAGGAGCTGACCTGGGTTCAAAACCTGACTCTGATACTTACTTAGGTGTGTAACATTTGGCAAAAAAATTGCTTTAACTCTCAGTCTCAATTACCTCATCTGTAAAATGGGGATGCGAATACTGTAGGGCTGTACCGGGGATCAAAAGAGACAATATATGTGAAGCACTTTGTAAAAATTGTAGTACTGTATATGAGTATCTGCAATTATTAGGGAAGGCAGGGGTCACTTCTTTATTGCACAGGTGAGGGAAACTGAGGCACAGAGAGACAAGATAGACATTCCAAAGATGAAATTGCAGTGCAGTTCTCACAACCTCTGGGTCCAGAATTGAGATTCCCAGGCAGGCTCCCTTAGTAATCTTGCTTCCCATTTCAGTGACCATGACCATTTTTTTTCTCCTCCAGTGAAAACTGTAATTTAATGATTTCCTACATTTTTTTGTCCCATGGATCCCCTTTCATGAATGACAAAAAGAAATGTGCTTTGTCCCCAGCATGATAATATACTATCCATAAAATTCTTTACAATTATTTACTGCTTAAGGCACTATTAAAGAATTTTCAACAGGAAGAAAAATGTATGGTGAGCCCCTAGTATAATTTAATGTATTACATGTGGTATTCACAGTTATTTACTGCTTAGGGCACTTTTAAGAATTTTTAGCATAAACTACTTGGCCCAGAAGGGGAAGGAAAAGGAATAAGCAGTTATGTAGAACCTATTATATGCCAGGCACTGTGGTAAGCACTTTTTACAAATTATCTCATTTGATCCTCACTACAATCCAGATAATTAGGTACTATTACTATCTTCATTTTACTACTAAGGAAATTGAGGCCAACAGAGGTTAAGTGACTTGTCCAGCCAGGGTCATACAGCTAGGAAAAGTGTAGATTTGAAATCAGGTCTTTCTGCCTCCATTGTGCCACTAGCTGCCTCCCTATGCTTGCAAACCCCCTCCCCAGGCCATGAAATGGGAATCAGTTACTATAGCCCAACAGCTTAAAATGAGCAGATTGCTTGCCATGACTAGCTTTTAGCGTGAGTTTGAGTGGGCCTCTTTTAATAATCGAGCAATTAGTATTGAAGCTTGTGAAACTGTGGACAGTCCGTGGTTGACGCTGTTTATAAAGACAAAGCATATGTTTAAAACCAAATATGACAGACTTTCTGGGTGCCCAGAGGGAAATGCTTCAGGCTTTCATAAGGGAGTCCAAGGGGAGAGAGGAGACATAACTACAGCCTTGGGCTCTGTGCTGAGGAAAGGTTTCACCAACTCAGAATCTGTCCCAACAATATTTCTTGTGTCCAACTGGCCCACAAAATCTCAATCCCAGGATCCCAACCCATTTCTTGTCTTTGTGTCTCCCTTAGCTTCTGCTCCACCATCTTGCCTTCTCCCTTTCTGTGAATCTTCTAAACCTCTCATCAGGAGAAGTTCCTTCTCAAGTCTAGCGTCAGCTTGGACTCATTCAGACTAGGGACCAACCATGACCTTCCCCCAACCCTAGCTTCAGCTCAGGCTCAGTTGCAGTACTAGGTTAGCATTTACGTAGTCCTTTGCACTTTATCTCATTTGAGTCTCACAATAACCCTATGAGACAGATGCTAGTATTATCTTTATTTTATAGATAAGGAAACTGAGACTGGAAAAAGTGAAGTGATCTGCTTCTGTTGTACACCTAGTAAGAGTCTGAGAGAGGATTTGAATGCACGTGTTCCTAATTCCATCGATCTATCCATTGGCCCGCCTGACTGCCTCAATGATGAAACAGAGAGGTTGTTTTTTTCCCCCAGGCATATGCCAAGGATCTGAAACAGGATTCAGACGCAGGGTTCCTAATGCCAAGTCCAGTGCTTGCCCACTAAGCCATGCCAGGATGTGGTAATCTTTGCTGCATTCTGTAACAGCTATGTGGTTTTTCAATTGCTGTATAAACAAACCAGCAGAATTCCACAGAGCAAAAGTAAGAGTCAGTCAATGTTTGAATGTCTGGTTGGAGAGGATACAAGGTCAGGTTTGCTCTGGTGCCCATAGAAAATGTGGGAATTTTCTAATCTTGGTCATTTAAGTATTCCTGATGTAAAGTGTTTATATGTTATTAGACCAAAATGAAGTTTTGTTTGGAGGTTAATTTTTCGGAAGAGTAAATGTTCTCTAGTGAAATATAAGTCCTCTCAACATGTTTCTTTGAGAGGGGTAAAACTTTGAAAAACTTCATAGATATTTTAAAAATCTCAACAGAGAATGTAAATGCAACTTTACTCATATAATCTAGCTTTCTCATATTACATGTAAAAAGGGGACTCTACAGTGGTTCAATGAGTAGGACTCTTTCATCACACACCATTACACCTTTCAGGAAGTAGACCTTCTGGCTTTCCCACAGGCTGGTGGAATGCCCTGGAGATAGGGTTCCCATTGACCAGTCATCCTATTAGACATAGATGGAAAAAATGCTATTTGTAATTCCTAAATGTAGTCCCTTTATTCACAATTGGGCATAGTTTATGGTCCATCTATGGTGCCTGGTCAGGATATAGGTACTGATAAAGTTACTTCTCCTAATCTATTACATGTTCAAAGTTGTCTGTTGCTGGGACTCAGAGGGGCTTTTTGGAGGAATTCAGTGAACTTATCGATGCTGAAAGCAATCAGCCTTTTTATTTGGATATTCTAAAAGGAAGGTCACCTGGCTTAACTGGGGACATCCAAAGGAACATAGAGGGGAAGGCAGGAGTAACAAGGGAAAGATAAGAGGGCAGTACTTGTTCCTGAATTGGAGCAGCAAACACCACCACAAAGCAAGACAGAGAAAGCTTCCAGCCAGAGATGCCACTAGAGTCCCAGGCATGATGATCCTTGACTAAGGAAGAAGGATGGAGCCTGTGGTGGTTCTGCAAGACTTGCTCCTACCTCTTGGAACAGATGTTCCACAAGCTCTTATCCATTCTATAGGTGGGGCTCCTGGATCTGTCTTCATACCTTACTTAAGGGAAGCTCAGGAAGCAGACAAAGGACAGATATTTCTTGTAGGAAGGGACAGTATCTCACTTAGACGTGTCTGATTGGCTTTCCACCTCTCATGTCACAGGAAAATCAATGAAGTTGCATGGGAGATATTTCTAGAATCAAATAATTCTCATCAGATCCTGTAGGAGGAAGGGAGTGACAGTGAGATGCATGGCTGGGAAACTGGTTGGAGAAAGATTAGACCTGAAAATCAGAGCTTGTCCTGGTTTTCAACAATGTCATAATCTGAGCAATGCCTATTTCTCATCCACTTTGTTTCTTATATGTGGATGGTCAGGGCAGTATCTTTTGGGTCACTTTTGATTACTATGAGGAGGACCTGAAAGGTTCTAAGCAAGTGATGTCACACAGAAACAGAGGCCATTAAGGATAAGGATCTGTGGCTGTATATTGACCTAGGTTTAAAATGTAATGTTATCCATGTTTAATTGTATTTTCATTTATTTTGTCAAATATTTTCCAATTACTTTTTCATCTGATTCCTATAGCATTTGATGGTGTTGCAGGACACAATGATACATATAACACTTCTATCTGGAGCTTGATTCCATCAATACTCTATCTCTTGATAACAGGCATATTTACAGAGCCTTTCCATCAATAGGAAATACATATTCTGGTAGATGTTGGTGAGGGACATTTTTTATGATCTTAGTGAGCAGAGGTCTCTCTTCTTGATGTTAAGATTATTGAACAAAGAGAGCTCTGCAGTCATATGCATCATGAAATATTTTATATATACGGGGAGACAGTTTGTAAGAGGAGAAGCTTCTTCTAAGTTGCTTCTTGCTGAAGTTGAATGATTTTTAAAAGTAATAATCAAACAGTAGACTCAAGTATATTTAATGTGAGAGCACTAGACAAGAGACATTTATTCTTCTTTTTAAAAAATTTAATTATTTATTTGTTTTTAACATTTTTTTCTTTTTAAATTGAGTTCCTCATCATCATTTTTATATATTACAAACAAACCCTGCAAGAAAGAGATATCCCATTTAAAGGAACTCTAGAAGTAAAAAATACCTGAGAGTACACCTGTCAAAGCAAGGTCAGGAACTATATAAACAAAATTATAAAAAAACCTTTTTTATACAAATAAAATCAGATTTAAATAATTGACATATAGTGATTGTTCATGAGTAGGCAGGGCTAATAGAATGACAATTTTACCTAATTTACATATTCAATGCTATCCCAATTAAATTACCAAAAATATTTTACTAAAAACAATAATACAATTCATTTGGAAGAACAAAAAGGAACAAGTGGAAAAAGTTTCAGAAAGATTTAGCAGTACCAGATCTTAAGCTATATTACAAAGTTGTGATTATCAAAACTATCTGGTAGAGGCTAAAAAATAGAAAGGTAGCTCAATGGAACACAGTAAACGTACAATTTACAGCAGCAAAATAAATATGGTAACCTTGTATTTGACAAGTATAAAGTCTTAAGTTTTGGGGATAATAATTCATTATTTGTAAAAATTGTTGGGGAAACTGAAAAGCAGTATGGCAGAAATTGTTCATAAGCCAAAATCTTGCACCATTTACCAAGATGTGTTCATCCTTCGTTGCTGAAGAGGACCATGTCATCAGAGAAATGATGACATGACTTGCACTTCACTTTGTTTTGAGTGAGGGAGGGCTGTGCAGGTCACCAGCCTCACTTCTCCTCCAGAACCACCTGAATCCAGTGACCAGATATTCATCAGGATGACTGGAGATGACCCAGGATGAGGCAATTGTGGTTAAGTAACTTGTCCAAGGTCACCCAACTAGTGAGTGTCAAGTATCTGAGGTGAGATTTAAACTCAGGTCCTCCTGATTCCTGCACTGATGCTCTATCCACTGCACCATCTAGCTGCCCCCGATTTACCAAGATAGGGTCAAATGGATACATGGCCTACGTATAAAGGAAGATATTACAAGAAAATTTGAAGAATGTGGAACATATTACTGATCAGACTATGGATAGATGAACGATTTGTGAATAAAGAAGAGATAGGAGAATGAGGTATAAGATGAATAATTTCAATTACATTAAGTTAAAAAGCTTTATACAAATAAAATAAATAAATGTAGCCAAGATCAGAAAAAAAACAGAAAATGGAGAAAAAAATTATAGGTGGTTTCTCAGATAAAGGTCTCATATTTCAAATATATAAAAGAATTTTGTAAAATCAATAAGAATATGAGTTATTTCCCATTTGATATATGGTCAAAGGATATGAATAGGTATTTTTCTGATGAAAAAATCAAAACAATTTATAGTCTTGTGATAAAATGCTTTGAATCATTATCAATTAGAAAAATACAAATTAAAACAACCTTGAGATATCATTTTATACCTATCAGATTGGCTAAAATGGTTGAAGAGGAAAGTGACAAATATTGGAGGGGATGTGGAAAAATTGGGACACAAGTCCACTGTTGATAGAACTGTGAACTAATCCAATCATTTTGGAGAGCAATCTGGAATGATGTCCTAAGAGTTATCTCTACTAGGTCTATTTCAAAATATGATTAGGAAAAAAAGATAAGAACTCATGCATTCTAAAATATTTATGGCAGCTCTTTTTGTGGTAGCTAAGAACTGGAAATCAGGGGGATGCTCATCAACTGGGGAACAGCTGAACAAATTGTAGTATATGATTCGAAGGGAATATTTCTATGATATAAGAAATGATGAGCTCATTGGTTTTAGAAAAAAGATGGATGGATTTGCATGAAAAAATGGAATAAAATGCGCAGAATTAAGAGAATATTGTATACAGTAACAGCAGTAGTGTTTTAAGAACATTGTGAGACTAAATAATTTTGACTTATAAATACCCAAATTAAGTGCAAAGAACATGAAGGAAGATACTGTCTATATCCAGAGAAAGAAATGATAAATAGAAGTATGTATAGAATGATTTTACACATACATACACACATGAGTGCACACACAAACACACATTCAGACACACATTTATCTCTAATGGTAGCCATTTCTGAGGGCAAGGGGAGGGAAGAAAAATGGAAAAAAAAAAGAAATTTACATGATAACTTTATTATATATTTAAAAGGAGATCAAGTTGTACATAATAGATTCAGTTTCACATGAAAAAAATTTTTTGAGCTCCAAATTTCCTCCCTCCCACCCTCTCCAACGCTTGCTCAGAAGGCAAGCAATATACCAGTTCCAATATGTGCAGTCATGAAAAACATATTTCCTTATTAGCCATATTTCAAAAAATCAAGAAAAAAGTGAGACAAATTATACTTCAATTTATACTCAGAGTGCATCAGCTCTCTCTCTGAAGGTGTGCAGCATTTTTTTCCTTTTTCTCATGAGTCCTTTGGGATAGTCTTGGATCTTACATTGGTCAGAGTAGCCAAATCTTTCACAGCTGACCATCATTACAACACTACTATTACTGTACACAATGGTCTCCCAGTTCTTCTCGTTTTACTTTGCATCTGTTTATATAGGTCATGTTTTTCTGAAACAATCACCCTCATTTCTTATAGCACAATAGCATTCCACCACAACTAAGCTACAACTTCTTCAGCCGTTCTCCAGTTGATGAGCATCCCCTTGATTTCCAATTCTGTGCCATCACAAAAAGATTTGCTATAAATATTTTTGTATATATAAGTCTTTTTCCTTTTTATTTATTTTCTTTGGGATACAGACCTAGTGGTGGTGTTGCTGGATCAAAGGATATGCACAATATTTTAGTCCTTTGGGTCTAATTCCAAATTTTCTCTAGAAGTTTTAGATCAGTTTACTACTGTGCCAGCAGTTCATTAGTGTACCTACTTTTCCTTTATCCCCTACAGTATTTGTCGTTGTCATGAAATGGTACTTCATAGTTGTTTTAATTTGCATTTCTCTAATCAATGGTGATTTAGAGCATTTTTTCATATGACTATAGATAACTTTGATTTCTTCTTCTGAAAACTGCCTGTTTGTATCCTCTGATCAGTTGGGAAAAAGAGACATTTATTTTTAAAATATCTATTGTAGAAAGAATCTGTGCCTTATGAAAAATAACATTTATTTCAAGTTTCCAAAAGGGCCCCTCAGAATGAATGATCATAAAGTTCACTTGACTGATCAAGGATCATAGACAATGTCTTATGTTCCAGGGCCTTGTGTGCTTAAATAATGGCTTAGAGGCTTCTGGCAACTTGTCATTTGAAATGCCAACTCAATATGGGAGAATAGTAGTACAACAATATACAGTGACTAGATCCACAATTACGAAGGTCAGAGACAATGGGGCTTTAATTCAGGGTGCGAAATTTCCAGGTGCCGACAGCACTGGCTTCTTTCCTTCCCCTTCCTCCCTCCTGGCAGCAACCTTATCCTTGGGAGCATTTTTTCCCTCTTCAGCATCTTAGAAACCATGTGATAGCCCAGGGCACACTCCTCCTTCTGGTCTTCTACTCCAGGTGAGCCTATTCCCTCCTCCTCAACCTTTCCTAATTGTTATTTGCCCCAGATATAAAAATTGCTAATCATACATCCTATCCCTACCCTCATTGTCCAATGCCCTCTAACTTCCCACTTGGTTATGGAGCAGGGTAATTTCTCACTGCCAAAGTTTTGAGACCCTAACTCTCCTCTATTCCTGATCTCCTGTTACTACCTCCTTAATTCTAACTTGCAGTGGAGAATGTCAGGAAGATGGTTTTTTCCAAGACCTCCCATCTAGGGCCAGATCTCATAAAAATAATATGGAAGCTGATACATAGGGCCCTCACCCACCCCCCATTTTCAGCACACCCTTCTCTGTCTGGAGTTAAAGACGTTGTCTCCCTGGTCTGGTTGTCACCTGTTTCTACTATATTCTGAACCCATCCCTCTCGCCCATCAACCTACCTGACACTCCATCTCCTCAAGTGCTAATCCATCATCAAAAATTACATTAAATGCTAGACACTGTGCTAGGTACTTAGAATATAAAGACAAAGAATGAAACATTCCCCACTCTCAAGGAATTTACATTTTAACAAGATAACCAATAGCTCCTCTGAATTTAATGTACTGATGTGACCGGGCCCCTTTCTGAAAATATGAACATTTGAACAGTAACTTCTGAAGATGTCTATCCTTGTCTTTATTGTGAACAACTCTAGTGGTGGCTATTTCAGGCTAAATAGGCAGAGAAGGTTGATATTTTTTTTTTGAGAGATGAGAGTTTTAAGCCCATATAGACTTTGCACCTATGAAATCCATGTTCTTTAACTCAATAAGTATCCTTAAAAAAATTTCTTCTTAAAATTTAGTTTATTCTGAAGTTAAAAGACACCCAATAAAATGAGTGTTTTCCCCATATGTAGCTATATGTACATACATATCCACACACACATATGTATACTATTTTCTATACACACACATACACATATAATAGGACAGGAGAAATACATGAAACTGATCTATTATATAGAATTTGCTTTTCTTTTAAAGCATATAATAAATTCAACACATGACTGCTATTCTGTGTGGGATTCTTTCTCTTCACTTCTCATTTTGGGAAATGGGAATACTTTGTCTAATCTATCATTCCTATTTTCTAAATTTTTGGAGAAAAAAAAGAAAAATGAAACCATTATAATAAATACACAGTCAACACAAATGCCACATTGGTTGTATTTTTTTTTTTTAAAAAGGTCTGTGTCATTTTACACCTGGCATCTATCACCTTTCTGCCAGGAGGTGGGAGGCTTATTGATAACGATCTACCCTGTCAAATTGTGGTTGATCACTGCCCTGCTAGAGTTCTCAAGTCTTTCACAGTTTCATCATGTGTTTATTAAGCACCTTCAGTGGGTGAGGTGATTTGGAGAATATTCAGATGTTCGAGACAGTCCCTGACCTCCTTAAAGCAGATTCTGAATGGGTAGGTAAGGATCTCCCACATTTTCCCTGAAAGACACACATTTCTCTCTCAGTTTTTCTTCTTGCTTCAGTTATCCAAGCCTGGGAAGCTGAGGGGAATGTGGGCTGGGGTGCAGGCTGTGTTGCCACCCTCATGGGTGATCAGAATAATGTTTTTAAATGCATGAAATCAAATATATAGGATTACCAAAGAAACCAATTACACTGAAATAAAGATGTAGTTTTCTTCCTGTCCAAGTTCACACACCCTATGAATCTATCCATAGACTCCCACATTAAGAAACCCTGCTTTAATGCTAGCTTCTAGGCCCAAAGCAGAGATTGATTCAAATAAAATTAAAATACTCTTCTCCTCCTCCATCTGGATCTGCCTACCCGGTCCCGTGACATGGTGTAAATGGGGGCTCTGGCTGGAGGATGTCTCTTCCTGTTGCCCCACCCAGGAGGGGGCAGAGCAGGGATTCAGGGCTAGGTGCGAGTTTTCTTTTTCTTTTCGGTTGATGATTTGCTTTTATTCTTTAGACAACTCCCCTTATCTTTTTTTGGGAGGGAATTCTACACATACATTCTTATTAAGCACATTTTCACGTTGGTCATGTTGCACAGAAGAATTAAAATGAATGGGAGAAACCATGAGAAAAAACAAACCGAAACAAAACATAACACAAGAGAAAATATTCTGCTTCATTCTGTGTTCCGATTCCATAGTTCTTTCTCTGGGTGTGGATGGCATTTTGCCTCAAGAGTCCTTTGGGAAGGTTTTAGGTCCTTGCATTGCTGTGAAGGACTAGGTCTACCAGAAACAGTCCTTGTATACTGTGGCTGATACTGTGTGCAATGTTCTCCTGGTTCTGCTCATTTCACTCAGAATCAGTTCCTGAAGTCCTCCTGTCTTATCATTTCTTATAGTACATTCAAATACCACAACTTGTTCAACCATTCCCCAATTGATGGGCATCCCCTTGATTTCCAGTTCTTGGCCACCACAAAGAGAGCTGCTATAAATATTTTTGTAGAAGTGGGACCTTTTCCCATTTTTATGATCTCTTTGGGATACAGTTCTAGAAGCAATATTATTGGATGAAAGTGTATGTACATTTTTGTAGCCCTTTGGGCATAGTTCCAAACTGCTCTCCAGAATGGTTGGATCACAACTCCACCAACAATGAATTAGTGTTCCAACTTTCCCACATCTCCAACATTTATCATCTTCCTGTTTTGTCATGTTAGCCAATCTGATAGGTGTGATGTGGTACCTCAGAGTTGTTTTGATTTGCATTTCTCTAATCAGTGATGATTTAGAGCATTTTTTCATATGACTATAGATAGCTTTAATTTCTTCCTCTGAAAACTACCTGTTCATATTCTTGTATGGGGAATGACTTGTATTCTTGTAAATTTAACTCGGTTCTCTAAATATTTTAGAAATGAGGTCTTTATCACAGACACTAGTTGTAAAAATTCTTTCCCAGTTTTCTGCTTCTTGCCTAATCTTGGTTGCATTGGGTTTGTTTGTACAAAAACCTTTAAATTTAATGTACTCAAAATTATCCATTTTGCATTTTATAATGTTCTCTATCTCTTATTTGGTCATAAATTTCTTCACTCTCTATAAATCTGACAAATACACTACTCCTTGCTTCCTTAATTTGTTTATAGTATCGGTTTTTATACCTAGATCATATATCCATTTGGACTTTATTCTTGGATATGGTGTCAGGCAGTGCTAGCTTTCTTAAAGCCCTGCAGACAAGTTAATGGTGGAGGCAGGGAACATTTATCACCAAGATAAAGGTGTGATATTTCACACACATACAAAAAATTGCTATGTGCCAGATACTGTGCTAAGCAATTAAAAATTTTTTTTCATTTTATACTCACAGCAACCTTGAGAGATAAATCTTATTATTATCCCCATTTCACAGTTGAGGAAACTGAGGCAGACAGGGACTAAGTGGCTTGTCTAGGCTCCCCCAGGTAGCAAGTGTCGGAGGACAGATTTGAACTCTGGTCTTCCTGTCTCCAGGTCCAGCACTCTACCCAATGTGCCACCTAACAGATTAATCTTGGGAGAAAAGTATTTTTATGGAAGACACTTGCAATAGTCTCTTGATATCCTTAGCCTGAAATCCTTATAACATCATGATGACCTAACATGGCCCCAAGAAGAGATGAGAAAATGTAACAATCTTTTGTTGAAGAGGAAGGAGACTTGTGGGTATCAAATGTTGTGGATGTTGTCACAGTTGACGTGTTGGTGTTCATTCTCTCCTTAAATCTTGCTTTGTTGCCAAGTGATTGAATTTAGGAAGTCCACAATTTTAATCTTGCCTCCTGAGGCGCTTCATAGGTATGTGACTAAGCAAATCATTTAATCTCTTAGTTTTAGTTTTCTCACCTGTAAAATATCCATAATAAGATCAGATGAGAGAACATTTGTAAACACTTTGCAAACCCTAAAGTGATATATAGGTGCTAGCTATTTTTCTGGGTAAGTAGTGAAATGAGTTTAGAACTAAATGTGATGTGAAAACAATGTTATTTTGGAGAAGAAAATGGCAAGTGGAGAAGAATATGGCAAACCACTCTAGTAGCTTTGCCAAGAAAACCCTGTGGACAGTGTTGTCATGCTATCCCAAAAGAGTGGGACATGGTTGAAGAACTCTACAACAATAACAAAAGACAAAAGGCATAAACAAAAACTCTTGAAAAGAAAACCATCCAACACTACCAACAGCCAACCCTAATGCAAACCTTTTCTTTCCTTCCACTTTCTTTCCTTTCAGTTCCTTGCATTCAGCTGTTTCTAGAAAACTCTGATGATTGATTCAGTCCCAAACTTGATTTTCCTTTACATTTTGGACTCCACATTTCTTTTCCTGGGAGGGGCTTTTCCTTAAACTGATGCTCTGATCCCCAAGATATGTTGGGTGTCTGTAGGGAACCCACTGGGGGAGGCCCCTCTGGTCCCTAAGTGTGTCCCCTTCACTGATGACCAAGTGTCTCTCTGCTCCAGCCCATCCTCCATCCTGCTGTCAAAATAATTTTCGTTAAGCCTAGATCTCACCATGTTATTGACTCTGGTGCCTTTCTATTGCCTTTAGGATAAAATATCAACTCCTCTGTTTAGCTCTTAAAGACATTTACAGCACTGTATACAGTAACAGCCACAGTATGTGAGGACTGATCTTGGTAGACTTAGCCTTTCTCAATTCCAAAGGACTCATGATGCAAAATGCCATCCACATCCACAGAAAGAACTATGGAATCTGAATGTAGAGTGAAGCAGACTCTTCTCTTTTATGTTTTGCTTTTTCTTTCTCATGGTTTCTCCCATTTGTTATAATTCTTCTGTACAACATGACTAATGTGAAAATATGTTTAATAGGAATGTATACGTAGAGCCTATATCAGATTGCAAGCCATCTTGGGGAGAGAGGGGGTAGGGAGGGAGAGAAAATTTAAAACTTATGGATATGAATGTTGAAAACTAAAAATAAATTAACTCAAAAAAGAAACATTTACAAACTGGCTCCAACCTGTCCTTCCAGTCCCATGGAACATTATGCTCTGTACTTTTCATCTAGCCAAATGGATCTCTCTGTTTCTTACATATGACACTTCATTTTCAGTGACTGTGTATTTGCCCTTGGCTATCACTCATGTCTGGAATGGAGTCCAGCCTTGCTTCTAGCTCATGAAAGTCTTCCTTCAAGATGGGAAAGGAAATAAGCATTTATACAGTACCTACTGTGGGCTAAGGACTTACTAGGTGCTTTACAAATATTGACTCATTTAATCCTAACAAAAACCTTGTGAGGTAGGTGCTGTTATTATCTCTATTTTATAGTTAGGGAAACTGAGGGCAGCAAAGGTTAAGTCACTTGCCCAAGTCTGAGGCCATATTTGAATGCAGGTCTTCCTGACTCGAGGCCCAACATGGTAGCACCTCACTGCCTTAAGATGCAGCCCAAACAGCATGAAACCTTTCTTCCCTCTCTTGCTTATGTGGCAGGTGTTATAGTCACCTGGGGACTGTCTCTAACTTGCAGGTCCATGGTGCTGATTAAGGTCTCGATCTGCTGGGCTGACCCTGTGACAGTCTGTTCTATGCATGGCCTTATTCAGAGAGAGAGACTATTCATGTGGGGGCTGGGAAGGACAAACCGGTAGCTTACTGTGTGCTAAGTGCTTCATGTTTGATCCTTTTAAGATGCTTTGATTTTATTATTTGATTCTTTGCATTTATTATGTCATTTAATCTACAACAACCCTGGAAGATAGGTGCTATTATTATCCTCATTTTACAGATGAGGAAACTGAGGCCAACAGAGGTTAAATGACTTGCCCAGGGTGATGTGCCTAGTCAAATGGATGAGACAAGCCTTGAACTCAGGTGTTCTGACTCCATGCCAGGTACTACCTAGCACTGCTCCATGGTAGAGTCCTTTATCCACCATGTCCCTTATTATGCAACCCACCACTCATCTATATTCTCTTTTGTTGACCTTTTTTTTCTACATTTGTCTGGCAATGTCCTCCCTATGTCCATGTCCTCTAACATCTTCCAGGTGCCAGTTGCACCCAGACATCCTGACTTGACCTTTCCCAGGAAAAGTAAACTTTCCAAGTATCAAATTCCCCAGACCTTATCCTGTGTAAGGTCCTCACCTCCTTTCACTACCCATCTTTCCTGGCTCAAACGTACATTTGTCAATGGAAACCCCTCCCACCCTCAAAGTAGGACCTTTTTCTTTTACCCCCTCCTTTTCAATCTTTCCCCTCCCCTCACCCACTTTCTATAAGTTCCTCTCTTTGAGACCACAACCATCACCTTCCCCTTATGGGTAGCTCTTGATTTGATTTTGGTACACCATTCACTCCTCTCTGTCCTACTACTGCCCTCCCATCTTTTCTATACCCTTGTGTATTGTAATATAGTCTTGAAAAGAAGCATTCACTTGTAGGCAGAGTGTGGCCAGGTTCTGTGTATAATAACCACTCCCGCCTGTTACCTCTAGCAGATTTCCACCTTCACCTCTATCTCCTAGTGTACATGTAGAAAGAGAACTCTTATTGGTCTCTCAATTGTCAGTCCTGCTCTTACTTTACTCCCCTGAAGCATTTATTCACTGCCACATTTATGTTGATTGGGGGTGTTTGAAAAGCAAACTGTTCACATTTTCTTTCTAAAAATGTTTCAAACTCTTCTTTATTATTGAACATTTATTTTTTATCCTGTATGGTTAAGCTCACATTTGCAGGATAGGTCACCCTGGGCTTCATCCTCAACTCCACTGCTCTTCAGAACACATTATTCTATCCCTCCTCCATTTTCTAGCAGGTCTGGAATAGTCTTGCATTATTCAAATGTCCTTTCCTTTGTATTTGAAGGTCTTTCCCTCTATAGCTTGCAGAACTTGTTTCGGAATTGAATTGTTAAACTTAATCATTATGTGTCTTGGAATTTGAAGCCCTGTGTTTTTTTTTCTTCTAGAGACAATATGTTAATTTTTTTCAAATGGAATTTCATTTTCTATATTTAGAAGTTCTGGGCAGTCCTTTTCTATTTTTCTATTTCACTGTGGTATCAAGGTTGTTTTGTCCTACAGTGTCTTTCTGCAAGACCTAGGATACTTAGATTGTCTCTGTACATCCCATCTTCAAGTTCAATATGTTTTGCTTACATAGTGAGCATATTTTCCTTTAACATTATTGCTTTTTGCCTCTCTTCTTCTAGGTTGTCCTTCGGTTCTGTGTATTTACATTTCCAATATATTGTTCATTCCTTGGTTTCTTTGTTGTGGCTTGCCATTATAGATTCAAGTTTTTCTATTCTGCCCATAATTTCTGCTGTGCAAATCAATTCTGTGCACATCAGTTCTGCTCTCACAATTCTCATTTCTCTTTAAAACCATCATGAAACAGCACATTGCAGTTCCATATGCTCCTTAAATTCCACAAGATTTTTTCATTAAGGGTTCAATCATTTTCCTTTATTTTACAGTATTTAGTCATAGGTGTCTGAATTTGTTTACTAGATCTGGAGGACATATTTCCTCCTGTGGTTACTGTTTTTTCCTATTGATTCATCTATTTATGTTCAAAATCTTTGAATTTTCTTTTTTACTGAAATCTTTCTTTTTACTGGTACTTTGTCTTTTTTTCCCTGCTTACTTTTCTTATCATTCATTTCCTGACTCCTTCCCCTCTCATTGTGGTTTCCTTGGGGGCCTGATCTCAAGGCGTCTCAGTTTCCTCCCATGATGGGCATTTCACAGTTCACCAGCCTAGGTCTCTGCCCCCAGTGATTTTTTTTTTTTTTTTGGTGGTCAGAGCTAGCCCCAGCTGAATGCTATGCTCTTTCCTCCAGGCTTGGTGGAGTGCACTGCCACACTTCCTGTACCCTTACCCGCACCTTCACCTCCACCCCCCATGACAGTGTTCTATCCTGGTGACCAGCACTCTCCCTTTTTCCTCAATTATCTGGACTGGGACTGGCAGAGCCTGTTTTTCCCAAGCACCAAAGCTTCCAGGTTTATGCTGCTAAAGAAATTGGCTGTCAAGGCCTGTGAAAACTTCTGCAGCCTGGAGCCAGAGTCTCTATGGCCCTGGAAAGAGGGAGGGGCAAATAGAGCCCTGGGGTGTGTTTTGATGTAAGCCTGTGTCATGTCCTTTGGTCTGCTAGTGCAGCCTCACTGCTAATAGCATATAGTTTCTGTTTTGGAAAGGTTTGAAAGGACCTCTGTCATCCTTGCTTTATGAAGCTCAAGCAAGTAGGTGAAGGTGCTTTGTAAACAGTAAAGCTGTAATGCTTGTTTTGGACTCTCCCTCTCCTGATGTGAAGGGGTATCTCTCACTTCTGTCTGGCTTATCTGTCTACACCCAGGTGAAACTCTCTGATGTCACTCCCTAGAAAGGTGGCCATCTCCTTGTTCATTTCACTAATTTGGCTCATCTGCTACTCCCTAGGTAGCATCCTGGGAATACCAGTTTATTGAACTGGCTTCAGAGGGTAGATGTTTATCCTGCTTTAACCCTGATTTTCACAAAGTATCAAATAAAATTTACATGAATATTTTGCATAGTAAGATACCCAAGCCCATGACTTATCAAGAAATTCCCTCTCTTTCCTAGTAATCCTATACTTTCCCACCCTCCTTTCCCCACTCTGGGATCCATATGATTCTGTACTGGGGTAAAAAACTAAACAACTCCATCTGTTTCGCTAGAGTTAAAAAAAAATACCTTACCTCTCCTTTTAGGGCATTATCCCTCCCCAGGGACCTCCCTGTTTTATCCAATGACCTAAAAGTACTGCTGGATTAAAGACTGGGGGTTAGATTCCAACTTCACTACTAATTTGCTATACATTCTTAGGCAAATTATGTAACTTCTTGGTGTTTTATTTTCCTCATCTCTAAATTGGAAGAGAAAACCCCTGGCTGATTTACCTGGTAGAGCTACAGTGGGTAACAAAAGTAATAATGGATATGAAAGCTTAAAAACCATAAAATGAATGACAGAATATTATTACAATGTCTTGCACATTTAGGGCTAACAATGTAAAGTGGCACATTTTTCCAGGGGATGGGGGCTCGGTCTTCTTCTTCAATATGATTGGCTAGTGGACATTTTCTTTCTGGGAAAAGTTTTTTTTAGATGGAGGGTGGGGAGTTAGGGTAGGGGAGAAAGTAGAGAGAGGATTGTATACTGTGAAGTTAGGATGAAAAGATATTTTAAAATAAAATTGTTATTTATATCTTTTCGTTTTATATTGATTGGGTTTCCCCATGTATACCTCCTGCCTCCCAGAGATTTATCCCATATGACAAAGAATATTATTGAAGAAAAAAGAGAGAGAGAAGAAGAAGAAAATAATCTTTAAAACTGATCAGGAACAACATCTGAAAATATATTCAGGGTTCTAAACCTTTTAATCTCCTACCTCTGCAAAGATATGGGAGAGGAGATATCTTTTCATATCTTTTCCTCAGATCCAGGACATAGTAGGCACTTAACACATTCTTTGTAGCTTGGTAAAGTAGAGTGAATGAAAAAATATTTATAAACACTTACTGTCCTACATTCTGGGAGTTCAAATAAAAATTTGTTCACTCCTACTGGAAGAGTGGCAAGTAGGTGGTGCTATGGTTAGAGTGCCAGGCTTGGAGTCAGAAGACTCCTAAGTTCAAATGTGGTCTCAGACACATACTAGCTATGTGATCCCAGGCAGGTCACTTAACCTTGTTTGTCTCAGTTTCCCCATCTGTGAAATGATCTGGAGAAGGAAATGGCAAACCACTCCAATATCTTTGCCAAGAAAACCTCAAATGGGGTCAGGAAGAGTTGGACACGACTGAAAATGACCCAACTGTAACAAACTGAAGAGTGGGCAAATCCTCTGACTCTTGTCTTATAGAGGTTGTCCTGTTTGGTTGTCACCTTAGTCTAAATGTTTGAGTAAATCCAATTTTCCTTTTTTTCTTTACAATCAACGATGTAAATAATAAATTTTCCAACCTAAAGGAACTGATTAGTGTACTAGTTGGAGACAACATATCTAGATGAGAGGTGACCAAGGAAGGGAGTTTTGGTCTGGGGAGGCATAGGGATGGTGAATTGATCCATGGTGCATCCAACTGGTGTGTTTTTTCCAGAAGCATGGGTAATATTGGTTGAATGTATCCATAATAGGAAGTGAAAAGAGGAAGGTAGTGTGCTGCATGATGACTGGCATATGGTAAGATGGTCTGGCTGGGATGTGAAGCGTGGTTTGTTATGGAGATAGCTAGATAAAGAAAGAGACAGCTAGGTGGTGTGGTAGACAAAGCACTGGGCTTGGAGTCAGGAAGACTTATCTTTCTGAGTTCAAATCTGACCTCGACACTAGCTGTGTGACCCTGGGCAAATCCTGTTTGCCTCAATTTTCTCCTCTGTAAAAGGAACAGGAGAAGGAAATGGTAAACCTTTCCAGCATCTCTGCCAAGAAAACCCCAAATGGGGTCACAAAGAGTCTGATGCGACTGAAAATGACTGAACGACAACAGAGAGAAAGCGAAATGAATTGATATTAGCTCAGTCACCAATCAGTACAGCTCAACTGCAGGGCAAGAGCTCCAGAACTCAGTGCATTAGTTTTTAAGTCCCAGAATCTAGGTGCAGGTTTTCTGGAGGTCTGGGAGGTACTGTTTCTGGTTGGGGAGCACCAGGATGGTAGTTGCAATGCAGCTAGAAGATGGCTTGGGTAAATGACCAGGTGGGAATGTCAGTCTAGTTATTATTCTTTTAAAACAATGTCCAGCCTGTGGGAAAGAGTCTGCTAGACCTTCCTTGGCTAGTGAACCCAAGTAGCCAGGATCATAGGACTCACTGTACTCAGCCTTGTCTTTGACATCACTAGTCTGTTAGGTACTTAAAAAGATTTTTTTTTAATTTTCAAAATTTTTTTATTTCTTGGTGGTGGTGAAGGATAGTATGGCACCATGATTTTTACTGTTATAGGGAATTCCCTCTATCAGTACAGATCAGCAACTGTGTCAGTAATTTATTCTCTTGGAGAGTTGCCTAGGATCCTAAAAAGTAAATGACTCACCCAGGATCACTTCAGCCTGGTTCTTCCTGATTCACAGGTCCATGCTCTAACCACCTGCCTTGCCAAACATTTTAAAAAATAAGTTTTATTGATGTCTTTTATTTTTATATGTAAATCATTTATTAAAATGCCTTCTTCCACCTTATATTAAAACCTCCCTTGTAATAAAAATACTTAAGTAAAAATACCTAATATAATGACTGTGACTTCATAGTAAAATATTCTGCTTTAATAGTCCTCTACTTTCCTACTGACAAGAGAGAGGTACGACTGGCAATGAATCATACAAAAATGATGGTAAAATCCGAACTGAAGCTTTTTTTGGATCCCTTATTTCCTCCATAGACCTTGTAGTGGAAAGAGGGGCAACCTTTGATTTTGGGCCCCTTGGAAGATGGCAACCAAACAGACTGAGCCTGTTGCCACTATTGGCCTTGAAGACCTGAGCCCTGAGTCCTCAGAGTCACAGAAAGGTAAGAGATTTTAAAATATAGCAGGCCCTCTATTACCCTTTTAGAGGAGTGAGCAAATCCTCCAACTTGTCCCACCAGAGGCTGCCCTCCTCGGTTGGCATTTTAAGTTACATGTTTGCTTAAAGCTAGCCTTGCCTTTCTTCCTCAGAGCCAAAAACCTTCACGGTAGAAGAGGCTGTGGAGACCATTGGGTTTGGACGGTTTCACATAGCACTGTTCCTAATCATGGGCAGCACAGGGGTAAGTGTTCTCTTGTTATCAAATTCTTTAGACAGAGAACTATTGTCCTGAACACAGGAAATAAGCAATTGACTTTCTATCATCCACAGCAAGAATGATCTCTAGGGCTAAATAATGTTTTTTAATTCTGTTGATTTTTTTTTTTTTTTTTGGATAGAATTCCCTTGTAAATCCATCTGGCCCTGGAGATTGATTTTTTTTTTAAAGAGATATTTTCCTATGTATAATTGAGTGGGGAAATATCTCATGTTCTTGGAATTAGCAGTACTTCAAAACCAAATATGCCACACCATAAAAGGTCATCTAGCCTAGATTACATATCCTAATTTCTCAATGAGTTTCTTTCCTGCTTCCCACTGCAAGTGTGTCCTGGAAAGGGACAGTGTCAGTCCTGAGTGTCTGATGATGGTAGTGCAAAGTCAGCTTCTTTATTTAACTAACTAGTTAATACTTTTCCTGGGCCAGGGAAATATTGTTTTTATTTTAAAGTCTTCTGTTTCTTGCCATGCTAGAGTAATTAAGAGTATTTAATTGAGACTAAGAATATTACTTCTAGGCACCTGGGTTATTCAGTGGATAGAGTACCCAGCCTGGAGTCAGAAAGACTTCTCTTTGTCAGTTCAAATCCAGCCTCAACACACTTACCTGCTGTGTTGACTCTAGGCAAGTCACTTACTCTTATTTGCTTCAGTTTTCTCATTTGTAAAATGAGCTGGAGAAGGAAATGGCAAACCATTCTAGTATCTTTACCAAGAAAACCACAAATGGGGTTGCAAAGAGTCATACACAACTGAAAAACAACCAAACTACAAAAACATGACTTAAGTAGATCAAGAGATAGTGTCTCCAGGCCACAGCTTCCCCACCCCTGATAAATTTTTCAAGAAGTTAAATGAGTTACAGGAGGAAATAAACAATAAAACTACATTAGTGGGGGATCTCAACTTTCTCCTCTCAGAAATAGATAATTCTAACAAAAAAAGAGAGAAGTTAGGAAGGTGACTAGAATTTTAGAAAAGTTAGATATGATAGACCTCTGAAGAAAACTGAACGGAAATAGAAAAGATTATACCTTTACCTCCACAGTACATGGCACTTATACAAAGATTGACCATGTATTAGGGCATAAAAACCTCACAACCAAATGCAGAAAAGCAGAAATACTAAATACATCCTTTTCAGATCCCAACGCAATTAAAATGTATTCAATAAGGAGCAGTGGAAAAATAGATTAAAAATTAATTAGAAGCTAAATAATTTAATGCTAATGAATAAGTGGGTCAAAGAACAAACCATAGAAACAATCAACTTCATCAAAGAGAATAACAATGAGACAGATGCCAAAATTTAGGGGATGCTGCCAAAGTAGTACATAGGGGAACTTTTATATCTCTAAATGGTTATATCAGTAAAATAGAGAAGAGCAAATCAATGAATTGGTCATGCAACTAAAAAAACTAGAAAAGGAATGACTTAAAAATCCCCAATTAAACACCAAATTGGAAATCCTGAAAATTATTTAAAAAATGAAAGAAAAACAATCAACTAACTAATAACACTAGGAGCTGGTTTTATGAAAAAAAAAATAAAATAGCTAACCCACTAGTTAATTTGATTTTTAAACAGGAAAGAAGAAAGCCTAATTACCAGTATCAAACATGAAAGGGATGAATTCACCACCAAAGAATAGTAATTCAAAGCAATTATTAGGAGCAATTTTGCCCAATTGTATGCCAGCAAATGACAATCTAAGTGAAGTAGATGAATATTTATAAAAATATAAACTGCCCAGACTGACAGAAGAGGAAATAGAATATTTAAATAATCCCATCTTAGAAAAAAGAAATTGAACAAACCATCAATGACCTCCCTAAGAAAAAAATCACTTGGGTCAAATAGATTCACAAGTGAATTCTATGAAAGATTTATGCTTATAGCAATGATCAGTACAGGGTATTTTATTAACAAATGAAGGAGGAAAGGAGATAGACTTGGAGAGAAGCTGTGGCATACTGGGTACTCAGACTTAGTGTTCTTTTCCTCTCCTTCTAAAGGTGGCTGAGGCCATGGAAATCATGTTGATCGCTGTGGTGTCTCCTGTTATCCGCTGTGAATGGCATCTGGAGAACTGGCAAGTGGCTTTGGTGACCACAGTAAGTAGTGGCTCTCCATGCTATCAATGTAGACAATGTAGGTGCCTTACCCTAGCTATGAGCCCCCAGACTGAGAATTCTACGACTTGGTCATTTATTAGCAATTCTTACAAACCAAATTTCTAATAATTTCTATCTAATTTATTCAATAAATTTGCTTATTTATTTTATACACTTAGTCTGAGAGAATTTTTAATGGATCCCTAAACCTCCATAACCTCTCCCCTTCAACAGGCCTTCATGATCTATTACAATTCCAGTTTAACCACTTGTTTGTCGTAAATGATACCATAGGCTGGCTGTAGTCTGATGAAACCTGTGCCTTGTACACAGTAGGCACTGGATAAATGTTTTTGAATGAATGAACAAAGCTATGTAATGTGTTTCTGAATACTTCGAGGGAGATTTTGAGTATGTAGTTCATCCCATCTTATTTAAGTATGAGTCTTCTCTGTACTTGGTGCCCTGTCTTCTTCCTGGTTTTATTTTTTTGTTTTTTTGCTTTGCCCCAGTCACTGTTCATTCTAGATCCTTGGGAATCCCTCTGATTTTGACCTTGTGATGGTAAATCTATTGGCTACATGAGCAACTTTTTCAGAAGTTGCAGGCCAAAGTCCATTAGCAACTGATCATCTGTCCATTCCTCATTCTTCCCAATGTCCCTAATTCTAACGTCCTGTGACTATAAGATTTTGTTTTCTATTCAAGTTGCTGCATTGTTCTACAATATACTGTCACTTTAGACTTTCTAACTGACCCAGATTTCTAGATATGTCCCACTTCTAAATGCAGATAAAGGTAACCTATCTAGAAAGGTATAGATGTAGGCGAGCATAATTGGTATTCAAGTACTATCAGTAATATCAGTCAAGTTCCTTACCTTGCAAGTTCCGATCACAATGTTTGTATAAAGTCACAGTTAGGCCAAGGGTTCTTAAGAGGGGTGTATGGACTTCTTCATCTATAGATAGATTTCAGGGGGTGCATGAATTTGGATGAGAAATATCTTTATTTCAATATAGCTGGTTTCTTCCATGTATTTTACTTTGTGCATTTAAAGACATGATTCTGAGACAGAGTCTGTAGGTTTCACTAGCTTGCCTGGGGGATCCATGATACAAAAAAAGAGACTGGGTTATACTGTTCATAAGCAAAGGTATCTTTTCATTTGTACTTGTTTTTAAAAATTACTCTTAATAATAATCTGTGCTGATATTTAAAATTTACTAAAGTTTATCTAATATATTTGCTATTTATATGAGAAACGCATGGTAGTCTGGGTGAGCAAGCACCCTGCTGCTACATTTTGGCAGCATACTTTAAGTTGCAGTAAGAAAGAGTCACAAAAATCCACTAACATCTTATGCTCTAAAATAGCAAACCAAGTTACAAGAAATTCACTTTGCGATACTCCCTTTTTCACCTCACCCTTCTATTTAAGGAAGATGGGTAAATGCTTAAGGTGATAAATGGGACATCTTAGGTTGTGGTTTAAATAATATTTTCTCTCACCTCCATAGATGGTGTTTTTTGGCTACATGATATTCAGCATCCTTTTTGGTCTCTTAGCTGACAGATATGGTCGCTGGAAGGTATGTTAAGCCCGGGCATCTAATGTGAAGTTTCTTGTTTCCATTATCTTTTAAAAAAAAAACTTAAGGATTTTATTTTCAGTTCCAATTCTTCTCTTCCCCCCTCTATCCCTCATCCACTGAGAAGGCAAGAAAAACAAAACCCATTACAAATGGGTAGTCATGCAAAACAAATTTGCACATTAGCTATGTCCATTAAAGAAAAGGCAAGAAAGAGAAAGAGAAGGAAATATACTTCCGTCTGCACTCTGAGTCCACAGTTCTTTATCTGGAGGTGTTTCATTATGAGTCTTTTGGAGTTGTGGTTGGCCATTGTATTGATCAGTTATTAAGCTTTTCAAAGTTTTTACCTTTACAATATTTCTGTTACTGTAGATATCATTTTGGTTCTGCTAACTTTACTTTGCATCAGTTCATACAAGTTTTCAAGGTTTTTCTGAAACCATCTCCTTTATTGTTTTGTATAGCACAATAGTATTACATCACTTTCATATGCCATAACTTTTTCAGTCATATCACAATCAATGGGCATCCCTTCAGTTTCCAATTCTTTGCCACCGCCAAAAAGAACTGCTATAAATGTATTTGTATATACGGGTCCTTTTCCTCTTTCTTGATCTTTTTGGGGAATAGATCTTGCAGCAATATTGCTGGGTCAAAGGCTGTACATTTTTAATAGCTTTTGGGGCATAGTTCCTAATTGCTTTCCGGAACAGTTGAATTGATCCACAACACTACCAACAAAACATTAGTATGACTATTTCCCCACATCCCTACAGCATTTGTGATTTTTTTTTTTGTCATCTCAGCCAGTCTGATGAGTATGAGGTGATACCTCAGAGTTGGTTTAATTTGTTTTTTTAAAAAAGATATTATATCTTTTTTCTCCCCAAATTGTAAAAGCAATTTTAAACATTTTTTTAAGTTTTGAGTTCCAAATTCTTTCCCTTCTTCTCTCCCCTCCTCCTGAGACAGTAAGCAATCTGATATAGGTTATATGTGTGTAGTATATATGTGAAAGAAAAAGAAAGTGAGAAATAGTTTGCTTCAGTCCATATTCAGATAACATCACTTCTTTGTTTGGAGGCACAGAGCATGTTCCATCATGAATGCTTTGGAATTGTCATGGATCATTGTGTTGCTGAGAACCAGTCCTCCTTAGCGTGGCAGTGGACCTGAATACAGGGGGAGACAGATTTTTTTCATTGAAAAAAACAATTAATAGGAAACAAGTTTAGGTAATCTGATTTCTAATTGGAGGAGAGATGATGGATTTTCCAAATTGGGAAGGAAGAAGAGTGAGTTTTTGGTTGAATTGAGAGGAAGAAGGGTTTCCTTTCCCAAAATTCAGAGATACTGATTAATTGTATAGATCTGCATTTTACAAAACTTGCTTTTACTATCTATTTTTTCCCATGAATGATTTGCAGGGAAAAACAATGGAGGAGAGTACATCTGGAAGCACAAGATGGATTCCCATGTCCATGAGATGGAATACAGTTGGTTCTCGCAATTCTAAAAACAAACCAACTCCATTTTGCAACTGACCTTCACTCTATTTCTTCATCTGAAGGGTCCTTTATCTCTGAACATGGTTCTCCTTAGTATCCCTCGTTCCCCCTCCCTAACCCCGCATATTGTGGTCCAAGCTTAAGACTGATTAAGTCTGACCAACCTTCTTCTCTTCTTTTTTTTTAAGCTCCTGGAAGAAAGGATTTAAAAAAAAACTTTCTAAGTTTAAGTTCCACTCTCTTTGACTTTCAGTATAATCTGCTGTCCTGGCAGCTATGGACTGCACCAACTCAATGGATATCTTTTTTGAGGGGTAAGGGAGTAAGAGGAAGGGAGATGTGATGCAGACATATGATTACATTAATGATGGAACTCCCAGTTTAGAAACTCCCTCCACCAATATGGGTGCTCAGCTATATAATGAGGGGGCTAGAAAAGATATCCTTTCCATTTATGAGGCTAGATTGGCAATTCACCTGAAATTTCTAGTCTTTGTTGCTTGGGGCATTGAAAGGTTATGACTCTATGGTCACATTGCCAGTATGCATTGGGGAAAGGGCTTAAATTTAAGTCTTCCTGATTGTAAGGTCAACTCATCATCCACTATGCCACATTGCCTCTCTAGAGGCAGGCTAGGTATTCAAAAAGGAGGACATTCAGTGCATTATCATACTTTGAGGGGTCCATGATCTCAATGGTTAGAATAACAGTTTATTATAAAGATTAAAATTTGACATTTTAAGGTTGATAAAACACTTTACAAATACTATTTTGTCATCAGTACAAATTGTAACTCTTCTTTGGGTTCTCACCCTATGAAATTCTTGTCCAAGTCTTAAAGTCCTCACTTGGTATCCTACCCTTTATGCTAAAAGCCCTTTCCCAGATTTTTAAAAATATTTTAAGAAGACCAGCACATCCAGAGCTATCAATTTATCTCTTGCTTTTACCAATGACTGACCCGCCTTCTTTTTTTTTTATTCATCCAATTCCAGAATACAAGTCTTCATTAAGAAAATGTTTCATCTTATGTACATCATGCATTTTTCCCTTGCTCTTTTGGTCATTAACAATTTTACTTTGAAGATCATGGTGTTATATGTTTTCTATGATACCATCACAAGATTATTCATATTGAAAAAGTGGACTTTTGTGTGAGGAAGTCATCTGTGATCATTGAAAGCATTATACAATTTTTTAATGCAAACCATTCCATTTATTTTTCTCTTATTCAATATGGGATGTAGATCATTGTTTATCTGCAGTGGCTATCCAAGCTATTTGCATTGCTGGCCTAACTCAATAGGCTTTCCATCCACAAGTGTATCATGGCAACTGTGAATCTGGACAACATGTGTTCTTCATCCACTTGGTTTTTCCTCTGTGGATTAATAGGGGGCTCTATAGTATCTCTAGTAAGAGAGTTTGATGTCAATACAAATGATGTCATCTGAAAGTAGAATCATGTGAAGAGCCTTGACATTTTATAGCAGAAATCCTCTTGTATTTCATTTTTGTCCAGGACATCTTCCATAGCAGTGTGCACCTTGAACTATCTGACTCTGTCTTAGGTCAAGCTCACTCTTGATAGTTAGAGGACCATTAAACAGTGCTGTCTCTGTTTTTGTGTCTAATAAGAAATCCTATCTTAGTAAGTACACAAGAAACTTGTTGAAGGAAAGCCTTAAAGGCTGTGTTTTGCTCTCTAGAATCAAATGCTTCTTTTTAATTAACAGATAATAAGTGTGAGATCTTATATTCTCTATGTCTTTCAATCAGCCTTGCATGTGTGGCAGAGAAATCTGATCTGCTATACAGAATTATTTGTGAAATTCTGTCATTTCCTTTAGAATATCTTCATCAAGGGTACTCTTGATAGAGGTGAATACCATTCACACAAGCATTTCATAGGGATGAGAAATTAGGCTATGGGTTGAGAGTTGCTAATGATTTCTTTTAGCTTAAGATCTATGAACTGAGGGAAGAGGGACGTGGACAGGAATGGGTGAATTTAATCCAGATGAGCAAGAATCCATTAGAAGAATAAAAGGGTGAGAAAAGCAGTACTGGGCTATAAACTCAAAAATGAGAGAATGATATCTGTCCGAATCCAAGGCAAACCTTTCAACATCACAGTAATACACGCATACGTTCCAATCACTGTTACAGAAGAGGCCAAAGTCAATCAGTTCTATGAAGACTTACAAGATCTTTTAGAAATAACACCAAAAAAAGATGTTACACTTACCCTGGAGGATTGGAATGCTGATTCAAGAAATCAAAGATGATTGGAATAACAGGCGAATTTGACCTGGGAGTACAAAATAAAGTAGGGCAGAGATTAGTAGAGTTTTGTCAAGATGACTCATTGGTCACAGCAAACACTCTTTTTTGACAACTCAGAAGGGGACTCTACACATTGATATCAGCAGATGGTCAATATTGGAATCATAGTGATATACTTTGCAGCCTAAAGTGCAGAAGCTCTATATCAGGGATGGGGAACCTGGGGCCTCAAGGCCACATGTGGCCCTCTAGATCCTCAAGGGTGGTCTTTTGACTGAATGCAAACTTCATAGAACAAATCCCCTTAATAAAAGGATTTGTTCTGTAAAACTTGGACTCAGTCGAAAGGCCACATCCAAGCACCTAGAAGGCCACGTGTGACCTTGAGGCTGCAGGTTCCCCACCCTTGGTCTATACAGTCAGTTAAAAAAGCATCTACAGCCGACTATGGCTCAGGTCATGAGCTTTTTATTGTAAAGCTCAGATTCAAATTGAAGAAAGTAGGGGAAACCATCAGACCATATAGGTATGACCTAAATAACATCCCTTATGAATATAAAGTTGAAGCGATCAGTCAATTTAAGGGTTAGATTTGGTAGAATGCCTGAAGAGTTATGGACAGAGGGTCACAATATTATATAGGTGGCAGCAAAAAAACCTAAAACACACACACACACACACACACACACACACACACACACACACACCTCAAACAAAAAACAAAATAAAAAAAATTCCCAAAGAAGAAGAAGAGCAAGAAAACAAAATGTTTGCCTGATGAGGCTTTATAAATAGCTGAGGAAAGAAGAAAAGTGAAAGAAGAAAAGGAAAGATTTACCCAATTTAATGCAGAATTTCAGAGAATAGCAAGGAGAGGTAAGTTTTGTTTTCTTAAATGAAGAATGCAAAGAAATAGAAGAAAAAATAGAATGGTAAAGATGAGATCTCTTAAAAAATTAGAGATATCAAGGGAAATTTTCGTGCAAAAATGGGCATGGAAAAAACAAGAACGGCAGGGACTTAACAGAAACAGAAGATATTAAAAAGAGATGGCAAGAACATAGAGAAGAACTGCAGGAGAAAGATCTTAATATCACTGATAACCACAATGGGTGTTTACTGATCTAGAACCAGACATCTTGGAGAATCAAGTGAAGTAGTCCTTACTTAGGACCACACTGTTAGCAATGAGGATAGTGGAGGTGATGAAATTCTAATCCTAAAAGACAATGCTGTTAAAGTGCTACACTCAATATATCAGCAAATTTGGAAAACTCAACAATGGTCATGGGATTGGAAAAAAATCAATTTACATCCTAATCCTAAAGAAGGGCAATGCCAAAGAATGTTAAAATTATCTGCCAGCTGCACTCATTTCACATGCCAGCAAGGTTATGTTTAAGATTCCATAAGCTAGGTTTCAGCAATATGTGAACTGAGAATTATCAGAAGAGCATTAAGCTTCTTGTAGATTTATTTTTCCTCTGCTTCTTTTTGCTGTTTTATGAATCAATATAGTTATAATTTTCTGTTGTCCTTCTACCATGATATTTTGAAAATGGGCTTGTATCTAATGTAGCATTGCACTTGCTTGGTAACAGTCTTTGCTTGATAAGGGGTTTTGTCACAATGAGGAGTCCATATCTTTCCATGTATTTCCCACTTTCAGAGTGAGTAACTTGTTTGAATACATCAGATTGGAGCTGTTATCTTTTATTTTTATCCTTTCCTCCCAAATTAGTATTGATTTCAGTATTTTTTTTAGTTCATCTAGTATCTGACTAAACAGTAAACCAATTCAAAAATGGTTCCAATATTGATAACCAGTCATTTCTTCTTTATTATGATTTGGTCTATTTAATTTGTCATGATATTCAATGCTTATGACAGAACATTTAAACTCTTCTTAGAGAAAATGTTCACGATATGCTTGTGAGGCTTCTGAATAATTTATAAACCTTTAACTTCTTTCATCTTGAGGCATTTTTCCCATTTATTTTTCACCATCCTCTTGTCTGCCCATTTTTGCAATGAAGTCCAAGAATTCAAGTTGGGAGGATTTTGTGAAGTTCCCTGTAGTATTCCTCTACTTCCCTGTTTTCTTAAACAGGTATTAGTACATAAGCTTTAATTATTTTCATGATAATATTTTGACTTACATTCATCATAAGCACTGTGAAGCAAGATGACCAAATATGCTTATGAGGAGATCAAATGAGATAGCTCCTTTATTTGTCTCTCAGTGGAAGAACTCTGGCATATCCTTCCATTCACTTTTTTTTAAAAACCCAAGAGAAAATAATCTGCTTTATTCTGTGTTCCAATTTCATAATTCTTTCTCTGGATGTGGATGGCATTTTGCATCAAGTTCTATGGGAATGTTTTAGGTTCTTGCATTGCTCTGAAGGGCTTAGTCTATCAGAAACTGTCCTCACACACTGTTGCTGTTACTGTGTATAATGTTCTCCTGGTTCTGCTCATTTCACTCAGCATCACTTCATATAAGTCTTTCCAGGTTTTTCTGAAGTCCGCCTGTTCATCATTTCTTATAGCACAATAGTATTCCATTACATTAATATGTCACAACTTGTTCAGCCATTCCCCAAGTTATGGGCATCCTCTCGATTTCCAGTTCTTGGCTACTACAAAAAGAGCTGCTATAAATATTTTTGTACATGTGGAACCCTTTTCCATTTTTACGATCTCTTTGGGATACAGCCCCAGAAGTGATATTGTTGGGTCAAAGGCTATGCACATTTTTGTAGCCCTTTGGGAATAGTTCCAAACTGTTCTCCAGAATGGTTGGATCAGCTCACAGTTCCACCAGCAATGAGTTAGTGTTCCAGCTCTCCCACATCTTCTCCAACATTTATCATCTTCTTGTTTTGTCATGTTAGCCAATCTGATAGGTGTGATGTGGTGGTACCTCAGAGTTGTTTTGATTTGCATCTCTCTAATCAATAGTGATTTGGAGCATTTTTTCATATGACTATAGATAGCTTTAATTTCTTCTGAAAACTGCCTATTCACATTCTTTGACCATTTATCAATTGGGGAATGATTTGTTTTCTTGTAAATTTGACTCAGTTCTCTATATATTTTAGAAATGAGACCTTTATCACAAACACTAGTTGTAAAAATTCTTTCCCATTTTCTGCTTCCCTCCTAATCTTGGTTGCATTTGATTTGTTTATGCAAAAACTTTTCAATATAATATAATCAAAATTATCCATTTTGCATTTCATAATGTTCTCTATCTCTTGTTTGGTCATAAATTTCTTCATTCGCCATAAATCTGACAAATACACTATCCTTTGCTCCCCTAGTTTGTTTATAGTATCAGCCTTTATACCTATATCATGTACCTATTTGGACTTTATTCTTATGTACAGTGTCAGGCATTGTTATATCATGTGCACCTTCTTAATGTCTCCTAGACTCACTTTTAGTGAGACTAAAATGCATGTGGTTTACTCTTTCCAGCAAAGTATCAACTTGTTGATTGTTGAACAAAGATTTCATATTTTGATTACCAGCAGTCTATTACTCTTTGAGGAAGGTCTAAAAATAAAGTGATTTTTGCATCCTCTGTTTCCCTTCCACCACTGTCACAGAAAGTAGAGAGGGTTCACGCTGAACTGAGGGACATCTTATATTTTTTACCTATTTTGAGGATCACCATGGCCAAAGAATTTATAACCTGGAAGTGATACTATTGGTGAGGAATCTCTCCCCATTTAACCCACATTCTGTCGTTGGGATAATGCTCAAAGTTTTTGCTCCACTGGCCAAAGCCTTCAAAAACTCAGAGTACTCTATAGTTAGCAATCTTTTATGACAGCCCTGGGTTCTTTCTAACTATGCTTGTAGAGTAGAATTCTGATGGTTTCTAAAACACAAACTTGGTGATGAATCGTGTGCCTAGTATCCAAGTACCAGAAAGTCAAGCTAAGTTCTCTGAATACAGAAGGCTGTTAGCAGGTGGAGACTTTTGTCTCTCCCCTCCCCCCAGCAATTCATGAAGATATTAATGAAAATATGGACAGTTTATGACCTTCATCTATGGAGGGAATATTTACATAAAAGTAAGCTAGAGTGTGATGAAATCTCGGCTATACTGCATTAAGACGCTTTATTACCATTATTTGATTCTCTAAGATATTAGAGGTTGCACAGGTATATTGGAAAGAAAGGGGAGGGGGGGGAAGAGCATCTGGGTTTTAGTTTTGGGCCTACCATTAATTTGTTCTGTGATGCTAGACCCACGTCACTTGTCCCTGGTGAGTCATTTTACCTTTTATAGCCTAATTCTTCATGCATAAAAAGACAAGAGTTAACTAGAGGTCTCTAGGGTCCCTTTCAATTGAATTTCTATACCAAATGTCTGCCTCTCTGAAAACATCCAGATGTTAAACATTCTGTACATACTGTCAGAAAATGAAATTTTACATCTGGACTAAGTCCACTAATAATTTCTTTCTTTTTTTTTTTTTTTTTTTGCTTCTTTGTATTTTGCCTTCAGATTTTGCTGATTTCTTTCCTGTGGGGGGCATATTTTTCCCTCTTGACCTCCTTTTCTCCGTCATACATCTGGTTTGTCTTTCTGCGGACTATGGTGGGCTGTGGTGTGTCAGGACATGCACAAGGGTAAATATTTCATTTCTACCACATCAGGAAAAATATCCATTTGTACCCATGCTAGTGTTAATGACTATCAGCAATGACTAAATTGATTAATTCTGTCTTGATAATGCTTTGTTTCTCAGATTTCAAATTTCCTTTTTTTGAAAGGAAAAACTAATAATAAATGGTCCATAAACAGGTGCTTAGGGTAGCAGAGGAGAATAATCCTCCTATAAGAAATGTAGTTTGCACTATGTTTAAGTTGTCTGAACATCATAGGCTCTGTCCTTCATGAAAGCTGGTCCACCATCATCGGGGCGGTACTATGTGACAGAACCATAGATGCAGGGAGTGGGGTCTTCCTGCTGCCCAGTGATACATTTTTGCCAGTCTCAAAGTTACCCTTGCCCCCTTTTCTCCAGATAGTCATTCCTTGAACTTATACGTTCTCTGCCTCTATCAAAGCAACTGCCCATTCCAGTGTGGCCCACTCATAATTTCCCTTTAAGTAAAATATTTGAATATTTGTCGATCTGTTTGAACTCACAAATGTTATATTTCATATTGGAAAATGGGCTTGGCAAATATTTTCGAGAGGCGGTGTAGGATAACTAACACAGTGTATAGAGTGCTGTACCCATAGTCAAGAAAGCTTGAGTTCAAATCTGGCATCATATGCTTACTAGCTAGGTAACTGGGCAAGTAATTTTTTTCTGCCTCAGTTTTCTCTTCTGTAAAATGGAGATAATAATAGCACGTACCTCTCAAGAATGTTATAAGTATGAAATGAAATAAGTGCTTTGTAATCCTTCAAGCCAGGAGTGTGCTAAATCCAGCTCCTATGAGCTTTTCAGAGCCAAATGTTCAAAATTTTCAGGGTGAGCATATATACCTTGGAAATTGGTAAATAGTACAAAGCAGGGCCTGATTTATTGTGTTGATTCTCTAGACTTAAACAGGTGATGGAGAACTTATTTGTAATGCAATTAAATCTGAGTGTGTTGTATGTTTTCAGAGAGATGGTTGTTAAATTATGTACCAAAACACCTCTGCTTAAAGCTCCTTTGGGATGTTATTATTCATTACTAAAGCTATGAAGATGAGGCCCTGGACTGGGAGATAAAAGACCTGAGTACCGTTCCCTCTTTTCCTTTTTATTAGTTGTATGACTTTGAACAAGTCACTGGAATCCTGACTCTCCATTTCCTCATTCACTAAATGGATATACTTACCCTATGCATACCTCACAGGTTGTTATATAAATGTAAAGTGATAGGTTTGTTGCTAATAATATCATCACTGTTTACCAATAACATTAAAATTGAGTGTTTCAGTTGAACAAACAATATTGAGAACGAAAGTTATGAAGAAGTAGATTGCTTGACTTAACAAATTTTACTTCCCAATTCTAGACAATAGTAAGCATGATTGATATATTAGCAATTGATATATTGATATATCAACAATTTTGATACACATACCTCTTGATTTCTCTTGGGTTTTGTAGCTCCTTTTGCAAAGAAAAAATTTAAAAATCAGAATTTGTTTGATGAATATAAAATCCTTTTTTTTCTCTTTAGACTTATCATAAAAACAGAATTTTTGCCTACAAAGTACAGAGGTTACATGCTACCCTTATCTCAGGTAAGGTTAAATAGAAATTCTATGGTAATTGAAGACAGGAAAAATCTGCTTGAGTGGGGACTGTTGCATTTTTGTCTTTGTATACCTCATGCCTCTCTCATTGCCTGGCTAGGTATACAATAGTTGCTTAATAATTTTTAAAAATTAATATCACATAGCTGTGGGATTTTATCATCTTAGCATTGGAAAGAACCTCAGAGCCCTTCTAGCCCAACTCATACCTCAAGCACAGATTCTTTGATATAAAGTGAAAAGATAGAAATTGCATGCATAAGTTGAAAAGCAACTAGGCCCGATTAGCATAGCATTCTTTTTTGTCTATCACAGAAATGCTGTATTTGGTTAACAAATGACAATTGACATATTTTAATTGCAAATTGAAATCCAAAGTTGATTTCCTATCTTAAACTTGCCAAAGAAAAATATGGTAAGAGAGGAAATGAACAATCATTACTATTCAACATAAATTATATAATGCAAATCAAGGGAAGTTATTTTCTGGCTGACTGACCGATGGTTTAAAAAAAAACAACTTGATTCCTACTACTTCTATGAAAATGTGTCCATTAAATTAAAATTTGACTTATTTTCCTATTTCTTTATTTAGTTTTTTTGATTCTGCTTCTTTTGTATTAATGACATTTCCCAACATTCCATCCCCACAAATACATTCCACCTCCCTTGGTAACGTGGAAATACAGTTAAGCAAAACAGATTGACACACACTGACTGTATCTGACAGTATATGCCTCATTCTGTACCCGGTCGTTACCTCCTCTTTACTGAAAGGAGGAACTCCTCTGGAATTAGGATTGGCCCTTACACTGTTGTGTGTTCTGATAGTTTTAATGGTGTTTTCCTTTTCGTTGTTGTTGTGTTTGTCTTTCATTCTCGAAGAGGACCATGACATCAAGATGATGACATGACTTGCAGTTGACTTTAATTTGAGTGAGAGAGGGCTGTGCAAGGTCACCAACCTCACCTTTTTTTTTTTTTTTATTAAATTTATTTATTTAACTTTTAACATTCATTTTCACAAAATTTTGGGTTACAAATTTTCTCCCCTTTTGTCCCCTCCCCCCCCAAACACCAAGCATTCTAATTGCCCCTATGACCAATCTGCTCTCTCTTCTATCATCCCTCTCTGCCCTTGTCTCCATCTTCTCTTTTGTCCTGTAGGGCCAGATAGCTTTCTATACCCCTTTACCTGTTTTTCTTATTTCCTAGTGGCAAGAACATTACTCGACAGTTGATCCTAACACTTTGAGTTCCAACTTCTCTTCCTCCCTCCCTCCCCACCCCTTCCCTTTGGAAGGCAAGCAATTCAATATAGGCCATATCTGTGTAGTTTTGCAAATGACTTCCATAATAGTTGTGTTGTATAGGACTAACTATATTTCCCTCCATCCTATCCTGTCCCCCATTACTTCTATTCTCTTTTGATCCTATCCCTCCCCATGAGTGTCGACCTCGAATTGCACTCTCCTCCTCATGCCCTCCCTTCTATCATCCCCCCCACCCTGCTTGTCCCCTTAACCCCCACTTTCCTGTATTGTGAGATAGGTTTTCCTACCAAAATGAGTGTGCACTTTATTCTTTTCTTTAGTGGAATGTGATGAGAGTAGACTTCATGTTTTTCTCTCACCTCCCCTCTTTATCCCTCCACTAATGAGTCTTTAACCTCACCTTTTTCTTCTGAGCCATCTGGGTCCAGTGGCCTGATATTCATCAGGATGACTCGAGATGGCCCAGGATGCAATGGGAGACCCTGGCCCTTTTAGGCTAAGGTCTTATCACCATCTTACTTTGAGTGAGATATATCCATTCAATGAACAGGCTTCTTTAAGTAGTTGCTCAAGGGATGGCCCCTTTAACAAAAAAAAAAAAATCAAACTGGGAGAAGACCCTCATTATTGTAGCCATTTTCCATATTGTTGTTTCTAATTACTCAGGTCAGTCAAGTCTTCTTAGATTTCTCTGAATTCTTCCTCTTCATCATTTCATGATGTATTTTCCAAATCATTCACAAGCCACACTGTCTTTGGCTCCCCCTCCCCCCAATCAATGCACACCCACTTTGTTTCCAGGGCTTTTGTTTTGTTTTGGGTTTTTTGCTACTAAAAAAAATGACACCCTAATTATTCTTATATATAAGGGATCTTACCTTCTCTGTGTTTGGAGTATATGCCTACTAGTGATATGGCTTGGTCAAAAGACATATACAGTTCTGTCATTTTTTTTTAAAGCATAGTTCTAACTCTTGCTTTTGTCAATACCAATTTGTCAGTTGTTTACTATGTGCCCAGCACTATGATAAGTTCTGGGAATACAAAGGAAGACAAAAACACGGTCCTTGCCTTCAAGAAAATAGCATTCTAACAGAGGAGGCAAGATGCGAATAACTATGTATGTGAACTATATAGGAAGGTAATCTTAGAATCTTTGAGGCAGCTAGGTGGCTCACTGGAGAGACCACTGGGTTTGGAATCAGGAAGATCTGAGTTTAAATCCAGCCTGATTTATTAACTATGTGATCCTAAATAAGTCATTTAATCTTTGCCTTAGTTTCTTCATCTGTAAAATGGGGATAATAGTAGCAACTGTTTCCCAGGCTTGTGATGAGGAGCAAATAAGATAATTGTAAAACATCTAGAATAGCACCTGGTATTTAGGTACTGTAAAAATATATTTTTTTTTCTGTAAAAAATATTTTTAAAAGAATTTTCAGAATGATTGGACCACCTTAAAGCTCCACCACCAATGTATTAGTGTGCCTGCATAGATTTTAATTCTATGCTTCCCCCTCCCCAAATACTTTCTCATCTGTAATGTAATTTTATTTTCTTAACATCCCTAAGTGACTTCTCACTATCTTGCCTGCCCTGATTTAAACAAGACTTGTGCTAATTCTTCCGTTTTCTAGTTCTCTGATGCCTCAACCTCAGTTGACTTGGGGGGGCAATACCTCCAATTTCTTTAAGATGGTGCCAACAGACATAAGATCTGGCAGGTACTAGTAAGCCAGAATGGCTTCAGATATGGGCTCTGTGAACTTAGAGAAGTTTCCTGCCAGGTTGGCCACAGGATGATGGAATTTCTTGGCCAAAGCAACTTTCAAAGCCTCTTTCTCAGGTCATTGAAAGGTTGCAGTCTGTATCAGTGGAAAGCATAGCTAAAGAGAATGCAACCATAGATGGTGGGAACATTCTTTGGATGAGGAGATTTGAGGCTTAGGAAGTCCACCTGACACACACAATGGCAGAACTTAAGACTATGACCTAGATCCCCTGACTCTTCTGTCCATTAGTGCTGGAGATGGTATGTCAGGTTATCATGCTGTTGATTTCTATTGACAGAGGGGTCTCAGAACCTCTATGGACATCACTGGTCATTGGATTGCTCATGATGATAAAATTCTCAGACAAGACCTTTGGGAAAGAAAATGCTATAATCAATTAAGCACCTTTGATTTCTGTTGTCTTTAACCCTTCTATTTTTTCATTGATTAGGTTTTCTGGCTTGCTGGCTCCCTGCTAATCATCGGGTTGGCGGCAGTGATCAATCCAACCATTGGTTGGCGCTGGCTTATTCGCATTGCCTCCATTCCTGGCATCATACTCATCCTGGCCTTCAAGGTGAGGGTGACTGTCTAGGTGACTAGGTTCTCTGCTGCTGCCAGACCAGCATTCTTTATTACCCTTACACACATTTCTCATTCCTGACTTTGCTCATTCTTCATCATCCCCTACCCACACCTAAAATGCTGCACTTTTCCCCTCTATCCATTCCTGTCTACTGCCTCCTTTAAATTAGGATTCAGTAAGAACTATTCAGAAAGAAGGCTTCTTCACAGAAACCTTCTCTGATTAACTATACCTTATTTTGTCCTCTCCCTAATGAATCTTAGCTTAGCACTTATATCCACAATGCTTGGCCACATAGATTTAGAATTGAAAGGGTTCATCATAGAGTTAAAGTTGAAAGGAAGCTTAGAGACCATCTAATCCAACCCTTTCATTTTACAGATGAGGAAACTGAGTCCCCAAAATGGTGATTTAGAATTGAGAAATTGCAAAAGTCTTCCTGTAGAAGACGGGATTATAGTTGGAACTTGAAAGAAGTTAGGCAGGTCAGGAGTGGGAGATGAGGGAAAATTCTATGCATGAAGGACAATGAAGTATCTTGTTTGAGGAACAGTAAAGGGTCCAGTATCACTTCATGGAAGGGTACATAGTGGGGTAGGAGGTATAAGAAGACTGGCAAGGTAGGAGATGGAGTTGGATTATGAAGGGCTTTGAACACCAACACAAGATTTTGTATTTGAATTTGGAGTTGAGAGAGAGCTCTTTGAGTTGGGGGTGAGGGAGTTCTTTAGGAAAATCATGTTGGTGTCTGAATGGAGGATGGATTGGGGTGGGGAAAGACGTGTCAGAAAGACTAACCAGCAGGCTATGGCAATAGTCTAAATATGAGGAGATGAAGGCTTGTATCAGGGAGGAAGCAGCATCACAGGAGAGAAGGGGGTATATTTGAAAGATTTTACAAAGGCAAAATTGGTGGGAGTTGGCAGCCAATTGGCTATGAGGGTTTGAGAGACAGTGAAGAGTTGAGGATGACAGCTAGATTAGGACCCTGGAAAGATGGTGGTGCCTTTGGCAGTAATGCAAGGTAGGGTTTGGAGGGAAAGATTACGAGTTCTGTTTTGGATGTGCTGAGTTTAAGATATCCACAGGACATCCAGTTAGAGATTTCCGATAGGGAGCTGGAGATGTGAGATTAGAGGTCAAGCAGAAAGGGTTAGGTTAGAGAATCATCAGCAGACAGCTGATAATTGAACACTTGGAATCTGAAGAGATCAAGTGAAATAGTGTAGAAGAAGAGAAGAGGGCCTGCTGGGGGACATACATTGTTAACAGGAATGACTTAGATGAAGATGCAGATGAAGGAGGCTTGGGAGTGATTGGACAAGTAAATGGCAAATCAGGAGGGAGGGTAAGGGCCTGAAAATCTAGAGAGAAAAGTGTATCAAGGAAAAGAGGGTGATTGACAGTGTCGAAGGTTGCGGAGAGGTCAAGAAGGATGAAGACTGAGAAAAGGCCAATGAATTTGGCAATTAATTCATCACTGGTAACTTTGAAGAGAACAGATTCAGTTGAAGGATGAGGTGGAAAGCCAGACTGTAGAGAGTTAAGATGAACGTGAAAGGAGAAGTGGAGGTATCTATTGTAGACAACCTTCTCCAAAAGTTCAGCAATAATTCTCAGCAACACAGTGATCCAAGACAATCCCAAAGGACTAATGATGAAGCTTGCTGCCTCTAGAGAAAGAACTGATATTGTTCAAATACAGACTGAAGCATACTATTTTCACTTTCATTTTTTTATTCAAGTATTCTTGTAAAAAATAATACAGAAATGTTTTACATGACTGCACATGTATAATCTATATCTGATTGCCTACTGTCTTAGGGAGTGGCAAGGGAAGGGAGGAAAGGACGGATAGAATTTGGAACTCAAAATTTTTTAAAAAATATTTAAAATTGTTTTCAACATGGTAATTGGGGGAAAAATAAGACATATTTTTAAAAGGTTCAACAACAAAAAGGCATGAGAGATATGGAATGATAGTAAATGGGGATGGATGGATCAAGTAAGAGCTTTTTGAGCATAGGGGAGATATGAAAATATTTGTAGCAGCAGGGAAATAGCAGTAGACAGGGAGAGATTGAGGATAAGTGAGAAAGTAGGGATGATGGTGACAGAATTGGTTGGAGGAGACAGGATGGAGAGGGATCACTTGTGTTTATGTAGAGGGGTTGTCCTTGAAGTGAAGGAGGAGATAGTAACAGAAAGCATCTGGGTGATGAAGATGTGGAGGAGGGGAGAAAAGGGAGCTCTTGATAAAAAAAACCTCATTTTATTTTTCAGTAAAATGTGAGGCAAGGTATTCTCCATCTACATGAGATAAGTTTCTTAAAATATTTAAAGACAACAGTCATTCTCCCTTAAGCCTTATTTTTTCAAATTGAAGCATCTTAAGTGATGTACCCCTAAGGATATAGTCAATAAGAAAAAAAGAGCCATCTGTTTGAAGATATTTTTAGTGGCATTATTTGTCATTGGGGGGAAAATAAACTTTGAATCAACCTAAGTAAATGACTCAATAAACTGTGGCATATTGAGGGCATGAAATACTAGAATGCAAATAAGATAACAAAAATGAGATACATTCATCAGTGTGGAAAGACGTAAAATAATGTGAAGCACAGGAAGCTGAAACTAGATAGTATCTACACTCTGTTGAAGATGGTTGAAGAAAATGGAAGGAAACATAGGAGTAATTGATTAATTGATATGGCTATATATATATAAATTAAAATTTTAAGTATAAATAGTTATAAATGTGTATATTTATGTTTAAAATTATTTTCATTATTTAGAAAAATAAACCTTAAACCACCTCATGTCTCCAGTTTCTTTAGCCTTTCTTCATGACATGGTTTCTAAACCTGTAAGCATCTTTCTCACTTTACTTTAGTGTAAGAGGCAGTTGCAGCTCATCAGTGTCGAAAATATGGGGTCAAAACTCGAACATCGTACTCCAGATGTAATGTGGCATGTACCAAGCACAGAGGGATTATTATTTCCCATGATTGGAACACTAGGCATGTGCTAATGTAGTCTAAGATGTCGTTAGCTCTTTTTGCCACCCATGTCATGATGCTGATTCGTATTGAGCTTTCGGTCAAGTGAAATTCCAGATATTTCTTCATACGAACTGCTGCCAAGCCAGGTGTCCCCCATTCTTGACTTGTACGCTTGAATTTAAAAAATCCAAATATTGGATTTTGTTTATTTCCATTGCACTTTATCTTTCTGGCTTCAGTCCAACATTACAGCCTGTTGAGGTCATATTCAATAAAGCTTACTGCTGTTTTTTAGTATAGTAGTTATCCTTGCCAGGCTTGTGCCATCTGGAAATTTGATTTGCCCTCCTGTATGTCTTTCTGTGGCTATATTCTTCTCCTGTATCAGGAAACCTCTTAATGGAAAAAAATCCACAAGAGACACTTTAATGATTTGGAAGGGAAAGTTCATTCTATATGGGGAAAATAGTCCTATTTCTTATGATGTAAAACAGATGGAGGTTGGATGATGACCCTTTCTCATTGTAACATGTCCATTGGCAGTTCATTCCTGAATCGGCTCGATTTAATGTCTCCGTTGGGAACACCCAGGCTGCTGTGGCTACTTTGGAGCGCATTGCCCGAATGAACCGATCAGCCATGCCAGAGGGAAAGTTGGTGGAACCTGCCTCGGTATGCATTCAAGCTCAGTAGCCCTCCCTCACTCAAAACAAAGTCAAGTGCAAGTCATGTCATTATTTCTCTGATGGCATGGTCTTCTTTGGCAACGAAGGACGAACATCCTTCTCATATCTGAGATAGGGATTGCGTTGAAATGTGGCCCAATTTGTACTGTCAAAAAGTTTACTGCCTTTTAGAATGGAATGATGAGAAAACATAGTAACTGAGTCTCTCTTAGACAACATGACTAATTCATTCTACCAGAAAGCTCCAGGGTTTGGATAGAGGCCAAAGAGTTGGGGGGTTGTTTGTTTGTTTGGTGTGTGTGTATGTGTGTGTGTGTGTGCGTGTGCGTGTGTGTGTGTGTGTGTTTATGAGGTTTGACTTTTCCTTATCTTTTCCTCATCTTTTCCTTATCCTGTTCCTAAGCAATTTAAGACTTAATGTGATAGGAGAACCATTTTTTCATAAATGGAGTTCATCCTATTTGTAATTGTATCTGCTTGCCTCTGGCAGAACTGGTAGAAGAGTGGACAATTCACTGAGTTTGGTTCATTGTTTTGGTTACATTGCACCAAACAATCTGAGTGATTTTTTCATTAACTTGATTGACCCACGGGTTGTTTTGGTGCTGCAGAGATCTCTCTGTGAGGGTTCCACTTATCCATAAATTAGACAAAGGTTGTCATATTTCCTCTTGGACTTGGGCTTCAGTAAATAGCCACAGAATGAAATACAAATAACAAATTACTTAAATCTGTTTCCATTTAAGGCTCTGTTTTCAGAAACAATTTATTTGAGGCTCTTGCTCACGCCATTGAGATTATTATTAGCAAATACGTGTTTTTCATTGAGAGAACCAAATAGAGAAATTAGAGAACCAAATTTAGCGAAGACGTTCATATTCACCCTTTGGCCTTTAGTATGGATTACGTATTTGTGTATTTCTCTTGGTGTATTTTTGCAGCAGGTATCTGAATTTCAGTTAATGTCAACATTAGCAGCATACTTTCTGGCTAATTTCAATCTCACAAATAGAACATAATCAAATTACAACATTATTAAAATAGTAAACCTAGATAATTATCTTTTTAAAGATGAATTTAAGTTTAGTTTCATTCTTATTTAAGAATTAAATTATTGCCATTTCAAGTTTGTTTTCGGTTATTCTTTTATTTTCCCATAAATTCCTTCCTATTTATCACCTGAAACTAACCTGATGATGGTAATAATGATGTCTGGTTATACACTAAGAGTAAAAGATAACAGGTAGAAAACCAGCAGAGTGTTTTACTGAGACCCTCCATGCTCCATGTCAGGAAATATCAAGGAAGGTCTGAGTGGACTCCCCTATGGCAAACTTATGGATGGAAATGATCAGGGGTCCCACAGGATGGACAGTCATAGACGCAATTTGTATCATTGGAGGAAACCTCTAATTAATGAGATCACTTATCCATCTGAGAAATAGTAGTGATAGTAGTAGTAGCAACAGCAGCAGCAGTAGTAGTAACTAGTATTTATAAAGTGCTTTAATGTTTTAAAAATGTTTTACATGTATTCACTCTTTCGGTTAAGAACTCAAGATGTTGCTTTCATGACTGTTACTGATAAGTATGAAATGAAATGTGGATTTACAGTCTCGTTTAATCTGTACTCCTTTTTATCACCCCTCCCCCCCGATATCCTCTTCCTCTTCTATTTTCACATTGGATAAGTTATATTTCTACATACAGCTGATTATGTATATATGTATTCTTCCCTTTTTGAACTAAATGAAATTGTGAAATTTTCTCCCAATGTTCTCAGAATATGTCCAATATTTTGTTTCTGTACCGTCATCCAATGGCTGACACTTCTGAGGTCACTACAGCACTGATGGGCTGTGGAAATTTTAAAGAAGAAAAATAGAAGTAGGTTTTTAGGTTAGCCTTTTTCCCTCAAGGTCACTCAGAGGGAGATAGCCAGGTCTGGGAGCAGCCAGTTATGTCTGGTCTATGTTTGTGAAAAATCCTTGATTAACTGCCCTGCAGGATTTTTGGTGTATCAATATTCTCTTCTTAGGTAAAAATCATGTGCATTTCTCTTCTAAGACCTAAGGCCTTCTCTTTCTTAAATATGTATTTATTTTTAAACTTTTTTCCTTTTTGAATTTTGAGCTCCAAATTCTCTCCCCCCTCCTTTTTACCACATCCACTGAGAAGGCAATTATACATTGAAATCATGCAAAATATGATTTCCATATTTCCAAAAAAGCAAGAAAAATAAAGAAAGTGAGAAAACTATATTTCAGTTTGTCCTCAGAGTTCTTCAGTTCTCTTTGGAGATGGATAGCATTTTTTTCATCATGCATCCTTTGGAATTGTCTTGGATCATTGTGTTGATCAGAGTAGCCAAGTCTTTCACAGTTGATCATCATTACAACATTACTATTACGGTGCACAATGATCTCTTGGTTCTTTTCATCTCACTTTGCATCAGTTCATATGTGTCTTGGCATTTTTTTTCTGAAACCATCCCTCTGGTTATTTCTTATAGCACAGTAGTACTTAATCACAATCATATGCCACAACTTATTCAGTCAATCCCCAACTGATAAGCATCCCCTCTATTTCCAATTCTTTGCCACCACAGAAAGACCTGTTTTATATCTATATATCTATATATACACATATATATATATTTTACATATAGGTCTTTTTCCTTTTTCATTGATGTCTTTGGGACTTCTCTAGTAGTGGGATTACTGGATCAAAGGATATTTATAGTTTTATAGGCTTTTTGAACTAATTCCAAATTGTTCTCCAGAATGGATGGACCAGTTTACTACTCCACCAATAATTCATTAGTGTACCTATTTTCCCCTCATTTCTTCTAGCATTTGCCATTTCTGGTAGATGTGGAGTGGTACCTCAGAGTTGTTTTAATTTATATTTCTCTCATCAATAATGATTCAGAGCATTTTTTTCATGTGATTATAGATGGCTTTGATTTCTTCTGAAAATTGCCTATTTATATCCTTTGACTAGTTATCAATTTGGGAATGGCTTTTATTTTTATAAATTTAAGTCAGTTCTATACTCAATATAGATTTGGGAAATGAGATCTTTATCAGAGAAACATGCTATAAACTTTTTATTTTTGATATTACTTCATTGTCTATGGTTGTTGTGGTTTGTCCTTTGTTCTAGAAGAGGACCTAGGACATCAGGAATGTGATGCCATGACTTGCAAATGAATTGGATTTAAGTGAGGGAGGGCTGTGCAAAGTCACCAGCCTCACTTTCTCCTCCGGGGTCATCTGAGCTCACTGGCAAGAGGACAACTAGAGATAGCCCCAGATCTACTGGGAGACTTTGGCCTTTTTAAGCTTTTTTCCTAGATCTCAGTACCTTTTAGCATAATGTAGTTTTCCTGGTTATCCCATTTAATTAGGTTTGTTTTTGCTTTTGCTTGGTCTGAGATCATGATTGTTACCCTTGCCTTTTTTGGGTTCAGCTGAAGCATATTGGATTCTGCTTCAGCCCTTTGTTTTAACTCTATGTGTGTCTCTCTGTTTCAAGTACATCCCTTGTAAGCAATGTATTGTTGCATTCTAGTTTTTAATCCATTCTGCTGCTTCTCTTTTATGGGTGAACTTATATCATTAACATTCACAGTTGTGATTACTAGCTGTATTTTCCTCCATCCCATTTTCTCCTGCTTCTTTTTTTCTCTGTTTTTATCCTGTACCTTCTCAAAAAATCTATTTACTTCTCAACACTGTCTCTTAATCCATACTCCTTTTTATCATCTTCACTCCTCCTCCCCCACTTTTTGGTATCCTCTTCCCTCTTCTATTTCCAAATCAATAAGTTACATTTCTATAAACAACGAATTATGTATATATGCGTTCTTCCTTCTTTGAACCAATTCCAATGAAAGTGAAATTCAAGCATTGCCTGCCCCCCCCACCATGTTCCCCTCTATTGTAAAAGTTCTTTTGCACATACCTCTTTTATGTGTGAAAATTTTCCCCATTCTACTTTTTCCTTCTTCCTTCTCCCAGTGTATTTCTTTTTCTCACCTCTTCATCTTTTTGGAGATCATTACAATAAAATTGACCCATATCTATGTCCTCTGTCTATGTACACTCTTTTAAACTGCCCTAATAATGAAAAAGTTCTAAGGAGTTACATATATCATCTTCCCATATGGGAATTTAAATAGTTTAACTTTATTGAAACCTTCATGATTGCTTTTTAATGTTTACCTTTTCATGCTTCTCTTGAGTCTTATGCTTGAATGTCAAATTTTCTATTCCCATGGTCTTTTTTTTTTTATTATCAAGAAGGCTTGAAAGAACTTGATTTCATTAAATATGCATTTTTTCCCCTGAAAGATTATATTCAGTTTTGCTGGGTGCATTATTTTTGGTTGTAATCCTAGCTCCTTTGCCTCCTAGAATATCATATTCTAAGCCCTTTGCTTCTTTTATGTGGAAGCTATTAAATCTTGTGTGATCCTGATTGTGGTTCTACAATGTTTGAATTATTTCTTTCTGGTTGCTTGAAGCATTTGCTCTTTGAGCTGGTAGCTCTTGAATTTGGTTATACTATTCCTGAGAGTTTTCATTTTGAGATATCTATTAGGAGGTGATTGGTAGATTCTTTGAATTTTTATTTTACCCTCTAGATTTAAGATATTGGGGCACTTTTCCTTGATAATTTCTTTTTTTAATATCTAATTTATTTATTTTTCAGTTCTTAATATTCACTTCCATGAGAATTTGAATTCAAAATTGTCTCTCCATCTCTCCTCACCCCCCACTCCAGGACAACATGCACCCCATCCACCCCTTCCTCCAGTCTGTCCTCCCTTCTATTACCCACCTTTCTTCCATCCCCCTTTTCCTCTATTTTCCTGTAGGGCAAAATAGATTTCTATACTACATTGCCTGTATAGCTTAATTTCCAGTTGCACACTAAAACAATTTTTAACATTCATTCTTAAAATTTTGAGTTCCATATTCTCTCATTCCCTCCCCACCCACCCTCTTTGAGAAAACATGCAATTTCGTAAAGGTCATACATGTGTAACAATACAAAGCACTTCCATAACAGTTATGGTGTAAAAGATTAACCACATTTCCCTTTGTCCTATCCTGCCCTTCATTTATTCCATTCTCTCCTTTGACTTGCCCTCCCACAACAATGTTTGCTTCTGATTATCCCTTTCCCCAATTTGCTGTCCCTTCTATTATCTTCCCTCTCTTATCCCCTGCCCCTTGCCTTCCTGCAGGGTAAAATAGATTTCCATATCAAATTGAGTGTGTGTTATTCCCTCCTTAAGCCAAATCCCATGAGAGCAAGGTTCCCCTCTTCCCTTCCATCATGGAAACTCTTTTCTTCCCTCTTGTATGTGAGATGATTTGCTCCATTCTACCTCTCCCTTTCTCTTACTCCTAGTACATTCCATTCAATAGTAAATTTTATTGTTTTTAGGTATTCTCCCTTCATATTCAGCTCACCCTGTGCCCTCTCACCCTGTGCCCTCTATGTGTGTGTGTGTGTGTGTGTGTGTGTGTGTGTATGTATATATGTATATATATATATATATATATATATATATATATATGTATATATATATATATATAATACACATACATCCTTGGAATATACATACCTACACATATATAATACACACACACACATACACACACACAGATATTCATTCCCTCTAACTATCCTAATACTGAAAAAGGTCTCATGAGTTACAAATAACATCTTTACATGTAGGAATGTAAACAGTTCAACTTTAATGAGTTCCTTAAGTCTTCTCTTTCCTGTTTACCTTTTCATCTTTCTCTTGATTCTTGTATTTGAAAGTCAAATTTTCTATTCAGCTCTGGTCTTCTCAACAATCAACAGTCCTCTATTTCACTGGGATTCCATTTTTTTCCTCTGAAGTAGTATACTCAGTTTTGCTGGGCAGGTGATTCTTGGTTTTAATCCCATCTCCTTTAACCTCTGCAATATCATGTTCCAAGTCCTTCGATCCCTTAGTGTACAAGCTGCTAAATATTGTGTTATCCTGATTGTATTTTCACAGTACTTGAATTGTTTCTTTCTGGCTATATGTAATATTTTCTCCTTGACCTTGGAACTCAGGAATTTGGCTACAATATTTCTAGGAGTTTTCCTTTTGGGATCTTTTTCAGGAGGGGATTGGTGGATTCTTTCAATATTTATTTTACCCTCTGGTTCTAGTATACGATAACTTTGGAAGATGTCTAGGCTCTTTTTTTGATCATGGTTTTCAGGTAGACCAATAATTTTAAAATTATCTTTCCTGGACCTATTTTCCAGATCAGTTGTTTTTCCAATGAGATATTTCACATTATCTTCTATTTTTTCATTCTTTTGGTTTTGTTTTATAATTTCTTGGTTTCTCATAAAGTCATTAGATTCCATCTGCTCCATTCTAATTTTTAAAGAACTATTGTCTTCAGTGAGCTTTTGAACCTCCTTTTCCATTTGGTCAATTCTGGTTTTTAAAGCATTCTTCTCATTAGCTTTTTGGACCACTTGTGCCATTTGGGTTAGTTTATTTTTTTAATTTTTTTAATGTACTTTGTTTTATTGTGCTTTGCAGATAATAATGTGTTTTGGTTTTTTTTAAAAAAATTGAAGGTTTGTGTCAATCCTCAGTTGAGAACGTCTATTAGAGTAATTTTTCTTTCTTTTTCTTAAAATATTTATTTACTTTTATTTTTCAACATTTATTTCTACAAGATTTTGAGTTCCAATTTTCCTCCCCATCTCTCCCCTCCCCCACCCCAAGACATCATTCATTCTGATTACCCCTTCCCCCAATCTGCCCTGCCTTCTATCGCACCATTCCCATCCTTTATCCCCATCTTCTTTCTTTTCTTGTAGGACAAGATAGATTTCTATATCTCATTACTTATATTTCTTATTTTCTAGTTGCACACAAAAACATTTCTCAACATTCATTCCTAAATCTTTGAGTTCTAACTTCTCTCTGTCCCTCCTCTCACATCCCCACTGTGAAGGCAAGCAATTCAATATAGGCTATACATGTATAGTTATGCAAAAGACTTTCATAATAGTCATGTTGTGAAAGACTAACTGTATTTCCCTCCATCCTATCCTGTCCCCCATTTATTCTATTCTCTCTTTTGTCCTTGTCCCTCCCCAAAAGTGTTTACTTCTAATTACTCCCTCCTCTCATTTGCCCTCCCTTCTATTTTTCCACCCCACCCACAGCCCACTTAACCCCTTTTCCTCCACTTTCCTGTAGTGTAAGATAGATTTTCATACCAAATGGAGTGTGCTTGTTATTCCCTCCTTAAGACAAATGTGACAAGAGTAAGTTTCACTTTTTCCTTCTCACCACCCCCCTTTCCCCCTCCATTGAAAAAGCTTTTTTCTTGCCTCTTTTATGAGAGATAATTTGCCTCATTCCATTTTTCCCTTTCTCTTCCCAATATATTCCTCTCTCACCCCGTAATTTTATTTTTTTAGATATCATCCCTTCCTATTCAAGAGTTACAAATATTATCTTTCCATGTAGGAATTTAAACAGTTCAACTTTAGTAAGTCCCTTATGATTTCTCTTTTCTGTTTACCTTTTCATGCTTCTCTTGATTCTTGCGTTTGAAAGTCAAATTTTCTCTTCAGTTCTGGTCTTTTCATCAAGAATGCTTGAAAGTCCTCTATTCCATTGAATGATCATTTTTCCCCCTAAAGTATTATGCTCAGTTTTGCTGCTCAGGTGATTCTTGGTTTTAATCCTAGTTCCTTTGACTTCTGGAATACTATATCCCAAGCCCTTTGATCCCTTTGTAGAAGCTGCTGGAGATTGTGTTATCCTGATTGTATTTCCACAATACTCAAATTGTTTCTTTTTGGCTATTTGTAATATTTTCTCCTTGATCTGGAAACTCTGAATTCTGGCTACAATATTCCTAGGAGTTTTTCTTTTTGGATCTCTTTCAGGAGGTGATTGGTGGATTCTTTAAATATTTATTTTACCCTCTGGTTCTAGAATATGAGGGCAGTTTTCCTTGATAATTTCATGAAAGATGATGTCTAGGCTCTTTTTTTCATCATGGCTTTCAAGTAGCCTCATGATTTTTAACTTGTCTCTCCTGGATATATTTTCCATGTTAGTTGTTTTTCCAATGAGATATTTCACATTGTCTTCAATTTTTTCATTCTTTTGGTTTTGTTTTGTAATTTCTTGGTTTCTCATAAAGTCATTAGCTTCCATCTGCTCCATTCTAATTTTTAAAGAACTATTCTCTTCAGTGAGCTTTTGAAGCTTCTTTTCCATTTGGATAATTCTGCTTTTTAAAGCATTCTTCTCCTCATTGGCTTTTTGGACTTCTGTTGCATTTGGGTTAGTCTATTTTTAAAGGTATTATTTTCTTCAGCATTTTTTTGGGGTCTCCTTTAGCAAGTTGTTGACTTGCTTTTCATGATTTTTTTGCATTGCTCTCATTTCTCTTCACAATTTTTCCTCCACCTTTCTTACTTGATTTTCAAAATTCTTTTTGAGCTCTTCCATGACCTGAGATCATTTTATATTTTTTGGAGAGGTTTTGGATGTAGAAGGCGTGTCTTTTACATCTTCCTCTGGTAGTATGCTTTGTTCTTCCTCATCTGAAAGGATGGAAGAAAATATCTTTTTACCAAGAAAGTAACCTTCTATAGTCTTATTTTTTCCCCTTTTCGGGTATTTTCCCAATCAGTTACTTGCTTTTTGAGTCTTTTGTCAAGTAGAGAGTATAGTCTCAGGACTTGTAAGTTCTCAGTTCCTTCAAGATAACACAATCAAAGGAGAGGTGTATACTCCTATACTGTCCTGCACTTTGGTCTGTGAACAACCACAAGTACTCCTTTGTGCCCAGGATCTGTGAATAGGATTTCCTCTCCACAGCTACCACCAGCTCCATCATGACAGCATTCCTCCTCACCCTAGGACTGTCCCTCAGAAGTGAGAAGCAGATCAGCTGCCCAATTCCACTGGGTCTTTAGGCTAAGTTCTCCAAAAGTGGCTGCTGATGCTGCCCTGGGACTGGGGCCACACTGTACTCCACTTTCACCCAGGTGAAAGAGTTTTCTTACTGACCTTTGAAGCTGTCTTTGGTGTTTGTGGGTTGAGAAATCTGGGAAATGCAGCTGCTATCCATGATTCTGCACCTGGAAACCTGCTTCAGTTCTGTCCATGCCATACAGCATAGCCAAGACTGGGCTGGCCTCCACTCTGAACCCAATTCAATAGACTTTTCCTATTGGCCTTCCAGGCTGTCTTGGGCTGGAAATCTCATTCACTTTGTTGTTTTATGGCTCTTGCTGCTCTAGAATGTGTTTAGAGTCATTTTTTACAGATATTTTATGTGAGAGCTAGACCAGGTCCATCCTTCTACTCTGCCATCTTGACTCTGCCATCTTGGCTCCATCCCCCTCCTTGATAATTTCTTGAAATGTTATGTTTAGGCCCTTTCTTTGATCATAGTTTTCCAATAATTCTTAAATTATCTCTCCTTGAACTACCTTCCAGGGAACTTGTTTTTCCAATGAGCAACTTCACATTTCTTCTCTCCCCCCGCCGATCTTTTAAGTTTGTTTTATTGTTTCTTGATGTCTCATGGAGTTATTAGCTTCCACTTGCCCAATTCTAACTTTTAGGGAATTATTTTCTTCAGTGAGCTTATGTACCTAATTTTCCATTTGGTCAATTCTGTTTTTTAAAATGTTTTTTTCTTCAGTATTTTTTTATCTTCCTTTTAACAAGTTGTTAATTCTCTTTTCATAATTTTCTTACATCACTTTTATTTATTTTTCCTCTGCTACTCTTGTCTCTTTCTTTAACTCTTTCAGAAATTGTTGGTCTTGGGTCCAATAGCATTTTTCTTTGAGGCTTTCTTTATAACTTTCCATATTATTGTCATCTAAGTTTGTTTTGGTTTTCTCTGCCACTGTAGTAAATTTTTTGTGGTCAGTTTTCTTTTTTTGTTGTCTCCTAATTTTTCTAGCCTATTTCTTGACTTTGAACTTTATGTTAAAGTTGGGCTTTACTGATCTGGGGGTGAGGATGCTGTGTTCCAAGCTTCAGGTTTTTTTCATGCTGTTGTTTTCAGAGCTAGTTCTGAGGGTTTGAAAGTTTGAAAGAAATATGGACCAAGAAGGTAGAGGGCAATAGCCTTGACCTCTTTAATTAGTTTTTGTTCTTGCTCAATTTCATTTATACATCAATTGAGAATCTTCTCCGTGATTGGCCCCACTTACCTTTGAATTTTTTTTAACGGAACCCCCAAAATTAATTTGGAAGGGCACAAAATTCTTATTAAAGCTTAAGTTAGAGTTTCAAGGAATTTCTAAACTTAAGTCAAAATAATTGTTTTGGATAAGAGGCATAGGTTCTTAAAAGAATAGACTTCATGTTACAATAGGATACTTTGGTCTGGCTTAAACAAGTCTATTTCACGACCCTAAAGACCTAAGTTGTAGGAGATGCTGGCAGAGAAAAGAATGGAGACTATGAGTCCAGTAGAGAAGAAATAACCCACATACAGTTGCATAAAAACACCAGAATATCTCAATAACCCTCTAATGTGGGAGATGTGAGTTTCCCTGTTTTCTTGTGTGTATGTATGCATGCAAGTGCCTTAGCCTGTGCATCTTCACATATGTTCCTTGCCTAGAAGTGTTCCCTATGGCCATGGCCTTCCATGCAGATTTCCTGGGTATGTGTGCCCTTCCCCAATGGTACTATCTTACCTTGTAGGAGAATACATCCCATAAATCTATGGGAGCAACTTTTGTTAAATTTTGTTAAATTATTTAATTAATGCCTTTTTGCTTGAAAATGTATATTCTCACCATTTAAAAACTGGAACCATATGTAACTGAACCCTGATCCCTGATCCAGGGAATGCCAAAATGTGATTTTTAGGGAGATAAGATACAAGGAATTTTTCCTCTTCCTAATGCTCATGAAAATTGATTGTAGTAGGGACTGATGATCAGGGCTTTTCCTATAGCTAGCTACTTTAGTAGCTTTCAGCTATCACCCTTCAGTGTTTTCCTTGTGTTTTTCTTCAGAATCCTACATTACTAGGTTTTCTGTTCCTGCTTCCTTTAAATCTCCAGAGAAGATGGCAGTCTTTCTTTCTCACAGTACATACTCTACTCCCATCCCATGTGCAGCAATTTGTATCTCACCTTGAAAACACAGTTGCTTCAGGGACCTCCAGACAAAATCCGTTCCCTTGGAACTCATGAGCATGGGATCTCTGTCCCCAGTAGCATATTGACTCGGTGGCTTTTCATAGTTTGATATCCTGTCTTCCCTGGCACCTATTTAAGTACCTTTTCATGAGTCTAGACTCCAGAGATTTAGGAGAGCACAAAAATCTCTTCCCAATTATTTCTCAGTTAATGTTTCTGTGACAACTGGGTGGGGGTTATTTAGATTATGTGGGGCTATTTCCTGAAACATTTTTGGGATGAAGTAAGAACTACTGTATACATTCTCTTGGTTACTGGGGAGAGAAAAAAATTGTGTTGCTGTTGGGTCATTTTAGTTGTTTCCAATTCTTTGTGACCCTATTTTGGGGTTTTCTTGACAGAGATACTAGAGTGGTTTTTCATTTCTTTCTCCAGCTCATATTACAGATGGAGAAACTGAGGTAAACATTATTAAGTGACTTGCCCAGAGTCACAGAGCTAGCAAGTGTCTGAGAGCAGATTTGAACTTAGGAAGAGGGTTCTTTCTGATTCCAAGCCCAGTGCTCTTTCCATTGTACCAACTATAATAATTTTTCTTTAGTAATGAGAAAGAGAGAGGATGTCCTCTATCTCTGAATCATATCTCCTGAAAAGTAGACCTAGACTCCCTTGACACTATTTGGTGACAAACAACAGCCCTCCTTGTCCTGTTCCCACTATCAAACCCCATGCTAAGAACAAAACGAACTCGAAATTCCTCCTTCTTTCCTCAGAAATCTTGTTTCTGGGAAGTAAAGCTTGTATGTGTCCTAAATCATTATAGACTGAGTAGCAGTTCCAACTATTAATTGTTCAGGAGACAAAGAGAAGCTCTGGTGGGGAGGTGATCTTCTCTGTTTCCTATGGATGACATCACTGCTTTTTTCCTATAGATGACTTCTGGATGCGTTTCCTATGACAGATATTTTTGAGGACACTGATACTATTCCTATGGCCTTCTAACATTTCCCCTAGACTTTTCAAGTAGAAGATATTGTGTAGTCATTAATAAGGAAATCATCCTTAGCAGAAAGCTCTAGAAACTTTCATTATAAACAAGTGCTCCTCACTTCATGAGGTTTTAAAAATTAAATTAGATCTTTCTTGAAAGCTCTTGACAGTAAAAATCCAGAAAGTTCTCTCAAAAAGATTAAGGATAGTTTTGTGTCCATGATTCCTTTGCAGTATTTGGGGGAATTACTGTTTTAGGAATTAGGAAGTTACTTTAAAGCACAGATCATTAGATAAGTGTAATTTTTGAAAAACCTATTACATATATTTCCTTGCTCTATCCCCTCTAGAAGTGCTAAATAACGGTAACTCATAGTGCAGTCTTTGGTGATGGTGGTAGACAGGGGAAAAGAGGAGGAGCTAGTTAATGTTTCTTGACCTGTTGAAAAATGGTGATGAAGAGAAAGACAGTGATACTTTGTGGAGAATGACACATCAGCTCAATGGGGAAATGACATTTTGGTTATGTCCATTAATAGAAAAAATGATTAATACATTGTATGTGGGGTGGGGGCCAATAAGATTGGCCAAAGTAATTTGTAGATTTTTTTTTCAGTTGATGGCATGAGGAAGATTGGTAGATGTTTATATGATCACCAAGGGCCATTTTCTGGTGAGAAAGGTTGGGATTCAATGAATGTTTCTGAATTGGCTTCTGTCTAAAGATGACCCTTAGATACTTTTTGGGTATGTGACTTGTCTGATTTTCACATGTCAGTCGCAAGTGAATTTCAGGAGAAAGAATACAGAAATTAGTGCTGAAAGGGCTATTAAGCAGATGTTGATAACGTCTCCTTTCTTTGGGTTTCTTACAGCTCACATCAGAAAGAGTGGTACTATCTCCTCCCCTTCTAGAAGTAGAGTTGGGTAATTGGAATAACTCAGATAGGTGGTGCATTGGATAGAGCACTGGGCCTGTAGTCAGGATACCCTAAGTTCAAATCTGATCTCATATCTTCTTAGACTCTGAGTAAATCACTTAATCCTGTTTGCCTTAGTTTCCTCATCTGTAAAATGAGCTGGAGAAGGAAATGGCAACCTTGGACATGACTGAAATGAGTGAACAACAACAGCTCAGCTGACCTTGGGGCAAAAACAGCAGGGCATGGAGGAAACTTTGCTCTTTATCTTTGATTAAGGAATTTTAAGGGAAAGGTATTTTAAATTATTGGTTAAGATCCATGTTAAAGAAAATATTCATGGAATTTGGTGAATTCTTCTACTTATTCTGGAACCCAGAATATTTTGACACACTAAGATCTTAGCTGTAAGGGCCTTAGATGTTTCCTGCTTCACACCTGTCCCTAATTTAATATTTCTTTTTCATTGTGTCAGGAAAAAAGAGGAAGATTTGCAGACCTACTCGATGCCAAATACTTACGGACAACTTTGCAGATCTGGGTCATATGGTAAAAATGTTAAAAAAAAAACTAATTTTGTGTTGATGTTTTTGTTTTGCAAGCCTTCAGAAGGAATCCACTGAAAAGAAGTCTCTGTTAGATGGTACTGGAATCACAAGATCATATAGATAGAAAGTGGCAGACAAGATTCAAGTTTGGGGCCTGAGGGCTGAGATTCAGACCCAGGGATAAGCTCGTAGCACCTGATGATTGGAAGTCATTTTCTCTTTGTGGAGGCCTCATGAAATTCCCCTTAGGCTGGGCTCACTCTAGAGCCCTTTCCTCAGTATGTCTAGCTTGTTTTTGGCTTCTAGTACAAACAGTTGTTTTGGGGACACTGCTAGGATGCCCATGAGAAGCACAAGTCTTCTAGACCTTTTGAAGTTCACAAGGTTTTATTCTGGTCAAGTGGGTGGGGGGAGGAGATGGAGGTCTTTTTCCCCTCATACCCTCTAAGGGATTCCCTCTTATGAACTTATTTGGAACTGTTTTCTCTAAACTGACCAGATATTAGAATGTGGGTTCCAAATTGGTTTGTTATTTTATGCAGGGTCTCCACGGAAGAAGTTAGGTCATACAGTGGATAGAGGGAAGGACCTGGAATCAGAAAGACCTGAATTCAAATTTAGCCTCAGATCCTTACTAGCTGTGTGACTCTGGACAAGTCACTTACCCCTGTTTGCCTCAGTTTCCTCATCTGTAAAATGAGCTGCAGAAGGAAATGGCAAACTACTCTAGTACCTTTGCCAAGAAGAGTTGAACAGACTGAACAACAACAGGGCGCCCAGGGTGTGACTGAGATTCTCCCCCTAAACCCAGCACACTTCTTGTGCAGCACTACTCCATTTCATCCAATGGTTTTCAATCCTCCAAGATGTCTGAAGATTTATGCCTAGTCTGATGACTTTGTGACTTAATAGAGATATTCTCATCTGGTTAAAGAAGGTATTTTTGGTGGTGTGTTTGATTTGATTTAATCCATCCTTATGCTTTTCTTGGGTTTCAGCTCCCTAGTAAGAATAGGACCAAAGGATGAAGTATAGGGAAGTATGTTTCAGCTCCACATAAAGAAATCTCAGAGCAGTCTCAAAGGGGAATGGACAGCCTTGGCCAGGGACATAGTGAATTTCTTGGCAGTGGAGGCTGAGCTGGGAGTGTTGTAGAAGGTCTTCATGATTTGAGTGGAAGTTGAACTGGATTAGTTGTGAGGTACCTTCAAACTCTGTTTGGGATTTTATGATTGCCCAAGAACACACTCATCAAGAAGTGAACAAGAAGAGGTCATAGCGTATGCTGGATATAGGGCGTGTGATTATCATCTAAAATTGAATAAGCCACGGCTGATTGAAAACTCACCATGGTGACTATTTCTAATAGCTACCCATGTTACTACAGGGCTCCTGATGATTGACCCCAAGTTAGGACTAACAGTGATCCCAAACAAGGGAACTTGGCAATTACCCTAGCCCCATTATTTCAGGAGAATGACTTCATGAATAGGTGTGGTCTGGCATGGAACCTTTCCAGCATTGTTGATGTGCTTTTTCAGGAGCCAGGCTTACTTATTTAGGCTGCTCCTTCCTTAGCCTACAGGTCAAATCTGATAAGGCGAATTCTATTAAAATAGAAATGTCACCACAGTACATTCTCTATTATCTAATATGGCTAGTTCTAGTTAAGTAAATACTATTTTTTAGTTTTATATGTATACATGTACATATATCACATATGTGTGATAACACATATCATAGAACCATGATTCTAATTCAACAAACATGTATTATTAATTGCCTATTATACCCAATGTACTTTTGTTGTTGTTCAGCCATATCTGACTCTTTATAACCCTATTTGGGGTTTTCTTGGCAGGGATACTGGATTGGTTTACCATTTCCTTCTCCAGGTTATTTTAGAGATGAGGAAAGTGAGGCAAACAGGATTAAGTGACTTGCCCAGAGTCACACAGCTAGTAAGTATCTGAGACCAGATGTGAACTCAGGAATATTCTCCACTCCAGGCCCAGCAGTCTGTCCACTATGCCACCTAGTTGCCTAAAATGTACTCTCATCTTAAATTCTTCTATAACTTCATAGAAGGGCTTTACTTATAGTATAGGATCATTGGATCATGGATAGAGATTTTGAAGGGAATGTAGAGGTCATCTAATAAAAACCCATTGTTTTATGGATGAGGAAACTCATTCTTTGATATGCCCAAAGTCACACAGGTGACCATGATTCAAACCTAAGTCATCTGACTCCAAATCCAGAATTCTTCCTGCTACATCATACCATGTCCCTCAAATGTCAGTTACAGGTTCCAGTTTTGAACTGGAACTCCTAAAAAATTATTTTCTTTATTTTTAAAAATCAGTGCGTTTGTTCTTACATTTGTGTCCAAATGTACAATTCCTGTATGCTAAGCAATCATGTCATTGTATAATACTCCTGGTATTTGGTGAGAGAACTCTGGATTTGATTTTTTTTTTAATGTGAAACATTGACTAAAATGTATTCTACAAAGTGATAAAGATATTCTTCCCTAATGACCTTGGGTAAATCACTTTATTTCTTTAGGCTTTAGTTTCTTCATCTGTAAAATAAAGAGGTATCTTTTCCTCAGTTGCTGCTGAGGAAAAATAAACATTTCTTGCTCTGCGACATAGAAAATGGTGTCAGGGACGGCAGGAGGCTCACATGGAGAAATATTGCCCTCTTGTGGCCTTTTCAGCACTTTGGACAGTGACTATATTTAGCTGTGTTCTATTTTAGGTACAGTTTTCTCAACTATTGACACAAATTGAAGAAAATCTCTGAGTAATAGAGGATTATTTTGGGTAGGGTGACAGACAACAGAGAACTTACTTTATGATACATTGTTTCTAAACCCTGGATGAGTAATTTTGCCTATCTCTTTCAGATGTAATTGGTTATTCATAGTAACTTAATTCAATAAATGTTCTTTTCTTGTTCTTATCCTTGAATATGAGTAGGTTTCAATGTATGATCCACCAAAAGCTATATAAGAGAAGCATGTAAAGGGTGTCATCAGAGGGGGGTGTATGACCTGGAAAAAAGGGAGTCTGAACATGGGGCAAGCAAGCAACTTGGCCCCATAAGACAGCATAATGGCCAGTAAAGCTTTCCCATTGAGAAGAATGACTGGAATTGGTCAGTCAGCTGGCATTTATTAAGCTCCTACAATGTGTCGGACACTGCTAAGCATTGGGGAGACAAAGAAAGGCAAAAACAGTCCCTGCTTTCATGGAGCTCATATTGAATTGAGAAGATGGCATGCAAACAATTATGTACAAATGTGTGTGTGTGTGTGTGTGTGTGTGTGTATGTGTGTGTGTGTGTGTGTGATACTCTGAAGCTGATCTGAAGGAAGACACTAGCATTAAGGAGGGTTGAGAAGGGCTTATTATAGAAGGTGGAATCTTATCTGGAAATTGAAAGGAGTCATGGAAGCCAAGAGGCAGAGATCCGTAGAGAGAGATTTCCAGGCCTAGGGGACAGGTGGAAAGGCATCAAATTGGAGATGGAATGTCACGTGTGAAGAAAAGCATAGAGGCCAGTGTCACCAGATCTCAGAATATGTGGAGGAGAACAAGATGTAAGAAGACTGGGAAGGTGTTATATAAAATAATTGGGCCAGGATGTCACCAAAGAGAGGATTTTATATTTGATCCTGAAGGTGATAGGGAGCTACTGGAATTTATGGAGTGTGTGTGTGTGTGTGTGTGTGTGTGTGTGTGTGTGCGTGTGTGTGCAAGCCAGACAGACACATGGGTCAGACTTGATTTTGATTTAGGAAGATCACTTTGCTAGCTAGGGAGATACTAGAGTAGTAGACAGAGAGATCGACCAAAGTGCTATTGTAGTAGTCTAGGCATGAAGCCTATGTGAGAGTGATGGCAATGTCAGAGAAGAGATGGGGGCATATAAAAGATATGGAATGAACAGGATTTGGGAAGTAAGAGAGAGTGAGAAATCCAGGATGAAAACTAGGTTGTGACAACTAGGTAGCTAGGAAAATAGTACAGTTATTCCTTCCATATCTTGACTTTTCCTGTTGTGGTTTTGGTATATCAAGGGTCGGCATAAGAAATTAAATGGGAATTTGGGGAGAGTTTTGAGGAAGCTGCAGGAGACATACAAAGACCGGAAGATGACACACAAAAAGTTTAGAAACTCAGAAGTGCATAAAATATATGTAAAATATTGTGTAACATCAACACCCCATAAAGAAAAAAAAAATTTGGACTTCTTCTCTGGTAGGAAGGGAGGGCCAAAATTTTCCAGATTGGGAGGTAACATGCTCTTAGCCCCCCTCAATGTGGAAGGGATGATTTTAACATGGAAATTAGAAAAAGGGGAGGATTTGTGGGGAAGGATTTTGAATGGATGTTTTGAACATATTGAGTTTAAGAGATGTCTGTTAGAGGTGTCTTAAATAGACAGTTGGATGTGTAGGACTAGAGGTTGGGGAGAAGTTAGGGCTGAATATATATTACATTTGAAATGATGATGGAATTCATGGGAGCTGATGAGATGACCCATAGACCTGAGGTCCAGACAGTAGAAAGTGACTTGCTCAAAGTCATATAGCTAATAAGCAGCAGAACTAGAATTTGAATCCAGGTTATTTGACTCAGAATTGAAACTAGGAGCCTTGACTTAGGGTAGAGGTATCAAACATGCTATCCCCAATGACTCACAGAGCACCCAGATTAAAATATAAGTGGGAACTATTTAATAAAATGAATAAAAATACAATAAAACATTGATAATATAAATATATGATTTTCTAAGTCATTATGCAAACTGTAGGGATTCTTATGTATGGTTGATTTGTTTTGATTTGAGTTTGACAGTACTGATCTCGAGTATCGAAATTCAGAGAGAGAAAAAAAATTAAACACATGTACTTCAGAGACAAGCTAGTTAGCAAGAATAGTTATTTAAAATAGTAACCTGTCAGTCTGCAGTGCACTATTAATAACACCCATCTGGGAATTCTTATAATGGATTCACTCTTTCAACTGCATTTGTTTTAATTACTTCTTGTATTGTTTTCACATCACAGGTTACAAAGTTGATTCAAAGGTGGGTTTCATGGTACAGTTATCCCTTCCATATCATGGGGATTAGGGGCACAGTGCCCTGCAACTGGGAAAATCAACATAAAAATGTTTGGCCCTTGCCTTTTGTACCTGAGATGAAGTCTGAATTACTGTGGTATTAAAAGATAAAATATGTTAATAGTCTAACAATACTATACATATATTTTATGCATTTCTGAGTTTCTAAACCTTTTGTGTGTCATCTGCTGGCCTTTATCATCTTCAGCTTCTGCAAAAATCCCCCCAAATTTCCATTTTATTTCTCATACTGACCTGTAATATACTGAAACTGTGATGGGGTAAGTCGAGATATGAAAGGGATAACTATTTTCAGTGGGTGTAAAAATGACTAATTAAGGTTCTTCTTTGACTCTGAATTTAATTCTTTTCCCATTATAATAATGATCTTATATTAAGATTATATTAGTTAATATTTATAAATTATTATAATTTTATAATAAATTATTATAAATGAAATGAAATAATAAATAAAATATTTATTGAAATATAAATATGAAATATAAATAAAAATAACAAATAATTATGAAATAAATAATTAATAATATAAGATTATATTAATTAATCTTCCTTTGATACTTAATTGATGAAAATAGGGAATTCCTACATGCCCCCACCTCTGATATAGACAGGCACAAGTTTTTCATGTGGCTAATTCATTTCCCTCTAAAAAATGTATTATTACCCCCATCCTAGCCTTAGAGGGGAAGGAAGTTTCCAAATCTTGACGCTTGTCCTCATTCCCTGCGTTTTCAGGCTTGGGATCTCTTTTGCGTACTACGGGGTCATCCTGGCCAGTGCCGAGTTACTGGAGCGAGACTTGGTTTGTGGCTCCCAAGCTGAGACCCAGATGGTGCTGAGCGAGGAGTCGGAGGAAAGCAAGAGCCCTTGTCATTGTCACCTGTTTGCTCCCTCGGACTACAAGACCATGATCATCAGCACGCTGGGAGAGATCGCCTGTAAGGAGTCTCAGCTGTGTCTAACGCGCGTATGTGGCGGAGCAGCCTTTAAGGTTCTTAAAACAAGGCGAGAACTTGAGTGGTAGCGAATCTCCTGCCCAACAGAGCTGACCCCATCATCCTCTTGGGGATGGTCAGACTTTCCCAATTCAGGACAGTAGGAAGACAGCAATGGCAGTTTAACAAAATCTCAATTTTAAAGAAATATAAACATCCTTTGATGTTGGCCAGTTGAGGCAGTTAGGTGGCACCCTACTTAGGGCTTGTAATCAAGTCAACTTGAGTTTGAATTCGTTCTCCCATCCTGGGTAAGCACCTATTGTTGTGAGGATGTATGGAAAGTGCTTTGCACTCTTACAGGCATTTAGTGGTCATCATCCTCATGCTCATTCAAGAACCCATAGATGGGTTCGTGACAGCTTTGCCCACAGAACACAAGCTCTGCTAAGTCTCATCCAGCTGAAAAAGCTTTGGAACATGGACCTGACATCTGTGCTTAATCTATGATCATAGATGTGCAGTAGAGAAGAGACCTCAGAAGCCACCTAGAACAGCCCCCTGAAGAGACTGAGGCTATGAGTCATTAAGTTAATTGGTCCAAGGTCACACAGGTAGTAAGTATATGAGGTGGAATTTGAAACTGGGTCTCCTGACTCCATAGCTACCACTCTATTGTGCTATGCTTCTCATCAGGTAATGAATTTGAAAAAAAATGTCAAAAATTTTAAATTTAATTTAAATTTAAAAAAATTTAATTTAATTAAAAACTAACTTTCACTAACTTGCATTTGTGAACGGAGTTTTCCACACCAATGACATCAAGAAGCTTTTAAACTACTATCTGTTGTAAATGAAAGCTGCTTTTTTTCAGTACTTTGAAAGAGAAATGTGTTCTTTGGTGTAGGCCCTCTTCCCTCTGCTGATCCAGGTCATAGCTCGTCCATGCCTTAGATGAGAAGATGGTCTCTGTGAGCTGAAGTAGCCTCCATAATCGTCATTATTATTCTGATGTCATGTGAATGTCTCCAGATTCAGCTAGGTTGATTATAGGATGATGGACACATAGCCATGACATGGTTAGTTGGTCATTGGAGGCAATGTAATACAGTGGAAAAAACACTGATTGGAGCCAGAGGACATGAGTTCAAATGCTGACTTTGATGCATACCTATTTGACTTTGAGAAAAAATCACCTCCCTGGGTTTAGTTTTCTCATTTATAAAATGAAGGGGATGAACTAAGTGATCTCTGAGGTCCAGCACTGGATCTATGTATAATCTTCTCTAATTTGGAAGGCAGGACCTACCAAAGACTGTACTTTAACCTTGGAAAACCCAATGTCACCTTCATGCTCTGATGAAGCATTAGGCTGAGACTTTATTAGAGTAACTAAAGATAAATTGAAGGAATTAAATGGAAATGAGAGTTTCCACCAGTAGAATTTTAAGTGCTATTGAGGTAAAAGTATTGCTGGTAGACAGCTCAATGTAATGGATGCTGGGCCAAGTTGGAAGATGTTGATTTGAATTCCACCTCCAAAACACACTGTGTGACTGTGATCAAGTCACCTTCTTTAAAATGAGAGGATCGGACTCAGTGATATCTAAGCTCCCTTAAAACTCTAAATCTATGTTCATATGATCTTTGTTGGCCATTATTTGATCCACAAGTTAAAGGTACAGTGAAGGAATCACTTGGGATAGAGGAGAAACAAGTGAACCTAGGTTGGACTTTGATAGACTGAAATTTCAAAAAAGGGAATTTATTTCCAACTGTTTATCAAGGACTATCCTAAATACTTCCTAAACTATTTTTTGGGGGGTGAACTATCACCATCATATATTAGCAAAGTCTAAATTCAAAAGCTTTTCATGTTCTTCTGTTAAATGAGGAATTCAGCAAAGATTCTAGACTTGGGAGATTCAGCTTGGAAGGCAGACTGTTATGGATAGCTCTCTTCTCTCTTTCCCCTTCCCCTTGCTTTCTCTCTCCCTCTCTTTGTGCTCATGGGCTCTCTCTCTTCCCCCCCACTTCCTTCTTCTCTCTCTCCCTCTCTCATATCCCTCCCCTCTCTCCTTCCTCTACCTTTTCTCTTCCAATTTCTCCCTCCCTCTGTCCTTTCTCCCCTTTCCTCTTCCTCTCTTCCTCCACCCTTCCTTCCTTCCTTTCTCCTTCTTCTCCCTTTTTCTCTCTCTTTCTCTCTCTTCCCCTTTTCTTCCCCCCTTTTCCTTCCTTTTCTGCTCTCTCTCTCCCTCTCTCCTCTTTCCCACTCTCCCTCTATCCATCACACACGTACCTAAAATAGAGCTTCAGGACATTCTTCAGCTGCTAGTAATCAGTGAAGTACACAATGTGGTAGCTGGCCCCTGGGTGTTTGTGATAGAGTATATTGAGAGCAGAATTTGAGTGGGTGGAAGATAGAGCATGTGTCAAAGCAAGAGAAAGTGATAAGTTAGCTAATGTGAGTGCCTACAAATAGTAGGACTGTGATTCAGTGTGTTGTCAATGTTCTGTGATGCCTTTGTGTCCGTGTGTGTGTTGGGGGAAGGGGTAGGAGAGAAGGTTTTGGGTCACGGATGATCTGAGGCAAGAATGGTTCAGTGACTTGCCTAAGGTAACAGTGACAGGCAGAATCTGAACAAAGGTCCACCAGAGCCAATGCTCTTTCCACTACACTACTACATTGCTTCTTCTTGAGCAATTTGAAGGTACATTTGGGGGCTGCCTCTTCTTGGGGGTGATTGAGAATTAAGGGAATGTATAGGGCAAGTCACTTGACCCCTGTTTGCACAGGAGGCAGCTAGGTGGCTCAGTGGATAAAAAGCTAGCCCTACAGTCAGGAAGACCTGAGTTCAAATCCAGTCTCAGACTCTTAATATGTGACCCTGGGCAAGTCACTTAACCTCTCTTTGCCTTAATTTACTAGAGAAGAAATGGCAAACCACTCTAGTATATCTGCCAAGGAAACCCCAAATGAGATTATGAAAAGTCAGACAGGACTAAAACAGCCTGTCTGTATGTGGGTAGCTCTCTGTTGATGAAGCAGTTGTATTTCTCTGTCCCTTTGTGTTTATGACTGCACATGTGAATCTTCCAGCATGCATGAGGTCATTTGGCATCCTTCCCTCTCAGTGTCTCCGTGTTCTGCTCCACTTCTCCGGAGATCACTGGCCCTGCTTCTTATCTTTCCTCCTTTTCTTTGCCACTTCCACTTCCTTCCCTCATCCCCCAGCTCCTGGTGATCCCTTCCTCTCTAGCCTGTAACTTTCTCCTTTCCTCCCCAATTCCTGCCAGAACTGATTTGTAACATCCAAGGGTGATCAGGAAACAGTGGTTTGGGACAATTCTCTGAGCCAGGGAAATGTCAGCTCAAGACTTTCTGAAACTATGGGAATTTAGTGCCTCAAATAAGGATGACTAGGAGAGATGAATATTTGTATATTTTGTTTTTATTGGGGAGAGAAAATGCGGATTGGTGATCAAAATCATTATAAGAAGTTTTTGGTATGGAAACTTTATGCTTTGGTTTTTTTCTTTTATTTTCAATCAACAAGTTAATAATAATGGGATTTTTGTATGCTACAAGGTTTGCAAAGATATTTTATAAAGTTTATTTTATTTTATCTCACTTAGGAACAACAATCCTGAGAGGTAGGTGCTATTTTTACTCACATTTTCCAAATGAGAAAATGGAGTCAGACAGAGGTTAAGTGACACATCTAGTATCATATAACTTATAAATGCCTGAGGTAAAATTTGAATTCAAGTCTTCCTGAGTCTAGGTCTAGTGTTCTATCCACTGGGTAGTCTAGAAGCCTCACATAGGGTAAAAAAAAATATTAAGAGATTACTTGGCAATATGTGCTAGGGGAATTAGCAAAATAAAAGAAAGTAATCCCTACTCTCAAGGAGTTTGCGTGCTTCTAGCTTCCTCCACGAGGCGATGATCAGTGCAGCTGCAATTGAGATTTAAGAGGCTCCTTCCTGGGGCATGAAGAGATGAGGTGATGTGTCCTTAACCAGAAGCGGTCCTGCTGACTCCAAGGTGGGCCCTTCAATTACCAGGCTGCTCAGGGGAGAACCAATAGAGATTTAACTTTCTGACTGAAGGTGATCCTGTCCCCTCACAGGAGGGGTGACTTAAACTAAGCCATTTGGACTATGACTTAATATTTATTATCTATGCAGTAGACTTCCACCTGTGTCTCACAGAAACAAAGGGCTTCCGGCAGAACCAAGGAAGCGACATTCATTGAATCAAGTTGCTTCCATCTTGAAATGACGAGAAATGGTTCATGTCAATGTTGCAATGTGCTAACTGCTCTCTAAGATGCCAAGGACTGGTGGTGTTTCTTCTCTTTTAGTAAATCCCTTGAATATTCTTGGCATCAATTTCCTGGGAAGACGGATCAGCCTTTCCATCACCATGGGATGTACAGCTTTGTTCTTTCTGCTACTCAATATTTGCACTTCCAGGTATCTTCCTTTGGGGTGTTTGGAGCAGTAGACTGTTCATTGTTGTTCAAATCTGTGATGGTTATTAGTGTTAGGGAGCACCCCTGGAGGAAATGCTGTCTATTCATGCAGATTAGCAACTGTTTGGGGATACGAAGAAAGAAAAAAGAAATCCAGTCCCCATATTCAAGGTGCTCGTATTCTAATGGAAGAAACAACATGAAAAAAAATTGTTCAGAAAAGACATATGGAGAGGGAGAGAGGGAGAGGGAGAGGGAGAGGGAGAGGGAGAGGGAGAGGGAGAGGGAGAGGGAGAGGGAGAGGGAGAGGAGAGAGAGAGAGAGAGAGAGAGAGAGAGAGAGAGAGAGAGAGAGAGAGAGAGAATTATTGGAGGTCATTTCTAAAGGTACTTTTTTAGGATGGAGGGGAAGGAAAATGGGGACCCAGAAATGTTTCTGGAGAATACGGGATTTGACCAATTCTTGAAGAAAATTGGAAAACCAAGAGGTACAGACAGGTAAAGGAAGACAAGCATTCCAGACAGCCAGTGAAAATACGTGAACATGGGAGATGTTGCATCATAGAGTAAGTCTAAGAAGAGGGGACAGGGACAAAGAGGCAGGTGTGGGAGGGTGGGGTTTGAAGGACTTTAAAAGCCAAACAATGGATTTTCCATTTGATCCAGAGATAAGGGAATCAGTGGGGTTTATTAAATGGGGGTAGAGGGTGCAGTAAAATGGAAAACCTTGTGCTTTTGGAAAATCACTTTAGTAGACAGAGCAAAGGATGAACTGGAGACTTGAGGCTCAGAGACTAACTAAAAGGCTTTTGTGATAGTTCAGGTTTGTGGTCAGGAGGGTGTGCATCACAGTGGTGGCTGTATGAGTAAAGAGAAATCTACATATACTAGAGATGTTTGGAAGATAGAAATAGGAATACTTGGATATATGCAGTGAGTTTGAGAAAGGAGTCCCAGAATGGTGCTGACATTGTATACTCGGTGACCAGGAAGATGGTGGTACCCCTTCCCTTTCAGACATGTTAAATTTGAGATGCCTGGAAGATATACAGTCCTAGCGGCCAGGGTGCACATAATCAAAGGCTTCTCCTGAGTCACACAGCCAATATGTGTCAGCCAGTCATCCCGATTCTGCCGTTCCATGTGGCCTCTCTTAAAGTAGTGGTTTGGAAATGTTTTCTTTGAACCTCTGCAGTCACATAAGAATTATCCAGAGCATCTGCTGGCTGGTCAAAAATGCCCACTTAAGATGTGTTTATGTGGAAATCATGAGATCTTTAGCCTACATTAAGAAGAAAAGAAAGGGGGCTTGTTTGTTCTAAACAGTGATTCTGTCCTCCACATGCCATCCTTCCTCCTCTATAGTTGAAAGGCGAGTGTCCAACAAGTATGTTCAAGTTGGTGCACAAACCACTGTACTTACATATTTATGGGGGGGAAATCAGAACCCTTTTAGGAGAGGTTACCATAAATCTATCTGCAAGTTAAATTTGCAGTACCAGAGCATGGCTGTGGCAAAGTCACCTGAAGAGGTTGGATAATTTTGGCAGCTTGCATACCTGAGAGGAACTACATGGAACTACAAGACCTAGGTTTAAGTCTTACCCCTTACAAATGTGAGTTAAGAGATTCTGGGCAACTGCTCTAGGCAACTCCATAAGACATTATTTGCAGAGGTGATGTCCTGCTTTGATAAGATGAAGTTTCCTCATCAAGGAAATCCCATGTCTTATTCCTATTCCTCTATGTGGCTCCAAGAGCTCCTTTTGAAGGGTCTTGTTCTGCTCAGTAGCATTATTTAAATTTTTTAAAAAGCCTATGAAGCTATGCAGGACTGCACTTAGTGGAAGTAGGGGAGCAGGGATACCTCTCTTTCATTTTCCCTCACTCCTGTATGGATAGCCCTAGGCTAGAGTGGAATGCTTGGGAATAGGAAAAGTTCTCGTTGAAGGATGAAGGATGGAGGGAGTCCTGGCCCAGAATCCTATATTTGGGGACCTAACGAAAGGGTCAGTGGAACTCTTATATTTCTCTTCTAGCCAAGTAATGATGCATCCATTTATTTTTGATTAAAAAAAAAAACAACCCACCCAAAACCCAGACACATTGGTGGTATGGATGCTGGCCCTGTAAATACTTCTTTATTGCCTTAATGGTGACTCTAGGCTAATAATGGTTTTATCCTTTTTCTCCCATTCTCTCTTTTCTAGCACGGGCCTGATTGGTTTCCTCTTCATGCTGAGGGCCCTGGTGTCAGCAAATTTCAATACCATCTATATCTATACCGCTGAGGTTGGTCTTTCTGAAGAGGTCTGATGAGTAAAGTGATTGAAACTGCTTTTGATAAATCATTTAAAGTGTGTGCCCATCCATGGGCAACTTTTCCTCACCCTCCACTAAGAGGTTCCTTTTAAGATTGAAAAGCTTTTATGACTTTCTAAATACATTCCATTGAAATGATGCCCAGGAAGGATTTCTAACTTTGTATTGTTGTGGGGAAAGGACATTTTTTACCTTCATGCATTTTCAGAAATTCAGCTCATGCCACCTCCCCTCCACACCCAGGCTTCAGGATAGGAGGATATACCCAAACTCAAGATATGGGGGTCTTCCCTTCTTTGGGTGCTGTGAATTCCTTTGGCTGTCTAGTGAAATCTTATGTACTCAGAATAATATTTTTAAATGGGTGAAATAAAAAAGATAGGATCATAAAGGAAACATGATACTGAAACACAGCTATCAAAGTATTTTTTAAAATCTCAAGTTTTTGGAGCCCACCTTAAGGGCTCCTGTTTTAGTTCAAAAGTCAAACTGAAGTTACCTCCATGTAAAGGAGACCTTGAATAAGAGTTTTCCGGGACAGGAGGAATTAGACTTTTTTTTTTTCCTGCTTTGCCCTTTGAGGGCAAAAGGGTTCCACAGAAGGGAAAGTTTTCCCCTTCCAGTTCAACAGGAAATAGATGACATGTGCCTCTACCAACTTGGTAGATTAAAAAAAAAAAATTCTTCAGACATTTTCTTAAAGGGGCAACATTCCTTACAAAGGAACAAAACTTTTGGATGAAAATAGGTCAGCAAATTTAACAACTGGTTTAATTAACTTAAATTAGAAAAACCAAATGTTTCAAGGGCTAGAAAGAAATCTGTTTGGACTAGAGATATCCAATTTCCAGAAATTTTGCAGCCATGGAGAGAAAAAATAAGGTTTTGGGGAAATTGAAATATATGCAGTACTCATTTTTTAGACATACAATTTTCAGGTATGTTGAAGCCAGAGGGAGAAAAAAAGAAATGTGAGGAGATTGAAATGTGTTCAACTCTCACAGGCTCACCAAAAAATATCATTCTAACATCTGTTAGAGTAAGAACATTAAAAAGTATTTGGCATAACTAGTTTACTCCTAAAATTATCTAGTTTGGGTATTAGCTTTAAAAATAGAGTTTATCCAAGGCAACAATTACAAATGTGCTAATCAGATTTCCTTTGTGATGCTTTCACTTTTTGTGACAAGTTGGGTCAAAATTTGGCATCTCTCCATTTTCTGCAGATTAATGAGAAACAGGCAAAAACTGGAGAGCTGAGGAAGCTGTCAATGAGCTGCTTAAAAACAAAGGAAATGGGGCTTTGGGGATTTAGGGTTCTTCCCAGAGGCAAGTTGATACAGAGAGCAATCACCCTTGCTGATGTGACTGTCATCTACTCCTATCCTTTGAGAGCTAGTCAGGAGGACAGGGAGCGATCAGCTAACCTCTAATCTAGATGAAAAGACATGAAGTTGCCTCAACTCTATTTATAAATGTAATGCCCCAAACTGGATAATTATACATGCAAACTAGTTATGTTGAAGACATCTTTATGTTTCTCCTCTAACAGATGTTAGATCAATTTTTTTAGTGAGTTGAAAAAATGAGTAATGTGTATATTTTGATTTCTTTCAAACTTGTTTTTCTTTTTGTGGCTGCAAAATGTCTGGAAGTTGTATGTCCCTAAAAATGAGGGAGTAGTTAGGTGTTGCAGTGGATAGAGTAACTAGTGCTGAAGTTGGGAGGATCTGAGTTCAGATGTGGCCTCAGACAGTTATTAGCTGTGTGACCAGGGGCAACTCACTTAACCCCAATTGCCTCCCTAAACCCCCCACTCCTCCCCAAAAATGAGTATTGTGTATATTTCAGTTTTCTCCAAACTCCTTATTTGCTTTCTCTCCATGACTGGAGAAGAAGGCACTTGAATCCTTTTGTGAAAAAACAATTACACTTGTTTCTTATTGGTTCCTGAGAGTCATTCTTTATATAGCTGCTCAAGTTGTCTGAGTATAGTTAAGAATCTGGTCACCATACTTCTCAGCTCAAAATTTTTCATTATCCCTGCTTTTTTTCTAGAATAACACAAACTTTTCCCCTGGCATTCAATGCTCTTTACAACTTGACTCAAACCTTTCCACCCTTATTCATATCATAATCCAGTACTTGATATTCTGACAAACTAGACTTCTTGAACTCATTTCTTATGTGGACTATTGTGGTTTTAAAAAATTATAATAACTGACATTCATAAAGCTATTTAATGACATTATCTTTTTGGGGGGGAGAGGGGCAATGAGGTAGTAAGTGACTGAGGCCACATTTGAACTCAAGCTCTCCTTACTCCAGGGCTAGCACTCTATCCACTGAGCCACCTAGCTGCTCCTTACCTAGACTATTGCAATAGCCTGTAGTTGTTCTCCCTACCTTGACTCTCTTTCCCTTCTATACATCCCCCAGTTACTGAATCAATTTTCCTAAAGTATGTCTATTTCACTTTTCTGTTCAAACTATAGTTGCTCCCTATCACCTGTAGCATCAGATATTAGCCATTCCTCAGACTTATTCTGCCTTCTCTTGACTATCTCCTGTCCAGCATGGATGCTCTTAAAATCAACTATTGAAATTCTTCCCCTCATTCAAATAACTTTGCCAAATGGTGCTGTCCAATGTCCTTCAGGTCGATACACAATCTCAAGGGCACAGATCCTGGACTGGGAAAGGTAGAGACGGAGGCAAGGACTCGGTCTTTAATGCTTCGTTGGGGCTTCTCTTCCTTTTAATTTCTGCTGCAGGTCTATCCCACCACTATGCGAGCTCTGGGCATGGGAACAAGTGGTGCTTTGTGTCGAATTGGTGCGATGGTGGCTCCATTTATAGCGCAGGTAAGACTCTAACCAGAACAGTGAGCCTGAAAGAGGTGGCAGTGGAGGAGAAAAAATGGGGATCTTAGGAATCTTCAGAAGGGAAGCATGACCGGAGATTGTTCTAAAATTGAAAAGGACCTAGTCCAACCTCTTCATTTTAGAGAAGAGGAAACAGACCTGGGGAGACTAAAGGATTTGCCCAAGGCCAAAGATTTTAAATAGCTGAGCCAAATTTTTGACCTAGGTCTTCTGACTCCAAATCCAAAATTCCACTCTGCCACGCTTAGGAATTTCCTTGAGCCGTCACTTTTCTCCCACCTAAATGAAGAGAAACTCTAGTGGCCAAAGTGCCAGACTTAACCTTGAAAGGACCTGAGTCTAAATCCCACTTCAGACACTTTATTAGCTACATGATCTTGGAAATGTAATTTAACTTTTCTGTCATGGTTGGGGCAGCCAACTCTATGCCATAGTGCATAGAGTGCTGGGACAGGAGTCAGGAAGACTTTGGTTCCTGAGTTCAAATCCCCAAATCTGATCATAGACACTGACTGTGACCCTAGGCAAGTCATTTAACTCTGCCTCAGTTTCCCAATCTGTAAAATGGGCTGGAGAAGGAAATGGCAAAGCAACCCAGTATCTTTGCCAAGAAAACCCCAAATAGGGTCATGAAGAGTTGTACATGACTGAAATGACTAAAAAAGAAGTCTTCATTTCCTCATCTGTAAAAGGAGAGGGTTGCATTCAATAACCTCTAAGGTTCCTTCCACCTCTAAATCCATAATCCTATGGGAAAACAGTTCTGTGCCCCCTACTCGAAGATGAGATGAGTAAGACCATCATCTGTTGAGTCATTCAATAACACAGGGAGGCAGCAGGATGTAGTAGAAAGAGAACTAGACATATTTATAGAGTTTGATACGCAAATATGCAAAAGAGGCATGGTAAAATACAGAATCCCATTGGTTGACATATGATACATAAGCTAAAATAAATCCACAAGTTGGGTGAAGCAAGGAATATTTCCACTGACTAGGTGGTCATAAGATAGTCACCTGTTTGTGTTGAACCAGAGTGATTCAGAGGTACAAAAATAAATTGGAAGACTTTCCATGTAGTTGAATCACCTTTGTCACACTGGGCTTGGTCACTATGACAAGGAAAAACAAGGGTAGAGGTCCTCTAGTTAGCTTCCTATGATTAAGCAAGTGAACTTACAATCTGCAGTTTATAGGTCTGGGATATACAGAACTTATAGCTACTGACCCTATGGAATCATATAAAATTGATACAGATTGGAATAGAGGAGGGGTCCAAATGAATTATTTCTCACACTATCATATAAGTTTCAGTTTTTGCCTGTGGTAGCAGCATGACCTTCAACAATTTGCTTTACCTAGTAAGTCCCAGTTTCCTCATCTGTAAGATTATGGAGTTGGACCAAATAATTTCTAAGGCCTCTTCTAGCGCAAGTCTAAAGTCTGTTTAGTACCAACTGCATGCATGGGTGCCAAGGGAGGGATATGGAAGAGGTGATGCTACCCCTTGTTATGAGCAGGTTGCAAAGCTCCTTGGGGGATTCAGGGTCCAAGAGGGATCTGTCAGAGATGGTGTCACTGTCACAGGAAGTATGGTTTATTATTGAGAAACCTACATCCCGGGGGCTTGAATCACCCCAAGGCAGGGCATATTTGCCTGTTTACAACTCAGGGGAACAATCCTGATCCTCAAAGTTACAAACACACAGACATGTTACGTCATCCCAGGAGCAGTCACCTTTCAATGACAAATGATGACCTGTCCTTGTAGGTTCCTTCCTTAATAACAAAAAGTACTAAGATAATGAGGTGTCATGATTGCACATGTATAACCTATATCAGATCTTACTGTCTGAGAGAGGAGGGAACGGGGATGGGGGGTAGGGATAGAATTTGGAACTCAAAACTAAAAAAAAATTGAATGTTGAAAATTTTAATATTGGGAAAGTATATAAAAATGATAATGGGATATCTAATTTTTGGGAGGCAGTTCTAGAGTGGGTGTGTGTTTCTGTCTGGATTAGGCAGCCTCCATCCATCTTCTAAACACTCCAGAATCACTGGTATGGGTGGTGCGGGGGTGGGGGACACAGGTTAAAAGTTAAAGGCATTGCAATAAAAACCCACCCCCCAGCCAAGGGGAATTTGAAAAGGTATCAGATGATGGTTATTATGAAGTGATAGGAGGTAAAATCCCAGCAAAGGGGGATAGGGCTCACCTTTTACTATGCCCTCTGATGTATTTTCCATCCTGTGGCTTTGTCCTGTCCTTTTCTTGCACTGCCTCCCATTACCTGGAAGGGACTTCTGCCCTATCTATCTCCATCTGGTGAAGTCTCTCCCTTCCCTCAAGGCCCAGCTCAGGTGTTCCCTTCACAAAGGTTTTCCTGATGACTCCTTTCCCTGCCCCCAACTCCCTTAGTGAAAAACGATCCCTCCCTTCTCAAATTTCTCTCAACACTTTACCTAGAGCTTTCTCTTGCTGTTCTCCTTTCCCACCGGTATCATAGATACTAATGCACATCTTTCCCCACATTCTATTACAAGCCTCTTGAGAGCAATGACCATTAATCGAACAATTCAATAAATGTCTGTAGGTACCTACTATGCATGAGACACCGTGGTAGGCACCAAGGGATAGAAAGATAAAACAGTCGCTGCTCACAAGGAACTCATGACTTATGTAAGGGATGCTGCATGTACATAGAGAGCAAATTTTACAAAATATACCAAGTAATATTAATGGGGGCAGTGGTGAGAGCACTACTAGTAGGGGAAATGAGGAAGAAAGTGTTGGACTCCACAGTCTCTTAAGATCTAAATCTATGATCCTAAGAAGTGAAGAGGGAAGGCATTTCAGACATGGAAATGTCTTATGTCCTTGGCACCAGGCAGAAGAGCCATATTATGCCTTTGTTATTATTGTTCAGTCATTTCAGACTCTTTGTGACCCCATTTGGAGTTTTCTTGGCAAAAATACTGGAGTGGTTTGCCATGTCCTTCTCCTGCTTATTTTACAGATGAGGAAACTGAGACAAACAGGGTTAAGTGACCAAGAGTAAATTTGAACCTCAAGAAGATGAGTCTTCTTGACTGCAGGCCCAACATTCTATTCAGTGTGTCACCTAACTACCTCAAACTGTACTTAGTATGTGCTTAATGTTTGTTGAATTCAACTGAGTTGACTTAGCTGGGGATACTTATGCCCGAGTCTCTTCTAAGACCGATATCTATATCTGTTCCATGCCTTACCATGACCTAGTTTAACCGCTTCTAATAGACAAATAAGCAGCTTTGTGGAGTGAGGCAGTCTGATATGATGGGAAGAACACTAGATGTATTCAATTCCTGGCTCAGTCACTGCTAGTTGGGTAATATTGGGTGAGTTACTTGATCCTTCTAAGCCTCCCAAAGCCCCCAGAAACCCTGGCAAGATTGTGCCCATTGGGACAGATCTACTTATATATACTAGCCTCTCCTGGGAAGTGATGGACTAGACCGTTTCTTCACACGACTTCCTCTTTTTGGAGAGAGGTTTGGACTGTCTTGTCCTCACAGAAGAGGAAGGATAGAGAAGGGGAAGGGAGGATGGAAAGGGAAAATTATACGGGAGACTTTTGGGCAGAGGGGCTTTGATTTCCCAAGTGTTTGCTCCCCACCCTCCCCATCTCCTGCCCAGATGTTTTTTCCCAATTTATCCTATCTAAGGTTGTTTGTACATAGTTGTTTGCATGTTATCTCCTTGAGAGCAAGGGCTGTCTCCTTCCTTTCTTTGAATGTCCAGTGCACAGTGCCTGGCATATAATAGTCAGTAAATGCTCCATAACTATTAGCCTTACTGGCCAAAATGATAGGGACTTCTTACAATGAAGTTTCATTCTCCATTTGTTTTTTGGAGGCATTCGGGATTGAATTGCCTGGGGTCATATAGCTAGTAAATGTCTGAGGCCAAATATGAACTCCAGTTCTGTCTCCAGACTTGGTGCCCTATTCACTGTAACACCTAGCTGCCCTGATCTAGAAGAGAACTTACAAGATCATCTGGTCCAGGGGTTCTTAAACTGGGTTCCGTGGACTGTCAAAGTGTCTATGGATAGATTTTGAAGGTTCATGGACTATATCATGGGGGCAGGGGGCAGCTAGGTAGTGCAGTGGATAGAACACCAATCTGACTTCAAATCCAGCCTCAGATACTTACAAGCTGTGTGACCCTAGGCAAGTTGCTTAACCTTGTTTGCCTCAGTTTCCTCATCTGAATAATGAGCTGGAGAAGGAAATGGCAAACTCCTCCCTTATCTCTTACATACCCACAATACAGCCATGTTGTATCCCTCTTGGTACCCTGATAGTATGTAAGCAACCTGAACACAGTCATTTTTTGTCTTTGTATCTTCAGCAGCTAATAGAATGCCCGGTGCAGAGGAGGTGCTTAATTCTTTTTGACTGATTGAATTTTCTCTTTTGAAAATTGTCCTTTGGTCATTTATCCATTATGTACTAGCCACTGGAGTCTTGGAAATGTGGATTTGGAGTTTCTTAGCTTAAATTCTAAGTGGGTAGTGGCATATGAGGAGGACTTGATTAGAAGCAGGAGAGTCATTAGAAGCTGGGGAAGTGAACATAGAGGCTGATGCCAGAAGCTGCCATGACTGAAGAACCACTGGAGACAGAAATGAAGTGAGACAGAAGAAAAAAATAGCAGATAAACCAACTGATTAAAGGCAGGCAGCCTTTTTCAGTTGATAAAGGGAGCTGTTCTGAGAGGAGGAAAGCTCTGATGCTGGCAGCTGACTGAAAAAAAAAAAGCAGAATTTCTGTTTTATGAAGGACTGGGAAAAAGCTGTCTTGCTTGATAGTCATTTACAGCTTGAGAAAGGAAATATTTCAGAGAATTTCCTGTTTTGCCCTTTACTGCCTTCTGTGCCTTGAAAGACCTGAATAGTTTTGAAGATATCAGGCTTAATTGAACTGATTTTCACAGAAATAATGTATTGCAGTCAAGGGAATATATCTAGAAGACTGAAGATTCAAGGCTTAATGCTCTCAAATAGTAGAGAAGTGGCTTTGTGAATGGAGGTGAATAGAGAATAGCAGGTGAATGGAGAAGCCCACGAGAGGAATATACTCATGTAGCAGATGTAAAGTTCCCAAAAGAGATCAAGGACACCAAGGCCTGGAGTCCAGGGTCATAAGTACATTCCCTATTCATGGCTCACTGCTAGGTTTATTGTTGTGCCCACTCCCACACAAAAACACTGTACATTGGTGAGGGAGTATGATCCAGGTTTATGGGTGGATTTATTTTATGATTATTCTTGCTTCATCTTTTTTGTTTAGTAAATGTTTCCTGACAGTATTTAAATGCGAAGCACACTGGTGGGGACACAGGAGCTCAGTGAGTAGATCTATGTCTCTCAGTCCACCCTAGAGTTAGCCCTGGGACTCTTAAGAGTGTATTGTAACTTAATGAGGAAACTACCCTAATCAGCCAGCGTAGATACAGTTTGAGGTTAGTCCCAGTCTTGTAAGAGAGACCTAAAGAGAACTGAGGGTCAGTGTAACACCCATATTACGAATTCAAAACAAATATACCCTAATTACACATCTGAACATTTTTTTCTGGCATTTTATTATGATTTGTCACCAATGCTCATAGTCCTTATGCCATATAAGCATTGGTTGAAGGAACTTGGGTTGTTTAGCCCGGAGATGAGAAGTTAGGGGTAGAGATAGAGATAATTGTCTTCAAATACTTAGTGTTTTCATGTGAAAGAAGGATTAGGCTTGATTGCAAAACAGAAGAATTAGGAACAATGGGCAGAAGTTGCAAAGAAATAAATTTAGGCTTGAAGTGGGAGAAAAAACCCTCAAATTTTGAGATCGTCCCAATATGATAGATTCACACCCATGCCCTCTGTCTAAATAGTTTCCCTCAAACAGCCCGAGTGATGATGAAGCTCTGAGGGGTTACATGTATCATCCTATAGGGATGTAAACAGTTTAACCTTGTTTAACTCCTTATGATTTCTCACTCATGTTTAATATTTTGTGCTACTCTTGAGTCTTGGGTTTAAATGTCATTTTCTGTACAGCTATGGTCTTTTCATCAGGAATGCTTGGAAGTCTTCTATGTCATTAATTCCCCCACCCCCACCCCCACAATACTGTTTTGCTGGATAGGTTACTCTTGGTTGTAATCCTAGCTCCTTGGCCTTCCTGAATGTCATAATCAAAGCCCTCTGCTCCTTTATAGTGGCAGCCACTAAATCTGGGGTGATGCTGACTTTGGCTCCGTGGTATTTGAACTATGTCTTTCTGTATCTTTGATCTGAGAGTTCTGGATTTGGGCTATAATATTCCTGGAAGTATTCATGTTGGGATTTCTTTTAAGAGGTAACTGGTGCATTCTTTCCATTTTGATTTTGCTTTCTGGTTCTAAGATATTTGGACAGTTTTCCTTTTAATTTCTTAAATCATGTCTAGGGTCCTTTTTTGTCCATGGCTTCCACATAGTCCAATGATTCTTAAGTTCTCTCTCTTGGCTATTTTTTTCCTGGTCAGTTGTTTTTCCAATGAGATATTTCACATTTCTGTTTTTCAACCTTCTTTTTCTGAATGTCTTGGGTTATTAGCTTCCACTCAGACAATTCTGCTTTTTTAAGGAGTTATTTTCTTCAGCATTCCAATTCTGCTTTTAAAGGAATTTCTTCAGCAATTTTTGGTACCTCTTTACCAACTTGTTAATTCTATTTAAATAATTTTCTTGCATAGCATTTCCTCCCTCAATTTATTCTCTACAGCTTGTTTAATTTTAAAAATAATTTCTTTACTTTAAAAAAAATTGCTTTCTCGACCTTGGGAATTCTTGTTGGGCTTGTGTCCAATTTGCAGCTTTTTGAGGCTTTGTTTATAGATGTTTTCAAGTCTTTGTCTTCTTCTGAGTTTGTATCTTGAACTTCCCTGTTACCATGCTAACTTTTCATGGCCATGTTTCCTTTTTGTTGCCCTCCTCATTTTCCCAGCTTACTTATTGACTTTGGGGTTTATGTTGGAGTTGTGCTCTGCTCATCTCTGACCTGAGTGTCCTTCTGCTACTTTCTTGGCCGAGTCCGGAGACCTGTAAGTTTTCAGTGCTTCCAAAGTGGTATGATCTGGGGATGGGTCCATTTATCGCCCTTCTCATCCTCTTACTGCAAATCCCTGACCCAGTCTGGGCATGCTGGCTTAAGGTTCTGTAGACTACTGCTTGACTGGGTCATAATGAGCCGACTGGGAGGTTCTGTAGCTTCAAAGAGATGGGAGTGGTGGCTCTCTTCCACTGCAGGCTTATGTTCAGAATTAAAGGTCAGAAATGAGTCCCCACTCTGTTCTTGGGCTCAGTCATACAACTGTGGTTCTAGGAATAGTTCCCTGCTTCTTAATGGAGAGAACCCTTGCTCCCTCACAATCATGACTACTCTTCTCTGCCCTGAAACTGTGTTCCAGTTGATGGAGGTGCCAGATGGCACCCATTCCTGCTCCTAGTGTTATAGGGATCCCCTGGGTTGCTCCCCATTGCTACTTCCACCTCTTACCTCTGGTTTGTACTACACTTCTGGACAGTCCCTACCCCAATGTCTACAGGCCAGTTTGTTTTCTCAAGCTGTTCCGGGTTGGGAAAAGGACTCAATGTGACTTTTTCTTGGCTTTCCAGCTAGGTGTGCTTTTTAGGTCATTGTGGAGGAGTTTGTGAGAGCTGAAGCAAAATTGCTATCTCTTGCTCTACCACTTGGATTCTGCTCTCTCAGTGGTGATGAACAGAAGGTAGTTTGGCTCCAGTTCAAAGGATTTTAACCTGGGGTCTGTAGATGTTTCCAGGGGTCCATGAACTGAAATTGAGGGGTGTATGTCTGGGAGTGTGAATTACAGCTTCATTTTCACCAAATGAAATTTAGTACTTCAATTTAAATATTATTTTGCATATGTTAACACTTTGCATTACTTTACAATGCATCTCTTGCCTTCTCAAGGCATGGTGGAGGGGCAAGAGGGAGAGAACATGGAACTCAAAAAATTTTTTAAAATGATTGTTAAAATTTTTAGAAAATATAATTAGGAAATTATGTGCGTGTATGTGAGTAATATTATCCTGAGAAGGGGCCCATAGGCTTCATTGAATTGCCAAGGGGCTGCATGAGTTATGTAAGGAAGGTTAAGGCACTTTAGTCTGTCAGGTTCCAAATCTATATAAAGTGAGGAAAGTGGATAAGATGATCTATAAGTTCCCTTCTAGATCAAGCACATTTTAAGTATTAGTATGGCCCTGAATAGTCTGATCATAATTCATTTAATTCTCTATGGAACGGATATTTAAAAAAAATATATACTGTCCTTTATCAACTCCAAAAAAGATGGAGAGAACGAGGAGCTGTCAGAGAGAAAAGATGGAGGACGAAGAAGGGAATGGAACAAGCTTTTATTAAATGCCTACTCTGTGCTAGGCACCGGCTAAGCACCTTATAGATTTTATTGGATCCTTACATGGACTGGTAAGGATTTTGAAATTCCTCCTGTCTGCAGGCAGAAGCAGTGACAATCATGTTTGTACCAGTCAATGCGCAGAGCCTTACTCCAACACTTAATAGCTTTGTGATTGCAGACAAATTACAATCTAAGTCTGCAAAACGAAGGGAGGGGTGTGTAAGATACTATGTACTATGTCAGGTTGCGCCTGAAAATTGTAAAATATTAAAACTGTGACTGAACAGCAAGTGCACAGGATGTAGGAATGGATGTAGGGATCTTATGAAGTCATCTAGTATAAACCCCCTTTATTTCATGGTGGAGGAAGCAGATTTGGAGAGATGAAGTGATTTGCCCAAAGTCAGAGCCAGGTCCCTTGACTCTAACCTCAGGTCCTGCTTAAGGCATATGGCTTTTCTGCCATTCTTCAGCCCATAGGAGTCCTGCTACACCCTGGACTCTTACAGGATGTAGCCAGCTGACTTACTTTCTTGGTCACTTGCAGGTTCTTATGAGTGCGTCATTTCTGGGAGCCTTGTGTCTTTTCTCATCTGTCTGCGTTGTATGTGCCATTTCGGCATTCACACTCCCCATTGAGACTAAAGGAAGGGCCCTTCAGGTAGGTGACATTGCTAAAATGTTTAGTGCTTTACACTACCACTTATTTCCTTTGCTTTCAGATACTCCTGGTTGTAGGAAAGAGAGTGGGAAATGTGTTTACAGTGGAGTGCATTTGATCACAACAGGGCCAGCACCCTTTAAGGCAAAGAAAACCCCCATTACGTGATATACATCTAAATACATATATTCCACCCAAGTTTTAATTTGATGCAACATGGCAGAAAGAAGACTCTGAAGCTTAAACCAACAGAATACTAGCTCTACGAAGTTTCACCAAGATATAAACATGTATCTTTCCCACTGATATCTATTTTACATGACTCTCAACTATATTTTCTTATATAATTTGCAAAATATTTCCATTATTACATTTTAATCATATCTGTATTTTTAGTAAATGTAACTTAATAGAGTGCAATTAGAAAGATCCTACTTTAATGCCTTATGTTGAGGTGATTCTGGTTCTTGGAATATATATCCAAAGAGTGTAAGTTCTGGCAGGTTCTACACCATCTAGCCTTTGGTTATGTTCATGTTCACCATGATCTACTCTCATGTATTCTGGATTTACCAAGCAGCACTATGTATAATTCATGACAATTATAAGGTGTTTCATGATTTTTATTTAAGGAGTTGAACCAATGTCTCTTCCACACCAGTGAAATCATAGCCCCTTTAGAGATACCAAGGAATACAACAAAAGGACTAAAAAGTGTCAATTTGTGATGTTCTATGACTTTCTCCTATTAAGATAACATGTTTAGCAGATTAGCTAAATTGCCTTGCAAGGCCCTTGGTGGGAGAGAGCAATGATCCATGAGGGAGACACAATGTAGGGTATGGGGCTCAGAGAGGTCTTGGCTGCTGAAAGGAGCACGGATTAAGGAGAGAATGCCTAACAGATCCAGTGGAATCTGTGTGGGATGCTGTGCCATATGTACCATATATGGAGTGCCATAAATCTAAGTTCTGAGGGAAAAGTCAGGAATGACTTGAGTTGATCTTACAGAAAGCAAGTCATTTAACTTAAGGATTGGTTTCCTTTAATTGAAACATGGCCAGTATCTTCCATTGGCTAGGGGAGAACAATTCTGTGTGTAGCTTTAAAGCAGGCGTAATTTGGAATAATCAATATTAAATTTCTGTTTGCTGTGCCCGGAATAATAGAACAGTGTTTTCCATGTTCATCTGGTGTAATTTCTCCTCTTGTCCAACTGCAAAAGTCCCTTTGTAGAGTTTTCGTCTTCCTTAGAATCTTGTCTACGTAGAAGTCCAGCCAAGTGCTCAAGACTGACTAGGAACATACCAGTTTAGTATGTGCTTTTTTCCCCTCCAGATTTTTGTAGACTCTAGATGCATCCAAGTGTTTTGCAAGGTCTCCTCTTCTCTAAGCATTTGATATGTGTTGGCACTTTAGCCACTGGAAAATATTACATCTGACTGTTACTTCTATTTGAATGCAGACAGTTGTCAAACACATGCACAAAAGGATAGATATGATATTTATAATGTAACTTGTGGTGGCCTTTTAGCAACAGAAGTTTGAACCTTATTTCACTGGCCCTGTGCTCTTCAATCACTGCTAACATTTATTCACACTAATTGAATTTTTTTCCTTGTGATATTTGGAATCACCCTCTCCTAATTATTTCCCATTGTTTTCTTGGTTAATCCTTCCTTCTTTCCTTCCACACATTAGATAGAACTGCAGATGCTTTTACAATCAACCAAAGCAAAGATTGTCTCTATCTCTTCCTTGCTAAAGTTTGTGTCTACACTTCTCCCATGTTTAGGGGAAAAGAAAAAGATCTCTTACTATTAATTACTAGTCCAACACATACACTAGGTAAAGCTTTTAACAATCTCAACAAAGGATTATCCACAGCCTTCCTGAAGCTCTCCAGTGATGGGAAATTCACTATATTCTAAAGCAGACCATTTCACTTTTGGACATACCATAGCACTAACTGCTCATTAAAAAAAAAAAAAATCAGCCAAAATCTACTTAATTTCCACATTACTCTCAATTCTGCTTTCTAGGACCAAGTAATGTCTCTATGTGACAGATCTGTTACTTGATAGTTATCAAGTCTCCCACCTGCTACAGTTCAAACTGATCTTCATATGGAATGGTTTTAAGTACCTTCCATATCCTGATTATACTTTCTGAAGGTGTTCTAGGGCATGAATAACTTTTAGAGTACTCTGATACTTACATCTCCCTTGTCTTTAATACTATACTTTTAAAATTGCACTCTAAAATTCCATTAACTTTTTGGATCAGTGATAGAGAACAAAAACTTATATGAAAAAATCTGAGATTTAATGTTGCCTAAGTTTTGGTCAAGGAATGTCTAAGATGATTCTTGTTACGTAAAGGATTTTTTTAAAATCAAAAATGTTACATTTTCCCAATGAAATGCTTGCTGTCTTAGAGTTGGCCCATCCTCCAGTTCTGCTGAGATTTTTAAAAAAATTCAACTTTTTTTTTAGTTCCAAATTTTCTCCCTCCCACCTCATCCCATACCCATTGAGAAAGCAAGGAAAAGACCCATTACAAATATGTACAGTCAAGCAAAATAATACATTAACAATGCCCTTTCTGCTCTTGCATATGTTTCATTTTCTATTCTGAATCCATCATTTCTGTCTGGAGGTGGAAAGTATGTTTGACCACAAGTCCTCTGGAATCAGAGTTGAGGAAAGAGTTCTCAAGTCATTTAACCTTTTCTCCATAACACTGATAACTGTATAAACTGTTCTCCTTACTTCACTTTGCATCAGTTCATAGAAATCTTCCCAGATTTCTCTTTAACCATCCTCTTCATGTTTTCTTATACCACAGAGACCAAAACTTGCTCAGCCATTCCCCAATGAAGAAGCATTCTTTTAGTTTCCAAATCTTCGCCATCATGCAAAGAGATGCTATATTTTTGTACATATGGGTCCTTTTTCTTTTATATCTTTGGGGTGGAGACCTAGTAACAGTATTGCTAGGTAAAAGGAAGCACACTGTTCAATGGCTTTTGGGGCACAGTTCTAAAATTTTCAGAATGGTCAGGCCAATCCATAGCTCCACCAACACTGAATTAATATACTTCTCATAATACTTCCAGAATATAATTTTCTTTTCTTCAACTCAGACAATATGATGAATGTAAAGTGTCACCTTGGATTGTTTTAATTTACATTGCTCTAATTATTAGTGATTAATTTCCCGTCAGTATTAGTAGCTTGAATTTTTCTTTGAAAAGTATCTATTCATATCCTTTCACCATTTATCATCTGGAGAATGGCTTATTCTTTTAATGTGTTTAAGTTTCAAATATTTCTCATAAATGAGACTTAGAGAAAAATTATCGCAGGAAAAAGATTTATCCTAATTTCCTGTTTTTCTTTGAATTTTAGCTGCACTGGTTTGTGCAAAAACTTTAATTTTATGTAACCAAAATTGTCTGCATATTCTGAACCTTTCTAGCTCATGTGTTCTTTGATCTGCATCAATTCATAGATCTTTCTGTACTTTTCTATATTCATCAATTCATTTCTTATAGTACAGTAATATGCCAATACATTTATGTACCACAATTTATTCATGTACCCCAACCAATTTGATTCTCCATATTCCAAATTCAGTCATTTAGGCAGACAGTCCAAAAGTGTTTATAAAATGCTTACTATAGACTAGGCACTATACTGAACACTGATGATAAAAAGAAAAATAAAACCTTTTTCTGCTTTCAAGGAGCTCCCATTCAATTAGGGAAGAAAACACATAAAGAACTATATATATCCAAGATATATAGAGTAGAAAATATAGAGGGCAAATGGGATATAAGGCATTCAAAGAAAAGCCAAAAGAAAACTTATCCCTAAAACCCACCTCTCATGTGTATTTACCTGTTTCTGCTGATGACACCATCTTTCTGTCAGGCAGGTTGCCAACCTCCATCATCCACAACTCTTCCGATCTGATCCCAGCATCTAATGAGTCGTCCGACTTTGTCGATCTGACCTTCATGTCTCTTGTCTTCACCTTCTCTCTAGCCACATGCTGACCACCTTCAAACCTCCTTCACCTCTATCCTGGGCTCTTTTTAATAGCCTGAAGGACATTCCTGCTTCATTTCTCATTTCCCCCAAACTATACTCTAGTTTCCAAACTGACTTTTTAAAGAAGTTTCATTTGAGTGATAGAGTTTGAAGCCAGATTATAAAAGAAGAGGAAAGGAAAGCAATGAATTTAGGTCATTTTTTCTAGGGAATTTGGCTGTGAATGAGGGATTTGAACAATAGTTAGATGGGATGGTACAGTCTAGGAATGTTTTTAGGCAACCAAGAATCTGAAGGTAGAGATTAAAGTTGAGAGGTGATTATGTGGATAAGAGGTGGGGTCAAAAGTACAAAATAAGAGTGAGAAGGATCACATTTCTTTTATAAGGAACTAGTAAATAGGAGGATGAAATTAAAGGGTTTCCAGATGTTTGAACATGGGGCTGAATTTATTAGAGGGAGAATTATAAAATTCATTTAAACTATAAAGTCAGTTAAAAAAAACAACCTCCAAAGGATAGGACATGGAGAATTGGATATACCTGAAGATGATTTGGGGGTTTTAGTGGGTAACAAGTTCAATGAATTAACAGTAGCAACAAGGCCGTCAAAAGTACCAATGTACTTAGGCCAGTGGTGTCAAACTCAAATAGAAAAAGCATCATCAATCCACATATAAAAATCCCCATGGGCCACATGTTGACTTAGTTTTGAAATGTAATATTTTCTAGGTCAGGGGTTGGGAACCTGCAGCCTCAAGGCCAAATATGGGCTTCTAGGTCTTCAAGTGTGGTCTTTTGATTGAATCCAAACTTAATAATAAAAGGATTTGTTCTGTAAACTTGGGTCTCAAATGGTTATATCCAGAGACAGATGGCCATATGTGGTCTCAAGGCCACAGGTTCCCAACCCTATTCTCTTTTTATTGTATTTTGATTATATTTAGTTATTGTTTGGGCAACATGTGATGTTGCAGGATGTATGCAGTCCTGCCTCTCAGCATACATTAACAGAAGCATGTGGTTGAATGGGAGATAAGAGAACACAGGATCACCACTACCAGTTTGTTGTTTTTAAAAAGGCATTTGGTTTTATAAAGCAAATAGCACCTTTAAAGCTTTTCCTCCAAAAAGATCTCACATGCATGTAATCCAAATTATACAATATATCTTGAAAGATGAAATAAGCCTGTTCAAAGACCAAATGCAGGGTAAAACAAGTGTGCTCAGCTAAAGGGTTTGACACTTTGATGGAGAAGATCTAGAACCAGTCTAAATTTAAGAGGTTGAATCTTGAAGTTGTTCCAGAGAAACCAAGCAAACAGCCTCCTTTTAGAGGCTGAGACCCAAGAGATGCACCTTGATTTTTTGGCTGATAGTTCACTGAATAACACCCATAATCGTTCAATAGATTTAACTGTCAAAAATGGAAAAACCAAGCAGGTAAAGAAGGCCTGTTATCCAAATTATGCTACACAGAAAGATTTAGTCGTTAACTCAATACGTGACAAAAATGTTAGTTACTTTACGAAAGCTTTGTTGATTGTGAACTGGACAACGTATCTATCTATCAACATGAATCTTGGACACTGCAGATGGATGATTTGGAAGAAATTGATTGGATGGCCTTTTGAAAACTACAAAGTTCTTTCAATGACCCTATGCTTCCTCTTGAAAAGGCTCATTTTCTCAACATCAATAGTCTTCTTGTGATGATTTATGGCTGTGAGGAATGGAACTCTCTCTATAGTCTCTGAAGTACTAAAGCTTAATATTGGCCAAAGGGAAACTGAGAACCAAAAGGTAGACACAGTCTGGAAAATATTATAAAACACTGAATTATGCAGGAGCAGTATAAATAAGGTCAACCATGAAATGATCAAAAGAGACAGGCCAATTATACAGCAGAGTTAACTAGCAGAGTCCTCTCTCTCTCTTAGTCCTCAACAAGGGTTCCCCACTGTACTGGGTGGATACCTTGAAGTAAATTTGTGCAAGGACATGAATCAAATGCACAGCCAAGATGATGGCTCATAATCTGCATCCTTGGAGGGAATAACCACATTAAATAACCTACTGGAATAGTGGAGTTTCTTGAATAGGAAAGGTGATTGTCTTCCCTGATTTTGCCCGGAAGAGTGTATCTGTAGCATTGTGTTCACTTCTGGATGCCATAAGGGCATTTGGAAAATAGAAAGCTTAAAATGAGGCAATCAGATGAAAAATCTTGAGATCATGCCATGTAAAATTTGGTTGAAGCATCTGGGGATGTTTAGCCTGCTTATTTAGGGTTGATTCCAACTTTTAATAGTCTAGGAATTCTCCATACAGGTATTACACTTACTTGAAAAGTAGAATAACATCCTCTTAAGATAGGATTATCCATGACTTTAAACCACAGGCTCCTCAAAGTCCCCTGGGGGATTCTGGAATGATGTGGGGATGATGAGGGTGGGTAGTAGTTTGAAATGACACAAATTAAAAAAAAAAAAAAAAAGAGGTTAAAAAAGGTAGATTTTTTTTTTTGGCTGGGGGTGGGGTGGGGTGGTGCCAATGTTGAGCAATTTTTTCTTTTTCTTTTTTTTTTTTGAAAGTGAGGTGGTAGGCCAAATAAGTTTGGGAAATTCTGCAAGTTTAAACTAAGGAATGGTTTGTTCCCCCTCCCCCCCAGCAGTAAATACTACAACAGCACTTGTACCATTTCAATATGCTTCAATGTGTTACTGACTTTGTGAAAACTCTGAGTCTAAATATCACTTCAGAATTACCATATGGAATCACACCTTTTGATCATTTCAAAGATCCCATTAAATCTATTAAAATGGGTTTCTTTCCCATCTGTCTAGAAATTAGGTTGAATCTTAAAGTTGTTCCTAGAAAACCAATCAAAAAGCTGAAGTCAAAGTTTGTCTTAAGAACTAACTTTAGAATTGCTACTAGGACTGTATCCCCAAGAGATCATAAAAATGGGAAAAGGTCCCACATGTACAAAAATGTTTATAGCAGCACTCTTTGCAGTTGCCAAAAACTGGAAATCAAGGGGATGCCCATCAGTTGGGGAATGGCTGAATAAGTTGCAGTATATGAATGTAATGGAGTACTATTGCGCCATAAGAAATGATGAACAAGAAGACTTCAGAAAGGTCTGAAAGGACTTATATGATCTGATGCTGAGCGAAAGGAGCAGAACCAGGAGATATTTGTGCATAGCAACGACCACAGTGTGCGAGAGTTTTTTTCTGGTAGACTTGGAACTTCGTAAAAACGCAAGAATTAAAAAAAAAATAACAATAATTTCCAATGATTTTCTAAGGCAAAATGCCTTGGTAGTGATTGTAGAACATCAACATAAATTTAAAAAAAAAAAAAAAAGAACTAACTTGAGATGGTCTTGGACCATAATGTATGCTCTGAGTAGTATACAGACTGTGATCTGAAATAAGTTTACAAAAGGAACATTCCAGGATGGTAGTAGATTAAGTTAATGACCAGCATTTGGCATCTAATTTGATTTGGTAGAGCAAAAAGTGATCATCAGATTCTGATTTATTCAATTTATCTTTTTTACAGCAAGCAAAATGAAGACATGCAAACGATAACCAAATGGAGAAGCATATTTTATTTTTCACAAACATGTTCTTGAGGTAGCTTTATTTTACCCTCTCCCTACTCCTACAATTTATGTTGAATTTACTTCTGCATAATACTACACCACTAAGGAACAATTATTTTATGGAATTGAGAGGTAGCTTGCCTTACTGGGACTTTTCTTCCCAAGACTCAATAAATACCTGTTATACAACCCAAAGCGATCTCTTCTTATCCCAGCAGGTATCAGAACCAAAAAGCTTCACAGATCTTTCTCTACCTCTTTGAACTTCTACAATAGTGTCATTCAACGCCTTGTATGCATGAGGTGCCCAAGAAATGCATGTGAGTCTTAGCAAAGAAGGATTTCAGGTTGCACTTTCTGTCTGAGAAAGGCCGTATATGTAGGTATTTTTGAGAGTAATCTTGACCCTGGAATAAGTCATTTAATCTCACAGACCTTATTTTCTCACCTCACAGATAGGGAACTTGGACTAGATGACCTCTCAGGTTACTCTCATGCTGAATGTCACTAAAACATACACAGACTTGAAAGTCTGGATCTCTACTGATGTCTGCTAACTTTGCCTATTATTAAAAAACCTGAGGTCATATTTATAATACTACCATCAATTGGAAACTAGCTCTGGAGGCAGAGCAATTAAGTAAAATCATGGCTTTATCACTTAATTTTGAACCTTTCTATAAAATGAAGATGTTAGAAAGGTTAAGTGCATTGCAACTCTAAATTTATGGTTTGATTACCTAAAATCATTTCTTTAAATTGAGTTTCCAGTTTATTAGCCATTATTGATTATCAGTGAGAACAGCAGTACAATATGATAAGGACAATGGATGCTGAAAACCAGGGCCATGAGTCTTATCACATCCTGGATGAAGGAATGTTAAGTCCTAATTTTTTTTTTTGATCTTCAGGCTATAAATGAGGTTTTTATGAGACAACGGATTTAAAAACTATGCACACACTAAAATGTTTCATAAATATGACATTATTAACTAGTAAATGAAATGTTTGCCTTTTTTCAGAAGTAGGGCATTAAAATGAATTCTTAAAACATTAAGATGCCTTTGAATTAAATTGAATAGAAATTAAGAACAAAAATTTTGGTTTAACAATGCATCTACAGCCTCTGGATGAAATGTCAAATGTATTGTGACTAAAAATGACATAAAATACTTTAAAGATGTGTTCATTTCAAAATAAAAGGTTTTAAACAGGCAGTTTCTCAACGTATAACTTCTAAGCACTTTTGGCATTTTGTCCCCAAGTCTTGTTTTAACCTTTGATAACTTCAGAAATAGAAATGCTCCAATATATATATATGAACAAATTTGAAAGGATAATTAGTTAAAATGTAAACATACTGATAAAATCCAACATAAACATCTTGCTCTATTTGGACTTCATAAGAATTTTCATTAGCTGCTCAATGCACTTACAGTCCAAGACTTAAGAATATTTAGACAATGAAGTTCTGATGTGTTCTCAAAAGAAAGAGTCTAATGGTGATAGAGAAGGAAACCTAGATGGTCAGGTAAAGAGGACAAAATGTCTTCAGACACTGCTGGCATATAATGCTCAATGATCAGGGTGCCCAATCTTCAAAAAATGCACGACTAAGTGTAAAAGGAACCGAAACAAAGGTTCAGCAGACAGTTTCTATAAGCCAGTGGCATTTATACATCAGAAGGTATGAAAAGCTTAAGACTTTTCAGTCATCTGGCATATGGCTACTAAACCTTGAAATGGGTCTTCTAAATTTTAATTTAGCTGAAAATGTGCTTAATATTTTGAATCTTCACAATTACAGATATAGAATTCTTATCATTTATGTATATAAAGACAGGAGTAGTCTCTTAAAATGGCATGTTGAACTAATTTTGCACTAGTAAGTATATTTAAGGTCTTTTGAGCTGAAATATTCACATTATGAACATTCATTCAAGTTTATTTTATTAAAATCAAAGCACCACAGTCTGCCAAAAACAAAACATTCCATACATAACAGTAACAAAGACTACTGTATCAGATGTCCTTCACAATACAGTAAGTGATTCCTCCATGAAGAAAGAAATCTGTAATCTGATTGGCTAGCAATACTCAGGAACAAGATCCACCAGTATGTGAATTATGGTTCATTAATTTCACACCCAGTGTTATAAAGATGAAAGCTAGGTGCAATCAGTTTGTAAAAAGACATTAAATATAAATTTACACAATGTTATAAAATGTTTAAAAAATATTTACATGGTTATTTTAAAGGGGTTAATTTTTAAGCAGGAATTGGGTGGTTGAACTCATGGTGATGCTAGTAATTCAAACAGCCAATCAGATTACTCTATTTCTCTCATTTATAATGAATGCAGGACACATACAAAAAAAACAAATAAACCTTCAATTTCAACCTATAAACCTTTTGATCACATGCAGCGACTTATTTTTCTGAATTCATAATATTAATTTGTGGACTAGGCCCTAGAAAAAGGAAGACCCTTCCCCTACTTCCCTGTCGCACTAGCTTTATCATGGGATTTTGACTTGAAAGTTCAAGCTGACTGATAAAATAAGACTTTGAGTAACTATTACTCAATTACTCAATTACTCAAACTATTACATCAGAGTAACTATTACTCATCCTTCTGACTGTGGGGACAACCTCATACTCTGTTTTGAAAGTATTCATAGGTTACACTATTTCTGTTCTGTTGTACAACCACCACCCAGTCTTTAGGTTAGAAAAGGGTACCATTGATAGAGCAAGGGGAGAAGACTATTAGGTTTGTTTCTTGGCATTTATATAAGTGCTATAAACTAGCAACCCTTGCTCCCTTTAGAAATTATCTAAAGGATGGCCTAATTACAAATTAATCAATGAAAGGAAATAAATAGAATACCATTCAATTTTAAAGGACTATTTCATTACCAAATACCAACGTGAAGTAGTTTAAATTCAGCAATATAAGTTACTATATTTAAAGTTCTGCTGCATTAAGAAAATTCTGAAAAGAAATAACTTGTGAATACTAGGCCAAGTGGTCTTATCAGTAAGTCACTGCTTGTATACCTGGCTTCCCCTGCTACAAAGTTGTACAATGCTTGGGGTCCATAATAATTGTTCAGGAGGTTGGGCCACTGTATTTTTTACTGTCTTCCAGAACTATGATACTAGGGCTAAGGTAGAATAGTTTATAAATAGGGCTAGTGTAGTTCTGAGATTTCCATCTCTGACTCCTACAACCAAATACCAAGGTAAACCCTTCATGGATTTCCAAGACAGAAGTAGAAGCTGGAGTTCACAAGTTTAGGTCAGGGAGGCCTGAGTCATAATGAACACTTTTTACAGCCCTTTCTGCATCCTAGAGATGTGGCAAGACTAGAGTCCTCTTAATGTTCTCTGCCAAAAGGGTACCGGAACATTATGACCAGGATACAGCCAGGCACCAGGGGGACTTGTTAATAAGGTAGCAGGCAATACGAGGTAATTTAAGGACTGTATCATTATAACTTTGTAACCTGAGTCCCAAGCACATAGTAGCAGGAGCTTATATGCTTAATTGAAATTAAGATATACAGGGCATTCAGAAATGCTACAGAAAATTGCAGAGATGATCTCACACAATGTAATACTGAAACAATCAAAGTTCCAGGTGGCCTTATAAGAGATACACTCAGAGGCAGTGTGGTATAATAGAAATACTGGATCACAAGATCCAGATTTAAGTTGTAGTTCAGACACTTAATAGCCAGGTAACGTTGGACAAATTAACCTCTTTCAGCTTCAGTTTCATCACCTGTAAAATTGGAGTAATAACACTTAAGACTACCTACTCTTCTGAGGAAAGCACTTTAACCATACATAGGAGCATGAGCTTTCTCTCTCTCTCAAATGCTTAAATATAGCAGAGGTAAAGCAGGTAACCTGACAGTTTGCACTGAAAAACAAAAAATAAAATGGTATGGCACTGAATACCACAGTAAGAGGTATGTATGTACACACTTGTAGGAATTCTGGCTCAGTTTTATTTGGAAAATTACATTCTCCCCCTGCTCAAGCTTCATATCCCTTTGGTTGCCCTCCTCACAACAGTCTAGCTATGCTGCTCTATTCCAACCCAAGGGATGAGTAGGGAAGGTCTATGGGGGTATGAAATTGTGACAAGAATAGTAGCCCAACAGACAAAACACTTAGGAACAGCTCAAGAGCTTTTGTGCTAATAATGCCATTGCATACCTAGAATGAGACTGCTGGAAAATGGTAACGATAAATGATAGCGTTTCTCAATTTGTCCACAATTATACTCAAAACCATAACAGACACCGTATAATAGTTACTTTCTTAAGTCTACGATCCAGGTTTAAGACCTCTAAAAGATCCTACATAAACTGACATGGAAAGCAGTATATTTTAGGAGCAGGAACTCTCTCTGTACAGGAAATGGGAATGAACCTATTGCTTATAGTTAATTTACTCTGTGTGTGTCACCCTCAGCATCATCTTAAGACCCAACTAACTGGCTTCACAATATCATCAAATGGCAATGTTTTGGAAGTGCCCTGGCCAGGTGGCATAAGCTATAAGAATTCTTCTAACTTCAGCCATGCTGTTTTATTACCACCTCAACAAAAGAAAATTTCACTAAAGTACTATCAGTGTAAAACAAACATTTCATCAAATATATTAGAAAATTAAAGCTAGGCTATTTTATTCATTCTTCCCTAATCTACATTTTTTTCCTTTAATAATTTGCCCAAGCCTTGAAAACAATGAACAAAAAGGAGTAAAGTCTGAGCAGATTTAAGCCTGGCCCAATATGAAATCGGGAGAGAACTTTTCAGGCCTGATAGGAAGAGAAATTGAACTGCAAAGAAGTGTTTAAGATGACGTTATTAATGAGATCTGACACTATTAAAACCAAGGCAGGGAACAGCAAACGCTCCAGAGAACATCTAACAAAAATTCCACTAAAAGATTTTACTCCAAAACACAGTTTCATCCTAAACAACACGAGACAGTGAAAAATCACAGAAACTACTTAATCTCTTTAAAGATCATTAATGCCCAAAAGTGTATGGAGAAGCAACTTCACGTCACATACAGCACAAATGGCTGTATTCCAAAAAATTCAATTAAAAATCATGTGGTAATGAATGAGGGCTTTTATCAGGAGTAAAAAAGTCACATCTGCACTTAACTTTGTTAGAGGCAGTAACAGAGAAGACACTAGTTCCAGAAATGAATGGCTAGTAGCCTAAACACACCTGATATACATAAAAACATCTTCACAGACAAGCCAAAAAATAAACCCAAGCATTTGTTTTCCTGATTTTTCTTTAATACACTCTCCATATTATATAACAGACCATCAGGTACTTCCTTAGTGGCATCTACCTACACTTTCAATCGCACCTATCAGTATCCTAGGACATTTAATATCATATTCGTGGCATACTGTTAAGTACAGTAGAATAAACTTATAATGGCCAGCCACGTGCCTTTGGTAAGAATGGGTAGTGGTATCACATTTTCTGAAAATGGATTAATTCACACGTTGAAACCACATTTAAGCTTTCAACTTTAAGTCTAAAAAAAAAGCCTTTCTCCTTTCTTTAGAACAGTCATGCAGCTATCCTTTCAGATGCTGTTTTATGATTTCTGAGAAAGAGAAAGGTCTCTCAATCTTAAACGATGTTTTTTCTTTCTTTCCTTAATGGGGGTGGGTGTGAGAGAGGAGAGAGAAATGGGATATTAAGGAAATCAACAGCTATTAAACATCCACAAACCTGAAAGTCAGAGTGGTCATAGACTTTCCCTTGAATTTATGTTACTCACTAATAAAAAGGTTAAAAGAACAGTTCAAACCAGTCCTTGCTACTGTGTCACTTATTTAAACAGCTGGCGGTCATCAATGCTTTTGAGACGCTTTTTCCGTGGTTGTACAAAGTCATCGTCTGAATCATCACTAAATATGGTATCATCTGTTTCATTCTTGAATTCTGGTTTTGGAAATTTTTTCTCTGGATAAAGGTTTTTCAGAAGGTCTTCAAAATAGCTTTCAAGTTTTATACCAGCACTGGCTACTTCAGAATCAGGCTATTGGAGGAAATAAAAAATGTCATTCAAAATTGGTATAAAAAACACAAATTCATTATAACCTCATCCCTTTTCTTGGTATGAAAGTTTGATCAGACCTGAGTGACTATGCATATGAATGATGTATGTATGAAAGAATACTGAATATTTTCCTGGTCACTGTACATCAAAATAGAAACAGTTGGGATAGGGAGAAAAAGTCTAGAAAAGGATATTTAAAACTATGTTTCTCAAAGTACTTGGAAAAAGCTCAAAAGACTACAGCAGGTGCAAAAAAAAAAAAAAAAAAGAACTTTATCAAATGCTTACTATGTGCAAGGCACAGTGTAAGACTCTTTCAAACAGTCACAGTATAGATAAGAACTCATAAAATATCTATTAGGAGATCTTCAACTGGGGGGAGATATGGTTGAAATCTATACAAATGAAAAATACATAGTCCAAGTGAACATGAAGAGAAGTGGTCTCCAATTCATCAGTAACAAAACAAGAAAGTACCCCTTGAAGTGAAGTGGGTAATTTCAAAACACAAACAACCCCTTATCCTATTAAGACAGCATAAAATATATGCAAATCATCTCCAACAAAACACCATAAAAAGTCTGAAAATATGAGAATATGAAAAAGTTGAGATAACCCAACCAAAAGACAAGCTCCTGTTCATACAACTTTGACCTCTCAAACCCTCAATCAAAAATATTACTGGTATTCTTTGGCACTGATATCAGAGAAAATTTTAGGATGTTACTTAAAAAAAAATAATTATCTAGGTTTTCTGTGATGACAACATTATTTTTCAAATGGATAAGCTTCTTTCTCAAGATAGTAGAAAATTTGCCTTCAAACCCACTCCTGATTAACCTGAACTCCTGCAGATTCATAGCAAAATGATTATATAGTTGTCTTTGTAAGATCGAAAACATTTTTAGCTATTTTTGAATTGAGTATTTCTAAAATAGCACCGTTCTTTTCTTCTTACCTCATTGAATTCAGCACAATTTTCAAAAATCAGTCGGAAATCAGCCACAAAATCTTCAGGCTTTGTATACACTGGGGAATCCACTTGGAGTTTCTTCTTGATGGTAGACAAGTCCATAGGATTTTTAATTATTTTGTAATAATCAGGCACCTTTGAAAATAAATCAGGTATCATTACTCCTTGGAATGCTTTATCACAAGAGAGATTATGTGTTTGTCAATTTCTGGAGTTTAGATAAAACACCTCAAGATGCTATTTGCCAACTGTTATATACGGTTTTCATTAAAGTAGTGATTTACAAATAGCACATATAAGCAACAGAAATTAAGTGGAAATACTGGAAGAGTTACAGCACAATCTACAGCAGGCTTTAGGTTCGGTGATTAGAAAGTTAAGATGAGCAAACAGGCAAAGGCCCAGGAAAATAAACAAGGGAAGGTTGTTCTGGTACCTCAGAAGCCTCCACACTACACCTGCCATTCTTGGGTACCTTTTGTCTCTAGCTACTCGTTAGTGGCTACACACAACTATTAGCATGAAAAGGTTGGGCAATAAGTTACAATCTCCCACCACAAATGGTATTTATTTACATTTTAAACTTTATGACAAATGAGCAAATTACAACCTTCCCAACACCATGAAATGACTTAAGGAAGAGATACTTAAAATGTAAACCTATAAAGGAAACTTCACTAAACTGTATGATTTGGGGCAAAAGCTAAGTTTTTCTGTCTTATTTATCTTGAGTTTGCATTGTCTATTGGGCAACACACGAGATAATACAATCATAGATTTAAGATTTGTAGACCTTAGAAATCAAATAAGCCTAATGCTCTCTTTAAAATACAGATGAGGAACTGAGGACTGGAGTAGTTAGTGAAGTAATTTGCTGAAGATTATACAGGTGACAAAGCTAGGATTAGAATGCAGGTCCCCTTAGTTGAAAAATCCAGCATTCTTTCTATTGTAATTAGGGTTAATCAGGCTTCTATTTTTGTAGACTACTGCTAGGTCACAAATACTATAAATAACTGAACTTTTGAAATGTTCATGTATTCGAATTTGCATTGCTCAAAGTTATAATTATGTAAAATATGGTAACTATCCCAGCCCACTGGAAATAAGCAGTGTGAATTGAAATAATGTCACTGTTTCAGGCAATAATTTTCTAGAACAAAGCATACTATATAATACTAAAGGTGTCAGACTCATGAGCAGCAAAACTAGATTAAAATGTAATTAGGAAATATTGAACAAAACCAGAATCCTAAAAATCAGCATTATCTAAGTTGTATTAGATTTTTAAGTCAATTTGTGCCCACAGGAATCTCTTTGATTTTGAGTTTGACACCACTGTTATAAATTATACTGCTCCTGCTAAGAGTGCTGCTTCTTTCTTGTAAATACAAACAACAAAAATATTACCCAAGCCTCCTGAAAAAGCAACAGTAAATTTGCTACGAAACTGCTACAGAAAGGGAAGGTACAATACAAGAGTTAAGAATTCAAGTTCATTTAGGAAAAGTGTGGCCAACAATATAGAAACTTTAAGTAAGCATATGAGAATCTTTAAACTGAAAATGTTAAATGAGTACTGAGTCTTAATCTAAAGTTTCATAGGTTTTGTGTGCAAATAAATACTAAACAAAAAACCCTGGAAAACAGTGTACTAGCCAAAAGAACCATCGCTCCCAATGTTTAATAGACAAATCACATTTCTTTTTATTATAAGAACTAAGTATGACTTGAATACTTACTGTAGAAGGAACTGGATCTTGAAAAGCCAAGCTCATTTCATGGCAGTAAAGGAACAAAAGCAGTCTCTCACACTTCTGAACAAAAAATTAAAGCATAATAAAACAGGGTTCACAAATGGCAAATGCATACTTAACAGTCATTCAGTCAACAAGCATGCTATATGTTGGGTACTGTGCCAAGTGCTAGGGATAAAAAGGAAAGCAAAGAACAGTATCTGATCAAGGTGCTAACAGTCTAACCAGAGACAATATGAAAACTACTATATACAAACAAGATATATGCAGGATAAATTGGAGATAATCAACAGAGTAAAAAGAGTAAGGCTAAGAAAGATGCGGAACAGTTTCTTGTGGTCATAAAAGAAAGCAATGAGAAGTGCTTGGTAAGCCACTTACTTTTTATGAAAACATAAATCATTACCAGGTAAATATCAATGAAATACAAATGAATAATAATTACACTGAAGGAACTGTTTAGTGTGTTATGACTAGCTCTAAGAAATGGAAAAGTTCCTCTTACAGATCACAAAACTATAATGTTATCATATAATGATCAAAAAAACAAACTGACCATCTGCTAGAGGCACATAAAGATGAGTTGACTAATTCTTGACCTACTTTGTAGGAAATTAAAATTTCCAGAATATGAACCTAAATAGATCAATGGAACTGGTATTTTAGGAATGATTCTGACCAATTAAGAAAAAAATGACAGACACTTTCAAAGGGAAATAGGTTGGGAACTCTAGGCATAATTTGACACATGTATTAGACTTTGGGAGAACAAATGTTTAAATAAGTAGGATTTATAAAGCAAAAACTATGCTAGGTTAAGAAGAATATGTTTCTCAGGAATATAATTTTGGACCCACAGTAGCAAATGATACTGATGAAAGAAGGAAAGTACGTCTAAGGAGATCAGTATTGCTACAATAACAGACTAAGGCCAAAGAAAATAAATCATGGAATTAAGAGCTGATAACAAAGAGGGGAAAAAGTTGCTAAGGTCCTCCTGAAATAGTGTCTGGAAGGCTAAAATCCAGGATAAGTTGAAAGTTATTAAATGAAATGTAACAGGGGTATATGTAGCTACTTGTAGTTTGATTAAAAAAAAAAGTGGTGAAAAAGTATGTCTCAAAAGCAATTATGTGGAGGGAAAAAAAGGGGCAAAAGAGGTGGCATAACAGTGAACCATAACCTTAATATAAGGGTGATGCAGTATTCAAGAAAGTTAATGCAATCTTAGAATACATTAATAGAAGCATTGTGAACATAATCAAGAAAAAGATGTTTCTCTCATCCTCTACCCTAATCACAAGTGGTCTGAAGTCTGATGCCCAATTCTGGGTGCTACATTTAAGAAAGGATATTGATTAATAGTAATATAAGCAGAATTTGGTAACGGTTGTTGAAATAATATTGAGTAAAGGAACTGGGGGTGTTTCTGTACTGGAAAAGACTTCAGGAAAAACATAAAGTATTACCATTATTTCATCATTTTCCTTGGCTCCTGAGAACAGAATCTGGTTGAATGGGTGAAAGATAAGAAAAGGCAGGCCTTGGTTCAAGAGAAGGTAATACCTTCTAACCAAAAGAGTTACTAAAATATATATTTGCACGCATGCATGCATGTATGTATAGAATGGGTTGGCAACTAACATGGAAGCAATGTATTCCTAGGGTTCTTCAAGCACAGATTGGATGGTCTTATTTGTCAGGGATATTCTAGAGGAGGATCTCAGAGGAGAATTAAGACGTCCCTCTGATGTCACTTTCCACTGTAATTCTATGTTTCTATACTGGTGATTAGAGAACAAAGAAGAACACATTTTTATAACTTTCACTTATGAAGAAATCATATTGATTAAGGTAATTTGCTGAACATAATATTTTGAAAATTGAAATGTGATGAAAGTGTGAATAAAATATAGAGCTACATGATTTTAAGTTTACATGATCTGCAAAAAACTGAAGGTCTAATTGTTTTTTCTGGGAATATATATGAACTTGGTAAAGGATGTGAAAGGCCAAGGAATAACTAAATCACCCACAACAGAAGAAATTAAATAATTACCCCCATAGCCTTTTAGGACCGGATTCTGTCAAACTTGTCTATGATGAGTAAGGAAATGAAATGGGTTTGCAATAGGTACTTTAAGATCAAAATCTTTTCTTGATTATGGCACAAGAGCACTGGTACAAACTGGAAGAGTCTGTGGTGTTTATGGTATCTACAGATTCAAAAAGGTGTCTCAGCACACTTATTTTTTTTGAGTGTTCCTGGCCAATGTACACCAACCTTCCCATATTTGCTCCCCACACACAATTTACTCCTAATATGTTGGTAAAATATAGGGTGATATTTTCTTCCTAGGAAAAAAAACTTCAAAGGTTCATAATATTTACAACTAAAAGGGATCTTAGAGGCCCTGAATATTGATAATAGTATGTAATTTATTACTATAATTATTTTAATTAAAATTTATTTCTCCAAATTAACTGAAATGACACCAATTAATTTTCAGAAAACCTAAACAAAAATGTTAAAGTAAATTTTTAACATAAGGTCCTGAGTGATATTCTTGTTGGGAAGCATTTTATTATAAAAGCAAACTCATTACCAAAAAGGATTTTAATTTAGAGGGGGAAAAAATCACTTTACAGTCAACTTATCCCCAAAACATTTCTTCTTCAATGTGAGACAAGCCTTCACTAAGAGGTACATTCAAAGGCTGGCCATCACTTTGAACTGAAACTTACCCTTTGATCTATTGGTGTTAATCCCACATGGCCTTCAGATTTTCGCTTTTCTGAGTTGAAATTGGGATCATCACAATCATATTCAACTTCTGGTTTGGATAAGTCTCGACAAAAAGTACAAATCCACTCTCCACTAGGGGAAAAATGACAGTTCTTGAATTTTTAATATAATCCTGGATTTTTCTGAATTATATTTACCCCAGTATGTAATTTTTAGAAGCATTTCTCTCCCTCTTTATAAATAAAGAGTTAGAGGAAAATCAATCTGCTCTTTTCCATCAATCTAAGTACAGAGTAGATTTATATTAAGCATTTATTCAAGAAATGTCTATTGTGTATTATACTATACATATAATACTGGATCATGGTCCTCCTTGGGCTTCACAATGTAGTCGAGATGATGATAATCACATGATAAAGTCATTTTAAAAGTCATATAATACTAATTCAAGAAGTGCTATAGGTACTCAAAAGAAGAGGTCCTTTCTATTTAAATCCTGCCTAGATTTAGTAATGGTACCAAATCCACAGCATGTACAATGTGACAAAGAAGACAGGAAGGCATTATAGGCAGAAGAAAAGCATGAACTTAAAAAGTCAGAAATATACACGGTAGCTTTGAAGGGGGCAAAGGGAGTAAATCAGGTCAAAGCAAAAGATTCAAGTTTCTCTAAATTAGGAAATTAACTGACTATGTACAATACACTGTGAGGTGCTGGAGATACAAAGATGAAAGTGAAATATCTCAGCTCCTGAAGTTTATGCTGTGCTAGAGAAATATAACATGTTTACAAATAAGCTGATCTAAACACTAACATAAAGAATTGGGGGGGGGGGGGAAGAGCAAAAGAGAAAAGAAAGAGCTTTAAGTAAGAGGTATAATGAGTTAAGCCTTGAAGAACGCTACTGCTTCTAAGATGTGGAGGTGAAGGAGTAAGCAAGTCCATTCAATGGAACAGAGATCAGCTTAACACTAATGCATGGAGTTGAGGACCTTTGTAGCTGAAGTGTGCAGTACATACAACACAGTACTATAAACGTTTTAGAAACACAGAAAGGACACCAGATTGTGGAGAGCTTTAAATGCCAGGTCAAGGAAGTTGCATTTTATATCAAGGAGAAGAGAAATCTGAAGTTTTTTGAGTAGTGACATGGTTAGAGATGTGCTTTGACATATCAAACTTTATAGGAGATAAGAATCAAGGAGAATAATTAGAAGGTAATTGCAAAAATCCAGGTGAAAGGGTCAGAGGGGACAAAGAGATAAATGTGAGGGATGTTGTAGAGGTATCACTGAATATTTTGTGAAAAAAGACAGAGTGGAATGACTTTATAAGAGGATTTTGTGGTTAAATTTAAGATTCATGATAAGATTAAAGGCTTAGTTGGCACTGGAGAGTCACTGGAAAGCTTTGAACAGGTCTGAGTTAACATCATAATGTGCTGATGGTACAGAGGATGGATTAAAGGGATTAGAAGGCTCATACAGGAGGTGATCAAGGCCTACACTAGGGTAGATTTAAATATTTTCTCACCCCAGATATCTATTTAACTGATCATCTCTCCTATATGTCCTATTCATTTTATTCTAAAGGCTACCACAAAAATTTAGACCCTGATTATCTCTTGTCTATTGTAATGGCATCTCTGTTCCAAATCATTCTCATTGCCAATTCATCCTATATATACTAAATAAGTGTTTAAAGAAACAAAAAGGAATACAGATCTCGCAACGCCAATCCCCCAATCAACTAATAATGGCTCCCTATCCCTGCCTTTATAATGAAACATTAAAAATCTCTTCATAAAAATGGGAAAGGGACCCACATGTACAAGAGTATTTATAGCAGCTCTTTTTGGGTGGTAAAGAATTGGAAATTGAGGACAAGCCCATTAATTGGAGAATGGCTAATGAAGTTGTGGTATATGAATGTAATGGAATATGATGAAATGATGAGCAGGCAGACTTCAGAAAAACCTGGAAAGACTCACATGAATTGATGTTGAAGAGGGGGAGCAGAACCAAGAGAACACTGTACACAATAACAGCTACACTGACTGTTTTCCTGACTCTTCCCCCAGCAGCTTAGGTAATGACTAAGATAGACTTGGCTTTTCTCAGAAATGCAAGGTTCAGGGCACAGCCAAATTCTGGAGATGCAGAACCCACAGAATGACAGAGTGAAGCAAATCTCCAGGCCAGGACAGCCTGGAAGTCTCTATGGAGCCACGCTGGGAGTACAGTGCAGTCCAGTGTGGGTCGCAATCACACAGTGGGGATCTGAGCAGGCCTTGGGGAGACTGAATCTCTCACACTTGTGGTGGTTTCCAGACTTCACAACCCCAAAATGCTGATGATGACCAGTGCAGGAGAGTGCAGTGATCCTGCAGAAGCGGGAGGGGGGAGAGGAACCCATGGCAGCCACAGCAGCAGTAGGGGCAGCTGCAGCCACTTGTTTCTGGAGCCCTAAGCCCACAAATTGTGGGGGGATTGAGCAGCTAACAGTACACACCCCACCCCCACTGGAAGCAGAGAACTACCTTGAGAAAGAGCTGAAAAGTCAAGTAAATGGCTGGGGAAATGAGCAAAATCTGGAAAAAGAATCAGACTATAGAATCTTACTTTAGTGACAAGAAGACCAGGACATGCTAACAGAAGACAACAAAGTCAAAGCTCCTCCATTCAAAGCCTCCAGAAATGCAAGGTTCTAAGGCAACTCCAAAAGGCTCATGATGGAAAATGCTATCTACATTCAGTGAAAGAATTAGAGTCTGAATGCAGATAGAAGCATACTATTTGTTGTCTCTTTTTTGTTGTTTCTTCTTTTTTCTGTTTCATTCCACTGGTTATAATTCTTCTTTCCAACATGACTAATGTGAAAATATGTTTAATGTTAATGTATGTGTAGATCACATATCAGATTGCACACTATCTTGGGGAGGGAGAAGGGGAAAATGTAAAACTCAACAGCTGGTGGAACTGAATGTTATGAACTGAATGTTATAAACTGATAATAAATACATACACTCTTTAAAATTAAATATTAAGTATCTCTGTTTAATTGTTAAAACCCTTGACTACCTAGTTCAACCTCCATTTCTGGGATCTCCTTCCCATACTCCATGGCAGGCTATCTTATTAGTCCTCACAACTAATGTTAACATTTCCTGTCTCCACACCTTTGCAAGAAATGAACTCCCTTTCTCACCTCCAACCCTTTGTTTCTTAAAAACTTCTGTTCAAACACCACTTTCTACATACATGAAGAAGCTTTTCCTGACTCCTTCCTTAGCAACTTGTAAATATGTAAATATAATGTAAATATAATCTTCTCTAACAGAACAAAAGCTCCTTTAGGGCAGGAACATTTTATATTAGTCTTTGTGTACCATAGTACCTGGCTCATAGTAGGCTGATGGGTATTTTAAGAGAAATGCAAAGGTTTAGTGAATATAGGGAATGAAGTTAGATTGGCTAATTTTAAAGGCATCTTCTAGTTATGTGAATAATATCAAAGGTGCTCTTTATTTTTTTTCACAAAAGACAGGGAGACTTGCAGAATGGCTAATTAAAAAAGATAGGAAAGTAAAAAGGGGGATGTAGATTAAGTCATACTTTATCTAAAACTGAACTTCTTTAGGTACAATTGTTCTGCTGGAATCTAGAAATGAGAACTTGATGGTTATTAATGTAACTGATGCTACAGAACAGGTTCAGCTCATTCAAGTGCCTAAAAAAAAAAAAAAGGACGGAGCTTTAGGTTGCAGGATGATAGATTAAAGAATGAAGAGGTAATATAATTAATTCAATCCCCTTATTTGTTTGGTGGAATGCCAGCAAAATGCAGTGGCATGGAAGAATTTAGGAAAGCAAAAATTTCTCCCTCCAAGGAGGTGGTGGTATGGGGCTGATGTCCAAAAGTACACTTTCTATAGAACATGAGGGCTAAGGAAGGAAGATGCAAGGAAGTAGAAGCAATATGCAAAATTCTTATAAATTCACAATGCCAAAGTGACACAAAACTAAGGAGTGGAATTCGATTGTACTGACTTGCAACACTTTCTTACATTCATTGAACATTTTAAAAAATGGATTTGTAAAAGTTATTATCGCCTTTTCATTTTGTTACCAATCCTGAGCTTCCCTAAATTCTAAGCTATGACAAAGCTCTATCCATATCCTAAGACTGATTCATAAAAATTGAAAAATGCAGTTAAAGTAAAACATTTTATAAAGATAAAATTAAGAATACACAGGTACATACAGTGATCATATGTAGTCCAAGAATAAAATGTAGGCTTGATGAAAACATTAAATAATGCCTTACTTATATTTTATACCACATTCAGCTAACACAGTGCTCTATACAAAAGAGAAATAATATTCATTGAATAAGTTTCCTGAGGAAAAAATTAAAATAGAAAAAAAATTAGTAAATACAAAAGTATGATGGCAGATCCCCCCTTTAACTTTACTTTATGGAAGCCAGGTAACCTACCAAATACTATCACTTAAAGCTAAAAAAACAATTGACATCTCGGCGACAGCTGACACACTACTAACAACTGTTTAAACAGAGGCACTACCAACATCCAATTTCTGCAGCACATACTGAGTAAAGGACAGTAAGAATGAGCTGCAGAGATACAACTTACCTAGGGAAATTCATCAATGTAGGCACATGACACGTAAGATGGAATACTTTAGGGCATTTCTCACAGCAAAGGAGTTCTCCTCCATTCTGACACACGGCACACCAATCTTCATTGGGGTCATCTTCTTTTCTACTTTCTCCACCATGAAGGGGTGACTTCTGTGAGGCACCTCCCCATCCAGACTTTCCATTGGAAGGACTTGTGTGAAGTCCTGGTCTATCCCCGGTGCTATCAGGAGCATCTGTTCTTAAAACAGCTTCCTCCGATGTGGTGTTATGGTTACTGTCCAAGAGCAACGAGGTAAGTATGCTTCTTGGAAAGTTAGTCTGCATAAGAAAAGGAAAAAGAAAAAAAAAAGTTTGAAAAAGACAATTTAAACCCCCTCCCCTCCAAGATTATGGTCACTCTGCTTGGCTGCTTTTTTCCCCTTACCTTGAAAGAACATGACATTTGAATAGTACGCACACTACACATTCTGAATAAACCAATTTTCAAAAAATCCCGCTTTGTAATAAAGTTGGCAAAATTATATATCAAAATGTGTTACAAGGTTACAAAATGTTATTCATGATACTTACTGACACTGTCGCAACACCAATTTTTAAAGAAGTCATAATTTTTTCCAATTGTGGTAGATTTATTTCTCTGCTTAAATACTAGCATTCTAACAGCTATAAAAATCTCACCCTTCAAACTAAGAATAGTAGCTATGATTTATAAGATTACATTTTGAGATCTAGGCTCTTCATCTGTTTCTTGCTTTACTACAACAATAGGAAAGTCATAATTCTCATGTGGGCCACTATTTTCCTGCTTGATTCTTATAGGTTCCAACATAACCACTGGGACTTTGTGTGTAGAATCAGCTCCTGCTGGTTTGCTGGAAGAGCCAGAGCTATAAAAAAGAAAAGGAAGAGAGAAAAAAAGTCTATATGCTGTAAGATTATCTGTAACATTACAAGGAGGATATCCTCAGTATGTGACAACACGGAGGGGCTGTCTACACTTATCATTCCTACTAACTACCTAGTAACAGAAACCAAGTTGCCCTAATGGGGAAGTACTATCAATAGCAAGGCTGTCTAGAATAACTACTTTTGTCTCTAAAGGAAAAATGTCAAGACAGACAGATAGCTACCTATATACATGAATGAAGAATACAGTGAGAATATTTTGGAAGTAAGATGACAACAAACAAAACCTTTGCCCATTTTCAATTTTGGCCTTGAACTCATGAATTTTGCATTTGTATTTTTTGTCCCAGAATCCCCTTCTGAGCAGTATTTGTGACTAGAGTAAACAGGTATTGTATATTTATTTATGAATTACCCCCCCCCCCATTATTTTTGGTCATCACAAAAGTTCTAGTCACAAATTTACTGTCTATACTATTTCACAATGAAAATGCTACCTTTGCTTCTATTCAATTCACATTACTCATACTTCATTTCCACACACTATTTCATTGCAAATGCCCTCTTATTTTTTTATTAATCAGGTAATTTGAAATAAATAAAGCAAAACATTTGCAACATAAAAGAATCAGCAAAATGAATCTTGTTACAGTATGTTTATCTTTATACACTAGTCAGCTTACCTTCCTCTGCTTCCAACACTGGAGGCACTAGGTGAGCGGATTGGTGGGTGTACACTTGTCATAGTTACAGGCCCTTTAAAAAAAAGAAAAAAGATGTATAATGAGTGTTATTTGTGTACTAAGGAGCAGCGTAACAAAAATGTAAAAACAAGACCAACTTGTACTTAACAGTAGCAAAAAGTACAAAACAGAGTATAAGTAAGTGCTAAATTGTTTGATACAGAGAAATATATAGTTATTAAAAGAATAGAACCGGACAAAATACACATAGGATCCAGAATGGTGGAAGGCAAGAGGGAATTACTCTTGTAGGAACAAACATAAGCAAAGATGAATGAGTATATGATTAACAGAACAACCCTAATTAAAAAGCATATTCCGAATATGCTCTAGATAGGTAGCCTAAGTCTTTAGGTTTGATGAGGAAGGCAAAAGGAAACTACTAAAGATTTCTAGAGGAGGAAAGACACAATGAAACAGTATTTAACAAAGACTATTTTAACAGTGCTGTGTCAAGGAGGCTGTGTCAAGTGCTTTAACACAGAGCCAGAACTAGAATGGTGGGTGACAGTGAAAACAGGAATGACTCAACAAAATTTGAGGGATGTAATTAAAAATGGAAAGAATATTAGAAATAAGCTATGCATCTTCATATGAGTATTTAAACACATCATTCGAATGACTGGTAAATTGTTTTGAGAAACGTTTCCTACAAATATGCCTAAAGGGCTATAAAACTGGGCATATCCTTTGATCTAGCAATATGCAAAGAGATAATAAAAATGGGAAAAGGACCCACATATATAAAAACATTTATAGCAGCTCTTTTTGTGGTGGCAAAGAATTGGAAATTGAGGGGATGCCCATCAACTGGGGAATGGTTGAACAATGTGTGGCATATGACTATAATGGATTACTATTGTTCCACAAGAAATGACGAGCAGGCAGATTTCAGAAAAACCAGGAAAGACTTATATGAACTGATGCTGAGTGAAGTCAGCAGAACCAGGAAAATATTGTACACAGTAACAGCCACATCGTGTGATGACTGACTTTAATAGATTTAGCTCTTCTCAGAAATGCAATGATCTAAATCAATTCCAAAAGACTCATGATGGAAAATGCAATCTAAACCAGGACAAAGAATTATGGAGTCTGAATATAGATTAAAGCATATTATTTTCTATTTTTTATTTCTTCTTTCTCGTCGTTTTTCCCTTTTGTTCTGATTCTTCTTTCACAACGTGACTAATGTGGACATATGTCCACATTATGGACCTAGGCTATGATTGTACATGTATAGACTATATCAGACTGCATGCTGTCTTGGGGGCAAAGGGGCAGCACTGGGAGGGGAGAAAATTTAGAACTCAAAATCATATAAAAGTGAATGCTAAAAACCAAAAATAAATCAAACTGAGAAAATTTTCCCTACTACTTTATTTCAATATAAAATTTGCTTATCATAGGATGCTTAGGTAAAAAACAAAAACAAAATAAAAAAATCCTCTTCTTTGTTGTTTTTTGGGTAAAGAAAGTAGGAAATGGGTATATAGAATATCATTAATAAATATAGCTGAAGACAAATTCATTAAAACATGAATTTTCAATCAATGTAGATCCAGTAAAAACTTGAGATTCTATGACCCTAGGAAAATTTATGTTTTATAAGGAAATCACTTGACTTTCACCTTATCTATGATAGAGTATTTTCATAGTACAGATGAGGCCTACAGTGTAAAACTCCGGAAAAGCAAATTTTGGCAATCAAAAAGCATTACTAAAACACTTAACCAGGGATGCAGAAGGTGGTGGGGAATGAGAATCTAACCATAGTGCATTCATAATAAAGATAAAATGACTGAAATGACAAAAAAAGCACTTTAAATTTGTAAAATATCAATATTCAGTAAGAAAAAGCTGATTGCTGCCCAGATCATCTAGTTTTGTTCCTGAGTTCTAACATCACAATATGTGGAATCAGTGAGATCCCCTAAACATTGAAAAAAGACAGGAAAACCTCTATTTACAAGCTGGATTAAAAGCTACATCTACAAAACCAAAACAAGTGCTATACCTGGGAGGCCTGGAGATGGTACAGATGAATTTGGTGACTGGACAGTTCTGTTTGAAGGAGGTCTTGGTTGGTTGTGCTCTACACTAGCATCTTTCCTCACAAGATTATCCAGCACAATAGTACTTGAACAGTCAATCTTGCAACACAAACAAACAAACAAACAAAAAAAACAGTTTTATTTAAGGAATACTGCATTTACAATTTAGGAACCACTTTAGATTTATCCAAAATGTGTCCATTCCACATCAACCCTACATATAAAATCAAATGAGCAAAATGCATTATCGTGTGGGAGTTCTGGCATTATACTAATTCCATAAGAAGTGAAAGATGTAATTCATCTTAATAGTCTACCTTGAATACACTGGAATACTGTATAAAAACATAGATACATAAGTTTGTTTACACACACAGAGACACACATACACACTCAAAAGATGTACGTGCCAACTCTAGTGCCTAAGATCAAAATAAAACCCATTTAAGTACAGTCATAAATCTTAAAGCATTGTATCCTCTCCTGACCATTTTTGTTGCTACTTCACTATTAACTATTTTATTTATTCCTCCATCAAACAAAAAACAGAATATTTCTCAAAATCAAAAATTTTCTTTAGGAGGGTTCTAAATCACTAGGAAATACTTTTAACATCCTAATTTCCGCAAGGATTTGCCCTCCACCTACAGAAGACCACACTTTCAATATATTAGTATATGCTAATCTAGAACTACTGTGAATGAAAATGAATTCTCCCAAAGCTCAGCTGGCATGTGGCCTTTCAAAACTTGGTCACATCAGTCCTGCCTTGGACAAAGGAAAGCAATTTATAATCTGTCAGAAGATGTACATTAAAAACTTCTAGTTTAGGAACAAGTGCTACAGCTTGTAGCTGTATTACAAACATGACGAAGATCATGTCCACTTTAGGAAAAAGCACTGTTGTGACCACTCTCCAATAAATTTACTGTCAACAGAAATCAGTGGGACCAGATATAGCAAACTTATAAGTATAAGATGCATAACGTACCAGTTTGAGTTTAATTATGCTTAGCAACAAAATTATACTTCAGATTCTTGCTTTAACACAAGATACATAAAAACATTTGTTACCTGATTGCTATAGAAAACTAGTAATTATTATTGGCTTTATCAAGACAAAAAGCTGAAGGTCAGATCATGTGCATGAAAAAGTATCTTAATTTCTTCATCTTATAATGAGCTTCCTCCTAAGAATATCAAAAAGAAAATTAAAATGCCTAATATTTGATGAATCACACCCTGTCTGATTCTCATTCCTGATGAAACTACCTTTGTTGAATAATGAGGGAAGGGGTTAAAAAAAAAACTGTCCTCTTACTATGGTCTAGGACTGCAAAAGGAGCAATGAAGTCTGTTCTGGGTATGCCAGGGGCACAGCAATGGCCTGCTAAAAATCTACAACAACACCTTCTATGTGGGTGAACAAATATGATCACCTTGGGATGGATATAGACTCTTTGGCACAGGGTCACTCTGTGAAGCTGAACTTCTTAACTGCAGGAAGGAGAGAAAATTTCTATTTCCATCTTTGTCTACAAAAGACATGTTCCTGATAACTGAAGAAGACTGTAGCACATGAACTAATGGATATGGGAATGAATAATGGACAGTAATACAATGCTTTAAGATTTTATGACTATGGAAAGCTTAAATGTTTTATCCTTATCACAAATAAGAAAATCCTTTTTTGGGGGTAGTCTGAGTAAATTTGAAAGTAGGCAAAATTCCTTTTGAAACTAATGTTTCCAGTATAAAACAGAATCCAAACATATAAATTGCCTTTATGTTTCTAATGCTTTTAACTACATGTTTTGTGCATTAAAAAAAAAAAAAAACTATCATAGGTATAAAACTATTCCATTGTTCCCTTTGTCCTAAACATGTATTAACACCAAAAATTAAGTCAGTAAACAGAAGTTATTTTGATATACTTACATCTGGAAGAGAAGGAAGATTATAGGAACTCCCAACTGGAGAACTCAGATCAATCATAGGTGGTCCAAAAGACTTGGCATCATATCCAGCTGCACTAGTAATGGTTGGACTGGAAGGAGTGGATGTGGTACTGCTGGCTGTTGAAGGAGCAGTTGATGCTGGTCCACTGCTAATCTGCCACTGGCAAGGAAGAAGGCAAAGTAACAATCTATCATCATTGTACTATGAAGTGATTCACTCAGATTTGGGCTTGCAGAATCAACTACAAAGTATATTATCTTGACATTTTATAGTTCAGTTAAAACTAGAAATGAACAGAATTAGAAGATAATGTAAAATAATGTAGAACTTTATGGGGAAATCTCTCTTTGTGAATGGCCTCTCCATATCACTAACATGATACAAAGGTTCCAACAGTCTAGAAAACTTGGGAGGACAATTTTAAGTAATTTTAAAGTAATTTTTACTCCGGGAGCCAAGATGGCAGAGTCATCAGTAATTGCTATCTACCTACCCTTGTTCACCTTGACCAGCCCAGAGATTATCTCTCAGGAAATAACCTTGGAACAGTGGGAGCAGCAGAAGGGGGTTACAGACTCTCAGCCCAGGAGGCTAGGGAGATCACTAAGGAGGGTTCCTCTTGCTGTGGTTGAAGGTGACCAGTGCAGGATCAGAGCTGTCCCAGACAGTCCCACCTCAACAAACCAGGAGAAGATCCTGAACCCCAGGAGGTAAAGCCAGCAACTGTCAACACCAGGACGCCTGGCATGTCTCAGAACCCAGTGGAATCGGGAAGACACTAGTGCACACAGCTGAACTTGCCTATGCTCTCTGCAGAGGAGCCTCTGGCATCCAGACCTCTTCTCCCCCACACTTAATGAGCTACCTCTAAGGTAACTGCAGGAGACCTAACTGGCCTATTCTTTCAAACATCTGTCAGCTCAGCACCAGGTAAGCTGCAGCATCTAATTTCTAGCTGAAAGAACCAGAGGCCACAACACACAAAGCTTCAAGTTTTAGAAACAAGACTGTGGGACAGAGTTCCCTGTGTCTCAGATGCAGAGATCTACCTTAAAACCAGGAATGGGGTTACTGTCACAAGTAAAAAGCAAAGCTGAAAAGACCATAGAATCTTTCTATGGAGACGAAGACCAAAACACAAATACCAAAGATGTCAGCATTGAGACTGTACTCCCTTCCGAAACTTCAGAAGGGAATGTGAACTGGTTGGAAGCACAAAGAGCCTTCTTGGAAGAGCTCTTGGAAGGATTTTAAAACTCAAATTAGAGAAATAGAAGAAAAACTGACCAATGATTTTAAAAATATGAAAAAAGAATTCACTGAAGAGAATAGTTCCTTAAAAAGGAAAATGGGAAAAATGGAAAAAGGAAGTTCACAACCTAACTGGTGAAAATAACTCTTTAAAAGGAATAATAGGACAGATGGAAAAGGAGATGCAAAAGTTAACTGTAGAAAACAATTTGACAAAAAACTGAACTGGGGAAGTAGAAGCTAATGAATCTATGAGACATCAGAATCAGTCAAATAGAATCTAAAGAATGAAAAGATAGAAGAAAATGTAAAATATATAACTGGAAAAACAACTGACCTTGAAAATAGATCCAGGAGAGAATATCTTAGGATTATTGGTCTACCAGGAAGCCATGATGAAAAAATATTATCCTGGATAATATTATCCAAGAAATCATCAAGGAAAATTGCCTAGAAGTCCTACACTAAGAGGGCAAAATAGTCATTGAAAGAATCCACCATTTACCTCCTGAAAGGGACTCCAAACTAAAAACACTAAGGAATATCATTTCAAAATTCCAGAACTATCCACTGAAGGATACAATATTGCAGACAGCCAGAAAGAAACAATTCAAATATCAAGAAGCTACAGCCAGGATCACACAGGACCTTGCAGCTTCTACATTAAAAGACTGAAGGAATTGGAATACGATATTCCGCAAGGCAAAGGAGCTGGGACTACAACCAAAGATTAATTACCCAGCAAAGTTGAGCATAATATCTCAGGCAAGGAGATGGACATTCAGTGAAATAAGGGATTTCCAGACCTTCCTGATGAAAAGGTCAGAACTCAATAGAAAATTTGATCTTCAAACACAGATATCAAGACAGGCATAAAAAGGTAAACAGGGAAAAAAAATTTGTTACACAATATGGGCAAACTGTTTACATCCCTATAAGGGAAGATGATACTTGTTAATCTTGAGAATTATATATTTATTATGAAATGTAAAAGGGACATACATAAATAGAGGAAGTGGGTATAAATTAAACGATGTGATGATAACAAAAGTGATTTAAGGGTGCAAAGGGATTGCAATAGGACATGTGAAAAGTAGGAGGCAGAAAAAAAACAAATTCCATCACAGGAAGAGGCACAAAAATATATTACAGTAGAGGGAAAGAGAGTAGGGGACATGAGCATTGTTTGAGAGATACTGTCATCTGATTGGATTCAAGGAGGGTACAACAAACTCAGTTAAGTATCGAAATACAAGTAGCAATAGGAGGGGAAGGGGGAAAGAAAAGGGAAGGGAAGCAAAAAGGGAGGGAAGAAGTAGTAAGGGAAAAGGGGATTAAAAGGGAGGGGGTCTGAAAGAAAGGAGGGAAGGCTGAGGGAGGCAGTGGCCAAAAATTAAAACTCAACTGGGGAAGGGAAGGGAGAATGAAAAACATAAACAAGGAGAAAGGAGATTGAGGGAAAGACACATAGTAATCATAACTGTGAATGTCAATGGGATGAACACTCCCATAAAATAGAGACAGATAGCAGAATGGATGAAAAACCATAATTCAATAATATGCTGTTTATAAGAAACACATTTGAAAAGGGGAGATACACAAAGGGTAAAGGTAAAAGGTTGGAGCAGAATTTATTGTGCTTCAGCTGATATAAAAAAGCTGGGGTAGCAACCCTAATCTCAGATAAAGCAAAAACAGAAATAGATCTAATCATAAGAAGTAAGGAAGGAAACTATATCCTGCTAAAAAGCACCATAGACAGTGAAGCAATTTCATTACTAAATATATAAGCTCCAAGTGGTATAGCATCCAAATTCTTAGTGGAGAAGTTAAGGAGTTACAGGAATAGACGGCAAATCTAACCTCAAAATAAACAAGAAAGTAGTTAAGGAGGTGAATAGAACTCTGGATAAGGTAGATATGACAGACCTCTGGAGAACACTGAATGGGTAAAGAAAGAAATAAACCTTTTTCTCAGAGGTACGTGGCACATATACAAAAACCGACTATGTACTAGGCCATAAAAACCTCACAATCCAGTGCAAAAAAGGCAGAGATAGTCAATGCATCCTTCTCAGATCATAATGCAATAAAATTTACATGTAATCAAAGGCCATGGAAACATAGACCAAAAAGTAACTGGAGTCTAAACAATTCAATCCTGAGAATGAGTGGGTTAAAAACAAATTATAAAAACAATCAAGAACTTCATTCAAGAGAATGACAATAATGAGACAACCTATTAAATTTTATGGGATACTACAAAAGCAGTTCTTAGGGTAAGTTTTATATCTTTGAGTGCCTACATGAGAAAAAAAAAAAAGAAAGAGAAGATCAATGAATTGGGTATGAGGCTGGAAAAACTCAGAAAAGAACAAACTGAAAATCCTCAAGTAAATACCAAATTAGAAATACTGAAAACCAAAGGAGAGGAATAAAATTGAAATTAAAAAAACTATTGAAATAATAAATAAATCTAGGAGTTGGTTTTATGAAAAAACCAATAAAATTGATAAACCTTTGGTCAATTTTATTAAAAAAAAAAAAAAAAGAAAACTAAATTACCAATATCAAAAATGAAAAGGGTGAACTCACTTCCAATGAGGAAATTAATACAATAATAAGAAATTACTTTGCCCAACTGTATGCTCATAAATTCAACAATCTATATGAGATGGATGATTATTTTAAAAGACATAAATTGCCCAGATTAACAGAAGAAGTTGAAAACTTAAATAACCCCATCTCAGAAAAAGAAATTGAACAAGCCATCAATGAACTCCCCAGGAAAAAATCTCCAGGACTGGATGGATTCACAAGTGAATTCTATCAAACATTTAAAGAACAGTTAATTCCAATACTATATAGACTATTTGGGAAAAATTGGGAAAGAAAGAATCTTTCCAAATTCTTTTAATGATACAAATACGATTCTGATACCTAAACCAGGAAGAGCCAAAAAGAAAAGGAAAATTATAGACCAATTTCTCTTAATAAATATGGATGCAAAAATTTTAAATAAGATTTTAGCAAAAAGAATACAGCAACTTATCACAAGAATAATACATTATGATCAGGTACAATTTATACCAGGAACGCAGGGCTGGTTCAATATTAAGGAAAACTATTACATTATTGATCATATCAACAAGAAAACTAATAGAAACCACATGATTATCTCAATAGATGCAGAAAAACTTTTAACAAAATACAACACCCATTCTTACAGAAAACACTGAAGAACGCAGGAATAAATGGAACTTTCCATAAAATAATAAGCAGTATCTACCTAAAACCTTCAGCAAGTATTATATGCAATGAGGATAAGCTAGATGCATATCCAGAAAGATTGGGGTGAAACAAGGATGTCCATTATCACCACTATTATTCAATATGGTACTAGAAATGTTAGCTGTAGCAATAAGAAAAAGAAATGGAAGGAATTAGAATAGGCAAAGAAGAAACTAAACTATCACTCTTTGCAGATGATATGAAGATATATTTAGAGAATCAAGTAAAAAATTACTTGAAATAATAAACAACTTTGGCAAAGTGTCAGGTTACAAAATAAACCCACACTATAAAATATTTGGGAGTCTACCCGCCAAAACAAACCCAGGGACTATATGAACACAATTACAAAACACTTCTCACATAAATAAAGTCAGATCTAAGTAAGTGGAAAAACAACACTTGCTCATGGATGGGCTGAGCCAATATAATAAAAATGACAATTCTATCTAAATTAATTTACTTATTCAGTGCCATACCAATCAAATGATCAGATAATTATTTTGTAGAGCTAGAAAAAATATTACCAAAATTCATGTTAAATAACAAAAGGTCCAGAATATCAAGGACCTTTTGAATGCTAGGGAAGGTGGCCTAGCTCTACCAGATCTCAAATTGTATCATAAAGCAGCAATTATCAAAAGCACTTGGTACTGGCTAAAAAACAGAAGGGTAGACCAGTGTAGTAGGTTAGGTATCCAAGATACAGTAGTTAATGAATATAGCAATCTACTATTTGATAAATGTATCGAACCCAGTTTCTGGGATAAGAACTCATTGCTCAACAAAAATTGCTGGGAAAACTGGATAACAGTATGGTGGAAACTAGGCATAGACCAATGCCTGACACCGTACACAAGAATAAAGTCCAAATGGGTACATGATGTAGGTATAAAGACTGATACTATAAACAAATTAGTGGAGCAAGGAATAGTGTTATTTATCAGATTTATGAAGAAGAGAAGAATTTGACTAAACAAGAGAAAACATTATGAAATGCAAAATGGACAATTTTGATTACATTAAATTGAAAAGTTTTTGCACAAACAAACCCAATGCAACCAAGATTAGGAGGGAAGCGGAAAACTGGGAAAGAATCTTTGCATCTGGTGTCTGTGATTAAGGCCTCATTTCTAAAATATATAGAGAACTGAGTCAAATGTACAAGAATACAAGCCATTCCCCAATTGATCAATGGTCAAAGGACACTAACAAGCAGTTTTCAGAGAAAGAAATCAAACTTATCTATAGTTACATGAAAAAATGCTCTAAATCATTATGGATTAGAGAGATGCAAATCAAACCAACTCTGAGGTACCACATCACACTTATCAGATTGGCTAACAAGACAAAACAGGATGATACATGTTGGAGAAAATGTGGGAGAGTTGGAACACCAATTCTGGAGAGCAATTTGGAACTATGCCCAAAGGGCTACAAAAATGTGCATACCCTTTGACCCAGCAATACCACTTCTAGGACTGTAGCCCCAAGAGATTATAAAATTGGGAAAGGGTCCCACATGTACAAAAATATTTATAGCAGTACTATTTGTGGTGGCCAAAAACTGGAAATCAATTCAAGGGGATGCCCATCAATTGGGGAATGGCTGAATAAATTGAGGTATATGAATGTAATGGAATACTATTGTGCTGTAAGAAATGATGAACAGGAACACTTCAGAGAGGCCTGGAAAAACTGATATGATCTGATGCTGAGCAAAAGATGCAGAACCAGGACAACTTTATACACAGCAACAAATATAGTGTGTGAGGATTTTTTCTAGTAGACTTAGAACTACATTGTCATGCAAGAACTTAAAATTCCCAAAGTTCTCACAGCAAAATGCCTTACACATCTAGAGAAAGAACTATGGAATTTGATCGCAGAATGTAACTGATCATTTCTTTTATATTATGCTTTGGTTCGTTTTATGATTTCTCCCCTTCATTTTAATTCTTCTATGAAATATGACTAAGGTGAAAACGTATTTAATAGGAATGTGTGTGTACAACCTATATAACATTGTATGCCATCTCAGGGAAGGATGGGGGAAGGAGGGAGAAAAAAATCTAAGTTATATGGAAATGATTGTAGAACACTGAAAACAAATAAAATAATAAAAAAATCTTTTTTAAAAAAGTAATGTTTACATTTACATTACATTACATTTACAAATATGTTGTTCTTATATGTTTATTCATTTCCCAATGAATTCCCTCCCCTTCCTTTGCCTCCTTGGAATAATGTGACTGTTAAGGCAAAGTCTAAAAAAAAAAAAAATTAAAAAACAAAACAAAACAGGAAAAACAAACAGTTCAGCAAATATAACCAATATGTTGAAAAAATCTGTTATATGTAAGGTTTCCCTCCCCAAACTATCGGAATAAGGTACTTTGTGCGCTTTCTTTTCTCTGGGGTCAAGTGTGAGAATTATAATTTCACAGTACTCAGTTTGTCATGTTTGGCTGTGGATATTTCCATTTACGTTACAGAAACCATCGTGTAGGTATGTTTTGTAATCATTGTATATATTATTCTGTGGATTTTGTTTATTGTACTTTACCTTGGTGAACAATTCTTCCCATTTCTATTTAGCATATTCATGATATCTTGCAACACTAATTCCATCACATTTATGTACCACAATTTGCACAGGCATTCTTCAATAAACTGGTATCTACTCCCTGCTCCCCCCCCCCCCCCAATTTGCTGCTACAAGGAGTGCTACTCCAAATATTTTGGTGGCCCTTCTTTCTTTTTGCTAACCTCCCTGGGCACATGTTCGATACCTGTAATGAGTTTATACATACTTATACACGTCGAACTATAATAGATTTGACACTTCACAGAAGACCTAGGCTCCTGTCCAAGTACTACGAATTACTAACTTTGTTACCTTGGATATGGCACCAAAAGCCTGAATTTCCTCATCTAAGAAATATGAGTAACAATCCTTCTGGGCTATGATGACCCAGCTGCATAAATGAAACTCATGATGTTTAAAAACTTGGTACGCATTTTCCAGATCAACACCCACAGGAAATAAATGATTGTATAATAATTGTAACATAATAATAAATGCAATGTAATAATACAACTCTGAAATAGTATAAAAATATCTAGAGCAGCAGAAGCCACAGAACGACAGAGTGGAAATTTCCAATCCAGGGTGACCTGGAAGGCCAGTGGGAAAGGTGTGTTGCACCAGATGCAGAGCAGAGCGCAGTTTCCCAGACTTGCCCAAACCACAAATGCCAGAGCCAGCTTTAAAGGTCAGTGACAGAGCTTTTTCACCTCCTTGACAAAGGAGCATGGTCCTCCACTAGGCCTGGCCCCAAGCGGTAATGGCCATGGCAGGCACTGTTGGAGCCTCAGTGTAAAGACCCTGGGGGAATTAAGCAGCTGATCTGAATCTCAGCCCCCCAGTGCTGGCATGGGGGAACTGGAGGCAAGGTGGTTGTAGAGTGGAAATTCTACTGCTTGCAGATTCTGGGCACAAAAGTTTTCTGGTTGCTCCCACAGCAGTGTGCAGGCTTGATTGTGCCACTTTGGAGAAACTGAGATCTTACAGGTCCCCAGAATATACCCTACTCTTGACAAAGGACCCAAAAGTCAAGTAACTGGTTGGGAACATGCCCAAAAAAGGGAAAAAAAAAGACTACAGAAGGTTACTTTTTTGGTGAACAGGTATTCTCTCCCATCCTTTCAGATGAGTTAGAACAATATTTACCATCAAGGAAAGACATAAAAGTCAAGATTTCTGTACCTCAAACATCCAAAATAAATATTCAATGGTTTCAAGCCATGGAAGAGCTAAAAAAGGATTTTGAAAATCAAATAAGAGAGGTGGAGGGAAAATTGGGAAGAGAAATGAGAGTGATGCAAGAAAAGCATGGAAAGTGACTCAACAGTTGCTTGCCAAAGGAGACCCCCAAAAATGCTGAAAAAAACACCTTTAAAAATAGGCTAACTCAATTGGCAAAATAAGTTCAAAAAGCCAATGAGAAGAACGCTTTAAAAAGCAGAATTAGCCAAATGGAAAAAGAGGTTCAAAAGCTCACTGAAGAAAATAGTTCTTTCAAAATTAGAATGGAACAGATGGAAGCTAATGACTTTATGAGAAACCAAGAAATTACAAAACAAAACCAAAAGAATGAAAAAATTGAAGACTTCATAGGAAAAACAACTGACCTGGATGATAGATCCAGGAGAGACAATTTAAAAATTATGGGACCACCTGAAAGCCACTATCAAAAAAAAGCCTAGACATCATATTCCATGAAATTATCAAGGAAAACTGCCCTCACATTCTAGAACCAACGGGCAAAATAAATATTGAAAGAATCCTCTGATCACCTCCTGAAAGAGATCCAATAAGAGAAACTCCTAGGAATATTGTGGCCAAATTCCAGAGTCAAGGAGAAAATATTGCAAGCAGCTAGAAAGAAACAATTCAAGTATTGTGGAAATACAATCAGGATAACACAAGATCTAGCATCTTCTACACTAAGGGATAGAAGGGCATGGAATATGATATTCCAGAAGTCAAAGGAACTAGGATTAAAACCAAGAATCACCTACCCAGCAAAATTAATGAAATAAAGTACTTTCAAACACAAGAATCAAGAGAAGCATGAAAAGGTAAACAGGAAAGAGAAATCACAAGGGACTTATTAAAGTTGAACAAAAAAATAAAATTCAGGGATGAGAGAGGAATATATTGGGAGGAGAAATGGAGAAATGGAATGGGGCAAATTATCTCTCATAAAAGGGGAGATGATGGAAGGGGGGCAATGGGAAGAGGGAGCAATTAAAAGTTAACACTTTTGGGGTGGGACAAGGTCAAAAGAGAGAATAGAAGAAATGGGGGACAGGATAGGATGGAGGGAAACGTAGTTAGTCTTACACAACATGACTATTATGGACGTCATTTGCAAAACTACACATACATAGCCTATACTAAATTGCTTGCCTTCTCAGTGGGGATGGGTGGGGAGGGAGGAAGGAAGAGAAGTTGGAACTCAAAGTTTTATGAACAAATGTTGAGTGCTGTTCTTGCATATAACTGGGAAATAAGAAATCCAGGTAATGGGGCGTAGAAATCTATCTTGCACTACAGGACCAGAGAGAAGATGGGGATAAGGGAAGGGAGGGGTGTTAGTAGGGAGGGCACATTGGTGGAAGGGGCAATCAGAATGCACAGGGTTTTGGGGGGTTGAGGAGAGAGATGGGGAGAATTTGGAACTCAAAATTTTGTGGAAATGAATGCTGAAAAGTCAAAATAAATAAATAAAAACACACACAAAATGAGAGTTAACCACTGAGAGACAAGGAAAAAATAAAACTAACACTTAGGAAAGGCAAAAGCCTGGGACCATTCAGGATGATAGGATTAAAAGGTGAAAGGGACCTTAGAACAAACCAACTACAGACACCATATTCAAGTACAATAATTCCTATTCAAAATGACCATTCATTAATTAAAATTATGTTATCTTCACTATAGTATTTATAAAGTCATATAAGTGAGCAATAATTTTTTTTTAAATGGGGGTGAAGTTACTTATATTAAAGATGCAATTGTTCACAATAACACTAATACTACATTAGGTAAACGGGAGGTGGGGGAAGTAACTTGTTTTTTAAAACACATTTCTAGTTCTATGTAAGTGTGTACATAGGTACACACATACGTACACATACACACGGTTTCTATAATTTATAAGTATCTTATTTTATAAAGAGTGGTATGAACAATTTAACTTCATTCCATAATAATTCCTCTATAAATCATAGAAGATAAATACAATGCAAAAAAATTATTGCAATGAAATTGCTTAATGCATTAATTTGTGACAGAAAAATACCTTTCTCAAATAATTTGGAGTATTAGCAAAAGGATTAACACAAAAAAAGGAATTTGAAAATTAAAAAACATTAAGCATATTTTCCACTAAATTTTAAAAAATCAATGAAAAAGTGAATGAAAAACGAAAAGTAGGGGCAGAGCCAAGATGGCGGAATAGAAAGACGCAGGATATGCTAGCTCCGAACCCACTGCCCATAAAATATCTGTAAAAAAGATTCTGGAGCAACAAATTCTGGAACAGCAGAAGCCACAGAACAACGGAGCATAAGAGATTTCTGTTCCAGACAGACCTGACGTGAAAGGTCCGTTGCGCCCGGACCGGGAGCCCAGCCCAGCCCTACCTTGGCCGCGTGGCACCGAGAGGAGCAGATCCCAGCAGGCTTCGGGGACGGAATCACCAGCAGCCGCGCGGGTCCCTCCACCCACAGGTGACAAGGGTCGGTGAGAGAGTCTTTCTAGGTGGCCAACAGGGGAGTGGGGTGTCCCCGTGGCTCGGGCCCCCTGGGGAGGCAGCAGCAGAAGCAGGAGCAGACTGGGGCTCCCAAAGCAGGCAGGATCCAGGATCCATTGTTGAAGGTCTCTGCATAAACCCCCTGAGGGAACTGAGACAGTGAGGCGGCCCTGCCCCCACCTGAGCACCTGAACTTGATCTCACACTGAATAGCAGCCCTGCCCCCGCATAAAGCCCTGAGGCTGGGAAGCAGCATTTGAATCTCAGACCCCAAGTGCTGGCTGGGAGGATCAGGAGGTGAAGTGGGTGTGAAGAGATTATTCAGAAGTCAAGCCACTGGCTGGGAAAATGCCCAGAAAAGGGAAAAGAATAAGACCATAGAAGGTTACTTTCTTGGTGAACAGGCATTTCCTCCCTTCCTTTCTGATGAGGAAGAACAATGCTTACCATCAGGGAAAGACACAGAAGTCAAGGCTTCTGTATCCCAGCCCACTCAATGGGCTCAGGCCATAGAAGAGCTCAAAAAGATTTTGAAAATCAAGTTAGAGAGGTGGAGGAAAAACTGTGAAGACAAATGAGAGACATGCAGGTAAAGCATGAACAGCAGGTCAGCACCCTGCTAAAGTAACACCTTGAAAAATAGGCTAACTCAATTGGCAAAAGAGGTTCAAAAAGCCAATGAGGAGAAGAATGCTTTCAAAAGCAGAATTAGCCAAATGGAAAAGGAGGTTCAAAAGCTCACTGAAGAAAATAGTTCTTTCAAAATTAGAATGGAACAGATGGAGGCTAATGACTTTATGAGAAACCAAGAAATCACAAAACAAAACCAAAAGAATGAAAAAATGGAAGATAATGTGAAATATCTCATGGGAAAAACAACTGACCTGGAAAATAGATTCAGGAGAGACAATTTAAAAATTATGGGACTATCTGAAAGCCATGATCAAAAAAAGAGCCTAGACATCATCTTTCATGAAATTATCAAGGAAAACTGCCCTCACATTCTAGAACCAGAGGGCAAAATAAGTATTCAAGGAATCCACAGATCACCTCCTGAAAGAGATCCAAAAAGAGAAACTCCTAGGAACATTGTGGCCAAATTCCAGAGTTCCCAGGTCAAGGAGAAAATATTGCAAGCAGCTAGAAAGAAACAATTCAAGTATTGTGGATTTACAATCAGGATAACACAAGATCTAGCAGCCTCTACATTAAGGGATCGAAGGGCATGGAATAGGATATTCCAGAAGTCAAAGGAACTAGGACTAAAACCAAGAATCACCTACCCAGCAAAACTGAGTATAATACTTCAGGGGAAAAATTTGTCTTTCAATGAAATAGAGGACTTTCAAGCATTCTTGATGAAAAGACCAGAGCTGAGAAGAAAATTTGACTTTCAAACACAGGAATGAAGAGAAGCATGAAAAGTTAAACAGCAAAGAGAAGTCTTAAGGGACTTGCTGAAGTTGAACTGTTTACATTCCTACATGGAAAGACAATATTGGTAACTCTTGAAACTATTCAGTGTCTGGGTACTGGGTGGGAGTACACACACTCACATGCACACACACATAGAGACAGAGTGCACAGAGTGAATTGAAGAGGATGGGATCATATCTTAAAAAAATGAAATCAAGCAGTGAGAGAGAAATATATTGGGAGGAGAAAGGGAGAAATGGAATGGGGCAAACTATCTCTCATAAAAGAGGCAAGCAAAAGGCTTATTAGTGGAGGGAAAAAGAGGGGAGGTGAGAGAAAAACACGAAGTTTACTCTCATCACATTCCACTAAAGGAAGGAATAAAATGCACACTCATTTTGGTATGAAAACCTATCTTACAATACAGGAAAGTGGGGGTTAAGGGGATAAGCAGGGTGGGGGGGAGGACGGAAGGGAGGGCATGGGGAGGAGGGAGCAATTTGAGGTCAACACTCATGGGGAGGGACAAGATCAAAAGAGAGAATAAAAGTAATGGGGGACAGGATAGGAGGAGGGAAATATAGTTAGTCTTATACAACACAACTATTATGGAAGTCATTTGCAAAACTACACAGATTTGGCCTATATTGAATTGCTTGCCTTCCAAAGGGAAGGGGTGGGGAGGGAGGGAGGAAGAGAAGTTCGAACTCAAAGTTTTAGGAACAACTGTCGAGTATTGCTCTTGCCACTAGGAAATAAGAAATACAGGTAAAGGGGTACAGAAAGTTATTTGGCCTTATAGGACAAAAGAGAAGATGGAGACAAGGGCAGAGAGGGATGACAGAAGAGAGAGCAGATTGGTGATAAGGGTAATTAGAATGCTTGGTGTTTTGGGGTGGGGGGAGGGGACAAAAGGGGAGAAAATTTGGAACACAAAATTTTGTGAAAATGAAAGTTAAAAGTTAAATAAATAAATTAAAAAAAAGAAAAGTATTTGAGATGGAATCAAAGACTCACACCAAACAAACAGATGAATTAAGTGAACAAATAGGTTAAGTAAGATGATCAGAGATTCAGATCTGGAAGGAACCTCAGAGGTCATTGAGTTTAACCCCTTTTTGACAAGAGGAAACTGAGGCCCAAGTTAAGTGACTTGCCTAAGATCACAAAGAGAGTGAGGAGAATAACCAGATTTTGACCCCAAATCCTATGATCTCAAACCCATTAAAATGAGAATAGGTATGTATATAAAGTGTGGTCCCAGATATTTTGAGAGCATAGAAAATAAGTGCTTCTAAGAAGCACACAGCTTCAAAAAATATTTTTATTTAAAGCCCACCAAAACTACAAATAAACAACTCAGGTTTCTCATGACACAGTAATAAAAAGACATTTTAGGCACTACTTATCTATTCAGTTGATATCTTCAATACATGGTACCATTCACTCACATCAATATGGTGCATGTGTGGGGGTGGACATTAGGAGGGCTATCAATGTAGTTTAAGGATGGATATGAAGAAACTTAAGAGGACAGCCAAGAAAAGGCAATGGCTGAACAACACGGTAGAAAAATGTGATGGAATATTATTGTGCTGTAAGGAATGATGAAGGGGATGTTTTAAGAAAAACCTAGAATTTCTACAAACTGATACAAAGTGAAGTGAGCAGAACCAGGGAAACTTTACACACGGGAACAACCATACTGTTAACAACGATAAACTGAAAGACTTGGTTACCCTGATTAACATAATGATCCTTGAAGGCAATTCCAAAGGACACATGATTAAGAATACAATCCATGTCCATATAAAGAACTAAAGTACCGACAGTGCAGACTGAAACGTATTTTTTTTCTGGGGTGGGGATGTGGGCTGAGGGATTAGAGAGTAGAAGAAATGGGGGCTGGAACTTGACTTATGTAAAAATATTTTGCATGAAATTTTACATGTAATCAGTATTATATTTCTTTCCTTTTCAATGAGTGGGGGAAGAGTGGAGGGAGGGAGAAAATCTGAAACTTAGAATTTCTATACTGTTTCTTTTAAGGGTAACCTTCTAGCAAGGTTTCTTAGTATTCATTCTTACATCCTAATATCCCTCCCAGATGTTCAAATCTGTTAGAAGGGTAGTTACAATCCCATGAACAATTATTCCACGCTTGCCCTTACATCACTGAGGAGGTGGGGAAAACAACAGATCATATGGGGGAAAATTATAAATATCAAACATTAGGAATCTTATGAATTGTGGAGAAATAACAAAGCAATATGACATGATTATTAAAGAAATTTAAAGCTGGCTCATTTATGACTTTATTTAGGAGTGTGCAAATTATAGCTAAGTAAAAAAATGTTACCTGTTTTATGGCTTGCTGGGCCAAAAATGCCATCTGTAGTGGATTGGGTTTTATTGCTTGCCGTGGTATATTCTGGTTAGGAGGATATCTCAGCTGAGGAGGATGAGGAGGGAGAACTGGTCCATTGGGTTTGGGGTTGTGATTTTGAAAATTTATCAAGCGAGGAGGGGGCTGCTAAAAAAACAAACAAACAAACAAAAAACCCAAGTTATTATTTTTTTTTTTTAAAAAAAAATGTAAGCTGCAGAAAATGCTTATCTTTTCATTGGAAATGAGAATGCCCAAGAATAAAACAATAAGAAAAGATTTTACATGGAAGAAACTCCTTTTATTTATGTGAAGTTGGTACAATTCTTGATGGGGTTATATTTATCAGGTTCCTGGAATACGTAAAAACAATTACTATTGTATAATCAAGTTTTATGCCATTTTATAACAATTCATTTCTGCAGTGCTTTAAGGTTTAAGAAGTTTTTCTTTCAATAACCTAGAGGCATAGAGAGTACACATACAATTAGCCCCATTTGACAAGAAGAAAACTGGAAATTTGAGGAGCTTCCATGACTTACTTACCCCTGCCCCCCACCCTTCAGTATCTGATTGATGACTTAGAACTCCTGCTGGCATCAGGCCCCAAGGTTCCTGCTCTTGGCCACCTTTAGGCTCTACTCTTGCAGGTGATTCCCTGTGTGCCATTCACTCTTCTCTGGAAACAAAAATGTCACCTACATGCCACTCCATGGAAAGATATATCCTTTGGCTCTAAATACTCCATTCACTACTCCTGTGCTTTCCTGACAATGTGTCCTGGCTTGGTAAGTGTTCTCATATACATTTTGTCCCCACTAAGAGAATGTAAGTTCCTAGAGGGTGAGCACCATCCTGCTTTTCCCATTAGTATATGAGTGCTCATCACACTGATGGACACATACTAAATACTTAAAACACACTTCCTTCTTTACATAAAAATACTTAGGATTAGAAGTAGAATAGAAATTTAAGGCCTGCTGGATTTAAACTAAAACATTCTTTTCCACTACGCTAAGCTACCTCTCCATACTCTCTTATCAGACATTTCACCCGGGAACGCATGACCTGCATCTGCATCTGGTCGATATGTTATTAGAATTTGTCTACGCAGAATATATACCAGTCAACAAGCATTTATGTGCCTAATTTACATGTGTATACACACACACACACACACACACACACTCTCTCTCTCTGCTTATGCAGAGTTGTTTTAACTAGCTATCTGATTGTGTCTTTCCCTGAAGGGCCTAACTTGCATGGCTGGGAGTACTGTATGGATAGTTTCACCTTCCCCTACCCTACATGTGCATGTACATGCATGCTCAGGTAAAGAATGTGTGAGTATACTTCACATATATGTATATATTAGATTTATATAATTATATTTTTGCTTGTCCATACATTTGCACCTGTGGATTTAAGTGTAAATTTTGGACTACCCCTTGTAATAAACTATCATTCAATAGGTCTTATAAAAAAAGAAGCCTACTGGACAGGTTATATATATATATTCCTTAACATGAGTATAAAAATGGGTTTTAATGTATTTTATCTGATAAAATACATCCACAAGCAAAATATATTCTTCCATATCTGGCAATGTTGGTATTACTTAATCCTATAACCTCACAGGGTTGATTAGGTTTTTCATCTTTTTGGGGGATACAAAAGAGGAAGAGAAGGGCAGAAGAGGGGAGGGGAGGTCAGTACAGTACTCCCAACCATACCATCTGGGCAAAGGCAGAGTAATAGAATGATAGTTTAGAAAAGGGTAAAAGCAAAAAAATAATAAGAGGTAAGATCTGAAAGTGCCCCAAATGCCTTTATCCCCTATAGTAGTGATAGAAAGGTATTCTTTTGAAGTGCCAAAGATACATACAGACATTTATTTATCTGTTTATATGTACCTTTGGAAACAAGAAAAAAATGGAAGAAAATGAACATGAAACAAACTAACATGTTACTAATTTAAAGAGTACAAAGAAGATAGCATTATGGGGTAGGTAGGTGAAAGACAGCAAGTAAACAAATATGATGAATTGGGTGAGAGAGTTAAAAGTGGAGGAAATAAAATGTATAACCAAGATAGTGATCATAAGATGCTGATTTTGTGTTTCTTCCCCCCTGTCCTGCCCTTACCCCCTGGAAGAAAAAACCAAACTCTTTTATTTGCAAAAAGAAAATCCTTTTTATTGCTTGAAGACTCTACTAAGAATATGCTAATGAAACTACCTTAAACTGGAAATGACAATTAGAAACTTCACTTTTATTGAGAGGATCCCAGAACTTTTAACTGAAAGTGAATTACTCCATCTAGTCCAAGGGTTCTTGCATATAACAAGAAAGAGTTCCTTGTATACAAGATAAAACTAAAGCTGTTAACATGCCATAAAGGTCACACAAGTAATAAACACAAGAAACCAGGATTTTAAACCAGATTATCTAACTTTCAAAGGAGTTATCTCTACAAAACTCTATTTTATAAAGTCAGAGTAACTCTTCTTTTCTCAAAGTCTTTCCTAAGACTATATTGTAAGGGTAATAAGAATTAGTAAATATATTGCCCTTTAAGCTGTTAAACAGAATTTTTCTAGAATTCCTAAAATTAAAAAAAAAAAAATACCAAAAAACCACACTCCAAACATTTAAACCTTTTATTCTAATCTAGCAGGAGTATTCTCATTTCAAGACATGTACAAAATATCTGGAAAATGTAGGACCTTATATCCAATACCATGCTTATTTCAATGATTCTCTCATATAATCATGTCAATATGATTCTCTCATATAATTTTTCAATTAGTATCTAGAAAGTGTCATGGTTTTTATTCAAATGTTTTAAAATATTCATCAAGTTTTCCTATAGACTGTGTCTCTATTATAGCAATTTTAGTAGAAATGGCCAATTTAAAGAAGGAAATAAATTGATCCATTAAATCCAAATGGTTAAACTAGGACTAATAATCAACAGGTCATTTGCAGATCAACAGGTTCATATACTGAAATTTTGGTGGGAGGGAGGCTTACCATAAACTGATAAGAAATGTAGCTCTCTCTCTTTAAGAGTGAGTTAACACATTTACACTAGAAGAAGCTAAATTGGGGCAGAGCTGACTTCCAAATTTACCTGATGAGAGATGGAAGGCTGCTGGATGGGCCCCTGCATTCTAGGGTTTGGTAACCCCACAGGTGCTGGCCTCCGTTGCACCTGCTGTCTCTGAGCCATTACCTGTTGCTGCATGTGTTGGAGTCGTAATTGAGCTAGGCTGATCTGTGTTGGAAACTTGGATAATTGGTTTGAAGATAAACCACCTGGTGGCTGTGAATTCTGTTCCACCACAGGATTCTGCTTAGGCAAATGTGGCTGGCTCTCTTTATCCTCGATTACTAAAGAACCTGATAAAAAAAAAAAAGTCAAATTTAATATTTTTCTGACAAACTGAATATTGTTTTAAAATCTAAACAGCAATCCCATGAAATAAGCTTATGCATCTAAAAGCTATTTACTATAGTCATTTTATTGACTCACATTTATCAGTCACCTCATCAATTCACTCTCTACATGATCCCCCTTTCTGATCTATCTGTTCATCCAACAAGTCAGACACTCTCCTCTTAGTGCACCTTAAATTTTTTTTTATCCAGCTTGATTTCAGGAATGCTGCCCTCAGTAGAGGTTCTTACTCTTAATTCATGAACTACTAAATATCCAGCATGGTTCCGGCCTGTCCTGATTTTGTCTTCTTTCTATAAACTATCAATAAAAGTCTGTTTATTCATATGGTTTCTTTCTCTGTGAAAATTACTGTTTCCCACTGCTTCCCTCACTATCACTAGTACAACTATCATATCTATCTATATTAAAAATCTTGGGGGATGGGAAAGTACGTGACTTCTATTCCTTAACTCACCATTTTTTTTTTAAACAACACACCTATTTCTATCTCCCCCCTTCCCCCCAAGTTAGAGTTACAAAGAGAGTTCAAATCAATGTAATGAAGAAGGTTCTAACCACTAGAGGTATCACCTGGTAGATAGGCTGACGGGGGCGGCCAGGAGATTTTCCCAGGGGAAGTACAAACAAGTTTAGAATGGTCACAAGTCAGGTATGCTGCTTTACAGTAAACTGACTGATCTGATAGGAATTAATTGAGTTAACTCCATGTTCACTTTGCAGCTGAGTTACTGCAGCAGTCTCCTAACTTGCTTCCCTGAGATATCAAATCTAAGCTTTTCTGTGTGGCTTTCAGGCCCTTTCAAATATCTTCCATCTGATTTCTTACTACATCTTGACATAGACTCTGAGGAGAAATAGCAGCACACAAAGCCTTTAACATCTTACAATATGATGTTCTCTTCACCTGGAATAGCATCCTCATGTTCATCACTTCCTTTAAAATACATCCCCTCTAGGAGGTGTTCCCGGAAGAATCCCAATTCACCGCTCCTCAGCACTTTACTTACAATAATATAAATATTTACATTTGTGGATATGTTCTGATGAGAGATTGGAGAAAGCAATTCACATTGGGTAAGCATTTGAGAAAGTGACCATTTTAAGTCAGAGGTTTTAACCTGGGAGCCATAGATGTCGAATGAGTCGGTGGAGAGATGTACATTTGAATGGGAAAAGAATTAATCTTTATTTCAATATGATTTATTTCCTTTATAATCCAATATATTCCATTATATGCATTTAAAAACATTATTTTAAACAGGGTATGGTGGTATAACTCTGCAATCAGTTACCACAGAAGCTGAGGTTGATGTATAGTTTGAGCTCTGGAGTTCTAAGCTGCAAATGGGCTACTAATCAGGTATTCACACAAAGTCTAGCAAATAAAAAGGGGCTAGCAAGCTGCCTGAGGAGGGCTGAACAGACCCAGGTCAAAAAAGTAAGCAAGTCAAAGTCTGATACCTATTTAGAAGTGGGATGGGGCCCACGAAAAGCTGATGAACATTATCCTCAGCAAAATAAGAGGAAAGGGAAGGGGAAGATGGCAAGGAGGAAAGGAGAAAAGGTGGGAAAGACACAGAATCAAAATACACCATCTTATCTCTTAAAAGGAGTTCATAGACTTCACCACATTACCTGAGTTCCACGATACAAAAAATGGTTAAGAACCCCTGATTTAAGTCAACTTTTCTATGACTGTATCACCCTATATCGATAGTCACAAGTATTGCCTTAAGCCAAATACTCCATCCCTACATGTGCATAAGTGTTTAATGAACTGTTATACAAAACAGATGTCACTAACTCTCAAATAAGCCTCTGGGCATCTTAAACTTAAAAAAACTTTCTGCTTAGGTTCCCTTCACTTTTAAGGCACTGTAGTTTCCTTTTGCCCTTACAGTTTTGCCAGCATTTATGCCAGCAAGCCATACTTTTCTTCGCGATCCTCTTTCTGGATGTGACATTTTTTACGTCGAAGCAAATTCTACCCATGAATGTAAATATTAAATAAAAATAAATATAAATAAATTCTGCCAATAAGTTCAGAGTACTGGAACTAGACCAGAGGTTTTTAATCTAAGATCTAGGAAACTCTGTGTGTGTGTGTGCATGTGTAATGTTTTGATAACTGGATTTCAGTTTAATTGGTTTTATTCACATGTTTAATGCATTTAAAAATTATTCTGAGAAGCATTCTACAGGTTTAAGACTAAAGGGATCACTGAGTGCAAACTGTGAATAACCACTGCAATAAATACTAAGAGGTAAGGCATTCCACTGGATAAATGGATTTCTTCATTACAAGGCAACAGATCAGATAAATTAGACATATAAATAACATAGGCTGATAAAAGTATTTAGAGGAAAATCATTTTTGATAACATCAGCTAAACAGTGGCAGGTAAAGTTGTAGACACAGATAGAAAGGAATACCCTACCTAAATTGAAAATATTTTGAGCCCAGAAGCTAGGATCACAGTGAAACTGAATTGTGTTATTGGTCACAGGTGAAGCATCACACCTGGCTCGAAGAAGGTGCCGTAATCGATATGTGATCTAGACAAGAAAAATAGAAACATGGAACATTAAGTCAACAGACATGTAAAGAGAATTTTGGGCTGTTAAGAATTTTTTGTATCTTAACAACAAGAAGGTTGAAATAAACAAAGATGCATACACACAAAACTTTGACCTCCCCTCAACTCCAACCACTCAAGTCTCTGTCTTCTTTAAGCTACTGAATCAACTGTCTGGATAGAAAAGAGTTCCAGCAATGGCTGCAGTGAGTGATTTTCTAGGCTCTTAAGAGCTTCCCACTATTTTCTCTTTTTCCCTCTTCTTTCTCGTGGTTTTCCTTTAAACACAACTAATGTGCAAATATGTTTAATATGATTGTACACGTATAATCTATATCAGGTTGCATGCTGTCTTAGGAAGGGGGAGAAAATTTAGAACTCAAAATTTTAGAGAAGGGAATGCGGAAAACAAGAAACAAATTTAAAAAAAGAGCTTCCCAGATGTAAAGAAAACTATTTAAAAAAATAAGCTATTTAACTTTCTGAAAACTTAATATGCATTCAGAAACAAATTTTAGAAATACAAATATCAATCCTAACTGCCCATTCAAAATCTGAATGTATCCACATAGAATCTGGGGAGCATATATAGTAAAAAACCCAAAATTGGGTGGGGGAAGAGGAAATAGTGGTTTAGGAACCTTTTACAGGGATGTCAATTAAAAAAAGAAAAATAACTGTGGCATACAATAAGCATACCTTCCAATTTCCACCTGTCATAGATCTAAACTTCTCTCCTATAATTCCCCAACTGTGGCTTACAAGTAATGGAATGCTAGAAGGTGATTCTGGAGCTACAGAGGTTTTCTCCTAGATGAACTCCTCTCCAACCCCGGGAGTTAAATCTTATATTACATACCACACCACCATGAAGGTGGCAGAAAAAGAAGTTGGTCATGAAGCACTTAAGAGGGAAAGATCAGCCTTATACCAGAGCTATCTGAAGAGAATTACTGCACTTAACACAAGGAAAGTAGATGAAGAGATGAAGGTTGGAGCCAAGTATGAATGGAAACAAAGAAGTTACTTTGTTTAAAGAGTAGAAATATAAAATTAAAATATTTATCTATAATAATTGAAGATACAATATGCCACACACAGGAAAAATTAATTTTTTAACAAATTAAAAATATTTATTGATCTTCAAGTATATGGAACACAGTGTGGTAGGGAAACAAAGGTAGGAAAAATGTACAGGTAGTAATATAAAATTATCAACTGTAAAGCCAGCTTTTTTCTAGGAGTTTTTTACAAAGTAAAATGATATGCAGGGAGATTATGATTGATATAAATATTCCTAGTTTTGTAAATTCTGACCATTTTACAAATTTCTTCTATATCACTGCATTTTAAATATGAAATAACCAAAACTCCTTTACCAGGCGCTTGCTATAGAGTAGAGCTGTGCTGCTGCCACTTGAAACTGCCCATTTGGAAAAATGCATGACGTGTTCCAACTGCTTTGAAAGGCCTGCCACTTCCTGCTGCTGCTGCATAAGCTTCATGCGGTGGTCCTTTGCAAGGCTCTGAAACCAAGAAAACACTTCTGAGTCCTACCTTTCACAGATGTTCTTCAGTACCTCTCTAGTCCCACACATTTAGGTCCTAAGCACCTAATTAAGAGACAGTCAATATACTCTTTCACAATGACCAAATTTTGCCATTTCTCTCTACCCTCCCACACCCCTGCAACACACTACTATGATAAAATGACAAAGAAGAAACCATTACTCTAATGAAGCCTGACACTGGGATGAGACAAAGGAAGACCCTTCATGCAACAGAGTGACTTCATGTATCTTTTGGTGAACCCCAGAGGGAAGAAATGCTCTCAAAAACACACAGTGGTCACCGCCTAAATTCAAGAGTTATTTTCCAGATGGAAAACCAGGCCAAGTTACTTCAGTTAGTCATGGCTGGGAGACTCGTTGCTTTTCTCAAAGTCTCACTGAACTGTCATTATCATGACCAAGGGATATAACAACTGAGTGTAGTTAAGTAAATAGGAATTTTTGTTACTAGGCTGTTGCTAACATTAAAGTGATTTTCTTAGAAAAAGATCCCTGACTTTAAGAATGCTCAAATCTGATCTTTTACAATTAAAGAAACCCCATGGTTCTATCACAAATCTCCATGAGCCTAGTTATCACTGTCATGCACTAAAGGAGAAGAGGTCTGAATCTTCCGTCAGGTAAGTAGAACACTGAGGTGTCACCACGAACCATAGTCTCAACTTTTTGTACTTCAGACTTGTGGGGAGCCCACACATGGATCAGGAACGCTTCTGTTTCTGAGGGCCTGAGGGCTATGATCACAACACACAGGCTTTCAGAAGGGATGTTAGTGTATACATTTAAGGGTGAGGACCCATATTTTCTGAGACTGGCCTTCTATCCCTGCCTATACTATCCTGTCTCTCATTTGTAAAATGGAGTTGTGGTAAAGATTATATGAAATGAAACATGAAAAAGATTAAAAATCTTCAAATGCTATGAAAGTCAGTTATAATTATTTAAAACTAGGTATCTAAACTAGATATTTACTGTGATACTTGCCTATATATTTGAATCTTACTTAACTTTTAAAGACCTATCTCAGGTCCTATTTTCTGCCTTTCCTTAGAATTTCCTCAACATTTATTTTTTATAACATTAGAAGGCACTGAGGGAAAAAGAGTGAGCACTGGATTTTGCCAATGGTTTCAAGATGAAATCTTGCTTCAGATGGTTACTAGGTCTGTAACCCAGGGGAAATCATGTAACTCTCTGGGCTTCAGTTTCCTGCCCTGTTAAATGAGGATAGTAATAAGTGGACTACCTACCTTACAAAGGTGAGGAAAATACAATTTCAATCTCTTTGGCTAAATCATTTTCAATCTCCCACTCCCTTAGAATGGGTAGCCTTCAAGGGTCTGTGCTCCACCTTCATTTCTCTATATATACTCTATCCCTTAATAATCTCATTTTTGCTATTATGTCTATGTAAATTACTCCCTAATGTTTATATCCAGCCCCCATCTTGTTCCTGAATTCAGGTCCACACTGTTCTAAACTCTTCTCAGTTTACTACAGATAGCTCAAACTCACTATGTTCAAAATGTGATTCATTAAATTCTCTTCTTCAAACTTCCCAACTTCTGAGGGTACTATCATACCCCTAAATACTCAGTTCTGAAGCTTAAGAGTCATCCTTGACTTCTCCCTCCTACTTTCATTCTTCAATTTTGGTTTTACTATTTTGTTGTACTATAACATATGATGAAATAATCTAATTCTATTATCCTACTCTATTTTAATTATTCCTTTTTTTCCTGAATATCTACAGCTCATAAAAATCAAAATGTAATAAATACCTTGCTACAGTTCTAAAACACTTTGGATAGCTATCAATTAAGCTGTTTTTATTTAATACTAAACAAAAAGAAAATTGTAAAACTCACCATTCAGATTGGAATCTAGCCTTAGATAAGTTGAAAAACCTAAGATGATCAATATTCCTCATACTCAGCCATATATACTACAGCTAACCCAAATATCTGTATTTTTCAACCAATAGGTACTAACCTTTCCTTCTTTCTTTTTCATCTTACCACCAATAATACAATGGGAGTATTAAGAGAATAGAGGCTTTTTATGGGCTTTAGGTTGAGGACCTTAGATAATTAAAATTTTATAAGCTATTAGCTGTCAAGAACTCATTTGTAACACTTATCTGATGTTAGAACTAACAATTATAGTTACAGCAATGTGAAATGTTGCTTCCAAAATTACACTATGGGATTCTTGAGGTAAAGAGCAATCCTCCAGCTCTCAAGAGTGCCAAATATAATTTCCTGTAATGAATTCTCATAAATATTGTGGACCGCTAACAAATTTGGTTTTATATTAATGTCACTACTCAATTATTCCCACTCATTAAGATTAATTATCAATTTTTACTTTTGCAATGATTTCCTCATTCAAATATTAGGAATGGGAAAAAGATGAAGGTGAGAAAGGCTCTGTTCAAAATGATGAAATTCAACCAATCACAAAGAAAAATAATTCAATACATTTCACTAAAAGATCAAACAGGAGGTAACTGTACATACAGAAATTATTCAAGGTAAAATGTCTAATTAAAAACGCAGAGCTTCACCGTAACTAAAAGGTAAACACCATCTTCTAAAGCTAATTTAAATTTCATAAATGCAAAGTAATATATTTTTCAAGTGCTATATCATCTTGCATTTGTAAAAGACTTAATAGCTTACAAAGGATTTTTACAGAATTGCAGAGCTACGACACACTAATCATCACTTTCATACTCACAGATGGCTGATCAGGGTGAGCTAGGTGTTAATTTTGGTTGTTTTCCAGGAGAGACAGAGAGGTTAAATGATCACAGTTAACATGACAGAACTGGAATTGCAATACTAGCACTATTTCAACTGGATAGTGCAATCTCAGAAAAAGACAACTTACCTCTAGTTGATGCAGTAGAGCTTTCCCTTTTTTGTTTATTTCTACCATCAAGGTAAATATAGCAACTTTAATATCCTGTTCCACCTGCTTTTGATTTTGATTTACTTCAATTATTCTGGGAAAAAAAAAAAGGAGGGAGGAGGAGTCTGAAACTTAAAGACGAAAAGAAATTATTGAAATTGCTTAAATACCTTAAGTTCATTTCTAGCTGGCAAGGGTTAATCAACTTGAGAACTTACATGTTTAGGCTAAACTATCCATAAGCACAAAAAGTATCTGAAAGATAATTACAAAATTAAAATGTTGATAACACAATCATGTAAAGGATAATAAAAGGTTAGAAACTAAATTTTGGATTACATGATCATGCAAGCCACAAATCAAGAATTTGGCCAAATGAAAGGTAATTATATTATGTTTTAATAAATGTAATGGTTTATCAGAAAGATTGAGAAAATGGACCTTAATAAATAAACCTATTTCAACTAAAGACACTAGAAGGGCAAATTTGCTAGAGAGTAGCCCCTAGGATGTTTTACTTCAATTTTTGGATAGTTGATAGTTGATCAAAGGCAATAGCCTTTAAGGATTGCCTCTTTTTTTCTCTTTGAGACCAAATGGGTCACCCAACTGATTAATAATAGCTGACCTCTAAGTCTCAAGCACAATGACAAACCATTTTGTTCTAATTGGCTCTGTCAATATCTAAAATTTTGCATTTGGACTAAAGGATGTAAGATTAAGATTTTCATGGTGGCCGAGGTAGATGGGGAGAAGAGAAGGGAGATTGTATTTATGGGTTTGCAAAAGCTAAAAAATAGGTAGGCTTCCGAAGATAGGGAAATGAAAGAATACTTCACAGATTGGGTGAACAAACTTAGCTTTTCCTGCCTCTCAATTTTAAGAGAAGTGAGATATATGTTCCATATTCTTTAAAGAATCCAGATAGTTTTCCACAAAGGGACATGGGACAAGGATTAAATAGCAAGTCAAGCAGACCTGGGTTCAAGTTGAACCTCTGTCACAAACTGACTTTGTGACCATGGGCAAGGGATTAACCATCTCACTAAGCTAAGAGTCTCCTCACCTGGACTTCAATATACCTCTGAAATCGCAGGTCCAGTCCCTATCCCTAAGGAAGAAGAAGAATCTTTATAGGAAAGCACAAAGAGGCAAAGTGACAAAGTAGTAAGTGGAATAACTGGACGATGAAACAAATTAAAGGGGTGGACTGCTGAGGGGCACAATCAGGTGAAACAAATGTGAAGGATCACAAGAGTGGAATGAACTTAGAGGTCATCTAGTTCAAGCCTCCCAGTTTTTAAACATGAGGAAATGGAGACTCGGAGACACTAAGTGATTTTCCTAAGGTTGCTGTGATTTTGGAGGTCTTGTTAAGAATAAGGAATGGATATTGGAAGGGTTTTTAAAGGGCTTATAATGTGCTGTGTTAGTTTTCATGAGGACTTAGGATTCAAACAACAACAAAACAAAAAACCCCCAAAAAACCAAAGCTCACCCAGTCAGGACAACAGGGAAAATTGTGACACTGCTTGGCATGAAACAGCCAAGTGATTATCCAAATGCAGGTTGATCTCTTGGGGAAAAACAGACTCTAAGAACACTTACTTCTCCAGAATCCAGGTTGTAAAGAATAATGAAGTATTTCTAAAGGAAATTTGAGGCTTTAAGTGGGGGGAAAAATGGGATAGACTGAGGAGTTGACCTTTGTCAGAAGGTGGGAGTGGTAAAACATAAAAAATATATAATATAAATATAAAAATATAAAATAGGAAGGAAAAGGAAAGTTGTATATTTGTAGCTAAAAACCATATTTGAGACTCAAGCCTATAGGAGGAAGACTGAATGCTTTGAGAGCAGCTACCTATACTTCAAACAATGATAAAGTACAAACACAAAAACAGGTGAGAGATCATCCAGTAAGGATGAAAGGAAGAATCAAAAGCATGGCTGGTAATTCCCTTCTCAGATATGCTGAGGCAATTGTCAATTTGATGACAAAAGAGAACTACTGCCTTCATATGGCATGAATGTGAGACATGACAAAGAACTAAGACTTGTCAAAGCAAACAGATTACCATGCACTTCTGATGATTCATGTAGATACAAATAACATTGGCAGAAGGAATCTAAGTAGAATTGTGAAAGACTATGAATTCTGGAGTAAGAAAATGAAGACCACAGGGATACAGGTTATTTTCCTCACTGTTGTTAAATAAAGGTAATGAAAGAAGGAAGTGACTGGACTTCTAGACTAAAGCTGATAATATAGGGAAGATGTCTAATTCTTGATCAGGGAAGGAAAACACCTTACAGAGACTGGTATGAACACATATCAATATCTTACATTCTGGGGAGAAAAAGAGCTTTAAACTGAAAGGGCTGGAGGAATAAACACTGTCTACAAAACTAATATGACAGTAGGAATAAAGAGAAACAATAGCAGTGGAGATTCTCATTAAGTTCATAGGAGATAATGTCCCCCAAAAAGGAGCCAGTAGTAACACCCATGGCTTCAAATATCTATATAGAAATTGCCCAAGTTAGCAGCAATCTTAATATAAGGACGCAAATTTGACCTGATAGGTATTACTGAGAACTCATAGGATGAACCCAATGACTGGAATATGACTCTGAATTTGAAAGAAATGGTATAGGTGAAAGGGGGATAGAAGATGGGGTAAGGTTATATTTCTTAGAGAAGATAATGAGGAAATTCAGAAGGAGGAATCTTATCTAGGAGATAATAGAGCAGATTTGTGGGAGCATCAAACAAAAACAACTGTCACTTGAGTGTAATGCAAACTACCTGCAAAGAAAAGGCTAATATATGAATAGTTAGGAAACAGGTCAAAATCCTTGCACTGAGGCTTGATATAATGACAGACATTTCAATTATGCAGCTATTTAATGGAATTCTATCCAAAGCAGAAGGGACAAATAGCTTCTCAACCTGCCTAAATTGCGATTTCATCACTCAAAAGATGAAGGAAATAAGGCGAAATTTTATTGTGGATCTTGCTCTCTGCTGTGTGGCTGCTAGGAGGTGGCATACTGCACAATGCACTAGCTAGCTGTATGACCCTGTTTGTTTCAGTTTCCTCATCTATAAAATGGGGATAATGGTAGCACCTACTTTCTCATTGTGGTTGGTGAGGAACAAATGATGTAATAATTGTAAAATATTCAGCGCTATACACAGCACATAGCAAATGCTAGCTATTACTATCATCACTAACCAGAACTGGTTGCTGATAGGAAAATGATGAGAACTATAGGAAGAAAGTAATCAATCCTCTATTGTTTAAGATAGCAAAGAGAAAATTCAGGCATAATTGGGCATACATTCTAAATCTGGGAGGAGCAAATGTCAAAGACTTCAGAGAAATAATTAGATAAGATTTCAAAACTAAAATTTTACAGGAGAAAGTCTACAAGGTGACCCAATATGTATGTGAGATGCTCAAGAATTAAACCCTGGAGGCAAAAAAGAATCAATTTCAATGAAAGGTTGGAAATTGTCTATAGAGAATAGTATGGATATAAAGGGAACGTACCCCACAACTTAAGCTTTGAAAAAGAAATGTACAAACAAAATCAATCAAGAAGTATTTTCCAGTGTCTACTATATGTCAGGCACTGTTTGAGATGTTGGGGGACACAAAACCAAAAATGAAATATTCCCTGTCCTCGAAGGAGCTTTCACCCTCTCATGGGAAGATGGAAGTAAGAGAATGACCATAAAAGCACATCCCACTCAGGAAACTATGGCAAGAGACCAGATTAAACTGAGGCTGATGAGGGACAAAAAAAAATTTTTTTAGAGCTGTCATAGGAAACAATGAAGCCCCAAGAAAAGACAGTACCTAGATGAGGGGTGAGGAACCTGCGGCCTTGAGGCCACATGTGGCCCTCTAGGTCCTTGGGTACAGTCTTCTGACTGAATACAAGTTTTACAGAACAAAGCCTTTTATTAAAGATTTATTGAGTGACTTGGAACAGATGAGGTTCCTCTTTTTGTAAGGTAAGACTGGTAGATACAATAAGCAATCATGGTCACTGTCAACAATAACTGAAAAATTGTGTCAAATGAAAGAGGTACTATAGCACCGTAGAATGGCAAGATGATACCTGACACACTGGTGTGCTGCCCCACATACATTCTGGGGACCACAGTGGAAGAACGCTAATAAAATAGAGAATGTTTTTTAAAAAAATGCAATGACCAAATACTAAAAACAAATACTCTGCAGAGTAAAAGCTCAAGATGTGTCACAAAATTTAAGGACCATTCAAATAATTTCATAAAATCTGTAATAATTTTAATAATTCATAATTTCACAAAGTACAATACATAATATTTCATGTGATTCATGATACACTAATTTGTTTAATTTCATAAATATGAATTTGCTTCATTCATATAATTTTAAAACCATCATTTCTTAAACCCTTTAGTTATATTTATACTTCATGATTTATTCAGTTTCACAATGACAGATGTATTAGGAAGTAGTGTTTACATTCCTACTTCCTTATTTTTCCTGCAAGGATTGGGTTAAAAATCACAATACCACTCGGAATTTGCTGAATTTCAGAAATTCAATTCATTTGAACTTTTATACCTTCTGGCATAATCTCATTTTGTAATTATATTTCTCATCTTCACATGGAAGGTGCAGAAAAATGCCTATGAGGACCAAGAATTTTTGAATTACAGTACACTGTATTTTTTTTTCAAGTAGAAAAAAAAAAACCAACCAAAACACAGAAATAACAGATTTTTAAAAAGTAGCTATACACTACTTCTCTAGTAGAAAAGGCTAATTTTATTGTATGACTACAATCTGGTTACAGCTTTCATTTTTTGAGCTATATGAATTTTATTTTAGAGAATCAAAATTTTTTTTCCTTGAGTTGGGAACAAATGGCTAGCAACAGGAGTGGGCAGACAGAAGGTCTTTTTAAAAAAACATACACAACAAACTCACAAAACAAAGTCCCAAATGTTTAAAATGTGACTCACTCAAATTGGAGGATGAAGAAATATGAATCTTTAAAATTAAATTAATTATAATTAAATTATACAATTTCAAAAAATGGTTTAAAAGTGGTAAGTGTCTCAATAACAAAGATAACAACATGATAAGCTAAATCAAATAGAATCAGCAAAATATGGAATAAATAGATTTGTAAATAGCTTCAATACTGTGCAACTGCCCTCTTCCACTATCAGTGTTTCCAATAATGATCAAATGCAACTTTACTATACCTAATTTTTAATTAACTTAGTAAAGTGCATGTGTGTTTGTGTGCGCTCGTGCTTGCGAGTGTATAAGTATAAATAAAAACTCTCTTCTTGGATTGTGAGGTGGTACAATGAATCTGGGTCTGGAGTCAGGAAAACTAGAGTTCAAATATGGCCTCAGACACTTACTAGCTATGCGACCCTGAAAAAGTTAATTAAACTCGCCTGTGCCTCAGTTTCCTCAACTGTAAAATTATTGTGAGGATCACATGAGAATAACTGTGAAGCTCTTAGTACAGTGCCTGAAACATAATAAATGATACATAGATGTTAGCTATCTTCTTCCCTTGGGAGAAATGTTCTTTAACAATTTGGAGTTCACCTTTCTCACTTCTTAGCCTATAGGAGACTTGGCAAAAACAAAGCAGATGATCAGATAAAGGGAAATGGTAATCAGAGACATTATGGTCTAATACAAAGAAGAGTCCCTCCCACGCCCTCTTTTAATCCCTGCTCTTGTAGTCAAATCACATAGAACTTTATTGTCATACAGCTAAATCAGAGGTTTTCATAACTGTGACCTGATGTCATCAATGGCTAAACTGCATTTGTCGTCTCAATTTAAGGGGGAAAGAACATAAATAAACTTCAGGAGATACCACTTGAGCAAGCATATCTCATTTCTGAGGAACTGCACAACTGAAAACAATCTGAAGAGCATGAACAAGTAGGTATTGCTACAATTATGGAATTTAGATACAATTTTAAGAGCTATTTACAAAACAATTTTAATACTACAGGTTGTAAGATTAAAATATTTGTATAACAAGATGATCAAGTAATAGTTTATTACCTGTTTTGAATTTGATTTCCAGTAAACTTTATGTATTTTGTTTTTTCCATTAGCTTGGTAATTAATGTATCTATGATCACTTTTTGATTCTGAAAAGCTTCTTCAATAAACTGATATCTGAAAACAATAGGTAAATTAATACATTAAAAAACTGATCTCCAATCAAAACAAATTCACATAGCTAAGACAAAAAATGATAGTTTACAAATAAGAATCAAAGTAATTATTTCTTAAAAGCATTTAAAAAAACTTCAAATTAATTTGATTCTGTTATAAACTGGTACCGTTGTGATAAAAATCAGATATAAACAAATCACAAAAACTACAGTAGATTTCACTATTACAAGGATTTGTTCCATTTAAAAATAGAAAAACCCAAAAGATAATTCAAAATGAAATAAATTTATCAGTTCTATTTCAGGTAATGGATGTGGCAGAGTCCTTCTTTGGTAAGTAAAATATCATTGGACCTTAGTCCAAGGATACACAGACAAAGACACAGACACAGACACACACACTCCCATCTGACCTGGTTGAATTCTCCTTTCTTCTCCTTGATACCTGAAACTAGCTAAAGTGATCACAATAAGTTGCAGGGAGGCCTGAATTACCATTTTCTAGGCTGGTTCTGAAATGTCAATGGATGCTGCAAAAAGTACATCTTCCACTTAAAAGTAAAGGCTTAAAAACATTTCAGTATGAGGACACATTTAAATTGACTTATTGGGGAGAAGGTGGAAGGGTCAGGTATTCATCTTCTAAGGCACACCAGAATACCCCAGTTTGGTCCCCTCAGAACAAAATGTTTAAAACACACCATATTTTTTTAAAGGCACAAATGTAATAGAACACTTTCATGTTGTAAGAACTGATGAAAAGTTTTTGAGAAACCAGGGAAATGATACGAACTGATACAGAGTAAAGTAAGGAGAATCAAGAGAACAATTTACATAATAACATACTAGGTAAGGGCAAACAAAGATCTAAGATATTGATTAACACAATAACCAGCCACAATTCCAAAGAATCAATTATTAAAGATGTTACACCCCTCTTCACGGAAAAGTGATGGACTTAAGGTATGAATGTAATGGGATTTTGTTTTCTCACACCAGGGTTGGGGAGTCTGGGGCCTCAAGGTCATGTCTGGTCCTCTAGGTCCTCAAGGGCAGACCTTTGACTGAATCCAAACTTCACAGAACAAATCCCTTTAAGAAAAGGATTTGTTCTCTAAAACTTGGTCTTAATCATCTCCACACAAAAAAGGCTACATTCAAGGACCTAGGAGGCTACAGGTTTCCCACCTCTGTCGTAGACTATGCATTACTTGTCACAAGGATTGTCTTTTTCTTTTTCATTGAGGGGAGACACCTGGAGAAAGCTAGAAGGTGGCAAGGAGACAACTGTATACTGAAAAAGGTATTATTAATATGAACATAGGTATGTGAAATTATTCCAGGGGTACATGAAAGGGCACAAAAAAGCTAGAATGTATGCACAAAAATAACAAACTGGACCATAAATTTCAAAAGATAAAAATTAACTTGCATGTAAACCATTAAGTCTTACATCTAGTTGGTCCTCAGTTCTTTAAAGGTGAGAAATCTAACCCTGTCCCCAATTATTTTAGTATACTACACAGCAGAGTATGTTTGAAAGTCTAGGCTTCACAGAATCTCAGAACTGGAAGGGACGTCAAAGACACTCTAAACCCAGTCCTGATGCCAAATTGGTGACAGTACATCCTCAAGAAGCAGCCCCTATCTTCTATAATGCATGAAGGGAAAACTCAATAAGCACATGAACAGAAAGCTTATCCTTTTGCACAGTTCAGACTATTATAAAAGTTTCCATGTGCTGAGCTTCAATTTTCCTCTCTGCAACTTCTATCTACCACTCCTACTTTTACCCTCTGAAGCTAAGCAGATTAAGTCTAAACTCTTTATCCAAAAGCTTCAGAATTAAAGACTGTCTATGTCCTCTAGTTAATCCTTCTCCCCAACTCCCCAAGGCTAATTACTTCCCAAGTCCCTGAATGACCTATCCCCTCCTACACTCTCACCATCCTTGGGCACCATCTCTAGTACTCCTTCCAGAATGTTGGTTGTTTTATGAAAAATATGGCACTCAGTAGCCAATATAACACTCAAGGTATGTTCAGATCAAGGCAGGGAATAATGGGAATACTGCCTCTGATATTTTGGAAACTATGACACTCTTAATGCAGATTAAAATAGCATTAGATTATTTGGTTGCCATGTCATACTGATGATTCATCTTGAGTAGGCAGTACACTGAAACCCACCAATCTTTTCCAATAGGAAATAATATTTAACTGTGGTTCTTTATTCTTGTGCTTGTGATGGAGAATTTTTTTTGTATCAAAGTGAAGAATTTTACATTCATGTAAATTAAATTAGTAGCATCTTGTTGAAACTGTTTTGGATCCTGACTAACTAAAAATACATCATTCAATAAATTCAAAAGCATGACATTAAGTCTTCATTAAGTCAGTGAAAAAGGATATTGATCAACACAAAGAGATAGAATGCCAAAGGCATTTCAATAAAGATTTTCCTCTATATTAATTGAAGTGCTGAATGCCATATGGCTTGGTCAATCTGACTAACCTATTATTATTAGCTAGCACACATCTCTTGATCTTATGTATAAAGATAACACGGGGGATGTGTGAAAGCAGCCCCCTCATTTTGTTAGGGTACCATGGCATCACTACTTGAGTTTGGCTTTTGATATTTCTGGCTCCCAGTTCAAAGCTCTCCACTAATCATACTATCTTAATTTTGCTGCCTTGTGCCTGCCTTACAGTCTGTTGAAGTCTTAATATTTATCTGTAAACAGAATCATTCCTTTTGTTATTTTGCTGCTGACTTTGAACTGAGAAGCAGGCCTTGTGAAGTGGTGGATAGAAAGAAACCTCAAAACCAGGAAAGACCAGGGTTCAATGAGGCCTCCTTCAGACACATTATGGCTGTGTAACCCCAGCTAGGTAAGTCTTGTAATCTTTCATTACTCTGGACCACAGGTAGGGGTGTGTCTGTGTCTATGTGTGTGTGGGGTGGGCTGGGAGGGAGGAAGTTGAGGGCAACCACAGCATTCCTGAGTGTAGCCTGGACCACATTAAAATACAATGTGGAAATACTTTTTGAAGTTAATCAAAAATGCAACATAACACAGATGAAATTACTTTTAAAAGGTCCAGTGCCTATTCCCCCTTTGATTTTGCTGTCCTTATTCTTCTCCCTTCAGTATAGAACTCTATGCTCTTTCTTAAAGCCAAGAACATCATTTCTATAGAGTATTAGAAAATAGGACCTAGAATTTCAACAGAAGCAAAATGTCTTGGAAATTTACTGAAATCTCTGTAAGTTCTCTTCCTTCAGACCAGGTGGGCAGGACCCCTTTTCTATGAAGGAAATCAATCACTTCATAGAGAGAAAAAATAACACAAATGTTGCATAAATAAAAACTTAACATAGTCCTAGGATTCACTTTCAAATATAAACATTTCAATTTTCATTTGTTTCTTAAATTAGGAAGAAATGAAAAACTAAAAAATGTAACCAACAATAACCACATTTCAACTGTAGGTTATAGCAAGCAAAAAGATTAGGAGAAGAGAGGGGAAAGCAAAGTGGTGGTAAAAAAAGGAGTCAAGAGAAAAACAGATGGACATATGGAAACATTTTAAAAATAAGACAAAGGAGGAAAATGTAGACGCTGGAAAACAAATGTCAATTTTCCCAAAGCAAGTTTAAGTTATTAATCTTTACATTAAAAATCAAGGAAATGTCTGAATTAAACATGTAAATGCTGTCATGTTTCCTTTGAAATTGATCTTTTGAATCATACACAAAGTACAGGTCTTCTTGAAAGGCCTTCCTTCATTTCATCCTTTTCAGGGATGGAAAAATATTCTCTTAAAGAATTTAGGGGTTGCATTACAACTCCTTTTGCAAAGTAAGAGAAACTCTGCAAGTGGTCTTTTAGTATATTTGCATGAAAAACACTTCAAATTATGCTGAACTACAACTGCAGGTATATTTTAACCACATGGTGGTACTTCCCTACTTCCCTAGATAGATGTAAATAAATGAAAGGCCAAACGTACTGTATGCTGTATTAAACCTTTTAAGCTACAGTGTCAAGTAGAAAAATAGCCCTAAATATTAGGTATTATTATTCTGAGATTTATTTTGACAAATGAGATTTTAATCAAATTATTTCCTACTTTTTGTGATGCATAATTTAATCATACACTAGAAGCACAGTTCTTTTTCTGGCAAAAGTTGTTACATAGAAAAGAATAATTGAAAAATTACATCTGGTCACTAATTGGTATTTTCTAACACTAAATGGGGAGTATGCTAATGTGATTAGCAGGACAAAGTATGTGATTTGTATTAACACATTTCTTGTGAATTTCACAGAAGTGGTAGCCACTGTCCATGTTTTATTAAATTAACTAGCTCTCATGTTCTTTGGTCTAAATCTGCCCTGCAGTTAGATACTCTATCTCTAACTTTGGAGATGCAGAAGGAAACAATGAATGGCAAACCTTTAAATAATGAGTTTAATCACATTCATCCAAGCTGAAGCAAATGGCCAGGCGTGAACAGTGATGTACCCGCTTACTTCCAGACAACGTACAGTTTTGATTCATTCACTAGTTGATCATTTAAATGTCTACAGACTCCCCCCCAAAAGGAAGACTGGCCCTGCATATCCATGATGAACAAGCCAAAAAATTTGATTGAGCACTATTAGAGGCACAAATAAATTTACTGTTTAAAACTTTATATATGGAAATTATGTTATTCTAAGGGGGAAAACATAATCTTAGTTTGAGTTTTCACTAAAAGTCTTTAACTTCTAGCTTTGAGAAACATCCAGAACATAACGCTAAGTACATAGCAGGAAATTAAAATTCTTATTGGACTGGCATAACAGGAGGCAAACAAAGAAGAGGTTTATTGTTCCACTGGTATTAACAAGACACATTATCAGGCTTTCATGATATGTAGTTATATTTGGGGATCCATAACTGACATATGAAAATCATGTTTCAAATTAAGATTCTAAATTTCTAGAAAATTCCTAATTAAAATACTACAGTGCTGAGAAAAAAACAATGATTATATTCTTACAGAGAACCAAATAAGTAAACTGAATATAACCTCATTTTAAGACTCTATTTGGCTTCACATCATACTTGGATTACAAATTTCAGAATACCTAAGATGATAACAAACAATACCTAAGATGATAACAAACAAGGAAGCATACCAATTCAAGGGCCATTTTTTTTAGCAAAAAGGAAAGTTAAAGCTTGCACAAAGTAGAAATTCATTTTCTAGCTAGATTAAAATTTCTAGCTAATTACATATTACTTTGTTGTTACCTATGTTCTTTATGTTCTAATAACTGGCAGTCTCGGCATGTCAGTTTGTCACAGGTCTCACAATAGAGCTTCAGCTGCTCCTTTTTATGGTAAGGGCAAAATACTGGCCGCTGACTGGTCACACCAACAGCTTCTGCAGAAATAAAAGGAGTTAGAATTCCTATTAGTAAAAAGGGAAAAGAGGGAGAAAAATTTTATTATGCTGCTATAAGTAGTTAATTTAAACTTTCATCATAGTAAGATGTTAAAAAAAATCTCAACAGTTTTCATCACCATCCCAATGAAAGCTAGAAGCTACAGGTAAAATACAGACTAGATAGAAAAATATCCAGGATTCAGAGAAAGATAGGAAAATCTGTATGAACTGATACAAAGTGAAGTAGAAACAAAACAGCAATATATGGAATGATCCTATGAAAAATATAAACTATTTTAAAAAGCAGTTGGACCTTTTAAAAATTTAATGACCAATCAATCTCTAGTCCAAAGAACAGATGATTAAACAGACTTTCCCTCTCTTGAGGGGTATGGTATCTGACTTGGGGAAAGTGAGATACAGCCAATGCTTCATGGTGCTTTCTAAAATGATTTTGTTTCACTATCTCTTTGTAACAAGAAAGAAACAATGGAAGTATGGTTGTTCACATATTAGGAAACGCCAGTGATATAAAAACAAATGACATCATTATTTAGAAAATAAAATAAAATTATGTGATTTTCTCAGTCCATATCCTGAAGAACTTTCTGCCTCTCTCAATTAGTACTGGAGCAAGTCTCTTAACTTCCCTGGTCCTCAATTTCCTTATCTGAAAAATGAAGAGTTCAAATAGACATGTAAACTCTATTCCAGAGCTACATCTAAGATGCTATGATGGCAAGCTCAAAAACTCTACTGATAACAAGTCAAATAATATATTTTTATAATTGCTTAAACAACTGCCTCATTGCAAATATCCCTTTTGTATATTAAAGAAAGGATCATTATTTTTAAGTCTGTCCAGTCACCTCTGTTGAATTTCTTATTCAAGAATTTAATCTCCAGTAACCTAAAGAAATTATGTAAAGGGTTAAATATAAGACCTAATGTAATAAATATACTATGCCAAAAAAATCCATCTTATTTTATTAGGCACTATCATTGTCAAAATCATAAAATCTTTGTAAAGTTAGATGATCCCAAATAGCTCTGTTTACTAATAAAAAACTTAAGTTCAAATGTTAAAATACTTGTTCAAAGTCATAATTACCTATGGACAAAGCTGAAATTAAAAGCCAAGTTTTCTGACCTCTATGTTCTGTTTTATTTAAGGGACTGATGAACTGGGGAAAACTATCTTCCTTCCTACTTTTAAAAAACTACCGTGATGGAAAAATACAATCAAATCAATACATAAAAGAAAGAGCTCAGGGTATGAAGTTAAATGAATCACACAGTGATGTGCAAATTATTTGGGGTAAGCAATTATTAACATATAGTTTCATTATGTGCCAGTGTCTGTCATGCTGTCGGGTTTTTACCAGAAGAAACCAGACTGAGCTGGCTTCTCTACTTTTAGATAGTCCTCTGTTAGACGAGTTTTGGATTTTATGCCATATTTAAATATCTCCTTTATAGTATTTCTTAATTCTGTAGTTGTAAGATGGGATACTGATCCAAGGAAAAGTGCGGAAGTGATAAATCTTAGTACATACTTCAATGACTGATCAAGATACTGTATTAATTAGCTGTATACGGAAGGAAGTACCAAGTTTCATTCAAAAAAAGCGAAAAGAGAAGATAAAAGTGAAAAAATGACAATATTAAAGAACAAATGATCACCAACAGCCTTAGTTACTCCTCAAAAAGCAAATAGTATATGATGTAATCTTACTGAAGCTTGAAGAACAGTGAAAAGAACAGTTTTAAAAAAACACCAAACCCAGCCAAAATCATACAGCTGCTAGGCACTGTTATTTAAAAAAAGAAAAAGAAAAAAAAAGCAACCACTCTTCAGAGGCAAGAAAATATAAAAAGAGAAGCAATCAAGATTAGGACAGAAGTAATTTGTCCCTATGAAACTCACTATTTCACATAAGAATATAAAAAACTGCATTCACAGTTTAAGTCCAGGTGGAGCCTATAAGATTTAGGCATTTTTGTCAGATAACAAAACAGGAACTTGGCAGTAACTTACTTACATACAACCACTGGTGTGATGGGTGATTTTGGCTAAGACATTTAATGTTTCTGGGAAGCCCAGTTCATTTAACTGTTCAGTGGGGACATTGATTCCTATACTACCTAGCCAACGGAGTTGACACTTGTAAAATGTCCAAAACCCCTGAAATGCTACATAAATACACTACTCTGCTTATCTGTTTGATGTCTTGGCTCAGATGCAGTTCAGTCAGCCAAAAACACTGGTTTCAAACCCTGTCAAATCAAAAAAGACTTCTCAAGAACCTACTATGTTCCAGAAACTGTTCTAAGAGTACAGGACACAAAGAAAGGCAAAAGTAAGATCTCTGCTGTCATGGAGTTCATACTCTAAAATGGGAGACAACATGCTAATAACTATGCATATAAAAGATATACACAACGAAGAGCGGAGCAAAGGTAGTAGCAGGGGAGTGGGGGAAAGGGGTATTCATCCTAGCCCACTGAATCTATTTCATTTCATTTTTAATCCAATAATATATTGCTTTTATAATGAAAGCTTTGTTTAAAAAAAAACAACTTTGTCCATTGGTCAATAGTACCATTTGATATGGTAGCACTAATTTCCTCTACTTCCTACTTTTCCCCACTATATCTGTTTATATTCTTGGCTTTTGATTCCTTGAAATGAAGAGAATTGGCTAATTCTATGAAGTACTCCTCTGGTAATTTTATTGGCTTAGGTCTAATGTACAGTGCACTATAATTTGGGCAATATCATCATTTTTTCCTGTCTGGCATAGAGCAGCAGTAGACCTTAACTATTATTTTAAATTACTTAGATATTTCTTTCTATAAAAACTGATTTGTAGTTAGATACTAGTTTTCTCTAAAGTCAATTCTCAGATATTTATCAATATTAAAATTCTCAACAGAATCCGGAGATGTATTAAGTCACATTTAGTAAACTAGCAAAGACGCTTAAAAATAAGATGGTGGAGAAAAGGCAGAGACTTCCCTGAATTCTCCCCCAAACTCCTCCAAATACTATAAAAATGACTAAACAAATTCTAGAGCAGCAAAACCCACAACAAGACAGGGTGAAACAAATTTCCAACCCAAGACAACCTAGAAGGTCAACAAGAAAAGTCTGTTGTAACAGGCTGAGAGAGGAGAACAGGCCAGCAAAGGCCATACCAGCAGAGACCAGGTCCTAGCAAACCCAGAGCAGGCCTTAGGAGTGATTGAGTCAGCAGTGGATGCGGCAGTGGCTGCTTCCAAAGCTATTAGTACACAGATTGTAAGGGGATCCAACAACTGGTCAGAAGGAGATTACAGGGGTCTCTTTGCTAACACTGAGGCAAGCCTCTGCTGCTTTGCTCAAACTTGGATCTGGGTCACAGTCCTAGGGCCAGGAGCACAAGCATAGCAGAATTTGTGGGAGCAGTGGAGAGGGAACTCTCCTCACAGTTACAGAGCAGAAAAGAGTGCTTGGGGTCACTCACAGAACCAGATCAGAGTATGGGCCAGGAGAGGAATAAACAATTCTCCTTAGATCATCCCACCTTATAAGAACAGTGCTATGAATTTTGCCATGGTGATACACAACTCTGACAAACCCTGAACGTTTTGTCATTTCTCACCTTTTGGGGCATCTCTGACTTTTCTACCATGCCCCAGAAGTTCATCACCCTACTAGACCCCAGCAGCTTTGGTACTGCACCTCATTATCACCCTCCAATGCTCTGACTGAAGGGTAGAACCACGAACTTTAAAACCTGCATTTAAGAGTATACTACTTTTGGACTTCACTGGCTTTTCCATCATGCCCTATATTGGTTACTTTCCCCTGATTTAAAAAAAGAAAACAAATTCTCTGTTACAAAGGATAATAGTGCCAATGTTGACTTTTATCACCTTTTCTAATCTGGTAGGTGAGCAGTGAAACCTTCTGATTTGCACTTCTGTCATTTTACACAGTCAGCATGAAACTGCAGAACAGCAATTTCATTGGCTGTTTCCACTATCTGAAAGTTGTGAAATTATCAGTAAGGCAAATGCAATGGTCACTTCCGTATGACTGAAAGCTGTATGCCTTTAGACCATGGACAGACTTAGTGGCAATAAATCTTTATTTGAAACGATGGTTTTCTGTGAGCTTCTATTTCCCACTACATATGCATTATTTGCACCTTCTCTATTATGCAGCTGATGCCAGCAACCTCAGGTGCATGTGCCCATTCAGTGGCCCAAAACAAAGACGGCAAGGACCCCAACTATGTTATCTCACTCTTCCCTCACCTCCAAACTCTCAGAAAAGGGTCCGTTGAGTCCTTCAGGTGGCAGATTAAGATTAACCTTACTACATGAAGCCTTCCTGAACCCTTTCATTCCTAATGAAGAATTTGTTCCAAAACTGCCTTTTATTGTATTTGGTATATACTTCTACATGAACATGTATTCTCCCCCACAGTATGTCAGCTCCTTGCTATTTTTGTTTTCATATTTTCAGAGCTAAGACAGTACTGGGCACATAGTAGGCATTGAATAGTTTTGTTAACTGATTCACATGCCCACTACTTACATAACATAGAATGGATATGGGGATTACATAGATGAAGAGCCCTTTGCAAAACAGCCCTTTGCTACACTCCAGGGACACAAAACCAAAAAATTAAATAGTTCCTCCACTCAAGAAGTTTATAATTCATTGAAGGATAAGATATATACCTATTCTGTACATAAAAATATACAGAGAATAAATACACTTTGAGAATGCAAAATTACCTCTATGCTATGAAGTAGAAAAGTAACAGTGCATGAAGGTAAATGATCTAAAAGATGGTAGAGAACTCTCATGCAAGAGAAAAGAGAGAAGATAAGAGTATGATGGATATGACTGTTGGCTTTCAGGCTAAAAAGGGACAGCCAAGATCCTGGGTAAGTAAAATGCCACATAACACCAAAACAAATAAGATGAGATACAGCCAATGATAGACTAACTTTTCTATCCTCCTCTCAATAACCTCCTATGAAAAGTGTCCCTTGGTAATACATGAAGGACTACTGAAAAATATTTTCCCACCTTTAATCAGGATTTAAATAACCCTACCAAGCTTTAATCTTCGGTATTTAACAGGACTGATCAGAGAGAGAAATGGGAGTGCTTTGCTTTATCAGTTCCTGAGAGAGCAGGATGTATGACTGGTCTATTCATTTGAGGACAACCTTCTTAGGTTTCAAAGGACAAAAGAGTCATAGTCATCACATCTATCCACCAACTAAGGGGGGTAATACTGTTAGATTTGATAGTACACCTTTAGAATAGTTTTCAAGGGTGAAAGTCAGATTACAAAGAGTTAAGTTAAATGGAAGCAATAGGCACAGAACCCATACATCAAGAAATCTGGGGAGAAAAGACAAAAAATTGGATGGTAGCTAGAGGAAGCAAAAGGAAACAATTTTCCCCTATAAACTAAACTGCTGTTCTGCAATTTCATGCTGACTACGTAGAATGACAGAAGTGCAATCAGGTAGATTAAAGGAATTTTAAAAGCCTCACAGAATGCCAAACAATGAAAAGTTTTAGTATTTAAATGGTCAATCTACAGCTATTTCAAAAGCAGAACATTCTCATGATAATACAATATAAATAGATGTAATTAATTTTTATAAATTTTTTATCATTAATTTTTTATTTATTTGTAAGAGTTACTTAAAAGAAAGTATATTTAAAAACACTATAAATCTTTGTCCTTCAGTGTAATTGACAAGGTCCTGGACTTAAGTGTTAGGAAAACCTGGTTTCATATGTTCCTCTGACACTTACTAGATGTGCGATACTGGGTTAAGTCACTTGACCCCTTTTGTTTCTCAGTTCCTCGTGTGTAATAAGAAGCTCAGATCAGATGACCCCTAAAGTCCTTTCCAGCAGCTCTAAAGCTTTTCCTATGGAATGCCTAGTTATTGTAATCATAAATCTATAATCAAGACACCATCACTTAAAGGTTAACAATCCAAATTTCACACAAGTAAACAAAATGTCACATGATTGCTGGCTTTGCATATATGTAAAGTAATGGATAACAAATGTGATTTTCAAGTGATTATACAGAGAAAAATGGAAACTTTTAAAACTGATATAAATTATACACACCAGCTATTAAGAGTTATTCTGTCTTTTAAGATTTTCGTTGCTCTATATATACTAACTTATTTGAGCCTCGCAACAATCCTGGATTTCTCTAGGTTATAAAGTTGACTTTTATGGAAGTTAAATCACTTTCCCTCGATTACAAAACTACTAATTGTCAAAACCAAATCTGAACTCAGGTCTTCCTGACTTCAAGCTCAGTACTCTATCCACAGACATGCTGCTACTTGTGCAGAAAGGTCTCAGCTTTGTTATAAAATATTAAGAAAAGTCATTATAATGTCCTAGTTTGAAAGTCCTTGGTCTCCCTTGAATCAGAGACCTAATTTATCTTTGTAAACAGAAAGGAATAATGATTCCTTGAAGGTGATCAAACTAATATTAGAAAATCTGTTTAATTCAATTAAAGTAAATATCTTCTCTTCCCACCCCCTCCCCCTCACTTTCTGACCAAATTTAAAGAAAAATAGTTAAGAGGGAGTAATTGGTAGCGCATCCTACTGCTTGCCTGTAATGCCTGCCACTAAACAGGTGGGTCTCTCAAGCTTGTGAGTTCTGAGATGCAATGTCCACATTAGGTTCAGCATTAGCATGATAAGCTCTCAGAAGAGAGAGGCCCCACATTGTTTCAGAATGGGCAAACTGGTCCATGTCAGAAATGGAGCTGGTGAAAGGTCCCATGCCAGCCATTAGTGAAATTGGTCCTCTAAAAAGCCCCCTGTACTTTCACAATGGGGAAACCCAGATTTAAGGGGGGTGGGGAAGAGTGGAGGGGTGTTGACTGATTGGTTTGCTTCAGGAATATTTTCTCGAAGGGTACTCAGACATTACTATTACCCCATTTAAGAACTGAAACCTATAAACTTGAACTACATATTACTTAAATTAAAAAAAAAAACCACAACAACCCTTACATTTAATGACAAAGTTTGCCATGAACATCTTTTGTCATTATTAATATAAAATATAAGTGGAAATTACTTGAGTAAAAAAGGCATTTTGGTAAGAAGCGCAGAAAAGCTTGTGAACTAATACTGTCTCTAAGACACTGGCTAAAATGCAGGCGACTATTTTTCATGCACACACTCAAATCAACTTGATAGTAATACACATAAATAAGACAACTACAGTGAGTACAGAAACAGGCTCTAAAAACAGACCTCTTGTAGCTGCTCTCTATGCTATCTTATAGGGGTGGAAAAGGAAGAAAAAGATGCTGGAGACAGGTTCTAAGTTTATCTACATTCTATTAATTTTAAGTAGAAGCATTTTGAGGACAAGGACCTTTTAATGTATGGAACTCAGAATTACATGCATTTAATAACAAATAAGACTTGAAATACTAGGTTTACCTGGAGATACTTCCTCTTTTTGTCTGACAGTGTGGTCCTTTGTGAATTTTACTCTCTGATGAGCTCTGATACAAGTCTTGCAGAGCCATTCAACACACTCTACACAAAAACCATTTGCTTCTGCATTGTCTTCACAGCTTGTGCAAACCTAGTTTAAAAGAAAAAGGAATACAGAAGACAGTTATTTCAGAAAAATGAAAGGACAATCTCTATTGAGCATAAGTTCATGGTAGTAATACCAAATAAATGCTATCATCATTATCACCTGACACTATCAATCCCCACTTCAATGGCACTTACAAAGATTAAATACCATGTTAATACCCTGGTTTTGTACAAACTATGTCAAAGGGAAAATATAATTTAATTTTAAGTAGAAACTTTATTAGTAAACATTTTGTTCCATTTTCATCTGGGGCTGTAGGATGATAACAAAACAGAAAACGTAGAGCAGCTGGTTTGGCTGTGTGTGTGTGTGTGTGTGTGTGTGTGTGTGTGTGTGTGTGTGTGTGTGTGTGTGTGTGTGTGTGTGTTGGTAACTTAAAACTATCATGGAGAATAACTTGCTGATGATCAGATCAAGTATGTTATCCAAAGGCCAAAAAAAAGAAAAAAAAAAATGAACCCAAGTCCTTCTTAAATCCCAAAGCCAGTGCTATATCCATTAAAATATACTACTTTCAAGGATCTGTCTTGAAAGAAAGGTATATATGTAGCTCATCTTGCTTCTGCATTCAGTGCTTTCTTCCTAAGAGGGTCGGGGGGTGAATCCACTTTTGGCCAAAGGCCTTCAATTTCTCGGCACTTTGCTGTAATCAATTTTCCTCGATATTTTTCTGCGTGTCAAACATGTTTCTAACATTTGCATGAGTAAAGCTTTGGCTTCATCCTAGAGAAGTTAATTAAAAAATAAAATAACATCAAGAACTTAAGAGTTCATTTTGGTTTCTGTACTAACTACCTAATACCTAGAGAAGTTAATTAAAAAAAGAACACCAGGAACTTCAGAGTTCATCTTGGTTTCTGTACTAACTACCTAACACGAGTGCATGCTATAAACATCATTTAATGAATTCTAAACATTATTTCTTACTTCTACAGCTTTATCACTGGGTCTCAGTGAGCACCCTGCCAGCTTTACTCCATAAGAATTCACTTCAATAAATGAAGATGGGGCATAAAGGGGACTGTCCTTCATGACTTCAACTACATGTTCTAATAATATATACAAAAGTTTTCAACTTCCTCTTCATTAAGAGACTCCTACAAATAAAATATCAAACTAAATTCTCCAAAGCTCTATGTAATCATAGAATCACAGGTTTAAGGCTGAAAGAGACTCTAGGGGTCATTTGATCTATCTCCTCCCTTTGCAGATAAGAAACATATCTCTGAGAGATGATTGTTCAAAGTCAGACAGGTAAAACGGCAAAGCCAAAATTTGAAACCAGTCCTTTTGACTCCAGAACCAGCATTCTATCCATTGTACGTTAAAATTCAATCATATTACATGCCATAATTCAATAGCTAATGGATGTTATTTCATAAAGCCAGAGACATAAGAGACTTGCATAAATAAAGTCAAAAGTAGTTTAAGTCATAAGATCATAGATTAAGATTTGAAAGACAACTTAAAAGGTCATCTAGTCCAATCCACTCATTATACTTAGAAGTAAAGGGAGACCCAGGATTATTATGGACTTGCCCAAGGTCACAGGAGTTATCATGCAGCATAGCCAAGGTTTGAATAAAGGTCCTTTTAGCTGCAGGTCCACTGCTCTTCCTTTTCTACCAGACTACTTTACTTCCTGAGCATCACCAAAATACCAGATACACTGAATACATACCAGCCCTTTTGTCCCCGGTGATATCAAGGATAAGGTAGAAGTGACAGTCCCATAACAGACTTGGCTAAGTTGGTCTTTAGGTGACAAATACAATCAATTGGAAGGCTTGTCCTTGAAGTTTTTTTGACTTCTGATAGAATCTGCCAAGCTTGCAGTTCACTGTACACAGCTTTTTAAGAACGCAAGGTCACTTCCATGCCACAGTAAGTCAGCATCATGTAAAATGCAAAGAACTACAGAGTGCCTGCATGACAGAACTCAAATTAAATCTTCTTTAAAAGAGCTTATACATAAATTGTGATCTGTAACGTTAAGACTGCAGCCTGTAACCTACCCATACCTTCTTATAGCGTGACATCCATATTTTACTATATATCCTCCATAAGGGGTCCCCAGCTAAGGTGCTTATTCTCTCAACATTGCATAGATGTCAAGGGGGGCACACTGACTATCCACTGGTTATTTTTCATTCTCATCATGACTAACCCACCTTGTTTTCTCGTCATAAACCTCTTGAATAACATCCTTTTGGTAGTGTTTTTCAAAGAGTTCTTGGTTGCTAACATATGCAGCCTTCTCACACCCACTTGGAGTTTGGGATTGCCCTTTTGGGTGACCCTCAACTTGAATTATTCAGTAACTGTGGTATCCTATGACTCATATTCACACACCAACACTGAAAGAACACTGATGCTAATCAGATAAGTATGTGTTTCAAGGAGTAACTTTAAACCACTAAAGAACTGTGCAGCTTCTAAAACGCAGGCAACCAAGCCACTCTTGTACCCCTCTTCAATTCTGGGATGATCCTCTCATTCATTTAGTCAAGTGAAGCTATACATATAATATGTGAACAAATGTGTTCAACACCACAACAACTGCCTACAGCACAGGCTTCTTTGTGTCTACCTCATCTAGTAAAACTACCGTTCCCCTCTTTTTCCCTCCCCAGTGGCTTTCTATTCCTTAGATAGATAACAGGAGGATATGAAAAATCTGAATGTGATATAGCTTCATTTCTCATTGTGGGTAAAAAAAAAAAAATACACCAAGACTTACAAGTCTTGTCCGTTTTCTGCTGTCAGAAGTACTATCCTAATATGTGTTGAAAGTCATCTTGCTGAACCAAGCTTCCTTTAAACTTTTTTCCATGTAAGTTTTTCCTTTTCACTTTTATGAGGCAATCCTGATTTGAAACTACCATCATATTCTATCATAAGACTTAGTTTCAATTCTAAGCTGGTGTTGGTCTCTCTCTCTCTCAAATGTTCACTGGCTGAGATGCTTCCTAGATCCTATCAGCCTGCAATGTTTTAGTAGCTGATTATTTGTACCAAGTGATATCCCAATGAAACTGATTATATTTCAGTTAAAAGGAAGCCACATAATCTTATAAGAGTATTTTGTGAATCAACTGTCTATAACTGGTCAAGCCATCTATACAATCAGACCACCACGGACAAAGATTATAATCAATCTCAAACTAGAAGGAAAAAAATGGTAGAAATGGTATACAACTAAAAAGTGACCTATTTAAAGGCTTGCTGATGGCAAAAAAAAAAAAAAAAGAAAAAGAAATGGATTCTACGTAAAACTTTTATAAATGATGAAAACCAATTTGCACTAAGAGATCAAGACTTTAAATCTTACCTTAGCAGACACATGATTTCTTGCCATGCAGAAAGAACTACATGGCAAATGGGCAGCTAGGTGGAGCAGTGGATAGAGTACTTGGCCTGAAGGCAAGACTCATCTTCCTGAGTTCTAATCTGGCCCCAGTACGTTCTAGCTATAATCCTATGCAAATCACTTAACCACAATTGTGTCACCAAAAGACATATGGCAACCACTAGTATAGAGCATAAACTAGATTGCAAAAACTTATAGTGAAGGTTTGTGGGAATTATGATTAATACCACCTAATAAAACAAAGTAATAGATGGAAAAAACAACTTATTGAAAGACCAAACTAAGTGATGTATCTGAAGGACTGTAATGGTAATTTAAATGGGAAGATCTTTCCCATTCATTAATAGGCACATGTGATCTTAAATGACATGGAAGCCTAAGTCATATGCGGTAGAAGGAGCTTATTGAATGAGTGGAACAGGAAGGGTGGAGCAGAAGTGGGAGGAAGTTGGTGAGAGCAGTTGGGGTGGAGGGAGGACAGGACACAGGCAAGCAGGAGCAGCTAGGCTCATAAGTATTTATTTGGGGGAAGGCTTAGGAATGGCTTTGTTCCCTGCAGTGCTAATATGTATTGACTTCTTGGTTATTATGGTAGATTTGGCTTTCTGGTGTCTGAATAAATGTTTTTCTTCTGCCTTCTATATGGAGAATGTTATACTTTGTGATTCAGAACTATGCTGGCATATACTGTCGCTGGCACATACTGTCACAGCCAGTGTAGTAACTACTGCTTTGGCAATACAAGAACATTAAAAGTTAAAACCAGAATGAAAAAGGTTAACAGGAGCAAGATGTGAAATATGTTAAGATTCATCAGGAAAATAAAAATCATACTCCTAGATGTACTGCATAAGGAAGTGGAAGTGACAGTGAAGAAAACCAAGGAGGAGAAAGCGGCTAGACTCGACCAAGTATACAACAGAGATCTCTACTGGAGGAGATAATTTTAAAGGTACTGAGGAATCATGAAAGTCTTAACACTGGAAAGAAGGAAAGATAGAAGAATTTGGGGAAAATATCAGATTAAAAACAAAAAAGGGAGAACTAGGAAAATGTTAATACCTACCAAATCAAATGTCTTTCTCATATTTCTGTAACATTTTAAAAAGAATTGATACAGTGAGAATACCTTTAATGAGAAAACAAAAAGAAATAATAGAAGAAATTTGGGAAATGGTATTCTGGAATAGACCACATATTTATGGTTTAAGTGTTTGGTTCAGTAGACAGGTTCCAATAATATCTCCTATGCATGTGGTAAGATCACCCAAGATTCCTTTAATTATGCAGCACCAGAGATGATTTACTTAGTAACTCTTCTGATTATAAATATGAAGAAAAGTATAAAAGAAGGACATCTAAACTATTCGTTAAAGACATTTGTCACTGTCATAACAGAATGTTCAGAAAAGACTCTAAAATAAAATTCTTAAGTTCTCTACAGATGTTCCCACTTGTGGACATTATATTGTTTTCATCAATTCCTAGAACACACCAAAACCTCCTAAATTATATGCATGATCATTCTAAAGAGGATGGCTTTACCAGCGAAAGCTAGAAAAACAGTAAAGAATGTTTATATGTCCTGAACACAGAATGGACAGCTGTGTAAACGCTGCCCATCAGTAGTTTTCTGTATTGATACTGGATGGACAAAGTAAAGAGACAATGAGCCAGACCCAGTATTGAGAATAAAATGCTTTGCCTTTTAGTTTTAAATGTCTTTTGGATTCCTATAATAAGGTGAAAAGATTCCCCTAGAAAAAAAAGGCCCATCTGTTTAACATTAATGTTCTTGACATGATGCTATAAGTGAATTTAAAAAACATTTTACAAAGAACTTAAGTTGAGAGTCTGCCCAAAAGCAATGACAAGGCAAGTAAATTCTATGAGTAAATTACAGTAACTTAAAAACAAAAAATTACATAGGTGAGTACTACAAATATCAACAGAAAAATGTAGAGGCGGAAAAGATGAGCTAGTCATAAAGCCAAAGGAAGGGCTGTTTGCAGGGCTGGTTCAATATTAGGAAAACTATAAGCATACAACAAAACAACAAATTCATGTGATAATTTTGAAACAGAAAGTGCTTTTAACAAAATACAATCTCCATTCCTGTTTAAAACAACAAAAAGTACAAAAATTTTGGAGCTTTTAGAATGACAAGTTACAGCTATCCAAAAACCAAGAGACCTTATCTCTAACAGGGAGAAGCTAAAAGTTTTCCCAATAAGATCAAAGTTCAGGAAGCAAGGATTTCCATTATCACCATTAGTACTCAGTACTGTACTAAAAATGCTAGAGATGGCAATAAGACAAGAAAAAGAAATTCAAAGAATACTCACAAAGAAACACACTATTACCCTTTGAAGATGGTTTACTTAAAAGAACCCTAAAGAGTCAACTAAAAAACTAACTGAAACTATTAACAACTTCAGCAAAGTTATAAGACACAAAATAAATTCACACAAGTCATCAGAATTTCCATATTACCAATAAAAGAGAAAGAGAAATCCCATTTAGAATAATCACACACAGAGGAACGACAAGAACACAATTAAAAAAGCTCTTCACATAAAGACTGACATAAATAACTGGAGAAATGGCTCATGAGAAGGTAGGCAAAGCCAATAGAATAAAAACAGCAATGATAACTAAATTAAAAAGCTAGAAAAAAATCATTGTGAAAAACAAAAGGTCAAGAATATTAATGGAAAAAATTTGAATGAAGGGGGACTAGCGGTAGAAGATTTCAAACTATATTATAAAAAATTTGATACTAATAGGGAGGTTGATTGGTGGAACAAATGGGGTATGCAATACACTTAAGCAAATGAGCACAGTAACCCATGGTTTGATAAACCCAAAGATCCCATCTGCTGGGGCAAGAACTCACTATCTGACAAAAACTCTTGGGAAAACTGTAAAGTAGTAGTAAAGTAGTCTTGTCAGAAACCAAGAATAGATCATCTCACACAATGTACCAAGATAAGCTCAAAATAAGTACGTAATTTAGATATTAAGGATGACAGCACAAGCAAGTTAGTAAAGTATGGAAGAAATTATCTTTCAGACATATGGAGAAGGGAAGAGTTTTTGCTGAAACGAGACAGGGAGGATCATAGGAAGCACAAAGGATAATTTTGATTATGTGAAATTAAGAAGATTTTACACCAATAAAACCAATGCAACTAAAATTATAGGAAAAACAGAAAAATGAGAGGGGGAAAAGCTTTGTATTAAGTCCCTCTGATAAAGATCACATTTCCAAAATATATAGGGTACTGAGTCAAGTTTACAAGAGAAACATTCCCAATTGATAAATGGCCAAAGTATGTATCAACAGGCAGTTTTCAGAAGAAGAAATCCAAGCTATCAATAGGCATATGAAAAAAACTCTAAAATACTAAATAGTTAATTAGAGAGATGTAAACTAAAAATGCAGATGTTTTTAAATCTCACATGCATCAGACTGGCTAAGACAAATAAGGAAAATGACAAATGCTAAAGGCAATGGGGGAAAAGAGAAATATTAATGAGCTATTGTTGGAGTTGTAAACTAGTCCAATCATTCTGGAAATTATGACCAAAAAATGATAAATAGTGCATTTCCTTTGACACAGAAATACTACTAAGCCCAGATGGCTCAGGAAGAGAAAGTGAAGTTGGTGACCCTGCACAGCTCTCCCTCACTCAAAACAAAGTCAAGTGCAAGTCATGTCGTCATTTCTCTGATGTCATGGTCTTCTTTGAAAACAAAGGACCAATACAACAACTAGGCCAATACTCCAAACAGACAGAGCAAAGAAAGAAAAGGATCCATATGGACATATTTGCAGCAGCTGTTTTTTCATAGTGAAGAATCAGAAATTGATGGATTGGGAAATAGCTGAATGAGTTATTAATGTGAAAGACACTAATATGACATAAGAAATAATGAGCAGAATGATTTCAGAAAAAATATGGGAAGACTCGTATTGATACAAAATGAAGTAAGCAGAACCAGAACATTTTCTACAGTCATAGTAATATTGTAAAGACTTAGTAAATGAAAGACTTAGGAACTCTGATCAACACAGTAAACAACCACAATTCCAAAGGATATGTGATGAAAAATGCTATCCACTTCTGGCAAGAGGACATATTTTCTTCTTCTTGCTTATCCCTCAAAATATACTTAAAGGAGAAATTTGATTTGGCTGGCTATAGATATTTGTAATGTTTATGCAATTTTTCGTGCTTTCCCAATGGGTACAGGAAGCCGGTGGAAGAAAAAGTGGAAGTGAAAATAAAATTGAATCACACACACATACACACACTCTCACTCTCTCTCTCCCTCTCCTAAGTGCAGTGGTGTGAGCTACAAGGGTAACAACATAATATTAAGAGAAAATGAGGTTGTTCCCAGGCATACCAGTTGGTCAGTCTCTGACCAGGAGGAAATAGACAAACCAAAATCAAGAAAGGCAGACATTCATTAGTGGCCTATTTTTTTAATGTTACTTTTATTTATTTCATTAAATATTTCCCAATTACATGTAAAAAAAACCTTAGCAATCATTTTTTAAAATTTGAGTTCCAAATTGTCTCCCTCCTTCCTGCCTCTCTCCTTTTCACCTTGAGAATACAAGCAATTTGATTTTGAATTCACATATGTGGTCATGCAAAACGTATTTCCATATATGCCATGTTGCAAAATAAAATAAAATAAAATGAAAATAAAGTGGAAAAAAAGTATGCTTCATACTGAATCCAGAGTTCATTAGTTCCCTCTCTGGAGGTGAATAGTATTTTTCATCATGGATCTTTTGAAATTGTCTTGGGTCACTCATTGGATCAGAGTAGTTAAGTCTTTTATGGTTGATAATTGTTATAGTAATGCTGTTACCATGTATAATGTTCTTGTCTCTCTCCCTAGTTTTAGTATCAAGAAAATGTCTGCTATTGGGTAGATAAGTATGTAGAGTACTGTATTTAATTGGGAAGACCTGAATTTCCTAAAATGAATTTGAATCTTATCCTTGTCATTTATTAGCTATGTGACCCTCATCTATAAAATGTGGATACCAGTAGCACAAAGTGCTTGTGAGGATCAAATGAGATTATATAAAATGTGGATACCAGTAGCACAAAGTACTTGTGAGGATCAAATGAGATTATATAGGTAAAACGCTTTACAAAACTTAGATGGCTATATAAATGCTAGCCATACAATTTCTGTTGTTATTAGTCTCATAATTTGGCTTGCAACTAGTAATTGTATAATGAAGGACAACAGCACCATTCTGCTAACAAAGGTACAAAGCTGCTAATATGAAAAATGTTAATGTACAAGTGAACCAATGTTCTTTAAAAGGCTTTGTTGGGAAGCTCTGCTATATAAAAAGAAAATGTATTAAGATAAAAACGGGTTTTAAAGTAACCTTGTAAATAAGGTTCCTACACTGTCAATATCTTGCAAAAGTGAACCTGTGTGCATTCTTCTCCCACCTTTTAATTCTCTTAAAGAGGTACAGAAGCTCAGTTTTACAAGATTAAAAGTCCTTAAGGAGAGGCATACAACATGGAAGCTGTTCATGTTTCACTTCAATATTTTGGTAATGGTAATCCATGGAACAAAAGAAAAAAAGTAAAAATATCCTTTAGTCATCTTTAGTGTCCTACTACTGTGTCAATAGTGGCAAAGCAGTGAGCAATATGGCAGAGTTACCAATAATAAATTTTTGACCATCAAAATATTCCAATTTGACTGGTGGTATTCCAAATGTGAAATCATTGCCCAACGACCAAGTGGGAAATATTGTTGGAAGAGTTACATTCTATCAATATTTATATTCTTCTATTGAATGAAAACAGAAGAATGAAATAAAGGGAAGTGAAATGGAAGGATAAGGAGCTCAAAGGTACTCCAAGACAGAGAAGTGGAGTGTAATGAATTTTTTTAGAAGAAGTTGTAAGAGGGGGTGGAGCCAAGATAGAGGATTATTAGAACCTGATTAAGCACCTCCCCAGCCCCCTCAAAATACCTGTAAAAATGACTCTAAAGAAATTCCAGAGCAGCAGAAGCCACAAAATGACAGACTGAAGCAAATTTCTAGCCCAAGACAATCTGGAAGGTTGACATGAAGCATCTATCACACCAGACTGGGAGCACAGAGCAGTACAGTGTGAGCAGACCTGGCACAGACAGTGCTGGAGAAGGCCTTGGGGGACTGAATTACTGGCACCTGCAGCAATTTTCAGACTTCTGACCCCACAAATGCCAAACACAGCTTTGAAGGTCAGTAGGAAAGTTCTCTCACCTGGGTGAGAGAAGAGCCTGGTCCTCGGCAGCTGCTTCTGGAACTCTCAGTCTATAAGCAGTGGAGAATCAAACAGCTGATCTGGGTCACAGTCCTGGGGCAAGGAGTGCTATCATGGTGCAGTTTGTGGTGGCAGTAACAGAGAATCCTCCTCACAGTTCCCAGGCAGAAAGAGTGCTTGTAGTTGCTCACAGACCAAGAGAGGAGTAAATACCTCTCCTTTGATCAGACCACTTTGAAAAAACTAAAAGTTTACAGCTTGCTAGAAATATCTCTGAAAACAGCTGCACAAAACCCCTGAAACCTGAGGTAGTACACCCTCGACTTAACAGAGAGCTCAAAAGCTGTAATTAGCTAGGAAAAAGGACAAACAGGGAGTAAAAAAAAAAACCAAAAAAACACCATACTATAGAATCTTACTTTCTTGGTTGAGGTATTCATTTATGTCCTTGGTGACAAGGATGATCAAAAGATACAAGCAGAAGACAACAAAGTCAAAAAAGGCTCCTGCATCCCAAAACTCCAAAAAAAAAAAATGAATTGGTCTCATGCCATGGAAGAGCTCAAAAAGGATTCTGAAAGTCAAGTAAGAGAAGTAGAGCAAAAATTGGGAAGAAAAATGAGAATGATGCAAGAAAATCATGATAAATTAATCAACAGCTTGCTAAAGGAGACCCCCAAAATGCTGAAGAACATAATTATTTTTCAATTAATTAGACTAACTCAAATGGCAAAATAGGTCCAAAAAGTCAATGAGAAGAATGCCTTAAAAAGCAGAATGGGTCAAATGAAAAAGGAGGTCTAAAAGTTCACTGAAGAAAATAATTCCTTAAATATTAGAATGGAGCAAATGGAAACTAATAACTTTATGAGAAATCAAGAAATTTTAAAACAAAATCAAAATAAAAAAATAGAAGACAATATGAAATATCTCACTGGAAATACAACTAACCTCGAAAAGAGATCAAGGAAATATAAATTAAAAAATTTTAGACTACCTGAAAGTCATGATAAAAAAAAAGGAGCAGAGACACGATGTTTTAAGAAATTATCAAAGAAAATTGTTCTCATATTCTAGAATCACAGGGTAAAAAAGAAATGGAAAAAATTAACTGATCACCTCCCAAAAGAGATCCCAAAAGGAAAACTTCTAGAGGAACACTGTAGCCAAATTCCAGAGTTCCCAGGTCAAGGAGAAAATATTACAAGCACCAGAAAGAAACAATTCAATTATTGTGGAAATGCAATCAAGATAACAAGATTTTGCAGCTTCTGCAGAGGGACTGGAGGACTTGGAATATATTCCAAAGGTCAAAAGAGCTGGAATTAAAACCAAGAATCACCTACCCAACAAAACTGAGTATATTTCAGGGGGAAAAATGGAATTTCAATAAAATAGAGGACCTTGAAGCATTCTTGTTAAAAAGTCCAGAGCTGAACAGGAAATATGACTTTGAAATACAAGAATCAAGAGAAACATGAAAAGGTAAATAGGAAAGAGAAACCAAAAGGGACTTATTAAACTTGAACTGTTTATATTCCTATAAGAAAAGATGATATTTTAACTCATGATATCTTTCTCAATATCAGGGTAGCTGGAGGGAATATATGTATAGAGGGTAGAGGGTGAGGTAAAGATGAAGGAATGAGATCTAAAAAATAAAATTAAGTGTTGAGAGGAATATACTGGGAGAAAGAGAAAGGGAGAGGTAGAATATAGTAAATCATCTCACATAAAAAGAGGCAAGAGCCTTTACAATGAAGAGGAAGAGGGAAAAGGTGAGAGGGAATAAGTGAGCCTTACTCTCATTAGATCTGGCTTAAGAAGGGAATAACATACACACTCAATAGGGTATGGAAATCTATCTTACCCTACATAAAAGCAGAGGGGAAGGGGGATAATAGAAGGGACAGCAGATTGGGGGAAGAGGTAATCAGAAGCAAACATTTTTGTGAAGGGACAGGTTAAAGGAGAGAATAGAATAAATGGAGGGCAGGACAAGATAGAGGGAAACAGTCTTTCACAACATGACTGTTACTGGAAGTGTTCTGCATGACTACACATGTATTACCTATATCGAATTGCTTGCCTTCTCAGTGGGGGTGAGTGGGAAGGAAGGAAGAGAGAGAATGTGGAACTTAAAGTTTTAAAAATGAAAGTTAAAAATTATTTTTACATGTAACTATAAAACAAGACATACAAGCAATGGGGTATAGAAATCTATCTTGCTCTACAAGAAAATACAGGGGAAGGGGACAAGAGAAGGAGGTGGGGATGATAGAAGGGAGGGCAGACTCGGGGAAGGGGTAATCAGAATGCATACAGTCTTGGGAGGGAGGGAAGGAGAGATGGGGAGAAAATTGGAACTCATCTTGCTGAAGCAAATGTTGAAAACAAACAAAATTTAATAAAAGGAAAAAGCTGTAAGATTATTTCATGCAATGCTTTGTCAGCAACTATTATAGTAGTAGTGAAAAATATTTAAAAAAAAAAACAAAACTCCACAAATGCATCAACAATGAACTGCTGAAAGAGATCTTGCATAGAATGATAAAATGTGAATATTCAATTTAAAAAAAAGCCTAGGCTATGAAAAGAATTAATGAAAAAAAAAATAGGAATGTAGAGGGAATACTACCTTCCAGACATCAAACTTTTATAAATAGCAACCATTAAAACTGATATTTGTTTTTAAAAAAAGAGCAGATCAATAGAACAAATGAGAATCAATAGAATAAAAGAATGAAACTCAATAACTCAACGCTTTATGAACCCCAAAACATAAGAACTATATATGTGATTTGGAAAACTAGAAAACAGTCTGACAGAAATTACGTTTCCACAGCATACTGTACACTAAATTAAAAATGAAAACATGATTGTAATATTATGACATGAAAGAATTACAAAAACATATCTTATGCATCTTACCGCAAAGAGGAAATGTATTGCTTTGCTATTTTCTTTCCTTTTTAATTTTTTTCAAGTAGGAGGTGTATTATTTAATCTGTCTGTCCCCTAAATGCCCATCCCCATTAAACAAAACTGTTTTGAAACAACCCTCAAAACATATAAACAGAGCAAAAGAAATTTTCATGTTATGCATGTCTGAAAATGTTTTTCTGCATTTTCAATTCATCACCTTTTTGGGAGAAGGTATTTGAGACTGGCTTCTTCATTTATTTAAACTTGTGGCTCATCACTGCAGTGATCAGAGTTCTAAAGTTTTTCAGGCAATTTTCTTTATAATTTTAGTTTATCTAGAACTGATTAAATTCCCTTCCTTCCTACTGTCTTTTCTTTATAACCCTTGAGATTCTTTTATTCTTCCATATGAAATGCTATTTTTTCCCTAGGAGATCTATTTTTAACCAAACAAGATAGAAGCAAATACAATCAAATAGATAAAATTTGATTAGGTGAAACTAAAAAGCTTCTGCACAAACAAAATTAACAAATCAACAATAAGGGAAATTTCTCCAATAATTGTTTAGTATCCAAGATAAATAAACATATAAAGTGTATATGTACACGTACACACACACACACACACACACACACACACACACACACACACACACCCCCATAAGCCATTCCCTAAAACATGGTCAAAACATATGAACAACTACTTTTATGAAAAACATCAATCAAAATTTGCCTGAGGTTTCACCTTATTCCCAGGAAGCATAGACATACAAAAAAAAAATTATTAAAGTACTTTTTATGACAGCAAAGAACTAGAAACAAAGCATGAAGAAAATGTTCTTCAACTGGGGAACAGCTCAACAAAGTGAGGTTGATGATTTAAATGGAATATTATGGTGCTATAAGAAAAAATGACTAAGATGGATAGAGAAACATATAAAAACTTAAATCAACTGGTGCAGAATGAAGTAGAGCTCCCAAAACAATATATATAGTGAGTAAAAACAATGTAAATGGAAAAAACTAATCAAAAGTGAATGTCATAGAATTACAAAAAAACAAGCATTCTCGAAGAGATGAGAAGACAATCTCACTGCAGAGAACATTGTGTGGTTCATTAATATACTTTCAGACTTTTGCAATGTATTGACAGGTTTTGCTGATTATTTTCTTTCCTTTTATTTTTTAAATAATACTTTTTATAGGGGTTGGAGTTCTGGGAGAAATTTTAACAATGCAAATACAAAGGATAGCAATAAAATCTATTTTTAACAAAGGACTTGATAAGATCTTCCAATTCTTATGAAAGGATATTCCATACTAGGTGACCAAAAAGGTGCCAATGGGGAGGAATATTTGGGAAACCAGGGAAGCCAAAGATTACACAGAAGTCACATGTCTCTGTATAGATATCACAAACATATTCTCTAAAAACAACAAAAGTAATAATTGATTGATGTACTGGATATTGTATACACCAACTAATACCACAAAGAATGAGACATTTTATCTCAATAGAAAAAGACTTCTTAATGATATGAAAGTATTTCCCTGAGTCAGTTCCCTGTGAATAAGTCAAGACTGTGAGCTTATCAAGTAGAATTTAGAAAATGACATAGAGTGGACCAAGACTTCTGTCAAACTTTAAAAACAAATGTGACCAAAAGCATGTTGGAAGGAAAATTAAGTTCCCCAATGAATTTTTGTCATTTGCTGGATTATGGTCTTAAGTATTATGGTCAGAGAAAGAACAATATAACCTAAGTTGATTTTAACAAAGAGTTACTCATCTATTTGACCAAAGGCTCCATGCTCTACTTCTGTTTTGGGGCAACCAGGTGGTCACTTTGATGTCTAAAATTCTACCTAACAACTACTTTTATTTTATTGTAATGTTTTGTCTTACCTTTTTTACATTAAGCATTCTAAAAGATAGAAGTTGCAAATGGGTTAACATTTATTAGAACACTCACCTGATTAGACTTTTCTACTGTGCTGCTGGGCACCTCTGTAGTATCTTTTACAAAAAAATTATCTATAATGTGTCTCTCTGCACATTCTTGGCTGCAAACTGGACAACGAATGACGCCAACTAGAAAAAAAACAAAAGCATAACTTAGTTTCGGAAAAAATTATACATACCAAATGAGTCCAGATATTTGAGAATTTCAAAAGCCAAATGACCCAGCACTAAAATGACAAAGTACTTTCAAACTATTTTACGTTTCAAAAATGTTATCTGCTTTCACTTCTAAGAAAGCCATTTTAATGTATTAAATGAGGCAAAAATGTTATTAGCATTTAAATATTTAATAAATCGCTCCACCATGTACTGTGACTCTAGTCCCAAAGAGCAAAGAAGAATTGTTACAACCTTTTAGACTACAGATTTAGCATCTTCTATACAGACCATTTATTTAACAATGATGATCCATATATTCAAGTGTGCCCAACTTCTTTGCATTCCACGTTTGGAACACAGTAGTATACAATGAACACAAATTGACTGAACAAAGCTACAAATACACGATAGCGTTGGAAATATTTTTTGCACCTATGCCAAACTAATAACTGAAGAAAGACTAATATTCTCCCTAATGCCTATCATGCCTATCAGCATGATCAAACAGTAACTGAATCCACAGAAAATATTTCAATTCTCAGATTTAAATGTGTATACTGTGTAGCAGTAGTTCTCATTTGCAGAGATTCAGATTTGATGAAAAATCTCTGATGTCCCAAGTTTACTAAAAGATGACTGTTAAAAGTATAGTGTGGATATTGTGGAAAGAGAGAGCATGAAATCTAATACTGATTATAATATTTAACAAATATATGACTTTAGACTTCCCTAGTTTCATCTGGATAAATGAAGCTTGGCATAATGCGTAAAAGATTAATCTGTTTGGGGAGTGAAGGAGCCAAGATGGCAGAATAAAAGCAGGAAATCACTTGAACTCTCCCCCAAACCCTTCCAAAAACCTGTAAAAAATGACCCTAAACAAATTCTAGAGAAGCAGAACTCATGAAAAGTCAAAGTGAAACAAATTTCCAGGCCAAGACAGCCTGGAAAAGTCAACAGGAAAGGTCTGTTTTGCCAGGGTGGGAAAGTAGAGCAGCCCAGCATGGCCCAGCAAACTTGGAGCAAGAATCAGGGGACTGAATCACTGGCAACTGAGGCTGTCTCCAGATCTCTCAAACCACAAACACAAAAGACAACTTAGAAGATCAGTGGGAAAGGTCTGTAGGATCTGGGTGAGAAAGGAACACTGTCCTGGCCAGCCCCAGTGCTGCCCTGGGGCAACAGAAGTAGAGGTGGTGGTAGTGGCAGTGACTGTCTCCAGAGATCTCCACCCAGATAGTAAGGAGTTCGACCAACTGGTCAAAAGGAGATTATAGGGGTCTCTTTGCTGGCACTGAGGCAGGAGTCTGTTGCTTTGCTCATGCTTGGATCTAGGTTGTAGTCTGAGGGCAAAGAGAAGCTCTGGCAGAGTGAATTTGTGGCAGCAGTGGAGAGGGAATCCTGCTCACAGTTTCAGTACAGAACAGAGTGCTTGGGGTCGGTTACTCACTGACCAGGAGAGGAATAAACACTTCTGCTTGGATCATACTACCTTCGAAAAACTGAAAACTTACAGGTCCCTAGAACTATCTCTGAAAACAGCTTCACAAAACCCCTAAAGCTTGAGACAATGCACCCTCCACACTGGAACCACAGACCTACCTTAACAAAATGCTAAAAAGTCAAATAACTGGCTGGGAAAATGAGCAAACATCAGGGGAAAAACCAGACTATAGAATCTTATTTTGATGACTAGGAAGATTAAAACATACAACCAGAAGACAGCAAAGTCAAAGCTCCTACATCCAAAGCCTCCCCCCAAAATAGAAATTGATCTCAGGCCATGAAAGAGTACAAAAAGGATTTTGAAAAAAAACAAGTAAGATAAGTAGAGGAAAAACTGAGAAGAGACATGAGAGTGATAAAAGAAAATCAGGAAAAACAAGTCAACAGGTTGGTAAAGAAGACCCCAAAAAATGCTGAGGGAAACAACATCTACAAAAAATAGACTAGACTAAATGGCAAAAGAGATCTAAAACAACAACGAGGAAAATAATGCCTCAAAAAAAAAAGAATTAGCCAAATGGAAAAGAAGGTCCAAAAGTTCACTAAAGACAATAATTTCTTAAAACACTAGAGATGGAGCACATGGAAACTATTAACTTTATGAGAAATCAAGAAATTTTAAAACAAAATCAAAAGAATAAGAAAATAGAAGACAATATGAAATATTTCATTGGAAAAGTCACTGAGTTGGAAAATAGATCCAGGAGAGATAATTTTAAAATTATTGGAATACCTGAACGCCATGGTTAAAAAAAGAGTCTAGACAACATCTTTCAAGAAATATCAAGGAAAACTGCCCTGATATTCTAAAACCAGAGGGGAAAATAGAAATTGAAAGAATCTCTTCCTAAAAGAGATCCCCAAAGGAAAACTCCCAGGAATATTATGGCCAAATTTCAGAGTTCTCTGGTCAAGGAGAAAATTTTGCAAGCAGACAGAAAGAACAATTCAAGTATTGTGGAAACACAATTAGGATTAACACAAGACTTAGCAGCTTCTACATTAAGGGATTGGAGGGCTTGGAATGTATTCTGAAGTTCAGCAAAACTGAGTGTAATCCACAAGGGAGAAAAATTGATAATCAATGACACAGAGGAATTTAATGCCTTCTTGAGAAGCCAAAGCTAAATAGAAAAATTGGCTTTCAAATACAAGACTCAAAAGAAATATAAAAAGGTAAACAGGAAAGAGAAATAAGGGACATATTAAAGTTGAACGGTTTTACAATCCTATCTGGAAAAATGGTATCTGTGTAACTCATGAGAACCTTTCTCATTATTGGGATAGCTGGAAAACTTATTTACTTATTACATACATACATGTATATACATATGTGTGTGTGTGTGTGTATATACATATATGTATAGGCAGTGGGCAAGGGTGAGCTGAATATGAAGGGATGTTATCCAAAATATAAAATTAAGGGGGGAGGAAGAGAGAGAGAGGTGGGGGGAGGGGGGGAGTAAAGAAGAGGCAGAATAGGATAAAATTACCTTTTACAGCCTTTACAGTAGAGGGGAACAATGGGAAGTGAGGGGGGGAGCAAGTGAACCTAACTTTCATAGGATTTGACTTCAGTAGGGAATAACACATGCAATTGGGTATGGAAATCTACTTTACTCTTCAGGAAAAGTAGGGAGGAAGGGGACAAAGGCATGGTGATAGAAGGGAGAGCAGACTGGGGGTGGGTGAAGAAGCAAACACTTGAGGAGGGGTAGGGTGTGAAAGGAAAGAATTAGAAAAAATGGGGGGCAGGATAGGATGGAGGGAAATACAGTCTTTCACAATTTGAGTATTAAGGAAGTGTTTTACAAGACTACACTTGTATAAGCTATATCAAATTACTTGCCCTCTCAATGAGGGTGAGGAGGGAGGGAGAAAGGGAAAGAATGTGGAATTCAAAGTTTTGAAAAAATGAAGGTTAAAAATTGTTTTTACATCCAAGTAGGAAGATACACAGGCAGTGGGGTATAGAAATCTATCTAACCATACAGGAAAACAGCAGGGGACATGTGAGAAAGAAGGGGGGGTGGGGCAGCAGATTAGGGGAAGGGGGTAATCAGAATGCATGCCATCTTGGTGTGGGGAAAGGGGAGAAATGGAGAGAAAATATGGAAATCAAAATCTTGTGGAAGTGAACATTGTAAATTAAAATAAATAAATAGAAATGTGAAAAAAAAGGTACCAGCACTCAATGTTTGTTCATTTGATTTAATCTGCCTTACAGGACAGTTGCAAAGAGACTTGAGAAAGCACAACATATGTGAGTTATTATTATTACAGTTAGTCTCAAGTAAGTGACTTATATAACAGCTTTAATAAATACATTCATTGATTTTGTTCCCAATTGAACAGTTTACTGAACAAATTAACCAATCAACAAGTACTTAGTACCTACCATGTGCCAGGGACTGTGCTAGATGCTGAGAATACAAATACCACGACTGAACAATTCCTACATATAAAGAGCTTACATTCTAACAGGAAACAAAGATGTAAGTATGTACAAAATAAAGACATTAAATACAAAATAATTTGAGTCAAGGTCATCTGGAAAGGTATGTGTGAAGTGGTATGTGAGCTGTATCTTTGAAAGAGAAGATTCTATGAGATGAAGCTGAGGAGGGAGAACATTTCAGGCATGAGGGCAGCTGGTGTAAAGGCATGGATAACAGAGATGGAATGTCACATGGAAACAACAGGGAGAAGGTCAGTGTGACTGAATCAAAGAATAAGACTGGAAAAACAGACTGGGGAAAAAGCTGTAAATAACTGTAAAAGCCTAACAAAGAAGAGTATTATATTTTATACTAGTTGCAACTAGGAGCTCCTGAAGTTCACTGAGTCATATGGTCATCTTTGATTAGGTAAAGTCGCTTTGTGCTAGACTCTGGGCACACAAATACAACAACCCAGTAGAAATATAATAACGAGGAAGGAGTTCTGCACCCACTGTTGTAGTGGTGGTGGTAATAATAATATTAAACAAAATTTACATACTGCCATAATATAGCATAGTGCCAGGGACAAACATCTCATTAGAACTGTATTACAATTCTGGGAGGTGTTTGTTATTATTTCTATTTTTACAATTGAATAAAGAGAGCCAAATGGGTAAACTGACTTGTCCATAGTGATACAGCTAGTTAGTTATGTGGCTAAATGTGAACTCAGGTCTTCCTAACTCTAGGCTGAGGGCTATCTATTCCCAGAGCTACCTAGCTACCTTTCCTTTGTAGTGAAGACAACCAAGATGATGGGAGTAGGATTTTAATCAAGCAAGAAGCTTCTGTGGAGAAGACTTTCTAGTCAGGGAATAGTTCAAGCCAAGAAGGATATTTGTTGTTGTTCAGTCATTTTTCAATCACTTATGACTTTTTGCGACCCTTTTTGAGGTTATTTTGGCAAAGACAGGTCATTTCACAGATGAGGAAACTGAGGCAAACAGGAATTGCAAGTCACTTGATTTGCCCAGGGTCATGTGGCTAGTTAACTGTCTGAGGCCAAATCTGAACTCAGAAATTTTTTTTAAATGAATGTTTAAAATTGCATTTACATGTAACTGGGGAAAAAATAAAATATTACTTAAAAACAAAACAAATTTTAACTCAGGAAGATGAGTCTTCCAGGCCTAGGACTCTTACTATACCATCTAGCTTCCCCAACATGCACCAATTTAGCACTAATTATGAGCAAAGAAAATTCTTCTAAATATAAGGCTACAGTGGGCCTAATAACACTTAAAGGGAAAACATTGCAAGTTTTCCTTAAGAAGGGCAGAGGGAAAAAAAACTAGGTAGGTTTAAAAGGACATGAGACATTCTGAGGTACACTGAACAATTTTTCAAGTTTAGAATTAGTTTCTAATGAGGATAATAATCTTGATAAGTAAGATGGTAGTCAAGATCAGAGGCACAAAAGATAACTGACAAAAAAAAGCATTAACAGGAAGTAAAATGTAAAAAAAGGATGATAATAGAGGTTTACAGGTAATATGGGTGATTCTATAAATGAAAGAGAAGACCATGGATGCAGAATATTGCACATAATGCAACTTTTTAATGCTGGTTAGTTAGACGACCTTTTTTTTTTCCACTCCTCTTTTAAAATTATTCCAACAGATGCCTCAAAATGGGCATGTGTGGAGAAAATACGTATTACAGTAAATCAGTAGAAGAGAATGGAGAATGAGAAAGAATTAAATTCAATGATCAGAGCTGAATAAACCTAAAATCAAAATTACTTAGGAAAAGAACTCTACATCTCTCTCACACACACACACACACACTGAGGACTGGTAGAAATTAGATGAACATATCATACTTCACAAATTCAAAATGGAAATGTGACCTTAATATTAAAGATCATATTACCTTTCACAGTTATGTGTAGCATATTTTTAAGCAAACATGGGATAGAGACAATTAATGCATCTAGGATAAAGGAAGTGGTTAAACAAAAGATGGGGGAATCTTTACATCAAATTTCTCAGACAACTAACATAAAATAAGTGATCAAAAGATATGAGTAGTTCTCAAAAGAACTGCAAACTATTAATAAACCATGAAAGGATGTTCCAAATGATTAATAAAAAATGCAAACCAGAACAACCCTCAGGTTTCTTCAATCTCACACTCAGCAAACTGACAAATATAGCAATAGCTGATGCTGATGGAGTTATGGCAATGAAGACAGAGACAGACACCACTGCATTGTTAGAGTAGCTGTGAATCAGTATAAACATGTTGGGAAGCAATTGGGAATGAGTGCCAATAAAATGACTAAATGTCCACACTCCTCAATTCAGAGAATCCAGTACTGATAAGCAACAAAATATTTATATAGCAGTACTTTTTAATGGTAGCAAAGAACTGAAAAGAAAGCATATGCTCACAGACTGGGAAAGGTTAAAATAATTGTGGCTCATTAATTCAATGGAATATTACGGTACTCTAAGAAATAAAGAGTAAGACCATGGAAACGACTGAAACTCTGGTGATGTAAAAAGCAAGATATGAATAAAAATGTATTTCAAAGAAAACAAGACAAACAAGACAGATAATGAAAATGATAAATACTTGAGAGGATGTGAAAAAATTGGGACACTAATGCACATTGTTAGTGGAGTTTTGAACTAGTCCAACCACTCTGGAAAACAATTCATAACTATGCCCAAAGAGTCATAAAACTATACGCAGTTTGACACAGCAATACCACTAGTAGGTCTGTACCCCCAAATAGATATAATAAAAAAAAGGACATATTTATTACAGTTCCTTTTCATGGTGGCAAAGAATTGGAAATCAAGGGGCTGTCCATCAATTAGGGAATGGCTGAACAAGTTGTGGTGTAGGATTGTGATGAAATACTATTGCACTATAATGTGTAGGATTGTCTCAGAAAAACCTGGAAAGACTTACATGAACTGATGCAAAGTGAAATTAGCAGAACTAGAAAACTGTACATGTTAACAGCAATAGTCAGAATTATCAGCTGTGAAAGATTAAGCTACTCTGTTCAAGATGATTCAAGATAATTACAAAAGGCCCACGGTGAAAAAAAAATGCTATCCATTTCTGGAGAGAGAACCGATGAACTGAAGCATACATTTTCTATTCTTTATTTTTATTGTTTTATTTTGTCTGTGTTTTCTTTTGTAACATGGAGAAAATGGAAATATTCTTTATGACCTCACATATATATAATCAAAATCAAACTGTTTGCTTTCTGGGAAGCCAGGAGGGAGGAAAAGAATTTGGAGCTCAAGTTTTAAAATTAAGAGTTAATTTTTTAATTAACTGGGAAATATCTAATGAAATAAAAAGAATTTTAAAAAGACCAGTCTGAAAGTTCTTTTTCTGGCCCAAAACACTAAATAGTGGGATTGTGCTCAGTACGACTGTAAAGCTTTACATAAGGGGTGAATGATCAAAGAAAGAAGAGCAGCATTATCACCATCGTGTTCTGAGGCCAAGGCAGTACACCTAGCATAAGACATCAAAAGACATGCCCAAACACAGTGAGAGGGCACAATGAACGGGAAGAGCATTCCCTGAAGTTTGGGGATCAGAGTTTGAATCCTCCCACAAGATGGAGGCTGCCTGTGTGACCTTGAGCAAGTTACTTAACTTCACTAGGCCTCAGTTTCTTAATAAAGAGATTTGGACTCTGAGGTTACTTCCAGTTCTAGATTCATAAATCTATGAATGTTTATGGTCCAGATGTGCATGTCAAGCACATAGAAATGATGCCAGGGAATCAATAATAACTGTTCAAAATGGTTTACAAGCATTTAGCAGAAAAGAGGGGAAAATCTGTGTTGCTTACAGGGAGAAAGAAAATAACAGGCTGACCTGAGCTGGGACATAAATTATAAGATACTAATGACCTATCCCTCTGAAAGGCGGAGAGGGGTTAGGTCAAAAACAAGAAATAAGGTCACCATGTTAGTAGAGTTTTTTTGAAGCTGAACCAGGAAGGGACAAGGCCAGCAAGGGCTTTTTCCTCCAGCAGTTTCATAAGCAAGGACAGCCAAGACTGAGATACAGATAAAGCTGTCAGTTTTCTGTCAAATTTTGATGCATGTAGCCTCCAGAAGTGAGATACTGCTGCTGCTGCAACTGCTATGTGCACAAGCTAAAATCCTGAGTAACTTTTTAATATTATTTCAATTCTGTGAAGCCTAGGAGGATATCAGAGTTAGGTTAAATTAAATGTGGTTCAAGTTAAATCCAGAAGATATGGTACTCACGCCTGGTTGTTCTGTTTTTGTTGTCAAATGGTATCTGATGCCATGTTAATAAATTAATTCTTTTAATAGAGGGTTATATTTCATGGAAAAGGCCTATGTAAGCAAAGTAATGTGATTTCAACTATCTATACTATATATGCAAGGAATTAAATCTATCCATTAGGTCTTAAGTTACCCAAACTGGCACCACTAAACTTACCGAGTAGCAGAACGGAATAACTGAAAAAATGGAATGTCTTTAATTTTTTTAAATTAATTTATTTAACTTTTAACATTCATTTTCACAAAATTTGGGTTCCAAATTTTCTCCCCATTTGTCCCCTCCCCCCACCCCAAAACACCAAGCATTCTGATTGCCCCTATCACCAATCTGCCCTCTCTTTTGTCATCCCTCCCTTCCCTTGTCCCCATCTTCTCTTTTGTCCTGTAGGGCCAGATAACTTTCTATACCCCTTTACCTGTATTTCTTACTTCCTAGTAGCAAGAACAGTACTCAACAGTTGTTCCTAAAACTTTGAGTTCCAACTTCTCTTCATCCCTCCCTCCCCACCATTCCCTTTGAGAAGGCAAGCAATTCAATATAGGCCATATCTGTGTAGTTTTGCAAATGACTTCCATAATGGTCATGTTGTATAAGACTAACTATATTTCCCTCCATCCTATCCTGCCCCCCATTGCTTCTATTCTCTTTGGATCCTGTCCCTCCCCAAGAGTGTTGACTTCAAATTGCTCCCTCCTACCATTGCCCTCCCTTCCATCCTCCCCCCCACCCTGCTTATCCCCTTCTCCCCCACTTTCCTGTATTGTAAGATAGGTTTTCATACCAAAATGAGTGTGCATTTTATTCCTTCCTTTAGTGGAATGTGATGAGAGTAAACTTCATGTTTTTCTCTCACCTCCCTTCTTTTTCCCTCCACTAAAAAGTCTTTTCCTTGCCTCTTTTATGAGAGATAATTTGCTCCATTCCATTTTTCCCTTTCTCCTCCTAATATATTTCTCTCTCACTGCTTAATTTCATTTTTTTAAGATATGATCCCATCCTATTCAATTCACTCTGTGCTCTCGGTCTCTCTCTGTGTGTGTACTCCCACCCATTACCTAGATACTGAAAAGTTTCAAGAGTTACAAATATTGTCTTTCCATGTAGGAATGTAAACAGTTCAACTTTTAGTAAGTCCCTTATGACTTCTCTTTGCTGTTTACCTTTTCATACTTCTCTTCATTCTTGTGTTTCAAAGTCAAATTTTCTTTTCAGCTCTGGTCTTTTCATCAAGAATGCTTGAAAGTCCCCAATTTCATTGAAAAAAATGGAATGTCTTACAAAAATCTCTCAGTAATGTTATATCCTTGAATCTATAAAAGAATAGCACTTTAATAGGGTCACGATTTAACAGAGACCAATTGTGCCATCAGACTTCAGAGGTGCTATAAGAATCATCACACCTCCGGTCAGTGATAACAGGTTCAGGTAAAGTAGGAAAGGTGAAGAGAAATAAAAACTTGGTCTGGATTTCAAGCATCTATTAGTCTTAAAGAGTCTAGAAGCGAGTGTGGGGAGATACAAAAGGAAAATATAAATAGGAACAGGGATAGAATGAAAACCTCTTCAACCGTGAAAAGGACTAATGAAAGGCTGGAGACCAGCTGGGAAGATGAATGTGTTTAGGACTAGGCTTAGACTTTAAGTGCATCTACAGGAAAAGAGACCAGGGAATGAAAATTCTTCTATGCTAAGTAGCTAATAGAGGCCAGTCGATGCCTAGGGTTCAACTTCTCTATGGAAACAGGGGCATACTTTAAGGATGAGCTACCAGACTGACCACCTTAATTAAGTATGATGCTATTACTCCTCACTCCATTTGTGTTACCAGAAAATGTTTAATGGTGACAAAAGTAGTCAATCTATAACTAGAAATAATTGTTGTCCTTCGTTTTTAAATAGGACCAAAATGACATCAATCACTATGTTGGGATCAAGTAATGTGTTCAACTGTGACTGATTAGATTAACATGAGCTCAGGAGGCTGTCTAACACAACTGGAACACAAATATCCATACGAACATTGGAAGTGGAGAAATTTGTACCTAAATTTTTATTTCCCTTAACCTTTGCTACTTTCCCTGACCTTGTTATCACCAACCTTTGGGTGTGATGATTCTTATACACCTCTTAAATCTGACAGCACAAATGGTCTCTACTGTAGGTCTCTTTCTTACTTATCATGACCTTAATTAAAGTGTTATTCTTTTATAGATTCAAGTATGTAATTTGTATTTGCAACTTTTCTTTTGAGCTACAGCACTTCTCCTTTGCTTCACAGAGCACAGCACCTTCTTTGGTGTGCGCACATTTCCCATGTCTCACAATCCATACCAAAGTTCTTCAGAAAGACCTTGAGTGTCCTTGTAAAATGATATAGTGATACTTCTGACTTCCCTGTGAGTGCTTGCTTTGTGTTGAGTTCTCCATAAAATAATATCTTAGGCAAACATACCTTTGGTATTCCAACAACATGGCCAGCCCATCAGAGTTGTGCTCTCTGTTGTAGAGTTTGAACGTGTGGCTGTTCAATTAGACAAAGAACCTCAGTGTCTGGTACTTTTTTCTTGCCAGATGATTTTCAGAATCTTCCTAATTCAAACTGAAGTGATTCAGTTTCCTGGCATGGCACTGGTAGACTGTCCAGGTTTCACAGGCATACAACAATGAGGTCAGCACAACAGCTCTGCAAACCTTCAGTTTGGTAGGCAGCCTAATACGTTGTCTCTCCCACACTTTCCTCTGGACCCTCCCAAATACTGAGTCAACTCTGGCAATGCATGCATTAACCTTATATCATCTGCATGTACATCCTTGGAAAGTATATTGTCAAGGTAAGTAAACTTATCTACCACATTGAAAATTTCTCTATTTGCTGTAACTGATGGTTCCACATATGCATGGGTGTGGTGCCAGTTATTGGAGAACCTCTTTCCTTGATGTTAATTGTTAGGTGAAAATTAGTACAAGCAGCAGAGAATCAATCTATATTTTGTTGCATCTTGGCTTCAGAGGAGGTATTGAGAGCACAATCATGCATGAACAAAATCATGCACTGATTCTACCTCCCCTTTAGTCTTAGCTTGCAGCCTTCCCAAGTTAAATAATTTACTGTCATTGCAGTAGCTGACCTTGATGCATTTTCATCCTCGTTGAAAGCTTCTGATAACATTGCTGAAAACATCATGCTAAAAAGTCATGTGAGCAAACACATAGCCCTGTTTCACTCCATTGCTGACTGGGAAAGCTCAAGAGCATTGTTTGAATTTAATGCCACACAACTGACAGGATTTATAAAGTGATGAGCATAAGGTTAAGATAGATTTCAGGCATCACTCATTCAGTAATACTACTCCTTTGAGGTTCACTCACCACATATCTATCACCCAGTTATGATTCTGGTAGCTATTAACTTACTGACCTCCATTTTCCTCAGAGTTCTGGGATCTTTCATAGTCTCTCACCCTCCCATCTCCTGCACTCATATCAGTAGATGTCAAAACACATTCTGATACTCTTTCAAACACCCTAACTTTCCAGTTCTTAAACTTTATTTACCACTGAAACATTTACAAAGGATTGTGAGACATAATTTCTGGGTAATTTAATCAATAAGGCCAGCAATTTAATAAAAAGATGGGCATTTGGTCATCTCTCTCTAAGAATGGGTGTTCCTTAGAGAGGAGTTCAAATCTGACTGGTTAACAGTTAATGATAATAAATATTACAATGAGGGGGCTGGACCTGAACTTTGATTACTTCATTTACATGTAAATTAACCTCGGTCTTAGGCAATCTACTCAAAGAATTTATCCTCACCCAAACCCAAGCAGAACACACAATGGCTGCCCCACCTGAGTGGAGTTTAGATAGAGGAGAAGGTTAGTTCAACCTTCGGAGACTGAGGTCTTGAAATAAGGATAAAAGAGAAAAAGAGGAAGTCTGAATCTCCCCAAATCATTGGTTATTAATTATCATTTCTCTTTTTTTATGACATATTACTCCACCCCAGAAGTTACACAGAAAGATCATAGACTTAATCTTGCCCTGACCAACAACTGCTCGACATCCATGTTGACAAACTAAAATTCCTTTAAGGGATCATATTCTATTGTCATTCCAACTCTCCCTCTGCCATGCAATTACAAACCCTGTTCCTCAACCCCAATTCAACCTCCCATCACTCCAGTCCTCTTTCACAAGCCATTACCCTGTACTACTCAACATGACACTTCGTAAACCAGTTCAGCTCTACTCTTCTCTTGTGTCTGCTCCTCCTTTATCCTATTTTAAGATCTTGCTTTTATAAATCTCAATCCCAAGTTGCCTTTCCTCCTAACTCAAAGTGCTAAATGAAAAAGTCACTAATATATTAAATGGGTCCACTACCACTTTGTTACATAACTTAAACTGAGGCCTCCCCGGAGCAAAGTGATCCTTTTTCCTTCCCTAATCAATGCACAACTTACACACACACACACACACACACACTCCTTGAAACCATCTACTCCTCCTATCCATTCAATTGTCAACTTGCCTCATGTTTCATTGAAAAAAATAAGGACCTTTTGTATCAGAAAAAGATCTAAATGAAAGATACAGGAGAATTAACACAAGAAGTATCATTTGACTATAAAAGATGCAATTTCATGTATAATCTGGTCTACGTACAAATTTTATTTTGTTAAATTGATTTTGTATTTTGTGCTTATTAAATTAAGAATAAAAATAGAACACTGATAAATGCAGTGATGATTCTTGACTCCAGAGTATGCTACTGACCATGATACACTTGCATTTATAGAGATGGCAATCGTGTAAATTAGTTTTGCTTGAATATGCTTATTTGTAACAAAGCTGTTGTTTTTTAAAATTTCACTGAGGGAACAGAGGGAGATCAGAGAGACTGTTTTTAAAAACTGTACAGAAGAGAACTGAAGGAAGTTCAGAAATAAACAAGACTGCTTTGAAAGTAACATGTTGAAGCAAGCTATATTCAAACATCTTGATTCACATATTCCTTTCTGCATATAAAATGTTCAGGGGTTTTTGGATTGGTGTTGAGTAAGTTCAGAATTCTTCTAAAAACAAGATTTTCTTGGAAAACAGTAGTAAACAAATCTACCCAAAATAGGAGAATACTAAACAATCTACAAGGTGAAAGATCTTAGATGACAGAGATTTAAGAGATATAAGTTACTCCATTTCCAAACATGAAAAAAGCATACCATTTCAGATAACTATACAAAATTATATACATATAGTAAAACAACCATACAGATGAACTATGTATAGATATATAGATAACTACACAAGAAAATTTCTGAGAACTGAACAGAATCAGATAAATTAATCTGTTGATTATATATTTATATAGATATATAAAAGCATCAATATAATATTAAAAGCAGAAGAGAGCTAGAAATTCAAAAGGGGACACAATACGTATTAGAACTCTGATAAAATTAAAATACTTTTTAAAAAACCCAAGATATAAGACATTCAGCATCATATACAATCTTTTTCAGTTCTTTAAATATTCATGTTATCAAGTACAGAATAAAAGGGCATATTTTTTAAATGTACCAATTCTAACAAAAACAAACAGGAAAAGTCAAGATACAGTCACAGTCTGATATCCAAGCCTGTTAGATGGAAAGACACAAATATAAAAGATTTCTTTATCTAGAACCTGTCTTTCGTATATGAGTGGTAAAAGGATATAGAGAAAGATGGATTATTAAGATACAGAGAATCCCAGATCCTAGCAAGCACTCAATTGGGGCTTAGAGATACTTTAACTAAGTCATAAACAATATTACTTCTAAACTCTTGCATCCAACCCAGGAAATTAAGAGTCCTGTGGAGATCTTGGGATAGAAAAAACACCAGAGTAAGCATGACAAGAACTCTTCTTAAGTTTGTTGACTGGTACCAGCCATTATTAGTCATTGATGCAGAGAGATTAACTTGAGTTTATTATTTACTCCATGAGAAGTAGATGATGTCATCTGTTATAATTTGATTAGTGACACTTACACCATTTTATTATTCATGACTACAAGAGGCCTTAGAGTACCAAAAGAGATGTGCTTATTTTATTGGTCACTTAGAGGATGGTTACCATTAGTTTAAAACAAAGGGATGTATCCTTATCAGCACAGTCATTTCTTCGAGATCAAAGGGAACCATACATCCCTTTTCCAATAAAGAAGATCAGACTTCCTTGGCTATCAAATCCTCTTTGCAAACATAAAACAATTAGAAGTTAAGAAGACAGATGCTCAAGGAAACTAGTCTACTGCAACTGATCTGACAGTACATGTTGAGGCAAGAGATAACAAACAATATGGCAAACAGAACAAAATGGACTTAGAGTTAGCTAAGTCAATTCTTAACAGAACCATCTTAGCTCTTAATCCTCTTTTAACTTAATACTAGAGCCAAGAACAGTTTGGAGCCACCTGGCTCTCACATCTGAGGTGGATCCAGCACTATGCCCAGTGGCAGGACCCTTCCCAGAAACCCAAGACTGCAGAAGACTAATTGTGGGGTGTTCTGAGAAGATTCTTGCTCAAGCTGAACAGATATGAGTGAAGAAGAGTCAGTGAAGACTTCTCAGTACTTGACAATAGGCTTCCAGTAGGTAGTTAGGCCAAAGTTTCTATCTCCCAGAATTTATGTGACCTTGAAAAAACTTGAGACTTAACATCCCCCTTGGAGTGCCATTTCAGCATACTACATGGTTATGAGCGTTGTGTTAGCTTTACACTGGTTGTTTTACTACTTCTTTGCTCCTTATTTCTAAGGCAAATTGCTGTGTTTAGATTGTGAGTCTGCCTCACAGTCAATGGGAGTAATGGCCAGCAGGGAGGGTGGGGGGATTTCTGACATTAGGACTATATAATCTTTGTTCTTGACTTCTGCAAGAGCCTCACTCTCCTGATTACATATCAGAGAGGAGATGCCCTTTCTCTCGAGATTGTAATAAAATCTTGCTGCTTGGCTTCTACCTTGAAAAGTCTCTGATTTTCATTTGGCTGGGTGGTCTCTGACCCACACAGATATATAGCTGGTTACCTAAGCAGATTCAACAGTCTTAAGGGCATTTCCAAAAGATGTAACACCACACTCCTAAAAACAGAGTGTAAGAATGGCTTGGTCCCTTATGCCTGAAGGGCTATACAAATGTGCATACGTACCCTTTGATCCAACAACACCACTACTAGGTCTATATCCCAAAGAGATTTCAAAAAGGGGAAGGGGGCCTATTTATTGCAGAAATATTTACAGCAGCTCTTTCTGTGGTGACTAAGAATTGAAACTGAGGGGTTTGCCTGTCCTCAGGATGACCCATGTGACAGACATTCTCAGGGAAAGAATTCAAAAACAGAGTGGACAGAGGAAGAAGTTTATTTCATTCTCCTGAGAAAATGGTTGCACTGTTTCCAAAGAGCACACAAACTGATACAGAAGCAGGAGCAAGTTTAAATACTGGTAGTGTAGTCATACATTTCCCATCTGAGTCATGATTGGTCCAAACTCCTCAAAGTTACATTGTAGTCCCAAAACATTCCCTCCTTAGTGTCCCCCACCCTGCCCTGGTCATGTGTCCAGTGATCAGAAAATGGTGGAAAGCTCCACCTTAAGGAGGGTCAGTTAATATGCATGAGGTCAATTAAGCAGGTGCGGTAATGAGTACACCTGTGATCAGGGCATGACCCCAGGGTCCGAGCCATTTGTCACATCCCTACCTTTCTAGATCTAGGTTTAAACAAGATTGACTATTATCACAATTATTTTAACACAGTACTTCAAATGTTAGCTAGAGCAGTAAGTCAAGAAAAGGCAATTGAGAAAATAAGTATAGGTGAAAAGAAAACAAAATTATCACTTTTTTGCAGATGTTATGACAGTGTAAGGAACCCCTGGCACAACTAAAAAACTGCAATAATTAATTTCAAAAAAGTATCAGGCTATAAAATAAATATACATAAATCATTAGTATCCATGCACCAATCTAACAAAACAGCAAAAAGACCTAGAAAGAGGCATTACATTTAAAATAACTTACAGAAGTTATAAACTGTTTGAGAATCCAAGATTCAACCACGGTATCTAAATCTAACTATAAAACCATTTTTCAAATAAAGACAGAAATATTTGCACCTAGATAGGTTGAATCAATATAATAAAAATGACAATTCTAACAAAGGGATGCCCATCAACTGGGGAACAGTTAAGCAAGCTGTGGTATTATGATTGTAATGGAATATTACTGTGTTATAAGAAATGACAATTAGGATGATTTCAGAAAAACCTGAACTTACATGAACTGATGCATAGTGACGTGAAGAGAACCAGAGAATGTTGTACATAGTAACAGCAATACTGTTCAATGAAAAATTGTGAATGACTTAGCTAAATGATCCAGAACAATCCCAAAGGACTCATGATGAAGCATACTATATATCCTCCTCCAGAGAAAGAACTGATATTGTTTGAATACAGACTGAAGTGTGCTATTTTTACTTTCATTTTTTTTCATGAGCGTTCTTGTACAAAATTACTTAATATAGAAGGGAGGGACAGAATTTGGGAATCAAAACTTGAAGGAAATTAAAAATAAAATTGATTCGATTTTGTAATTCATTCTATTCTGCATCACTGTGGACATTTTATACACCAGCCTAAGTCACTTTGTTTGTGAATTAAGTTCAGAAGTTCAGTCTAACTACTGGAAATTCTTGCAGGTGGACTAAATCAATCAGCATTTCCTACTGACAAGATGAAAGGAAGGGTGTGGTTGCTAGAACCACATTCCTGATTTCTAGTCAATCGTATTGTTTTCCCCATCTATGATGCTACAGGATTTTTAACCAATCACACTGTCTTCTCCATTTATCATGCTGCCTTCTAGTTTTTAGATGATTCTCCTTTTAGCTATAAAAATGATCTATTAGCCTTCGGGCCAAGATCTTAGTTTGCTGAGGAGACAAGACTGAAATCCTGTTAACTGGCAAATTCACACTTTGCTAAGAAATAGATCATGTCTTAAGTTTACCTTAATTTCAGCAGGGACTTGGGTAATGGGGGGGTGGAGGGGAAGAGACATAAAATCTACTAAGTACTAGATCAAACCGTACTTTTTAAAAAGCATCGATGATTCAAATGATATGGTGCTGGTTAAAAGTCTGATCAGCGGAACAAATTAGGTATGTTACACAGAACAGCAAACACAGAAATATAATGTTTGATAAACCCTAAGATCCTCATTACTGGGGGAAGGCCTCACTATCTAAAAAAAACTTCTAGGAAAACTAGCGAACAATTCAGAATTAGATATTGACCACCACCTCACATCACATACTAAGATCCAAACAAATCTTACTTAGATATCAAAAGTTACATCGTAAATAAATTAGAGAACTGTGGAAGAAAATGACTTTTGTATCTGTGCATAGGGAAGAGTTTGTGATTAAACAAGTGATATAGAAGATGCCAAGATAAAATGACCAATTTTGACTACATAAAATTTTAAAAGTTTTTGCATGTCTAATGTAGTAAATATGAGAAAGGAAACAGGGAATTGAAAAAAATTTTTGTGACAATATTCTTTGATAAAGAATTCATTGTTTCCAAGCTATATAAGGAACCAATTCAAATTTACAGGACAAAGAACCATTGGAACCATTGTCAAAGAATATGAAGAGGCAGTTTCAAAGGCAGAAATCTAAATTATCAAAAATCACATGAAAAAATGCACTACATGCTAATGAGAAATACAATGAAAAGAAAGGTTGAGGTGTTGGTCAAGAACAAGTCCCAAAATTTGAAAAAGCTTTAGAAAGAATTATAGTTAGTCATTTAGCAAAGGAAAAAAGTGCTAGAAGATATGGCTTTCCTTAAGTATCTTTACTAGAGCTGAAAGGGCATAAGGACAGGCAGCTGGTTGGCTTGCACATAGGCAATAATGCAGTTACTAGGTAAAGTTGCCTAAGATGTTGTAATGGTAATTTGAATGGGAAGATCTTTCCCATTCATTAACAGGTTCATGTGACCTGCTTATATCACATGAAAGCTTAAGTCACATGTGGTGGGAGGAATTTGCTGAATGAGTGGTACAGTACTGGAGAAAACAGTTGAAAACAGTTAGGGCAGAGGGAGGAGAGGACATAGGCAAGCAGGACAGCTAAACCTGTGAGTGTTTGTGGGAAGGACCCAGCAGGGAGGGAGAAGGTTTAACAGTAAGGACCCCAGCATACACAGGTGGGCCTGTTGTACAGGTTCTTAGATCTGCTTTTCTAAAAGGAAAGCAACTTTTGAGGGGTCAACAATCTATTTTAATCAAGCACATAGACCATTCACGTAGTTCAGGGGAAAAAATCGGCACCATGAACTTCAGAGAAAATAGAAATGGAGAAATAAAGACCAACAGGGCGTTTCCAACTGTCTGATCATAAGCAACTCACAGATCAACAGACAAATCCAATACATAGTTACCTGAGAGAGAAGCACCAACATCTGGGTTTTCAAAGCCAAGGGGCTCCTTAGCTACCCAGAGTCTCATTGGCACACCAACCTTCTTCCAAAAACAGAGCCCTAAGACAAAACCTCACCTCAGAGTGTGTGTGTATATATGAGCCAGAGGGCATCATGACCCTTGAGAAACAGTGCCTCATTAGACATTAACAAAAGGTGTGGACCTTCCTACAAAACAAATCTCCCCTAATCAAGCTTCCCTTAATGGGCAGGCCCATTAATGGGTGGGGAAGATCTTTAACAGGTGGCTTGGGAAGGGCTTAGTCCCCTAATGTGTACTGAAGTCTTTAGTTACTATGAAGGATTTGGCTTTCTGGTGTCTGTTTCTCATCTGCCTTCCATAAGGAGAATCTTATACTTTGCAATTCAGAACTATGCTAGTATATTCATAATGACTGTGGATGCTGTGAATACTGCCTTGGCAATACAGATATTTATCAGCAGTAACATAAGAAAATATTTACCCAACAGCAAGAGATAGAAAGAGAAATCCCATTTAAAGCTATGGTAGACACTATAAAATATCTGGGAGTCTACCTGCCAAAACAATTACAAAACACTTTTTGTACAAATAAAGTCAGATCTAAATAGGTGGAAAAATATCAGTTGCTCCTGGGTAGGCTGAACTAATATAATAAAATGATAATTCTACTAAATTAATTTTCTTATTCAGGGTCATACCAATCAAACTACCAGATAATTATTTTCTATGGCTAGAAAAAACATCAAAATACATCTGGAAGAACAAAAGGTCCAGAATATAAAGGGAATTAATGTAAAGAAATGCTAGGGGTGCCTAGCCCTACCAAATCTCAAATTGTACCATAAAGTAGCAATCATCAAAACCACCCGGTACTGGCTAAGAACAGTAGTAGTCAATGAATATATAGTACTCTACTGTTTGATAAACCCAAGGACCCCAGCTTCTGGGATAAGAACTCACTGACAAGACAGCTGAGAAAACTGGCTAACAGTGTGGCAGAAACTGGGCATAGACCAATGCTTGACACTGTACACAAGAATGAAGTCCAAATGCATACATGATCTAGGTATAAAGGCTGATACTATAAACAAATTAGGGGAGTAAGGAATAGAGTATTTGTCAGATTTATGGAGAAATTTTTGACCAAACAATAGATAGAACATTATGAAGTACAAAATGGATAGTTTTGATTACAGTAAATTGAAAAATTTTTGCACAAACAAACCCAATGCAACCAAGATTAGGAGGGAAGTAGAAAACTGGGACAGAATTTTTGTAATTAGTGTCTGTGATAAAGGCCTCATTTCTAAAATATATAGAGAACTGAGTCAAATGTACAAGAATACAAGTCATTCCCCAATTGATAAATGGTCAAAGGATATGAACAGGCAGTTTTCAGAGAAAGAAATCAAGGCTATCCAGTCATATGAAAAAAATGCTCTAAATCACTATTGATTAGATAGCTGTAAATCAAACCAACTCTGAGGTACCATATCACACCTATCAGATAGGCTAACATAACAAAACAGGATGATGATAAATGTTGGAGAAGGTGTGGGAGAGCTGGAACACTCATTCACTGTTGGAGCTGTGGGCTAATCCAACCATTCTGGAGAGCAATTTGGAACTATGCCCAAAAGGTTAAAAGAATGTGCATACCCTCTGACCAAGCAATATAGCTTCTGGGACTTTATCCCAAAGAGATCATAGAAATGGGAAAGGGTCCCACATGTACAAAAATATTTATAGCAGCTTTCTTTTGAGAAGATGCCCATCAATTGGGGAATGGCTGAACAAGTTATGGTATATTAATGTAATGTTACACTATTGTGCTATAAGAAATGATGAACAGAAAGACTTCAGAGAGGCCTGGAAGGACTTATATGAATTGATGCTGAGTGAAAGGAGCAGAACCAGGAAAACACTGCATACTGTAACAACCACAGTTACGGTGTGCAATGTGAGGAATTTTTCTGGTAGACTTAGCCCTTCACAGCAATGCAAGAACGTAAAACATTCCCAAAGTACTCTTGAGGCAAAATGCCATTCACATTCAGAGAAAGAACTATGGTGTTGGAACGTAGAATGAAGTAGAATATTTTCTCTTGTGCTATGTTTTGTTTTTTCTCGTGATTTCCCCCACTCATTATAATTTCTCTATGTAACATGACTAATGTGAAAATATGTTTAATAAGAATGTATGTACAGATTCCATATAAGATTCTATGCTGGGGAGAGAGAGGGGTGGGGAGGTGGAGAAAATCTAAGACTTATGGAAGAGACTGTAGAAAACTGAAAACAAATTAATTCTTTTAAAAAAAGAAAGAAAATATTTAACAGAATTTGGGCCAAGTTCAAACCCAAATTATTGGGAGGTCAAAACAAGCACCCTGGATTCCCTGAAGGGTTTCTGCAGTCATAGGTCCTACAATTTCCGGTTAAATGGGTTAAACAATTTCTAGACACATAAAGCTAGGTTCAAACAGTATTATAAATGACAAAACATTTCCCCCAGAGATTTTATTTCACATCTGTCAGACTAGAAATGATGACAAAAGAAGAAAATAGCAAATGTTGATAGGACTGTGGGAAAAGAGTTGGTAGAGCTGTGAATTTACTCCAGTCATTCTGGAAAGAAGAAACACTGTTTTTGTCTCCTTCTAGGAGGGTGTTGAACTGAAAATGCAGTAAATGACATGGATTACTGGACATGGTAATGTGGGTTTTGAGGGTTTTCACTTTGCCAGAGGTAGTGAGGGATTTGTTTTGGGACAATTCTTCTAAAATTATTTAACAGGGAGGGGATTCATGGAACAGACTAATTTTTTAAAATAACAATTTTCAAAAATATTACAAATATTTAACAATAAAATAAATATTTAATAATAAAAATAATTTTTCAAAGGACAAGGACATTTTTCAAAATAAGTAAAATATACAAAATTTTAATTTCAAAATCTATACTAAATCTTCCAAAAGGCTAATAGGATAAATGCATATTAGAACTGCAATCTCACCTCATATACAAACGGGTAAAGATGATAACAGAGTTGATACTAGAGGTACTCTGTCACAATCAGGCTCACAAAATACTTTGAGTGAGTTGTAGGTTGGTCTACTAAATGTCACATAGTCACTAAAATGTTCATAATCTCTAACCTGGCAATCCCAATGAGCATATGCTACAAGAATATCAATAACAAATGCTTCTTTAAAAAAAAAAAAAGCAAGAAAAACAAAACCCAAAATATTTTCACCAATGCTGTTTGTGGTAGCAAAAGAATAAAAAGCCACTAAGGAAGTGAGTATCAGAGTATTACTACATTATAAGAAATGGTGAATATGGAGAAGTCACAAAAACAAAGAAACTGAAGTAATGCAAAAAAATATAGAACCAGCGACTATAATATAAATTAAAACGATATTAAGAGACATCAGATTAAATGTAAAGGTCAATCCCAGTTCCAAGTGATGAACACATCTCCCTGCCAAAGGTGGTAATCTATATGTAAGAAATACTTCATGTTCATATCTTAGAGATATATCCAATAGTTCTATAGGGGGTATAGAGCTTGACTGGAATCTGCTCCCAAATTGCCTCTTAGCAAAGTTCTTCTTGTTTAAAAAACAAAAAACTCAACTATTTCAAAGCCTGTAACAATTTAATGAAGGATAAGAGGCCAACTTTGAAATAGCTTCTGATATGCAAAAGCCAATTGCATATTAACTATCTCCATGGCATGAAATCCAAAGGAAACTAAAACTGTGAATAGTCTCTATATCAAGGGGAGAATCTAAGCAACAACATGATTTTGTTAATAATGAAATGGCAATCACACTTAAAAGAGAGGGAAATAATTTTATTTTGTTCCATAACAGATAAAACATAAGAGAATGAGGAAAAAGACAAAATAAAGTAAGCTGAGGAAGTGAATTTTTTAAAACACAGAGCCATGGGTATGGTGACTAATGTATATGGAAAGGTTGGAATTAGCGAAAACAAAAATAAAAATCTTCCTGTCAAATCTGGCTTATCTCATCACACTTTGTTACATTACATATTATAGCATACCTTCTGTCAGAAATGAATAACCTTGAAAATGAACTGTAATCCCACTGTAAAGAGAGGTAACAAACTTGAAGGTGTTGGTACCTACTGGACAGTGGGGGGACTAGGCTAATGAAGTGAGGAAAATATTTCTCTGCTAATGCATGTGTACATCCATGAAATTGGGGAAATAAGTGACTTCAAAGAGATCCAATGAACATTTTAAACTAATGTTTCCTTTCATATTTATTCTTTTTATATGAGGCATATGTGGGAAACTGGGCGAAATTGCCTTCCTTACTGTATTTGAGTATACAACTACTCCCAACTAATAAGGCTAACAAAATTGAAGATAAATGAATGACTTTTGTATCTTATTCCCTAAGGGATTAGTACCTAGTTAGAAAGAGGGAGGGAATACCATCCATAGTTCTCTTTGGCAGTCCTCCAGGCACTATTTGGTGAACTAAAGCAGAATGAAATTTTCTGACTTGAATCTCTTCAAGAAGATGACATTTATAGTCACAAGCAACAGGAGAAAATTTAAGAGATGACAAATCATTTGGAAGTTAGTAAATAAGTAGCCAATTAACAGCTTCACCTAAGTTATAAGAAACCATTTAACAGGATATTACAAGTGACCTAATGTAAATGGAAACAAAATAAAAATAAATATAAGATAGATAATGCTAATATATGGTTTTTTAAGTCAACATGTAGCCTGCATGGATCCTTATGCAGTATACTGGTCCAATTCTATTTGAGTCTGATCACTATTCTGGAGGATTTGTGAGAATCGCTGAATATCTGATGTAGTAAAATAAACTTGAGAGTGAATAACGTAATTTATGATATACTAATACATGTATTAATATATAAACTAAAATATTGGTGATATTAACAATTAAAAAAACAACAAACAAAACCAAGGATATATTCTGGCTAGCAATTACAAAGCAAAAACCAGTAAAGAGCCTTAAAAGCTAAGCATGATAAAAGTTAAAGTACAAGATCACAGCTGATGATACTAAATGATGATAACTATAGGGGTTTAAAAAGATACACCTGGGATGCATTTATAAGAACCAGGGGTACAGTTTACAGGATTAGAATAGGCAAAGTGTCAATGACACTTCAGTGATATAGAACATAATTATCAACCATATGGTGACAGATATAAAATTAATGTTAGTAATAAAAAAATCTGTTTATTTGACACAAAAAATTCTTCACCAAGGAGTATACACCAAAATAAACATACCAAAAGATATCTGGATGTGAAAAATAGGACAGGTTTAATAGTCTTAACCAAATAATTCATGGAAATTTCTAACTACTCTAGCTTCCCAATCTGGTTTAAAAATATGATACAGCCTCTGCCTTCATTATTACATTAAGACCCTAATGTCTACAAAGTTGTTATCAGATAAAGATGCTATAAAGAAAGGGATGTGGATGCACAATGAGCTCTTTAACCAACTTCAATTTTGAACAGACAGAACTTTTTCTCTCAAAGGAGAGAAAATAAATTTTTGCTAATTAAAAAATGAAAGACATATCAGATGGAAAAAATATAACCTGAGAAGGAATATGAAACCACACTCCTATAGAAATAGATATAAAGACAAAGAAGTGATAGATTCAAAATGCAGAATGAGACATACAACTGATTATGGCCAATGTAGAAAGATGTTTTACTTTGCTATGCATACTGGGTACTTTTATTTTTCTGTTGGGAGTGGAGGGGATGGGGAAAGTGATGGGAAGAAGTGGGGGGGGGGGAAGCTTGTTAATTGAAAACAAAAGATTTGAACTGGTCAAAAAAAGCACTAACATTCAGAAGCTAGGAATGGCCAAAAAAAAAAAAAAAAAAGGCGGGGGGGGAGAGATGTTTTTATTTGGCTATAGTAGGATTAAGAGGAAGCTCAAAGAAGGAATAAAACTAATCCTAGGGGTGGACTGAATGACAAATGACTGAAAAAAGTTACTTTAGTTTTTGTTCTGTCTAGCAAGGAAACTCATCTCTAGATGTAGAAAGAACAAAGGAAGTTTAACAATAAGTTACCTAACATACAAAAGACATAAGAGAGCTGCACCAGAGTTCAAATAGTTCAAATCACAAAAAAAACCCAACATACACATTGAGGGTGCTGAAGGAAGTAACAGGTAAGACTGTTGAATTACTAATCTGTGATGTCCGAAAAATCACAAGGGAAATGTGCTTCAAGACTCGAGAAAATGTACTGATTTTCAAAGAAAAAAAATTGCACAATGTATCATTAAAAGGCTTCTGAGCATTTAATAAGAGAAATAGTAATCAATGTGTCAACAGGTAATGCTAGGCTAATATTCTTATTCTGAATCAACTTCAGTTCCACATCACCCTGCTGGCTTATTCGGCCACTAGTTTAGAATTTCAATTATTCTCGGATGGACTACTGCAGTAGCCTGTTACTGATCTCCCTGGTCCCTCCCTTCTTGAATTCAGTTTCCACACAGCTGTAGAAATAATCTTCCTAAAGCATATGTTTTTCAGGGGCTCCCTACTGCCTCCCAGATAAAATACAAATTTCTCAGCCTTGCATTTAAAGCCCTTCTTAAACTAGCTCCAGCTTAAATGATCTATGAACGGTGAAAATCGGAGAATATTTTAAGATAAACCTGGGAGGTTTCACTGCAGGAACCAGATAAGCATGATTATCTAGACTTATTTTAAGTTACTTCTCTACATATATTCTATATTCCAGTCAAAACACCCAACTTTGTTTTCTAAACAAAGTATTCCACCCTCCCAACTCCACAATTTTGTATAAAATACTTTCTTCAACTACATCTCTTAAAATGACCTCAATCAAGATACAGTTTAGGTTCTATGTGGTTCATATTCTCTCCTTCCTAAAATTATTTTACATTTATTTACTTATCTGGTTGTCTGAGGGCAATATAAGCAGCCCCCTTAGAGCAAGGACTTTTCATCTTTTTTCACCTTTTTATCTTCCTACCAATTGGTCACGAAGGTAGCAGGTGTTCAAAAGGTGCTCTTTTAAATGAACTGTCAAATGCTCATTACAGGTAAATTAGGTAGATGACATACCAGATTTTCAACAAGGCAGTCACTCTCAAATGATTCTTGTGGACAATATGCAAGAGGAAGAGCACAAAATCCTAAGTTTAGAGTAACTGAGGTGGGGAACCCATAGCCCAAGGTTATATGTGACCCTCAAGTGTGTCCCTTTGACTAAATTCAAACTTTACTGACAAATCCCCTTAATAAAAGGATTTATTCTGTAAAACTTGGACTCAGTCAAAAGAACCTAGAAGACCTAACATGGCCTTGAGGAATCAGATTCTCCATCCCTGGCTTAGATGGATTGAATGCCTGCATCCAAAAAGTAGTTATGAATAGCCTGATAGTAACTCAGAGGACATTTCTAGTAGAATATTCCAGGGATCTGTCCTTGGTCTTATTCAACACTTTATCAGTAATTTTAATGAAAACACTGATACCATTTTTATCAAATGTGTAGATAACACAAATTTAGGAGGGATTGCAAAAATGTTACATTAGTGACAAAAAAATGAACAAATTAGAATGACAAAAATCTAATAAAATAAGATTAAAGAGGAAATATATCTACATTTAAAATACCAACTGCATGAGTATAGGTATTAGGAAAGATGAAAAAAAAAATCTAGCAACTTAAAAGCAAACAAGCATTAGAGATGAGCCCAACAGTGAGAAACATGCTCACCTTACGCAAATAACAATAACTGTTGTAAAATCAGAAAAGCTTTCATTAATCTTTACATCCATTCCCCGAATGGACGAATAGCCTCCCCAGTAAGGTTACAGGCCAACTACAACATGTTCAGAAAGATGGGGCTTCTTATACTGTTTTCCAAACTTTGGATCTCCCCATTACAGTCCCCTGACCATGTAACTTTGTTTTCCTCTCTGACAGGCTTTTCCTCACACAGTTCCTTGAGCCTGCCATTAGTTTCTGACCTCTAACCTGTCCATGCTAGCCCCTTATCACTTAGAACTGTGGAAAACGGAATTTCCTTGTTCCCACAGTAAAAAATGAGGCACAGCCACCAAAAAAGCAAAAATTTAGCTCTAAATTATAAAGAGAAGAATCAAATCCCAGAACTAAGTGAGACCACATCTGAAAATAACCTTTTAAAGGAATATTTTAGGAAATTTCTTATCAAGTTAATAACTAAGAGGGCACCAAGAGGTGAATTGTGGACCAATAACATGAAAATTAAAGGAACTCAAGTTCTTTCACCTGAACAGAAGATGTGGGAGTATATGATATGACAGGGCTGTAAAATATCTGAAAGGTTGTAATGTGGAAGTTCCGCTTAACCCTAAAGTACAGAAGCAATATAAACAATGGAAGCTAGACAGATTTCAGCTAAATATAAGGAAAATCTTCATAATAATTAAGAGCGGTCTCTTTTTGTGGTGGGAAAGAACTAGAAATTGAGGGGATATCCATCAAATGGGGAATGACTGAACAAGTGGTATATGAATTTAATGGAATACTATGGTGCCATTAAGAAATGATGAGGCCGATTTTGGAAAAACCTGGGAAAGACTTACAGGAACTGATACAGAGTGAAGTGAACAGAACCAAGAAAGCACTATCAACAGTAACAGCAACACTATGCCAAGATAACTAGAGACAGCTTAGCTCTTCTCAGCAATACAATGATCCAAGACAAGCCGAAAGGACTCATGAAGGAAAATGCTATATCTATATACAGAAAAAGAACTGATGGAGTATGAATGAAGATTTAAGCACACTATTTTCGCTTTTTTTTTTCCATGGTTTTTTGTTTGGGTCTGTTTCTTCTTTCACATGACTAAAAGGGAAATGTTGTATATGATTGTACATATATAACCTATATCAAAATGCTTACCAAATTAGGAGAAAATTTAGGAGGTAATTTTTAAAAAAGAATGTTAAATGTTAAAAACTGTCTTTTACATGTAATTGGAAAATTAAAATACTATTTAAAAAGAAAAAAATGAGAGTTGTAGTAAAACAGGCTATCTCAGGAGGTAGGAAATTCCATAACTTAAAGTTGATCTGAGGTCCCCTTTGAATGCTCTAATGATTCTTGTAAGATACATTATTCCCCAAATGTAATATGTCTAATTTGCATATATTGTTAGTATTTTCACTTTGTGGAAAAAGGGAAAATAAATTTATTGAATAAGAAACCACATAAATGACATATTCAATGTTTTACCTCTAAGAATTTGTTCTTAAAGGACAGAAATCAGAAATTATTAATGGTCTAAAAAAAGATCAGGTATAGTTTTTACGACAAGAGGATCTGCAATGTTTTGTATTGGAGTGCTAAACAAAGAGCTAACGTAATGCACATGCATATCATTGTTAAGAGAAAGGAAAACAGTAGGGAAAAAAAGTGATCACAAGAAAGTCAATGAGACTGAATTAACAAAAGAATTCTGATGACCAAGGAAATAAATGAAAAAGTACAGATAGCTCATACGTTCAAACTTTAAATGAATGATACACAAGGTTGAGAGTCACTTAATGTTAAAGTTTTTAAGAGGAAGAGAGGAGAAAAGGTCAAGAATCTGCAATATGTGGGAGTGAACAAAAAGAACCATTTGCTGCCCTTTTCCTAAGATACAATGTTAATTTGACAAGTATTTTTTGGGAAATAATTCCTAAATATGGAGAGGGGTAGGGGGACTCCTATAAAATAAGCAGTTCTAATGGCAGGGATTCCTTCTTACCAAAAAAACCCCAGAATGTTTTTAGTGAGTGTTTATTTGTATTGCACCTGGGCCAACTGAGTTTAGACCCAAATTCTAGTACCTTTTTTACCAGAAATTATGTGAAATTGAGAAAGCAACCTCATCTCTCTAGCCTTCAATTTCCTTGTTCCAGAAATTACATGAAATTGAGAAAGTAACCTCACCTTTCTAGGATTCAAATTCCTTGTTCCCTTTCTGCCCCTAGTAGCTCTCCCCGCCCCTCCCCTCCCCTGCAAAATGAGTGACTGAACTGAAATTCCTCTTCACTTTAAACTCTTTAATTACATACCTTCCAGAGTGGGAAGGAGGGTGCTTTGAGCAGGCATAGAGATGATAATATTTAATATTCCTGACTCCTACACTTCATAAAGTATAGGACACTGAAACTCAGCATCTTAATCTGTAAAGTAACAACCTACTTGTTGATTATTCAAGAAATTTTAATTTCCTTTTCAGAGGCAAATAGTAAACTTTGTATACGTTGTCATTTTTACCAAATGTAACTATGAAATCTGATTAACTTGGAAGTGTAGCACCCCAACCCACCCTTCAAAAAACCCCCCATCTGCAATCATGCTATTTTAACATAACAAGTTGATGTTTTATATCCTCCCACCTTGGGCCACATCCACTAGCTTCCTTCTATAAACAACTACCAAGCCAAACATGACTGGAAATTTAAAAAACAAAACAAAACAAAAAAAACCTATCCAAGGCCCGCTACGTGTTGCAATGGATAGAACATTGGCCCTAGAGTCAGGAGGACTTGAATTCAAATAAGGCCTCAGACACCCGACATTTAGTAGTGTTAGGAATAAAATGTTCCAAAGGAATGACAAAGACTCTGAGGTAGATGAAAAAAAGCTCATTTATTTTACATTTCTTGCAAGAAGTGGGTGTGCTGCCTGCACATCAACAACATACAAAAAGTGAAAGCTAATGAAGTGTACAACTTCCCTTACCTAGTCATGTTAGTTACCCCCCTTCATATGTTGCCCTTCCCTCCACATACACAGTAAGTGCATGTAAATGAGTTTTAGCTTCTTCTGGGGAGAATATTCATGAAGCAATTAAGCATGCATGCTTGAAGCCTAACCGACCTACTTACCCAGTGTCAAGTCACTTAACCCTGAGTGCTTTGGAAAGGGGGAAAAAACCTCTTATCTAAAGGGGTATAACAATTGAGTCACTTTAATATCTAAACTAAATGAATCTACAGCAAAACAAATTCTACTAAAAAGGATTCAAAGCCATACACGATCAATTAACTATTAAATTTTCTTGAGCAATTTACAAATGGAGTTAGGTGGCAGGTAGTTTCCATTTTGCACTTCTTCAGATTGTGCTTTAGATTAAGCACTGAAATAATTTTGTAAATGGATTAGCAAATGTGGTGATTTATTTCTAGGAATAAGTTTAAATAGTTTACTAAAGTATGAAACCCACTTGAATACAAATGAAATTAGCTTAAGAGATGATAGCCTTTTAAAAAAAAGGCTTTTACACTGCAGGATGATTTTTTCTGTACACAAATAAGATTACATTGAGGATGATGACTCAGCTGAAATACTGATACAGGCATTACTGTTAACAGCTCCCTCCTCAGTTCAGTCCATCCAATTCAATTCTTTATGATTTCTATATCTAATGCCTAGAAACTTTTTGTTTTGTTTTGTTTTTTTTCCCAAGGCAACTGGGGTTAAGTTACTTGCTCAGCATCACACAGCTGCTAAGTGTCAAGTATTTGAAGCCACATTTTAACTCAGGCCCTCCTCACTCTAGGGCTAGTACTCTATCCACTGTGCCACCTAGCTGTCCACCCCCACTTAGGAATTCATTATAAACTAAGATACAGAAAGAAACAAAAGATCAAAAACGTGGAAGGTGACAGACTCCCAGACCACAAGTAAAACGTTCCAAGAAACATTCCTCTTCTTTTTAGAAAGAGCAGAACCATCCACTCTTTCTATCACAGCAGGTTCTAATTTTGTGCAACCTCCCTTGTTTCACATTTACAAAGACAGGTAAAAGACAAAGTATGTTCAGTGTTTCGACCTCTATTAAGGAATTGGCTTTAAGATATCAGAACTTGAAGGTGATTTAAAAGGTCTTGTACTTCTGAGCCTACTATTGAGTTTTACCAACAAGTTCAAACTTTAGATTACTGATTTGTATTCAGGGAGTTCCTGATGGAATTTCTACAAATGTCTCCAAAAGGAGTAAATAACTGACTAGCTGTGTTATATTATTTTTCCTCTATGACAAGCAGGTGCATCTTTTAAGAATTATAGGTTTATTTCTTTAGCAATTTAAAATCATCATGATTGTGCATAATTTTGCCACTTATATCAAACTCTGAACACTTTTTTATAGTGTAATTTTATTTTTCCAATTATATAAAAATGGTATTTTTTAATATTTTGAACTGAAAATTCTCTTTATCCCTCTCCTCCCCACCACCATTAAGAAGAAATTTGATATAGGTTATACATATGTAGTCATGAAAAACTCATCTGCAAGTTAGTCATGTCTGAACACTTCTAAGTACAATAAGTTCTTGGGGTTTTTCAACCTTTCATCAAATTGTTTCCAAACTGCCCACCAACGGTTCACCATTTGAGCACAAAATGATTCCCAGCAGATGACCAGATACAAGAGTAGCTCCCTCCCTTCTTCTGAAATTGTACTTCTATCAGCTATGTAATTACAGAATCAAAATGCTGTGAACTTTGGATTCTTGCAGATTAAATGTCAGACTGTTTGAAAATCACAATTATTGGGTACGGGCATTAAAAGCCATCTTAAAACTAGCACAACATACTAAAATTACAACATTCTGTACAAACAAATCTTAAAACTGCCACTCCTTGCAATGTTATGGTTGTTTTCTGATTAAAACTTATCTTCTACTTATATTACCATTCTTCTCCCTGGCAGATTGTCAAATGAACTGGTTGACAATACCGAGCAGTTGTTCAGTAGTCTGTTAAAAGAGCATAGGGGTATGGTAGTGATAGAAAAAAAAGAAAGTTCCACTTAAAGAGACCATGTCCTTACAAAAATTATTAAATAAATGTTGTTAAAAACAAAAACAATATGGACAAATGAACTTTAAGTAGATCACACTTCAGCCAAGAGAAAGTAAATACTTTACATTTTAACTAGATATTCATTTTTCTCAGTTGGTTAAGTGTTTGAAAACTACAAATAAGTTTCCAAATCTCAGCAAGAGAGGTAAAATTCTATTACTATTTTCCGCAAAGTGCTTATGTAAGCAATTTTTTCTTGGTTTCAATCAAAATACAGGAGAAAAAACATTTGAATACAGAAGCAGATTTAAGACTTTATTTGCTTGGTGTTGAGCCAAATATTTCAAACCTTTGTTCAAAAAAGAAACTCCCAATATAAAAATTAGGTTTATAAATGATTGTTAGATTACATGAAACATCTTCCAAACTGTACCATTTCACTAAAAATGTTTGTTTTTAAAAATCTATAAAATAAACTTCTTAAATATCAATGATAGCAGTACGCAATTTGCTAGATTGCTTCTTTTAATTCTTTGTGCATCGAAGGAATTAATGGAGAGAAAATGTAAAGAAAAGAGGCCTCGTGGTACCAGATTCTTAATAATAATAATAATAATCTTGGTAACTATCAAAATCTGACACTGGCTAAGAAATAGGAAAGTGAATCAGTGTAATACACAGTAGTAAATGATTGTAGTAACCTTGTGTTTCAACAAAATGTAATGACTTAAGACTTTTGGGATAAGAATGCATGACTTGGGAAAAATCTTTGGTAAAAATGGAAAGCTATCTGGCAGAAATTAGACATAAACCAGTATATTCATTTTTTAAAATTTATTTTAAGCTTTATTTCCACAAAATGTTGAGTTCCGAATTTTCTCCCCATAATTTTTCTCCCTCACCTCCTCCAAAACGCTGTGTGTTCTCACTGCCCCTTCCACCAATGTGCCCTCCCTACTAACACCCCTCCCTTCCCTTCTCCCCATCTTCTCTCTTGTCCTGTAGGGCAAGATAAATTTCTATACCCCATTACCTGTATTTCTTATTTCCCAGTTGTACGCAAAAACAATTCTCAACATTTCTTCCCAAAACTTTGAGTTCCAACTTCTCTTCCTTCTTTCCTCCCTCTCCACTGAGAAGGCAAGGAATTCAATATAGGCTATATATATATATGTAGTTTTGCAAATGACTTCCATAATAGTCATGTTGTGTAAGACTAACTACATTTCCCTCCATCCTATCCCCCATTTCTTCTATTCCCTCTTTTGACCTTGTCCCTCCCCAAGAGTGATTACATCTAATTGCTCCCTCCTCCCATTTGCCCTCCCTTCCATCATCCCTCCTATCCTGCTTCATACCAAATTGTGTGTGCATGTTATTTCTTCCTTGAGCCAAATGTGAGAGTAAGTTTCACTTTTTCCCTCTCACCTCTCCACTTTTACCCTCCTATGGAAAAGCTTTCTCTTGCCTCTTCTATGACAGATAGTTTGCCCCATCCCAATTCTCCCTTTCACCTCCCAATATATTCGTCTCTCATCCCTTAATTTTATTTTTAGATATGATCCCTTTCTATTTAACTTACCCTGTGCTCTATGTCTCTCTCTCTATGTGTGTGTATAATCCCTCCAACTACCCAGATACTGAGAAAAGTTTCAAGAGTTACAAATATTATCTTTCCATATAGGAATGTAAACAGTTCAACTTTAGTTACTCCCTTGTGATTTCTCTTTCCTATTTACTTTTCCCGCTTCTTTTGATTCTTGTATTTGAAAGTCAAATTTTCTTTTCAGCTCTGGTCTTTTCAACAAGAATGCTTACAAGTCCTCTATTTCATTGAATGATAATTTTTTCCCCTGAAGTGTTATACTCAGTTTTGCTAGGTAGGTGATTCTTGGTTTTAATCCTAGTCCCTTGGACTTCTGGGCTATCTTATTCCAAGCCCTTCGATCCCTTAATGTGGAAGCTACTAGGTCTTATGTTATCCTGATAGTATTTGCACAATATTTGAATTGTTTCTTTCTAGCTGCTTGAAATATTTTCTCTTTCACCTGGGAACTCTGGAGTCTGGCTACAATATTCCTAGGAGGTTTTTTTTGGATCTCTTTCAGATGATTCTTTTAATATTTATTTTGCCCTCTGGTTCTAAAATATCAGGGCAGTTTTCCTTAATTTCGTGAAAGATGATGTCTAGGCTCTTTTTTTTTGATCATGACTTTCAGGTAGTCCCATAATTTTTTTTTTTTTTTTTGCTTCCCTCAAATTTACAGTAAATAGGGAAAGGCCTGGTCCATTGGATGAAGGGCTGAGGAGCTGAGAACTGGGGCACATAATCTACATGGTGGAGGAAGATGTAGCTTGAATTGGACCATGGGGGGAGGAGAATCAGCATCATAATCACATGGGAGGGGGAGGGGTAAACCATTCTTGTGCAGTCTTGTCCCAGCTCTGCATGTAAGGGAGTCGCAGGGCCACATGAAGGGTTCAGTTTTTGGCTTGGATGATGTCCAGGAATTCAGGCTTAAGGAAAGCTCCACCCACCAGGAAGCCATCCACATCAGGCTGGGCTGCCAGATCCTTACAGTTGGCCCCTCTCACAGAGCCTCCATAAATGATCCTAGTAGATTGTGATACAGGTTATGAGATGTTGGTCTTAAGCCAGCATCGAAGCTTATCATGTACCTCTTGGGCCTGCTGGGGAGTAGCTGTCTTGCCAGTACCAATAGCCCAGACTGGTTCATAAGCTAGGACGACTTTGCATCAGTCCTTCATGTTATCTGCAATGGCCTTGGTCTGGTCAAACACAACCTTCTCGGTGATTCCAGCTTCCCTCTCATCCAACTTTTCACCAATACAGGAAATACTCCTAAGCTTTCTGACAGAGCATGGGGCTACCTTCTGCCTAATGAGCTCATCTGACTCCCCAAAGACATGTCTCCTTTCAGAGTGTCCCAGGATCACCCAGCTGGCCCCACAGTCCTTAATCATGGCAGGGCTCATCTCCCGAGTAAATGCACCCTTGGCCACTTTGTAGCAGTTCTGAGCAGCTACACCAATTTTTGCATCCAATTTCTGACAAGCAAAGTCAAGATAAATAGAAGGGACTCCACATACCACTTCGGTGCTGGCAGGCACCTTGGCCCCATTGATGGAGGTGATGAGCTCCCCCAGACACTTCTTGTCCCCATTCATCTTCAGTTGCCCCCGACGAAGAATTTCTGCGTCCTCATGGCTCATTGGTAATGGGCAGTGACTCAGGAGGAGATTGAAGGTCAGCAGTAGAGCACAACCCATAATTTTTAAATTGTCTCTCCTGGATCTATTTTCCAGGTCAGTTGTTTTTCCAATGAGATATTTCACATCATCTTCCAATTTTTCATTCTTTTGGTTTTGTTTTGTAATTTCTTGGTTTCTCATAAAATCATTAGCTTCCATCCATTCCATTCTAATTTTGAAAGAACTATTTTCTTCAGTGAGCTTTTGAACCTCCTTTTCCATTTGGCTAATTCTGCTTTCTAAGGCATTCTTCTCCTCATTGACTTTTTGAACCTCTTTTGCCAATTGAGTTAGCCTATTTTTAAAGATGTTGTTTTCTTCAGCATTTTTTGGGGTCTTGTTTGGCAAGCTATTGACTCGCTTTTCATGCTTTTCTTGCATCACTCTCATTTCTCTTCCCAATTTTCCCTCTACCTCTCTTACTTGATTTTCAAAATCCTTTCTGAGCTCTTCCATGGCCTGAGACCACTGAACATTTATTTTGGATGTTTGAGATACAGAAATCTTGACTTTTATATCTTTCCCTGATGGTAAGCATTGTTCTTCCTCATTTGAAAAGATGGGAAAGTAACCTTCTCTAGTCTTATTTTTTTCCCCTTTTTTGGGCATTTTCCCAACTAGTTACTTGACTTCTGGGTCCTTTGTCAAGGGTAGGGTATACTCTGGGGACCTGTAAGGTCTCAGTTCCTCCAAGGTGGCACAATCAGTGAAGAGGAGTTTACTCCCTGGTGGGGCTGGGGGCTGAGATTCATTTCAGCTGCTCAATTCCTCCAAGGGCTTTAGGTAGGGGGTGGGGCCAGTCACTCAGGGCTGAGATTAAGACCAGCTGCTCAATTCCCCTGGGGCCTTTAAACAGAGAGCTCCAATAATGGAACAATGGACGCTGGCTGCTGTAGGGTTAGCTATGGTCACCGTCACCACCTGCTGCTGCTGCTGCTACTGCCACTTGGGGCTGGGGCTAGGGGAGGACCCTGCTCCCTTCTCACTCAGGCTGAAAAAGCCCTCTCACTGACCTTGGGCACCTGTGGGTTAAGGGATCTGTGAACCACCACTGCTGTCAGGGATTCCCCAAAGTCTGGTCTGGTCCTGCTCCTTCTGGCGCAGCCAAGGCTGGGCTGCGCTCTGCTCTGCGTCCCTGGGCTGGAAATCTCCACTCTGTTGTTCTATGGCTTCTGCTGCTCTAGAATTTGTTGAGTCTTTCTTTATAGGTATTTTATTGGCTGTGAGGGAAGAGCTAGAGTATGTGGGTCTTTCTATTCCACCATCTTGGCTCTGCCCCCCATAAACCAGTATTTTACACTATTCCTCAAGGTAAGGTCAAAACACATACATGACCTAGACATAAAAGGAGATCTTATGAGTAAATCAGAAAAGCATGAACATATTACCTATCAGAGTTATGGATAGGATAAGAATTTATAAAGAAACAAGATAGAGAGCATAGTGAGATGTAAAATGGACAATTCTGATTAAATTTTTAAACGTTTTGTACTAATAAATCCAACACAGCCAAGATTGGAAGAAAGCAGAAAATCTGGGGGAAAAAATTTTTACATAGTTTCTCGGGTAAAGGTCTCATGTTTCAAATACATAAAAAACTTAGTCAAATTAATAAGAATGAGTCATTCCAGAACTGATAAATAGTAAAAAACTATGAACAGGAAGTTTTTTGATTAAGAAATCAAAGCTACATATTCTCACACGAAAAAAATGCTCTAATTCATTTAGAGAAATGCAAATTAAAACAACTTTGACAAGCCTTCTCACATCTATCAAAACGACTAAAATGATAGAAGGGAAAAAAAACATGTTAGAGAACATGTGGAAAAATTGGGAATTGTAAATTGATCCAACCATTTTGGAGAGCAATCTGGAATTATGCCCAAGCCTTATGAAACTGTACACCCTTTTTTGACTCAGCAATATCACTATTAGGTCTGTTTCTCAAGGTGATTAGGGAAAAAGGAAAAGAACCTGTATGTACTAAAATATTTATAGCAACTCTGTGGTGCAAAAAACTGGAAACTGAAAGAATGCCCATCATTTGGGTAATAGCTGAACAAGTTGTGAAATTGTGGTATGTGATTGAGATGGAATACTACTGTACTGTAAGAAATTTTAGGAAAGACTTGCATGAAATAATGAAGGGTAAAAATGAGTGGAACCAAGAGAACATTGTATACAGTTTACAGCAATATTATTTGAAGAATAACTGTGACTAAGTTATTCTGAGTATTATATTTAAATCAACTACAAAGGTCCTAGGAAAGAAAGAATTGATAATAGAAGTATATAGTGTGACTGAGAGAGTGAGAGAGAGAGAGAGAGAAAGAGAGAGAGAGAGAGAGACACACACACAGAGACAGAGACGGACAGACAGACAGAGAAATGGTGGCCTTCTCTAATCTGGTGTGGGGAAGTAGGAAAAGAAACAATTAGGAACATAAAATTTAACAAAAAATTTTTTAAGCTATTATAGCATGCCCTACATAACATACTCATAACTTCTTCATAAGTTTCATACTTTTATATTTAGAGTTTTTATAATTAGCCTCAGAATATTAGCAAATAGAATAAAATTTTATTTTACAATTACAAAATGTAAACTTGAATTTGGAGCTTTGGGGGGGCAAAAGTTAGTGTAAGTTATTGTCTGAATTTAATGAATAAATCTGAAATAAAAATAACACCTTTAGTAAATTTGTTACAAATGAAAATAATTATAGTGCCACAATAATTTAATGTGCAAATGACATTAAATTTGAGTCACCTGGAAAAATCTCAATCAGGGATTATTTGCTGCTATCTATCATCAGTTGCTTGACAGTTGTCTCTGTAAATTTTGCAGTTTACTGAAGTTGAATATAAAGGATTTTGTATTAAAGTACCATAGTTGTATTTTTCAAGTTCATTAATTTTAGTACACTAATTTTCCCAAAATTGCAATGTTTTAACACTTTAATCAACAAAGAAAGATTACAGATAAATCTGAAATTTTCAACAGTCAAATTTAATTATTTGAAATGTTTATTATCTCCTTTAAAATGTGAATATAGCTTCATAATGAAAATACATAACCAGTTTGATGAGAAAATCCATTAAAGCAGCTGAAGACAATAAGATTATTATTACTGTACTGTTTAATAAAACAGTAGTACGATGAACAGAAAATCCTAGAAAGACATATGGATTGATACAAAGTGAAGGAAGCAAAACTAGTAAAACAAAATAACAATATAAATGGAAAGAACAAACCAAATGAAACCAAAATATTGTGAAAACTATAATGTCCAAACTTAGCCACAAAGAGTTATGTAAGAATGCACCACCTTCTCCTTGAAGAATTGGGAGATTATGGGTGTGGAGTCTTGAATATTAAGTTTTTTGTACAGTGGTAAATTCTGCTGAATAATTTTTTTCACTCATTCTTTGTTATAAAGGAAGACTCTCTGGGGACAAGTGGGGGATGGGATGGGATATATTTAGAAATGAAACAGTAAGAAAAATTTAAATTCACTATGAGGTGAATGTAATAGGTGAATGAATTCCAAGCATGTGGGATTGCCAGTGCAGAGGCATGGAAACAGAAGACAGTGTCTGGCTGGATTGCAAAATGTTTGATGTAAGGTCATGTCCATTTAGACTAGAAAGATCGTTTGGGGCCAGGTTGTAAAGGGCTTTAAAGCTCAAGAGAGTAGTTTATGTTTTATACCAGAAATAAAAAGGAAGCCACAGGAATGGAAACCACATGGTCAGATCTACAATTAAGAACAACATTTGTAGAAGAACTAAACACTCTACCTTCCTTGAACAGGACTATCCCCATCACAATCATTCTTGTATGCTGAACTTTCATATGATTTGTACACTAAAAAAGCTTTATTAATTAAAAAACAAAATATATTTCATATAGGGCTTTGAGGCTTATAAATCTTTAACATTAATATTTTGATCTTTTTGACAATCTTGTGCAGTAATACAATTTATCATTCCTATTTTATAGAGAAAGAAAATAAAGCTCAAGTGACTGGACAAAACAGATATTCCTAGTTAGCAGAAGAGAAGTTTCAAACCTTGGTTTATCCCACAACATCTATGATATGTGTCATCTCCCTTCTACTTGAGGGCTTCTAGTGATCAGACTTAAAATTCAAAACAGAGGTTACCTACCCTTTCTGCTTATAAATACAGCTATCTTTTCACTCCACCATGCCACCACAATTAATTCACTTGAAAGGTTAACAGTCAGTGGTGCTTTGGTTTTCAAAATGTCTATATATTGGCAACTTGGCATCTGAATTGTCCACTTCTAGTAAGGGCAAATATGCTACAGTGCACTGAAAATCAAGTAAAATGGGTTGTAATCCTAGCCCTGCCATTAATTAGCTATGTGTGGGCATACCACATTGGGCATGCCACAATTTCTACAGGTTTGTCATTTTATCTATAAAATGAGGGGCGTGAATCTTAGATTATTTCTAACAGGAGATAATGCTTTTGGATTCAAATGACAAACCACTAATTCTAAGGAAGAGAATATCTGCTCTTTGCCCATGCTTTATGCCCTTGTACGTTTGCAGCAAGGCCCCACAGAAGCAGCAGAAGAAAAAACAAAAGCTAAGACCTGGGGAGTTCTTATAATCAGTGAATGGATTTCTGAGGGGGAGAGAAAAATCATTTGGGATTGAGATGGTCATTAAAATAAGAGGACATGACTTAAATAGAGGGTAAAACCTGGGTAGTCACAGAAGAGTAGGGTATTGTTTCATGATGATGAGGGGGATGACAAGATGGTAAATAAATGATAAATGCTTGTTGCCTTGAATGAGAAAATGTAAGCAAAAAACACAGAAGGAGAAAGGCACAAGTAAACAGCTTGACTACATCAGAAGTTTCATACAGGGAAGTCCTAAACAGCAATGGCAAATTGGATAGCCTTGAATTCCAGTCTTCCGAACTACAGGTCAAGAGTGACAAGATCAATGCAGTTTTATGAAAATTAATCTGGCTAAACCAGATAAAAGCCAGGTGGAAAGTGATGAGGCACATGGATTAACACACTAGTAAGAATGGAAAAGAGATAGGTTCGATTCATTCCAAACAATCAACATGACATGGTGGCTGGGGGGGGGGGAAGGGAACAAAAAAGAACAGAGGTTTTGGAATTGTTGTGATATAGGCAACTTCAGTGAGGAGAGACAGAGAAAGGGAAAATAAAGAGTTCAATCTGTTTATAACGTTCAAGTCTGTTATTAAAAAGGACTGAATAAAAATAGCACACATACTCAGCTTAAAAAAATGATCTCAAGTGATGTAGGTAATACAAGTATTATAATCCTCATTTTAGAATTGAAGAAAATGCCCACAGGTCACTCAGTTAATAAGGATGTTGAATTAAGAGAATTTCCAAGATTCCTTCCAAATCTAAATCCAAAGATAAACTATAGTGATGGGAGCTAGAACTCTTCTGACCTCCCATTCAGTGCTCTCACCTGCCTAGAGTTGAGATTATGGAAATAGATAAAATCAAAGCAACATATTTAGACGTCAGGAAAAAGAAACACTTCAATAATAACACTAAAGAATTTCAAGATTGTGTTCGTCCTTTATTTTCAAAAAAGACCATGACATCAGAAAAATGATGGCATGACTTGCGCTTGACTTTGTTTTGAGTGAGGGAGGTCTGTGCAAGGTCACCAGCCTCACTTTTTCCTCCCAAGAATCTCAAGAAAAATAATAAAATACGAAGGGGACCTGACTCCTTTGCAGAAATGGGAGGTCTATTGAGTGTGGAACATCTAAAATATTTTCATGTATTAATTGGGTTTTCTGATTTTTTTCCTCTTCTTTTTTTCTTTCAAGAAAGAATCTTTGTTCTTTGGAATGGTTCTCTGGGTGAGGGGAGAGGGAAACTGAAAATTAGGGGATTAAAAAAAAAAGCTGTCAATAAAAAATGTTTTAAAAAAGGAAACTAAGGGGATCTAGCAGTGCCAGATCTCAAACTAACAGCTAATAGTAATAGCTAACATTTATATAGCACCTACTACATGCCAAGTACTGTGTTAACTGCCTCAAAATTATCTCGTGACTTGCCCCCGTCACACAGCTAGTAAAGTGTCTGATTTGTTAAGATTTGAACTCAGGTCTTGACTTCAGGCCCTGCACTGTGTTTTCTCAGCCACCTATTATTATATTATAAAGTAGTAATCCAACTATTTGGCATTAATTTAAAAAGTTAGAAAAGTTGATGAATGGAATGGAATAGGCAAAAAATGTTCAGACATGATCAAACATAGCCAAGTGTATCACTCCAGGAAATCAACTAGTAACGAAAGCAAAGAATTCTTATTTTTTTAAAAAAAAAAAAATCCTGGGAAAAGTCACTGGTAAACATGTTAGTAGAAACTATATTTAGACCAACATTTTACACTATATACCACAAAAAACTCCAAATGAACACACAACATAAATAATTAAAAAGTCACATTAAAAAGTTAGCTAAGATTGAAAGAAATAAATAGTTTCTAGAAATATGCCTAAGTCTTTCATTAAACAGGAATTAAAGTGATAATTCCAACTGCAAAAAGTTAAATTGTTTTTCTATTATGAGAATCAATGCAGCTAGAATTAGAAGATAAAGTAGAATGGGGAAAATATTTGTAGCAAATATCTGATAAAGAGCTAAATACAAGACAGAATGTTTACAAATTTATAACAAAAACCACTGACCAACAGAAAAGTGCTAAAAGGTTATGAAAAGGCAGTCTTTAAAAGAAATGTAAGCTATCAGCAACCATATGAAATAATGCTCCAAATTATTAAGAAAAATGTATTCTAAAAACTTGACAGTTTCACATTACACATGTTAGACTGGCAAAGATGAAAATGGCTAATGCTGGAAGGGATATGAGAAGACAGGAACACTAATGCACTGCTGTTGGAGCTGAGGACTGGGACAAAATTTCTGCAAAACAATTTGGAATTGAAGTAATAGTTCAAGGAACTTTATGTGGCCTTTGACTCAGCAATGAACCTAGGCATTTAATCTCAGTATTAAAGGTGAAATATCCATATATAACAAAATATAGAGGATGGCACATTTTGCAGTAGCAAAGAAATGGATATAAAAAAGTAGGTGTCGGGAATGGCTGAATAAATTATGGTATATGAATGTAATGGAGTACTATTGTGCCATAAGAAATGATGAACAAGCAGACTTCAGAGAGGCCTGGAAGGACTTATATGACCTGATGCTGAGTGAAAGGAGCAGAACCAGGAGAACTTTGTGCACAGCAATGACCACAGTGTGCGAGAGTTTTTTCTGGTAGACTTGGAATTTTGTAATAATGCAAAAACTTCTTATAAAAAAAAAAAATCCCAAAGGTGGTTCTCAAGGCAAAATGCCTTCCACACTCAGAGAAAGAAAAATGGAAGTCATTCACAAAATGTAGCAGATCATGTTTGTGTATGTGTATGTGTTTGTGTATCATGTTTTGATTTGTTATATGATTTCTTTCATTTATTTTAGTCTGACTACATAGCATGACTATAGTGAAAATATACTCAATAGGAAAGTATATGGAGAACCTATACAGAATTGTATGCAGTCGTGGGGAGGGAGGGGGGTAGTGGGGGTAGGTGTGGGGGGGATAAAATCTCAATTGTATGGCAGTGATTGTTAAACATTAAAAAATAAAAAAAATAAAAAAAAAAAGTAGGTGTCCATTACTTGTAAACAAAAAATGGGGTATAAATCACAGGAAATTATTGAGCTATAAGAAATGACAAACAGGAAAAAATAGGAGGGAAAACTTGGGAAGTCTTGTACAGAATAAAGTAAGTAGAACAAAGAGAATAGTAAAAGTATTAAAAGGAAAATATTTTAAAATTTCAGAATTCTGAATAATGCAATGACCAACACTGACTCAAAAAGACTAATGGTAAAATGTCTTTTTTTTAAAATTGAGGTGACAACTACAGAGCGAGGCATACATTTTCAGACATGGTCAGTATGTTATTTGTTTTCCTTGGCAACTGATTAAGTTTTTTATGGAATCTGTGTGCGGGAGGAGTCATTAAGAAGTGACACAAAAGGAGTTTATCAATAAAATATTAAAAAATAAAAGTATCCTCTATCAATTTCATATTATGAATTTACTTGAATCATTTCAATTCACCAAGAACAGAAATGAGGATTGCATATGAAACGATACAATTTTCTAAGTGTCAAATTTAACGTAACAGCAATAAAGATCAAGTTTGCTTGCCTGTTACCCTTCTGAACTTCCTTCTGATCTCTTTTTCTGTATAGTCAATTAATTTTCATATTTTAAATGGACAAAAATAAACTTTTTCCCTTCCATCTTTGCCATTAAAAAGAAAAGAGAACCTTTTAAGCAAATATGTATATGTGCGCATACAAATCTTCTTGTTGGCTATGGTCCAAGAAATGTGTCTTTAGTTGCAGCACCCTCAGTACAACACTTTAGTCAGGAGGCGAGCAGCATGTTTCATTGTAGGTCATCAAATGCGGTCCATTAAAGTTAAGTCTTTCAAAGTTGTTTGTCTTTACCATGTTGTTAGTGTGTAAATTACTTTGCTTCTGCTCATTTCACTCTGCATCAGTTTATAAAGGTCTTCACATTTTAATCTGAAATCATTTCATTTGACAAAAGTATTATTCCATTACTTTCATATACCATAATTTGGTCAGCCAGTCCCCAAATGCCGGCCACCCTGTTTATTTCCAGTTCTTTGCCATGACAAAAAAAAGATGCTATAGATATTTTTATATGTGGGTCCTTTTCTTCTTTCTCTGGTGTCTCTGGAGTAGCAGCCTAGTATTGCTGAGTCAAAGGATATGTATAGGTTAGCAACTTTATTGGCCTAGTTCCAAATTGCTTTCAAGAATTCTTCTATGTATTCCTGTACTGGTCATTAGTAATGATTACAGAACCATTAAGGGATATTATCTTAAGAGCTGAAAGGGGCAAGGAATAGTGTATTTATCAAATTTATGGAGAAGGGAAGAATTTTTGACTAAAGAAAAGATAGAAAGCATTATGAAGTGCAAGATGGATAATTTTGATTACATTAAACTGAAAAGTTTTTGCACAACCAAACCCAATGCAACCAAAATTCGGAGGGATGTAGTATACTGGGAAACAATTTTTACAGCTAATTTTAGGGATAAAGGCCTCATTTCTAGAATATATAGAGAACTGAGTCAAATGTACAATACAAATCATTCTCCAATTGATAAATGATCAAAGGATATGAACAGGCAATTTTCAGAGGAAGAAATTAAAGATATCTATAATCATATGAAAAAATGCTCCAAATCACTTTTGATTAGAGAGCTGCAAATCAAAACAACTCTGAGGTACCACATCACACCTATCAGATTGGCAAACATGACAGAACAGGAAAATGATAAATGTTGGCGAGGATATGGGAGAGCTGGAACACTAATTCATTGTTGGTGGAGCTGTGAGCTCATCCAACCATTCTGGAGAGCAATTTGGAACTACGTCCAAAGGGCTACAAAAATGTGCATAACCTTTGACCCAGCAATATTGCTTCTAGGACTGTATCCCCAAGAGATCATAAAAATGGGAAAGGGTCCCACATGTACAAAAATATTTATAGCAGCACTCTTTGTAGTGGCCAAGAATTGGAAATCAAAGGTATGCCCATCAATTGGGGAATGGCTGAATAAATTATGGTATCTGAATGTAATGGAATACTATTGTGCTATAAGAAATGATGAACAAGAAGACTTCAGAGAGACCTGGAAAGATTTATACGATCTGATGCTGAGTGAAAGGAGCAGAACCAGGAGAACTTTGTGCACAGCAACGACCACAGTGTGTGAGAATTTTTTCTGGTAGACTTGGACCTTCAGAGCAATGCAAGGACTTAAAAAAAAAAAAACCAAAAAACTCCCAATGATCTTCTAAGGCAAAATGCCTTCCACATCTAGAGAAAGAACTAGGAAATTCAATCGCAGAATGCAGATCGTTTTTTGTGTGTGTGTTTAATGTTTTGGTTTGTTATATGATTTCTCCCATTTATTTTGGTTCTTCTACATAGCATGACTACAGTGAAAATGTATTCAATAGGAAAGTATATGTAGATCCTATACAGAATTGGATGCCATCTTGAGGAGGGAGGGGGGTGGTAGTGGGGAAAAAAAACCCCTAAGTTTCATGGTAGAGATTGTAGAACACTAAAAATAAATAAAATTAATGTATATATATAAAAGAAGTCTTAGCCATTAAAAAAAAAAAGAGAGCTGAAAGGGACTACTAGGCCAAATCCTTCATTTTATATGTAGAAGAGGGAAAGAAATCATGCTCTCCTATCCCTTGCAAGTGAAGCCAAGATGGCAGCAGAGACTCACCTGAGCTCTCCCTCAAACCTGTTAAAAAATGACTAAACTCCAGAGCAGCAAAACCCACAAAAAGACAGTGTGAAACAAATCTCCAGTCCAAGACAACCTGGAAAGTCAACAAGAAAGGTCTGCTACATCGGGCTGAGAGAAGAGCATAGTCCAGCACAGGCCACTCCAGTACAGACCACGCCCCAGCAAACCCAGAGCAGGTCTCAGGGAATGAATCACTGCCAGTTGAGGCAGTTTCCAGACTTCTCAACCCACAAACAAAGATAAATTAGAAGGTTAGTAGGAAAAGTCTATCAGACCTGGGTAAGGAAGAAGTGCAGTCCAGCCTTACTGCAGCCCTGACGGGCATCAGCAGTGGCAGTGGTGGTGGTAGTGGATCCAGGAGAAATAATTATAAAATTATTGGATTACCTGAAAACCATGATTTAAAAAAAAAAAGTCTACACATCATCTTTCAAGAAATTATTCAAGAAAACTGCCCTTATATTCTAGAACCAGAGGATAAAACAGAAATGGGAAGAATCCACAAAACACTTCCTGAAAGAAGAAATCCCTAAAGGAAAACTCCTAGGAATATTGTAGCCAAATTTCAGAGTTTCCAGGTCCAGGAGAAAATACAAGCAGCCAAATAGAAATAATTCAAATATTGTGGAAACGCGATCAGGGTCACACAAGATTTAGCAGCTTCTACATTAAGGGATTAGAGAGCTTGGAATATGATATTTCAGAGATCAAAGGAGACAGGATTAAAACCAAGAATCACTTATGCAGCAAAACTGAGTATAATACTTCAGGGGGGAAAAAATTGAAATATGAATGAAATAGGACTTCCAAACATTCTTGCTAAAAAGACCAGAAGTGAATAGAAAATTTGACTTTCAAACACAAGAAAGAAGAGAAGCATGAAAAGGTAAACAGGAAAGAAAAACCATAATGGACTTTAATTAAAATTGAACTGTTTACACTCCTACATGGAAAGATGATATTTGTAACTTGAGACCTTTCTCAGTATTAGGATAGTTGGAGGGAATACACACGTGTATGTATATGTTGTGGAGAGATGGAGAGGAGAGGGAGGGAGAGAGGGAGAGGGGGGGGGGAGAGGGAGAGGGGGAGAGAGAGAGAGAGAGAGAGAGAGAGAGAGAGAGAGAGAGAGAGAGAGGAGGGTGCACAGGATGAGCTGAATATGAAGGAACATCTAAAAAAGAAAATTAAATGTTGAGAGGAATGTATTAGGAGAAAGAAAGAGGTAGAATGTGGTAAGAATGTAGTAAATCATCCCACATAAAAGAGGCAAAAAAGCTTTTACAATGGAGGGGAAGAAGGGAAAGATGAGAGGGAATAAGTGAGCCTTCCTTTCATTGGATTTGGCTTCAGGAGGGAATAACATACACTCTCAATTGGGTATGGAAGTTTATCTTATCCTACAGGAAAGGGGGGGGGGTGTTAGGGGAAGGAGATAAGAGAGAGGGGATAATAGAAAGGATGGCAGATTGGGGCAAGAGTTAATCAGAAGCAAACACTTTTGGAGAGGGACCTGTCAAAGGAGACAATAGAATGAATGGAGGGTGGGACATGACAGAGGAAATAATCTTTCACAACATGACTATTTTGGAAGTGTTTTACGTGACTATACATGTACAACCTATATGGAATTGCCTACCTTCTCAGTGAAGGTGGATGGGGGCAGGGAGGGGGAGGAGCGGGGAGTGAGAGAACTCACAAACTTTGAAAATGAATGTCAAAATGTTAAAAATTATTTTTATATGCTACTAGGAAATAAGATATATAGGCAATGGGGTATAGAAATCTATCTTAGCCTACAAGAAAATAGAAAGGAAAGTTAATGGGGGGGGGGGGAATCTTCCCCATTCATTAATAGTCCTCAATACCTTTTGTTAATTTCTATTGAGGCACTGGATCAGAGGGTAGTGTACTCTCGCTCTGCAAAGAGGTTTTACTCAGGGGGTTTACTCACTGGAACTGTTTGTTTGTTGTAGCCACTAAGAAGCCCCCTGGTTTTGAAAACCCAGATATTGGTGCTTCTCTCTCTGGTAACTAAATATTATGTAACAGACAGTTGGAAGCCCTGTCTGTTGGTCTTTATTTCTCTGCTTGCGAATGTAATATAAGAAGATTGTTGACCCCCAAAAGTTGCTTTCCTTTTAGAAAAGCAGATCTAAGAACCTGTACAGCAGGTGTGTGTATGATGGGATCCTTACAGTTACACAAGGGGATAAGGTGGGGGTGGGGTGTGAGAGAAGGGAGGGCAGATTGGAGGAAAGGGTAATCAGAATACATGCTATCCTGGGGTGGAGGGGAGAGATGGAGAGAAAATTTGAAATTCAAAATTTTGTAGAAGTTTCTGAATGCTGAAAATTGAAAATAAGTACATTTTTAAAAATGAAAAAAAAAAAAAAAGATTAGACCAAATGGCAAAAGAGATCCAAAAAGTCAATGAGTAGACGTATGCTTTAAAAAGCAGAATCAGCCAAATGGAAAAGGAGGTCCAAGATCACTGAAGAAAATAATTGCTTAAACATTAGAATGGAGCAAATGGAAGTTAATGACTCTATGAGAAATCAAGAAATTTAAAAATTAAAAAAAACCCAAAAGAATGAAAAAAGAGAAGACAACATGAAATATTTAACTGGTAAAACAACTGACCTGGAAAATAAATCCAGGAGAGATAATTTTAAAATTAAATTATCGGACTACTTGAAAGCTATGATAAAAAAAAAAAAAAAAAAAAAGAAAACTGCCCTGATGTTCCAGAACCAGAGGAGACATTGAAAGAAGCCACTCATCGCCTCCAGAAAGAGATCCCAAAAGGAAAACTCCCAGGAATATTATAGCCTAATTCCAGAGTTTCCAGGTCAAGGGGCAGAGAGGAATGTACTGGGAGGATGAAGGGAGAGGTAGAATGGAGTAAATTATCTCAAAAGAGGCAAGAAAAAGATTTTAGAGTGGGGGGGAGGGGGAGAAGGAAGTGAGAGGAAATAAGTGAACCTTACTCTCATCAGATTTGGCTTAAGTAGGAAGTAACATACATACTCAATTGGGTATGGAAATACATCTTACCATGCAAGAAAGTAGGTGACAAAAGGGAGGACAGGGGGTAATCAGAAGCAAACACTTTTGAGGAGGGATATGGTGAAAAGAAAGAATAGAATAAATGGGGGTAGGATTACATCCTTCCTTACTGAAGAAGAAATGATGACATGACTTGCACTTGACTTTGTTTTGAGTGAGGGAGGGCTGTGCAGATCACCAGCCTCACTTCTCCTCCAGAGCCATATGAATCCAGTGACCAGATATTCATCAGGATGACTGGAGATGACCCAGGATGAGACAATTGGGGTTAAGTGACTTGCCCAAGATCACACAAGTGTCTGAGTGTCTGAGGTGAGATTTGAATTTAGGTCCTCCTGACTCCTGCACTGGTGCTCCATCCACTGCAAATGGGGGAGTGGGGGGTGGGACAGGATGGAAGGCAATATATAGTTAGCCTTTCACAACATGACCATAATGGAAGTGTTTTGCATGACTATACAAGTACTGGCCTTTTCCATGAGGTGGGGTGGGGAGGGAGGAAAGGGAGAGAATTTGGAACTCAAAAGTTTTAAAAATTAATGTTGAAAACTGTCTTTACATGTTAACTGGGAAATATGATTTCCCACACTGGTAATGAGGTATAGAAGTCTATCTTACCCTATGGGAAAATAGAAGAGGAAGGAGTAAGAGAAGTGGTGTGTGTTGGGAGGACGGGGGTTGTGATAGAAGGGAGAACAGACTGGGGGAAAGGGATAATTAGAAACAAAACACTTTTGACGAGGGACAGGGTCAAAGGAGTGAGAGAATAGACTAAAATGGGGTAGGAGGAATAGGATGGAGGGAAATACAGTTTGCAACAGTAACTGAAAAAAAATTTTGGAAGCAAGTTTCTCTGATAAAGGCCTTATTTCTCTAATATAGAGAGAACTGCACTAAATTTATAGAAATAAGAGCCATTCCCCAAGTGATAAATGATCAAAAAGATATAATCAGTTTTCAGATGAAGTAATTAAAACTATCTGAAGCCATGAAAAAATATTCTAACTCACTATTTGATTGGAGGAATGCAAATTAAAACCAATTCTGAGGTACTACCTCATACCTATTAGATTAGATAACAGGACAGAAAAGGTAAATGATAAATGTTAGAGGGGATGTGAGAAAAATAAGACATTAATGTACTGTTGTTGGGAGTTGTGAATTGATTTTAATCATTCTATAGAGTAATTTGGAAACATGCCCAAAGGGCTATAAAACCATGCATACCCTTTGACAGAGCAACACCATACTAGGTCTGTATCCCAAAAGAGATTAAAAAACAAAAAGGAAAAGGACCTATATGTACAAAAATATTTACAGCAGCTCTTTTCTGGGAGTAAAAAATTAGAAATTGAGGGGACACACATCAATTGGGGAATGGCTGAACAAGTTATGGTATGTAATTATGAAGGTGCTCTCAGAAAAACCTGGAGTTACATGAGCTGATACAAAGTGAAATGTACTATGTACAAACAAACAGCAATACTATATTGTAAGATGATCAGTTGTGAATGACTTAGCTATTCTCAGCAATACAATGATCCAAGACAACTCTGAAAGACTTATGAGGAAATGCTGTCCGTTCCCAGAGAAAGAACCGATGGGGTCTGAAAACAGATTGAAGAAACTTTTGGTTTTTGCCCTCACTTTATTTTTCTTGATTTTTAAAAAAATCTATATTTTCTTTCACAACATACTTACTATCATGGATGTTTTGCATGACTATGCACATATAACCTATATGGAATTGCTTGCCTTCTCAATGAGGGTGGGGAGGGAGGGAGAGAATTTGGAACTCAAATTTTAAAAAATGTTAAATATTGTTTTTACATGGAACTCAGGAAAAATTAAATACTAAATAAATACAAAAAGAAGGCATGACCTAATTCATTTAGGTTAGTTTCACCTAACTATTAAATATTTCTGTATTTCCCATGGCACTCAGTAAATACTTGACTAACTGAAGGGAAATACACAGGGCTCAATGAACATCAAATTTATGAGCTATTTTCATGTGTGAAAAAGCATACTGTTAATTTCAAAGTGGCAGAGCAGAGATTTAAAATTAGGTCTTTTGTCTACCTCAACCCCTTGCCACCTGTGTGATGGACAAATTATATTCTCTGACTTAGTCTCCTTGACTGTAAAATGAAAGGTTTGGATTGGATGATCACTAAATCCTATAATCTGATAATTCCAAATCTAATGTTTTTGTCCCCACTACACCACAATTCCTCTTTCATGGAAGCCAACATAGTGATACATGAAATCCAGGAGTCAATTCTACTCTGCTTAAGAATTTTATGCAATTTAAGACCTGACATTCCAATAATTTACATTTTTGAAATTAGCTTCTTTTTCCAAAACAAATCACTGAATCAAAAAGAGAAAACTGAGCTAAAATGAAACTAGACAAGACAACTGGTTCAAGAAGAAAAAATTCCCTAGGATTATTAAGTCATCCCAAATCACATAACCTACACAAACTGACTGTTCTGCTTGAGTTATATTTCACTGAAGGGATTATATATTATAAAGAAGAGCTTTAAATAGTTTTTACATGCTGAAACTTCTCTTTAAATTGTCTCTGTCCTTCTGAATACTTGCTTGACCAGTAAGTACTAGGTACAGAAGAAACAAGATCAATGTCCTCAACACATCTTCAAAGACCTGTTCATATTTCATGTAAATTACAAGCTGGTTTTCACAATAGTAGTGGTATCTGGACTACCTGTATGAAGTCCAAAGAACCCACAAAATTTAGACCTGGAGGAGACTTTAGGACATCATCTAATCCAATTTCCTCATTTTTCAGATGACTAAAGGGGTCAGACTCATCCCAGATCACACAGGTAGATTCAATACTTGAGGACCAAGTCCTCTGACTCCAAATTTTGCAAGACCTCTTTGCATGACACCAATCATTGCTTCAATTCTTAGGAACTTTTTAATTCTAGGTTCAGGTCAGATAGATCATGGAAGGTTAATTAACTCCATCTGGTTAGGGATCTAAACAGTTTCATGAAAATGTTCTTTCTTTAAAAGCAGCTTCACTGAAGAATACACTATTTGGAAAAAAAAAAAGTTACTTCTTTTTCCCTCAAGATTTAATCATTTCAATTGCCCTTACACCCAGGATTAATCTTGAATAGGTAGGCTGATTCACTACAACTAAGTGGAAGTGTTAAAGCCACAGTTCACTTTATTCCAATAAAAAGCATTCTTCAGAACCCTTCTTACTTCAATTTGGCACTATAACCTATCTGGCAGCTAGGTGGCGTTCAAATCCTGCCTCAGACACTAGTTTTGTGACCCTGGCCAAGTCACCTAACCCCCTTTCCCCTCAGTTTCCTTATCTTTAAAGTGAGCAGGAGAAGGAAAAGGCAAACCACTCTAGTAACTGCCAAGGAAACCCCAAACGAGGTGAAGAGAGTTGGACACGACTTAACAACAAAAACGCAAAGTACAGTGGGGAGGGGGGGCACTAGCAAATGAGAATAATTAATAATGGTTAACATTTAAATGGAGCTAGGTCCTTTACAATTATTATCTCGGTCTCGTTTAATACTCACAACAGGAAACTGAGGCAGAGGTGGAAGCTACCCAGGGTTAACAAAACTATTCAGGTCGAATATGAATTCAGGTCTTCTGACTCCAGGCCCACTGCTCTAGCCACTGCCTTGAAACTACTAACTACTCTAAGTTAAATGGAGTTTCTCCTCTAAAAATGGGAGGAGTTAAAAATAAGTTATTTCCTTTTTTGAAAAGCAGTTAACATATTTTCCTAAATGTTGCTTTTATAATTTTAAAAGAAAATACAAAAACAGGGGGGAAAGCACAAAAACGCAAAAAGCTTTCTACAACTGTATCAAATTCAACATTTTGCTTTTAACTTTTAAAAATGTTTCAGATCTAATAACAGGTACCAAAAGCAACACCAGGTTACCTGTTAAGCTTCCCGCACTACACTGACCGAAACAAAACAAAACACCCAACCGCATCCCGGGAGAAACCGTCCATCTCCAGCACCTCCAGCTCTTCTTCACGTACACTTGAAAGAAAAAAACCCCTCTCCCACCGAACTCACTTTTCTCCCGCCTCTCCCACGGCCAAGCCCGTCCACGCCAGCCCCCTCACGGGAGGACAAATGAAACACTGTCACTTTGTCCCTTTGTCCCCGACGAAGGGGAGCAAGAGCACCGCGAGGAAACGAGCTCCCACACAGGACCCAAGCCCAAGGCTCCATCCTCCAAACCCAACGTCAGATCTGGCGCCGGCCGAAGGCTTCATCCATTGAAGAAGAATAAAGGAAGACGGACGAGGCACTTCCCTACTTTCCCGGGATCCCGGAGCCCCGGACAAAAGCTTCGGGCGAACACCGAGTGAGCAGTGACGCTAAGGGGTCGGCGTTCAGAAAAAAGTTGGCCGGAACAAGGCGCCGGGCCACTCGAGAGACTCGAGCAGCCCAGCCCGGGTGCCCCGGCAGGCGGCCTGCGGAGAAGCCGGCGGAGCGCGGGGAGCGCGCAGGGCCCTGGGCGCAGGGCACACGCCCGCACACACAGACCCTGCCGTCTCCCTCTCCCCCCTCCCCCGTGGCGACATGACAGCAGGGTCGCCACACACCCGCACGCACTCGCACGCACTCACCCGCCGTGTGTCTCGCTCGCGTCCCCCGCCTCCCCGCCCCTTTTCTCCCCTCCCCCAGCTAGCGGCGCGGCTCCGCCGAGCTCGGCTCGCCCCCTCCCGGGCCTCGCGCGCGCGGCGGGAAAGGGGCTCGCTCACCTTGGGTGCTGTACGGTGGGGTGGCGGAGATCGGGGAGCCGGGGGGAGCGGCGGCGGCGGCGGCGGGAGGAGGGGGGGTCTCGGCGGCCCCCAGGAGCGGGGCGGGCAGCATGAGGTAGCGCTGGGGGGCGGGCAGGCAGCGCTGGCAGAAGGAGTGCAGGCAGGGCAGCAGCTTGGGCGCCCGGCTCTGGATGTTCTGGTGACAGACGGCGCAAGTGTCCAACAGGTTGAGGCGGGCCGCCTCCCCGCCGCGCTCCGAGTCCGGGCCCTGCCGGCTCTCGGCCTCATTCTCCCCGCTCGGGGCCGCGGCCGCCGGGGCCCCCGACGCTGCCGCAGCCGCCGCTGCCGCGACCGCCGCCGCTGCCACGGCCGCCTTCTCCACAGCCACCTCCATTGTCCTGTCCCCGCCGCTGCCGCTGCCGCTGCCGCCGCCGAGGGAGAAGGGGGAGCGCGGTCTCCGCCCGCCGCCGCCGCCGCCGCCTCCTCCTCCCAACCACCGCCCCCGTCCTCCTCCTCCTCCGGACTAGGGGGCGGGGAGGATCGGGAGGGAGGCGCAGAGGAAGCCGCCTCCCCGGTGTCGCGGCCGGAAGGAGGGAGAGGAGTCCGCGGGCACCGCTCCTCGCCGGCGGCGGGAAGCCTCGCCCCGGGCCGACGCGATCCCGGAGCCCTCCCCGGCTTCGACTTCTCCCGGGCACTCTCCCTCTTCGGCTCCGCTCCCGGACCGGCCGCTCACCACCACCTCCCGCCTCCCCCGCCCTCCGAAGGCGGCCTCCTCCCCGACTCCGCCCTCTCCTCGCAACTAGGACGACCGCAAAAAAAGCCCCGCAGCCCAATGACCGCCGCCTCTCGCGAGGGGGCGGAGCCTGCCCGGGACTACCCAGGCTCGCCCCGGGAGAGGGGACCGCGAGAGGGAGCGGGGAGGAGGGAGGGGGACGGGGGCAAGCGCAGGCCCCGCCTCCTCTCCGCGGAACTCCGGCGGCGGTTGGGCTGTTGGTGGCGGTTTCTGCACCGCGGAGGAGACGGAGGGTTCTGTTTGTTGTATTGGCCCGGCCTGAGTGACGCCCTCCCTCCTCCAGCCCGCGTCCAACCACCTCGCACCTAACTCCGTACCCTCCCCCAGCTCCCCCGCCCCCCGCGGCGCTCCTCCCTGCCCGGAGCGTCCCCCGCCCCCCGCCTTCCCTGCTGGGAGCTGTGATTAATAAGTAACTGCCCGAGAGAACTCTCCTCCGGCCCTCGGCGCGGTAGAGTGGGGGGCGCGACCTCCTGGCGCTCTGTGTTCAGATGAACAGCCGAGGGACCTTCCTGCGGCACGGACCCCCTGGCAATCCGGGGAAGCCTGTGGACCGACACCTTTCCAGGATCTTGTATTAGATGCATAAAATAAAATGCATAGGATTGCCAAAGAAACCCACTCTGCATATTGACATTCAGATTGTACATGTGTACGAAGTGCATGGAAGCCAGGTTGAGAACCTTTGCTTTAAGGGAAATAAAGGTCTGGACGGGGTGCGGGAGTGAAAGGATCAGAGGAGATGAAGAGAAACCTTCCTAGGGAAAAACAGAGGTGAGGGGGTGTTTTTTCAAGGCAGGAGGTCCACGGATTTTCACAATCTGCTTTTTTTTTTTTTTAACCAGAATAATGAATGGAAAAGGTGGGGAGAATTGTGGGTGAGCTAGAGTGAGGAGATGAATGGATTGAGTCAATCCTCTTTTATGCTGATTGTACGCTGCAAGGGATTCACTTAAGAATGCCTGGATTCCCAGCATGTGTTGAAACAGTTGATCAAGAAAAAATTTTGAGCTTCTTTTAAAAAGTTTTTAATCCTGAAGCGAGATCATAGGATTGAATTTTAGGCATAATAGAGTAGAAAAAGCCAGAAGGGAGACTATTTGTCAACTTTTCCTTGTGGAAAAACAACACAGAAACAAGGATTTTTAAAACTTTTGTATTAAAAGGTTTGCCCCTGGGATCTTTAGAAAAGATGCAGGCAGCCATAACTCCTAGTCCATACAGAATTTAACTTCTTGAAGACATGTATCTAACACCAGATATTCCAAGGAGCCAAGCTCAGGCATCGAGCCTTTACATTCTGCACATGCTTGAAGTCTGACTTGGATACCCCCAACAGTCTAGAGAAGAGGCCAAGGAAGTAGCCCTGACTCTGAATCCAGGTAGATTCACCCCATGGGACTAGATCACCAGGTATTTATATACCCAGACCCCCCAGATGATCTCCTGTCTTAGGTGCTTGTAAAAACTGAGACCTAGGAATCTTTCAAAGCCAGAGACCCTGTTTTGAGAAAGTACTAGTAATCAAAGAGCATTTGGGAAGTACCTATTTTGCCCAGAAGAGCAGCTAGGTGGCTCAGTGAGTAGAGTACAGTGCCTAAAGTCAGGAAGACTCATCTTCTTGAGTTCAAATCTGGCCTCAGACTAGCTATATGACCTTGGGCAATTCTTCTTACCCTGTTTGCCTCAGTTTCCTCATCTCTAATATGAGCTGGAGAAGGAAATGGCAAACCACTCCAGCATCTTTGGCAAGAAAACCTCAAATGCAGTGACCAGGATTCAGACACAACTGAACAACAACACTTTCCACTAGACTCAACTGGGGGTACAAAGAAAAAAAACCAAGTCCTGCACTGAAAATGTTTACTTTTTATTAAAGTATTGGAGATTGGAGAGTAAGTGGGAGTGGAGAATATGGAAATCGTAAACAGATTATTATGGGTACTCAAGGTGAAATCACTCCTGAGCATCCTGAAGTTTTTTTCAAAGATGGGGGCAAGAGAATGGAATCTGGACCTCTTTTAAGAGAAAGAGTTAATGTCTAAGAGTACCAGCATGGCATAGTGAACAAAGAGTTAGCCTACAAGGAACATAGGTTCAAGTCCTACCAACAATACATTTTTGACTGGGTAGCCTTGGGGTGACTCATTTCCTCTCCCAGTGCTTTAGACCTAAGCTGCAGAAAAGTGCTGACCTGCTGTGGTAAAGGGCATTTCCTGATCTGGGAACTATATCAATGAAATTACTGGTCTAGTCTCTGTCCCCAGAGGAGGAAATCTCTCTTTTCCCCCACTAGACACTCAGATTTAGAGAATTTTTAACTATCTTGTTGCTTTTATACAGACCTTGCAGAGCATTACCAAGCTGAAGTCTGTTTTACCTCAACCAATTTAAATGTCTTTGCTTCCAGAAAGGTGTCCATGTCTTGTTCACACCTAGTTCTAATTAACTGATTCAATCAAAGACTGTTGTTACATGGCAAAGGCAATTCCTTTTCAATTGATCCTGTTGGGGGACAGGTCTGGACCAGGGTCCCCCGTGAGGACCGTGAGACGCCTGAGGGTCCGAACCTGCCCCCTTGTGGGGTACTGGGATGGCCCTGGTAACAGGCTGGCTCCACCCGCGGGGAGGCACTTGGGAGGAGCTCGCCCGCCCATGGGAGGTACGGGGGAGGAGACAGGGGATAATAAAAGGGGATGATCACAAGGGCTTAGAAGGAGAAGGAGAAGGAGAAGGGGAAGAAATGCAATAAAGCTTGCTGACTGCAACTCCTTTCGGGTGCTCTGCCTGTTTATTGCCCTCCCCCAACCGGGAGAGGGGCCGGAGACGTCCGAAGACCGGGGATCGGTAAGTGGAGAGGCGAAGGCCCGGGAGTAGACCCCGGGCAGCTGGCGCCTGAACAGGGGCCGCTGTAAGGAGAGGAGAATCCGCCTTTGCCCCGCTACTGCGGGAAGATTCAGGCAGCCTCAGTATTGAGAAGTGGCCTTGACCCGCTACTGCGGGAAGATTCAGGCAGTCTCAGTATTGGGAAGTGGCCAGGATGGGCCAGGGAAATAGTTTTCCCAACCTGAAGCCCGAAGATAAGGGAGTGCTTGCCTGTCAGTTGTATAAGCTTTGTAAGACCCATGGGCTTAAGCCCCACATCCGGGACTGTAGAGCATTTGTGGAAAAGATCTGGGATGTTTCCCCTTGGTTAGAATATTGTGGGCTACACCCAGCCAAATGGGGCGTAGTGGGACAGCAGATGGTCGCCTATGAGAAAGAGAGCCCTGGCGTACTAACAGAGGAGGACTTTACGTTCTTTCAAGTGGTCGCCACGCTTCTGCATTCGGATCCCCGTCCCCCCGGGAGGTCTAACGGCGAGACCCAAACAGGGCAGTCCCTTCAAGGGACGACAGAAGAAGAAGGGGAATCCGATGAGGATAATACTGAGCCCCAGCCCTTATATCCATGGGGTATGTTAAGAGAATGTGCAGGCAGGGACCAGAACCGCGCCCTTCAAGATGGCGCACGGCTGAGCAAGGGGTGGGACTATAGAGCCCCGAGGGGAGGAACAAAAGGGAAGTTTGATGAGGAAGGAACGCCCAAGAGGGAGTGGAAGGTCCCCTGGAAAGTCCCCGAGACAAAGGGCTCGTCAGAAGGAACCCTTAAGAAAGAATGGAAAGTCCCTGGAACAACAAAAGAGGGTGGGGGAATTCGCAAGAAGAAGTTTCAACAGAGTTTAGGAACTCCCAATCCTTCTGAGATCAGACCTAATGCCTTCTCCTTCCCCCCAGCCACCATGTCCTTGTCACAATCATCACAAGGAACGCGGTCATTTACCTATGGGCGGTCTGGGCCCTCGGAGCCTCTGAGCGTACTCACTCAGAGCCTATCCGCAGCTTTGGCGGAGGGACAGGAGGTAGATTTAGAGGAGTGGGAGGGGGCAGGCGCTTACCCTGTCATAGTGGAGCGGGATCTGATGGGAAATGAGAACCATTTACATCGACCGGTGCCCTTCAAATTATTGAAAGAACTGAAGGAGGCCGTCTCCAAATACGGCCCTTCGTCACCTTATGTGAACCATCTCCTTGCGAATGCCACAGCCACTTGGCCGTGGGCCCCAGCTGATTGGAGGGAGGTATCGGGGGCTATTCTTACACCAGGGCAGGTAGTGGCCTATGGCGCTGCCGTTAGACGAGAGGCGCTCAGATATGTCAAGGAACACAATATTGCAGGGACAGAGGACACTGTGAATATGATAACAGGGGCGGGGCCATACTCGCAGCTTGCTGACCAGCTCCAATTCAACCCCCAGGTGATGGCTGCAGTACAGTATTGTTATATTAGGGGCTTTGCCAAGATTGACGCCCCAGGGACTATGAGGGATAAGTTGGTAGGGTTAAAGCAGAGGGCTAGCAAGTCCCCTACTGATTTCGTGAGTAGGGTTCAGCTTGCGGTCCGGCGGTCTCTTGGCTCGGGACCAGGAACGGATTCCCTGATAACTCAGCTGGTCCGAGATGGCCTGCGTCCTGAATGCTCCCAAGCCCTAGCGGGCTTGGGGCCTCTCACCTCCCTTGAGGAGATAGTAGAGAGGCTGTTAGACATTCCACCTAAAGACACCCACCAGGCCATGGTGACGGCGGTGGCCCAAGGGGTGACCCAGGCCCTTCAGGGTGCCAAGGACCAGAGGCAATGCTATCGCTGTGGTCAGATGGGGCATTTTAAGAGCCAGTGCCCTGCCGCTAAGGTGGGACCACTGCCCACTTGTTTTCGCTGTGGGAAACCAGGTCATATTGCCAGATATTGCCGCCCTAAGCCACAGCCTCAACCACCTCGGTCGGGAAACGGGAAAGGGGGCCTCCCTTGGGGGGGCCCCCGAACCCAGAAACATGTCTTCCCAGTGGGGACCGTAGGCCCTGCCCCTGCCCCCCAGCCCGGGAATTCTGCACCCCTGTCGTATCCGCAGCAGTACCAACAAGCCCTCCAAAAATTACAACCTTAGTATGCACATCTGCCACGGATCCCTCAGACACTGATTTAGTTATAAGGCGTTGGCATACTGAAGGGATTGATGTGCCCCCCCCCCCGCTCCCTTTCCCCGCTTGGTGGTGGGACCCTCCGGCTATGTGCCATTCATAGTCCATACTCAATTGTTGTCCAGCAGGTCCTCCACGATTTATTTGACTAATCCGCATTGTTATCCTATAAATATTGCCCCAGGGACTCCCGTTGGGAGGGGCATCTCCCTGCCTTGGATTGAAGAGCCTGAGCAGAACACCCATCAAATTAATTGGTGCTCTCCCATTGTAGGCGATCGCCCCATGATACAGATTCTGGTTGAAGGGCGTCCAATCATGGGTCTGCTCGATACTGGAGCAGATGTGTCAGTTATTAATGCATCCCAATGGGACCCCAGTTGGGCGGTGAGCGGCGGTGCTACCCCGGTTGCTGGAGTAGGGGGTGCTAGTTCAGCGCTACGGGCTGCTAAACATTTGAGTTGGACCTTTGAGGATTATCAGGGCTATTTTAGACCCTTAAAATTGGCCGGTCTTGCCTACGCCCTTTGGGAGCGCGACCTCCTCCAGCAACTTGGGTTACACCTTACCACTCCAGAACACCTTCAGTTAAACATGCTGGGGCCACCGTAACGGTGAGCAGCCCGCCTATAACATGGAAAACTGAGACCCCTGTGTGGGTTGAACAGTGGCCCCTATCCCCCCAAAAGCTCACCGCCTTACGTTCCATAGTGGCCTCCCTTTTGAAACAGGACTGCATTGAGCCCACCACGAGCCCTTATAATTCTCCTGTTTTTGTTATAAAGAAGAAAATTGGATCCTGGCGCATGCTCATAGACCTTAGAGAGATTAACAAATGCATGCTGCCTATGGGGGCGCTACTGCCCGGTCTCCCCATTCCTGCTGCGATCCCCCGAGATTTTACTATGACAATCATTGGTATCAAAGATTGTTTCTATAGCATTCCCCTACACCCACAAGATAGGATCAAATTTGCCTTTTCCATCCCTTCAGAAAATCGCCAGCAACCATATGAACTGTATCATTTTAGCACCTCGGTCAATGTCACCTTGTTGGCTATCCCGTATGCTGCTGCCAACATGACCAGAGAATGGAGCCCTCCCGTTGTGACTCCTCCTTGCCCGAAGGGTCATCCATTGACGTTTGACCCCCTTCGCGGTCTGTTCTACAGGCATGGTGGCTCCAGGTCCGCCATTGCCAAATGGCACAACGCTTTGGTTTTGGGATGCAGATAATACGACCTCTTATGGGAGAAGGCCTGCCCCTACTCCCGTGGTGATTCCCTATAGGAGGATACATGGTGACTTGTGGAAAATAGGGCCCGCCTTGGGAACAACTAATTTGTCAGTCGCGGTAGTCACTGGACCTAGTGGAATTTGGACTCAACTGGACTTGTACCAAACATGGCAACACGTGTTCCAGGGGAAGTATTCCTCCTGTTCAGACAGACATCAAAAAGACACCGATTACCTCTGCTATGAGGTGGTAGCAGAAGTTCAAACACCTCCGAACAGTGCTTTTCTCCTGTGTCCCTCTAATAACCTCACCATACAGTATGAAGGACCACAGGCAAACCTACCTACATATAATGTCACTTGTACTCAACCCATTCTTACTAACACTCTTCGGAGAAACCATTCCTCCTATGTAGTTATGCTGGTCATAAATCCTCCCTATCAATTGCTCCCAGTTAAAGCTGAAGCTTTCGCGCTCACACCTGCAGACCGCATTTTTAATACATTGATGAAGATATCGACGGGCGGACTTCGTCCCCGCAGCCGCAGGGATGGGATTGGGGACGTTTTGGGGTTTGTAAATCTGGCTATAGAATTGTATGAAGAGTTTCAGATCCTACAACTAATAGAGGAAGGACAGTTATTAGCTTCCACCCTCCAATCTTTCATGAATTCAGAGGTAGCAGCGTGGCACCGTCAGGACCATATTGATCACCTCCTCCAAAGTCAAATCACTGCCCTACAAGACACGGTGATTTGGCTAGGAGACCAGATGGCTTTACACCAACGCTACGAGATGTTGCAGTGCCACTACAAATATCGCCCGCTTTGCGTGCTTAATCTCCCAATTGATTCCTCAAGCTTCCCCAATCAATGGCCGGTGGTCCGCAAAGCCCTCCAGGGGGCTATGCTGGCTTATAACGCCACAGATGACATCCATCAGTTGGACTTGCTCATTGATCAGCTGAATAACCTCTCCAGAACGTTTGAGGAAAAGCTTGAACGAGAAGAGCGTTCCATCTTCGATTGGTTACAACGAATCCTGGACTTGCATTGGCTGCCAGGGGTGCTCTCCTCCGTTGCAGTTCTTGTCCTTATGTGTCTCGTCCTGCCGTGCCTCCTGAAGTGCCTCCTGCAATTATTGACACGGGCACTGGAGAGTCTTAAAGGCGATGTCTTGTCTCTGAGACACCACGAGGGCAGGTCCCCATGGGGGGAATCGCCCAACCTACCCGTGTAAAACAAAAAGGGGGAGATATTGGGGGACAGCTCTGGACCAGGGTCCCCCGTGAGGACCGTGAGATGCCTGAGGGTCCGAACCTGCCCCCTTGTGGGGTACTGGGATGGCCCTGGTAACAGGCTGGCTCCACCCGCGGGGAGGCACTTGGGAGGAGCTTGCCCGCCCATGGGAGGTACGGGGGAGGAGACAGGGGATAATAAAAGGGGATGATCACAAGGGCTTAGAAGGAGAAGGAGAAGGAGAAGGGGAAGAAATGCAATAAAGCTTGCTGACTGCAACTCCTTTCGGGTGCTCTGCCTGTTTATTGCCCTCCCCCAACCGGGAGAGGGGCCGGAGACGTCCGAAGACCGGAGATCGGTAAGTGGAGAGGCGAAGGCCCGGGAGTAGACCCCGGGCAGATCCCTTACCTTTCCATCAGGAATCCAAAACAAAAGCATAGACATAGCAACAGATGCAGAAAGCAATAGTGAAGTAACTAGAACAAGGAAAACAACATACCCAGTGACTAAAACAATGCACACTTTGTAGAGAAGAAGTAATTCAGAGACAAGAAGTAACAAAAAAACTATTTTTAGAAATTTTATTTGATCCTGCTATCTAATGTCTCTCCCCCCTTTCACAGTGTCAGGAAAATTCTCATGACTTAGAGAAATAAGACCTCTTGGAAAATGTATATACTCATCAGTAAGATTCAATGACAGCGGGTCAAAGATAGGAGGTGTAATGACAAACAAAGTAGGATTTTTTTGCTGTTTTTCTGGATTGAGTTTTAGCCAATCAACTGCCTTTGATTGAGTCTTGTCTTTGGTTGAATTAAGAGTCTTTGATTGGAAACAGTATATATATATATATATATATATATATATATATATATATATATATATATATATATATATATATATATATATATATATATATATATACACACACACACATATAGTTTTGCTTGGAGGGACAGGAGAGGAGAGAAGAGAAAGAGAAGCAGAACTGAGAGAGAGAAGCCAGCATGAGCGGGCTAAGGAAAATTGCTTGTGGGGAGGCCTTACCGAAAGAATGTTTGTGATGTCAGTGCTCCCTCTGTTGATCTGTATTAATTCCTCAGACAGAAGCCCTATCTGTTGATCTGTGTTAATTTCCTAGACAGGACCCCTTTCTGTTGGTCTTTGTTAATTTCTCAGACGAGAGACCTGTCTGTTGATCTGTGTTAATTCCTTAGACAGGAGCCCTGTCTGTTGGCCTTTATGAGTGAATTGAGCTGAAAAGTGAAGATCCACCCATGGGAAGGAGGCTTAACTTAAGCCCCTTTTAAGAGCTATTAAAGTGAATTGAGATGATGGCACTGGAAATGTATATAAATATTGTTATAGCCCTGTTATACTTTGTTTTCCTAGAAACAAAAACTGTTGGGCAGGAGCTCCTGGAGCCTGCTGTCAGGCAAAAGCAAGAAGAGTTGGAGTGGAACAGTCTCTGTGAGTTGAGACAAGGAGCAGGAGCAGAGAACTGCCTGTGTGTGAACTCAGGCAAGAGTCAAGATAAGAGAGGACTTTACTTGGACATTCTGTATTAATTAAGGAGATTGTTCTTACAGTGACTTAGGGGTGGATGGTGTGGTATTTTCTGCTTACCCTTTAAGGATGTATCATGCTAGGGAAGACCCTAGCAGGGGACCCCCTGACTTTGGGGATACAATGATACATACTATGGGCCATATGACATACTGAGTGTTAAGAGATACATATATGAGATGATATGTTTTGCTTAAGAATGTTGCTATGAATATTATACTTAACTTTATTGAACAATGTTTAGTTTATTGTTGAATAGTTTTATATACCATGAGATTAGATCCTTAAAATTATTCACAGCAACAGTCCTCAGGTGTTACAAGAGGCCAATCTGAAAGCAATTTATTGGCACAATAAGAAATACTGCTCTTGGTGAATAGCATTTCTTAGGAGAGGGAGGGGTAGAGAAAGGGAGGGGAATCATTGAAGGGGAGTATTTCAAATGCAAATAGCAGGATTTATTATAAGAAAACATTCCCTATCCAACAGCATGAGACAGGGTGAAAGGATCAAATACTTTTACAATTTGTTAAAGTTCTCTTAGGCAAAACTGCTGGATGGATCTGTTCTCGAAGAACAAGTAGTTGTTACAACAGTGAATGTTACTAAACATTCACTTTAGTATATTCTCCTTACTTTCTACTTAGGCTTCCAAGTGGTTGGGGAACTTCTATATGGTTAGTCTATCATATTATCACAAAATGATTGTGGTTCCTACTTTTCTCCTACAAGAGGCAAACTCCAAAAAAAAGTCACCTACGCAGGTTTATACTGGTATCCTCAACTCCCTTCCTCTTACTCCTCAACCATATATGAACTGAAATTGCTCTCTCTTGCCTAACCAAGACCTAAAATTAATGGTCTTTTCTCAGTCTCTAACTCTTCTTGACCTTCCTTTTCTGCAATTTTTGACACTAATTCATCTTTTACTCCTCTTTTTCCCTCACCCTTTCATGCTCTGTTAGCCTTCTCATATATAAGTGCTATCAATTCTCATCCCACATTGCTTGTATCTACATCTATCCCCTTAGCTTCACTCTTATGGCCACTCTCCTAGTTTGGACTCTCATAATGTGATAAATGACAAATAGTTGATTAATTGGACCCCTGTTTTATTCCAATTAGTATTAATCAATTTGATATGATTCCATAAGAGTAGTATTTATAAGTTCTGTATATTAAGCCACAGAGCTGTGAACTGCAGATTGTAAATTCACTTGCTTAACTATACGAAGGTAACTAGAGGACTTCCCCCTTTGTTTTTGCCTTTTTATGGTGACTAAGCTCAGCATGGAGGAGGTGTAGTAGGAACCACATTAACACACAGGGTGGTTTGCTAGTACAGGTTCTTTGAGCTGTTTTTCTAAAAGAAAGACAGCTTCAAAAGAGTCAACAATCTTACTTTAATTAAACATATATAAGATATTCATTAGTTCAGGGAAAAGGTCAACACCCTGAACATGGAGAAAATACAAACAGAGAAATATAGAGAAATTAGCACAGAAATCCAATAGACAGGCTCCAAGTGTCTAAACAAAGAATTGGCCCCTAGATGGCCCAGAGCCGGAAGGCATGAAACTTGTGTGACTCAGAACAGCTGTGGATTATCAGGGTTCAAAGGAAATTAATCCTTGAGATGTTTATAATTTAGCCTGAGCCTGGAAAACTGAACTCCAAAAAAGAAACAACAAAAATTCCACCTTGCTTGCACTTATATAAAGTGACTCAATTACATGGAAAGTCCCCCAAGCTATTTTTGTTGCTCCTTCCATCCCTCATTATCTCTCCATTATCCAACAAGGGGAGATGATCCTGAGCATTTGGCCAGTGAATGATCCAGACTGCTGCCTACCTTTCTACCAGATCATGGACACTTATAGATGTTTTGACACTTGTTTATCAGCCCAGCCTATGGGTCTGCTCATCAGTTTGGTAGGACCTCCTGAAAGGTCAAGATAAATGGGATTCTGTATTTCATGTAGATCTTCCTGGAGAGTCAAAGATGACGTTTATCAACTAGTGAGATTCTGTATTTTTAGTTTGCTTTGTCTATTTTCTGGGTATCAAGTACTATAGGAAGAGGTCATCTTGTTGAGGTTAGGGAAGCACAAGTTAAGATTTAGGAGTAATTTGTACCCCAAAATAGTGACACACTGGGTCCTGTTCAAATGAATTCAACCCAAGCCTTATTTCAGTCAAAGTAAAGAGGAGGGCTTTGCTGAATCCCTTTCCTAAAGGAGCAGGCTGTCTCTCTCCACCAAAGAGCTGAGGTGTTTGCAGAAGTTCAAATAGAAGGGGGCGGAGCCAAGATGGCGGAGTAGAAAGACGCACATACACATAGCTCCGAACCCACAACCCATAGAACGGCCACAGGGAAGTAACTCACGGCGAATTCTGCACCCAGAGGCCGCGGAATATTGGAGCGAGGGAGATTTCTGTTCTGGAGAGACCTGCAAACCTCTCGCAGGGGGTCCTTCACACTGCGGACTGGGCACCGGGACTGGGAGCTGAGTGCAGTCCTGCCACGGCTGCGGCACCGAGAGGAAAAGATCCGAGCGGGATTCAGGGACGGGATCTCCAGCGGCCACGCGGGTCCCTCCACCCACAGAGGGACCTGCAAACCTCTCGCAAAAGGTCCGTCGCGCTGCAGACGTGGAGCCTAGCCCAGACCTGCTGCGGCCGCAGCCGCGGCACCGAGAGACACAGATCTGAGCAGGCTTCAGGGACGGGATCTCCAGCGGCCGCACAAGTCCCTCCACCCACAGATGATGGGGGTCGGTGAGAGAGTCTCTTTGGCGGGTCGAGAGGGGAGTGGGGTGCCCCCATAATTCAGGCCCCCCTGGGAGGTAGAAGCTGAGAGGCGGCTGCAGACAGGGGCTCCCCAAGCAGGCGGGAGCCTGGATCCATTGTGGAAGGTCTGTGCATAAACCCCCTGATGGAACTGAGCCTGAGAGGCGGCCCTGCCCCGACCTGACCACCTGAACTTAATCTCACATTGAATAGCAGCCCTGCCCCCGCCAAAAGCCCTAAGGCTGGAAGCAGCATTTGAATCTCAGACCCCAAACTTTGGCTGGGAGGATCAGGAGGCAAGGTGGGTGTGAGGAGAATATTCAGAGGTCAAGTCACTGGCTGGGAAAATGCCCAGAAAAGGGAAAAGAAATAAGACTATAGAAGGCTACTTTCTTGGAGAACAGGCATTTCCTCCCTTCCTTTCTGATGAGGAAGAACAATGCTTACCATCAGGCAAAGACAAAGAAGTCAAGGCTTCTGTGTCCCAGCCCACCCAATGGGCTCAGGCCATGGAAGAGCTCAAAAAGAATTTTGAAAATCAAGTTAGAGAGGTGGAGGAAAAACTGGGAAGAGAAATGAGAGAGATGAAAGAAAAGCATGAAAAGCAGATCAGCTCCCTGCTAAAGGAGACCCAAAAAAATGTTGAAGAAATTAACACCTTGAAAACTAGCCTAACTCAATTGGCAAAAGAGGTTCAAAAAGTCAATGAGGAGAAGAATGCTTTCAAAAGCAGAATTAGCCAAATGGAAAAGGAGATTCAAAAGCTCACTGAAGAAAATAGTTCTTTCAAAATTAGAATGGCACAGATGGAGGCTAATGACTTTTTTCAAAACCAAGAAATCACAGAACAAAGACAGAAGAATGGAAAAATGGAAGATAATGTGAAATATCTCATTGGAAAAACAACAGACCTGGAAAATAGATCCAGGAGAGACAATTTAAAAATTATGGGACTACCTGAAAGCCATGATCAAAAGAAGAGCCTAGACATCATCTTTCATGAAATTATCAAGGAAAACTGCCCTGAGATTCTAGAACCAGAGGGCAAAATAAATATTCAAGGAATTCACAGAACACTGCCTGAAAGAGATCCAAAAAGAGAAACTCCTAGGAACATTGTGGCCAAATTCCAGAGTTCCCAGGTCAAGGAGAAAAGATTGCAAGCAGCTAGAAAGAAACAATTCAAGTATTGTGTAAATACAATCAGGATAACACAAGATTTAGCAGCCTCTATATTAAGGGATCGAAGGGAATGGAATAGGATATTCCAGAAGTCAAAGGAACTAGGACTAAAACCAGGAATCACCTACCCAGCAAAACTTAGTATAATACTTCAGGGGAAAAATTGGTCTTTCAGTGAAATAGAGGATTTTCAAGTATTCTTGATGAAAAGACCAGAGCTGAAAAAAAAATTTGTCTTTCAAACACAAGAATGAAGAGAACTATGAAAAGGTGAACAGCAAAGAGAAGTCATAAGGGACTTACTAAAGCTGAACTGTTTACATTCCTACATGGAAAGACAATATTTGTAACTCTTGAAACATTTCAGTATCTGGGTACTGGGTGGGAGTACACACACACACATGCACACACGCACACATACATAGAGACAGAGTGCACAGAGTGAATTGAAGAGGATGGGATCATATCTTAAAAAAAAATGAAATCAAGCAGTGAGAGAGAAAGATATTGGGAGGAGAAAGGGAGAAATTGAATGGGGCAAATTATCTCTCATAAAAGAGGCAAGCAAAAGACTCATTAGTGGAGGGATAAAGAGGGGAGGTGAGAGAAAAACATGAAGTCTACTCTCATCACATTCCACTAAAGGAAAGAATAAAATGCACACTCATTTTGGTATGAAAACCTATCTTACAATACAGGAAAGTGGGGGATAAGGGGACAAACAGGGTGGGGGGGATGATAGAAGGGAGGGCATGGGGAGGAGAGGCAATTTGAGGTCGACACTCATGGGGAGGGATAGGATCAAAAGAGAATAGAAGTAATGGGGGACAGGATAGGATGGAGGGAAATATAGTTAGTCCTATACAACACAACTATTATGGAAGTCATTTGCAAAACTACACAGATTTGGCCTATATTGAATTGCTTGCCTTCCAAAGGGAAGGGGTGGAGAGGGAGGGAGGTAAAGAAGTTGGAACTCAAAGTGTTAGGATCAACTGTCGAGTAATGTTCTTGCCACTAGGAAATAAGAAATACAGGTAAAGAGGTATAGAAAGCTATCTGGCCCTACAGGACAAAAGAGAAGATGGAGACAAGGGCAGAGAGGGATGATAGAAGAGAGAGCAGATTGGTCATAGGGGTAATTAGAATGCTTGGTGTTTGGGGGGGGAGGGGATAAAAGGGGAGAAAATTTGTAACCCAAAATTTTGTGAAAATGAATGTTAAAAGTTAAATAAATAAATTTAATTAAAAAAAAAAAAAGAAGTTCAAATAGAAACTGGAGGAGTCTCTAAAGCATTGGCTCCTAAAGACATGATTTAATGTAGCCAATGTTGAAATGTTCTCCATTAAGGCCAGCTAGGTGGTACAGTAGAAAGAGCACCAGCTCTGGAGTCAGGAAGACCTGAGTTCAAATCAACCTTACATACTGGCTGTGTGACCCTGGACAAGTCTGGTGTAGCTCTCAGTGAGAAAATCAACTAGAGCACTGTAAGGAGTTCCTCATCCATGCTGGGAACCAGTCTTCTTTCAGCCTCCTGACTGTGCTCACCAAAACCATCAGAGTAGTTTTATAATAACTGAGAAAATAACATCTGAGCTATGTGATTTATTGAGAAGGCAAGCAATTGCAGAATAAATTGGGTCCAGGGCCCCTCAGTAGGTACAAGGTCCTAAAGAGAGATTTATAAGAGTTTTTATAGTAAAGTATAGTTACTGGATTTAGGGATTTTCTAGAATTTGGGTACTCTGATTGGTTGCTTCCACCTGCATCCTGTAAAACAGTTAGTGATACAATAATAGATGATTTCTCCAAAATCATGTCACTTTCAGGAAAATGAGCCTTAGCTCCAGCAGCTGTACAAAGTGTTGGCAAGGATACAAAATGGAGTCAGTTTGGTTTTCTCTCTAGTCAACTGGTGAAATCTGAGATGGAGGTTGGGACAATTATGATGTGGGTTAATATTGCTATCAGTGCAAATAATCATTTTGGAAATGGGCAGGGGAGTTACACAGTCCACTTGCCCTTCTAGGTAGGTAGAGGGGGAAGATACCACCCATAGGAAGGTATTTTAGAGGTGGCTACTAAAACATAGGGTTGAGAATAAAGCAAATGATGACCAGCCCATGAGGGTACCAGTAAAATTAGCATATAAAATACACATATAAAATGTCAGCTGCAAAACATATGTACAGGGAAATCAAGCACCTGGGTCCTAGAGGCCTTTTAGTCTCACCCAAACTTGAGATTTCCTCCAAATCCCTGCCTTAATTGGACCATTCTGGGTAGCCATAGAGGACAGTTGTTGGGGGTGAGAGGTCATCCAGTACTTGTTTGGGCCTTCCCTGCAACCTCTAGGAATGTTACTGTGGATAATAAGGCCAAAAGAAATCTTTAGAATTACCTGAGCTATTCCATGTAATGCCTATCTCTACAGCTGTTCCTGATCTCATCAATGCTGTAGACCAGGTAGCCCAGGCCTGGAGTGGTATGGGACTATCAAATTTGCCAATACCTTTTTCTCTGTGACTATGACTAAGACTAATCAGAAACAGTTTGCTTTTATCTCAAGAGTCCAATATACTCGACCCTCCTTCTCCAAGGCTATCTGAATACTTTTTGATACTGCCACATTTTGGTAGAAAGAGACCTAAAAGAAACCTCCCTTCTTCAAGACATTGGTGTACATCATTACACTGATGATATATTCTTGATTAGGGCAGAAGAAGCCACCATGGTAACGGCTGAAGATCAGATGGTGGCCCATAGGAGGGACAAGGATTGGAAAATCAACCCCACAGAAATCTGGGATCTAGCCTGACCACTCAAGTTTTGGGGAAATACAATAGATGAGAAATCTCAGAAGATTCCAGACACAATCCCAAAGAAACTGCTGACACATGCTTTTCTGTAATTTAAGAGGGAAGTCCAGAGACTTATAGGACTCTTAAGGTTTTGAAAAACATATGTTTCTCACCTGGCTGTTCTGATGGCTCCAACTTACCAAGCAATCTACAAGTCTGTCTTTTAAGTAGGACTCAAAACAGGCTTCAACACTGGAAGATGTAAAGCAGGTTATCCAGCAGTCTCTTTCCTTGGGTCTTTATGATTCTGCAAGGTCCAAATTTCCGAAAGTCTCTGTAGAGACGGAGCTGAATGGAGCCTTTGGCAAGTACCAAATTATTCTAGTAGCCAGAATAATCCAATCTTATGCTTCTGGATTTCCAAGTGCTCCAGAGAAGTCACTCACTATACTGCTTTTGAAAACCAAATTACTTTCCTCTTACTGGGTATTAGTTGCAATCACTCTGTATCCAGAGTTGCCTATTTTGGTTTGGGTGATAGAAGATAGCCCCTCTAGCAAGATGTATAAAGCATAGAAGATTGTTATTGTTAAATGGAAATGGTACTTTGGAAATTGTGCTTGGTTGGATCCTTCTGGTGTTAGTGCATTTCCCCCCCCCCCCCCCCCCCACACCCACTGGAGACTTTGCCAGAGGCTGAGGCCACCAGTCCAGACAGTCCAGACCCTAGAACCTACTTTCTCCTCTGGCCTAGTGGTCTCCCACCTATAAGGACCCAGTTACTGAGGAATGTCATTTTTTCTGATTAACAAATCATTCTTTTGCCACAAAAGAGGCTAATTCAACTGGACTCCAGCAGCCACGAATCTGCCATTTTACTACAGATGATAATCCTAATGCAGGAATTATTATTATCTATACTATAAAATGCCATGTCCACGCAGAGGACCTAATGTTCCTGGAGCTGGTCCTGCTCATCACCACCTCACATTAGGAAAAGAAATTTTTAGCTACACTGAAGATGTCATCATCCATACTATGTTTTTAGTGCTGCTCTAATTTATCACCACCATTTTGCATTAGGATACCTGCTGTGAATTGCAGAGATGTGGCACATCATATGGGACAGACTGTGAGATTTTGAGGCTTAGTCTTTCTGAATGGGGAAAGAAAAAGGATTTCTGGCTTTTGTCCTGTAAATTTTGGTTTTGGTTTAGTCTTGTTTTTTTTTCTTTTCTGTCCCTTAGTATGATATCCATATAGTCATGTATATGGTGGAAAGTCCTTTAGAAAATCATTAGAAAAAAAAGAAAATCATTAGGGTTTTGCCAGCAAGGGGTGGTATGTGATAGGACCAGTTTTGTTTTGTTTTTTGATTCAGCATCCTGGACTTCTCTGATTTCTCTCCATTACCTTGACTTTATCTTTCCATGAAACCTGAATGACTCCAGGTTCCTTGAGGCACCTTCCCTGTCCTGGGGTCATGAAAGGTCCACACCACCAGATTTGGTGGTTGCCTAAGACCATATGAGTCATTCTACCCTGATGATGTATTGACCAGATGCTCTTCCAGATCGAGACAGGGGAAAAGGGTGCTGCCTAGAAAAGTTAAGTGCCGCTGCATCTTTGATGCCTATTCTTGCTGTGTTTGAACACAGTAAACCTCTTTTGTTCAGTGACTCACAAATTCCTCCTTTCATTCCAAACAAACTTGAACTAAAAGTGTTCTGACTCTGGAGCCCCACCTACAACAACCTCTTACCTGGACCAATGTAATAACTTACAAATTGGTTTCCCTGTTTTCACTCTGTACTCTTTCTTTAATGCATCCTTCATATAACTTTCAAAATAAACTTTCTAAACTACTAGTCTGAGGACATCACTCCCCTGTTCAAGAAGCTTCACTGGATCCAGTGTCTGATAGTTGAGCTTTCCCTTTCTCTTCCCTAGAACAAATCTGTACATCAGTTGCGGTCTCCATAATGTATCACCTATTTGATGCTTTTACCTCTTTCTCATTAGAACCCTAAACTCTACCCCCTGGGAAGCCAGGATCTGATAAACAAAATGTCATCTCATCTTTTCCCAAATGTGGTATTTATATCATTTCTCAGGCCTCTCCACATGGAAATGTACCCTTCAATTCTATATTTCCTGCTTCCCTTTTTTGTGTTGTCTTCCTTTGTTAGATTATAAGTTCCTTGAGGGCAGATGTTGTCTTGTGTTCTTATTTTTCTGTTTCCAACACTCAGGACAAAATTATCACATTAAACACTTAAGAAATTAATAAATGCTCTCTCTCACCTATCATTGATAAAATACAAATTCCTCTTCTTGGCATATAAAGCCCTTTATAGAGTGGATCCAGCTTCCCTTTTCAGAACTGCATTTCTTATTATTTCTCTTTTGTATATTCTATTCCAGGCAAGCTGACCTATTTAATCTTCCCTAGAATTGTCTTTTCATCTTCCACCTCTGAGTCTTTACATAGCTTAGCCTTCGTACTTAGAAATCACTCATTTCTCATGTCCAACTCTGAAAATCATTCAAGGATATTTTCTCAGATGCAATCTCACAAAGAAAGTCTTTGGTGCTTCCATGTTTGCATAACATTCCATCTCTGTCAATGTTGTAATTTCTGTCTTCTTCTTAGGAAATGAGAGCTGATTGAAGGGAGAGATTATTTTGCATGCAGGATTTTAAGGATTTCACAATGTTATATTGTTATAGAGATATGATTCCCTTTGAGCAGTGTCCCACCAGTCATCTGGAATAGAAGGCTGGTAGGCAGGGGCAGGGTAGGATGACAGAGCTCCTATTGCCACCTCTCAGGCAAGTACAGTATTTAAACAATGTATCCCTTGCACCAGGAAGTTTAGCAGGTGGATACCCCTTCAGGAGCAAAGATCATCCTTGATTTGCCTCAGAGGTTTAGCTCTACTAAGTCAAGTCTAAGGCAACCAGTTCAGGGAAAATTTGCCAATTGTCTCTCTCCCTTTTTAAAATAGTTGCTAAGAGGGAATGGCTAAGGAGGCAACTTGGTGATTCAAGAACCAACCAAACAGGGATTTTTGTTAATCTATGTATGTTATTATTGTATTATTATTATACGAATGTTATTATTCTTTCTGTGCCATTAGGCTCTTCTATTTATAGAAATTTGTTCTTGTCTAGAGGTAGGGGTCATTTCAGTAATGAGTCCATTTGTGTTTAGGATTTCCACGTGGAGTCAATGTGTGCTTTTCCTTTCATCCTGCCTCAGTCTCACCAAAGCAGGGCTATATCTCCTATCCTTCTACAAAGATTCAAACTTCTCCCCAAATCTCTACTCACATCAGACAAAGATTTAGCAGCGGTCACATTTCCCCAAATATAAAGGGATGGAGAATAGAAATAAGAGCCAGAAAGGAGAGTGAGCAACAGGGAGGACATAAGCTGGCAGCTTGCTTCATTGGCTGCCAAGCCAGATGAGTTTCTTCTCTTGGGCTGAGCACTCTTCCAAAAGGAGAAGAAACTGTTCGACTAATGGAGGCACCAACTTTGGGCTCCTCCTTTAACAGGCAAGTAAAGGGAAATGCCCAGTCCCTCTGGTTACTCTACAATCTCACCATTAGTTTTTGTCTAGGGGTTGGAGAGAGGAGAGAAAGCTTTTCCTTAGCCTCTAATTCCCATTGTCTACAACCGGAGCATGTAAGGTAAGGGATATAGCATCCAGAGATCACCCACTCCACCCTGCCCGTACTTCTTTCTGCTTGGTGGAAAACAAAGTGGCTGTTGTGCTTTTGTGTCCCAGAAGCCTCTCTTACAGGGTCCCAGAAATTCAATCTCCAAAAACTGGTAAACTCTGGGACTCTGAGTCTCTCATTACCCCAGCAGAGATATCTAGGGAGGGAGTGAAAACAGGAGGACATTGGGGTTAGCTAGTTTTGTAGCTCTACAATAAGTTGAATAGACATAATATGTGATGAATAAGTGCTTTTTAATTGAATTGAAAGCAGGAAAAGGCTTTTAATAAATTAGCTAAGTTGAATAGAATTTAGAACATCATTCTATTTATCTACACATTTTATTTTCGGGAACATATCTATTTCATAAAATGATGATTAAGATCATCAGTTTGTTAATTCCTTTCCCTCATATTGTTCCATCTAATATCCTTGGGTTCATTTTTCTATTCAGACTACACCTTTATTTTTCTTTAGTAAACTTAATTATTATCTCTTTCATCAAACAATTAACAGACATTGATCAAACACCTACTATGTACCTGGCACCATATCAGGCACTGGGGATACAAATATAATAAGACAATAAAACAATTCCTAACCTCAAGAATTTAAAATTTTCCTTTTTATTGAAGATACCTTTATATCACCTCCCCCATTAGAATTTACATCTCTGTACCTGAACTCTCTTTTTTTGGCTTCTTGTAGTATCTTCTCTTTGAACAAGAAGCTCTAGATTTTTGTCTATGATGTTACTGAGTTTTCATTTTGAAATTGCTTTTAGGAGGTGACTTGGATTCTTCCTATATTCACTTTGTCATCTGAATCTAAGAGATCTAGACAGTTTTCTTTCATGATTTAATTTTTTTAATATTAAAAGTTAGGCTTGAAAATTTCTGTAAAATGCAAGCATAAAACAAACATTTTTTTAAAAATAAATTTTAAAATCAGCTTTCAAATAAGCAATGAGTCTAATTTGAATGGATTAAACTTGGCATTTAATCTTGTATTAAACTAGCTTAAGGGGGTCTTCCCATTCTAAACCCAAAATGGCTATGGCATTAAACCTACAGAAAGTCCTTTAAACTCTGGTCAAAACAGTGAGAAATAACAATTCTAGAGGACTCATGATGTAACATGCTACCTACCTCTCAAGAGAGAAGTGAAGGATTCAGGGTATGGATTAAGATATGTTTTTTTTCAACAAGGTCAGTGGGAGAATTTGTTTTGCTTGTCGAATGTATTTGTTGCAAATCTTTTGTTTTTCTTTTTTTAACTGGGGAAAGAAAAAATTTTTGTTAATTAAAAATAGAAAGTTATCTGAGATCAATCTTCTTGCAAAAGCATTGGATTTTTAATTGATAAATATAAGTATGTATACTTAAATACATCTATGTATGTACATTTCCAGGTAGCTTATGTCTTAAGTACCACCACATTCTAAGCAATGACACTTGTAGCATTAAACAAGAGTTTTCTAAGATAGCTGTCTACATAACTGTTCCAATTAGAAGTAATGGATATCTCACTGTGGCCCTCTAAAAGTAACTCTGGGAGTAAAAAAGGCAGCAAAGGAGAAGGAAAGAGAAAAGAGAGTGATATTGGGAGTAATTTTGAAGATGTAAAAACATCAGTAAAATGTATTTTTAAAATTTTGTTCTGGTTTCACATGTTTGATTGATATCACATGGCTAGCCTTCTCAGTGAGTGGGAGAGTAGCTAGGGAGGAGAAAATTTGGAACTGAAAAAAATTTTAAATATTAAAATCAAATATTTAAATACTAAAAATATTTAAATACTACCCCCCCCCCCCAAAAAAAAATAACCTGAGGAAGTATCACAAGCATTTTTTTTTCTGGTGAAGGAAAAAAACCAAGCTAAATAATAACATGTCTTCAGTTCATCTAGAAGTCTACATTTAAAGTGGGGCAGCTAGGTGGTGCAGTGGATGGAACATCAGTGCAGGAGTCAGGAGGACCTAAATTCAAATCTCACCTCAGACACTTGACACTCAGTAGCTGTGTGATCTTAGGCAAGTCACTTAACCCCAGTTGCCTCATCCCAATTGCCCATTCAGATGGCTCTGTAGGAGAAGTGAGACTGGTGACCTGCATAGCCCTCCCTCCCTCAAAACAAAGTCAAGTGCAAGTCATGTCATCATTTCTTGGATGGCATGGTCTTCTTTGGCAATGAAGGACAAGCATACACAACGTTTAAAGTAAAAGAATCCTCAGCTGGACTTGGTATCACTCTTATCCTCTGACATTCTCTCACTCTCTTCTCAGAGAAGTTGACTTTCCCCTACTAATGAAATACTCTCCATATAGTTAAATGGATTTTCTACTTTAAAAATTTTGCTAAACAGAGAACTAGAAACAAAGATGCCCATCAACTGGGAAATGGCTAAACAAATTGTGGTACATGAATATAGTGGAATATTTTTGTGCTGTAAGAAATGACAAATATGATGGATACAAAGAAACATGGAAAAGCTTACATGAACTGATAAAGTGTAAAATAAGCAGAAATAAGAATAAATATACACAATTACTACAACAACGTAAATGGAAACAACTACAAAATAAACTTAATCATGCAAAATTATAGAGAATAAGCATGAACTCAATGAAGTTTTTTTTTCTCAATGAAGATTTATAAAAACCTAAGAGCCTCACTCCTTTGCCATGGAAGGAGCGTCACAAATGGGGAACATTACATATATTTTCAGACTTTTCAATGTGTTGGTTTTGCTGACTTTTTTCCTCTTCTTCCTCCCTCTTATTTTTTTCTTTAAAAAATGTCATTATATGGAATGACTCTTCAGGAGAGGAAAGGAGAGGGATACTATGATAACTTTTGGAAATGTAAAAACAAAAGATATCAATACAATCTATTTTTAAAAATCTGGCAAGAGCCCAGTTCCAACATCTCTGTCTGCTACAAATTAACGTACTGCTTCATTAAAGTGCAATTCATTCTGATCAACTTCATAGTCAAAGTGACAATTAGAAAATCCTGTCCTATTCTAGCAGCATTGATGATTGTTCATTTTGCTTTTTCCTCTGAAGGTTTGCTTACTAATTTTTTGAACATTGAGCAGGTGAAGCCACAGTATAATAAACTCTCATCTTTACTAAGAAGTTCATTGGAAAAAGCTAGTCCAAGCTTTAAATCTTTCTTGAGCCAGAATATCAATGCAAAAGAATCAGAAAAGATTCCTTCAACAGCTGCAAAGACTACCACACATTCACCATATGTTGTTTCTTTGTCCCCAGTCCAGCACAGTCCAGCTTTCTTTTTAATACAAGGTAGAGTTTCAGTGCTATTGAAGAGAAATTCCATTTCTTTTGAGTCTTTAATATAAGTGTCAATAAGAAGACTACATTTCAGAATGTGTTTTCCATAGTAATTTGGAAGCCATAGAAACAGAAGGGTTAGGTTATCTGTATTTGTTGGTTCACCACTGCACCAAGTTTGCATTTACTCTGCCATCACATGCTGCAAAGAAAGTCAATACATGCAATGGATACAAGTATATTTCTCCTCAATACATGTTCTCCTCAATAAAATATTTCCCTAAAGCTTCAGAGCTTCCCTGTACTGAATATTCTTATAGAAATTCCCACTCCAGCTGTTTAGAAGGAGACCTTTGGTTTCTCTTAAATTTGTCAGATACAATGGTACTGAATGAGGAAAATGACAAAATGCTTGGAGCTTCAGCAGGGCTCCAACCTGGTGAGGCCTGGCCCAAACATTGTTTTGGCTTTTACTAGCTCTGAGAGCCCCTAAAATTGTTTGCACTGTTTTACTGTTCCTGACTCTAGTGGTATTCAGGGAAGAGGATGGAGCTTTCTTTGTCTGTGAAGCTGATCCCCCATTAAGGATGAAAGGCAAAGCTGCTGCAGGTGGGTGACTTGGAGCGCCAGGATTTGTGAGCAGAGCAAGAATGAATGTCTCAGGTACATGAGGCAAGAGTAGGTAGAAGAGGGGCAGGATGGGCAAACTGAGGGAGAGGCCAACTGAGAGAAAAGTCTGAGCTGAAAGGTCTAAAATGCTTTCATGATTTCTTAAAATATGATATCTAGGCTGTTTCTCTGTCTCTCTCCTCTCTCCCTCTCTTTCTCTCTATCTGTCTCTCTTCCCCTCTTCCCCCTGCTCTCTCCCTCCCTCTCTCTCTGTCTCTTTCTCTCTATCTCTCTCTTTCTGTCATTCTGTCTCTCTCCCTCTCCCTCTCTCTCTCTGTCTCTCTCTCTATCTGTCTTTCTATCCTCTCTCTCCTTTTTTCTTCCTCTCTTTCTCATCATGACTTTGAGATAGTCCAATAATTTTAAAATTATTTCTCCTTAATCTGATTTCCAAGTCAGTTTTTTTAAAAGTGATACCATATACTTTCTTCTGTTTTCTCTAGTCTTTTGGTTTTGTCTTTAATATTTCACGTTGCCTCATGGTCATTAACTTGTTCACTTCATTCTAATTTTCATGGAATCTGTTACTTGGGAAAGATTTTACATCTCTTGTACTAAGATATTAATTCTCCTAAGTCTTTTCTCCAAAACTTTCATTTCTTGTCTAATTATTTTCTCTGATGCTCTCATTTAGTTTACAATATAATTTTAAGCTCTCAAAAAATCCTCATATGTCTTTTCTTCTAAAAAATTCTAGTTATCCTTTTAAGATGTGTTTCACTGTAAGGCTTTTTTTGCAGATAGTTTGGCTTTATTCTCCTCTTCTGGGTTTATGTCTTGGGCACCCTGGCACTATAGTTATTCTTCATCATGGGACCCTTTTAAAAATTAATCATTCTTCCAACCTTTGATCTCCTCAAATTGGGACTTTGTGTTAGGCCCAGGATATGTTCATTTTTAGGGAGAATGTCAGGGCACTGTTTTATCCTGATTTGTAGCCCCTGGGGTCCTGGTGCTTCTCTTACCGGCTGGTGAATACTGGAGTGGCTCAGAGTGGGAATGTGCACATTTTCAGTGCTCCTTAACATGGTCTGATCTAGGGTCAAGTCTGATTGCTGCCCACCTTTATAAGCTCTTGACTCTGTTTTGGTTTTGGGTCTGAGTGACATAATTGCAGAGAGTCTCAGGTTAGAGTTCCTGTACACTGTTCTTGGGGCAGCTAGGTGGTACAGTAGTTAGAGTGTCAGGTCTGAAGTAAGGAAGACTCCTCTTCTTGAGTTCAAATCTGGCCTCAGACACATAATTACTGTGTGACCCTGGGCAAGTCACTTAACCCTGTTTGCTTCAGTTTCCTCATCTGTAAAATGAGCTGGAGAAGGAAACAGCAAACCACTCCAGTGTCTTTGCCAAGAAAACCCCAAATGGCATTATGAAGAGTTAGACGTGACTGAAGGAGAGCAACAAAAGACTGCTGTTGGCACCAGCCCCTGTGAGCTAAGTGGAAGGTTCTATAGGTTCAGAGTGACTGTATGCAGGCCCCCTCCTTTTCTCTTGTTTATTCACTCCTTTCCTGCTTTGGTCTCAGCTCCTTGTCCAAGTTACTCAGTTAAAGCACCAGGTCTGTGAGCTGGATCCTTGACCCTGTTCCTAGGTTAGAGTACTTACTGTTTGTTTCCATTCCTGCTCTTTGTCTAGTATACAACCTTAGGCTACCTAGTGTTTATTTCTGTTCCTACTCTTTGCCCAGTATACAGCTTTAGGCCCGGTCTGAACTAGATCCCAACCAACTATTTCTCTCCTTGCCATAATTCCCACAATGCACACTGTCTCAGTGACCTAACTCCAAGGTCAGAGTCACACAGCTGCAGACCTCAGTCCAATGCCCATGCTCAAAGGCTCTTCAGGGGCCTTCTTGTCTGGATACTTTCCCCAATGCCCACAGGTCTTTTACTATCTTCTTATGCTGACTTTGGCTGAAAAAAAATGACTTATTGTGGTTTCTCCTTGAATTTCCTAATTACTACTCTTATCTGATGCATATCCTAGAGTTCTGTTGGAATTCCAGCAGAAAACACCTGAATTATACTGCTTCCTTCTATTCCACTACATTTGCCAGTCTGCAAAGACCTTATATTCTTACAGGAACTCTACATATGAAGAAATAGAAAGGCAGTATATGCAAATAAATACAATATAGTTAAATAAAAGATAATTTGGTGGGAAGCACACAGGCAGGGGTTTCAAAAAGATTTCATGTAGGAAGTGGTCCTTGAGGAGCATTTGAAAAGAGGGATTCTGTGAGTTGGAGATAAAAAAAGAGTACATTCTCTAAGATAACAAAATCTTTTGGGTAAGAGGTCAGGAAGGTCTAAGGTAGTGATTATGTGAATAGAGAGAGGAGATCTGATGCTGAGGCTCTGTGGAGGAAGGAATGGCATAATTGGATGAGTGGGGTGAGAGACCAAGAAAACAGCAAGGTTAAGAATGTGGGAGACTGGAAGAATAAAGATGCCTTTGACAGAAATAGGGAGAACAATATAAGACCTAGGACTGCAGCACAATAACAGCAACATTATAAAGAAAAGTATCTTTGAAAAACTTAATTAGGAGGCAGAGCCAAGATGGTGGTGTAAAGACAGGGACTCCCTGAGCTCTTCAAAATTCCGCTCTAAACTTTTAAAAAATGCCTCCAAATGAATTCTGGAGCAGCAGAACCAACAAAAGGACAGGAAGACAGAATTTTCTAGTCCAAGACACTTGGAAGATCATTAGGAAAGGTCTGTCTCTCTGGGGTGAGAGTGGAGCACAGTCCAAAACAGGTCATGCCCCAGGAAGTCAGCAGCAGGTCTTAGGGGTGACTAAATTGGCAGTAGTGCCTTCTGGAGTTCTCAGGCCACAGACAGCAAGGGGGCTGGACAACTGATCAGAAACAGATTACAGAGGATCCTTGACTGTTCTTGGGTGTAGGACTCTGTTGCATTGTCCATGTATGGTACCATATCATACAAGGAGGAACACTGGCACACTAGACCTTGTGGCCATAGGAGAGTCACAGTTGAACTTGGTCACAGTTCCAGGGTACAGAAGAGCCGTTGTGGTCTGTCACAGACTAGAGCGCAGACCAGAGCACAGGAGGGTAGTAAGTACACCTCTCCTTAGATCATACTTTCTTGGGAGAACTGAAAACATACTGCCCTCACCCACCCACCCAAAGAGCTCTGAAAACAGCTGCACAAAAAAGCTGAAGCTTGGGATAGTGCCCCTTCTACCCTGGAGCAGAACCCAGTGTTAACATAATCAAGAAATAGGTTGGAAAAATGAGCAAACAACAGCAACAACAACAAAGGAACTTGACCATAGAAAATTACTATGGTAACAGGGAAGCTTAAAATATAAACTCAGAAGAAGAAAACAAAGTCAAAACAACTACATCCATAGCCTCAAAGAAAAATGTAAATTGACCTCAGACCCCAATAAAGAATTCCTGGAATAGTTCAAAAAGGGTTTTAAAAATCAAATGAGAGAGGAAGAGGAAAAAATGGGAAAAGAAATGAGTAATGCAAGGAAATAGTGGGAAAAAGGTCAATAGCTTGGTAAAGAAGGCCCAAAAAATGCTGAGGAAAATAATATCTTAAAAACCAGACTAGTCCAAATGTTTAAAGTGGCACAAAAATCCACTGGAGAAAAGAACTTCTTAAAAAGCAAAATTGGTCAAATGCAAAAGGAGCTACAAAAACTCACTGAAGAAAATAATTCCTTAAAAATTAGAGTGAAGGCTAATGACTCCATGAGACATTAGGAACCAAACAAAATTTTTAAAAAAGGAAAAATAGAAGAAAATGTGAAATATCTCATTGGAAAAACAATTGACCTGGAAAACAGAATGAGGAGAGATGATTTAACAATTATTAGACTAACAAAGCTTGATAAAAAAAAAAACAAACAACCTAGATATCATATTTCAAGAAATTATTAAGGAAAACTGCACTGATGTCCTAGAACCAGAGAGTAAAATAGAAATGGAAAGAATTCACCAATCACCTCCTGAAAAAGATCCCAAAATGAAAACTCCCAGGAATATTATAATCAAATTCTAGAGTTTTCAAGTCAAGAAGAAAATATTGCCAGCAGCAGTAAAGAAACAATTCAGATATTGTGGAGCCACAGTCAGGATAACACAAGAATTAGCAGCTTCTATATTAAAGGATCAAAGGGCTTAGAACACGATATTCTGAAAGTCAAAAGAACTAAGATAACAATCAAGAATCACCTGCCCAGTTAAACTGAATATAATCTGGTGGTGGAGGGGGTAGGGGAGAGCAATGCATATTTAATGAAATAGAGAACTTTCAAGCATTACTGATGGAAAGACCAGAGCTGAATAGAGAATTTGACTTTCAAATATGACTCAAGAGAAAAATGAAAAGGTAAACAGGAAAGAGAAATCATAAGAGATTTAGTGAGGTAAAACTCTTTACATTCTGACACAGGAAGATTATATTTATAATTCCTAATAACTTTATCATTATTGGGACAATTTTAAGGAATGTACATAGAGGGTACAGGTGTGAGTTGCCTGTGATGCAATGATAACTAAAAAAATTAAAGGGTGAGAAAGAGGGAAGCTCTGGGAGAATGGGAAAGGGAGAGATAGAATGAGGAAAATTACCTCACACAGAAGAGGCTCAAAAGAGCTTTTAGAGAAGGAGGAAGATGGGGGGAAAGTTGCACAACACTTGAACCTTACTCTTATCAGAATTGCTCAAAAAAGGAACAATGTATACAGGTTGGATATAGAAATCTATTTTGCTCTACAGGAAAAATAGGAGGGGAAGGGAAAAAGTGAAGGGTAGGAGGACTGAGAGAAGGGAGGGCAGGTTAGGGGGGTAGTAGTCAGAAGCACAATACTTTTGAGGAGGGACAGGATGAAAGGAGAGAGAGAGAGAGAGAAAGAGAGAGAGAGAGAGAGAGAGAGAGAGAGAGAAGAATAAACAGGAAAAAATAGGATAGAGGAAAATATACAGTAATCATAACTTTAAAAAAATTTTTATAGCAAGTTTCTCTGATAAAGGCCTCATTTTTCAAATATATAGAGAAGTGATTCAAATGTATAAGAATTTAAGTCATTCCCCAACTGATAAATGGGCAAAGGATTTGAACAGACAGTTTGCAGATGAAGAAATCAAAACTACCTATAGTCATATAGAAAAATGCTCAAAATCACTTTTGATCAGTGAAATGCAAATTAAAACATCTCTGAGATACCACCTCACACTGAACAGATTGGCTAGTATGACAGAAAAGGAAAATGACAACATTAAAGTATTGTTGATGTTTTCAGAAAAACCTTACATTAACTGATTCAAAAAGAAGTAAATAAAATCAAGAGAACAGTAGAGTATTATTGAACAAATGGTCAACTGTGAACTTAGTTATTCTCAGCAATACAAGGATCAAACACAATTCTGAAGGATTTATGATGAAAAATGCTATCTACTTGCAAAGAAAGAATGGATGGAGTCTGAATGCAGATCAAGGCCTACTTTATTGTTGTTAGGTTTGTTTGTTTTTTGGTCTGTGTTTTCTTTTACAACATGACTAATATGGAAATATTTTTTGCATGACTGCACATTTATAGCCTATATCAAATTGTTTATTGTCTGGGGTAGAGGAAGGGAAGAAGGGAGGAAGCTTGGAACTCAAAATTAAAAAAATGAATATTAAAAAGGTTTTTTTACATATAATTAGAAAAAAATATAAAAACAGAGAAAAAAAAGACTTTATCAGGCTTCTGATTAATTCAGTAACCAACCAGGATCCCAAAGGATTATTGTAGTATAATACTCACCCCCTGAAAGAGGGGAATTGACCTCAAGGTGTACTATGATACATATATTTTAAAAAGCTTGACTATGCATATTTTTTTCAAGGTTTGTAGCTTGTTGTTTTTTTAAAATTTATTTATTTTTAGTGTTCAACATTCATTTCTACAAGATTTTGAGTTTCAAATTTTCTCCCCATCTCTCCCCTCCCCCACTCCAAAACACCATGCATTTTGATTACCCCTTCCCCCAATCTGCCCTCCCTTCTATCATACCCTTCCCTTCCTTCATCCCCATCTCTATTTTCTGGTAGGGGAAGATAGATTTCTAAACCCCATTACCTGTATTTCTTATTTCTCAGTTGAATGTAAAAATAATTTTTAGCATTGTTTTTAAAACTTTGAGTTCCAATTGCTCTCCCTTCCTCCTTCCCCACCCATCCCCACTGAGAAGTCAAGCAATTCAATATAGGTTATACATGTGTAGTTATGCAAAAGACTTTCATAAAAGTCATGTTGTGAAATGCTAACTATATTTCCCTCCATCCTATCCTGCCCCCCATTTATTCTATTCTCTCTTTTGACCTTGTTCCTTCCCAAAAGTATTGCTTCTAATTATCCCCTCCTCTCATTTGTCCTCCCTTCTATCATCCTCCCCCACATCCTACTTATCTCCTCCTCCCCCACTTTCCTATAGTGTAAGATAGATTTTCATATCAAATTGAGTGTGCATGTTATTCCCTCCTTAAGCCAAATGTGAAGGGAGTAAACCACTTTTTCCCTCTCACCTCCCCCCTTTTCCCCTCCATTGAAAAAGCTTTTTCTTACCTCTTTTATGAGAGATTATTTGCCCCATTCCATTTCTCCCTTTCTCCTCCCAATACATTCCTCTTTTACCCCTTAATTTTATTTTTTTAGATATCATCCCTTCCTATTCAACTTACCCTGTGCCCTCTGTTTATATGTATATAATCCCTCCAACTATCCAAATACTGAGAAAAGTCTCAAGAGTTACAATCATTATCTTTCCATGTAGGAATGTAAACAGTTCAACTTTAGTAAGTCCCTTATGATTTCTCTTTCCTGTTTACCTTCTCATGCTTCTTTTGATTCCTGGGTTTGAAAGTCAAATTTTCTATTCAACTCTGGTCTTTTCATCAAGAATGCTTGAAAGTCCTCTATTTCATTGAATGACCATTTTTTCCCCTGAAATATTATACTCAGTTTTGCTGGGTAGGTGATTCTTGGTTTTAATCCTAGTTCCTTTGACTTCTGGAATATTATATTCTAAGCCCTTCAATCCCTTAATGTAGAAGCTGCTAGATCTTGTGTTATGCTGATTGTATTTCCACAGTACTTGAATTGTTTCCTTCTGGCAGGTTGCAATATTTTCTCCTTGACCTGGGAACTCTGGAATTTGGCTACAATATTCCTAGGAGTTTTTCTTTTTGGATCTCTTTCAGTAGGTGATTTGTGGATTCTTTCAATATTTATTTTGCCCTCTAGTCCTAGAATATCAAGGTAGTTTTCCTTGATAATTTCATGAATGATGATGTCCAGGTTCTTTTTTTGATCGTGGCTTTCAGGTAGTCCCATAATTTTTAAAATGTCTCTCCTGGATCTATTTTCCAGGTCAGTTGTTTTTCCATGAGATATTTCATATTGTCTGCCATTTTTTCATTTCTTTGATTTTGTTTTATAATTTCTTGATTTTTCATAAATTTGTTAGCTTCTATCTGCTCCATTCTAATTGTTAAGGAATTATTTTCTTCGGTGAGCTTGTCGATCTCCTTTTCCATCTGTCCAATTCTGCTTTTGAGCATTCTTATAATCCTAATCAAATAACCACTTTCATTCCCATGGGCAACTGGTTATCTGTGGGGCTGGGATAATCAGATATACCCATACTTACTGGGCACATTACAAATTAGTGTTATTCAGTTCCAACTGGGCTTTCAATGAGCATTCTTCTCATTAGCTTTTTGGATCTCTTTTGCCATTTGGGTTAGTGTGTTTTTCAAAGTGTTATTTTCTTCAGCATTTTTTTTTCAGCTTCCTTTAGCAAATAGTTGACTCATTTTTCCTGATTTTCTTGCATCGCTCTCATTTCTCTTCCCAATTTTTGCTCTATTTCTCTTGATTTTCAAAATCCTTTTTGAGCTCTTCCATTAACTGAAACCAATTCATATTTTTCTTGGAGGCTTTGAATGGAAGAGTTTTGACTGTTTTCTTCTGTTTGCATGCTTTGGTCTTCCTTGTCACCAAAGTAAGATTCTATAGTCTGATTCTTTTTCTGGTTTTTGCTCATTTCCTCAGGCATTTACTTGACTTTTGTGCTCTTTGTCAAGGTAGTTCTCTGCTTCCAGTGGGAGTAGGGGGTGTACTGTCAGCCACTCAATCCCCCCACAATCTGTGGGCCTTTAACTCCAGAAACAGTGGCTGTAGCTGTCCCTGCTGCTGCTGTGACTGCTGCGGGCTCCTCTGCCCCTTTCTCCCTCTGTCACCCTGGGGCCGGGCCAGACCACTCCACTCTCCTGCACTGGTCCCATTGGCTTTTTCCACTGACCTTCCAATTTGTCCTCAGCGTTTTGGGGCCATGAAGTCTGAAAACTACCACAGGTGTGAGAGATTCGGTCTTCCCAAGGCCAGCTCAGGTCCCCTCTGTGCACTTGCAGCTCACACTGAATCCCGCTCTGCTCCCAGTGTGGTGTGATAGACACTTCCTGGCAACCTTCCGGGCTGTCTAGGGCTGGAGATTTGCTTCACTCCATCATTCTGTAGGTTCTGCAGCTCCAGAATTTGGTTAGAGCCATTTTTACAGGTATTTGGCTGGGCTTGGTGGGAGCACTCTAGAAAGTCCGTGCTGTTACTCCATCATCTTGGTTCCTCCCTCTGTGGCTTGTTTTTAAATTTGAGGGGCTGGACTTGGGTAGGAGAGAGGAGTTAGCAATTGTGTTACCAAAGAAAAAAAGAAAAAATTAGAGTCAATGAAACATTTTTAAGATGAATTGAAAAGAACAGAAGGAAATTCAGAAGGAAACAAATAGGACAACTTATTGAAACAAGATGTAAATATATAGATTTGTGACTTCACATATAATCCCCCTTTTATGTATGTGGAAATGTGGGTCTGGGGAGTCATTCATTATACTAAGAATAAAAACATTTTCAAAAAGAAATAGGTGCTTGGAAGAGGGGATGAATGGGAATGTGGAGATAATGGATTCTATTTTGTATATGCTGAGTTTTAGGTGTTTCTGGTATATCTAGATCAAAATGTCCAAAAGGCATCTGGTTTTTCAAGACTGATGTTCATGGGAGAGACTGGGACTTGATATACAGATCTATTGATTCCTATGTATAGAGATGTTAATTAAACTCATGGAAACAGATGAAATCACAAGGATATAATATAGAGATAGAAGAAAAATCCTAGACACAGCCTTGCAGAGCCCCCATAGTTAGGAAAATTGATATGGATGATGAGCCAGAAAAAGATATGGAGAAGAAGCAGTTAGGAGGAGAAATAGTCACAAAAACTTGGTAAGGAATGACTACCCAGGAAGACAGAGTGGTTGGCAAAGTCAAATGCAGCTGATACATTGAGAAGTTTGATAACTTAAAGAAATGCCATCAGATCTGACCATTAAAAAGATTTTTGTTAACTTTGGATATTTCCTTGAGTGATGAGGTCTGAAGCCAGAGGTTTGAGAATTGCAAAGAGTAGGGCAATGAGTAAAAGCACAAGCGATGAAGGCAATGAATATAGACTGCTGTTTCTAGGGTTTTATCTGGGAATGGGATAAGACAACAGCTTTAGAGGATTTTGGGGTTTATTGAAGGCTTTTTTTTTAAAAGGATGGAGGAGATTTGAACATATTTGAAGGAAGTAGGAAAGGAACAAGTAGGCAGGGAAGCGCTGAAAATCAGATAGAGGTCCTCACTGAGGTTTGCCATCAGAGAAGAAGAGAGAGAATAGGATCAGTGTTACATAGAACCTTTGCAAGAAGAAAGGTTGCTTAATTTTCAGAGACTAGAGGCAAGTAGGAGAGAGTGGGGGATAATTTGAAGGTGTTTCAACATAAAGAGAAGGCAAAGAGAAAGCTCATGGGCAATATCAACTTTCTCTATAAGGTAAGTGGCTAGGTCCTTAGCTGAGGGGGGTTGGAGGGTGGGAGGAGAATTTGTGGGAGGCTTGAGGAGAAAAAAGGTTTGGAAAAGCTTCTGTGGGTATTGAGGTAGGGAAGCAATTAAAAGGAATAAAAGGATTGCATTATTTCAGTGAAAGCCCAGTTGAAACTGGATAATGCTAATTTGTAATGTGCCCAGTAAGCATAGGTATATCTGATTATCCCAGTCCCACAGATAACCAGTTGCCCATGGGAATGCAAGTGGTTATTTGATTAGGATTATAAGGAAATAAAGCTCTAAGAATATCAGTTTTTAATATAGATTTCCTATCCTGCCTCTTGGTACATAATAATAAGGAGGGTATGCCAAAACTAGATGTCTCAAGTTAAAGGGTAAGATAAGGGGGTTAGGGATATATATGTATGTATATATTTATGTCTGTCTGTCTGTCTGTATATAGGGATGGGGTAGAGGTAGGGACTGGGCCTGTAATTTCCTTGGTTTAGAGAACTCCCTGGATTAAGAAACTCCTTCTTCCATTGCCGGCCAGCACTTCTTTTTTCAATTTAGAGTTTCTCCAAATGCTGAAACATTAAACAACTTGCTCAGGATCACACAGCCAGTAGGTGTAGGATGTGGGACTTGAACTTAGGTTTCCTTGGTTTAAGGCTTGTTCTGTGTCCATTAAACCATGTTGCGTGTAAGATTTATAGGGATTATGTGCTAAACAGCCAGTAATTAAGATAGACTTGGTATAAGAGTGTTCTAATTCCTTTTGGAAAAGCTTTAGTATTCTACTTTTAATTAGATTAAATCCATCCAAAATGATTTCCATACTCTCCTTCCAGTCTTCTAAGTTGATATGAGCAATATGAATTTGAAGCTGATTTCTGAGGCTATTAGAATGGACAAGAGGTGGTGAGAGCCTGTAATAGGATGACAGCAGTTTGAGTAGTCAGCTGATTAGATATGCAGAGTAAGGAGGAGGAAAGAGCCAAGATGAATTAGGTTTTGATCTGGGGTGAATGTTGGGACATATTCTCTAATGGTAGCTGGTGATAAGTTTACTGTGTATATGTAGGCATTTAATTATCACAGGATTTGAGTTGGAAGACCCTCAGAGTTTAAAAGTTGGGACCTTAAGTTCATGTGTTTAATTCATGGATCCTATCATGAATCCTTTCTTCTTTTTGGAAAAGTGTTTAACTTGTTTTAATAAGCAACTTCTGCTTTCTTACAGTAACTCCTACACTAACCCTGTCCCTCAATTGAGAACACAAGAAAAACAAAACCTCTTACCAAAAGGTATAGTCAATCACAACAAATTTCCACATTGGTCATATTCCCCCCAAATTTGTCTCATTCTTCATTCTGAGTCCTTTACCTCTCTATTCTCATTTGAATACTTTATCTGATTTTTGTTTTGCAGGTGTCTTGGATAAGTGGGTTTCTTTGTTTTTTTGTTAAGTGTGTTCATTATGGAACTGGTATTTGGTGAGAAGGAAGTCCAGTGTGGGGTACAGAGCTTGGTTTACTCCCCCATTAAGAAATGGCAATCAGGAGTTTAGCTTGAAGCTGAAAACTGCATTCTCTAGACTAATAATGTTTAATGAACCAGTTAGATATAATTCTAGTCTTGTATCCCCTCTAAGTAAACCAGAGTGACCAGCTTCTGTTACAACTTATTCCTCTTCCTGGCAGGAATTAAATTCTCCCTTGAACAAGAGCAGGAGATATTATTGATATATTTATTCCTCCCACTCTTGGAGCCACAGGACACCGGAGTTGGGGATCATATTTCATTATTAGTCCTTTGGAATCCTTGTTGTCATTATGCTGATAGGGGTTCAACACAATAATATTCCATAACATTTAAATACCATAGCTTATTCATTTATTCCCCAATTTAAAGGCATTCCCTCAGATTCCCATTCTTTGCCACCTAAAAAAGAGCTATAATATCTTTTGTACATCTTTAATCCCTCCCTTAATCTAGACTAGCTCAGATTTCTCCTCCTCCTTTCTTTCCTTTCCCTCCTATTTCCCTGCTGAGTGAAATGTATTTCTGTACCCAACTGTGTGTATGTGAATTCTTCCCTTTTTTGACCAGATGAGAATGAGGTTCAAGTTATCAACTGTTCCCTCTTACCTCTTCTTCCTTACCTTGAGTATGTGAGATAACTTTTCCTAATCTTCCTTCCCTCCTCCCTCCCTTCAGTGTGTTTTCTTCCTCCTTTTTTTCCATTCTTTCTTTAAGAGTATCCAGATACAACAGAACCACTTTCAGGCCTTGTCTAATTGGACTCCCTCTATGAACTCTATTTATGTTAAAGTTCAGAGGGGACACATATATCATCTCTCTATATTTGAATGTAAGCAGTTTATTACTGTCTAGTCTTTTATCATTATTCATTCATGTTTACCTTTTTATGTTTCTCTGAACTCCTGTGTTTGAACTTCAAAGTTTCTCTACAATTCTGGTTTTTTCATCAAGAATGCTTGAAAGTCCTCTATTTCATTAAAAATCCATTTTTTCCCCTGAAGCATTATACTCAGTTTTCATGGATAAGTTATTCTTGACTGTAAGCTCACATCCTGTGCTTTCATTAATCCTTTCTACACCATCCCCTATAAGTAGCCATATACTGTGCTTAAAGATCTCAAGTAAGGGAAGATTGTTACCTCTCAAGGCAGCCTATTCCACTTTGGATACCTCTCACTGTTAGTCTTGTGTGTGTGTGTGTGTGTGTGTGTGTGTGTGTGTGTGTGTGTGTGCATTACAGCTGAATTCACCCAAAAATTCACTGGAAATTTCTGGAAACTATAGGACATGGTGACTCACTGCCTGGACTTTTAGGGATGACAGAGTTCCTGGATGCTTCCAGTCACATGGTGCATTAAAAGGATATGGCTATTTAGAATTTTATGTGGGATACCCTGAGTTATCTACAAGTCCTTTCCCTATCTTGTGACAACATCAGGGAAAGACATCAAGGTGCTTTATCTATTAAAAGAAGCCATTTCTGGCTTAGCGCTCTGAGCTCTGACTCTCCCAAGTGGCAAGTACTGTGATCTCTGTTTTGGCTCTCTACTAAGAAAGAGTCTGGGAACAGAGGTGCTCTTTCCCCTCTCTGTTCCTGGGTCTACATGGAATATAAATTCAGCTAAGCAGGTTTCTGGTTGCCTTGGCCCCTTCTGTGTATGTTCTTTATTGACCTTAGTTTACTGGATACTTCAGAGTATGTCCTTAGGATTTTGTGAGTTCAGAAGCTTCAGAGATCACATCATTGGTGAAATTGAATAGTGGCATGATACAGGTCCCTGAAATTTGGTGGTGGCTAACAGTAGGGGGAGACTCAGAGGGGCTGGTTCTTGACAACAGAATTGATCCAAGTACGGTCTGCGTTAAAAGCACATTGGTGCTGGGAATAGTTAGACAGTAAAATGCCAAGGTGAAATATAAAATTCCTGATTAGCATTCTTACAAAACTTCTTTATGCTCTGATAAAGTTTAGTTAGCCTCTTAACAGATTGTAACGAAGTATAGATTGTTACTGATTTCTATTTTAACCATTTTCTCCATTTGAGTTGACTATTTTATGCTTATCATTCCTTTTTGTGAGTAGGAATAAACTCTCATATTTGATTCATATCATACAATGAGTGCCCTTTGGTGGTGGTGGTGGTGGGGGGTTATCATTTATTATAATTATCACTGTATCTGGAATATTGGGAGTAGGGGTTGAGTTGTTAATGATCTAATAAGTGTGAAGAAAAGGAGTCAGTTACTTTCAATAACAGCAAGGCTCCCCAGCATTGAAATATCTTCATATAACACAATGATTAGTATGGTGGTGGGATAAATGCCCCAGCCCCTATTGACTCACCTAAGAGGTTTCCTCATTCTAGATTTACATCAAACCTAAACTCTCTGAAACTCCTAGGTATTGTTCCTAATTTTGTCCTCAAGGGATGCGCCCAGCAAATTAACTTTTTCATTTGATAGTCCTTCAAATACAGGAAAACTACTATCATGTCCCACCTAAAGCTTCCCTTCTCCAGGTTAATGATCTCTAGCTCTTTAACTGAATCTTATTTGTGGTTTTCACCACTTTTATCACCATCTTAGCAATCCTTTTTTGGATATACTTTAGCTTATCTATGCACTTCCTAAAATGTACTAGGCTATGCCTAGTCATTTCAGAGTTGCTAAAGTAGTTCTCTTGGAGGGCTAGACAAAGCAGTTATCAGTAAGAAATATAAAAGACTTGGGCTCTTGATTGGAAAAAGAATGGAGAAGTGGTAGAATTTTGCAGTGATCTGTGCTGCATGTATGATGTTTCTTTGCCTCAGATAAGTAACTGTTTTCTATGTTCAAGGTACAAATAGGATTATTTTTAAAAATGTATTTGGTAAAGGAGTGGGAAAATATCTCTACTTCCTGGGTTATCAGAGAATGGATATCCCTTTGCTATGAGTATATCTCCCCTTAAGGTTCCAAGGGGTAATTCTGAAAGGTTAGGATTTTCTCTTTGCCTACTATCATAGGTTTGAGCCCACACTGCCTTCATTCCTTTCATTGTTTAAGGACCCATCCCAGTTCTATTTAACTACTTAACATCAATTAGTTTTTCTATACCCAAAGGGCTACAAAAATGTACGTACCCTTTGCCCAGCAATATTGCTTCTAGGGCTGTATCCCAAAGAGATCATAAAAATGGGAAAAGGTCCCACAAATACAAAAGTATTTATAGCAGCTCTTTTTGTGGGGAATGGTTGTGGTATATGAATTTAATGGAATACTATTGTGCTATAAGAAATAACGAACAGGCAGACTTCAGAAAAACCTAGAAAGACTTATATGAACTGATGCTGAGTGAAATGAGCAGAACCAGGAGAACATTGTACACAGTAACAGCCACAGTGCATGAGGACTGTTTCTGATAGACTTAACCCTTCACAGTAATACAAGGACCTAAAATATTCCCAAAGGACTCTTGAGGTAAAAATGCATTCACATCCAGAGAAAGAACTATGGAATCAGAATTTAGAATGAAGCAGACAATTTTCTCTTGTTATGTTTTGTTTGTTTTTTCTCATGGTTTCTTCCATTTGTTTTAATTCTTCTATGCAACATGGCTAATGTGAAAATGTGTTTAATAAAAATGTATCTATAGAACCCATATAAGATTGCATGCTGTCTCAGGGAGGGAGGGGGAAGAGAGGGGGAGAAAATTTAAGACTTATAAAAGTGATTATTGAAAACTGAAAACAAATAAATTAATTAAATTTTTTTTAAAAAACATCAATTAGTTTTTACAAGGGGCAATTTACTTTATATAAACATTTCCTCTAATACTGAAAGGTATACTCTTCCTTATGCTACTTTGGTTCCTGGGGAAGTGTAAACTCAACTTAGCTTAGTTCCTACCTATATCAATCCCATCTAGGTCAAGTCCAGATGATGCATTCTTGCTAGAGGATTGATTGTTTCAGTTGCCCCAGATCTGATGTCTCAAAGGACATAACGTCCCTTGAAGGTACTCCATGCTCCTCAGGATATCAATGTTGGGATGGCTGCAATGCCAGGCTTAAATTCCAACTCTTGGATGCTTTGGCTTTCTCTCCAGACCTTTCAGCTTAGAGCAGGGGAAAAAAATTGGAAAGGACCAAGGATCAGAGCCTGTTTCTTAGAGTCATATGATCTCGGAGGGGAAAAGGCTCTAAGGAATTTAACCTTACCATGGTCTTTCCAGGAGCCAGATTCATCAAATGAGTTAAAGAGGGCTCTGATCCTTGGTCCTTTCCAATTTTTTTTCCCCTGTTCTAAGGTAAAAGATCTGCAATGGCTGGTTAGCTGATTGAATGTTTACTTTTTTCCTGATGCTAGCTCATTTTCTTGTAATGTTTTTACTACGGGCAGTAGTGGATAGACAGTCAACCTTGAAGACCTGTGTTCAATCCCATTGTTGAAGAGAGAGATGGGAGAGTTGGATCAAAATGTGAATGAATTCACTTAGACCTTCTCTGTAGCCAGTGGGAGCTTTTTGACACAAAAGCAAGGGGCTTGAGATTTAGCAAGGAGCTAAACAAAAGCAGTGATATGGGAAAAGGATCAAACTTACACAGCATGATTTTAGGGCTTCCTTATGGGGGGGGGTTGAAAATCTAGGGTAAGTCTTACAAAATAAAGAAGTCTTGCAAGATAAAAACACAGGATGGGCACTATGAATGACACAAGATAAGGGAGATGAGGAAATATCATTCCCCAGGATGAGGGGTGGGGACAAGGATCTCAGGTCCAGGATAAGGGGAAGTTTTGTGGTAGGGGGAGACTAGGGCACCTTCAGGTTAGAAAATAAACCAGAGGCTTCTCAAAGTCAATCTTTAATATTATTTTTAACTCTAAGGACACTGTATTTACATCACCATTCCCGACACATATTGGCTAGTAGAAATGACTGGGAAGTCACTTAACCTCTTTGCGCTCTAAGGTCCAAGGTGTCAAAATCGGATCAGCTAGTCAGCCAGAATTCCAAAGTACAGTGGGAACTATATTAAAATGCAATTTTTTTTTTTCAAAAAAGAAAGTATCTTGGTGCTGTAGAATAGGATTGTGGGAAGACCCTGCTGTGAGTCTTTATCTGCTTTCAAGACGTTAGCTAACTAAAAGTGTCCTAGTGTCTGTGAAAAAAAATGCAATTGGCAAATGTTTAACAGAATACATAAAAATACAATACAATGTAGATAATGTTAATTTCTGATTTTCTAAATCAATATGGTCCTGGAGGATCTGTTTCTGTTTGAGTTTGACACTACTGCTCTAGGGAACTCTTAGGTCTAAGTTGCAAGGAATGCAGCAAGTCTGCAGTAGCTGATGGAATCTCCTCACTGAGAGTTCCTTGTGGTGAGGTCTGGGAACCATACAAGGTTTGGGGTGCTCAGGACCCCAAAATACCAATACGCTGAGTCCCGTCGAATGAATTCGATTCAAGACTTCTTCCAGCCAAAGTAAAACAAGGTTTATTAAAGGTTTACCATATTGGGATGGCTCTTAAGGAGCCTAAGCATTTGTGATGCTTTTATTGACAAATGGGCCAGATAGAATCCCAGCTAGACAGTCAGATCTGGATTGAATCTGAGCACCTTCATGGAGGTGAGATGGAATTTATATACAGAAAGACCGTGGAAAAGATCTAGAGGCAGTCTAGTAGTCTGGGAGGAGGGTCTAAAGAGAATCTTGATGAGACTGGGGTAACAAATGATAAAAATCAAGGGTCGGAAACAGCTGGAGGCAATTGGGAGGTATCAGACAATGCAGGATGGGAAGCGGGTAAACAGACTACTGGAGGGCCAGGCTAGGCCAAGGGCAACAGATTTAAATGTGAAAGGCCAGATTCAGTGGGAAGATTCAAGGGGACTTCAAGGAAGTTCCCAGAGTCTGAACCCCATCAGTGAAATCACAGTTCTATCTAATCTTTATCAATTTCCTTTTTCTGATCTGAAATAAAATTTCTAAATAAAATTTTGTCTTTTGTTTTTATATCACCTACATTTTCTATTGTATCCCTATAAATACCCCCCTCTCCCCCCCTCCACTAACCACTAGAACAATCAAAATGAGGAAAAATAAAAAGTTTCAGCAAAACTATCCAATGTACTGAAAAAAAAAGTCTGACTTATACATTTTTCTATACCAAAATTTTCCCACCTCTCTAAAGGAGTAAACAGGGACTCCTCACAGCCTGAGACTCAGAGTTTGAAAGACCTGACTTCAGATTCTGCCTGAGAAATTAGGTCTATGGCTGGGCAAGTCACTTAGCTTCCCTCAGTCTCAGCTTCCCCATTTGTATAGGGAGAATAACACTAGCATGTACTCCCACAGGATTGTTGTGAAGATCAAAATTGATAGCATGTAAAGTGCTTTTCAACCTTTAAAATGGTACATAAAATTATTGTTATTGCTGCTGTTCTAGCCCGAATTTGGCCATTATAATTTTACAACATTCAGTTTGAATTGGTTTTTTGCTGTTGCTTTTTCCATTTACACTCTTATAATTATGTCTGTTCTTTTCCTGGTTTGGTTTACTTCATTTTGAATTAGTCAGAAAAGTCTACTCATATTTCTTTGAAACTTACAATGTAGCAATGTTCCATTACATTTGTGAACCACAACTCATTTAGCCATTCCTCAATTGAGGGGAACCTCGAGTTTCCAGTTCTTTGCTACTATAAACAGTACTTTGTGTTTTGTTGTGTATGGAGCCTTTCTTTTATCATTAATTTCCTGGTGGTTAAAGGCTATTCATAAACAAGGTCCTTAGGTCATTTCTTTCATTTTCATTCTTTATTCATTTCTATGTTTACCTATTCTTTAATGAAGGATTGAGTTGAGTACCACCCAAAGGGCAACTGAGAATTACTTAGTGGGCAGTAAGTAGGCTCCAATGAATTACAGAAGAGGAATTGTGCAATCAGAAAAGTGTAAAGGATTTTAGAGAAATGTAGGGCCACAAAAAAGATGAGATGAGGAGATAATAATAAATTTCTTCACTCTGTACCTGGTACATAGTAAGGCTCTATAAAGGTTAGGTAGTAGCAGTAGTAGTAGATGATCACATAATGAATGTTAAGGATATCCAATGGACAGTCCTCATATTTCTTTATTATTATTGTGGGTCAATATAGTGATGACACTGGGGAAGTATGAGTTAATCCTCCAGATTAAAATAATCTTTCAAATTCAAATAGTCCAGATGGGACTATTGTAAGCAAGGAAGTTGTGGTACATATCTGGGACAGTTTGAATTTACTTTGCCCCAAAGTAGACCCATCAATTACCTAGATGTGGGGCCCTTTAAACAAGAAGAACATAAAAGCAATTTTAGGACTTTGGCAAAAAACTTTGAGACTCCAGAAAACCTTCTTACTGACTACTTTTAACTTTCTTAAGAGTAGGTTTTGGCATGTTTTATCTTCCCGATACGGTTTTTTTTTTTTTACCTGTTTTGGAAATATCTGGAAATTTTAGAATATGTTTTCAGTAAGAAAACTACTTGTGTGACCCATTGCACCAGATACTGGGATAGGTATCCATGTGTGGAAACAGGAATCTAGATCTGTCTTCTTTGGTTGTGCTTCTTTAAAGTTTGAAATTATACAAAGGACTATGGACCAACTAGACATTGCTACTCATGAAAGACTAAGAATATTTTTTTCCCAAGGAAAGTTTTCCAGGCTCCAAGCAGAACAATGGAAAGCATCTGCTTAACTAGCTATTATTATCATTAATAATTTACCTTTCTTATAATATTCCCCAAGTCCTCCCATGTGGTCATTAAGTCCAAATGGCTCTTCTAGCATTGTGAAGTCTTATCAAACTCCCAACATTGTATCTCCCTCTCTCGTGTCAATTGTATCACTTTCATTTTATTTTTCTGTATTTTCAGAAAACTATTAACTGTTTAGATATGCTCAGCCCAGATAAAGATGTTTGGCTATAGTGCCCAGTTATTGTGTGTCTGTTTTTTTTCTTATATAAGAAACAGAAATGCTTTGATTAACCAGAAATTATAGTTCTGTGTTAATTCTCCAACACTTGTAATGATAAGAGTCAAAGAAGAAGATTTTACAGCATTCTGTTTGGGCCTCTTACATGAATTCATAGAAAGATAGAGAGACAGTTAAATGGGATGGGCTGGCATACGCAGGTATTGATCTGCATTGTGGATGGAGAACTCATATGAATAGGAACCCAGATCCCTAGAATATCTATTTTGTAGGAGAGGTTTCTGCATATGGTGTGACTGGAGGCAGGATTGAGGAGCCAAGCCTTTCACGAGCTTCTGGTCTGCTATCTTTCCAGAATTCTCATTAAATCCAGTCTTTGACTCTTGGCCAAATCATTTAAACTTCATGGGCCTTAGTTTTCTCATCTGTACAATGAGAAAGTTGGATTAGATGACTTCTGAGGTCCTTTCTACAATTAGGTCTATGAATCTATGAAATTGTAGAAAAACAGAGAAATTGTATATATTACTACATTAAAGTAAATACAAACATTATTTAGGATGGGGATTAATGGGGAGTAAATAATGTAAAGGGCAGCTAGGTGCTACAGAGGATAGAGTCCTGAAACTGAAGTCAGGAAGACTCATCTTTTTGAGTCCAGTTCTGGCCCATTTTCCTAATCCTCTGACCTTCTTTATATTGTGTGTATTATGAGTTGTTTTCATTACTGTTGCCTTTACTTCCATCATTATGGAAGTCAACATGAATATTCTTCTTTCTGGGGGTGCTCAGTAACATTTTATGATACTTTCCCAAATTTCTATGAATTCTTCATAATCGTTATATCTTATGGCACAAGATTATCTCATCAGATACTTATACCATAATTTCATAGGTTCATAGATTTTAACTTGATTGTTCATTTTTTTTTTTTCTATTCCTAAATAGACCTCAAGGTTTAGTGGATAGAGAATAAGTCTTGGAGTCAGGGAGACCTACCTTAGACACACACTGACTGTATGAATGTGGGCAAGGGCCCTGGGCCACTCTACCTCACAGAAAAATTGCCTATCTTCATTGGTGGAGAGGGAATTTCATACCCTGGATGACATCACAAATATGGAACCCTTTTCATCCCCAAGCAAATTTTTTTCATCTATCTGAATGCATGTGCTTATCAATAGAAGTAAAATAAAATTGATTTTAAAAGATACATTCATTAAAGTTAGGCAGCAAAAGATAAATACAAGTGCCACATGATCCTGCAACAGTAGCCCAAGATACAAAAACTCCCAATGAACTGAAACTGTTGAAAGATAAGGATGACAAAAAGGTATTTTTTAAAAAGCTATATTAGGGAAAAGAAGAGGCTCAAAAAAGAGAAGGATGGAACAGTGATAACAGATAAGGGAGAGAGATGGGAATGATTTTATCTCTTATTTTGCTTCTACTTTTTCTGCTTAAGGAGATTGGTCTTTGGACTATAAGGGATAAAGCAGAAAATGGTTTATAGGGCATTGAAACCCCAGTCAAATAGGGAGATAGTAAAAGAATGACTGGCTGCCCTTGATAAATTCAAATCACCAGGCCCAGATGAACCACATTCCAGCATCCTGAAGATGATTATTAAGCAAAAGTAATTTCTAAACCACAGTCAGTAATCTTTAATAGAGTATGGAGAACAGAAGAGGAATACAGGAGAAGGGAAAACATTGTCCTTCTTTTCAAAAAAAAGAGGAAGAGTCCAGTGATATTAACTTCAATTTCTGGAAGAAAAATAAAACTCTCTAAGATATACCATTCCTCAGATGTTTAGTGAGCATTTGAAAAGGAAGTTTTATCAAGAACAGGTCATGCTAGATTAACTTCAATTCCTTTTTGACAGAGTTACTAACCTGGGAGATAAGGGCTGTGCTGTAGACATAGTTGATCTAGATTTTACCAAAGTATTTGATGAAATTTCTCATGCTATTCTTAGGCAAAAGAAGGAGAAATATAAATAAGCTAGATGAAAATAAATTAGGTAGGCTTGAGACAGGTTGAATGGCTAGATCCAAAGAGTAGTTAATTTTCAATCTCAAGTTGTATGGAGGACCCTAGTGGAATGTCCAGGGGGTCTCTCCTTGACATTCTGCTACTTCACATTTTTATTGATGACTTAGATCGGTGGTGTAAAAATCAAATAGAAATGGGGAAAGTTACTGAACCTTACATAAGAATCCCTGCTGCAGATGCCGTATTGGCTTAGAAAACCACATATTAATATTATTTATTTTCTACAGTACTTTTCTTTATTTTGTTAAATAGTTCTCAATTACATTTATTCTGGCTCTCTGTTTTATGTGTCTGACAGCTCTGACTTAGATAATCCTTGATTCCTCACATGATTAACTTGGATAAAGAAGAAGATAGCACATTTATCAAATCAGCTGATTGCACAGACTAGCAAGGATAGCTAACACAGTGGATTTCAAGCAGGTTGTAATACTGATTCTAGATGAAATTTAAAAGAGAAATGTATAAAATATTGACATTTGGGTAAAAAAAAAGTCAAACTTACAAGAGCAAGATGTGGAACCATGTCTAGATAGTAGTATATTTACTTGTTTCAATGGACTACAGGCTCAGTATAAGTAAAGAGTGGAATATGGAAGCTAGAAGAGTTTATGTCAAGAAGAGATATGGTGTCCAGGATTAAGGAGGTGATTATTCCACTGTATGCTGCCCAAGTCAGACCATGGCTGGAACATTGTATTTAGTTCTGTTAGAAAAATTTCATCGTGATAATTTTTTGTAACTATATTATAATAATCTTTTTTTGTGATATTAATTATTGGAATGATTGGATTTCACCCAAAGCTCGTTGAAATGTTGGAATCATCTGCTGTTATGCATCTCAAATAACCCGCATGCCTTAGCTAGAAACTGCCTATATGCAGTTTTTGGATTTTTGCACCCTGGAAAATACCTCGAGGCAGCAATTATGTTTCTGTACCCTTGTTTAAATTCTATGTAGTGTAAACCTTATAGAGACTTGGGGAAGTGGGCCACTTTTTTCTGCTCTCCCCTTTGTCAAAACTTTTTCATGTTTGGGCATATTTTCTACCAACAATTTGGTGTCACAAGTGAAATTCCTGATAGCCCAAGTAAACCTGAAGGTTCTCCTGGACCTCAGATGCTGATCAAGTTGATATGATCTCAGGACTGAACTTGGGCAAGTGGGAAACAAGGAAGTTCTGTTTTCCACTGTTCTGGGTGATAAGGGTTGTGGCGTACCATGGTCAGGTTAGAGGTCAGGAACTAATGTGTAGACTCGATGAGTTATTTGAGAGAAAGCCTATCAGAGAGGAGAACATAAAGTCACATGGCCAGGGGATGGAGTCGCAGGAAATTCAAAGTTCAGAAAACAGTATAAGAAGCTTCCATTTTTCTGAATGTGTTGTAGTCATCCTACAACCTTACTGGGGAGGCTACCTGTTCATTCAGATGGAATGGGTGTAAAGATTAATAAAAACTTTCTTGATTTTACAACAGGGATTGCTCTTTTAAGGTGAGCATGTTTCTCACAGTTAGGGGCTTGTTAGATGGGCTTATTTCTCACAGGCAGGATCAACTTATTTGGGATCAAATCATGCATGGAAAGTACTTGGTGAGTAGCCCAGAGTTCAATTCAAAGATGGTCAAAACCCTGAATTAGGTCTTAGGACTGAAGATTCCTAGGTGTCCAGAAAGCTAGGTGGCTATGTTTGACCTTAACCTTAGTCCAGGAAATGATTCAGAAGGGTTAGAACTAGTCTAGCCAACTTGGCACCTGGCAGCTCTGGGGGCAATTAGCTAGAATTCAGCTAGTCCTTGGTAGTTCTTTCTCTCTCTTTTTCTCTCCTTTTCTTTATTTGTATTTCTCCTCTCAATACTCCCATGATTATTAGAGATAAGAATAAGGTATTAAAACAGGAAAAATGGAGCTTCGATTTTGAATGTCCTGCAAGCACAAGGTTATATTTACCTTGGAGATTTTGAAGGGAAAAGCCTAGTCAAGCTATAAAGACTGATGTAAAAAAAAATTATAGACAGGGAGATTAGAATGGTGATGAAGACTACAATTTTGATGCTATACTCTCCTTCTCAATAAGTAGAAACTTACTTCCACTAACCTTTTGATCAGACTTTCAGTGGGAGATAAGATTATGCAACAGAGACACTGTGAGATACTATCTCTGTACTCTCAACTCTGGCCTAGTAGAGATTACAGAAATAAAATCAGGCAAGAAAGAAAGGAAATCTTTTTCCTAGCTTGTAGAAATTTATGGCATTACAAATTAACTAGAGAGTAAATTTGTAACTGAAATATAATATCTTTACCGTAAATTCTAAATTATGGTTTGGCTGCTTTTGTAAATGCTGAAATATTTTAGTGGGTTTTTGGGGAGGTTTACAGCTCCTTAGGATTGAAATTATGTTTAAATGACACTCAAGATCTTTTTTTCCTTATCACCATTTCCTCAGGAGAAGGATTCATTATTTTAGTAGAAGATGATTTCACCTCCTAGAGAATACTAAGCAAAAATAAGGAGTGAGTGGGAGACAGGGGGAGTAGTCTTTAGGATTTATCAGATTAAAATTTATTTTTAGGTGGATGATTTATCTCACTACTCTATTTTTCTCTGTGAATGACTCAAGGAAACTTAATTATTTAGGTAAATTAGAAGCAAAGTCATGTAAAGAAATTGAAATAGAGCAATTAGAGAAGTAAAAGCTTTGCAATTAATTCAGTAAGGAAATCTGTACAGAAAAGATTCAGTAAGGTTTTATACTGGAATGTTATTGTTAAATAAAGATGAGATGGATTGAAGTTTGTAGGGATTTGATCAAAATCCACAAGGGCAAAAAAATAAAAAATAAAAGTAAGAAAAGAAAGTTTAGGTAAGTAGAGCTGAGAAGACAATGACAGGAAAGTTAAAGAGAAGTGGAGTCTATTTTCACTGTGTGAATAGAGGTTTTAGAAGTATTTGGAGTTTTGGAAAGAGAGGTTTGAGAAGGTGGCTTTTTTTAAATCTCATGATAAAAAGATATGAAACTTTCTATGCTTGTAAATTTGAGAACACCAGTTGGAGAAATGCCTGTTAGCAATTTAAGATAGACAATACTCTATCATGGAATGGAAACAAAAGAAATAAATTTGCAACATGGAATTATCCGAGTACAACTTACTAAAAATTATGCCTTTGAAGGATCATTAGAAGGATATGTTCCAATCTTTAGAGACTCATGGGCCCCAAAAGAGGGAGATGAGAATGTGAGACATCACCATAAACCTTTGAAAGTAAGCTAATTGAAAGCAGTCAGCCCTGTAATTGGAGGTGCTAAGAGATAATGGCCTTTGAGAAAAATTAAGATTTTGAATGATACCATTTGTGAATGTAAATACAAATTTGATTTTATTGAGTTTGTCCTAAAACTAAATGGCAGTGTAGTCTCATTTAAAGTGTGATGTATTCTCCTTTTAGGATATTTCTGATGTTTGACCCTCTGTAGGTAGACCAGAGCTTAATAAAAAATATGTTTGATATTGGCATTAAGTTGATATGCTTAAAGACTGCATGAATAAGAATTAAAAGTGTAATTGCTCCAAAATTACCCTATATTGGTTTTTTAATGCAATTAGTACAGAATATCAAATTGATAGATGGATGATATGACTTTTCTATGTAAGATGATTTGGAAATACATTCACCTGAACTGATATTATCTGACTGGCAATAAGTTTTGTGTTATGTTTTATAAGTCTACATTGTTGTTTACATTGTTGTTAGGCTTCTAACTTTTCTTGTATTTCAATTTTTGAGAAATCATTGTATTAGAAATGCTGTTAACTTAAAAAAATGATACCCAAAGAATGGTACAATTGTAGTATTAGAAAACTAACTCCTCTTTTGGTCAGAATGCTATGAAATTATGAAGTCAAGCTATCACTTACTAGAGATTATGGTTGTAATGCTTAAAAAACTGTCAAGTATTAAATTGAATATATTTTGCTTTAAAATGAATAATAAATACTTAGTGTTTGGAAAAAGTACCACAGACTTTGTAAATTCTCCTTATCTGTGAAGCTCTTTGGGTGCTTCTGTTTGGGCAGGTTCATAGGATAGAGGTTACTGAATAAATATTGTGATGTTTTAAATAATGGTTTATTGAGAAATTGAGATCCCCTTCTCCATCACAGACACTCACAACTGAAGTGGGAGGGAACTTATAAGTTTATTTTTATAATGAAAAATATTTATCTGATAGACTGTTTGATCATTTCTTATGAAAATTATGAAAGTGTACCTGGAATAGTATGTATTGCAGTTAAATACCTTTGACCCAGCTTTGTATTGACAGACCATAGATCTAAAGATTTTATTTTTACCTTACAGATTACTATGTAATACCTTCAGATTTGGACTTCCATTAGTATGAAGGTTTACTATAAGTAACCAGTGTTTTTTTTCTTCTGAGTTTGAGTGAACTATCATGTATTCACATATGTTTGTAATCACAGAAGGTGATAATTATATTAATTTTTAATGAATTACATTAAAATTAAATTAATTAGATTGTTCAGTCAAGAACTTTTAGTTCTTAATGATTTATTTTTGCTCTAGGATGGATTTATACCAGAAATAATGAATAAGGTAAGGGCTTGTATATGTTTATTGTTCACTATAATTGGAACAACACGAGGAAAATAATAATAACTATATCCCTAATCTATGATTAAATTTGCCATTCTAGGTAAAGTCGCTTGGGACTATAATTTATATTTTTCCAGGTTTTGATTTCAGGTATGATTGTCTGAAGTATTATTAAGCCAATAATAATGCTAAGGAAAATGCTAAGTGTTGTTCAAACGGAGGGTGATCTGTGAACTACTACAGGTGCCTAGGAAGGTTGAGGGGATGTTGTTGTATAGGGGATGGCAGAATCCTCTTGACTCACTTTTGCCATTATGGTATTTCTTTTCTGAACGGGAAATTTTCCCATGTGGTTAATTTTGAGCCTGGGTATAATACCCTGTGAATAATGTAGAACTTTGTTATATGATTGTCTGCTCCAAAATAAAGGTTGCTATGACTTTTAACTGGAATCAAACAGAGATAAGAAGTTTTCCCCTATTATGCTTATGTCAATTTAGTCTATGCCCTTGACTGAGCAAAGTTAATATTGCTGTAACTATGTCCGTCTTTCTTCCTTTCACAGCAAATTTCTATAATCACGGTAGGTGAATTATAAAAGTTTTATTTTTTTTAAATCTTTAAATCTTTTTGCTGTAATACTCAAAAATCTCAGAGTTATTATAATAGGATAAATATATGAAAGGCTTTGCTGTTTTTAATTCTACTGTTCTGAATTTGTGGTCAACTTTCTATCCTAAGCAACTAGGTAAATGAGTTTTTAGGCTTGCCATTCATCCCCTTGTTAATAATTATGTTTTTATATTTGGCATCAGGTCTGCAAAGAGTTACCTGTTTTTTAGATGCTGTGATTATATCTGTATCTACACACACACACACACACACACACACACGGAGTTCAGGTAAAGACAGAAAGAGCAAATAGTATATAAAAACTGAAATTCTTTGAACTTTCAGGGGAGTTATGGGTTCCTAATTTGGTGTTCTTCTCATAGCTCTGTTGTTAATAGGATTAGCTCCATAAGATTTAAGCTGGTTTTTACTATATGAACTTTACTGAAAGACCAAATTTAAGAGATTGTACCAGGTCTTACTAAATTATATTAAATCTTTTCAACGACAGGTTTAGTGGCATTACATAGAGAATCTCTTCAAGTACCTTGGAACCAGGGAAGTGGATCTACTGGGGGAGAACTCCTTCATAACTACCCTGGGATTGAGGTCTTTTCCAGAATTTCCAAGAGAAAATGTTTCCAAAAATCGGATGGCTAATTGGGACAGCTAAGACTGATGTGAAAAATGCTGATTGAATGGACATTTGGAGTGGGATATTGTATTCTCAATCAACACAGCACACTTGAGGGCTGCTAGCACAGATTCATTCTTGATCTAGTCAGACAAGCAGACACCTTTGGAGGGGTTAATAATCTTACTTTATTCTAGTCCAGTGTTCCAGTGTTCCCATGAGGGTTGCTGACAATGGGACCACTAACTCTCTCAGCACTCCCTAATTACCCTCCTTGCAGGGGCCGGCTAGAGGTGGGGACAACTACCCCTATGTCTCCCTGGAGTCAGTTGAAACAGGCACAACTTGTGCACTCTGGTTGAAGTGAACACAGATTTTCCCTACTCCCCCAAGCTTTGATGAGGGCCAGTCAAGGCTTACATAGCATTGTAGCTCGTGAATTCAACCCTAAGAGGTCCCCCTCTAGGAGGTCTCTTCCCCAAGCCTTGATGGAGGCTGATCAAGGCACACACTGCACCCTAAAAGTTCCCCCTTCACTCTCTCTAACAGAGGTCTCCTCTCTCTACTAACATCATCCATTTGTTCAGGGGAAAGGTCATCATCACTCTGAAAGTGGAAAAAAATATATCACCAAAATGAGAGGTGCCAATATCTGATTTTTGGTCAGCTGGGGGACCCCCTTGATTACAGCTAGCCAGAGTCACAGTTTGGGAACTCAAAAAGGTCTGAGGCAAAGTGTCCTTCCCATGAATGATCCCCAAAGCAAGATATCAGTTTCCCAGAATATATACTGATAGGCTCAGATCCAGAAGGCACCAAAACCTACTTGACTCAGTACCTGACTGGCTTAGAGCCAAAACCTATGTGACTCAGCACTTAATGTATTACAGCTGTGAACTGGGTCAGTGTTCAAAGAAGTAAGGCATCCATCCATGATTGATCCTTCAGATGTTTACAATTTAGCACGAGCTTGGGAATTGAGATTGCTATGGTCATGGATTCTGGGAAACTGAACTCTAAGAACAAAAATCCTCTTTACACCACAGTTATCAGGAACAAGGAGATTTTATGTAATTTAATACTGATGATCATTATCATATTATTCTTGTTTTAGTGTTTTTTGGTGTTTATGTTTTTCTGCAAAGATGTATGCCCAGATTCTAATGTAGACACTCTAATTTATAAATGTGTGATTAAATATACAGAAATAGAAAACAGTTTTTCATCTTTGATTTTCTTTTATTAATTTTACTTTTGAAGGGCACAGAGCCATTTCTCCTCCATCTTTTGGTTAATTAAAAGTTTGCTTTCTATTAATATTATTTATTAGCTTGGTTAGCTAACCATGTAAGGTAAGATTTCTGTGACTGAATTTCCTCTATTATTTTAGTGATTTGTAAATCTTTCCTCTCAATCTACAATTGTGAACCTTCTAAATGTAGTTTAATCTGTAACCTGATTTAGATTACCTACAGAGTCTGTTTAATTAGGTTTGTTTCCTTAGGAGATGTATGATATTATGATTCTATTTAACTAAGTTTATTAAACTTTTATGACATTGAAGAAATCATGAGGTTGTAAATCTATTTTTGAGGGATTTTTTTTTGCAATATTCATAGTCATATGTATTCTTCTCTTCTTTGTTGTTGCTTTCATTGCCTTGGAAATCTCCTTATACTGTGTAGGGCATTTGTTTTCTGGTATAAATCTAAACTCTACAGCACTGATATTTATTCAGTTTGATTCCCCTGACTATGAGTCAAGGAAAATTTGCTACCAACTGGTTCCTATCTCTCCTTAAAGAAATTCTGTCAAGCTCTAGATGAGATAGCTAGTGAGGAGGGTGCCTCCACTAACTTAAGGTATTTTAATGAACTTTCTTTTAAACCTTAATGTAGCACTCTGCTTCTATAATTCTGCTTCTGCTAGTATAAGGATATCGGGCTTTAGAAGCCCCTAAAAGGGAAATTGTGAGGAAAATGTCATTGTAATAATCTTTTATAACATTATATTGTAATAACCTTTATTGGGATTCTTGGAACTCATTCAAAGTTCATTGAAATGTTCGGAATTACCAGCTGATTATATCTCAAGCAACCTATGTGCCTTGTCTGGAAACTGCCTACATGTGGCGGCTATTTCCTTGTGCCCTTGTTTGAACTCTATACAACATAAAATTGACAGATGCTTGAGGGGGCAGGTTGAAGTCTTTTTTGGCTCTTCCTTATGCTGTTGACTTAATAAACTTCTTTCTAAAATTTTTTTCAGGTTTGGGTTTCTTCTCAACTGATAGCTCTAGACATTTTACAAATAACATTTATGTATTAGGGAGGTGGCCAAAATGATGAAAGACCTTGAAATCATGGGGATTTATTTGGAGAAACTGAGATTTTTTTCCTGGAGAAGAAAAAATCTGCAAGGGCATGATAACTGTCTTCAAATATCTCAATAGTGGTATACGAAGAGATATTAAACCTGCCCCAGAGGACAAAAGTAGGAGCAATGGATAGAAGTTACTGAAAGATGAATTTCAGCTTGAAATAAGGACCAGCTTTCTAGCATTTAGAACTGTCCATAAGTAGAGTGAACTACCTTCAAAGGCAGTGAATACCCCCTCACATGAAATCATCAAAAGGATAGATGACCACTTTCTTAGAACATTGTAGAGGGGATTCTTGTTCAGATATGGTTTGGACCAGATGTCTCTGAGGTCACTTCCAATTCTGAGATTTTTGCCAGCTTTACTGAGCAGTATTGTTGAAAATGGTTCTTATATCTCTGAGGTTTTCTTTGTAGGCCTTAGCCATGCCTGCCAGGTTCTTCTTGTATCATTTGTCCCCACATGAATCACCTGCAGTTGGTAATGGTTAGTAGGTTTAATAGGCCCCAGAAAGACAGCAGACTTCTGCTGTGTATGTCAAATCTACAAATGACTGCCTCATTCTTCCTTAGTGACCATCAATGATCATGATACGCATTCCTTCTTCCAGGGAACATTATTAGATCACTTTTCATTTGTGTACAAGAAGGTTTTTCCTCTTCTATGGTCTACACAAAGAGTAATCAAATAGTTTCAGATACTTAATTCATAAGAAACTTGTTTCTTCTTCCTTTTCTCCCCTTCAACATGGTGATATAGGTAAGAATTCTCTGCTGCTTTTTTCCCATATAGTTCTGGAGGCAATAATAGGAAGCCACTGGAGTTTACTGAGTAGGGAGTTATTGAGTAGGACATGATCAGGCGTACATTTTAGGAAAATCACTTGAATGACTAAATGGAGAATGGATTGGAACGGGAAGAGGTTTGAGACAGGCAGACCCACCAACAGTTATTGTAGTAATTAATCAAGTTGTAAGGAGATGAAAGCCTTCACTAGAATGGTGGTAGTGTCAGAGGAGAGAAGGGGAGTATTTGAGACATGTTGCAAGGGTGAAATCAACAGGTTTTGGCAACAGCTTGGAAATGGGAGATGAGAGATAGTGAGGGGTTAGAAGATGACTCCTACTTTGTGAAACAGAGGGACTGGGAGGATGGAGTTGCCCTTTATAGTAATAGGGAAGATAGGAGTAGGGGTAGGGTTTGGGGAAAAAATTAGTTCCATTTTGGACATTGAGTTTAAGATGTCTACTGAACATCTGGTTTGAGATATTTGAAAGAAAGTTGGAGATGTGAGATTGAGGGACAGCAGAGAGATTAGGACAAGAAAGGTAAATTTGGGGATTATCAGCATAGAGATAGTGACTAAATCCATGGGAACTGATGAAATCACCAGGTGAAGTACTTTAGGGGGAGAAAAGAAGAGGGCCTAGGACAGAACCTCAAAGATATAATGAGCAAAGGAGAGAGAAGAGTGATCAGACAGTTAGGAGGAAACCAGGAGAGAGCAGAGTCCCAAAAACCTAGAGAGAAGAGTGTATCAAGGAGGGGAGAATGAGTGATCAACAGAGTCAAAGGCTGCAAAGAAAAGAATGAGGATTGAGAAAAAGCCACTGGATTTGACAACCAAGAGATCATTAGTAACCTTGGAGAGAGCAGTTTTGGTGGAATGACAAGATCAGAAGTCAGAATATAAGGGCTTAAGAAGGGAGTGAGAGGAGAGAAAGTGGAGAAGCCTTTTATAGATAGCCTTTTCAAGGAGTTTAGCTACAAAGGACAGAAGAGACTTAGGACCACAGTCAGACAGTTATCAGGGAGAGAAGAATCAAGTGAAGGGTTTTGGTTTGTTTTCCAAAAGGGGAATCATAGGTATGTTTATATGCAGGAGGAAATGAGACAATAAAGAAGGAAAGACTGAAAAGAAGTAAAAGAGTGGGGATGACAGAATGGGGTCATCTGTTGGAGGAGATGCAATGGAATGGGTTAGCCTTGGTAAGGTGTAAGGCCACTTCATCATGTCAGACAAGGGTGAAGGAGGAGAGAAAGGTGTAAGGCACCTGTATGATAAGAGCTGAGAAAAGGGGAGAAGGGGGAGTTTCTCGTGAAAGGCCTCAAATTTTTTGTCAAATATGAGGCAAGCTTCTCAGCTGAAACAGTGGGAGGAGGGAGAGCCATGGGAGGTTACACTTGATGCACTTACTAACTGTGTGACCCTGGGCAAGTCACTTAACCTCAATTGCCTTGCCAAAAAAAAAAAAAAAAAGTGGTATTGTGGAAAGTGGGACAGTGAGTTTATAAGAGAGGTGTAGTAAGGATTGCTGAACAGGCAGTTCCCAGGGCTGTAGACCCTCAGTCCTCTCTGGGAGTAGGGGTAGAGTATACTACCACATTCTGGGGGGCAGTCACCTGAAAGAGGCTTTCCTTCCCGGGGGCATAGATATGCCCTGCTATATTGATGACATAATGTTAATAGGGATGAAGGAGGCCACAGTGATTGTGGCTCAAAATTAGGTATTAGTCCATGTAAGAGACAAGGGATAGGATATCAACCTTAAGAAAATCCAGAAATAAGCCTATCCAGTCAAGATTTGGAGAATATGGTGGATGATGAGAAAGTAATCTAGCCCTATGGAAGTGCTGATAAAACTATACTGTGAAAGCCACCATCAGGATGGTGGGGTCCCTTCAGTCCCACCCAAATCTAAGGCATCTCTAATCTCTACCTCACTCCAGCCACATTTGGATATAATGAGCTACAGGACACTGGTAGTCAGATGACTTTAATACCAGAGAACCCCCAATGGATCCATTGATGTTATAGAGGGAAGGGGCATCATTTATGGTCACACAGACATTTTCAGCAGTCTTCATGTATATGTGCCATCACATATGGTCAAACCATATCAGGTACCCAGGGAGGAAATAGAGATGAAGGGAGTCCAAGTATTTTATTGTCACCTCTTCTTACAACAACCCTGGGTAGCTTATGAAGAAAGTGGATAGAACCCAGTAGCTTATAGTGGACTATAGGGAACTGAAAAGCGTCATCTTACCCTTCCCTGCTGCCACTCCCTGCCCTCATCAATGTGATGAATGAGCTAGCTCAAGCCCAGGGCTAATTTGCCAATCCCTTATCTACGCTGATGCCTGGATGGTAGCTACGTGTCTGGCCAAGAAGTCCCTTATTTTCCCCACTGTCTCCTTTTATATGTTATTTTCCCTCCTTACACTGAAAGCTCCTTGAGAGCAAGGAAGTCTTTCTTTTTGCTTGTATGTGTATCTCAATGCTTAGCACAGTGCTAGGCACTGAGTAAGTGCTTAATCTTGTTGCTTACCTGCTTTCCTGGTCTGGGGCTTTGAGGAAATTGAGCTTGAATAATCAAAAGCTCTCCCACTTGAGATAAGTATCAATGGATGAATTTTTCTAATTACTTTCATTGTATATAGCTGATTCTGGGGCATATCAGACCTCTTCAGAAATATTATATACCTTCTGCTGAACTAAACGACTAGGTTGAAGCTCTCCCAAGAAAGTCAGAGACTGAGGAATAGGTCTATTGCCAATCTGGTCATGGGGGGCTATGATGACTTGTTTTGCTGGATACTGGATCATATTGTCCCCCTAACTAGAAATGAGGCAGCTATTACTACTCAACCAGTCTCCTTAAACCAGAATGCCCACTCAATGCATGTAGCTCTCAACTAGCACTCCATCCTTTCCTTAATTGGCAAATTAGCTCTCTTACCCCATTTTGGGGGAAGAGGCTTGCCCCTTCTAATCAAAAGTTTCATCATCCTCATATCCCTCTCTCCATATTCTCCTAGAAGCCATGTTCCTGATGAATTAAATGGCTCCTGAAGAAGAGGGAAGGCTATTTGATCTAGCAATTTTTCTGATTCAGCCTCTAGGAAGACTTACCTAATAAGAATAGTCTGCTTTTGAACTTAATTACATTTGACCTTCTTTAGCCTTTTCTTATGAATTCCCTGACACAAGATTTCCTAGATTTCAAGGTCCCTGCCTCCTATACATCAGGCAAAAAAAGTTTAAATCCTTTTCAATTGGTAGGTCTCTCTTCCTCTGAGACAATTCAGACAGTTCCTTCACAGAAATATTTGAAGGACTAAGGTGGAGTATTGTGGGGAGGTAACTTGCTGTCTAATAGCATGGCAGAGGTAAAACTGTCACTACATAACTGGTGAATGTATATTTGACCTGGAAGAAAGGGTATTTCATTGCTGACTTGGCAATAAACCTGAACTCATATGTGAAGGAGAGGGAGAATCATTACTGAACCCCTATGAAAGAAGGGGTATTCTCTCTGTCATCACAAATCCTCAGCAGAAGTCTCTAAAGGGTGGAACTTTGTTTTTGACATTTCTATGGGGCTTTCTAGGAGGAAGATACCATCACTGGTGGGCCACAGAACACTGAGGGGTGGTGGTAATTGTGAGTCTTAATATCAATACTGATATGGGAAAGGGCTGAGTGCATGATTTCTTAGCTACAGATGATTGTGATCTATGGAGTGAAGGTATGTGTGAATGTGTGAAGGTATTATCATCATCTATACTGAGGTCCTGATTTTTCTGATTCTCTTCCTTTAGAGGCAGGTAAACAGTGAAGGGGATAGAGCACTAGACTTGGAATTTGGACGTCCTGAGTTCAAATGTGACTTTAGATAATAATTATATGACTCCAGGTAAGTCACTTAACCTTTTTCTGTCTCAATTTCTTCAATTGTAAGATGGGGATAATAATAACACCTACTTCCCAGGGTTGTTGTGAGGATCAAATATGATAGCATTTGTAAAGTGCTCCCCTCTGTCATCTTAATTTATGCCTCCTCCCAACATCATAGCGTTAGATTTTACTCATCCTCACCTGAAATGATCTTTAAAAAGTTGATTTGTGAGAATTTTTTGTCCAGCTTTTCTGGAATTCCAGGCACAGGTTACAATTCATTCATGCCTTCTTATCTTGTATAATTTTTGTCTGTGTTCTGTGAATAAGATTAGAATCATAGATTTACAGGGAGAAAGGATCTTTGAGGTAATCTTGTCCCATCCTCATTTTATAGATGAGAAAACTAAGTCCTGAGGAGGTTAAGTGACATCCACAGGGTCTTCCCAATGACATAAAGGTGGTGTCTTCAACAGATATAAGACAAAACCTTTTATGGTCATATAGCTCTTAGTAATATCTTTTATACCACTTTTTAATCCTATGTAATTCATCCTTATTAATATGCTGCAGTTTATTTGTATATGATATTATTTTATTTTATCAAATATTACTTGAATTGTATGGACAACTGAGTGAGACTTAGAGATATCTTTTCATCACAAAATGATGTTTGTTGTAGAGGTACTTATTGTTATATCATCTGATCTATACAGCTATAGGAGGACTCCCTAGTGACTGGTAAAAGGTTAAATTAAGGTCTTTTGGGGTAAATCACATGATGATTTGGTACAATGGAGAGTGAACTGGATTTTGAATCAGAGCATCAGAACTCCTTTCTGTCTATGTGACCTTAATTTCTTTGAGTCTCAATTTCCTTAGCTGTAAAATGTACATAGAAATACTTGCACTACAGAATGAGACATGTTTTTTAGACAAAGCCAATGCAGGAATTTGCTTTGCTTGACTGCATATTTGTGATGAGGTTTTTTCCTCTCTTTCCTTTTCTATTTTTTTTAAATTGGAAAAAGATAGAAGGCAGAAAAAATATTTTTGTTCATTGAGAGAAAAACCAAAACAAAGCTATGATTAAATTTTAAAAGTTAGAGTGCTTTATAAACATTAAAGCACAATAAAAAATGCTTGTACTTGCTAATTCACAGGGTTATTTTTAAGGTTGAAATGAGATAATATATGTAAAAATTCTTGTAACTGCATAAAACTGGGTATAGATAACAGCAGATTTTTAAAGGGCCTTGCCCAGCAATGTGTACATGACAAGTATTTGATAAATGTTTGTTCAATGGGAGGCAGGAGTGGCAGGTAAATTCAGGCCATCCCTTTTAGAAACAAGACTTTTGGTGGGGGTAAGAGGAAGAAAGTGAAGGCAGGGGTAGGTTGATACCTACAGGAGATAGTAGGGAGAATAAAAGAAGCAGAATCTATGGTATGTGAGAATGGCTTGGCAGATGAAGAACTACGTGCATAACTGCATATTGATATTAGTAGCTAATGCTTACATAAAACTTTGTATTTAGGGTAAAAAAACCAAACCCTTATCTCCTTTAAAATGCACAGAAACCTTGTGTTGCATTATAGGAAGCATGTTATGTTCCATATTTTACAGAGAGGGAAACTGAGGGTCATAGAGATAGTAAATGAACACAGCTCTAGCTGAATTCAGATCTTCTGACTCCTAATTCAGTGATTTTCCCTATGCCAGATCACATCTAAATGTTTATTTTGTAAACTTATTATAATGCCATTCATATCAACATCTATCCAAGACAGCTAGACTCTGCTCCCTTTCCTTCACAGGTGCTCCCTGGGAACACATATATTGTTTGCCCTTTAGATTGCTCCTAAAGACTAAGAATGACCCAAAAACACACTAGATCTCCCAAAGTTACTTTGGACTTCCCAGGGTCTCTCTGATTCAATCATCCATGCCCGGAGGTATAGAATCAAGTCAGAGGCAAACTAGATAGGCTGTTTGCTCAGGATTTGATCCCTGGAATTCACTTTATCTTTACTGTAATCTCATTGGATTTTCTCTTATTACAGATGTTTCTTTTCCCTTTGTATTCCCCAAAGCCTTGTGTCAGCAGTATCACCATTGCCCTATGATAAATGTCATAATTTTGGAACAATGTTCTCACTTGTCATCCTCTATAATGGAATTCTTTTCTTAGATAATGGACTCCCCCACAGTTGTTACACTCTGGTTCATCCTTTTCTATCTTTAGATATCTTTCCTGAGAGAATCATAGAGCTATAAGATTTTGGAAATGGAAGTAACCTTACAAATCATTTAATCCAACCCACTCATTTTACACATAAGGAAGTGAAAGGCCCTTCACAAGTGAAATGGCCTGACCAAGGTTACATAAGTAGTTAAATAATAAAGCTGGAACCTAAATCTTGGTCTTTCCTCATGATCCAATGAATTCTAGCATTTCAATTTCCATTCACCCAAGAAAAAGAGAAAGAAAGAGAGAGAGAGAGAGAGAGAGAGAGAGAGAGAGAGAGAGAGAAAGAAAGAGAGAGAGAGAGAGAGAAAGAGAGTAAAGATAAAATAAATTTTTTTCCAATCTATCATCTTAGCCCCAGTTTGAGATTCCACAAAAACAAAATGAAGACCATGTCAAGCTTATGAAGGTCAATATCATCTTACCCCCTGAGTACAGTTCCTTTGTCTTATAGGAGAATCAATTATTAAGGAAAATGATAACTAGTTATTACACTTAATTCATTATTCATTTCTCATAAATATTTAAATTGAATCACTCTCCATATAAGATCTGGCAATATAACAAATGTGCAATATGAAGCCTTGCTTCATACTTGGATAGATTGTTCCAGAAATCCCTTATATCTCAGACTACTATATAAATTCTAAATTATTCTACTGAATAAGCTTAGTTTTTCCCTAGCAAATGAAAATATGCGTTACTTAGGAGTGGAATTCCCTACTATTAGATTCTTCATTTTATGCATGAGAAAAATACATTGAGAAAAAACCAATGGATGTGTCAATTGATCACTTGGAAGAGAGCAACTTCATTAGTGGAAAGGATCTAGAAACCAGATTGCAAGCATTTGAGAAAAAGGAAAAGGAGGTAGCAAGTGTAGACCACTCTTCTTAAAAGTTTAGGATAGAATTCATTTAAAAAATGACTAAGCATCTAGATCAGACAGACAGACAGACAGACAGACAGACAGACAGACAGACAGACAGACAGATAGATAGATAGATAGATAGATAGATAGATAGATAGATAGATAGATAGATAGATAGAAAGATAGAATACTTACTGTGTGCCAGGCATTTGCAGGTGAATCCAGGGTAGCAGACTGGACAGTGAGCGAGGAAGGAAGGAAACATCTTGGCTGGGACTTCTGATGATATGAAAGTTCCAAACAAGGACTCACCAATCACTGAGTAGGCCTCAGGGTGCAGTCATCCTCAGAGGGGCAAGGCAGCCTGTGTAGAGGTGGAGCAGATTGGGGGAGTGAGTCAATAAGGAAAGGCAAGTATATGCCAGGCATTGTACTGGAGATTTTCTTTTTTTTTTACTCTTGGTATAGGGAGCTCCCTTTTGCAATGCATAGAGATAACTACCTGGGACACAGAGAGTTTTAAGTCACTTGCCCAGCATAATACAATCAGTATACATTAGAGAGGAGACTCCAAGCCCAGTACTCCTTATGCCAAGGCCAAGACTCTAGCCAGTATTCCATTTAGCCTTGCTAGAAAGTCTTAGACAAAATGAAAACATTTACTGCCCTCAAGGCCTTCACTTTCTACTGGGAGCTTCACAATATTATACAGATAAATTAATATAAGACAATTTGAGGCAGGAGAGAACACTAACAAACAAGGAGATCAGGAAAATCTTCATGGAATGAGTGAAGTCTTAACTTGAAGGAAACTAGGGAGTATTCTATGAGGGAGAGATGAGAATGATGTAGATCATTCAATGTAGATCTAAGAGTAAAGATGAGATGGGTAGTTATTGGGGTAGTCTGCAAACTATGGAAACAGGAGAAAAAATGCTGAATTTAGAGAATGGTTGGTAGATCAGTTTGGCTTGAATGTAGCATGTGGGAGGTGACATGGGATAGTGGAAAGAGTACTTGATTTGGCATGAAAGGATGTGGGTTTGAATTCTGGCTCTATTACTTATTATCTTTGTGAACTTGGGGAAGTGACTTTACCTCCCTAGGTTTGTTTCCTTATATGTATATAAAGGTGGAATTGATTGAATAAATAAATAAGGATACCCCATCTCACTTAAAGTAATGATAAGATACCCTTGATAACTTGATGAGGTGAGAATGTCTTAATCAACAAATTAATTTAAAATTTTAGATTTGAAATGTCCTTGGGTGAACTGGTATGATATTGATAGGAAAAGTGCTTGGACTGGCTGGTTATCAATAAAATAGAAAATCAATTTAGAACCCAAGTTATTGAGCATCTGGTGGAGATTTGGATTCCAGTGAACAGTAGTGAAGGGAAAGTAAATCCACCTGAATAGAAGCTGCTTGTGGGAGGAGTGGAGCATTGACTTCTGTCTGGTTCTCCTTTTTCTATTCCCTGTCTTCTGTGGCAGACTGTTGGAGAGAAGGGGACAGAGGACTTCTTTCTTCCCTTCAGTGTCCTAGGCACTTCCCCAAATCTTTATTTGCTGGTGTCAGTGCCTACATCAGGAGCCAAGGACACCTGGATAAAGAGACATAGGTCTACTAACAGTCCAGTTAAGAAGCTCTACAATGTCTTAGAGGAACTTCTTGAGTTCTCCAGAAAGGGAAGAAAAAGTCTTCCAGAGCCCTTTGTTATATATGCTTTTTAAGTTTGAACCTGCCTTTTTTTTTTTTTTCCTGGGCTCTATATGTAATGCTGGAACAGTGTGTCACTTTTTGCATGGGGAGAGGGGAAGTGTTGTACCAACTGTTCTTACAATACCATCTTGGAAAATATCCTTTTCTAAAAGTTGACTAAACTGATTTTCATCTAATAATGTTGGTAAAAAGTA